>NC_090989.1:90441562-91690000 GCF_041146395.1 Eulemur rufifrons | reverse complement strand
ATCAGGATGGCCGCTAGGAAAGATTTTGACCAACAGATCTAATGTAAACTGGAGTCTCAAGCAAGAAGCAACAAGTAAGGTGAGATGTGAAAGAAGTAGGAATTCATCAAATACAGATACAGATGTATGTGTGGGAGAGAGAGAGAGAGACAGAGATGGGAGGATACAGGAGGGAAAGGAAGGCGTCTAGGAGGAGAAGTCCAAGCAGAGCTAACACAGACCCAGAGGAGGAAAGGCCTTGGGGTGTTAGAGGGATGAATGAAGACAGTGGGGAAGAGGGATAAGGGTGGGCTGGAAAGCCAGCAGGGCCAGACCATGCAAAGCCTCGAGGGCTCTCCTGCAGACCATGACCTTCACACACCTCCGCATGAGAGAAAGCACTGCAAGTCAAGAAAGCAAAGCAGATATTGGCCAGTACGTCTGAGCAGTAAATATAGGGTGGTGAATGAAATGTCTCATTTTCAGGTATTTTCTTACCTCAAAGGAAAGTTCTGATTGATTCTAGGGAAAAAATTTTAGAAAGCAGGCACATTTGAGGATATAATCACTAAAAGTCATAACACCCTAATGTCTTATAAATTTTTATGGCCTTTTTCTTATGGGGACTTCAAAAGCCCCTCACATAGGGGAAAACAGCTAACACACTTGAGCACCTACTATGTGCCAGGCACTGTGCTGGGTGTTTTCTAAATACATTCTCTTGTTGTAATTCTCACAAAAATTTTAAAATAATTCCTCCATGTTTTAACTGAGAATACAGAGACTAACTAAATTGTCCAACCTCAGAAAACTACCAAGAGGCCTGAATCCTAGTCCACCTGACTCCAAATTCCATGTACTTTCCACAGTAAAGACAGTGGTCTTTTTTCACATTGGTGTACCCGCCAGTCAAAATGGGCTATCACTTTAATCTATTGGTATGAAAAAACTATGGTGATGGTTTTATGTAGGTTGTCAAAGACTGACATACTAAATGTGAAAAATTAAAATTTAGTTATGTTTTTCTCAGGTAAGTAAAGCCTCCCCTTTTCATTTTAATTGAAATGGTTTCTTTGTCCTATAAACTGTCCCATAAATACTCTTCATCCTAACCTCCACCCAAACTATTGAGCCCTACCGGCTAGCTTGCCTTCAACACTCTGAAATCTTCAAGGACTGTGGGAATGCTTCTTGGTAGTAAGGAAGGTCCTTCGCCTTCAAGAGGACAGATATGAGGTGTGTACAGGTGGCTCACTGCCCCTCACTGCTCTTCCTCCTTCTCGTCTAGTCCCCATCCTCTGCCCCCGTGCCCCTGCCGCTTGCCCTGCTGCTGCCATTCCTCCCCATCTCCTTTCCTCTTTCTTTCTCACCTCTTCAGTCGCGTCACCCAGGCCTCTCAGGCTTTGTGTCAGTAAGCTGGTCTTTTGTAGACATCACCAGCCACTTTTCCTTCCACCAATCACAGTACAGGGCCCTTTAGTGTTCCCCTGCTGTGTTTGTCTTTGTCAGTGGGTGACAGGCTACCTGTTCACCGAAGAGGTGGGTGGTTTTTGTTCTTCAAAAAGCAGATGAAGGTAGATGAGCTGCTTCTAAGACACATCCCAGAAGCCTGTGCTTTCCAGTAGGCTGCTCTCTGGAAGATTAAGGGGCATATTTATACGTATATGCTTTCTGCTGCTACTGTCTGCAAAATGTCAATGATCAACTTATTAAAGGATGGTTTCTTTCTTAGCATTACATTTTTGAGTTCTTTTGGGGAAGGCTGTCTGTTATTTGATGGTTTTTGTTGTTTTTGTTGTGTTTTGGTTTTGCTATCCTCATTGACAACACATGGCAAAAATTCTTATAAGACTTTTCTGTACTTCACAAATTAACAAAAAAGAATATGCATTTCTGTTACAACCAGGAAAAGGAATTAAACTTTATAAAAAATAAATAACCCCAGGAAAAAAAGCAAATCATTACCCCAAAATGACAGAAAATGTCAGTTAAAACAACAAGTTGAAGCTGGGTGTGGTGACTCATGCCTGTAATGTTAGCACTTTGGGAGGCTGAGGTGGGAGGATCTGATTGCTTGAGGCCAGGAGTTTGAGAACAGACTGAGCACGAGCAAGAGTCTGTCTCTATGAAAAATAGAAAAATTAGCTAGGCATGGTGGCACACACCTGTAGTCCCAGCTACTCAGGAGGCTGAAGCAGGAGGATCACTTGAGCCTGAGTTTGAGGTTGCAGTGAGCTATGATGATGCCACTGTACTTTAGCCCAGGAAACAGAGCGAGAACTTGTCTCAGGAAAAAACAAACAAAAAAAAACAAGTTGAAAACTTAAAGCTGAACACAAATCTACTAATACATTGATTGTTTAAGGATATTAATCAATTCATAACTTTCAACTATATGTCTTAGCATGTTATGTTATATTGGGCATTATAAACAATTCTGAGACAATGTTGAGACTGCCCATTCAAAAAACCTTAAAAATTTTTTCACAATGTCTAGAATATAATTTATTCTAAAAATTTGAAGATAAATATATTATTCCAACGGAAATGTGTGTGTGTGTGTGTGTGTGTGTGTGTGTGTGTATCTCTTCATTGCCTTTCACTAACTTCTTGGATATGTCCCTATATGGAGAAACCTCTTGTTTCTATTAAGTCAAGGTAGAACAAACATTACTGCAATGACTGCTATATAGTGAGATGTAAGCTTTTCATCTACATTTATATGGAGCAAATAGGTTTCATTCTTAACTAAGTATAAGTCATCACGCTAATACTGTATCTCAAAGATCTCCTCAGCTGTGATTCCCATTAGTTGCTAACAGTTTTTGCTTGTTTGATTTCTTTGTTATTGCTTGGAGGTGGGGAGAGAAATATAAAGTATTATACAATTCTTAAGATAATGTTTTGAATCAGGAATTTATAGACTAAAGGGAATATGCTATCTCTCTCCCTGGAAACTCAACCATAATGCTTCACGCACACATGTCAAGTGCTTCACCTCAATTCCAGCACTATGAAATAAAATTTTTCTTACCTCCATCACCATTTATAAAAAAAAAAACACTAAGAAACATGGGGTTCAAATCTAACAGCCTGCATTTCTCCCAGCTATATAGGCTGCTTACAAAGTTCTCATGAAGAAACTAAGATGCAGGCCGGGCAAGGTGGCTCATGCCTGTAATCCTAGCACTCTGGGAGGCCGAGGTAGGTGGATCGTTTGAGTTCAGGAGTTCGAGACCAGCCTGAGCAAGAGCGAGACCCCATTTCCACTAAAAACAGAAAGAAATTATATGGACATCTAAAAATATATATAGAAAAAATTAGCCAGGCATGGTGACACATGCCTGTAGTCCCAGGTACTTGGGAGGCTGAGGCAGGAGGATCGCTTGAGTCCAGGAGTTTGAGGTTGCTGTGAGCTATCATGATGTCACGGCACTCTAGCCCGGGCAACAAAGTGAGACTCTGTCTCAAAAAAAAAAAAAGAAAAAAAAAAAAAGAAAAGAAAAGAAACTAAGATGTACTGGGGACTTTATTCACCAGTGTCATTCCCCATGGGAGGAGACCGCAGAACTCTCTCATAGGAGACAGGAGAGTTTAACCCATTGCTTAAAAAGATGATGTCATGTTACTGAAAAACGCCTCAGTTGAATTGAAAAAAGGAATTTACATTAACTTGCTCTGAGAAGACTCTTGATTTTTTTATTTCTGGTGAATAACACTGTGATATGTTACATGTTTTAGCTCTCAATATCCAGAACATTTAAAATTGATAGGCCTTTTAAATCTATGGCCATGAACCAGGGACTTGCCAATATTCCTAATGGAAGTTTCCAAAAGTACATAACAATACATATATTGACTTCTTGTTTCAATGAGTATCAAGATTAATTGTCCCTGTAAAGGTAAATAAATATTGACAGAGGTTTCACTTTGGTCCATATTTTCCACTCAGGTCAATAAATCTTGGTATTCACCTCAACTCAAGTCAATATCAGATGATTATTAATTCATGGTATACTTGACTAGCAGACCAAACTACAACTTAACATATAGAACGTAGTGCTGCAGACCAATTTATGCTCAAATAAATACATGGAATGAAAAACTATTGAATTGTTATATTTATCTAATGGAAATAAAAGTCCAATCTACAGAGGCATTTAAAAGAATCTGTTGTTATTCTATGATATTTGAATTTGTCTAATACATAAAAAATGATTCATTTTATCTCACAATTCAACATTTTACTTTGCATATAAATCTCATTCCTGCTTGCCCCTACTGGTGAGTTTTATATATTAATATGTAAATGTTTATATGAGAAAAAATAGGAGAAAGAAGAGAAAAAAGAAGGAGAAATTTTAAAAAGAAGCAAGAAAAAATGGGAGAAAAAGGAAAGACAGAGGAAATAAAGCTAAAAAATGGAGCCAAAGAAGAAATTGATGAGAATTGAGAGACATAAAAAAAAATACAGAAGGAAAAGAGGTAATCAAATCAGAGAGAAAAAAATTAAAATACCACAACTGATTAGTGTGTATTTTCATAGATTTCAGCAAAAAGATATTTATTTGTTTCCAATATTCTCCTCCATTTAAAAAGATGCTTATGCCCAATTCTAATGACATCATAAATATTCTAGTTTTTCATTCAGGATCTAAAATGCAAATAGCTATTAACTTATATAAATAACTCAAATAAAATTTAGAGCAAATATTTTTTCACAGTAAATTTAGGACAAACTGATTAAAATTTTAAGGGATTGAGACATCTCAGCTAATAATGGGGAAAATAAGTAAATAATAATAATTGGATTTTTCACATGAAATTATGGCATTTTTAATTTCCACTAACATTTAAAGATAGGCTGCTTAAAAAAAATTGCTCATCAACACTAGAAATTGACAAGCATATCAAAAGAGTTATTGATCCTTATAGTGTATCAGATCAGATACATTCGTAGTAAAGCAAGCACCAAGACTGATAACATAAGCTGTTTGATTTTATTCCAGGAGTGCTTTGCCCATTAACTGGGCTTCAACTTCACATTCCTAAAACACTGCTTTTCTAATCTTTATTGTTGCTCTTTTAAATAAAAACAAGATTAAAAACATCTGTCTTTGTTCTTCAAAACTTGATATAAGCCAGAACTTTGATTAGTGTTTACATTAACTGATCACTTTATATTCAATAAAATATTTTTAAATGCAAATTTATCTTAGACATAACACATTTTCTAAGAATTGAGTCATTCATTGACTTAAATTTATCAACCAAAAAAAAAGCATTGGTAACTTGGAGTAGAAGGTCACCATAAAACATCTCTAGGTAACTAAGACACTACTTTAAACCACTAGGAGAATTTTGTTGGTAAAAGAAGCTTGAAGATCATCTCATGCAACCTTTTTCACTTTAAAAGAGAGAAACCAAAGCAAGAGAGAAGACATTCAGCTAATTAGTAGCAAAGGCAAGTGAGAATTCAGATCTCCTTATTTTACTAAAAAGGCAGTGTGATCAGAGGCACTCTCTTTACTTTTCATCTTTCAAAACGCAATTTGGCAATGAAATATACACTATTATATTTAGCTAATAAATCCCCCAACAGAGATGACTTTGAAAGATAAGATTTTTCAACTGAGGTGTAAATTCAATTCTTCCTTCAAATACATACGTACACATACACTGTCCCAGAGATACTACCAAGTCTGATGGGGTTTTAGGTGTGGAAATATGAAAAGCCCAGGAATACAAAATGATAAACTCTCCCTTTGTGCTTTTAATTATTCCTTAAAAAACAAACCAACCAACAACAACAACGCATAAAAGCACTACTCTGAAATGCGTAAGTTAAGTCCTGAATAATAGTAAAAGTTTACCCAGTAAAAGAAGATAGCAAATGATGGAGCCACACCTGCTATGACACTGAAACAAAAGAGCTTGTGATATATTCCAGGGATCACAAGCTTTTCATGTGAAGCATCAGTGTCTATGAGGGAAGAGAGTTGAGATCAGAAAACACAAAGCAGGGAGCAGATCTTTCCAAGTGGTTAAAGTTTGTTCTGTATCTTCGTGGTAAGCCACGAAGGATTACTATGATCATAAGCTCCTTGAAGAAAGATCATTTGGGCATCAGTGCTGAGGGTATGTGGAACCAAATAATGCCAGAGGCACAAAAATTTTTTTATAATATTTTTGATCATCCAGAAGGGGAAAGATAATACCTGGATAATTAACCAATGTGGGTTATAAAGAAGAAAAAAGCTATCTCCTGGGATTTAGGCTTGAAATAGAGAATAAGGAATAGACTCATAAGGTCAAATATAAATTCAATCTGGAGTTTCCAAACTGCAGAACCAAATGCCATACTGCAAATTTAATGTAGGCTCTACAAGATTACTTCAGATAAAGCCTTGTGAAAATGAGCTCACAGCCCAAAATTACAAAACATTCCTTGTACAAGGACATATTCCTTAGGAGAGAGAATAAGCAGACAAAAGGAACTTTAGCGTTACACATAACCTGATAGACCTGTAGAATCATCTGAAAGAGACTATAAAACGTTTCTTTAATAATTAAAAATGTAAAATAAGGATCCAAAACCAAAAGATAGAAAGAAGATATTATTTTTCTAATGATAGATTTTTTTTTCAAACTAAATAAAACTTAATAATTTTAAAAATACAACTACTTTAAGGGAAACATCAATAGATGAACTCACACCAAAAACAAAGAGATGTAACTAGAGAAAAAGTTTTTAAAAAGCAGATTACTACAGAGGAACTATAATAAACTAACAGCGGGATCCTCAGCAACATTAGAAGCTTTAAAAATGGAATTATATAATCAGTATGCTGAGTATGCCAACCTTCAATTGTATGGTACAAAAAATTATCATTGAAAAAGGGAGAAAAATAAAGAAAATTTACTACTCACAAAGCATTGCTAAAAGAATACTAAAAAATATACTTCAAGAAAAATCACATTGAACACAGAAGGAAGGAATAGGATGCAAAAAACAATGGTGAGAAAATAAATGGGTAAATAGTGTTTATAAATCTAAATAATCGTAATTGCCTTACTAACAATGACTCATTTGGAAGTCATAAATTCAAGGAGAAACTAAAACACTGGGCAGCAATCAGCATGGAAGCTGGAGGTGGAGGAGGAGGAGAATTTGAATTAATGCGCTCTACAGCGCTCACACATTCCAGAAGGAGGGTAAATATTGTTTAATAGGAGATTTTGTTAAGTATGCACATTAAATATTTACTAGTGCTTATTAAAAGAACACAAATAGAATACATTAGAGGAGAAAATAAAGAATAAAGAAAATTCAGCCAATTTTACAGGAAGCAAGAAAAAAGAAAGAAAAACAAGTGGAGAGAAGACCAAGAAACAAACAGAAAGCAGGGCAAATATAAAACAGAAAACAAGCTAAAAGGAATAAATCCAAACAGATCCCTAATCACAGTAGATATCGATAGACTAGAAGAAAGAGAATGATAGCTTTTATTTAAATAAAAAATCCAGCTATAGGTTATTCTGGAGAGATACATGCAAAAAGAAAAGAAAAAGGACTTACAGTTTGGAAGTAAGTGGATTAAAAAGACATACCAAAAAAAAGCTGGAGTGGTTATGCCAATATGAAATAAAGTATACTTCAACGCAAAAATCATTATTCCCTAATTGTTACAAAATGACAAAAGGAAAACTTTACCAGGAAGATACAGTATTTGGAATTTGTAGGCACCTAATATTATATTTTAACCTCCAAAAGCATGAAGCCACAATTAATAGAATTACAAGAAATAAATTAACAAATTCACAATTACAAGGCAAATTTCAACGAACTTCTTTCAGTAATTAATAAAGAAGACCCCAAATTAGTAGAAACACATAATATCTGAACACCAAAATTAATGTTTGACTTAACATATATAGAAATCTGTATACAATAATTATTTTTCCAGCTTATGTGAAGTATTTACAAAAATTTGCCACATCTAACTACAAAGAAAGCACAGTATAATAAAAATAAATAACAAAAATATAACACCACTTATATATTTAGAGATTTTAAAGAATATCAAATAATGTGTCAAAAGAGAAATCACAGCCTGGTGTGGTGGCTCATGCCTATAATCCCAGCACTTTGGGAGGCTGAGGCAGGGGGAGAACTTGGAGCCTGGAAGTCAAGAACAGCCTGAGCAACATAGCGAGATCCCTTCTCTACAAAAAATTTAAAAATTAGCTGGGCAAGGTAGTGCAAGCCTGTAGTGCTAGCTACTCTGGAGACTGAGGCAGAAGGATCATTTGAGCCCACAAGTTCGAGGCTGCAGTGAGCTATAATGATGCCACTGCTCTCCAGCCCAGGAAACAGAGCAAGACCCTGTCGCAAAAACAAAAACCAAAAGAGAGAGAGGGAGAGAAATCATGATAGAAATTATAAAATATTTTAAACTAAATAACATTGAGAACATTATATATCAAAACTTGTGAAAAGCAGCTAAACCAATATTAGAGGAAATTTAGAGCCTTAAATGTTTATATTAGAAGTGAAGTCAAATGAAAACCAATGAATGAATCCAATTCAAAAATTTAGAAAAAGATCAACAGAATAAAAAGCAAAAGTTTTCTAAAAGAAAAAAAACTTAAAAACTAATAAAACAGACAAAATTTTGACATTTAAATATATAAAAAAAGAGGAGGCATAAAGGAAAACATTAGTAATTTAAAAGGAAACATATAGATACACAAGAGATTTTTAAATGCTTAAAAGAATACTGTGAACAACTTTAAGTCAACAAAGTTGAAAATCTAGACAAAAGAATAATTTCTTAGAAAAATAAATTGACTACTAAATTGACTCAAAGAAAGAGCAAATCTGAATATAACCATTTAAGAAGTTGAATATGTAACTGACTTTCAAAATATATTAACCTAGTATTAAAATGGAGTTTTTAACAGACCTTCAAGTAACCAGTTATCCCATCTTACAGAAATTGTTTCAGAGAACATATAAAGAAGGTGGCAAGTCAAATCAATTTAAATGAAAATACAATGGGATTTTTTGTGAAACTTGACAAGTTCATCATAAAATTTGTATAGAAGAAAAATGACTATGATAATCTTGAGAAAAAAGAAGGGAAGATCTGGCTTACAGATATTAAGGTGTACTAAAAAGACGTAGCAGTTTTTTAAAGTGTTAGCAGCATGAAGATAAAGAAATAGACCCATACCTTTATGGGCACTTGATATATAATGGAGGTGGCATTCTAAATCATTCGGTAAAGATTAACTGTTTAATAAATATATTCAGAACATTTGGTTAGTCATACAAAAAAGGATAAAACTGAATTGCTACCTAGTACCCAAATACAAAAATAAATTTCAAATAAATACCTAAATCTGTAAAGTAAAACAAATTTTTAAAAAGAAAAGAAAATAACTATGATATCAGTCAAAACAATTTCTAAAACAAGATATAATCATACATAAAAGTATAAATACATAAAAGTATAAAAAGGAATATTCATAGATTTGACTATTTCAAAAATAGAAATACCTGTTAAGCAAAGTTAATGATTAACAAAGTGAAGGACAAGCCACAGACTAGGAGAAGACCTTGCAATGCATATAAGAAACAAAGGATTAGCATCAAATAAAATTGAATAAAAAATGCTTCCAAATGATATGACACATAATTCACAAAAGTGAAACCTAAGTGGCCAATAAACATGAAAAGGTGTTCAGCTTTATTAGTAGAGAGGGAAAGTCAAAATGAGACCCCTTTAGATTGTCAGAAATTAATAACTCTGATAATACCAAGCATTATACCAGGGCAGTGGATCAGGGGAGATCTGGGGAAAACAGAAACTCAATCACTGTTATTAGGAGTGTAAAGGGTACAATCAATACAAGCTGGAATTAGGTGGCAAAGTTAAAGATGCATATAACCCATGACCCAGCAATTTCAAGTCTAGATATCTATCCTAAAAAAATTGTCATACATGTGCACAAGGAGACCCAAACAAGATGCTCAATATAGTATTGTTTGTGACAGCAGAAAAGCAGAAACAACTCAACTCTTTCTAAGTAGAGGAACAAATTAATAAACTGTAATATATTTGTAAAATAGAATATTATACAGTTGGAATGAATAAATCTGTTGAACCTTTATAAGCTTGGATTAATCTCAAATACAAGATGTTTAATGAAAAAAGCAACTTGAAGGATGATATGTACAGTATATCATTTAAGTACATTTTTAAATATACCAAAAGAGTATTTATAGTTTATGATGGAGCACATATAGTAAAAGTACAAAAATGACCATGGAACTACTTCACACCAATTTCAGGATAGGAGAAGAGGAGTGAGAGAAAGGAGGTATAGACTGTTCATTATATTTCTAATGTTTTCTTTCTTTCATAAAAGAATTAATTAGCAGATATGCAAAATGTTAATATCTGGGTATATAGGTACTTTTTTCTGCTCTTTTTCATACATTTGAAACATTTCATAATTAAAAATAAAATTAATTGAGTATGTAATATGAAAAAAGAGGATAGATATTTCTATTGAGAAATCCTGCCCACAAATGAGCATCCTGGAGTCAGGCCTAGGGCTACACCACAGACAATTGCTGACCAAAGCAGAACCACCCAGGGCATCCTAACCAAAGGGCCTGGAGTTTCCTCCAGGTTTCATGAGGATGGACTAGGGATGATGCTAGAAAAAATCCTCTAGGTTAATGATTTCCAGACCAATGCCTTCAAGTATCAGTAACTGAAATAAATAAATTTTATAAATACACACACTAACATTATTTTACAAAAGGAGAAGTATTATAACAGAAAAATAAGAATAATCTCGAAATAAACACAAGTCTTTTAAATGTCATTAATTTATCTTCATAAGTAACTACATTTCTCTCATCATTCTCATTTTGCCTCAAAACAGTAAAAACTTCCTAATAAACTAGGAGAATCCCATACCCCAATATTTGGGGACTGCTTGTTTCAGGAACATACCTGGTATTCAGTTAGCAGCTAGAACCCAGATTATCAACAAAACTAGCATTGTGATAAGACATTTGCACTGACCTCAAATGGAGTTTAGAAATTATATGATGAATTTTCATCTTCCTCATCAGTCCTCCCAGTTTCATGTTTCAATGAGTAACATGGGCTGTCCAAGACTAAATGCACAATATGCTATGAATCACATCACATTCATTTATTGTCAAGTATAGAACATTGTTTCTGTTGCTAGTTCAAGAAGTAATAGAATTCCATCCATTTTTGCTATACCTTGTCTTGCTTATTTTTGTTTAACTCAGTAAAACATGTACAGAGTGTATTTAAATATTAGAAAAACACTTTTATTTGGGACTACAATCCTTAAAGATAAATGCTTTTAAATCTTCCCAAGTTTGGTACATTAACATTGTCTTCAGTTCTGCTCATCAGAGACACACATTCAGTCTCCTGCGGTCAGTGACATGGCCCTACTGTCTGTGAAGAAGAGTTTTAGAGGAAGAGAAAACACATAATGTCAAAAATAGATATCCAAGGCTACTTGGATTCCACAGCAAGTGAGAGTGAGGGAAAATTGGGAGCTAAGAAGGAATTAGTTCTTCATGAACATTAAATATGGCCTAGTTGATTAACTCAACGATAACGTCAGTCAAGTCAATTGTGTAACAGCACGACCTGCTGAATAAATGGGTCACTTTTCCATTCACTCCCATGTCCAATTCCAAAGCCATGACTATAGGTTTAGCCAACCTCAGGACTTGTCATCCACAGAATTTCTATCCTGAACCATATATAAAAATCTCTGTCTTCAATGTATTTTCAACTTAAGTATGAAATATGAAATAACTACTTCGGTAAGCACAGAGTCACAAAATTATATAAAATATCAAGTTAAATATAGTTATTTAAATATGTGTTAATACTATTATTATGTAATGCCACCTATAATACTATTAGTGGAGAAATCATGATAAATAGAATGCTCACAAAAGTTAATCCATATTTAGAAACAAGCATACCTACCTCTCTTATTTAAATAGTGGAACAATATAGTCGAAAAGCTATAGTCAAACAATGTGCAATCTTACTGTTCAAGCACTGAAACTAAACCTGATATGTATTTAAATCACTGCATTCTGTGATTCTTCCTTTGCCCCAGCCATACCATGCAACTTCCTTCATTCATTCAAAAAGATATTTGAGCATTTGCTGGATACCAGGCACCGGGCACAAAAACAGAGCTCACAATTAAATTATAAGTTATGGTTTATTCGATCCAGTAGCATGCCTTATAAAACTTGATTCTAAATATCTGTGCAACACTGTCATTTTATTTTCCTTATCTCTGAAATGAATAATTGAAGTTTTAATCTCTTACAAGGCCTAAATGGTGCTTCTCCCTTCTCAGCAGCAGGAGCTACCACCAATAACAAAACCACATTGCCGCCTCCTTCACTTTGCAGTTCTCTTAGAATCTCAGGATCACACTCTGCTTTGAACACTGTCTTACATACTTTTTAAATATAAACATAATGGGTAACTCAAGTTCTTCAGATGGAAAATAATTTAATCGTAGTAATGTCTGACTCTGCATATAATGCTGTCTGAAACAGAAGCAGCCCTGACATTTTATGAATAGGGAAATGAGAGAGCGTGTTAAAGAAGGCTTGACAGCAACAATGAAAGAACGAAGATTCAACTTAAGCTGTTGAAAGCCTAACAAGATGAAGACAGGCAGGAGAATCTCTTTAAATGTGATGAAATAAGGCCTGAAGGGAAGGAACCATAGAGAGATTGACGAGTATACACTTTGAAACAGAAGATGAATGTGTTCAACCTGACAGTAACATGTGGTTAAATTAATCAAAGCACCAATAGCCTTAAACGGTAAGAAAGAATGCAGATTTATGCAGCAATCATCTTTGATGGTAGGTGTGAAATTTGAGAGAGATCAAAGAGGCAGAGTTTTTGAGGGAAAATCATTGTTATGATTATATAGCATTCTCATAATATGTAAACGTGACTACTGACCATTTCACTGTCTTCTCTGCTTGCCTTGTGTTTTATTTCCTCCACTTTAATAATTTAAACAGGAGACTAATATCAGCTTTTATTACCCAAAGGAAGTATTTAATTTTAAGTGATTTTGCTCTTGTGATATTCAATGATGAATTTTTGAGAGGGAAATTTTTCAGAGAGTAAGCTTATTGGCAAAATTAACAAGTTGACAGTTTCCACTGCCCGGTTCTTCCGCTCCAGCTTCCGAGGGCAAGATGCAGCCCAAATACCATGCCTACTCTTTGCCTCACTCTTGATCCAAGCCACTCTGCCTCGCAAAAATGCTTCCCAGGAAGCCAAATGCCACAAGTTCTAACTACTGAGGATACTATTAAAACAGTGAACAAATAAAAACATTTTCAAAACATTCTCAAGGATAAGCATTGAAATAAATTAGCTATTAGCTGACTAAAATGGCCAACAAATCAAAAACACTGCATTGAATACATTTATCACCGAAGTTTTACTATATACCACTGAGATCTTCATACTTTCACCTATCTGCATTAATTAATTGAGAGCACAATCTTTTAAAACAGTTATTCCTCCAGGGCATAGAGGATAGTGATGGATTCCAGAGCATCTGTATTTTGCAAAAGCTCCCCATGTGTTGATTCTGATTCATCTTACTACTCCAAACTTTCAACTGAGCGGCACTGCCTTACAACGTGAAGAAAGCTTTTTGTTGTATATTAAACTGTTCCACCCATGATGCCATTCACCATCAGCCTTCTCATTAAAAATCAATGATGATAATCCATGGAATGGAAGAGAATCAATAAATGGCAATAGTGAGGAGTGAGGATGGAGAAGAGAATCCTGTTTGAAACTCGTATCTAGGTTAAATCTTCCCTGTTGTGAGTTAGTCACTTTTCTCCTATGAGAAGGATTTGGAAGACATTTGGTCACCATGCTTTTCTTAATAGTCCTTCATACAGTTGAGGACAGTTATTAAGTCACCTCTAAACTTTCTCAATACCGGTAATCCTGATTCCATTCATCTTTTTTCATCAGTGCTGTTTTCCAACCCGTTAATCATTTTCATTGCTTTCCCCTGGACCCTATCCAAGTTCTCCACGTATCTTTAAGCTTCTGTGAATTATGTGACCGGTTTACAGCTTTGATAAGGTTGGGTGGTGGAAAAGGTAGAATCTCATCACAATAGACTGTATGGGGGAGGGCAGGGACCGGGGAGCAGATAGTTCAATTGTATGGGAAATTTCAACACAAGTATGATATTCATTTAAGTCTTCACTCCATGATAATTATTTCTAAACATACCACACTGTAATATCTGGGCTACAATTAAAGACTGTATTTTATATGGATGTCTTTTTAGGGCCAACCTGTGGCTGGTTCTTTTACATAATAGAGAAAAGAGACTACATTTTTCAAAAGTATAGTTGTTTCTTGAGTGGAAATAAATGTTTAATTGCAAAGAAGTGAGAAATGGAGAGGGTATATCCATTATGTCTCCAATATTCACTCTTTTCATGGCCCTTCCAAATGAGGCGAAATGGCCCAAACCTGAATATATTGGTAGTTTGGATACCACTCTCACAGTCAAAACTATGACCCAATCATTCACAAAAGCTCTTCAGTTCCAAAGCCATTAGCCAGGCTGGACTTATGGAAGGCAGCATGGCACAGTGATGGTGATTTGTGGCTGGCCACTTACAAGCTGGGAACTTTCAGCAAGCTGGGACTCCTCTCCTCTCCTCTTGGAAGAGACAATAGTAGAACTGCATCATAGGAATGATGTGAGGATTTGTGGCTACACATGTAAAGTCTTCAGAACAGTGCCTAGCTGTAAGCGTAACGACCCTACCAGAAAAGGGGTTGACTCCAACTATCAGTCATGAGCATGGAGAGCAAACGGGTACACACAAATCTGTTCCCTTGGATGTGCATAGAGGACATGGGAGCCTCCTCAATCGAGATAACACACAGTTGTTATGGGGAAAGTAGAAGGCAAAGAAAACACTGTCATGGCCAATGGCAGAATATCTCACCACTAGAAGCAAGTCAGGGATCTGCACAGTCCATCAAAAGTTCACTGGAATTCAGTGGATAGCTAGTGGCCTCCAGGAGCTTTAAAGACTCCCTTGAAGAGAGACAACACATTTGTCTTTGGAAATATATTCTCATGTTAGAACCAATGTGCATATGGAAATTATTATTATCCCTTGGCTAAAGACTTTAGTTATAAAACATTTGTGGTGTTTGTAACCTATAAGAGGGATTTTCCTCAAATTTTCTAAAACTGCATCATTTTTTTAAGGATCACCATTACCCATAGCTCATTTGAGATCAAGTGAATCGTCAAATTAATGTGTTTTCGCAGGAAACCGATTCCGTTACTTCCTTAAAGAGAGCGCTGCTCTTCCCAAGGGTTATCGGCAAGCTGCTACTCTGGCTTCTTGTGCCAGTTGCTCTTCCTGACTGGCCATTTCCCCTCTGGCTGGAGATAACCCTGCAATGACTCCAAATTCTTTCATTCGGTATCTGATTCCATCTCCATCACAAAACCTTCCCTAGAACATGGCTGGACGTAAGCATTTCTATGTCTTGGTTCACTCCCAAGATCCCAAGCTGACTTTTGGTTGAACTTTAGTGGAAAATTCAAATCATGTGGCATTCAGAAGAAAAAGAATGGTATTTTTCTTGATTCTGTTTTTTAAACATATAGTAATGAACAATAAATTGTGATGACTATAGAAAAATTTTCTTTGAGACCCCCCCATAAAATAGATTATAGTCCATAAAACACAGCCCATCAATCATAAACCTCAAGAAAGATTTTAGTCCTCTATCCATTCAAGCTATTACCCTATTTCTCTCTTCTTCACTCCCTCTCTTCCTTCTGGAAAAGAGTCTATAAATTCATGTTATTTTAAAATGGGCAGAATCTTTATTTCCTTAATCCCTTGTAGTCTGATTTTGCAATTTTCTTTCATGGCAACATTTTTCTCTCCACTTCCCACATACTGTCAGCAACCAAGTCCTGCTGAATCTTCCCTTACTATGTTGTTCTTCCTATTCATATTGCCACACCTAGTCCAGGTCCTTATCATTTACTCCCAATGTTTCGTTTGCAATAGCCCACTAACTAGCTCTCTAATTCTTCAGTTTTTTTCTCTTACAATTTATCCTGCATGCCTTTGCCAAATTAAATATCCTAAAGCATAATTCTGATTGTATCTCTTCGCATTTCAGACATTCCAATGGCTTCCCATTATGTCTAAATAAAGTTCAACTCATATGAGGTCAATATGTTTGTTGAGCAAATCATTACAAAAAATTCCATATGTAGGCTTTAGCAATTAACTTGCTATTTACTGAATAAAGTCCAAAATAAGTGTTTTCTTTTGTTTCTTAGGCCAACATTCCCCGTATATTCTGTTTGTGGCATCTGAAAAGTTTGAATCACATTGATAAATCAGCTGAAAAAATGAGCTTACTATTTTATACCTTCTCTTCACTAGATTTTTAAAAAATCCTTCAGATTTCAGCTGAATATGCCCTTTATTTCTATTCCTTAAGATTTTATGAATGTTCTCACTATCTTCTTTATTATTGCTTAAACCAAGGAGCCTTGAAATCCAGGATGACAAAATACGTAATTTGTACCAAAGTTCTCAATTATTTCTTCCATATCACTTAAATGTAATTTGAACACATCATATCTTAAATTAATATAAAGAAGACTTGGTAAAAAATACCTTTGTGCAAAATATATATTCAAAATAAAACTCATTTTTAAATCCCATGAAGATAACAGACCAAAATGGCAGGGTAAGTATATGCCAAATTGCCCCCTGTTCAAGTAATGAGAAATAATGGATAACTATTTTTAAAACATTTGAAAGTCCAACCCTATTTAGAAGCAAAAAAGAAAGTTTTCTGTGGACCATAAAATAAAAACGAAATCTGCAATAACAAAGGGTCCTTGGTTAAAAAGAACAGTAAATTTTGGGTTTCAGTGCTCATATAGAAGGGAGCCTGAACATGCCCCACACATGACCCAAGTACCTGCATAAAGCCAGAGTTACCATTGCACTGACAGCCTCAGGACAGAAGGTGAAAATAGTTGTATCCACACTATCACAAGACCTGGTGGAACTGAGGCAACTGCTTAATTGCCATACAGGGAGGAATACATTGAAGAAAATTCCCATGCAAGATGAGCTATTAAAAAATAAGTTCACACAAGAAAATCAGCACTGTAAAAGATAATCAATAAATCCAATAGAAGAGAGAACTCATACAAAGAAATAGAAATAGAAATAAGCAACCTGCAAAGGACTTTTAAATAGTGATGTTTAAATTTCTCAAAGAGGAAAAGGAGAATTAGTATCAATGAAACAAAAGTAGGGCTATAAAACAGAACAATAGTTATGGAAAAAAACTAATTGTAAATGTTAAAATGGAAAAGTATGAAATAAAAAAATTCAATACATGGGCTAAAGAATAAACTTGATAGAGCTGAAGAGAAAATTAGTGAACTTAATGATGGAACTGAATATCTCACAGAATATAAAGAAATAAACAAAATGAAATAAAAAGAAGAGATATGAGAATATGGATATATTTATATGTATATGTATATACACTGGAAGGAGAGAACAGAGGAGAGACAATATTTAAAGAGATCGTGGCTAAAAGTTTTCCAAAATTAAAAAAAGACACCAGCACTTGAAAGAGTCACAAAAAGTATCAAAAAATAAAAATCCAAACCTTGAGATTTTGTAGTGAAACCTCAAAAGATCAAGGATAAAGAAAAAAGCTTTCAGAGAGAAAAACACAGATTACCCACAAAAGAGAATAATCAGAATGACAGAACTGTTCTCCCCAATAATCAGAGCTGCTAAAAGACAAGGCAAAATAGCTAAACCAGAATTCCATATCCAGTCAAAACATCATTCAAGAGAGAGGACAGGAGACAGGCACAGGCACGGTGCCTCATGCCTGTAATACTAGCACTTTGGTAGGCCGAGCTGGGAGGATTGCTTGAGGTCAGGAGTTTGAGACTAGCCTGAGCAAGAGTGAGACCCAGGCTCTAAAAGAAAAAAAAGAAAAAAAATTAGCTGAGTGTTGTTGGCATACACCTGTAGTCCCAGCCATTTGGAAGGCTGAGGCAGGAGGATTGGTTGAGCCCAGGAGTTTGAGGATATAGTGAGCTATGATGATGCCACTGCATTCTACCCAGGCAACAGAGCAAGACCCTGTCTCAAGAAAAAAGAGAGAGAGAGAGAGAGAAAAAGAAAGATATTCCCAGACTTATAAGAGCTAACTATTCATAAGCTATTTCTGAAAGAAGTACTAAATGATATACTTCAACCTAGGAAAAAAAAAGAAAAGATGAGATGCAAACAACAATGGTGAGCAAATAAGCCAGCAAACATGCTGATGTGTCTAAAGTATTGATTTCTTAAAAAGAAGCTAAAACACAGTAACAAGGGACATGGGAGTTGATGGCCAGAGCATGAAAGAGATTGAAGGGATGTTAAAATGTATTAAAGTCTTTTTCTTCCTAGGGAGGAGGTTAGCAATACTAACGATAGACTTTTTAAGGAAAATTTAAAATTATAATGTGCATTAAGGGAAACCAGTAGAAGAAAAGTGGGAACAAAAACATAGAGCTTGGTAACATTGTCTAAGGTTCTCTTTCCTATGATCTTCTAGGCTCACTATCTCCAGAAGAGATAAAAACATCTTGTGAAAACTATACACTTTGTTTTGTAGTCAATTATGGAAATAGTGTGGAATTTCCAAATTAGGAAGCATTGCCTAATTGATTGATTGAATATAAATCAGTCACATTATATGTTTTTAAGATAATATTTAAAAATTTAATGGTAGGGCAAATGAAAAGGCTTAAAATAATTGACTAAAAATATTAGGAAAAGCATATTTAATAGATCATAAAAGCCTACCAATGGATGCTGTTAGAAGATGTATCTGAAGGTTAAATAAAACTGGATGAAGTACCACACAGCAGAAGTCACTGATGGCATTTGGCCAGGCATTCCATGATACCAGTGGATTAGGTGATCTAATGGGTACATACTCCTTTATCTTCCCTAAGTAGGATGGGTTTCTTACAACCATCCTTTTAAAAATTCCAATCATTTGTTAATTATTCAGCTTTAGAATAAAGTATATAGATGAAACCTGTTCATGTTTAAAGATATAGACAAATTATATTTTAAAAATAGATATATAAAAACTAAATTCAACATTAGAATTTTGAATACTTCAAAATGATAATGGTAGTTGTTTCTGAACAACATGATTATGGGTGATATTTTCTTTTCTAAACTTTTTAATGGTTTGTACAAAAAAATTTTATTGTATTGGTTTTTGTTATATTGCTTTATCATCAAGCAAAAGCAAATGTTTTAAAATTTTAACATTGTCTACATGAATCCATTTTATAAGGATTCAGTTACTAAGTAACTATATAATTTTAAAGAAGGCTTTCAAAACCCTAAGTAATTCTTCCAATACAAAAGTAGTTCTAATTGATTAGATATTTTAGGCTTAATTATTCATCTAAATGTACAATATGAGGTTATACAACATGTTGCTTATTTTAAAAACAGGGCTAAATCTGGTTATATAAACTTAATCTCTTCCACCCATACATTGAAACAGTTGTTAAAATAATAAAGTCTCAATGAGATTAATAGTCCAAGGAAAATCAATTTATTCTTAATTGAAATAAAAATTAAATTAAATTTGACCATTTTCCAGATTTTTGTACACTCAGTGCATTTGTTCATGGAATCCAGGAATGCAACTTACTTCTCCCTTTGTTAGGGCCTGCATTAAAGTAGCTATGCAATCAGGCCCCTCCAGATCCAATGAAACCACTTACTCAGAAGTATTATTCTCATATTTCCAACTATGATTGAGTAATTCTGAGGTTTGCTTAGAATTTGAATATAAATGCCTGGGTTGAGTCAATTATATTAACCTATAGATTCCATTCTGCATGACTCTGTACAATGTAATGAACATTAACAGACTTCCCATTTCCCGTATCTCATTTATTTTTATTATACCACTAGAGCTAAAGACCAGAAAATAGGCATCTGAATTTTAAAAAAGAGTAAAAAGCATGACTACTGAACTTTTTAATAAAATTACTAAAAAACATTTTACAATCAAGATATAATGATGTTCTACTTAATATTTTATTCTCACCAATTAAAAACAATCAATCAAAAAACAGGAAGATCTCTTATGAAAGGCCATGTTTTTAATCCACCTCTGGAATACTCACTTTCTAATGAAAAAATTTAAGTATCGTTTCTGCAAATTCCTATTATTATATTTAGTTCAACAAGCAAGTTTATTATTAACAAAATGAAACATTCATACTTAGACCATTCGCAAGATTTTTAATGACCAGGCTAGTCATTTACCAACTTTCATTGCTTAAAATCTAACAAAGAATTCATTTATATTTGGCTCTCATTTGGGTTAACTAGAGTTTCTCTGATACTGGAGAATGAATTCAAGTTTTTAATTAGAAAGGTTAGTTTCCAAAACTATACTCAAGCTTTTATTTTTTTCTTAATTTATAATTATGTTCCAGGATAAAATGCTATCCAGAAGTAACTCCATAATGTGATTGCTAGGTCAGCCACTTACAAATTCAAGATCTGTATCAACTGATTATACTAGCCAAAATCCATGAGGACTAACTGATAACAATAATGCTAGCCAGTGCATTAGCCTTTATTTAGCGTTACCACACATGCCACATAATGTAATATTCACAAATTGTGGGAAACACGTTATTATTTATGATCATTGCTGTAGTTATGGTTTCTTGCGGCCCAGGACTACTTTCTTTTCCTACAATGTTCTGATTTCCTTCTGAGGATTTACCTCTTACTCAGAGGACATAGACAAGGAACTGGATTCATAAGCTGTCCATTTCCTAAAAGTTGGCAAGTTAGCCAATTAGGCCAATCAATGGAGTACCTCCTGCGAATTTGATGCTTACACTGAGTAATAAAGACACTAAAAATATTTAGAGGTTTCATTTTGACAGTGGAATCCAGATCAGAGTCTTCCTGCTACAAAACCTATCCATCATCTCCAACCCTTTGGAGATGTCTTGACTGCTCCCCCATTTCCCAGCCTGGCTTTCCAGCCCTCCTTCAATTCTGTGTGCTTCCCATTCTCTCCCAATAAATTTTCTTTTGGCTAAGTTAGCCAGAGCCAGTTTCTGTCAATTGCAACAAGAGAACCCTGAAAGCCCCTTTTACATATAAAATGCAGAAAGTTAAGTAATTTCCCAGGGTCATTCAATAAGCAGGAGGGTGGTGATTTCATGACTCTTCATCCAGGGGTCTTTCTACTCTGCACACAGGTAAAGATGATCATATAACACTTTTAAAACATGTAGCTTGGTTTTCCAATGGTGAAAATGGCTTTACCATTTAACATAATTACAGGAGTAATTTCTCTTCAGGAAAAAAATGAAGAATAACCTAATTTTGGATGGTCATAAGTATATTCATAGAACTTTTAGAGAAATGCCATCTATTTACTTCAGCTACATTTTCAGAGTTTTACAAGGACAAACTTACATTGTACTAGGTACTTCAAATACTAGGTTATCAATACCTACTATTGACAGAGTTTTTCAAATACTTCTTTCCTGGATTCAAATATCATATAAAAGAAAGCAAAAGGACAAAATTAAATGAGTTGAGAACACTGACAACAATAACGACTACTATTATTTGAATACTTACCATGCCATGTGCCAAGCAATTCATTGGCATATGTAATGCTATTAAATTCTCACAACAGCTTTGCAGGGTCAGTGCCAATATCCCATTTTAAAGTGAAGAAACTGGGACTCAAGACATTAAGTAACTTGACCAAGTTCATATAACTGAAAAATGATAAACTATAAAATTTTAAAAGAGAAAAAAATGAGAAAACTATAATCTATAGTCCTTATTCTTTCCATAAACACCATACGCCATCTCTGAAACACTAAAGAGAGATGTTAAGATAAAATTTTTATTCCTTCAATTCCCAATGGTTTAGACAAAAAAATGTTGGGGTATCATTAGCTTCTATGACAACTATTAATAGCACTGCATAAATCATAACATAAAAACTAAATTTATCTACAGAATTTGGAAAATCACAAGATACATGTTAAATAAAAATTCTAAATACTACAATAATTGAAAAGACAACATTTACTCCCATTTAATGCAGCAATTTGAGCCAGAAAAGCCTTGCATTTCAAAAAAGTCCAGAAATCTTTTTTTTAGGTTTATAAAGCAAGAGATCTTTGGTTTCTCCCCTGGATGTCTTTGCTGCCCCTCTGCTACATTTCTCTTCAAGAAATTTAACTTATATCAATCAAAATTTTATTTTCAATAGATGTACATTTCAAACTCAATACCCCACTCTTCCCAAATACTACACAACCCAATAATGAATATAGAAATAGCTGTTATATGGAATATTTCTTTAAGGTTTTTAGCAGTTAAGAAAAAAGAGACATACCTAAGCCTATTTTCTTCCATCTGGCTCCAAAACTTTAGTTCATGGAAAAAGTATATGGTATTTGTATTGGCAAAACAAGCTGCGATTTCAAAACATCTAGTAGCTCCGTAACATAGACCATGGTGCTAATGAGGCATGGTGGTGAATATCGTTCTCGTAATAGTGTCAATTCTTTCAATATGTAAAACCCTACTTAAAGCTGTATATTGAATCTCTACTCATGTCTGGCCATCCTAAAACTGAATCCCACAAGCTACCAATAGACTTAGGCATATAACCATCTCTGAAAATAGATCAAAAGGCATTCACTCTGCTCAAGATGTCTCGTGGAAAAGGTGACGACAGCTCTCAAAAAAATGTGGTTTGTTTTTTTAAAAATGGAATGACTGCATAACCTAAAGGAGGGGTTGCCCAGACTTGCTATTTGGTGGGGGTGGGGAAGTGGGGAGGTGAGGAGATGGGGAGGCTAGTAGGCTATGCTCCCTTCGGCTGGGGCTCTGTCTCCATGAGGATCCTAAAGTTTAGCAACCAAGACTTGTATCAATAACGTGCTTAATGAAGATGTTCCCCAATGGAATTCAGAGATATGTGAGTGTACTTATTTTTCCTACTCAATTGTTTAAATCCTATATTCCTCATTTTGAAAAGGCTTTTTCAATACCTTGAAAGTTTAGGTAATGACAATTTGTGCACCTAACTATAATTCTATTGTATTTTATGTTTATGTAACATCATTGAAAAGAGATCATAGACCAGATTTCACACTCACAAACTCAAATTCCTTTCACATTGCACCATTTGTTTCAGTCCACACCAACAAAATTGCCCCATCACCAACCAGCCCTACTACCTACGTAAGTCTTATGGGATTCTAACGAAGGATGGCAATGGCAAGTGAATGACAAGGTAGAAACTTGTTGACTCTGTCTCTTAAGGGTGGGATGTGATTTTTGTGTATCCAGAAACCGAGGGTTTCATGATGCAAATTTATATTGCTTAAAGGAGGAATCCCCCTCCCTCCATAAAGTGACTTACGGCCAAAAAATTGCCATAACTATCACACTCTTAACATGACTGTGTAAGTAAAATATGGGAGTATAGCTAGCTGATTGCATCTGCATTTTTGCACCAGCAATTAATTACTAGTCCAAAAAGGAGGCTACCCCAAAAGGTAGAGTTGTGGGGAGCAACTGACCCGTGAGTATTCTCTAACATAGTAGAGCTCCCTCTATGTTGTTGCATGAAAAGCAGAGATTGGATACAGAAAACAAATGTGTACAAAACAAAAATATCCAACTTCCTCTATTTATTTCCTCAGTGTTTATACCAGCTCTGGTAATAAATGCAAAGTCTATTCCTCACGCACTATTAGCAATAAGATTATATTACACCCAACATGTCTGATACCTTGGAATTCTCAAAATAGTTAAAACAAATTTAAATAAAGACAAAATCCTTCCCTAATCCTAGAGGAGGTATTTTTTGCCAACATGTGATATTTTGTGCACTTACCAAAGGCATAGCAAAGCATCACATAGTCTAATTCCAGTTTTCTATGTGGTTTTTTTTTTCACCTTTATTGATGTATAATTGAAAAATAGAAATTGTATATATTTAAGCGACACAACTTGATGTTTTGATATGCGTATACACTGTGAAATGATTACCACAATCAAGCTAGTTAACATATCCAATCACCTAACATAGTAACCTTGGGTGGGTGTGTGTGGATGGGTGGGTGTAGGTGGGGTGTGAGGGGGTGTGTGTAGTGAAAACACTTAAGATCTACCCTCTCCACACATTGCAAGCATACAATACAGCATTGCTAACTGTAGTCACCAGGCTGTTTATCAGATCACCAGAACTTATCCATCTTGCATAACTGAAGCTATCAATTTTCCATATTTTAAAATAAGGTCACCTTATGCTAGAAGATGGGTAGAAGATAGGAAGAAGAAAAAGTGCACATTGCTCTTTGGAGGCCACATATAAGCCTGTCTTTCCTCATCATCAAAACGTTCTGAAAATAAGGACTCTTTCCCAGTCTTCATCACGAAGGTGGAACCGTGGTTCTTGAAAGTCTCTCTCTGCCTCTTGCCTGGCGTTCTCGCCTCACATCAGTCAGAGGAAAGAGTGCCCCCACAGGCCATCATTAACCTGCCAATTCTGCCTCCAAACAAGGAGGACAAGAGCTCACTAATTTGAAGATCAAAAAGCCACTTGTCCATTATATAATTGGAATGAAAGGCAAAATGTTGCCGTTCTGAAGAGCACAGTAATTACTAGCTGTTAATTGCTCTCTCGTGGTGGCTCACTTTTAATTAAAAAGAACAGCTCGTTGCAGGCCGATAAGCAATGGTGGAGACCACTGGTTTAATCAACAAAGCAGAAAAATTTGTTTCTGCCGCAGCCAACAGCAGCTTGAGAAATCTTCAGATGTCCAATTGAGATTAAAAACTGTCTATTTAGTGCAGTCAGATTTTATTTTAACCAAGGAAATGACTATTTGAAGTCTTCCAATGTGAGGGTCCCCGCCACATCCCCGCTGGTGCCGTGGGGACTAATCACGGGCGGGGGTTGTGATCACTCAAGTAAAGAAATTTAGCGACTTTCCTCTTGACTTCATCATTCTTGGGTAATTGGCCTGTCTGAGGTGAGTACTCTTTTTTTTTTTTTTTTTTAAAGAAAGCGCTTTAAAGTATGGAAGGCCCACAGACTGTGCATTTAATTACTGTTCATATTTCATGCAGTCAAACTGAATTTCATTTAAAAAGAAAATGATTTACCTATCTTTAAAAAGCCTCATATGCTCTGCTTTGTTTTTTTTTTTTTTTTTTTTTTCCTTCTTCCAGGAGTTATATATTTACATGCCAATATTTAGGGCACCAGAATTAATTCTGTAAGATGTGTCTCTGTCTTTTCCTCTTTCATCTGACAGCCACAAAATGACATCTATCCTTGCAGGAGAGGAGGGATGCTGCCTGGAAGGATAATACTACATTTAGTTAAGAAGGTTTCCTGGGTTAAGTGGGGTTACTTGGTCCTGGTTAGGCTCACATCTCTGATTTGGACAGTGCGTATATCTGCCCCACAATGCCCCTTTTCTTCTCCCTCTTCCTCTAAGTTATGGTAGTGGGAAGGGCATTTGTTTTTAAAATTCAAACATGCTTCTACTTAACTGTCTGAGTCTCAGGCTACATTTAAGTCTAGTCCTTCATCAAGGAGGAAACGTCTTCTCTCCTCACTAATCATGAGAAGCACATATCCCTGAGTTGTCTGGATAGCATTAAAGATGTGTCTCAGTCACAATGCCAGTGATACAAACTGTTGGCTGGATATCTACTCCACACATTGGGTGTTAGCGCTAGTCTTCCTGCACAACATGGTTTATCACTCCAGCTCAAATGGTGCCTCTGCAAAGATCTGTCCCCTTGCCAGCCACTAAAGCAAACTTTTCTTTCTCCTCAGACTAACAAAAGTCTTCAAGATACAAACACATGTAGGTGAACAGGTAATTTGATTCAGGTAGTGAAAAATGAACCTTTTGGGAGTTTAATTTACTAGTCCTTATCTTTGCTTTGAAGACACTGTTGAGGTGGGGCTGATGGAGGCTGGCACCTCCTCCATGCCTCTGTGCCAGGGCCCTCCCTCCTCCTAGGGAATTTATCAATTGAGTCCTAAATTAACTGTGCTCTGCTAAGGTGTCTGCTTTCAGAAAAGAAGGAAGAGGGAAGGAAAAGAGAAGTTCAAGTTCTATAGGGTTTTCTTTTTCCCCTCACTTCATTTATATCCAAGAATAAATGATCTACCATTGTGGAAGGAGCAGAACCCAATTTTAGTTTAAATCCCAATTTTTCCATTTCTTAATGAGTAACCATGAGATAGTTATTTAGCCTCTTTAAATCTCAGTTCAAATCTCAGTTAAAAGAGAAAATAACTCTTTGAAGGGACTGTGGCAAAACCTAAATGAAATAATATTTTGAACAGAGTGAGTGCTCAATGAATGACAGCTGTATCCTAAGGAATGTTGGGTGCTGGTGACAAATGAATGCTACTTGAAGAAGGGTCCCTCCCCAGAGGGGACAGGTCAATTCACACCTAATGGGTACCATTCGTGCTATCTTGGTGATGGGCACACATATAACTTTGACTCAAATTGCAGAAAAGCAAATCATGTAACCAAAACGTTGGTACTCCCATAATAGTCTGAAATTTTTTAAAAAAGAAGATATAAACACTGTTTATATCATATTTTCAAATATTTTTATATCATATTTTCAAATCCCAAAAAAGAGGGGTCCCTCCCCATTCAGTCCTCTGTATACTTTCAAATATGGTAGAAGGGCCTGGAGAAGACAATCCCAGGATTATTTTCCTGAGTATTCCCTGTTTTCTCCCACCCCTACCCTTCATCACTGAGCATATGCCATTAATGACTTTAACGACCATAAAATCTGGCATGGGTATTGGGTGGGACACGATGAATTGGTGAACGACACAAAGAAGAATTTGATAGGGGATTTGCTTTAATAGAAAGGTGAGAAGGCAAAAACAGAAGAAAGAATTATTTTCTGAAGCTTAGGGTCCTGAAAATTTGCCTCAGGATGTTAATGCGTAAAAGAACGGTACTCACACACACAGTGTTTGCCAGACTCTCCTTACCTAGCCTGTGGATCTTGTAAATAAGTCCGATGAAATGAGGTAAGTCTGGTGGTGGTGAGAAACTATTCACATGAGCGGCATCACCTTCTGATTTAAGAAGGCCATACAACTATAAAAATATTTAAATTATTTTCTCCTAAAATAGGTACTTTCCTAAAGTACATATTCAAAGCTGCTGCCTCTTTGATGTAATACTCCTTTCTGGTCATTCTTCTAACTGGGAAGTATTATATGGCTTCTTTTATTTCTCACTGGTAATCAGGAAGCTTTTAAAACAATTACTGAACCCAATGGAAAATTCAATGCCTTAGGTGAAAGATATCAGTCTTAGTCCTAGTTACAAAGTAAACTTGAACCTACAGTCATCTTGCCTGTACACAATCATGAAAATATCAAGTTATGGAATTGAAAGAGACCTAAAGAGTCTTATGCAAATAGAGGGCTTAAAAAAATTGTGAAATAAGGACAAACATATTCAAGGAACACTCACTAAATTCCAAACTCAGATAAATGCCAAAGAGACCTGCTATTCATGTGCCTTGAGCTTCATCTTTCCCAAAAGCTGAGTAGCAAAAGGTTCCCTACATGAGACTAGAATTTAGTGTTAAAAAGCCAATGTCCCATTTGTCAGGAGCAGGCTCCACCGCCAGGTCCCGCTGTGACCCTGGCTAAATCCTGTCACTTACCTGATGTGATGATCAAAGCAGAGAAGCCCTGAAGGCTCATCCAGCTTCAAGAGTCTATTCTTCCATCACTATCTTTTTAAAATGTTTTTAATTGTGAAAAAATATAGGTAAGATAAAATTTATCACTTTAACCATTTCTAAGTGTACAATTCAGTGACATTAAGTACATTCACACTGTTGTACAACCATCACCATTATCCATCTCCAGAACTTTTCATCATCCCAAATTGAGACTTTGTACCCATGGAACGATAACTCCCCACTCCCTCCTTCCCCCAGCCCTTGGAGCCACTATTCTACCTGCTATCTCTGTGAATTTGCCTATTCTAGGTAGCTCATATAAGTGGAATCATACAGTATTAATATTTCTTCATTTATGTCTGGCTTACATCAAGGTTCATCATGTTATATCACGTGTCAGAATTTCCTTCCTTTTTAAGGCTGAATAATATTCCATTTGTATGTTTATATCACATTTTGTTTATCTGTGCATCTGTTGATGGACATTTAGGTTGTTTCTACCTTTTGGCTACACTAACAATGCTGTTATGAACATTGACGTACAGTATTTCTACGACTTTCTACGACTGCTTTTGAGATTCAGGAAGAGTCCAAGCAGACTCAAAGGGCTATAGGCAGCAGTCTGTCAGCATCGGGCTCATCTGCCTCGGGTTAAAAAGCGAAGAAAACAGGTTCAACATCTCTCAACTCACTTTGTACCACACCAACTACCAGCAGATGCTCAACAAATGTCTTCTGATAACAGAAAGCAGATTCAGTCTCTTTGGATCAATTACGTGTTAAACCAAATCCTCTTATAGGGTGGGAGCAATCTCTGGCATAGGCATTGTGCCACTTAAAGGCAAAAGCCAATGTGTTTATGCAAAGGCTTTTCTGAATACTGATCTTCCTGCGTCTACTCACTGCATCCAGAACAGGACTGGAATCACTGTAACCAATTCTGATCATGTGAACTCCTGCATTCACTTTGTGATCGGGATGCAGAGTGTGGGGGGAGCTTATTTTCCCCCTTATTTCCTGTTTCTAACTTTCAGGCAGCACCTGTCACCAGCAGTCTTGACTTTCACAGTTTTCTTTTGAGCCTCTTTGCTTTTTTTTTCTCATACTTGTTCTAAGGTTTATCAGAGGAAACACTTGCCCTCCCAAGGATGGCCTCCATGCTGTGACAGATTAATCCAAGTTGAGTGAACTTCCTTCAGACAGAGGACACTAATTATTATGAAGGCACTTAGAACACAATGCGAGCTGACATCTCACAGACCATTCCCTGCCAACTCCACATTGTCTTAATGTCAGACCCTGTCAGTTCCCAGCCTTAATTACATCCTGTTTACAAACATTAGGCCTGACTTCAGATGAAGCCTTAACAAAGGTTGACAAAGGTCAGGGTCACATCCCAAGGATGTTATCTGTCTGTACACTCCTCCTCTCGATAAACCAGAGGTAGAGGGCTGATCCGAGAGATAGCTTTCAGAACAGAAAAATGCACTGTGGTCACTGGAATATCTAATCTCTGTGGACACATTTTCATCCAATCTGCTAAGTACTGTGGCAGGGAGAGGGGGCCAAATTTAGAGGGCCAACTTGGTGCTGCTTGTTATCTGAAATCCCCTGGGGGCAGACATGGCAAAGGTGTTGGGAAAAACCTCCCTCAGCAGGAAGGCCGTCATCAGCCTTTGCCACTGAATCAAGAAAAACACATTCAAAGCATAAAAAACAAAAAGAACTCTTGCTAAATAGGGACCTGTTTTAAGGATGACAAGCAAATTTCAACTAATATATTTAACCTGATTTTTTAATCCTTATTATTTTTGAAATGTTTTTATGTGTAAATGAGCAGATTTTTTTTAAGCACAGTGCTCTTTGGATTCATTTTATGTGCTAAATTTGTAGGTATCTATCACAACAGACTTGCATTCAAATGAACCAGACTTAGGTTTCTTTGGATTTCAGTAAGTTGAAACAATAATAAATATCATACCTAACTCATCCATTTTTTAGGTTAGGCCTCTGTGATCATCTGCCAAATCTCTATATGTTATAAATAGGAAGACAGTGGCTCCATGAGGTTGAAGTATTCATAACACAACTGGATCTTACAGCACACAGGTGGCAAGGTCAGGCTAAAACCGAAAATCTATCCCCTCAGTGCAGGGTTCTTCCCATATTTTGGGGAATTAAACCTTTAATTTTAGTATTTTTATGGAGACTGACATCTAGATACTAGATATCTGTTTGATGACGTCTAGAATTTGCCCCTTCAGTCTTGTTTCCCAACTAAATAGCTTACATTGTTTTCACTGTATAGGTTCCTATCTTCCAACATGTAAATTTCTTTAAATGTTCTTCTCTGGACACACTCAGTTCTAAGTCTTGAAATTCCCATAGTGCACACAAAAGTACTCAGTAGATCATTTATTTAACTGCTTGGGCCCCATTTGTTTTTTCCACAGTATCAAGACTTTTACTGTGCTAAGTCCAGGTCACTTTCTTATCTGGGTCCAGTTAGTTGCCATCTGTTCAACAGGCTGGCTCCCTAAATGCACAGCTTGCACATGTGAACTCCAGGTGTATTAACACTGTTTGTAGAATTGGTCTCCTTTGGTCTCTAACTCCTCCCTCATCCCCTAACCACCTGCCACGTGCCCCATGCCCAACACCAAGACTAGCTTCCAGACCAACCGCTCACTCATGCTCCCAAGAAGATATCTTCTCCTAGACTTTCAATTTCTTGCCACTAATGACTAAGAGTTAGTTAGACTTAGCCCTAACTCTTCACCTCCCTTTCTTCCTCATCTCTGTGAGAGGCATCTAAAGCACCATATCAACTCAAATGCAGTAGGTCTAAGAACAAATGACTTCCAGGGTCTTCCTCCCAGTACTCCCATCTTGAATGGAAGACACACCTTTCTCCTAGTCCCCAATATTTACTTTAGAGAGTCATCTCTCAGCCTACCTACTTCCCCACAGTGATGAGCTACAACTTGTTAATTGCTTTGTTGACAGTGCTTGCCACAGTACCTGGAACACAGTTGGCACTTATTAATATCTGATGCATACATAAATGAGTGAAAAAATAAAAGAATCAATGAATGAATCAATAAATGAATGAACTTGGTGAAATCACTCGGTCTTGTCAATTCTTTCTCCACAGCATCCCAGCTCCTCCTTCATGTCTTCCTTCAGGGCCATCTCCACTTTCAGGGCCTTTGTCACCAGGAGTCTAACTTACTACAAACCATCGTTGTTATATCTGCCTTAGTTTCTCCATCTAATCCCTCCAAACCACTGCTGGGCACAGATAGAAGCAGTGCATAAAAATCAATGCTTCAATCTTACCTAAAAAACAGACATTTGCAATAATCCTATTGAATATTATAATTAACTATATAAAAATGTTAAGTAGCCCTAGGCCCAGGTCCAACGCCTGCCAAGGTGACTTATTTTGTTTCCCCAAGATGACAATGAAATGCTGTTAACTACCCTTTGCCTACGATGCTCTGAACAGGTGTGCACCCCATAACATTCTGTGGTCTATACCAGATTTCCCAGCTTATGGGAGATTATGTCATTTGGGACTGAATCCAAGGCTTAGTTTAAATAAAGATGTATTACTGCCTTGCTGCTCAGGCATCGACCGCATGCACACAGTGAAGGCAGATGAATCTGCCCATCAAGTGTAATGTGGAGCTCTCTGACGACAAACTTGACTTATGGTAGTAAAATTGAGGTTACAGTGAAATTGAACTAAAATCCCTAGGTGTTACAGTACTTTAACTTGCTTCACTCACTGCGATGAGCTACATAGTTCAGAAGGCGATAGTTGCCAAAGGTTTAAAAAGTTGTGCTTTAAGGTGTTTCCATTGTAGAACTGTAAATTTTGTCTTTTCTGTGTTTGCTAGCTAGTGGCTATAATGTCCAGTAGGAATTTCTATCAATTAGCAGAGAGAATAAATGCAGGGGGTGGAGGTAGAGGGAAAGAAGGGAGGGCAGAAGGAAAAACGAATGAAAAATAAATTCTTTCCTGTAAAATCTTGAGGAAGTGTGATAAAGCTGGCCTTTTTGCATGCATTACATATACATTTCAGCGCTAAGTACAGTTTAAAGATGGACAATAATCATCTGTTATCTGGGTCACACCGACACATTAATGGTTCTATTCGTAAGTCTTAGGACAAGATCAATAATGGAGAGCTTTAAAAACATCAAGCACACCTGCAACCTCTTCCCAGCACTGAAAAATAACTGCCTGCTCTTTTTTTTCAGGAGGTTGTTTCACTTTCTCTGCATTTGTAACATCAGTCATACGCACAACTTACTCTCCCATCAGAATTGGGTTATAGCCAGTGGCTAACGCCTCTGGAAGTACAGACCTAATATTTCCCAGTACCTCTGCAAGGGTCTACAACCACATGCTTTACTACCCCAAACAAACAAACAAATATAAATATATAATTTTAGAGGGAAAGGAGTTGAGATGGTCATAAGGAAATCATGTCAGTAATCTAGCATATACTTTTATATTTTGGGGTGTACAAAAGTTCAGTCCTTAAGTGAACTCCAGAATTCCTCATACACTCACAATAAGTTATTTAATTCAAGAGCAAGGGATCTTTTCCTAATTAAAAAAAAAAAAAGGGACACTAACACAAACAGCAATTCTATATCTCTTAAGGATAGAGTAAAAAAGTATATATCATTTTACAAAATAACTTCTATTGCCAAGCTCATTCTGCCTTATTTATCCAGTGGTGGATGGCTAAAGGGCAAAGTGGGTGGTGACTAAAAGGTTCAGGCTGCAAGGAGCTGGGAGCAAGTGAAAGAAGAGGCTTTGAGGATGTATAATTAAGCAGAAATCCTCAGCACTCACTAGAAAGGAATCAGGGTGGATGGAGAAGCAACTGAGCCTACGCTGATGATCGAAGCCTTGAGTGCCAAAATCTTTCCTTTCATTCAGGTATCTGACTCTAAAGCAAGATAATCTTTAATTCAAAACAATGCTAGATTTGATTGTAAAAGTGTTTTGTGCATGGGGTAGGTACAGGTGCTGTTCTCCTTTCCTCAACACCTTAAATACCAAGACACAGGAGATGCCTGAGGAACGTGCACAGAGCAGGTAAATAAATGAGAAAATGTAGCAGGGTTCTGACCATTGTCTTGGGGCCTCCTTTGTATCACACTTTAAAGCAATCCATTTTATTTTTTTATTTTGATTGATTGATTGATTGATTTTTGAGACAGAGTGTCACTCTGTTGCCCTGGGCTAGAGTGCCGTGGCATCAGCCTAGCTCACAGCAACCTCAAACTCCTGGGCTCAAGCAATCCTCCTGCATCAGCCTCCCGAGTAGCTGGGACTACAGGCATGCGCCACCATGCCCAGCTAATTTTTTCTATATATATTTTAGTTGTCCATATAATTTCTTTCTATTTTTAGTAGAGACGGGGGTCTCGCTCTTGCTCAGGCCGGTCTCGAACTCCTGAGCTCAAAGGATACACCTGCCTCGGCCTCCCAGAGTGCTAAGATTACAGGCATGAGCCACCTCGCCCGGCCAAGCAATCCCTTCTAAATCAACTTTTCCACAATACCCAATTCACCTGAAAAAATAAATAGAAATAAGAAATATAGTTTTTTGCTTCACTGGTCAGCAATCAAAAAACATTTTGTAACCCAAATAGATAAAGAAATGGATAATTCTGCATTAAAAGAAGAAGAAGAAAGAAGACAGGAGGAGGAGGAGGAGAAAGAAGAGGAGAACAGGGCTGTCCACAGCATCTCCACCCACATGATATAACTGAGAGAGCAGTTGCCTTCTAAGAATAACAGGAGGGAGCTCTAGACAAAGCTCCTGCCCAAAAAATCCCACCTCACCTTTTATTCCACCATAGAGGCAGCTCTCCTATGGTCCTCCTTCCAATTGAAGGTGGAGAGTGCAGGAGGAGGGGAAAAAAAGAGAGATCTTATAGGGAATCTTGCCATGTGCCAGACCCTGAGGGACAACATTATTGTGCCTGCCCATGTTTCTAAGCACCTGGGAGCTTTCCAACTCCAGTAAGACCAGCAGCCTAGGCAAATAGCAGTCACCATTTATTGATACAAAGCAAATATTCAGTATAGACATATAAAGTAAATATTATTATCACCATTTTACAGGGGAGAAAATTAAGGCTAATCTATTTAGCAGGTGATGGAGTTAGGATTTGAACCTCAGTTTGACTCTAAAACATAAGATTTTTTTTCTACACATCACTTTACCTCCTGGATCCTACATAAGATCAGATTCCAGATAAGAATGTGAGTTATGTGGGAGGCATTATCTTCTGTATTCAAACTAGGCATCATTTGTAGATGAAATCCTTTGTATGCATGGGCCTGACAATTTAAGCTCAATAGCTTAAAATTTGAAAAAAGTCTAAATATCACAGAGTAACAGACATTTTAGAAGTCTCTCATTCCACCACATACCACAGAAGGAAGCCTCTTTGTAAGAATATCTTGTGAGATTTACTTGTACTTATAAAAATAAATATATTAACATTGCATAGTACTTTTCCACTGAAAGAGTTCAAAGAATTTTTCAAATACCAATTTAGTATTTGCCCAAAGGAAAAAAAAAAAGCTGAAACATTATGGACAAAATGTAGGAAGCATCTCTTAAAATAATCTAAGTTCCTTCTTCCCAGAAGAATTTAGGCATCTCAAGATAAAACACACAAAACACTAAGACTGTTCCAAAAAACACAACAACAAATTGACAATATGGCTACTACCATTTGAGCACTGAATTTAGTGGTCAACTTCTTGAAAAACAAGGTGAAAAGGGAAAAAAAGTGGGTTATATATCATTCTCATTATCCAACAAAAGAGACTTCTGTGAATTGTTCTTTAAGAAATTCTGAAAAAAAAAAAAAAAGCAATTCTGAATAAGATATGGGATAATATTTTCTAATTTCTGTGTATTTCATAGAAAATACACAGATAGTCTTCATGTGACATTACTTAACCCTCGGTGAAAGTTAAGAAAACATAATTAAACAAAAAAAGCAATTTGCTTCAGATGCAACTGTTTTTCTTCTATATAGATCATATCTGATTTTTTACACCATGAATAGTATACTTGATTTCCTCCATCTCTTTTTCAAGATCTTTTAGTTATCTTTACATTGTTTAGCAATGAAAGTCCATTTTTTTTAAAGGTAACACCTATGGACCATTTACTATGCAACTAAAGGCCTATGCTAAGCATGCATTCTCTTGACTCAGAGACTCAGCGCTGTCAAACAACTTCAGTCACAGCCACTAGAGATCCAGCATTCTAGCCTGAAATTGTCTGATTCCAGAACCCAATTCTCAATCATCTGCTACAAATCCTCTTTCATAATCTGTTTGCCATAGGGTCTGCAATATTTTTTATCTGTGTTTCCAAAGTCAGACAGGTATGAATATCTTCCCTGGGGAATTAATATTTTCCTTAGGTCAATTCTTTAAGGGGAGGCTCACAGAGAAAACTAGACATTAATTGCTTTTGATCTGTCAAAGCATTTGAAATCATAACCTTATTTTTTTTTTAAAACTAAGTAACAACACACAATAAATACTGCAGGATGCAGGCAAATGAAAAGCGTCTATGTGGATGGTAGGAAATCATATACTTTGTCACATAGGCAATAGGAACTTTCTCTTCAGGTCACCAATCAATTCAAAGTCAGTTGAAAGTAACCAATTGTCATCATGGATAATATTCTAAATGAAATCAGTTGGTGATCAAAAAAACACCTTAAATACCATGGACCACACTACAAAAAAAACCCCAAAAGCAATTATCATCATCATTGCCCTGGCAGGAAGCTCCAGGAGAGCTTGGGAGACCAAGAACTGAATGATAAAGGGGCCACTGTCACCTCTTCAATCTTAGTGACTACTTCCAGATGAGCTATTTGGCACAGGGAGGAAATGGAGCTAAGAAATATTACCCAGCTGTTGAATTTCAATTAGAAATTGTCAATAGTTGGGCTCATGGGCCTCTAGTTTCATTGATAAGGTAATGGATTTATCTAAGCAAGGTAATTTTCTTACTACTTTTAAGCAGATTGTATTTTTGAATATTGTGAAGATTCACCCAGTATATGCCTAAGTGTGTAGACATTTTAGGCTATAAGGTTAAAAAAAAAAAAAGATATTGTGTTGCTACCTTGTCCTAGAAGAGAGGACGGGGAGGAAGTGTCTTCTAGGACTTATACAAATAGACTTTTTCCCTTTCTTCAAATCAGCCTAATCAGCCTAAAACATACTCTGAGCCCTAAAGTTTTTCAATAACCTGTCAGGCAAAAAAATTCTAGAATTACTTCTATTTTCAAAACATTACGGTAGAAGAACCCCTAAGCCAGAGTTAATGACAGCTATCTTTTTCATAAAGACACCCCCAAAACAATAAGAGCCCAATGAAAGCCTGAGGATTTCCATCTATTAATTCAGTCAGGAACTATGCTAGCTACTAGAGATTCAACAATAAAGAAAGAGAGAAATAACACTTGCCCTCAAAGAGTGTACATCTCAACAGAGAAGACACTAAAAATCAAATTGTGTATAGGTATCTAATTAAAATTATGATAAGAAAACATCTGACAAGTGTAGTACTGGTGTTCTCCAATTTAATGGAGCCTAGATTCCTAGGGGAAGGGGAGCGATAAGATGTCAGCTGGTCAAAAGCATTCCCCCCAAAATGCTTTTTAAAGTAAAACTTAAAAGCAATTTTCCTGGGATTCTGGACCTAACTAACCTCCAATTCTGGCAACTGGACCCATTGTTGAGTCTGGTCACCAAATTAAAAATTGTGGTAGCCAATGACAACCCAGGCCCCATAAACTCAAAGCCCTGGATACACAAACATATATGCACTATAAATTTCAGTTTATCCTGTTTGTTTTGTTTTGTTTTGTTTTGTTTCCTTGCCAGTGTCACATTTTTCAGACATCCTCATAGTAATTCCAAGAATGGTTCCACCTAAAACTTCACAGCCAGAGTGACAAATTCTCGACTTTTTCTGTTTCCTTTCTACAACTAATAAAAAAATTTAATAATTAGGAACACTTCTTTCTGTGTAGAATCAAGGCACATTTTTTAAAGAAAAGTAGAACAATGTTTCTCTAGTTTTAAACAACTACTGTGATCTAGCCAGAACCTTAAAACTGTTGAATCATACTATGTTGGACTTTGAAAAATATTATAATGAATCTCATCCAGCCCTTCATTTTACAAATGAAGAAAGTGATAACGAGCTACTGATCTGTGAGGGCCTTAGTCATTTAACCCTTGAGACATTCAACATGGTATAGACCAAAGACACATAACTTTGACATGGAACCACCGGCTGAATGGAAACTATCTAAATACACCAAGTTGTGTATAAATGCTATGTAGAGCCACAATCAAATTAGCTGGTAAATCAGTACTCCTCAATGTCAGGAATACAAAATAGCTCCACACATAAAACAGTGTGGCTGTGATACTATGCTGTGTACTATGTAAAATACCCAACACAGTACTTGGCTTTTGGCAGAGACTCTACTTTCAGGAAGAGCCCATCATGAAGAAAGATGTAGGGGTGGAACCAGCATGTCTTCTTGCCCCAATAACCATCCACTGAATCAGATGAAAAATACCACAAGGCTATTTGGACTTTAAAAAGCAAAAGTTCAGGAAGACTCCTTTGTCCATTTTTTCTACTGCTTACTAAAAAGGATGCTCATGATTTTTGACTGCTCAGCATCCCTTCTCTGTTTTTCTGGTAACAGCAGCTGCTTTCCTTTAGATAACCTCCCTTTGGCCAGGCGTGGTGGCTCACGCCTGTAACCCTAGCACTCTGGGAGGCCGAGGCAGGAGGATCACTTGAGCTCAGGAGTGCAAGACCAGCCTGAGCAAGAGTGAGACCCTGTCTCTACTAAAAGTAGAAAGATTAGGTGGGTGTTATGGCACATGCCTGTCATCCCAGCTACTTGACAGGCTGAGGCAGGATGATCACTTGAGCCCAGGAGTTGAAGGCTGCAGCAAGCCACCATGACACCACTGCACTCTATCCAGGATGACAGAGTGAGAGTCTGTCTCAAAAAAAAAAAAAAAAAAGTAAAATAGATAACCTCTCCTTGCCCATTCACAGTTGTGTTGTTCAGGTGGAGTCAACTCCATCCTGTCTCACCCCAGACTCCAAAAGAGAGCACAGGACCCAGCCTTGGCCAATAGCAGCATTTCATCCCTTGGCCACAGCCACTGGTTCAAGGTTGGGCATGTGACCCAACCCAAGCCAAACTCTATAGTCGAGACCTCTAAGCAAATCACTGGGAAAGAGAAGAGCTTTTCTTGTTTTTAGGAAGGAGCTTTCTGGAATCGCAATAAGAAGAAAGACAATTAATGCAACCACATAGAAGAAGAAAGCAAAAGAAAATGAAGGAGAGTCTGAGCCATAATGATATTATTGAATTCCTGACTTCAGCACTGCTGGAGCCAAACCTGCCCTGAACCTCTCAGTTACCTGCTCCAGTAAAATGTTTGTCTTTTTGTTTTTTCCTTTTTAAGTAGATTTGAATTAGTTTTTTTATCTTTTGCAAAAACAAGTATCCTGACCAATATACACATTTTCCCAACCCTGTACCTCCCAACCTCCTTCCTTGGACTTCCAGGACAGTGTAATGAGAACCAGGGGATTTGAATTCTGGCCCTGGTTCCACCACTTCATTGAGCCACAACCTCTCTAAGTGTCAATCTCCTCATAAAAAGGGGATGGGGACTGTATCTTTCCCATCTAACAATGTGGATCTTACCTTGAAGAATTTTGAGATCATTAAGCCAGGTCATTAACAGAAAAGCATGCTGACAAGTATATAATGTTTTCAAACATAAAATGCCATTATTTACTAGAATTATCTCATTTCTCATTTTGGTTCTTTTATCCTTCTTCCTCCATGTTGTTAAATAGAAACATAGATTACCACCTAAAAGGGTTGTTCAATTGTCTAACCATTTTTATAAAAATTTAAAATCTTAATCTCAAAAAAAAAAAAAAACTGGCTATGTAGAAAAGTAGTAAGAGTGTCTCAGATGTCTAGCAAAACAAGCTTTAAATCCCAGCTTTACAACCCACCCCAGCTGTGTGACACTGGCCAGGTCATTTAATCACTTTGAGTCTCAGTTTGCTAGTATGTTCAGCAAAGATAAAATCATCCCATTTTTTTAATTGCCATGAAATTAAAGCATTTACACAGGGTCTGGCAGATGGATGAAGCTCAATAAAGGAAGGGATAATATTGATCATCATTATTACTGGTAAGAATCACAGAGGCAATGAGATCAAGTCTGAAAAGGTAGGAGGGGCTGGAAAGACGACACAGCAGTACCAGAGGCCACTACGGCAGGAAAGGTTGGATGAGTCTCAAAGACCTAGGCTGGCTGGGTCCAGAGTCCTGGGGCCAGAAAGTCAAAAATAGCAGCACCATCTCTTTATTCGTAACTTGGAAACTTTCCCTGCTCCCTAATAGCTTTTCAGACACTGCACTTTGAGCTCCTCAAACTCAGGGTGTGTTTCTTGATTATTTTTGCATTTCTGTCCTTTAGGAAGTGATCAATAAATGCTCACTGTGATTTTTACATGATCATCTCATCCTAGAAAAAGGACTGCTTCTACTTTTTGGTGTCCATTTCTAAGAAAAAGAAAATCAGACAGAGCCCACAGCATGTACTATTTCATTGGGAGAGACACCTGTAAGTTCCATTTCATGTGTTTAAGTTGGTCTTCCAAAATATTCTTATACATCTCCAGATGCTCTGGTGTCTTCAGATTTGTAAAGGTTGGTGCTCTGGGATATGTAGTTCGGACCAGTACAGCATTGGAATCACCTGGGAGCTTGTTAGAAATGCACATTCTCAGCCCCTTTCCCAGACCTACTGAATCAGAAACTCTGTGGGTGAGACCCAGGAATCTGTGTTTTAGCAAGAACTCCAGGAATTCTCATAACACCTTAACACAGTCGGTCTTCTGTATCTATGGGTTCTGAGTCTGTTGATTCAGATAACCACAGATAGAAAATATTAGGAACAATGTGTTTTATACTGAACAGGTACAGACTTTTTTCTTCTCATAAGAATAATATAGTATTCAGCAATATAGTATAACACTATTTGCATAGCATTTACATTGTATTAGGTATTATAAGTAATTTAGAGATGATTTAAAGTACATGGGAGGATATGCGTAGGTTATATGCAAATACTATGCCATTTTATACCAAGGACTTAAGCATCTGCAGATTTTGGTATCCTCGGAGGTCCTGGAACCTATCCCCCACAGATACTGAGGGACAAATATATATATTTTTAAAGTCACGTAAGTAAAATTCTAATTTCTATGTTGAGGGCCAAGTGAAAACTACAATTAGAGCCTTAATCATGAAGCTTTATTTTCATGCTTCCTATGGCAAACTATGTCAAAAATATTTGCTAAGTACCTACTATACAAAAATAAGTAGATCTCAGTCTCTGACCTTAGGAAGCCCTAGTTCCTTTTCTTAAAGGACCAAAAAGTCAGCTGCAGGGGCACCGACTTCCACATGTCAGTCCTGACCCTTGGTTGCCCTCTGGGGGAGTATGTGGAGTTCATATGAATCCTAAGTCTATGCCAGTCCCATTATTGGTATTATATTAGACCGAGCACTCATTTGCCATGGTTCACAGGGGCCAAACCCACAGCTCCAAAGCACAGTAGGTTTACCTTCTTAAGAGCCAATATATGATAAGTGACCCCAGAAAAGTAAATCAGGTCCTTCTAGTACCTGCTCAGCCACAACCAGGTGGTCTCAGCTCCAGCACTAATCCAGACATCTTAGTTCTGGGCGTTTAAAGAAGATTGCATGTGATCATACCAATATAAACGCAAAGAGGAAAAAGTATCTTAATAGTATAAGGGATAGACACGGATAGTATGTATAAACCATCATGGCAGAAGAAATAAAATAGAACAGTTAGGTAATATAATCAATCTTTATCTGATATATATGACAACTACCTAGCATTTCGCCAGATTTTATAAGGAGTGCTCTGAAATAGTGAATGTTTTTAGTAATTGATGTACACAAATTACCCCATACCTTATCACACTTGTAAAGAGCCAGTATTTAGCGCCAGATACAGTATTTCATGAAGACTTAAAAGTAGAGAGCTCTGACTAGCTGTATGCACAAGATTTTCTCAACATAACAGATGCCAGAAGACAAGTATGGCATCATGTTATAGATAATTTTTGTAATGTCATCACTTTGAAAAATGAAAATTAAGGTCAGCCTGACAGAGATCTTTTATCTTTTCTTTTTACAGAAAATTAACAAACAAAATTTGATGATGAATGTACTAAGTAGAAAGGCATCCAAAAGCAATTTGCCCTTCCAGACAGGCTCAGGCAAAACACCAGCAGGGACCACACAAACACCTGGGTGCTGAAAGTAAAGGACAACAAAGGGTCTTGGGGAGTGCCTTTGTCCTCCTTTCTGGGGCCTAGTTTAAAGACAAGCATAGTCCTTTCAAGCACTTTCTCCAGATTTTACAACCTGATTCTGCTGGATAAGGGGACACAGAATCACCAAGAAGGATCAGTGCATGTCAATGACATTCCAGAGGAAATTCATCACCAAAACTCACCACTGCAGGTAATTTTTCCCTGTGGGAGACCTTATTTCCGGAGAGAAAAGAGAATAGGCTTTGCCCTTTTGCAGCTCAGATACTGGGTTCTGTACTGCAACTGTGCGTAATGGAAGACCAGATGCTTGTAACTACCTCAGGTCAAGTACGTAGGCATTAACTTGGAAGCATGAGGGGCCCTGCCTACCACTCCCAAGCTTCTTTCGGCTGTTAGTTATCTATACAATGTAAAAAAAAATGTTCTAGCCAGAATCTCTAAGGAGGGTTGACAAATTAGCAAATAAAAATACAGGGGCCCAGTTAAATTTGATTCTTCAATAAACAAGTTATTTTTTAAATGCAAGCATATCCTAAATATTTCATGAGACATATCCTAAAAAAATACATATAAATAATATATGTGTCATTTATCTGAAATTCAAATTTAACTGGGCATTCTTTGTTTAATCTGGCAATCCTCTCCCTAAAGCTATCAAAGAGGATTTTCTCTCCTGGAGCTAAATATCAGCCCAGGTGGAAGAAAATATGAGACTGTAGAAACGGAACTTTTTAATGTGTATAGTGTTCTGCAGATTGCACTGTGCTTGCTTTACAACTTCCCTGTGAGGTAGGACCAAAGTCCTTAATCCTCACTTTACAAGTGTAGACTCTGTGTTAAAGAGTTGCAAAGTAAAAGAGCTGGGATTCAAATCAAGATCCTCTAGCATTGGCATTTCTTAGAAGACTCTGTCAATCACTTCACTAAACAAACTAAGAGGAGGAAGAATTAAGAGACTGGCTAGAAAAAATTGCTTTAGCAAGCAAAAATACCTGGCGCAAGCTCGGACACTCTTTTCTGTTTTCACGCCTAAGTAAGCAATCATCAGTCTGTGTTCTTCACTGGCTGAGAATGGCCATTAAGAAATGAAAGTGAGTTTAGATTTCACCGGCATGTTTGGATTTGACATTTTGCATTTCAAGAAACCGAGGTCAGCTCAACCCTTTTAGCACTGGGACCCAGGAACCACCATGAATTAAGCAAACAACCACCATAGCAAGTTTCAGGGTAAGTGGTAGAATAATTGTTCACTGCCTCCCGTGCTTTAATTTGGACCATCTTTATTTCTAAATCTATTAAGGAGGACTCTGTTACACTCTGCAGAACACTAGCAAGTTTTATAATGAGGTAGAGTGTATTCTTGTGAATACTATTAGAGAATAAAAAATTGGGTGTCAACGGTAAAATGTTAACCTTCCCAACATTAGCTGTCTTATTTTCTAACTCCCAGCAAAGCTATAGCCTGAAGAACTGTTACGTTAGAAAATTATAGAAAACCGAACTGTATACTTCTTGTCAAAAAAAAAAAAAAGGATATATCATGAGATTAATCTATCACTGCTAAGACATTTCAAATTCAAATCTTTCTCTATTCCCCACAAAATCAAATACCCAGCTATATTTACCACATCAAAAAAATTAGTTGAGTTTCTAATATCACAGAAACAAACTAATGCTTTTCATGTGCTTATTCATTTTTAGAAGCTGTGCAAGGAGTAACAATTGCCTGTGACAACTGTCTGTGAAGAACACTGTCAGAAATCCTGAACTGCCCAGAGCTGTGGCAAGAAAGTCCAGAGATTATTATTGGGTAATGACAGTGAAAATAAAAAAGTATATAGTATTACAGCATGGAGCTATTAGAGTAAGGAATCAATTCAAGAAGACAAGCAAAATTTATATACTTTATTGATTTTAAATTTTACATGCTCTGCTATATGAGTAAATCTTTTGTAGTAATTCTAAAGCTTTGAAACATTGTAAATAACAGGGACTGTTGAGAGTTCAGAACAGCTATTTTTTCATACTGAGAGTATATAGCCTTTAATGCATATTAGGAGAAATTGGGGTAATGAAATAACATAAAGCTAACTTAAGTCAGGGCGAGTATGGGTCTTTTTGGTTTGTTTTTCGTCTCCAAAAAAGCGAGCATGTATCAGGTAGTGAAGTAATTCCAGGTAGCATTGTACTTAAGGAAAAGCATAATTAAATTGATCCTATTGTATTACATAAATCCAACATATCCTGTGTAAGCTCAGAAACAGGTGGCTCTTTGTAAAAAGTAGCTGGCTGTTAACCAATAGCAGTAAAGTTTTCTCACACAAAAACAAATACACTGGAGGAAAACACTGCAACAATAGTTGAATCAGGATTCCATCATCAAGAAGTAGATTGGATTTGAAATCACCCCCGTATGTTCAATGTACCTGAATCCAAAAACCTCAACATTGGGTGGTGGGTGAGCCTGTTTCCAGACAGGCAATCAAGTAAGCCAGTCCAGTTCCTAGAGCCTGCCCTTCATTAAACATGATTGCAGGTTTGGTCATTTGTAATTCTCAATCATATACGTAATATAGAAAATGACAGACATGAAGGGGGTAGGAGGAGTTTTATATTTTTACTGCAGTGAGCTGGACTGACACTTCGGAGAACGTTTTGACACATTCAAGTGTGAGCAACAAATCTGTCCACTGATTCATAAGCCACATGTTTACTTAAAGAGGCCTGGTCCAATAAATGAGGATCAAAATCCCAAGTGCTTAAGTCCATAAAATTCCCTACAGTGAAATAGCATCAACAGAACACATTTTGACTTTCCTAAGATGAGTAAAGATTTTCAAATAAATACATAACCCGCTTATGCCGTTATTCTCATTTCTATACAATTTATTTTATTTTTTGCATCTGTACACTATTTTTTTAATTCTGAGAAGACACAAATCTACCTTTCCATTATTTAAACTTGTATGAGTATAAAATGAGTGCGGTACTCGGGTAATTAACCCTGTCTATTTTTGCGATTTTAATTTACATTTGCCCCGCAGAGTGTGTCCGTATATCTGTTTGGAAGCCCTATTCATTGCAAAGTTTGATTTTTTTTTTCTCTTTGCACCCCTCCTCACAAACATACAAAGCTATATCAAACAATGATTCTACACATTTGCAAAGACCTGAAGGAAATGTTGGTGATCCTAAAACACATCACATTCAGATGAAAGAAAATATTTTCCATATTTATTAAAAAAGAACAAGAACTCCGTATTCCTGTAGGCTTCTAACATGAGCTGTTGAGAATGGAAATCAAAATCACTGTAACTATTAACACTTAAAAGTTAAGCAATGAGTCATTATAGTTTCTTAAAATGGGGAACCTTCATAAAATCGAGTGTTTCTAAGCAATCTACCAGGCTTCTGTGCTGGCCACCAGCATAGGCAACCTTTGTGTGTTGGAGAGCGAGAATTCCTGTTCATGAAGGAAAGTGAGTGGAAATGGTAGAGGAGAAAAAGAAAAGAAAGAAATCTAATTCAGGGGCCTTGAAAAGTTAATTTGGAAATTTTTGTTAGTGATTTTGGACTTCATTAAACTCCATGTATCACTTATAGCAGCATGATCTCAATAGTTTGAAAGGTATTTGTCATCAGCAAAAGAAAAACATTATTTTTAAAGGAGTAAGGAGATTGATGCATCACTGTGGACTACTTAAGCCCCACGCAGTTTCAGTCTTTAGGATTAATCTAAGCATGATGGCTTTTGCATACGGCACATAATTAAACATTTTCTTTTCAGGGCTTTATAGAATCCCCATATGTTTTTAATGGCATCATCTGAATGTTTTTCTTAATAATTCTGGCAGCCTGCTTCTGAATCTTCAAGTTTGTTTTTTGTTCTTAATATCTTTTCTACAGAGGCTGCATTGTGCCAGAGATTGAATAAAGCTCTGAGAGCCTTACAGTCAGGAGAAGACACACACACAGGCTCACACACACTCTCATTGTGCTTGCTCCTCTCTCTTTATTTGCAATCCACATTGCTATTGGCACTGGGAAAAGCAATGTGAGAAAGAGAAGGCAAGGAAAAAACACAGGCCCTGAGTCGCAACTTCACTCCACCACTGTGGCATGGGCCCTCTCTCTTCTTCAGTAGGGCTTTACCAACTCTGTGCTGTGTCTGTCTGTCTGTCTGTCTGTCTATGACAGTTTGACGTGCATGCTTTGGTATGTGCGTGCCAGTGGAGTGGGTTGACTTTGGTGGCTGCAACAAATGGTTTGCCTGCCACTCTGGGGCTAGACACACCATGATTTGCTGACTCAATACCTACCGCCTCATAAGAGCAGACTTTCTCCTTTTGAGCAGTGGTCTATTTTCTGAACCAAACCCCTTCAGACATGACCCATAAAAGTGAAATAATGAAATGTTCACCGTTTGGCTTAGTCAGGCACATTTTGAGCTGTAAATCAGAATCGCTTCCATTTCAGGTGGTATAAATGCAACCTGGTGATCAAACATACATCCAAGAGAGGACATCAGGATACAATAATAATCTGAGAATCTAATATCCATGTATACCCAGGACTAGTGCCCATAGTTTCAAACATAGAACATAAGAGCCTCTACTTGAAGTATAAGTAAATCAAAGAGAAGAATGTGCCCCATTGTTGTTCAAATGTAGCCTTGAATTTGCTTTATCCGAACATAAATTTAAATTCTGGAAATTGACAAAGACAATAAATAACTCACATTTGAATCATAAGTCTCCTTTAAATTGAGTGTTTGAACTCAGATCCAAGTTTCAAAACATAATATTTTTTTAAAAAAGTGTTCTCACACTCTTTCCATATTTGTCATCTTGAAATCTGATGATGTGAATGAACAAAATGGAAATAGTAACGAAACAGCTTCCTTATGCTATTTTCCTCATTGAATTTCATTTATTTACAGATGGCCAAGTGGCTACGAAGGCATTTGAAACTCTCCTATTATTAAGAAGTAAGATTTATCAAAAATTTCAAAGAACTGGTTTACATTTTAGAATTCCACAGATGACATGCCTTAAATAGAAACAACCACCCTGGAAAATCTTAAAACATATGCAGGCAAACAAGGGCAGAAACAAATTATCCAGGAATAGGAATGTTATGGCTTTCACTGGTACCGCTAACATTTGTTGTTGAACTTGACTGAAACAACAAATAATCTTTAAGAGCCTTTCTTTTTAATGGTTCCCAGTAAACAAATATACTTTTAAAAAAAAAAAAAACCCAAACCTTACTTTTTTCCCATCTGAATTGCTGTAGAATTTATAATGTGGCAAATACAATTTTAAAAAGAAGGTTCTGGAGCTGAAGTGATTGAATAAAAATTAAAAGTAAGGTCTAAAAAGAAGTCAGTTGACATTCTCCCAATCCAGACACCATTTCAGCTGCTCGGTCTCCTAGCCCAAGTCGAAGGAAAGAGCTGCCAGAGAATCAAAGCCACAAAGTCTAATAAGCTCACAGTCCAGTAGGGACTGTCACAGCAGGACTCCTACCAGGCCCCCACACAGCTGTGCAGCCTTGGTTAAAACCCAGAAGGAGTTTCTTAAAAGGCTTTGAGCCATGAACACCAGCAGGACACTAACACTTCTCATCTTCTATCTAAAAATTGATTGAGAGAGCGTCCTCTCCTTCCAGAGCAAACTGCATCCATGAAAATATTTCAAAAGTGGTGGTATGTCCACATTTGAAATAACCCTCCCCTTCCAATTGCTAACAACTGCCAATGTTTCCCACATCCAGATCTCAGAGCATTTACCATCACAAACTCAATGTGAAAAAGCCGAAGTAACAGCCAGTATGACGCTTCCCTCTGTCTCCAGCATTTGAAAATTGTTTGATAAGGATGAGGCCCACCTGTAAGTCTAAGAACAATTCTAAATCCAATCTGATGAGGAATTTGAAAGGTTCTAAGCCAGTAAGCAGCTGGGCCTGATTTTCAATGACCTTTCCTTTGGTTGTATAATAGTAGCTGAGTGCTAGCCTTCCCCTTCAGAATGGAGCAAGGCCAGCCTCATGCCCTAGGGCAAGTACACAGATCCCTGTTGTACTTGCCACCACCCAAGTTCCTCTGGGACTGGGCCTGCCTTATCTTCATCTTCCTACAGGCAAGCATTTGGTGGGTACTACTCAATGCTGGGCACTGGAGAGAAGAATGAGAATAAACAGGACACAGTCTCTGCTCTCAGAGAACTCACAGTGGAATGAAGGACGCAGACACATTTTAAGTACAAGATGATAAGGGTTGTAACAGAGGCAGAAGCAAATTGGCCAGGAGAGCAGAAGCGGAGGTTGCTAACTCTGTTAAACCAAGAAAATTTCACAGAAGAGGGACATCGGAGGTAGCACTTAAGGGTATTCATGTGGTGGAAAAGGCAAAGGCACAGAAAGTTAGAAATGCAAGAAAGTCTTTCTAAGAAGGGAGCACAGTGTGTACACAGGCTGACCAGTGGTTCTCAAAGTTTCATGCTCCTATGGGTCACTTGGGGGTGCTTCCTAAAATGCAAATTCCTGGGCCTCACTCTCAGATTCTGGTTCTGTTGGTCTAACACAGGACCTGGAGTTTACATCTTTAACAAGTAGGTAGGTCTTAGGTCACACTTTGAAAAGCACCTGACCAGGGCCATAAAGGTGCATGACGTGTTTGAGGAATAAGAAGAAATTTGGTAGGAATGGAGCATGGATTTGGGGGGTGGGAGGTGGACTGGTCAACCAGGTCTGAGAGAGACTGTGAAGTCTCCCAGCCACCTGTGAAGCACCAAGAATGAGATTCTGGGTAGTTTCGGAAACCCAGGGCCCCTCTCAGAGCTGCATCAGGGCCTGGATTCAGTCTCTACAGCAGCAGGGCAGAGGGGGAGGGGAAGAGCCCAGACAGCCCAAAGTTTCAACGCCAGCTCTGCCACTTACTGACCATAGTCTTTGTAAATCATTAACCATTTTGGGCTTCAGTTCTTCCTTTGCAATATGAGAATAACAACACAAGAATGCCAGGGTCATTCTAAAGATTAAATGGTATATGTACATGCCATGCCTATCTCAGTACCTTACATGTAGTAATTTTTTAATAATAAAAATATTAGCTACCATTTATTGAAAATTCAAATAAACAGAAAAAACAAAAAAAGGATTTCGAAGTTAGAGTCATGGTTTACCTGCATGAAAAACATGTAGAATTTCCCATGACTGAGTCTCCTTATACCTAAATGTCACCTAGCTGTCTGCACTTTAGATCCCCCAGACCTATTCTCCTGTTTTCTACTGTGGGTCACATCCCAGCCCACCAGCCTCTTTCTAGAGTTGAATGCTCCCTGGTCTGACACAGTTTACCTGCCACCATCACCAGCAGCAAACCTGACAGCTTTTCACCAGCACTATCTCTCCTGATCACACATAATCCCAAACTTATTCCAGTGCCACCATCATTATTTATGCGAGTTGGTACTGTGCCTAAATACAACTGATGTATCTGCCAAAGATGCACTTAACTGACTGTCCCATGAAGCTCCTGATCTCTCTGGCATAAACAAACCAAAGCAGAGAAAGCTTACCCCTGATACTGAGGACAATCGATAACTTTATCTTGAATCCTTACCTCCTCGTTATATTAACAATAGTAAGACCGTAAATTTAAAGAACATTCTGGAGTTTCAAGACATTTTCCTCTACTTTCTCTCATTTTACCCTCTCTATAATCTTGTGAGAAAGGAAGGCAAGACATTTCCCCCATTTTACAGATGGGAAAACATTGAGCTTAGGGAAATTAGATGACTTAATCAAAGGGCCATTGAACTACAAAAACTTGAACCCAGGCTTTCTGCCTCCTACTGCAAATGCCCTCCACTGTTCTACATCTGCTACTTTCATTTTCTGCTGACCTTCACCTTCATTAGAAGAGTTAATAAATGCTCAAGGGTCTGACCCTTCCACATAAAAGATTACAAGTTTTGAATCACACGAAAACAAAGCCCATATAGCAGTACAGCCTGAAAAATAGCTTTATTAATCTATTTCTTAAGAAGGGGCCATTAATTCCAAAGACATTGAAGAACCAATTGGGTTCCTCTCTGTACAATTGGGAACAGATTTGGAGCCACACCTAGTTTTCATGGTAGAGTAGAAAAAACATGCTTTAGATCAGAGGGATCTGGATTCACAATATTGACTCTGCCACTGCACTGGGTACATGATCTTGAGCAACTTCCTAAAATTTTGACTCTGATTTTTTAAATTCTTAAAATGGGCTGATCACCTCTAAACTCAAGTGTGATATATTAATACAACAATAAACATCACGAGCCTAGCTTGGGAATCACACAGAGGCCCTTAACAATTATTAGCCAATTTCCCCAGACCAGTGTTAGCAAACTTTAATGCGTATGAGAACTTGTTAAAACATAGCTTGCTCAGTTGCCCTATCCTCAGAGTTTCTCCACTCCTGGGAAACTTGCTGCCTTATAAATAGTCCCTGAAAGGCCCTAGGAGCTGCTAGACCAGTGCTTCCTGACACCGGTATGGAAGTCTGATTGAGGCTGCTCAACCGCCCAGTTGCTCCTGTTGTGATTTTTGCATTGCTGGCTCCTCAGGGGCTTTCCTCCCCCTCTGCCCCACCCCAGCCCCCCACACACAAATTTACAGAATCTGATGGTCTTTCAGGAGTGCAATTAAGGCAGTTATTTAAGAAATGCACCAGCAATAGCTCATTTTTACACGTACGTATTTTTCTTAAAGGGAGTGGTAGATTTTGCTTCTCGAAAGGAATAACAACAGCAGCAACAAAACCCCAGAAAATACGTTAACCCTATTTTATGAAGGTGGTATAGACAGTATATTCTCTTTCGTTTCTAGATATGAAGAATACATAAAAATGTGATGAACAGGCACTGGCATATATATCGTTCTATTCCTGTGAAGAAATTTGTAATATATCTCTATTTTGCTGCAGCCAGATTCCACTGAGTCATCAATTTCCACTGTATTATCCAATCTTCGGCTCAGTTGGAATATTAAGCAGCCACCAGATTTTGAACTTTGCATTTCCTCACGTTTGGCCCTTCACTGATCAAGCTTTGTTTCTCTGTGATTATAGATATATATCAGACTTTCTTTGTTTTATCAAGACCTGGTGTGTAGTGATTCTGATTTATCATTTTTACAACAGTCTCTTCCCTGCGGGCTCCAGGTCGTGATGGTGGCATTGCTACAATTTATGGTGGGGATTGTTGATGGAAAATGTATGCTCTTTTTGATTTTCCTTCTCTCCAACACCTGGTTCTTATTTTCCCAACTCTAGCTTCTGCCATTTTAAGCATTATTTACCATTTGCTGAAATGCATGGGTCTATTTGGAGGGGATTGTGTAAGGTAGAGGATGGATTTTTACAGTTGGCTATGATTTTTCCTCTTAACATCCCAATGCTATTTTTTTTTTTTTTTTTTTTTTTTTTTTACATTTTTGTATGTTGTTAGAGGCCTGGAGTTCATATCCATTTCTCACTTGTTTCTCCTTATCTGCCACGACTTATTAGTTCTCTCAGAAAGAAAAAGAAAACGCAGGCTGGGTTAAGTTGCTCACAGAGGTTTTGGAATGCTGTCTGTGATTCATACTGTAGGTAGTCACCTCCCTTTCCAACCTGCATAGGTTATTTATTACTTAGTGAAGACTCCTCTCCCTCAAAGTCCCAAAGCAAGGCTCATTTTCTTCAGAGCCTAAGGACATTTCAGAATAACTTGGCAAAAGGTAGAACTTTTGAAGCCTGATAGTAATCCACTTGCCAATATTGATGAAAACTCCTTAAAAGGGAGGGATGAAATAAAGTTGCTCACACCTGAGCAATGTTTGGTTTTGAAGACTAGCATTAGGTCTCCCTTCCAGTGCAAATCACAAGCCAGTCGAGACTATTTTTCTGCCAGAAACACCCAGGGTGCTTTCTTGCTTTTTGGTCTATCCTACTGCACCCAGCAGATGCTAGGCAGTGTGAATTTCTTGTCAAAATTGATTTGTATTTCCACTTTTAACCACAGTTTTGTGTGGTTTGTTGTTGTTGTTGTTAATCTATATCTATTCCAAGAGGCCAGGTAGTTTGGGGTATAATTTAAATGAAATTAATACTCAATGTATACTCAATGTCTCCTCCACCTGCCCCTCCACTCATTCCTGAAAACAGAAGTCAACTTCCCAGACTACAATTTTTAAATAAAGAATTTTTGAGCCGGATGCGGTGGCTCACACCTGTAATCCTAGCACTCTGGGAGGCTGAGGCAGGAGGATCGCTCAAGGTCAGGAGTTCGAGACCAGCCTGAGCAAGAGCGAGACCTCGTCTCTACTAAAAATAGAAAGAAATTATCTGGACAACTAAAAATATACATAGAAAAAATTAGCCAGGCATGGTGGCGCATGCCTGTAGTCCCAGCTACTTGGGAGGCTGAGGCAGAAGGATTGCTTGAGCCCAGGAGTTTGAGGTTGCTGTGAGCTAGGTTGATGCCATGGCACTCTAGCCTGGGCAACGGAGCCAGACTCTGTCTCAAAAAAAAAAGAATTTTTGAAATATGCCAATTACACCTGCTCTGGTGGAGAGAGCTAGTAACCCCCCTGGATAAAGTGCCCTGACATACCTACTCTCCCAGGCCAGTTCCTTGCTATCCATGTAATTATTAGTAACGTTATCTTTCACTCTCAAAAGTGTGTCCTTTTGGATGAAAACTATATAGTTATACTATCCTATACCCTTTCCCCTCTCCTTCCTCTTAGTAACAAAACCCTGCTGAGTTTTATTTGACAGGACACTTGGCTCGCAGATAGAAACTGCGTTTCCAGTTTGCCTTGCAGCTTAGTATGGCCGATTATTTATATAACAAACAAGCACACAGTGCTTACTATTTGCCAGCTACTGTTCCAGGTACTCTACAAATTAACACATGTAATCCTCATCCTGTGAGGTAGGTGCTTTGCTCATCATCCCTATTTTACAGATGAGGAAACTGAGGGGCAGAGAGGCTAGATACCCTGCACAAGTGGCAGAGCTGGAAGGTGAACCCAGCAGTCTGTAACTCCATCGCCTGCGCTTTAACCTGCCCCCGCTAAGGGTGACCAAGTACTGGCCAATGGGAGGTGAGAGGAAGCGACACGGGTAACCTCTCCATTTAGTCCTGATAAAGGAACCCCATTGTCCCCAACTCTTTCTTCCCTCCTGCACTCAGCAGGAATGGGGACCCGGTACCAGGGAACACACAGAAATAGCACTCCAGGAGCTGGGGGAGCCACAGATAAAGGGATCCGGATCCTCGGCCAACCCACCCTCAACTGCCTGCCTCCTGATGGTGTGTGCATGGAAACAAGCTGTAAAGCGTCTTACTAAGCCACTCTCAGCCTGTACCGTAGCTAATACATATCCACACCCTCTCCCCACACAGCCCCACTTGATGCAGAAGTCTAGAAACCCTTCGGAGCCAAACATACAGGAAGGTATATGTGAATATTTCATCCCAGCATCAGAATCAATCCTCTTGACCAGAAACACTCCCTCCCATTGGCTCCGGGAGTCCTGTCTATTCTGATAGCTACTCCCATGCCATTATCAGAGATATTTTATCCCAGTTCTGTATTTAATTCTAGAAACATAGAAAACTTCCATGAAAGAGACTGTAGCTCTACAACTAAGACATGCAGCCTCAGCCCTTACTCTCAAGTGTCTAGGTGCCATCGTGGCCTCAGCCGCATCCTAAGGTCATTCTAGAGCAAAGGGCTCATCATAAAGGCTTTCTTCTAGCCCTGTGTAATACAGCACCCTCCCCCCTAACCCCACGGCATCCCCTTTCCTCGTTTGCTCTCTTCAACAGCATTAATCACCACCTGACATAGTTAATTTCTTTCTTTACTTATAGCCCGCCCCATCTGAATTATAATCTCACGGGGGTAGGAACTATGTTTGCTTTGATCATTGCTTCAAACCCATCTCCCAATAGAGCCTGATATGCTGTAGGTGCTCAATAAATACTGATTGATTAAATGAATGGAGAACAAACAGACTTTGAACAGCTGTAGCTATGTGACTTTTGGGTTATGTTGTCTCTCTGGTTCCCAGGATAATAGAATCTAATACGGTTGTTGTGAAAATTAAAAGAGGTAATGATGTCAAATATAGAAATTACCTTCCAGTACATGGTAAAGGCCCAATATAACGGTAAGAGTAACAAGAAATGTAGTGCTCACTATGTTCAGGCCCTGTGGCTATGCACTATGGTTTTATTTAATAACAGCCCATGTGTTCAGAACCACCCACCTTCTGGTACCGTAACAGGAGTCCTGGTTCAGCCATCATACCTCTCTTGCCTTGTTCTGGTCCTCTTTCAGGAATTTCCTAAGAAAAGCTAGACTGCAATTTCCTGAGGTAGGACAAACCCCAACCCTCTCTAGTAAAACTCAGATCAGGAGCTGCTAGAACTGGTCTTGCCTTTGATAAGGAACAACAAAATAGTATTTATTTTAGGATTAGTGCCATATCTGGTGTAAAAGTTACTGAGTTTGGAGTTTGTTAAATCTTTCTCTCTCTTTTTTTTTTTTTTTTTTTTGGTATGCCTTTAAAATCAGCCTTGGCCTCTTACCCACTAATAACCTGAGGGGTTAGGTAGTCAACTTGGATTTTCTTCTTGGACTTTACTTCAGCAGACCCTGAATAGTACAATCAGACCCTAAGGCTGTCCCTTATATTCTGGAACAAAGGTATGTCTGCCCCCTAGCTAGGTGGTGAAACCTCTTTTCCAAAAAAATCATTGGAGCTAGAGTTCTGGGGATAGCAGGTGTTTTAAGAAAAATGTACCAGAATAAATTTTAAAGAGAAGAATCCATACTCAGTGGGGAGGCATGGGCAGTGTATATAGCCTGATCTTTTGTACCCCCATAATGAGCTGAAAAACAAACAAACAAAAAAAAGAAAAAGTTATAAATCAAACTAATTAACATGTATGCACATATGTAGACATCCATATGTAATCTTCTACCTTTATAAATATACTTTCATAACAACAACAAAAAAAAAATCCATACTCAGGCTCTGTGATAATTAATTGGCCACATTCAACTAGTAATTTAGAGATGGTCTCCTTGCCTATCCTCATGCTTCAAGGCCCCAGCTCTTTACAATTTTAACATCAACCAAACTAGAAATTATCTAGGGGATAGTGACAAAAGGAATAATAGCAGCAGCTACAAATTTGAGTGATGACTATATGCAGGAACTATATGTCTTATATTTGATATTTCTAAGATTATAGTTTTAATCTCATAATCCTAAGAATAAGCTACTATTTATTGTTGAGGTTCTTTTCCCCATTTTATAGTTGGGGAAACTATAAGAGGGGCTCTGAGTTGTTGTTAGCACCCAAGGTCCCACAACTCGCGAGGGACAAAACGAAGATTCTAATCCAGATCTTTATAGAGCCCATGCCTACACCCTCTCTACTGGATCTTCCAACTTTTGGCCCCTTGTAATTCCTATGGGCAGAAGAGTTCACACAAATATTTCTGGAGACCTCAATACTAAGGATATAAAACAATTGTTCAAACTTTACCTAACAAGAAGAATTATTTCCCCATGGACATCCTCTGGGATATCTCTATGATTCCATGACTCATCCAGCGAATGTGCCTGCAGTTATAGTTTCATTCTAACAAATGCTCGGGAGCCCTGCCTGTAACTCTAATGTAGGCATTAGCATTAGAAATGTCTTAATAGTGAATCTCTCTTTGTACTTTATCATCTACTAAGTGTATATTTTAGAATGGGTCAAAAGCAAACATCATTACCCTATTACACTAATCCTCAATATGCACATCCTCTGATTCTACCCAGGCCTGAACTAATGAAATCAGGGAGATAAGTAGATGTAACCAGAGGCTCCCTACTCTCATAAGTAGTTTTTGTTGACAGAAGTTTTTATTAAATAAGGTTTCCCCTCAGAACCTGCCGATATGCTATTATTGACAGACTAAAGTTTGTCTATTCCAGGTCTGGACAGTTTTGACCTTCATCCCTTCAAGCACTGGTTTAAGATAGAGTGCTGGAAAACAGGTCAAAAAGTGGGCATCTTAGTGGGCCATCAGCTTATTTTTTTTTCTTAAAGGAAAGCAACCCATTTCTTTCGGGGAGGTGAGTGGCACATATATTCCTCTTTAAACTTCTTTTCCGGCCGGGCGAGGTGGCTCACGCCTGTAATCCTAGCACTCTGGGAGGCCGAGGTGGGCGGATCGTTTGAGCTCAGGAGTTCGAGACCAGCCTGAGCAAGAGCGAGACCCCATCTCTACTAAAAATAGAAAGAAATTATATGGACAGCTAAAAATATATATATAGAAAAAATTAGCCGGGCATGGTGGTGCATGCCTGTAGTCCCAACTACTCGGGAGGCTGAGACAGGAGGATCGCTTGAACTCAGGAGTTTGAGGTTGCTGTGAGCTAGGCAGACGCCACGGCACTCACTCTAGCCTGGGCAACAGAGTGAGACTCTGTCTCAAAAAAAAAAAAAAAAAAAACTTCTTTTCCATGTTTTACCACTATTACTTTGCATCCAAAGATAGAGGCAAAGATGAAAAGCAAAGCCTGGCTGGGCATAGTGGCTTACACCAATACTCCTAGCACGTTGGGAGGCTGAAGCAGGAGGATTGCTTGAGGCCAGGGGTTCAAGACCAGTCTGGGCAGTATAGCAAGACCCTGTCTCTACCAAAAAAAAATTTTTTTTAAATAACTGGGCAGGGTGGTGTGTGCCTGTAGTCCCAGCAACTCAGAAGGCTAAGGTGGGAGGATCTCTTGAGCCCAAGAATTTGAGGCTGCAGTGAGCTATGATTGCACCACTGCACTCCAGCATGGGTGACAGAGCGAGATCCCATCTCTAAAAATAAATAAATAAATAAAAATAAAACTTGAGTACAAAGATGCCCAGACTTGGCTCACAGGACTAGTAATATTAGAATTTAGGGACATGGTTGTTCACAGACCTATTTATCAATTTTATAATTCTAGAACAATTGCCCTAAACTCTGTACATGTACAAGTGTAACCTACTAGAGGTTCTCAACTGTAGTTGCATATTTGCATTGCCTAGGGAGCGATGTTAAAATAATGATATCTGAAACCCCACTCTCCGAAGCGCTGACTTAATTGACCTCAGGTGGGGTCTAGGTATCAGTACTTGTTAAAAGCACCCCAGTTGATTTTCATGTGCAGCCAGGGTTGGGAACCACCATTCTAGACAATTCTCTACTGTGATTCAGTAACTTCTCTGTCTTCATCACATAGTTTGTAACCCTCCAGCAGAATAAAACTTCAGACGAAAATCTCTTATTGCCAAATTTGTTTCTTATCTATTCTAATTGGTGTATTCAATCTTTGCCTAATTGTTCACTATTCTCTTCTCGTGGAGCTCAAAGTGTATTTTTTGTGATAATCCAAAATTCTTTCAACACTATAATAACATTAGTTCATTGAATAATCCCTTAAAACGTCACACCAGCTTTTGCTGTTCATAAATGGCAAGTTAGATAGACATAGACTTCACTTATGATTTGATGACTAAGTTAAGGCAAGTGACTATAAATTCCCCATCCTTGATCTGCAAAACTTATAGGTTGTAACACTTAATATTTTTGAAATCCTCCAAAAAACTACAGTACAACACAACCTGCTGTCAACTGGCTGTGCAACTTTTAACAAATCAGGACCCCTCTCTGAACCTGTGCTTACTCAGCTACAGAGCAATGAATTTTTTCTGTCCAGAGTAGTTACTGAGTCCAGGATTCTCTTGCAATGTTGAAGAAGTTCTGCATCTAATGTCAGGCTGATAAATAACTAACTACTGGTGGGTGCAGTGACCTTAGTCAATTGGTAGTGCCTAAAACTGTTTCCTCTTGCCATCCCACCAAGAGAGCCCTGTTGAGTTTGCCAAAGCAGGAGAAGAACAGAATTCCTACATTTCATAATCAGGGAAGAGCAGCTTCAGCTACTCCTTTGAAATAGGCAAATATGTCCTATAAATGTACTTATAACCTAGAGAAGGCTTAAATCCAGTAAACCAGACATTGATTTCAGAATTTGCATGCTGGGATTCTGTCCTTATTACACTGCTCTTCTCGCGTACACTCCCTCTCTTCCTGTGCCAAGGACTCTGAAATCTGTATCCTCCAGCCTAATTTTCCAGCTGCCTCTCAGATAATCTCCCGGAAGTTCCATAGGCACCTAAAATGGTGCATTCCCAACCAAATGAATTGTCTCTCCCCAATTCCTCTTCGGCTGTTACCTGTCTTCACCCGTCTTCACCCGTCATCCAAACTAGAAAATACATACCTCTGAGATTTTTCTTTCCCTTTCTCTCACTCCCACAACCAATTCTGGCATTCTGCCTTCAAAACACCTTGCAATCTGACATGCTGTCCATGCCCATTGCCACTACTTTTGTTCAGACACTCATCATCTCTCCCTTACATCACCACTGCAGCCTCTTCCCAGGACCCTGGCCTCTGATCTCCCCAAACTTTGATCATTTGCTTTGCCGCCACCACATTTAATGTGGCCATGTCATGGCCCTGCTTGGTGCCTTTAAGATATAGTCCACATTCGTAAGTGTCATAATCATGCTGCGTACCTCTCCTGGCTCATTTTTTTAATTCATTCATTTCACAAATATTCATTAAGCACCGAATCTATAGCAAGCACTATTTTAGGCACTGGAGATAGAGTAGAAAACACTGCTGTGTTTTTATGGAGCCCACACCCAGGTGCTGCAACACACCCAAACACCTGGGTCTCCAGCAACTTGAAATCTCATCATTTTCTGCACGTTTCATGCTCTTTCAGGCTTTCATATGATACCTCCACAGGCTGAAAGACTTTTTTTGCTTCCTCTCACACATATTGGCACTCACTATAAAGACCCAACATTCAAATTTAACCTCCATGAAGCCTGCGGGAGTTCCTCAGGCAGAGTTAAGCACACTCCCTTCTCAGCACGCTAAACCACTTTAAAGGCATCTCTTCCACGTGTACTTCCTTCTCAGGTCTGTCTCCATCCCCAAACTGGAAGCCCTTCAAGAGCAGGGTACCATCTTCCTCCAGTGCACATCCTCTATAAATTTTTACTGGTCACATGAACTGAAAAATAAATGAACAAATCTGTTCTATTATATCTTTGAGAGGAATAGTCCACAAACTGTAGTGTGCATTAGAATCAGGTGGGGATCTTATTAAAATGCTAGCTCTGATTTGTTAGGCCTGGGATAGGACCTGAGAATCTGCAATTCAAATAAGCTCCCAGAGGATACTGATGCAACGGGCCCAAGGACCACATTATGAGGAGCAAGGCTTTAGAACCTGATTATGAAACACAGAAAGGGAGGATAGTTGGGAACTGTTCTTGTGGAAATTAAACAAACAAAAAAAGTAGTTCAGTTTCACATTTTGTCTGTCAAATATACATGACGTCTTGACAGCAACCAGCTTCCTGAAGTCATAGAGAGAAACAACCGTTGTTATAACCTTTTCCCAGTTGGAAAGCCCATGCCTAGCTCTCCAGATCCTCTGGGAAGCCCTAACTGCAACTGGTTCACTAGCTTCTGCTTGTCACAGAAGGCCAACACCTGCACATGGCTCGAATGTACTCCCTTGTCATCTCCAGCACGGACATAGGACCCAAACTTCCGTGCCTAGAATCGGTGGCCCAGGACAGTTCAGTTCCTCTTTCACCCTCCCTCTTCTACGGCACCAGCCCTGGCTGCCACTCAGGACGTCCCTTTTCAAGCTGTCCTACCTCACTGAGAGAGGCTTTGGCACTGGCCGGCTGCTGTGGCCTGGCCAGCACACCTCTCTCCAGCCCAGCATCCTCTGTGCTCAGACAGTAGCCTGCAAGGTCTCACAGAACTGCCTGAAAGGCGATCCCAGTTTTAGTTAAAAATTTTCCTACCCTTAGAATTCCGAGATGCTACTGGGGATTTACAAGTTGTTTTAAGACTGTTTTAAAGAAAAACCCACGGTATTTACACAGATACATGGGCCTATGTAAAGCACTGTGCGGTTCTTTATAAAAGGTGCAGTATAAATGTTCTTGTATTACTAGAAGGATTATATAAAAGATGTTAAAACATATTTTGACCAAGCGGTGGTATAGATGGCCACAGAATATAATGTATCCATTGTAAAGAAATCCCCACCAGAGACCTCTGAAATCTTACATTGATTGAGCTATGCTGGACCTGAAACACATTGAAAATTTTCCAAATGGTAAAATGGTAAATATACTCTTTTTAAAAAATATTTACCAGTTAAACACTAAAGTACTGTAACTGGCTGACCTTTCACAGAAGTTTTTGTTCTACTTTTCCAAAAGCAGCCAAAAAGGATTGTTTTCTTTTAATGCTTTGTTTTGTCTTTTAGAAAAAAAAAAAAAGAACAGACTTATTTTGAGCATACTACTCCCCCCTCCTCCTATGCAATAACATCATAATGGCAGAATAATCACTGTAAACAATGCCCTGGGGATTTAGTTGGCTACAGCAGGGGACTTTAGGAGCCAATTTCAGTGCTTTTCTTAACTACATCATTGCATTTTTGTCTGCAAGTGGATAAGAAGAGTCTCCTTTTAGAGCAGGTTGATGGAAAGTGCTAATTGTTGACACATTAGCTAATTGTTATGATTAGCCCCTGACTTCTTTTTTATTCTAGAAGTCAAGATCTCAACTGTGAAGTATGAAGATGCTTTATGGCAACAATGCTATGAAAACATTCAAACAATGAGAGGCTAATCTTCAGAAGCATTCAATCCGGTGGCAACTAAACAGCCATGTCTTTAAAGACCAGACAATCATCAGGAAAAAAAATACCCTAACTGCCGCGTCCACCCAGTATTTCAGACATAAGTGTTCTAGGGTTATCATTAATGATCTGTTTTTACAAATCCACTATGTCTTTGGAAAGTTGAAGCAACTCCAAACCAAATAAACCACACACAAGCCATAATGGTCCACTGACAATGGAGGCAGCTTGGAATCTGTGACAATGCGAACCTGTAAAGTGGTACACTTGGATGTTTCTCTGTTTTCCAAAAGTCAACACGGGGTATTTGAAATTGGGGTCATTCTCCACTTTAGTTCAACTTGAGAAAACTAGTTATGAATACTAAAATGTGCATAATTTTTAATATTTAGAAAAAAAATAAGAAGAGGAAATTAAGTAGAGAGAGAAAATAGCAAGAAACCAAATTACAGGGTTCGAACCTTAGCTCTGGCCATTGAATGAGTCATTATTTTGTGCCTTATCCAGCTGACTTGTAAATGCAAGCAAATATTTACTATTTGCTGTAGGAATTACACTGGCTTCCTATAAAATACTATTTGACTGAATTTCAGTTTTAAAATAATTCCAGCCAGGAACAGTGGTTCACGCCTGTAATTCCAGCTACTCAGGAGTTTGAGTCTGGAGGATCGCTTGAGCCTAGGAGTTCTAGGCTGCAGTGAATTACAATCAAACCACTGCACTCCAGCCTGGGTGACACAGCAATACCCTGTCTCCAAATAAATAAATATTAAAAATTAAAAAATAGAAGTAAATAAATAATTTCAAACAAATATTAAAAGCACAATTCTATCATGACAAAATATATACATTCGTTTTATATTTCAAGAAATGGAGATAATACAGATAAACCTTAAATTATTCTTGCCTATAATCTTCCCTATATAATGTAATTACATGTATAGCCCATCTGTTAACCAATATCTTTACATTTTCTTTCTACAATGATATTCCTTTTAAACTTTAAGTATCTGCATACTTAAACAAGTCACCCTTTATTTATTGTTTGGTTTTTTTTTTTTGTACATAATTTGACTATTTTGAAAGACCTTACTGGTTACTAACTAGTTAACCCAGTTAGAGTTGTTCACGAGACTAAATGTGATAAGTTACTGTGGCTAAAACAGTGCCTGGCACATAGAAAGCACTCAATAAATATTAGCTGTCATCATCACCATCAAAGTGACAAGTAACTGGTCAAATCATCAGACTTTCATTTATAGAAAATGGTATATATGTTCCCAGTTTCAGCTACAGTGTAACAGCATTGTACATGAAAGAAGGTATTATTTGTAGTAGCTACTAAGTTTTTGTTTGTTTGTTGTTTCTTGGGGGTTTTTTTGGTAGCACATGACAAGTCAACACTTTACTGAATGCCTATTACATAGTAGGCACTCTACCACATGGCGCAGATGTGGGCTTTGTCTACATCACAAACTGAGCTCAAGTTGAAAAACCTCACAAACAAAAAGCTCTAGTAGTTTCTCCTCAACTTAAACACCCCAGGGTAGAACCCTTAGATCCTAAGGGGAGAATACAGTCACACTGACTGAAGATGAGAGGGAAATCTCAGAAAAGACAAATACGCAAGCCCTTTTAAAGGTTGATCCTTATAAACAAAAGCATAAAGACGGTGCCCAAAACCAAGACATTAACATCAACAAAACCTTTCTATCCTAAATTTGTAAAAAGTAAATGAATAGTAATCGTATCTTTCTCCCTAGTTAGAACCTTTTCAGGCTCTTTCTTCTCCACAAATTTCAACCAGATATTTAAAAATTCACTTTGTTTCAAAGTTCATAATAAGACATTTTTGTCTGGCTCTGGTCCGGCATTTACCGTGAGTGCTGTTCTGGCGGAGACTGGCGACCTCTGTGCCAGGCACAGCCTGAGGTGCATCCCCTTCCTCTTGCCCGACGGGGATCTCCACCACTTGCTCCAGACCACCTCCTTGCCTGCTTACGGATTCATCTCAAACCTCCCCACCTGCTCTACAAACCACTTGACTTCTGTTTTCTCTTCCCAATCTCCTGTTTTCCCTTTGGTTAATGGCCCTCAATAGGAATGACTTGAAACGTATATGTACATGGAGATCAAAATCTTCACCATAGTGAAAGTTACATTCGAAAGTTAAGCTCCTTTGAAGCTCTGGGCTGAGAAGGGATTAATGTAGGGGAATTAAGTGAAGTTATTATTTTAAAGAAAAATGTATTATTGAAATGAGCCAATAATTGGCTTTCTAGTTGAATTCAACTTATTTTCCCACCAAAATATATATATTTATACTAACTTCCTCGATGCTTTTATTTCTAATTCTTTTAAAATTTTATATGTAGGAACGTAGCTGTATCTCACTATATATACTTTTCTGCATTTTTGGCAATTTCCATCCATCCGTTAATTTGCCTTAAGTAAGAATAACACAGGAAAAAAATCCCTGAACACTTTATCATATTTCCTAAACATGTATTAATAGCTTTACAACATGACTATAAAATACACGATTTTCTAAAATGTTCAAGTATGTGCTAGGTGGAAGAGGTGGTTTAAAAACATTATCAGTGGAAAGAGAGAAAACTTAAAAATCACCTACATCAACTCCCTTCACCTGACCTACGAGGAAAGTAAGACTTAAAATAGTGAAATGACTATTCCAATGTACACATCCGACAGAGACAGGCCCCCAGGGTTTGCACATGCCACGCCTTTTATAGCACATGGCACTGGCCACTTCAAGATGCAGTTCGCCTGATGGTGTGTTGGGCTGTATCCAAACAACCCAAGACACGACACAAGTTATTACAAACTGGCTATTAGGTATTCTACGTCCCCATCTCCAAATGTAAACAAAAGGAAAAGAAAAATGACACAATTCAATCTAGGTTTGTTGTAAAGGGGTTGGTTCGTCTTTAACTGAAATTTTCAAATTGGTTTTTGGTGTGTCCTATTTCCAACTCCAAAGGGGGTTCACGGAGCTATCAGATATGTGGCAGAGCTGTCAAAAGAAAAGGAATTCAACTCTATTAATTATGACATATAAGTCACAGTTCAATTTGTTCTACAGTAGTGCAAATTTTTTCTTTAAGGGGGAAAAATAAAAATAGCCCTGTTTAAGACTCCACATTATGAAAGATGGTCATGTTACCCATGCGTCCCATGCATGCCATATGTGTATACAAATAGTAGTCATGTTCTAACAAGAACAAGCATGGGCTTTTTTTTATTTTTATTATTTTTTTTTTTTTTTTAGACAGAGTCTCACTCTGTCACCCTGGGTAGAGTGCAGTGGTGTCATCATAGCTCACTGCAATCTCAAACTCCTGGGCTTGAGTGATCCTCCTGCATCAGCTTCCTGAGTAGCGGGAACTACAGGCGCAAGCCATAATGCCTGGCTAATTTTCCCATTTTTAATAGAGACGGGGTCTCGCTCTTGCTCAGGCTGGTCTCAAACTCCTGACCTCAAGCAATCCTCCCAGCCTTGGCCTCCCAGAGTGCTAGGATTACAGGTGAGAGCTACCACGCCCGGCCAACCACGGGCTTTGGAGGCAAATAATCTGGGTTCAAATTCTACCTCTGCCACTCTCTAACCTCGAGAAGTTATTTAACAACCCTGACTCTATGTTCTCATTATAGTGGGTTGAATATTGTCCCCCAAAAGATATGTCCAAGTCCTAATTCCCAGTACCTGTGAATATGACCATATTTGGAAACAGAATCTTTGTAGATGTAATTAAATTAAGGATCTCAGAATGAGATCATCCTAGATTCAGGGTGGACCCTAAATCCAATGACCAGTGAGTGCCTTTATATGAGAAAAAAGGGGGAGATTTGATACCCAGAAACCCAGGGGGCAGACCATGTAAAGGCAGAGGCTGCAATAGGAGTCCTGCAGCCCCAAGCCAAGGAACTCCAAGGATGCCAGCAGCCACCAGAAGCCAGGAGAGAGGCAGAGAACAGATTGTCCCTCAGAGCCCCCAGCGGGGAACAAGCCCTGCAAACACCTCGATTTTGGACTTCTGATCTCCAGAACTTTATTTACAAATTAATATTTTCTTTGCTGAGACATCAATATCAATGTATTAAAGACTTTCCAACCCAATTTCATTATCTCATTTTCTCCTTCTAGAGAAAAGAAAATATGTCACTTATTTTAATTCCCTTTTTTTTTTTCATTTTTATTTCCTCTGGAAGACGCATAATCTAATAGAATGAAAAAAATCAGGAACTAGACCTTATTCAAGTCCTAAATTGACCACTAACTAATGCTGTGTCTACATATCAAAGCAAGACACATACACACACATATACACACACAAACACATACACAAAAGAAAGAAGAGTAAAAAATCTTTTAAAATACTGTGAAACTGATTTTGTGGTTTGAAACCCTAATTTGAAGTTGTTTCTTTTTTACAATGCCACCTTTTTCTCCATTGCTTAATTCAGGAAGAGGCTATGTGCAAGTAGACAGCCAGATTGTTTGGCAGTGGTCTATTTTCCTCTCATTCCCCTAATTTTCCATCTGCAAAGTAAAGAAAAGCAGCAATCATAATTGCTCAGCCCTATATAATTCATTGGGAGGCAATTAATAGCTACAACAAAAGCAAAACATGTTTAGTTTCTGGGAATATAAGCTCTATTAAAAGCTTAATTTTTCCCTTTTCAGAAAGGAATAAACCTCATGTATCACCTTCCTTATTTTTTCCTTAATTAAGGCAGATAGTTTGATAACTCAAGAGCCACACTACAGTTATACGAAAGGGACAATTGAGAAGTATTCTCCTTTGAATGCAGGCATGTAGATACTCCTGCTTGCTGGAGTGTTCTCTCTAGCATGAATATAGACAGTCTTCATTCAGAATAAAAGGAAGGCAGAGGAGGGAAGTATGATTAATTAGACAATGTTTTATGCCATGTTCTGTTATAGCTGCTTTAAATGTATGTTACAGCATTTGATCCTCACAATACTTGTAAGAGGTAGATGTCATTATCGCCATCTTGCAAATGTGGTAACTGAGGCTCAGAAAGCTTAAACAATGTGAGTCGTCTGTAACCAGGCCATAAACAAATAAAACTGACACCTGCCTCCTTGTAACTCCCCTCCACCCACTTGGAGAGGTAGTCTAAAAGAAAGGATTCAGGAGTGACCAAGAAAATGGAACGTGGTTGTTTATTTTTAGGTGACCAAACAGCATTAAAGAGAGATAGTTTCATTGTAAGTACAGCAAAAAAGCTTCCCAGGCTTAAATCTGATTATGACACTATTTAAATCCACTGAAACTTATCCTGATATCAAAAGACAAGCTTTGCATACACCAGTTCTGAAAGCTTTGAAACCCTAGCTGTGAAACAGCAGGTGTAGACTCCATTCAATTGCTCTGGAGGATACACCACACTCCCAGTGCTACAGCTCGCCCAGGATCTTCCCTGTGCCCTCTATTCTTCATCTGCTGGAAGCCCACGTCTTTGGGGAAGGGAGAACACTGAAAAGGTTACATGTCATTTTAAAGGTCAAGTAAAGCCTAGAAGCCCAAGATTTTCAGCATGACTTCCCTGGAATAAGTGCTCTTGTGAGAATCACTAGCTTCTACATTGTTACCTCGACCCGCAACCCACATAGGCTCAGTGAAGAGGAAGCTCTCTGAGCTGGGCACTGTCCTGACGCAGATTCAAAACTAATGTAAGAAATAGCTTTGGCCTTCAGAGAGCCTGCAATCTAGTAGGCGACACATCCACTCATTAGAAAACACTTACAGTTTGATCCTCACCATTCTGGCAATAAGTCTATCAGGAAAGAAGAGAAATTTGTACAGGTTGGAGAGACTGGGGGGAAAGAGGGCAGAGGGGCTAGCTTAAGATGGACCCTGAAGGATGAGAAAGGGGATTTGAAGGAGGAGGAGGAGGGAGAGAATTAGGGTGGGAGAGGATAACTGGAATTGAAGAGAGAGCCATAAAAATTAGTACAGTTTGTATGGGAGGCAAAGAAGGAAATATTAAACTAAACTAGTAAATTCAGAGTTGTGGCCACCGGATCTTTTTCCAGGCCAAAATACCCCATTCACATCCTGTACTTAACTCACTTCACTTTGACAGGCTCCTGAGAAGAAAATCTCTGACATAGGACTGTTAAAGGCTCATTTTACTTTCCACAAATGCATTTGCCTACTTTTTACAGCTGTTTACACAAGGGGTAAACAACTTTTTGCTACAAGATGACAATGTAATTGCCACCCACCCATATGCCGCCAGAGTATGAATATGAGACCTCCTAGTGGAGGAAGAGAACCAGGCTACTCCACCACAAGGAGCTCAAGATAAATCCTAGTAAATTTCCATGTTCTAGCTAGGAAAGCGCCATCTGCTTGTCCTTAAGAAATATACATTTCAGTAGGTAGCAAATGAACAAAATCTTTGGAAGCTTGTTTCTTCAACTAGAGACCTGTGGATACAATTATACAATTCACTACAGTTCACAAAATTTCATGACTACATGAACCCCAAGCCAAAACAAAGGGGTAATTCTGTGAAAATGAAAATTTCCACTAAATTTCTGGCATGGAAAACAAATGTAGTCTTTATAAATGTGGGATGGTTTCCTTTTTCTTTTTAAATTATGTCTGTGATGGAGAGGAAGGCCACTGTAAGTCATGGAGCTAGTTGACAAGTGATTACACCCAAATCATCCACTGACTTGGGAGTCTCTTGATCCTGCTGGTCTTGACTTCCTATCCAATGTCTACCTCTGTGTGCTCCACCCATCCTGCCTGCCCTCCTGGTCTTGACACACCTAGCACCCATTAAAAGTGCTCCTTAAACATTTAGTAGTGATGGCCAAAAAAGACAAATAATAGAGGAGGAAAATAAATATCTATACTTTTTAAAAATAAAGTCAACTTTGGAATGCCAAAAATTCCCATCAACTTCTCAGAATCAGAAACTAACTTTCATTTATCTTGGCTTATGCAGCATCCATCACAGTAGCTGAGACAACAGCTCTCAAATGTTCATGAACAACTGTGAGTCTTCACTATGAATATTGCATTCAAATGACTTCTCTTTCTTTTTCAATTAAATAAGGTCAAATTAATTATCATACACTTTACCTTAAATATTTGGGAACCATGCAGCTACTTTGCAAAATAGTTTGGTCAATTTTCACAAAGTGGAACACAGAGTTACTATATGACCCAACAATTCCACTCCTAGGTACAAAGCCAAGAGAATTGAAAACACATGCCTGCATAAAATTTGTTCACAAATACTCACTGCTGCATTATTTGTAATAGCAAAAAACTGGAAACAACCTAAATGCCCCTTAACTGATGAATGGACACAGTAAATGTGGTATATCCATACAATGGAAAATTATTCAGCCATAAAAAGGAATGAAGTTCTGATACATGCAACAATATGGATGAAGCTTGAAAGCATTATGCTAAGTAAAAGAGACCCAAAAGGCCACATACTGTGTGATTCCATTTATCTAAAATGTCCAGAATAGGCAAATTAAGACAGAAAGTAGATCAGTGGCTGCCAGGAGCTGGTGGGAGGGATAATGGGAAGTGACCGCTAGTGGGCATGAGGTTCCTTTTTAGGAGATGAAAATGTTCTGGAATCAGATAGTGGTAATGGTTGTACAATTCTGTGAATACACTAAAAACTCTTGAATTGTATACTTTACAGATATCTATACATATATTTTTTGTCAACCTCTTGGTTAATCTGCATGAATTGTATACTTTAAAAGGGTGAATTTTATGGTATGTCAATTATGTCTCCAAAAAAAAATATTTGAGAAACCTCTTGGTGAAGAAACCAGTTAGCATTTATGTTTAATTCTTCAGGTGTGATGAAAACTATTAATATTCTGCATATTTTTTGTCAATAAATATTAGAACACTTATCAGAATTCTTATATTTACAAAAGAAACTGGAAAGTCCTTTAATCATTGGTTTATTATGTAATTAATCACATTAAAATAGCAATAACAATGATTAATATTTACTAAATACTTACTATGTACCAGTCACTGTTCTAATTTCTTTACATGTATTAACTGCTGAAAGAGTTAAAAGAACAACCCTATAAGGTGACTACTATTCTAATCTCCATTTTATACAGGAGGAAGCTGAGGCACAGAGAGCTCACTAAGGTCACACAGCTAGTTAATGGTGGAGCCAGGACCCAAGGCCCGGCAGCCTGGCCCAGAGCTGGCACTCCTATCCACCACTCAATTCTGCCTTTAATGCAAATAGGAAAAGGGTTAGTGTAGTAGAAGGAGTGCTGGATGAGTCACTGCAGGCCCTAGTCCAGAGATCTGGTCTATGTTTTGCCACGTGCAAGGTCTGCAAACCTGGCGCCTTCTATTCCCCGCCAGCCTGCCTGTTCTGATTTTTAAAGTGAGGGGATGGGTCAGTGCCATCTCCAAGGCCCCAACCACTCTGAATCTGCATGACTCTACAAGTCAATGGCAAACCAAGAAATTTTCAGATGTAGATATTCTATCATTAATATATCGTTTACATCAGGAACTTTGAACTTCTAATATTTTATACAAAACAGCTAGGAATTTTAGAATTAAATGGCTAAAATGACCTCAGAGGCTAAAGGACAAGATCAGCTACCAGGCACTTTTTTCAATGTAAAAAAAGGAAATTCTGTTCACTCTCCCTTATGCTCAAAAAATCATTCCTAGCTGGGCACGGTGGCTCACACCTGTAATCCTAGCACTCCGGGAGGCCGAGACGGGTGGATCGCTCGAGGTCAGGAGTTCGAGACCAGCCTGAGCAAGAGTGAGACCCCCGTCTCTACTAAAAAATAGAAAGAAATTATCTGGCCAACTAAAAATATATATAGAAAAATTAGCTGGGCATGGTGGCGCATGCCTGTAGTCCCAGCTACTTGGGAGGCTGAGGCAGTAGGATCGCTTAAGCCCAGGAGTTTGAGGTTGCTGTGAGCTAGGCTGATGCCATGGTACTCACTCTAGCCCGGGCAACAGAGCAAGACTCTGCCTCAAAAAAAAAAAAAAAAAAAAAAAAAATCATTCCTTACATATTTTTTCTTCCTGAAATGTAATTCCGTGATATCTCATTCAATCTTCAACAAATAAATATCAAAAGCCTCCTGTGTGCCAGGTATTTTGGGGGCACTAAGGATACAAGAAAAAATAAGGCAAAATAGGGATCCTGTTTATTTTAGAAGGGGAGAGGGGAGATGATAACAAACAAGTCAACAAACCAATAAATAAGATAGTGATTAATTTCAGATCCAATTTCAGATACTGATTAAAAGTGCTCAAAAGAAAATAAAGCAAGCTGATGTGATGGTAATTGGTTGCTTTAATATCTGCTAAAACTTAAGCTACTGTAGGGTAGAGATTTTTGTCTATTTTGTTCACTGTATCTCAAGTGCTTAGAAGAGCACTTGAATGAATGAATGAATGAGTGATGAGTAAATGGCACTCTCCACATTGTGGCAGAGACTGCTAGCTAATCACCAGGTAAGTTTCTACCTTTTCCTGGGCTCATAGCTAGACTGCATGTATTAGTTTGCTAGAGCTTCCATTATAAATACAGACTGAGTGGCTTAAACAACAGAAATTTACTTTCTCACAGTTCTGGATACTAGAAGTTCAAGATCAAGGTGTCAGCAGGTTTGGTTTCTCCTGAAGCCTCTCTCCTTGGTTTGCAGAGGCCATTTTCTCTTTCTGTCTTCACATGGTCTATTCTCTGTGTGTGCACATCCCTGATGTCCCACTGTGAGTCCTAATCTCCTTTTCTTATGAGGACATCGGTCATACTGGATTAGGGCCTGCCCAAGGCCCTATCTCCAAATACAGTCACATTCTGAGAACACTGGAAGTTAGGGCTTCAATATATGAATTTTGGAGGGACACAATCCAGTCCATAGCACTACATTTCCTAGCTTCGCTTGTATTTAGGTGGCAGCTAGTCACATGGCTACCATCAGAGGAATCTGAATAGAAGAAATATGTGTCACTTCCTGGCCCATTCCATAAAAACCTCTGCACATGATCCTCCATGCTTTTTCCCATCTGTTGGCATCCTGGAGATGATGTTAGAAGCTTCATGGTGAAGATGACAAAGACACCAGTAGCCTGGGTGCCTGCAAACAATGGAGCACAGCCTCCCCCCACACCACTGACAGAGGCCTACATCAGATTACTATATGAGAGAAAAATAAACCACGTTGAGATTTGTATATTACAGCAGTTAGCCTACCTTAACCAACATAACCTCAATAATGCCTTCAGAGCTCTTAGTCTTCCCCAATAGTCTTCTATTATTTAAGTTAAAGAGTTTTAACTTTTACAAAAAAGATTTCGTCATAGGACTATGATTTCAATCACTTTTTATGCTCATCTCTTCCTAATTTCTTCACTTCCATCCTAAGATATAAGCAAAGGAATCCAAAACCAGGCAGAGGCCTTTTAGTGCAAGTTTTCACTGTAACAGACTGGCACGTCACAGATTAAAGTCATAAACATATTATTTATCATGAAACAATGCAAGGACATGGAGACAGAGACTCCCAATATTCTTAACCCATGGTTTCAACCTCACAAAAACTCAGCCTGTATGGGCCAACTCAGAGTTGCCAACTGGCGCTGTGGTTCGTATACTAAAAATAACAGGGCACCAAGGAGTAGCAAGGCAGGCTGAATCGGGGCTGCAGTGCTCCCTGGAGTAGGAACAACAAACAAGGTGAAGGAGGTAGTGAAGGGGAGGAGGGTGCCATTCTTTGCTACAGTGATCCCAGGAGCCACGGGGAATCCAAAAATAAACACTGGTTGACTCTAGTGCCCTTGAACAAGTATGCAAAGTCACTGAATAACAGAGCCAGCTAATCTAAATGCCAATCTAAACTTCTCCTTCTGCGCTGCTAATGCAGGTGGCCAGATCTTTAACTTCTAAATAAGTTTACCAGAAGAAATATGATGATTTTATATCATTTATATTAGTAACAGATGCATCTGACCAATTCCAAAATGTCTAAATTTTCTTTTAGGGGCCCAGAAGTATAACTCAGAGCTTGGGTGATGACACGCAAGCAGCAGCCTGCCCGTCTGTTTCTTGCTTGCTTCCTTCATGCATTCAGCGTCACTATTCATGCCTAATGTGTGCCAGGCACTCTGCTAAAGACTAGGGATACACGACTAGTAAAACCCAGCCCTTTCCCTCAAGGACTTCACAGTCTTGGATTTGGAGAAGGAACTGAGAAGGGAAACACAAATAAAAATGTGATCATTTTCATATTGGCATTTTGGCAACGTACTCTAGGAAGACAGAGAAGGAAATGACCAGCTACCCACCAATGAAAAATGGAGATGAAAAAAAATACTGCCAAGACCCTCAAATAAGTGTCTATTTTACATAGACTTCATCTATACTTTATTATTATTTAATAAAAAAAAAGAAGAAGCTTTTACCCGAACAAGGGTCTCAAATGTAAAATAATTGCATTGTAGATCCGCATTGTAGATCCAAGAGCACAAGGAAAAACATCAAGTCTTAGAGTCACAGGAGGAAGGTCTGAACATCTTTAATGCCCCTCCTGACCTTGTCTATGTCTCAAGAAAGTGTCTCCCAAGTTTCTGAGGTACCATTTTTCTCTGGTTACCTCCAGCTTTCCTCAGCTAAATCTGTTCCCAAGATTCTCACGAAAGTACAAAAACACAAATCCTTTAATATGGCTCCAGTTCTAGAACATCTGATCCTGGGCTCCTTAGCACATTTCTATGCCTGTGGACACGCACTGTAAGGAAGCAATTGATCATTTATCTTCTCCCAACACACAGTCTGTGTCTTCACCCTGGCTAACGGGCATTTCAAATTCAGTGGCACCTGAATGACCTCCGAAAATAGTGGGCTTTTTAAAACAAAGTAAAATGAGGGACTAACTCATGAACATGAATGGCCTAAACCATATGTATTTTTGGCTTTATTTTATGTTTTAAACTAGATTTATGTATAGTGAGCATCTTTTGTAATTGGGAAAAATGTGGATTATAGCTGTAATTCTTTTTGGTGAGTGAAATGACAAGTTCTTTAAACTCCCTTCTGAAGAGTGACTAGGTCCCAGATTGAGAATGTCATGTACAACAGTCTTTCCCCCTTGTCACCTTCCTTAGATGGTCAGTTAAAACTACCAGTAGTTATTCCTACAACAAGGACATGCATCCAGTGGGAACTGGACTGAAGGCAACACATTAATTTCATGTAATTCAGCTGAATGATTTCATTTTTTCCCAAGGTTGAGTCAGGGCCCACTGCCAGTGGATGGTGGTGAAGGTAGTGATGTTTTGAACAAGACCCTTCACATCTACTGGAATTGGGCTGGGAAAGATCCTGCAATGACTTTGTTGAAGGTGAACTAAAGGTGAACTAAATGTGAACCAAAGTTCCCATAATGAAGTAGTTCAAGTAGATCTTCAGAATCTCTTGCGTCACGGGATAACTGAACAAGATTAGTGGAAGGGGCTGCAGTAGCCAGACTCTAAGATGGCCCCAGTGATCCCTGCCGCCTGGTAGGTGCGCCCCTGTGTAGTCCCCTCCCTTTGAGTGTGGACTGGACTCAGTGACTCACTTCCAACAAGGAGAACAAAGAGAAGTGACAGTATGTGACCCAGACACAAGGTGATAAAAGGCAGTGTATGCCCAACCTCCATCACTCCCTCTGGGGCAGCCTGCTGCCAGGTCATGACAGCCCTGTGGAGATGCCCATGTGGCAAGGAACTGAGGGTTCCTGCCAACAGCCTCATGTGGATGAGCTTGGATGCAGATGTTCCCCAGCATTCAGATGATGCATTCCCAGGTGACATCCGGATTGCAACCGCACAAGAGACCCAAAGCTTGAGCTATCCTTCTATGCCAACTCCCAGATGTCTGACCACAGAAACTAAAAAAGACAACAAACATTTGTTGTTTAGAGCTGCTTAAACTGGGGGAAATTTGTTACATGGCAATAATTAATACAGGTGCTAAAAGGTGTCTACTTCCAGGACATGCTATAAGGAGTATCAAGATTGTGCCCATACCTACATAATTACCTCCCCCATTGTCTCTCAAGCTTGAAATTCTCCAAGTCCTACCTTAAATATGTATTCAGTTACTCGTGGAGTATACACTGAGTGCCCTCTGTGTGTAGTCAGGGTTAGCAATAGCAAGGGGATTTTCCCTTTCCAAAGTCTGCACTTTCTTTCCTCTTAAGAACCAACCAGTTTCCCTGTCAAAAACAGTTTTTAAGACCACTAAAAAACTGAAGTCAATAATTAAACCCCAATCACAGCTAGGAGTTGGAGGTCTCCTATTATGAAGGAAAGAACGGGAACTTCACGGAATGTACTCACTATCGCCCCACCCCCACAGTTCCCCCTAAGTTTAAATAAAAGCATTCCACTCTACCCTCTTAAAATTAAGTGTTCTCACAAAGCAGACACTGAAGCATAAAACATCTTCCTACCTTACCAATTTGAATACCAGAGATTTGCCTTAAAGGGCCAGGCAAGCTGAAGCTTTTCAACCAAAACAAGCAACCAAACTGGAAGTAGATGATACTTCATCTTAAGCATCAGGCATGTTGTCCAAACCACTGGGGAGTCTCAAAGAATTAGCACTAAGTAGTCCCTATTATTAATTAATGATAAACCATTTGTATAGCATTAACAAATTTCACCCAGGTAGGGTAGTTTATTTTGTTTGTAGAACAGCCAACAGTTCAACTCACTGAAGCAAAAGGCAAGAATCTCAGACTATTTCTTCAATTCAGTCGGTTGAACCAAATGCTTACATATATTTTTTCCCACCAGTATAACCATCATGCAGCTTCTAGGATAGTAATATTATTTTTTACATAAAAATTATTAACTAAAAGAGCTTTCAATTAGCCAAATGCAAAAACAGAGACATATTTAAGGGTTGGTGACTGTGAAATGAAGTCATAAGCTGGTCATACAAATACACATTTTCAACAACAAGATTTTTTTAAAGATTTTTAAAAATAAGTCATACCTTTGTTGATTCCACTTGTGCCATTTGCAATTTAACATCAGAAAATAATCACTCCAAATGGTTCTCCCTGCTATGATTCACCACGGTGAATGATTCTGCCACTTACAGCAAATCAGAGAACGGTTCAGAATGGCTTATTTTCCTGCTCCAATAAACTATGACTAGGCATTCAGCAGATTTTTCTTTTGTTTCTTATTATTTTGCAGAGTCGAGAAAAATGTGAAAAATAAAGGAAATAATTGAATGGGCCACTGCTTTCAAAACTTATTTAGTCTTGCTCATTTATGTCAACCCTATTATAATTCACCTCCATCCTGCGTTTCTCTGGTGTGTTTTCCATATCATGGAACTCTCACTAGTAGACGTCCATTCTCTTTCTGATCCCAAGGCACAGCTTACCTTTTCATAGAAGTGCCCACTGCCAAAATGGATGTCTATGATAAAATTAAAGCATTTCATTGGCCTTTTGTTCTGGAAATAATTGGCACAAATCTCCTTTGTTGCATTAATTTTGTATCATTAAATCTATCCAGCAAGTATCTCAACACTCACTTAGCCATTCTGGGTCCCAGCCCAGAAAGCTGACTTACATGAAATAACAATGAGGCCCTTTGACAGTTTTCAACACACTGCTTTAATAGTTTTTTCAATTGTATACTTTTCCTAATTCAGGAGTCTAAAGTTATTAACTACCAAGAAACAGCTGCTACAATTCTCTCTACCGTCTTACTCTCATCCTTGTGACTCTAGGGATCACTGAACGTATTCTACTTACCAGTGTTTAAACCTCTGGGGAAAAAAGCATCCAGAGTTCCTCCCCAACCTTAAACTTCAAGAAAAAAATAGCGAATGATGGCAGAACCAGAGAGAATTATCTTCTCATTATGTTTCATGCCAGTTTGGAGAGTTGACATCCTACAATCCCATCTCTTCAGAGAGACAGGTTTGCATCTACACATATACACACACGCACACACACACCACACATACATACATGTAGGCATGCCAAGAGTCTCCTAACATAGGACTACCAACATCCCACTAACAGGTGCTGAGTTAGGGTGCCAAAAGACATTGTATTGTCAAAGCTAGAGTTGCATGAGGTACATTTTGCACGGAAATAATGTTATAAATGAAGGGCACATAAACTTAGTTTATCTAGTTAATTCATGTCACTTTTCATAGCCAGGCTATATGTTCTTTACTGGGTGAAGACATGAATAAACTAGTGGGCTCCAAATTGTTTTGATCAAAGAATACATTAAAAAAATTATGAGCATACCCATCATATATAACCATGTGTATGTATATCTGTGTGTATATATATATTAATATATACATTTATAAGTTATGTAGGTATTCTACTGTGAAGTGAACTCACACAAATTAAAATTAGGGTAAGAAAGAAATAACATACATAGGCATTCTAGTATATGTCTGTTAAATCCCAAGAATCACCTATACACCCCTGGGGTGTACACTCCACACTTTAAAGTTCCTGTGATATATAATGTTCTGCCCTTTAATAGTTATTTGTCAGTGGGACAAAAACAACACATCTGCTACTTTCATATAGCATTTTATAGTTCATAAGGCATTTTCATCTACATTATCTCAGATAATCCTTACAAAAATGCCCTCCTCATTTTACAGACTGGGAATTTAAGTAACATGAGTGCCCAAGATCACCCAAATAGACTGTGGCTAAACTAGATTTGAAACAAGGGCTATACTACAGATATATGACAGATTAAATGGGCTTTTATGTGCCAGTCTGGAAACCACACTACCACTTACAATATTACTTCTAAGGGAAAATGCTTTCTGTGTTCTTTAACTGACTTGTAAAGGAACTTTTAGAATATAGATCGTATATTCAGGACTACATATATTACATTTTTCCAAATAAATTTTTTTGATTCAGGAGAATCTGAAATTTTTATTCTATCAGTCATGCCAAAAAGTAAATAATATAAGCATAAAATCCCTACCAAGCATTGCTGAGACACCCATTTTCTATAAGACTGTCAACCAATATTCAGGGCAGCATTTCTACCTTTATATACTTCCTTGGCTTGTATTAATATATCCAATTTCATGTCCTGAAGTTAATTGACCACTTTTCTTTATCGGTGTTTAAGAATCAGTAAAAATTCATTTACAAGTATTAACTTTGCAAGCATTATGCTTTAGCCCTAAAAAATTCTCTTTTTCTTTCAAAGCCAAATTGTTACAAAAGCAGGAAGGAAAATGTCTATAACGAATGGTCCTTGGATCAGAAAGATGCCTGGAGGAACCAAAGTTTTTAGTTTTCTCTCTGTCAAGGAAGGTGAGCTAGATACTTGCACTACTGCTGGGCTCCCTGGAGTCTTCTGGAGCCCTGCTTTCTTAGCCTGCCAGCATTGATTAAGTAATATTTTTGCAATGCATTTCACTTTTTGAAAACTATATATTCTCTTTGATCCATAACCTGACTTCTGCGAATCTATTCTAAGAAAATAATTTAAAATTATCAAAATGTTTTAGATAAAAAGTATTTTTTCATAATGTTACTTATAAAATGGAAAAATAAAAAGCAACCTGAATGTCTAACAATAAGGAAATGACAGACACACTTCATATCATACATTCATTTAAAATGATGGCTGCAAAAGCCATACAGAAGCATCAAAAAAAAGTTTGTGATATATTGATTGAGAATAGCAGAACACAGCCATGTGCACACTATAACTACATAAAAATATCATAAGAAAACCAGACTAGCAGTAAATGAGCCAAAATGAATCAACATTTTGGTTAGGGGTGAATTTTTGGTGACTTCTTTCTTTTCTATATTTTCCAATTTTCTCTAGTTCTAAAAACTGGCAGCTAATAATTTATAAGAATTCCCACAATTCAATAAGAAAAATATAAATAACTCTAATAAAAAATAAGGAAATATGTACAAACAATTCAGACAAGGAAATCCAAATGGCAATAAAAAGATATTCAATCTTCTCTAGTAATCAGAGAAACTTAAAATAACAAAATATAATTCTAAAATAATGGAATCATAATATTAACAAAAATTTAAGTTTTATAATTTTTGTTGTGAAGGTGTGTGAATATTAGAACTTTCATACACAGTAGGTAGAAGTAAAATTTGATACAATCACCTTGGGGAGCAACCTGATAACACCTAATAAAGATGAAAAATGTGAGATATATATATGTGTGTATGTATAAACTGTACACACATGCACATAAAGGTTACAACAATGTTCATAGTGACATTATTCACAATACTAAAAGTTAAAGAACAACTTACATTTCCATCAATAGGAAAACAAGTAAGTCTTGCTATTTTCATATGACGGAATATTATAAGGCAATAAAAACGAATGAATTTGACCTATGGAACATCATAGGTAAATAACAAAAGCATAATGTTCAGGGGTAAAAGGAGCTCAGGATGATATAAACAATTGTTCCCATTTGAATAGAGTTTTAAAACATGCAAAACAATGCTGTACTATAGCCACATATGTTATAGCAATAGTGCAAAAACATGTATGGAATAGCTAAACACCAAATTCAGGATGCTGACAACTCTGGAGAGAAAGAAAAACAAATGGAATTGGGGGTTGGTATTCCAGAGGACCTCAGTTCTAACCTGTAATGTAAAACACACACACAAAAACCACCTGAAGGAAGGTCAGCAAAGCGTTATTACAGACAACTGGATGCATCTTTGCAGATACACAAGGTCCGTTATTTTGTCTTTTATTCTTAACATTTAACATACAACATTGTAAAGAAACAATGAGCACCTAAAACAAACTCTTCGTTCAAAAGAATGAAAATTGCCTTGCAAGGGTCCAAAATCTTATCTCTAAATGAAATAAACAGGGTGTTCTTAATGAAATAAGCAGGGCTTGGGACTAACATAGATTCCTAGAGGATGATCCAGGTCAGCAAAGTCATTTGCAGTCCCTATGATCCTGCTTCCACTTGCTCTGTGGAGCGAGTGTTAGAAATGTTGCTCTGCCTTTGTATTTGGGGGGCGACGTGGGGCAGAGAGAAAACCCACCAGAAAAGATTGCAGTTTACTGTGGCTGGGGAGCTCATCCTCAAAAACCCTAACATCACAGTTTAAGGTGCTCAGCCATGTGTGTTGCTGTTTAGTTGTGCAGCAGCATGAATCTGATACCTTAACCTCTCTGCCTCCTGGAAAATACTGACTTGACCAACCCACAAAGACCTGGAGACTAACACTGCTTCCAGAAACCTCAAGCTCTCCAGAAAGGGGCCATGTTTGGAAGGAGTAGGGACTTTAATGTCCAGGAAAAGCCCTCTTCAATACTCTGAGAGTTGTGCTTACTCCACAGACCTGCTGTTAAGGAAGAAGAGATGACTGCCTGGAAAGGAGTCATATTCTAAGTCCTTGCCTGTTCTTGGAGGCAACGATTATTCTTTTGTTCCAGCAGAGGGTGCACCCTGGCAGACAAGCCAGAATCCAAAGGTTACCAGCACACGGAGAGACATCGTCAGCACACAGCCCTGCCCTGGCAAGCAGGCATGAGGGGTGACAGGTTGACAAGACCAACTCCACCTTCTCAGATCAACACTCTACCTCCATGTGCAACTGTAACTGGCCTGCATTGCCTCCAAACAGTACAGCAGCAGGTTGATCCATTCAAACTTATAATCTAAATAATAGAAGACTTTGGTGTTGACATATCCCATGTTTTGAACCCTTGAAAACATCTTCTGAGAACAAGTAGCCCAAAAAAGGTCAAAGCAAATCAGACTGAAATGTGTGTTGCTTGACCTTTTGGCCATCTAGTCTGTATCTGGAGGCAAATTGGAGTGTGGAGTAAATCATACTTAAAGATTGTTCCTACTCCTTCCTGAATACCCCAGAAGCTTTTCAGAATTCAGCTTGCAAGTCATGCTTCATTCAAAGCAGCTGATTACTTTCAGTGTGAAGGGTACTGGGCAGGACACTATCTGGACAGCAGGCATAGTGATGCACAGGTTCCTCTGCAAAGAATTTCAGGTGTTTTTAGGACAGAATGAAAGAAAAGGAGGCTGAGTCAATTCTCAGAACTGTCCTCCTCTGATAAGATTAACCAGAATAACTCAGTTATCACAGTCACTCGCAGAAATGTCAAGAGCAGGTGCTCTTCTGGGCCTTCAGAATGGTTTTCTCTTTTTCAATCTCCCTTCCTTCTTTGGAATGGCCCAGAAAAAAAATAGACTGACCAAGAGCCCCATCTAGAATCAACTGCTTAAAAATAGTTATCACAATGTATCGTATCAAGGATGAGCTATTTAATTATTTTTAAAAGAAAAGCAACTTTTTTTCAATAAAGGAAATAACTAGCAGCATTAAAAAAAAATTAAAGAAAACCTGTGGAGTAAATTGCAATGACACTGGTCATGGGGTACTTAATATTTTTTAAAAAGAAAAAGCTGATTTCAAATAGCTAAGGCAACTCAAATGTACAAGAAATCTAGTTGTGTTCATAAGACAAAATGTTACATACATAAAACAGCCAAGACTCACCAATATTTGAGAGTTTAACAATAAGAAAACTAAAGTCTGAAGCTTAATTCTCCTAGTCTATGCTTGCTTAAAATTGATATGGCAAAGAAAGAATATAAGTAAAAAACAGTAAAAACTCTGCCAAAGAAAAACAATGCACATATGCTTATTGGGATATAACACACAAATAATCTATATATGTGATAAATATAGTCCCAAATTCTATCATATATTTAAATCACATTTCAGGTTTCTATAGTAGGTCTTAGGTTGGCCAAATGGAGATAACAATAATTCAGGAGCCCCCAAAAATACTTTAGCAAGAAATATTTACATAAAAAGAGTATTTCCCATGTAAGTCAAATGAACAAGTTTTCTATTTGAATTATCAGATTAGTTGCCAAATTCTCCATTTTTTCCTCTGAACACTAAAAGGATTCATATAAAAAGCTTTAAAGAACTTCCTTTACTACATGTGAATTTTACCTCATTTAAAAAACCATAATGCTTCAGGTGTCCAAACCAACCCTGCAAACCTCACCTAGACACATGTACACACACAGCCCACGCCTAATCACAGGAGAAATTTACACACAATGGCTCCTCTGTTAAGGCAGGTGAACTCTGCTAGAAATGAATATTAAAAAGAACTGGGAAGAAAGTTGGTACAGGAGACTGGGTGGAACAAAGGCAACATGTACTGAGTATCTTTTATGTCCCTCTCATTTTAAGTGTTTTGTCTCATACAATCCTTAGAACCACCCCACAAGGTACCCATAATTGCCCCCATGAACAAAGGAAGAAAGGAAGCTCAGGGTAGCTAAGTGGGTTGCCTGAGGTTACACAGAAGACCAGGGAATCCAGGGTTTGAACTCCAGGAGGATAGGACTACCCTTCAGTTCTGAACCCTGTGCCTAGAAAACATCAGGCGTAGGGTACCAAAACATTGATAAATGTTGAATCAAGTGTGACCATAGACCTACCCACTTTGGTGCATCCTGGAGAATGGCATCAGAAGGCCAATATGCAGTGTGAGGGGTAACAAGGAAAGGCAGTCGACCCAATCTCATCAGTCTGGCTCCACCGCCCCCTGCTCCTTCACTGTCTTCTTCTCATCATCATCTCTACCCAGCTCTGACCACCTGTCCGCCATCGGTTCACCTCCCAAGGTAGCTGCCAGCCTTGGCAGGGCCCAAAGCTACTTATTCCTCACCCCACTTCCTGAGGGAGCTGGTAACCATAAAAACATTGCCCTAGCTATGGCTTCCATCCGTTAGCTATTGGGAATTACCCTGAGACCTCTCAACTTCCCACTGACAACAGTCCCAAACTGGTGGGATTTCAAAATCCCACCAGCTTGCAGGCAAACATTGGGAGTGGCGCTCCAGATGGGTTGGAGGGGTCGGAGACTGCTTGCATTGCTTTCACAAATGGCTTTGGGGCAGAGGGTTTGAACCTGCCTAGAGTGTATGCTAGGAGTCTGTGTTCTCGAGCATGGGATGTGGGGGAGTCAGGGAGATTTGGCGGCCCCTGGCATGCACATCACTGGTAACCTGAGGAAGAGTTGTAGGAGGCAACCACACAAAGACTATGGAACGAGGTCCCTGAGCATGTGCCTGGAGGCAGAGCCTGAGCACCATCCTGCCTCCACTGCAGGGTCCTGCAGGACACTGCACCCCTGCTGGGAGCTTAAGGGAGCACTTTCTCAGGCACCGATTCTGCACTGGGTATCAGGCTGGTTTTAAAATAATAATAATAATAGCAAAAGCTACAACCACAATTTGCTGATTGCCAGGCACCATGCAAGGTTCTTTACCTCATCAATGGTGTTGTTATTTCCACCCATTTTGCAGATGAGAATACGGAATGGGGATTTAATAATCTGCCCAAGCCTCAGCCAGGGAAAGAGCCAGATGCTATGTGGATTCCATCCACCATGCAGCCAGCCCACAGACCACCTGGCTACCCAGGAGACGAACCCCAGGCACTGCCATGGTCCACCTTCTTCCCAGATCCCAACAGAAAGCTACTTGGATACTACATCTTCCTACTTCCCCACCCCTTCCTCACCTCTGCAGGAATCAAGACATGAAAACCTGGCCAGGCACTCTACCTTGGGTGCAGCCTCTATACCCCAAGTTTCTTAAGATTTCATCCAACGTTGTGTGGAAAAAGAACTCAAATTCTGAGTTACATTAGAAGCTGACTCTCCTTCTCATCCTGGCATGGACTGAAATTAGCTAATGTTCTCCAGACTCAATTCCCCCATTTTCAATGCAGATCAGATGGGTTTCTGATCTTCCAGTGTACTGACGGTGTCTTGCCTCTTTGCCTCAGTTTTCAGGTCCGTTTGGCCACCAGCATGAATAACACAGTGGGAATTAGAAGTGGACAATCAAGGGCGTTGAAATCCCAACCAGGTCTGGGCCTGGAGCACTCTTCAGAAACATGTCGCACAAACACGAACAGAAAGTGCCATCAGGCCCCTGCTAGCGCTCACCCGTCAAAAATCCTAGAAAAGCACATCTGGAAAGAACCTTAGAATAATAGCTTCTAGTCCAACCCCTCATTTTACAGTAAGTAATCTAAGACTTGGAGAACAATCTGTCCCTGTCCCACCACCCGCACCCCACAAGTTAGTACAAGGCAAGACTCAGATTCAAATCAAAGACTCTGTTAATTCAAAGTTCACACATGTCATGCTACACATGTAACCACCTCCTGTTTTATTTTACCAACTAATGTATTTATATTTGGTAATATTGCCCTGAATAGCAGAAAAGGGAGAGAAAAGCAACCCAATCCTTATGGAATGTCAGACATAGGAAGGCCCTTGAAAATCATCACTAATAAAGAAATTGAGGCACAGAAGAATGAGAATACTTTCCCAGGTAAATCCAGCTAGCTGATAACTGGCCAGGGGCTCAAACTCCAGTCTGTGGGCTCTTTCATGATGCCCTGAGGAGAAATTGCAGAGATGTGGCCAGTTGATCTTGTTTTCTAAAGTTATTAATTGCCATACTTCTTGCTTCTTTAGAGAGTTAAGCTATGCACAACTATGAAAATTTCTGTATTCAGAGGTGCTGTAATTATAGCAGGAAAAAAAGGATCACTTAGCCAAAATCAGGAGACAACTAGAACATGGGTTAAATTAAAAAAAAAAAAAAAGCAATCACATATACAGCCATTTTCAGCCAGGCAATCAAAACTGGACAATGTCAAAGCTGGACAATGTCCCAAGAGCTGAAAGACCCGTGCGCTGGGGGCCGGCTAGCAGGTCTGGACACCAGCTCCTGATTCTGAGCCTTCTCCCTGTTGCCCTCTGCTTTCACAGACTCCTTCCGCATAAGAGGCCACGCAGGAGGGGGGAGCTGGTTTTGTTTCTGCATAACAAAGATTTCAAAAGGCCAAGGAATGGGACTTCCATGCCTTGCTGGCAGAAGTTCATTTTTTAATATATTTAAGAAACATCAAGACAAACAAACAAAAAAATTTGCAAATGTACACAAAGCCCCCTTGTGGAAGTATATTTAAAGAACATTTTGAGAGATGAGTCTAGGAAAGTGAGAAATACGGCCTTGATGATATTTTAGGCTCCTGTGGGCTGGTCCCTATGTGAGGAGTACACACAGGTATCTGACTTCAGCTGCAGCAGCGGCAGCACCATCGGCCAAACTGCCTGCCTCCGGCACTGTCTTTGTGAAACTACGGAATCCTTTCTTCTTTTCCTTGTAGCCACCAGAAAGAAAGCCCCAACATAAACCTTTGCAGATTTCATCCCGTTTTAATTCTACATTGCTTTTATCTGTCCTTTATCAGAGGGAGGAAATCAAGCGGCATAATTTGGTTTACCTTTTTTTTTTAACTTTCAGGAAGAAAATACCTTAGTATCTCCCAAGACAACAGAATCTTTTGAACTAATAAAAGCCATACAGTTTCCAAGCTACCAGATTTTCCTATGGAAGATTTTCTATTTCATTCTAGGAAAAATTCACAAGTAAAAAACATCCTAGAATGATATGTTAAAGACCACATTGAGATGGAAATTAAATAAAATGCTGCATGTTCTGTATTTTTTTAACTCAAAGAAAAACTTTTTTGACTTTCATGATGTGCATATGGCCATTAATTTCAATGTCATATTATGGTTTTTGGCTAAACAGACAGTATGTATGTATGTATGTAAGCAAACAAAACAAATGCATTTTGTATTCAAATTTATACAACTCCATACATTTTTATGCTGTTTATTTGAAAATTAATTTTGGCTTAGGCCTCAGAGACAGCAAATGTTGTCAAGATTTGAGGGCTACCTGAAAAGCCTTAGGGACAGCATTACCCTTATGCATAAGAAACAGCAAAATAAAATAAAAATAAATGAATTTCCAAATACGTCATGGCTAATCCCTTGAGCTGACCTACAAATGAATTATGGAGGTTTTGCTACAGGACTGAGTAGATCTGGTGATTTCACTGAGAGATTTATCTTATTTTCCAACTTATTTTCATATCTTATTTCCTTTTCTTTTAGAATTAGACTGTAAATAAAAGGGCTAAGAGTGAATGAAGCTCCCTTTCACAGAACTCATATTGGATTGATAAATTAAAACGGTGAGATGAGTTTTGTATGACCCATCCTCAAGGATTTGGGAAATTTAGCCGATGCAAAACAAGGCATTAATTTGGAGAGGCCTAGCTACTTACAATGCTTAGTATTCTGACAATGATGAATGGCATCATTCCAAGCAAATGGTAATTTCACTTTTTGTGACAGTACTTTAGAGCAAAACCGACTTTCTTCACACAAAGAATTTGCAATCCTATTGAACACAGGCAGTACCTGAATATCAGAAATCCTTCATTGTTTAAGTATCATCTGATATTCTTGATTGGCTTCAGACTGAAGGTTGGAGTTGAATTAGGGAGAACGGAGGTTAAGTCCTAACCTTGAAAGACTTAGCAGCCATTGAAACACTGCCTTTGGGCACTTATTGGCCTGTATTTATCAAAAAAACTTTTCAATTCAATGAGGGGAGGGAGAAAACACAAAACTTGTCACATTCATCAAGTGAAGCCACTGGAAAGACATCTACAGAACACCCAAAAAGCATAATCTTTCCGAAGCGCTGATAGAAATGGTAATTGGATGGGCCAGGGAATAATACAACCAAAGCAGGGGCAATGCAGAATATCGCTAAAAAATCAAGGTCAAAAAGAAAAGAACGGACCCTTTTTAACTAGCGAAAAACTTACACTTGGCCTTTGTACTAAGGGAAAAATATACCTGTTGCTACCCATAATTTATGTCCTCACAAAAGCCTCTCAAAAAGAACCTTTGAACATAAAAAGCATTAAAGACCCTCAGTCTCACAGTCCATAAGAAAGCTTCACCTTAAATATTGGCTCCATCAAAATATGTTTTCTGAAAGCACAAAAAAAAAAAAAAAAAAAAAAAGATTTTTAAAAAGAACAACTAAAAGCAGTGACTCCCATTCTCAATCTAACCCATCTGTCTTTCCAGCAGGGAAGGTATGCCCTCAGGGGAAAAATATATTTAACAAACTCTTCCCTGAGGGACTGAAAAAACCAGACTCTCCAAAGACTGGCAGAGAATACCAACATTGTCTACCCCAAGAGGAACGGACCTGATGAATCACAAAATCTGGGCTGCACGTCTTCCTGCCTTCTTTGCTAATGAGCTAATCAGGGCTGAGCCAAATGACACATGTAAACAGATGAGCCATCGGGGGATGCCGCATTGTCTCGTTTTTATCTTACACAAACACCTCGGCACTGGACTTGCAAGGCTTTGGCGCAGCGCAGAGAGCTGATATTCTGGGCTGCATCCAGCTGGGAAAGGAAGGGAACTGTTGAAGTGCTATGTAGTTCAACTGGTGGAACTGCGCGGATGCAGGTGTCTCCTTACTGACAAAGATATCACTTAAGGGGGAAGTAGTCCCTGAAAAGATGGTATCAGGAGCCCCTCCTCTTTATCTCGGGGAATAAAGCACAACACCCACAAAATTGGAACAGCCACAAAAGGGAACCGGCTTAGATAGGTTCCATTAAGAGTTAAAAAGAAACACTCCAAAGCTCACCTTAATATTTCCCTATAAACTGTACTAATTTACTGATATGCAAGAAAAGACAGCATCATTTGTTAATTTGCAAAATTCTAAGGTGCCTGTTTACCCATTTCTATTAATCCAGGAAATCAACTTCCCACATTAGAGTTCTACAGTGATGTAAGGTAGGAGATGGAGTTTATGATTTGTGCTGACAGAGCCACATCATATTTTAGGGAGATGACATTGCTATCGATGGCTCTTTCTAATCTATTCCCAGTCATATGCTCATCTGTATGTTTTCCCTAGGCACCAGAAGAACAATCTCAGGTCCCCAAAACAGTATGTCATTTCTTTCCACAAATCTCATATGCACATATATTATTATTATTTAACGTTTATTAAGTACCAACAGTATGCTAGGCACAATAGACATTGGGGGCCATAAAAACATATTTAACACATCAAAAACCACAATAAAAGGACACTGTGTTTGTGACAGAAGACAATAAAAATCTTTGCAATTCATAGTTCAAGATGAAATGCACCCCAAATCCCAGAGAAACCTTGCTACAGTGTGGCATATCAAAGAAGTTATTAGAATTTTTACTCAGCCAGAATAAGGGAGGTTATGCATACCTTACCATTAAACATGGCCTTCCTCAACTTCTCCAACACACAATGAATTCTCCAATGGCAAGGTAGTAATTACTTAATTTATCTAGTTAAACTTCAACACTCTGGATCACCTCCAATCATAATAGGATGTACTCTGTACCAAATACTATGGTAGGCACTTAAAATACATTTTTTAATATAACGGTGAGGTTGAAACTTGGAAAGGTTCAATGGTTCATCCAAGGTCCATGATCAGGATTTCATTTTCTGTATTCCTATTATTGCATCTAACACATACACACACACAGAGTTCAAGAGTGATAAATGCCTTCTGTAATTTGGGGATTTGGAGTTAATATAACATCAAATAATCAATTTGGACACTGCGTAAACACAGCATTAGCCTGGCCAACATGGAAGTACATGCTAAAAGTCTCAACTTCTTTACTTGCTAAAGCTTCTTTAGTGACAGTTTAGTGTAGGGCTACGAGCGTGAACTTTGGAGTCAAGACTTTCTAGGTTTGAATCCTGGTTCTGCTACTTCTAAGCTGAGTGACTCTCAGCAAGTTAATTAACGTTTCTGCGCTTCTCTTTCCTCATCTGACAAAAAGATATGAGAAAAAATAATACTAACTTATTTCACAGAGTTATTGTGAGGATGAAATGAGTTAATATATAAAGAAGGCTTAGTACAGTGTCCAGCACATAGTAAGTGCTTAAAAAGCTATTATCTTGTCCGAGTCATGGCAGTGAGAAGCAGATAATAATGCTTCGGGGAAGAGACAATGTTACTGATGCTCCATCAGTACACCATTTGCTGCAAGTTGCTTTTCAGCTACTGAAAGTAGATTTACACTAGCCATCTAACTCTCTTCCCTTCAGCCCCTCATGAACTTTAGTGAATCTACAAGACAACTGGCTAAGACCCTAACAAGTTGGCTTTTCCATGGGTCACCTTCACCAAACACCGGCAGATGGGTTGAGGGTTAACAAAAACCAGACCTGTAGCATTAAACCCTATGGAGGTGTTATGAATGAATGAAAGAATTAATTAATTAATATACGATCAGACAGTGCTTAAAAGCACAAATAATTCAATAGAGTTTTCATTTATGGATTCAGGATATTCTTTGAAATCATGCAACTCTCAAAAACATCCAAACTAATTTGTGTTTTTGCATGTATTTTTCACTTTCTCCCCATTCCATTGTACATCTTTTGGAAACTTCTCTGCCTGTTATTTCTACAGAGGACCTAGAGGAGACAGGGGGAAGTAAACTACACATCAGTAATAGTGCTCATTGTTCACTAACCAAGGGATAGTCTCAGAGAAAAAGTCAAAGCTAATGACTAAATTAAGATTTTTGGATTATCAGTCAACATCATTTGACCATGTATTCCTTAGCCAAATTAAGATGAATAATCAAAGTAGGAAAACAATCAGAGCTGATGCTTGGTACAAAGAAAGGAGAATGTTGTTTTTTAATATGGCATTTATTGTTATAAATATCAAGGGATTAGATAATTAACTATTATAAATTAAGAGCAGTCTAAAGTATAAGTCCTGTCCATTAACAGGTATAAAACAATTTCTTTAGACAACTTAAAGACGTGTGCTATGAACTTGAAACCACAAAATACAAATTTTTAAAATTATTTTTCTATCAATATTTTCTTTAAGCTCACTTGGTAGGAATTAAAAACCCATCAGGACTGCTTCAGTGATGCAACTCATGATACTTTTTTAAAGTAAATTACCATGGAGGACAAAATTTTTTTTAGACTTTAACACCTTTCCAAACCATTTTCTTTCATGAAGGATATGGCCTACTTTCTGTAGCTCTAAGCTTAAATATGCTACCATTTAATTACACGCAGACTAATAAAGCAAGACATATTTAAATGCCATTTTGTAACTTGTACACACAAACTAAGGCCAGTAGATGATGAAATGTTGTTAAAATTATCCTTATCCAGTAAAATTTATTGCAGTGATGAAAATCTTGACATCTATTCCCAAGTTCAAATTAAATTTCAGTGTAGTACAGTAGTCTAAGTTAGACCAAAGTAAGCAATTATTATATTTATAGTAATTGTACATGTGTGTGTTGCACGTATTTAACTTTCCAGAAGAAGTCAGTGAACCCACATTGTGGGGACCGCTGAATTAATTACAAGCATACACAAAAGGGTATACTCTTCAATGATCTCAGCATGTCACTTTGAATTTATCCATCTGCCTAATACCCACCTGTCTAGTTGCGCTTTCATTTAACCACATATTATGGCATCAATATTAACTTTTGGATCCGGGAAAAACCATTGCCATTTCCCAAGCTATTTGCCTCCTAATAAACACAGACTAAAGGGGAAGTGTTGAAAGCTACAGCGGTATTTTTCCCGTAATGTTTGACGCGAATCCCAGCTGCACAACATTGTATGTTAATAACCATTATTTAATTAACAGATGAAGAAGCCCTTTTGAGCTGCTCTGGCAGATTTTGAACTTGATCTTCTATCATTTGATGTCATGCAAGACCAGATAAATGACAAGTCTTTCGAGAGTCTGCAGAGCCCCTTTAGAACAGCTGCACAGTCTTCCCCCTTCTTTGCAGCAGGTTTCTCACTTAAGAAAAAAACACGCTTCATTACATCGCCTCTTACTTGAGCTGCAAGGGTCTATTCAAGGAAGATAAGCCTCTTAGAAATGAAGTAGCGTTGAATTTAGGTTTTGAGTGACAGCAGGAAGATTTATCCATTCAACAGACAATACCGCTTTCTCTGCATTAATCTAGGAGGCGGACAATGATCTGTTTTTTAGGCCTCATCTCATCTCTTTCCCACAGCAGAAGGTGATTAGAGTTAGGAAACAGGGACTGTGAAAGAAAACTTGAGCGCTATCTCTCCAGCCCTCCTGTTTCCTGAAGGGGTAAGAGGGAGCCCCTGGGCCAAGGGCATCAATCACAGATGCACAACAAGGATATGATGCTTCTCCACTGGGAAACTGATAGGCCACAGGTAAAGGGGTGAGCCCCAGAACCAAAGAGTAAACCATTATTGTTAACTTCCCAAAGAGAGAAGAAAGCACAAAGTAGCCCTTCATAAGAGAAAGCCCTTGAATTCTTCCTAGGCAGGCCCAGATAAAAATGTCAGGAATCTCTTTTGACTCGACATGATATTCTACCACCTATCCACAGGTTAAGGTTCAGTGAAGTCCCAAATTAGCTGTTCTGCAAACAGCAGCCTAGAGAGAGAAGGGGGCAAAGATTCTGCTCAACGCACAAAGCAATGCCATGCAATATTCGAGTGAGCATTTGCACAACACAACCATTTCATCTCATCTTTTATATCCATCTTCTGCAACTCAAGAGGGGATTTTTGTTGAAGCCCAATTATTAATTTGAAGTGTCTCTCTCAGCCGGGCACTGATCACAGAGCCCATTGTGAGCAACTCACAGACTGCTAGGGACCCACGAGGATTTTACGCTGGAGGCCAGCATGAGAATCCCATTTTACAGGAAATATCTGGTACTGTCCTTAGTGTGGGAGGCTTGCCACTCTATCAGTAGAATATTTGCTTACACTTTAACACAGAAATTTATGAATGGACTTTAGAATGAATATGATGGCTTAAAATAATGCTTTCAGTTTGGGGCTGAAATGCATATTTTATTTGAGTTGCAAATATAAGACTACTGTTCTCTGTCACATCATAATATCCAGGGATGCCTTTTGTAGACCACTCACAGTCTTGCTTCTTTTTCCTGTAGCTCACCATGAAGGCACATATCAAATATCTAAAAATAAAATGAAATAAAATGTTCATCTCCAGTTACCTTCAAAGTACCCCTCCATCAAAACAATCGAAGGTGGGCCCAAGAAGATTTAGAACCAAGATTTTGGAAAACAGGTATGAGGTAAAATGCTTTTGCATCGTACCTATTTCCCTGAAAAGGCAGTTCGTGGAGGCCAGGAGAGGCTCTCATTCAAGTGTGAGTAATTAATTAAGTTAGTAAGCAAGCAGAGAGAAAGTCACAGACATTACCATAGAATTAAATCAAGTTGCCCCTAATGACTTCTAAATTTAAGAGCAAATTGTGTACTCTCTAGAAATCAATATAGAGCCATCACATTTTGACGTTTCCTATTGTTAAATTGTGTTTCATTTTGTTTTGTTTTTGCAAAATGTCATATTGACAACTAGAGACTTCCTTGACATTTACCCCACGTGATGCTAGAAATATCTGTTCGTCAATCTTAAAGCCACCGTAACCGGCCAAGTATGCTGGTGACGGGATGTAATCCATGTTTCAAGTCTTCTAGGAACCCAAATCCAACACCAGCACCAAGATGTGGCTTGAAGAAGATTCTGACGGAAAAAAAAAACCACCACTCAGACCCCTTTGGAAATCCCACATACCATAACAGCACAGTGGCTATGCTCACTTAGTGGACAGTTCTTCAGAAAAGCAGTAATGATTTAAAACAAAACAAAACAAAAAAAAGGAGCACTGAATCTGTTATTCTCATATTGTCCAACTGAGTCTGGGGAAAGATGGTTTTATTCTTAATATCTCTGGGCCCTAAGTTTCTTAAAACCCATCTTTGTAGATAGCACTGTTATAGATAACTTCTTCACCTGCTGCTTCCGTAATCAAAAGCTGACCTCCCACGTGGCAAAAAAAGGCAAAGAGCCTCCACCATCAAACCCTGCCTCATGGGCCTAATCAGCACCTACCATGATAGTCTTTATTTTCCTCTTTCTTTCGGTCTTTTTTTTTTTTTTTTTCTTTTTTAATTACTGAAGACTCCTGTTTTACAGAAACCCCTAATTGCTTCATTTTGAGATGTTATGTTTAACCTCAGGAAATGGTGCTGTAAGACCTGGCAAACAGCTTTCTGGTTGTTTCAATCAGTACCAGATTATGAGGTCCAGCCGGGTAAGAACCCTATTCATTTTCTTGCCCTGTCATCTTGATCTTATTTGAATGTCTGGGGAGCTGGAGGTGCTTAGCGGGCCGGGGGTTTCAGGACTGGGGGTGGGAGTGCCAGGGAGAGCTATGCGATGTGTTAGAGACACTGAAAGTTTTCATTTTGACTCCTTAATGAGAGCGACCTTTGACACGGGCTGATGAGTTCCATGCCTGTCCTGGTGTGCTTTTTGAAAACATTTGACACTGGGCACAGGTCTGACAGGGATATGACTAATGAAGTCGTGGTATAAAAATAATGGGCTGCAATTGCAAGTCATTTGCATGAAACCAAACTCCTTAAAAACTTGTCTCTGTTCACTTTCTGTTTTCTAAATGAGTCAATAATATGAATCAGATGGCTTGAAGGGAATAGATTCCCAAATATTCCTTCTATAAGTTTGGTAAATTAGTTGGCATTTGGTGCAATTTTTGTTGCCTTGAGGCCTGGTTCAAATTGGACTATAGTTACTAAATTGCTAGGGCGATTGTAGAATGTGTAGGATAATACATAATACCTTGTTTTTCTTAAGCATTTCGTCAGAGAGCTTCTTGTGAGGTCAAGGGACCCAGGCAGCTCTTTGCAGGGAATATCAACAGAGAGTAAATGGAGAAGAAATGGAAAGAAGAGGTCGTGGGGGAAGGGCAACAGGAGGGGCAACATAAAAGAAGGAAAAAAAGAAAGTAAAAGGAGAAAGAAGAAACAAAACAAACCAAAAAGAAGGTGGCAACATGGATTGCGGCCCAAAAACACAAAAAGAGAGGAAGAGTAGGAAAAAAGTGGAAAGGGTGGAAAATGAAAAATGAATGCAGAGTGGTTAGAGAAATGGGGGAAAAGGGAGACAGAAGAAAACGTTTAAAGGGAGAACCCTAAAGAAACTGCCATTTCCAATTCAGTTTATCCTATCAAACTGCGTATCGTTTATCCTCACACAGTGCCAAGCATCCACTAAGCAAAACCCTAGGCTTACAAGAGCTCACACGCTAGGGCTGATTCTTCCTTCCTTTGTCTCTGCATGACCCAGCCAAAGTGCCTGATGTTTCCTCCTTTCACCTAGAGCCAAAAACACCTTTAATCGTGGAGAAGCGTTCAGCAAAACCCATCTTCATTTGACCAGCTGCATCAGGAAGCAGCAGCCAGGAGGAGGCACGTTATACGAGTTCCGTGCTAGAGCCTTCCTCCTGTGGGCTTGTCATTCATGATTGAAACCTTGGGATTTTCTTTATAATTTGTCGGTTTCAGCACAACTATTTGGGATTTTGTTTTGCTCCCCTAGTGTATATGACAAAATTAAATATCACATGTCCCCAAACTTAAATAAAAAGAATACCGGTGATTTACATATATACAAGTGCAGCAAAAGAGCAAATGAATAAAAGGAAGGTTACTTGCCACAGAGGAAAGTGTACGCACAGGCTTGGAAATGAACCGGCTCTGGTTGCTCTGTGACCTTTGGAAATTTTCTTAGTCTCACCGAACCTCAGTTTCTTCAGTCACAAAGTGAAAGATTATGTTTTGTAATGTACTAGCAAAGTACCTGGCACAAAATGAGTGGCTAAAATGAATGAATGAATAAGTAGTAGGAAGGGTAGGTGAGAAATACTTTTTTGAAGGTCAAGCACAAAAGAGAGTACACTAATATCCCTCAGTAACACAGAAGGTGTGAGATAGAACATACACATCCTCCATTAACATACTCATCGCATCTGATGGGGTTACACCTTCTACTCCTAAAAACCTGAAATCCATCCAAACAACTCACAGCTGATACATGTTTCTCTCTCTCTCTCCCTCTCTCTCCCTCCCTCTAGAACTGCCCCATCATATTTCAAATCTCCACTTACATCCTAGGATCTGTACATACCAACACAACCTCCCATATGTACTCCTTCTAAAGACGCATACACTAAGGATTAATGTCCATAATTAGGACTTGATAATAGTTCTAGATTAGTAAATACTTTAAAATCAATTTTTGACAAATATTTTATTGTAGCCTAATTCTTAAAAATTGATCAATCATGATTACTTTCAGTTAATTAGAATTGGCCAAATTCTGGCCACTCCAAACCCCAATTATTCTAGATATGCATGCATTTACTCTACAGATTCCTGCTTAGAGAATATGATGTCAATTATTATCTTAATGAGGCTCCTGAGTTCATAAGCAAATCTTGTTGTTGCTACTAACATAAAAGATATTCTCATAAAAGATGTTCTAGAAACAAAGCTAACATTCAAAGACAGTAATAGACTTCAGAATAAGTTTTTAAAAATTAAAGAGTTGTTTTTTAAGAAACAAAATGAAGTTTAATACAGACAAAAGAAAATCTAAAAGAGGTTAGAGAAAGCCTGGGAAAGCACAAAAGGAAGAAGCTTAGGACTGTAGTACATTTCCAGCTGAATTTGCTTGTACTATTGGTGAACTACTATGTATTTCCAGAGAAAGGGGGATTTAACAACTGAGTATGACTTTCAGCAGCTGAGAAGTCATCCTTTCTCTTACAGTCAGTAACGCTAAGGACACATAAAGTGGTCCATGCAGCCCAGCATTACATGCACATTTTAAAGAATTAAGGCACTGAAAATGAACAGTACCAAAAAGTATGAGTAGCATGAGAAATAGATCCCGAGAGAAAAAGACAAAAGAATTTCTAGTTATTTCACATGAAAAAGTGATAAAAAAGCAAGTGTGAAGGATCTTATGAGAATGCTGCTGACTGGTTGTCCTTCATTTCCAGAAATTATCAAATAAGATGAAATGGGAAACATGGATAGAACGTAAAGAAAATCTTCCTGACAGTAATAAATACAGGAATGTTATTAAATATTAGGAGAGATGACCAATGGAGGTTATGGATTACAGGTCTTAGAAATCTTTAAAATATAGGAGCAATGACCATCTGTCTTAGATGGTTTGTGTCTTTATCTGCCTGGAGGGCAAATACTGAATCATTACCAAATGTATGGTTCCATTGTTCCAGAGATTGATGGCATTACCCTTGAAGTTTAATGTATGGGAATGGGGCAGGCAATTGAACAGTGCTGAACTGAAGATTTAAGGATAGAAGGAGATGGTGATAGAATATAAGTCTAACATTTAATTTCTCCAAAACTCCACACGAAATAATTCCATAAAAATAAAAGTTTGTTCAAGTTCTATTTTATATTTTAATTATGTGTGTATATGGCTCATTCCTTTTATTAAACCATAAGCTTCTTGAGGGCAAGAGACGTGATATTAATCTCCATTTCCCCTCCCTACCGCTCTACCCCACCTGAAGTCCCTAACACCAGGGCTGAGAACCAGGTATTATCATTAGGCCTATGGGTACCTGTAAAGTCATACCTGCCAGTGCTTTGTCACACTTGTTTGGTGCCTGGACCCTAGAGGTTGTTAATTATTTTAAATCATACCTACGCAACCCTTAAGAATAGGTCTTCTTAAGAGCAGGGAGTTGTATCTGCTTTGTTCTCTAATAGCACCTATAATAGTTTCTGGTGCATGATCAGCATGTAATAAATACTCATTGAATAAATTAATGAATAAATGAATTATTAATATACAATACACTTATTGAGGACAATTTAGGAATAACATTTTTTTAAATCTCCTAAACAGAAAAAAAAAAATGTTAAGAACATTCTCAGGTAGTTCGGCATCCTTGGATGTATATCCACATTCATTCCAACATTTTTTGTCCTTCTTCTCTCTCTCATATTCCCATGCTAGAGTATGTACAACCAGCAAGTGGCATCATGTGTTTCTAAAGAAATAAAATGTTTACGATCAATAGTCCTATGCCAAATAATTAACTCAATTCCTATTTTTTATATCTTCATTTCAAAAACTTTAAGTATCTGCCTAATCAGTAAGTGGTCAGTCTTAAAGCTACATTTTTCTGATCCATTTCTCTGCAAGTAAAGTAGAATTGAGATTACTTGATCCTTCAGAGGAAAGGCATCAGGAAAACCATAGAATTTTATGAATATACTATTTAGTTTAAAATTTTTGACATTATAAACCATACTCTGCGTTTGAATTTTCCCTTTTTTTCCCTACCTTTATATTTCAAGCATCTACAGCCAAAAACTAGCTTTCCACGTGATTAGCATAATTTATTTATTGCCTTGGGGCATAGATTTGCAATGTAATGTAAATAACAATACTATTTTGCATGGCTATTATACCTCTGGAAACTCTTTACCAACATTAATTTTCATAACCCTCCTTAAGGAATAGGTGAGCACTAATATTATTAAGGCTCAAGTTAATGAAATCTGGCTTGAAGAATAACATACTTGCAAGGAAGTTTTAATTTACCATTTGTCAGCTTAATGTTATATGGGTGTCTATTTGTGTTTCACTGGATCCCCAAAAAAGCATTTGCCTTTGCAACATCCCCTAGGAACATATACTTTCAATTTAAATTCTTCTTTTACCCAAACAGGAGACTGAATTCTATTTGTTTGTTTGTTTTAATAGATCTCTATGTCAAAAGAGATGCCAAAGCTCAGTCTGATCAGATACACGAATGAAATTACTCAGTTTGTCAGTTCTTAAAGCATAACCATCTGATGATGTTCTCTGTGCACTGGCTCCATTTACTAGGTACCAGCAATTGGTGTTGGCACCGCTGTAGTAACAGAAGAAGTAATCAGAGTAGTAATAAGTAATATTTATTGAGGACTATGTGCCAGTTCCTGCTCTAAGCACCTTACATGCACTAACTCATTTAACTTTCACAATAACCTACTAATATAAGTGCAGTTCTTATCCCCAACTTTACAGATAACTGGAGCAAAAAGAGGTTAAATAATTGTCCAGAGATGTATAGCTAATGAAAGGAGGGGTTGGCATTGCAATCCAAGAAGTCTGGGTCTACTGCCTGAGATCAATATTTATTGAGCATCTTTTTTTTTTTTTTTTTTTTGACCAGGTCCTTTATAATGCCTTGGCTGCCCAATATTTCCTATAATAGAGAAATGATCATCCTGTATTTTGATTCAGCAATGTTTACCAAAAAGCCTGGAATTGCCCCAGATCTTTCTGATAATCACCTCTCTTTCCTAAAACAGTAAGTACTGAAAAAACAGTAATATAGATTTTTGCCATTGTTACATATGGCATGGTTTCTGTCAAAGGGAGTGTGGCTCTTTATCACATGTAAACCCACACATGGACACACACACAATCACCTCTTGAATTGGCCAATTCAAGCAACTGGTCAATGAATGTTGGGATAATCAGTCAAACTAGTTATTTGACACCTTAGAACAAAAAGGGATAGGAGATGCAAATATTTGTTGGATCTATTTTTTTACTTTTTAATATCCTGTACTGGAACCATACAAACTAACTTTAGAACCTACAAAATATTTAGGACAAAAGATATAGCTTGTAATGCCACACTGTAAGACTGTATTGATCTAGTTGCAAAGAGATACATTGCACATCATCATAGCCTGATGCTTCATGGAAAAAAGAATTGCCAGTTCCATCCCCAAGTCCTTTACCTTTGAAAAATGCACTTTTCTATTTGTTTATGCAGTTCTATTATTCACCTGCCAGGAAAAAATTTCACATTTAAATTAATCCCTTTACCCAAAATTAAATACTGGTTTTAAGGTTCAGATCCAGAAATAGCCAGGGATAAGCATAAACACCACACAGTTCCAAATTAATTTGATAATTTGTCATTACAATTCAAATTGTTGACCAAACTGTGGTTGCAGAAACCAGAAGAAAATTATAAATAAATAGAATCTTTATTGTTTTTATTAAGAAAAATAAAATTACATAGAGACTTGGATATATAGAGTATCTTTCATCTTTGAAGTAGATGCTATATCTTCTATATGATATTACAATATTCAACGTAAGCACTCATTTTATCAAACAGTAGAGTAAATAACAACATAAAAATATACAGTGACCAGCCAGCTCATAGATGATGACTTCCCCAAGGCCACAGTGACTTATATACCTTTCTTTGGCAATTCCTTTCAGAATTTTTTTTTTTTCATTTTTCCATGGAGATCTTGTGGGTGATTTTTATTTTGTTTTGTTTTGATTCTTTCATGAGCTACAAAATTACGTGGCTCTCTCCTTCCATGATTCCTACCATTAAAAGTTCTGCCATCCTGTTAGGCACATAAGTGACATGTTCACCAGAGTTCAAGGGTGAACAGAACTGAATTTTGAAACCACACAATTTATGTGGAAATGAAGTACATTCCTCGCTTGTTTATGTGTCAGACATATGGGAAGACTGTGTGTATAATGGACTGTTTGATTTGTGTGATGGAGAGACTTTTTTTTTAAGCCCTCTGAAGAAAAAAAAAAAAAAGTCATACTGATTTCTAGGCTCATCTATACTTCTTTTCCCGTATTTTATGTGGAAACATTTTAGAACTCACAGTTTCCATACTTGGTACGTTTTCCACAGTTAATTAATCCTGCTTTCCCACATGACAAATGACCCTATCTCATAAAAGGGCACATTGGCAAGCAAGGATTGAGTCAAAGAAGCTATTCTTTGATATTTATATATGAATTGAGTTGTTTTTTTTTTTTTTTAATTTAAAAACACTGGATTCTCAGAGCATGAAAATGTAGTACATCTCCTACAGAAAAGTACATTTGGGGATCTTTTAGGTAAATTAAATGCACAGTGTTTTTTTTTTTTTTCTTGTCTTCAAGAACCACAATACTCAACTAGAGGGAAAAAAGGTATGAATATTCCATACCTATATTCTTACGTCTACCATATCTTGTGCTCTCAACTAAGAAAATTCAGAAAATAAAATCTATTCAGATAGCCATGTGGTAACTTCTGAAAATTGCCAATGCAAATGACCTTCATTTTTTTCCTTCCAACTCTCCAAGTTTCAGGGAAGAAAACCTCCAAATTATTATATTAATTTTTTGCTTCTTTCTCTTTTACTCAATATTAAATTAAGATGAAGAAGGCCCCAGGATATAAGCCTAGGCTGTCAGCTTCCCTCAGAGACATAAGGCTTTGCTGCACAAGAGCTTGAAGGATGAATAGCACCCCTATTCTTATCTATAAGAAGTAACCAAAAATCTCATCAATTGACAATATGCCAAATTTGGCTATCCCATAGCCCCACACATCTCTGGAGACCATGAAGGCACCATGCTGGAGGAGATTCTACTCTCAGCTTTCTCAGTAACTGCTGGTCCCAGGAAATCCACACCACCTCGCAGGGCCTCTGTTTCCTCATTCGTAAAATGATGTGGATGGAAAAAAATTCTCTAATGGCCCCTGAGCTCCGGCATTTTATGATTCTATCTTATGTCATGTAATACGGCACTATTCCCCACTCTCTTCACTCTCCGACCGCCACTGATTTATTGCTGAATAGCCAGTCCGTATAGCGAGCTCTGGGCTTAACCTGGCCCCTCTTGCATTAGTCAAACCAAGTTATGTCCCATATTCATCATCACACGGCAATTTGGATTCACACAGAAAAATCTACCTATCTGCCTATAAATCTATCCATCTACTACCTACCTTTAACATACCTGTGTTCGAATAACATGCAATTCCTAAAGAAAAATTAATGTTGCTAAGGCTGTTTCCTATGACTACCTTTGGAATTACTGCAACTGTTTTGTCACTAAAAGCACCAAATTAGCCAACGTGCAAGCACTTTTAAAATTCAGGCATTTCCTCTTTACCTTCTTATTTACTGGCCACTAGCCCCCCTCAACATCTACGCACTCAGAACTGTGAGTTCCCATGTGACTTCCACTTTGTTCTACACCTGGACCAGAGGCAGAGAAACAGCAAATTATCAACAAATTCAGGTAGAGTATGTTTTTGTTTTGGATTCCTATAAATAAGGGCAAAAAAACAAACTCTAAGTAAGCATTGACTTTCACCAATTTATTTTTCTAATGTGCTATATTTCTGGGAAAAAAATCTACCAATTTGATGGAGTATGAAGTGGGGAAGTGTGTTGTGGGCAGTGAGGTAAACACCACAGTAAGATGAATAAGGAAGCTAAGATGGGTTTAAGAACAATAGCAACAGCAGCAGATGTTTTGGGTTATTTCTTCTCCATTAGAATGAGTTCCAGCGCCCATGATGAAAACAGAGCATACCTGGCAAAACCTGCCCCCACAAAGGAGTGGCTAGTACAGAACGTTCTTTCCTGGAAGGTTTTCACCAATTTGTTAAGAAGACTAGAAATGGAGAATCAGAATAAGTCAGAATAAGATCCTTTTCTCTAAGATTCAGGCCTGTCACATAAGTACAAGGGAAGAATTATTTTTCCTAATCTCTATTGTATGTCAGGCACCATGCTAGGTACTTTGACAGGCATATTTCATTCAATCTTCTTGATAAATCAACAGTGTGGTTCTTATTATCCCCCTATTACATTAGGAAAAAGTGAGATTTTGAAAGTCCATGCGTAGCCACTTGACAGTGGATATGAAATAACCGTACATTAAAATTATTAAGCCGCTGCTGCTAGAAAAATATTTAACAACATTAAACTGGAAGTGACAAGGTGCTTCTGTGCCTGCCCAACATGAAATCAGTTTTTAGCTAAGATACTAATCTGGAAGTTACTATTTTTACTAAAGACAGCAAAATGGGAAGCATCCCTGCCATCCCCATAGCATAGCATAGTGCAGAACACAAGCAAGGGCAACAGCTAGTAGCAGGCCTTTTGCAGAACCTATTAGAGAAAGTGATTTGGTTTATAGTTGATGATTCCCAAATCAAAGTGAAATTGGGCAAATTCCTAAACGCAGATGGGGGAGTTTTCTGCTAACAAGTGGTCTGATACAAAGATGCCAACTGCCTCATATGCAAAGAGGTAAGACAAGAATGACATGGACCACGACTTCATTAAGAAGTAGAAAACTCCAGGCCAGGCACGGTGGCTGATGCCTGTAATCCTAGCACTCTGGGAGGCCAAGGCGGGAGGATCAATTGAGGCCAGGAGTTCAAGAGCAAGAACGGGACCCCATCTCTACAAAAAAGTAGAAAATTTAGCTGGGCGTCGTGGAGTGCACCTGTACTCCCAGCTACTTGGGAGGCTGAGGCAAGAGGATCACTTCAGCCTAGGAGTTTGAGGTTGCTGTGAGCTACAATGACGCCACTGACTCTAGCCTGGGCAACAGAGCGAGACTCTGTCCCAAAAGAGAAAAAAAAAGAATTAGAAAACTCCAGACCCTACCAAGACTATGGCAATTCTCTCAATTCTCTCACTTATTAGTGGAAAGGAACTGGAAATCAGTAACACAATCCCTTTGTACATCATTTATTACTCTGTACATGTAACTACACTTAAATTAACTACATGGTAAACTTTATATTACTCCCAAATTACAATGTGGGTTGGCCTTCTAGTTCCTTAAATGGGGTCTTTTGACTGAATCCAAATTTTACAGAACAAATCCTTTTATTAAAACGGGTGCAGAAGAGAAAGATGAAGCTTTTCTTTGCCTCCTTTGGTGCTGAAGAAAGAACAACCTTGAAATCAGAAGACCGCAGTTTCCCCACCCCATTCTCTGACTCAAGGAAATGCTGGCTTCGTAAAAACAAAAGTAACCTCCTGCAGCTATTTCAGAGGCTGTGGACTGAGAAATCTTCCGAATAATTGCAGAGGCGAGAGTATGATGCACCAAGCAAAGTCACGAGCGCTGCTTAGCAAATGCTGCTTAGGGTTTATTTCTCTTTGTGTTTTTTGCTCCATGTCATACACCCCATACTTCTATGACAGAAAGCGGCAAATGGCCTTGTTTGGCTGAATCCAAAGCCCACACACTCTCTGCTACGTCACACTATTATGACACATAGCCATTAACCCGTGCTAATCGCCTATTTCACTTGAATGAACCAATACAACGTGTGGATTTGAGAAGATGATCTCATACTAAAAGCAAATAAAATAAAAACGGAACCTGTTATAATATGTATGGTTCCTTATTACAAAGATTCAAAACCACAGGTCAAATAACATGCTCTCCAGCAACAATATGATAACATTCTTTCCTAAAAGGAAAATTCCATTGAAAACGAGCACTTTCTATGCCTAGGAGATAGCCCATAACAACGGTATAGTATAGAGAATAATTTTCCATAACAAATACTCATAAAACCAATGCTGTTGTTGTTCCTGGTCCCTACCCATCTCATCTTCATTTTCTAGAAACCGAGCCACTGAAGTGATGTGGCTGTTTACACTTCTAGAAGAAGGGAGAACAGAAAGCTGAGTGACTGACTCAGACCTTTTGTTCTACCATCCACAGGCAGTTACTCTTCAACCATTCTCACTCTTCAACCCTCACAATGCAAACTTCAGAGTCACCCTAGCAGAAACAAACCCAAATAATTCCCAAACACACCACTAGAAACCCAAACAAAACACTAGATAAAAAATTCCAGGGTGTCTGCTGTTCACGGAAACTTGCTGGCTCACCAGCAAAACTGCGGGCACCAGGACTGTGCTACTGACAGTTCCTGAAGACAGATATGGCAGACTCCAGTCCCGAGCCTTTTCCTCTCTGGCTTTCACATTATTCATCAGCCTTCTGCGGCCTACTTGGCCAGCATTATCTTCCTTACACTTTCACATGAACCCTCTACCTCCCTCCTACACAGTCCTCTGATTATCCCCATGCCCACCTTGCCCAGCTGGATCGTGCTCATCCTTTCTCCCAAGCCTTCTCCTGTCCCCTCTTGGTGCCCATCTCCCTCTCCTTTCCAGTTTCCCTACATCCTTCCCCAATGCCCAATTTATATCCAGCCTTTACCAGGTAACTTTATCCAAGCACCTTAGCTTCTCTCTGCACCGAAATTCTAGAGTTCTTACCACTTAGCCCAGTGGTCCCCAGCATTTTTGGCACCAGGGACCGGTTTCATGGAAGACAATTTCCACAGATGTGGGGGGATGGCAAGTGATGGTGAGTGGCTGTAAATATAGATGAAGCAACGCTAGCCCATGCTCACCTCCTGCTGTGTGGCCCAGTTCCTAACAGGCCACGACCCGGTACTGGTACGCAACCTGGGGGTTGGGGGCTGAAGACTTAGCCCACAGAATTTCAAAGTTCAATTTCTGCAGGTCCTTCATATATGATGGTCTTATCTTTGCATCTGGATCAAAAGTCCTTGTCTTAGAAATTCCTTGGTATACCCTCCACCTCAGCCAGGGTACTTAAAACTGAACAGCTGCCAACATTTTCCACAATTACATGTAGACTAATTCTAGAAATCTAATATTTGAAAATCCCACTATAATTTTAAAATGCAAATAGCCCATAATGTTCTTTTTTTTTTTTTTTTTTTTTTTTTTTTGAGACAGAGTCTCACTCTGTTGCCCAGGCTAGAGTGAGTGCCGTGGCGTCAACCTAGCTCACAGCAACCTCAAACTCCTGGGCTCAAGTGATCCTCCTGTCTCAGCCTCCCGAGTAGCTGGGACTACAGGCATGCACCACCATGCCCGGCTAATTTTTTCTATATATATATTTTAGCTGTCCATATAGTTTCTTTTATATTTTTAGTAGAGATGGGGTCTCGCTCTTGCTCAGGCTGGTCTCGAACTCCTGAGCTCAAACGATCCGCCCACCTCGGCCTCCCAGAGTGCTAGGATTACAGGCGTGAGCCACCGCGCCCGGCCCCCATAATGTTCTTAAGCATGGAATTTGTTGGGTCTATTGATTAATACTACTATGTAGATCTTTTCCCTACAGCTCCACATTTTCTCCTCCATTTAATTCCTTCCCTCCTTGCTCCCACAGCTGTCTGTGCTAACTCCAGCAAAGCACCCATCACACTTTATTATGCCAAAATCAGAATAACCTAGGGTTGAAAATGCAGGCTCCTGTTTGGAAGGCAGGGATGGAATACACTCATCCTTGCACTCAGCCTCTCTTTCTCTGTTTACATACTTATATATGGAGATATATATACACACACATGCATACAAACACACTCATATACACATGCATACATACATATTTATGGCTTTATGGCTCATTGTTAACATACTAGATATGTATGCATGCATTATATTAATATAAACACATATAAGATATACGTGTAAATATGTATATATAAAACATGGTGTTTGTGTATATATCTAAAACTTATGAATAAGTGTATGTATAAAACCTGGGAGAGATATATATATATATATATTCATTTATTTCTTTATTAGCTGCTAAACATTTGCCAAATGACTAGCATAGAATATTAACCCTGGGGAAAAAAAACTCACCCTGTACTCTGTAGATGGGGAAAATCAGACTTAGGGAAATTAATTTTTTCAAGACTATACTTGGTAGAAACCAAGGTTTGAGAAGCAGTTATCAAACTTGATTATAAATTCCACAGGAAAACAGCATAAAGATTTCCACTTGGACAGAAAGACACTGTGGCTGGACGAGGATGCTGAAGGAGAAAACTTCCTGATAGAGCAACCACTCTGAGTACCTAAGGCCAGTAGACCCTGTACAATGCAGATTGTCTATGTATCAGTATAGCGCACTGTGGCCCATGACCTATCAGCATGCTGATCTTCTTCAGTGTTAATGCTGAAAATTCAGATTCCTCAGTACCATCTCAGAGCTACCTAATCTGAATTCCTGGGCAGGACCCAGGAGTCTACATTTCCCCAGGGTCGCAAGATGATTCTCTGCACATCGCGCTTTGAGAACCACTGGCTATATCCTATACCAAGCTGACAGTGGTACAAGATATAAAACACTAGAAAGATGCTGCTGGACTTGAGATCCCCATTCCCAAGGAGCCGATGAGAAAAAAAAAATCCAAAGATGATCACTGGTCATTAGGCGTAACCACGGAATCTAATTTTCTTTACTTATTCCATATTCAAAAAAGCACTTCTCACGTAAGTACCTCAAGACCCTCCTCCAAATAAATAACTCTCTCTTAAAAATAGCTAACCCTTTGCCCACCGTGTAAAGAAAAACAGAAGCAGATGTGGCTTTCTGGAAATGACCTATTCCCAATTTTCTATGTCTACCTAGAGCTGTAGCATTCTTCTTCTTCCCTTTCTTTTTCTTTTTCTTTTAAGTCCCATTTCTCTTCTAAAGCAATGGTTCACAAAGTGTAGTCCCTGAACCAGCAGTATTAGCATCACCTGGGAACTCAAATTCTTAGGCCCCATCTCAGACTTACAGAACTAGAAATTCCAAAGATAGGGCCCAGCACTCTATGGCTTAACTGTCCCTCCAGCTGACTCTGATGCAGGCTGCATTTGAAAACCACTGCCCTAAGGGAACACAAGCAGAAAAGGAACTTCCGTCAGCCCTTCTCAAACCTGATCCTCCGCTGCTTGGGGAAACAGGAAGAGGTGAATGGCAGGCTGGAAAGGGACACCCAGGCCCATCTGCTCCCACCAGTCCATCTTCAGGAATTTCACACAGTTGACTTTTGTAACAAAGCTTATCCTGAGTATCACAGTTGATACTCTCTGAATATCAATTGATAATCTTGCCAGCATATTACAGAACAAGGCAGCACTGCAGGCCTGGTACGACACACAAATAAACATAACCCAGTCTGGCCTTAAAAGCTGGATCTAACTGGGAAAAAAAAACTGGATCTATATTCTAAAGTTAACAAGGGAGAGGGGTGGCTGGGGCAGGGGGCTGGGGAGAGCTGGACTAGTTTAATTTAGCCAACAGTGTTTATTTTAAATGAATTGGTTGATTTAAGTCCTACAACCAATTTCTTTGAAGTTAGCCAGTTGTTTGAATGAAATGGTGGATTTTCTTTCTTTCCCTCAAGACAGGCTCAATGTGGCTACTGCCTGAAATCAGTGATTAAAGAAATGCTTAATGGTATCTGCCCATCATTAAATTATTACTATTAATTAAAAGTTTAAAAAGAAAACAAAGCTTAGTTTTGTCTATTAATGGATATAGGGATTCCAGTGCTACAAATTACCTTTCTAAACGAAAAATGCACAAGGAAGTGAAGTATATGTGGAAAATTCATCTCTAAAAGCATACTACCCACCAACGGCTACCTAATTTAGCAGAATATATTACCTCTATGCTTCATAAATCTTAATTAAAGCCGTTAGTTTTCCTATTATGTGATCGAGAAACGCCCCATTAAAGTTAAACAGTTTCTACAAGTAATTATACACGTATACACTTTAAAATTGCTTCGCATATACTGGAAACGTTGTCCACTAAATCAAAAACTTACAGAATTTCATTAACACGAGATTTTTTTTATCTCCCAAAAGTCAAATGTGTCCCAGAGGAACTGGTATACTCAATGTTGGCTTCTTATAATACAATTTAATGCTCACAAACACAACTAAAGTATTTAAACATTTACAGGGGTTGTCATAAACGCTTTTCTTATTTTTGATCAAATTCAACCTTACACTTAATACAGTTAACTGTAGTTATTTAATTTAAAAACTTGAGATTCCAACCTCAAAAATTTATAACAATATAAATGCAGTTACTTGGCTATAGGATACGTATACTATGGGGACTACATTCTTCGATATAAAACACAAATGCCAAAACCAGAGAAGAGATATTTTTAAAAGTAGACATTATTTTAAATAACCTTTGGCACATTGAAGAAAAAAGTCTTCAAATCCAAATGCAAAAATAGAACTCTTTTATTCATATAGTCATTTCAATCAGACATTAGCACACCAATAATAAGTTTTATTTCTATTTTCTCTTTGTTCTGAAAAATAATACAAGATAGACTAGCTACTTCAAAATATAATGTTATTTGGGGTATTATAGACATCCTACCTTAATAATTGGATGGAAAACATTATTGACAACTTCTCCATTTTCTCAAAAGGTGTAGTTACTTTAATTCATTGAAATGTTATATGTAATTCTGTAATATTATGCTTCTGAGAGACGAGCAAGTTTAGCCTTCAGAAACAGTGCCACTGATCTTCGAAGAAAACACTTCAGTACAAACTGTTGTGCCAAGAGCTTCCCATCCTAGGGCTTACCGATGAACACATTCACAGAACAGGAAACAAGAGGAGGGAAGACAGCTGCAGCCCAGGCAGTGATGGATAACCCTTGATCCAGTGAATGTAATATCTCTCAGTGCTGAGAGTGCATTATTAATTGAAATCTTTGTTTAGTTCCTCCATGTAGACCACTGTATAATTGCATCTCTACCTGGAAAACTATTTTCAGCAGAATTCATAATGGGTAAAGGGTCCACAAAATGTATGAGAAGGAAATCTGTTTTGCTTACAAGTGATTGTAGCACAATGTACACATTACAGAGACACTGAATCCTTACTTCCATAACCATGCATAGACCACAAAATAGATGCAAGTAGATTACCCCTCACCATGTAGCACAGAAACAAGTAAAATGCCATTTGATAGAAAATTAAAATCTCAAACAATTAAAAACTAAAACAGACTGTTAAATATAATTAGTGTTTCTACTTAGCAATAAATGTAAGTGATCACAGTATATTCTGATGTTAAGTATAAACTTTTCAATATGAATTTCTTATAATTACAAATGCCTTAATTTCAGTGAAATACCTCTTCATTTGTGACTATATTTTATGAATATAAATTGGACTAGTCAAACACATTAGCATTTTTTCTTATTCAAGGAGAGTATATCAAATCATATTAGTTTAAAAAGAAAAGGCTTCCTAGGAAAATTAACGTTGAGAAGTTGCCTGCGGATGGCGTGGGGGTGAGAAGGTACTTCCAAGCCAGGGTAAAGGAAAGATTAACTATCTCACTGAACTTAGCCTGATGTGGAAAAGTAACATCTAAAACCTCAATCTTCGTGATTGGATTAGTAAACTGTGGTATATGTATACCATGGAATACTACTCAGCTATAAGGAATGATGAAGATACAACATCTCTATGGTTCTCCTGGAGAGAGTTGGAACCCATTATATTAAGTGAAGTATCCCAAGAATGGAAAAACAAGCATCACATGTACTCACCAGAAAATTGGTTTCCTTGATCATCGCCTAAATACAAATCTGGAAACGACACCAATTGGACATCAGACTGAGGTGGGGGGTGGGGGAGGGGATGGGGGTATGCCTACACAATGAGTGCATTGCGCACCGTTTGGGGAGTGGTAACACTTGAAGGTGCTGACTCGGGAAAGGGGGGGGTGGGGAAAAAAATATGAAACTATTGTTTTTAACTTGCACTGTTCACTTAATAATTTATCATGAATATTTCCCATATTATTTCATATCATTGTACAAGAAATAATGTATACATTATGAGGACATACTGTATCTAACAAGATATACTGTTAGACTCTTTGATTCTGTAAAATTAAAAAAAAAAAAATAAAAAAAAATAAAAATAAACAGAGCAAAAAAAAAAAATAAAAAAATAAAAATAAATAAAACCTCAATCTTATCAAAGTGTAAGATTAAGTAAAAAAGAGAGGACAGGGACACATTAGTTTTTAAACACAAGTTTTAAAAAACAGACATAGTAATAATCCAACCCATTAACAAGCTGGATAAGGAACAGGGTGGGGAGCTTAAATGACACCAAATGACAGCACAGAGGGGAAAGAAGTGTGGAAACTGAGAAGACAGACTTCCAAGTCTTTTCCTGACAGTGCTTAGATTGTGAGAAGAGTCCAGTATTATCTGACAAAAGAGTCTTTGTGCAACAGCCACCAGGGAGGTGAAGGAAAGCTGCTCGGGAAAACCAACAAAGACAGCCCGAGCCGTGGAGAACTTCAACTTACACGGCCCGCAGAAAGAACGATGCTTGTGCTGCTAAACGCAAGACCATCGTCATCAGCCAGTATTGGAGTGGGCACACACAGCATGTCTTTAAAGAATCATGTTGGGTTTTTCTTTCAAAAAATATAATAAGCAGATATACAGACCACAATTTCAGATTCCATCCGTAGTCTTAGACTAGGTCCTCACACATTTGACCACTCTGAGTGACTTAACCTCCCTCACAAACCTCAATACTTGTGTTTAGCAGGGTCTCTGATTCTGAGTTCTTGGTGAAGTTGCAAAGCAGCCTGTAAGGGCCAGGCGCGGTGGCTCACGCCTGTAATCCTAGCACTCTGGGAGGCCGAGGCAGGCGGATCGTTTGAGCTCAGGAGTTGGAAACCAGCCTGAGCAAGAGCAAGACCCCGTCTCTACTAAAAATAGAAAGAAATGGACAGCTAAAAATATATATAGAAAAAATTAGTCGGGCATGGTGGCACATGCCTGTAGTCCCAGCTACTCGGGAGGCTGAGGCAGGAGGATTGCTTGAGCCCAGGAGTTTGAGGTTGCTGTGAGCTAGGCTGACGCCACAGCATTCACTCTAGCCCGGGCAACAGAGTGAGACTCTGTCTAAAAAAAAAAAAAGTCCATAAGGCTGTGTCTACACACATCCTAAGACTCTGAAGTTCCAATCCCAGAATGGTGAAATAAGAGCTTGCATTATTAAAGGAAGCCTGGTGTCACCCAGAGAAAGGCTGGCAAGTTAAAATAAAGAAATACACACTAAACATGGATAGTGGTCCACTATTTATCCAAATCCGGGATATCTACAAAAACATAGGCTGGAAATCAAGCAAACTCATCAGATAATTGGCATACCCAGCTTGTTGAAGAATTGTCCAAACTCTTGCTCCTGCAGGAAACCATAAATAAGAGAAAAACACCTAGCATTAACCTTTCCGGACCATCAAAATATAATTGCCTTATGGGTTTCACTAGGATAAAAATATTAAAAAGTTCTTAGCAAGGGGAGAAAGAACTTATTTTTCTCCTTCACCAGTTCCAATTGCCCTGCTGCCAATCTGAAAATAATTTAAGTGTTTAAAAGTATCCAATGAATAAGAAACATCCTTGAATACACTTTAAAATTAGATGCTAATTTGAAATTAGCATTAGATGCAATTTTATCTGAAATGGCATCTTCTCAGTTGCAATTTCCATCATATAAAATAAACAAGTTATAAAACTTGCTGAAAATGTCTCAAAAATATATATCTGTGCATAAAACACATGAAAAAGGTTCAACCTCATTCAAGGACCAAAAGAAAATGATGAGGGAGGAGGTTAGGGATGGAATAAAATGCAGAAAGATAGCAGAGCACAGCCTTCCGGTAACCATTTTTTGCAGTGCTAAATTCTGTGGTGTAATGGAAACAGCATGGTAGCAGAGGCAGAAGCCTGGCTTTGAATTCCACCTCCACCTTGAACTAGCCATGAGATCCTGAGTTGTAGATTCTTCATTCATAAAAGAAGATAATGATACTCTTCATCCAAGCATAGTATAGAAAGCAATTCGCACAGTGGCTGATGCCTAATAAATTCTTTTTTTTTTTTTGAGACAGAGTCTTGCTCTGTTGCCCACGCTAGAGTGCCGTGGCATCTGCCTAGCTCACAGCAACCTCAAACTCCTGGGCTTAAGCAATCCTTTGCCTCAGCCTCCCAAGTAGCTGGGACTACAGGCATGTGCCACCATTTCTGGCTAATTTTTTTTTCTATATATATTTTTAGTTGTCCAGATCATTTCTTTCTATTTTTAGTAGAGATGGGGTCTCACTCTTGCTCAGGCTGGTCTCGAACCCCTGACCTCGAGCTATCCTCCTGCCTCGGCCTCCCAGAGTGCTCAGATTACACGCGTGAGCCACCATGCCCAGCCCCTAATAAATTCTTAATAAGTATTATCTTTTGGTGTTACTATGATCATGAGTTAATAGAGCAGGTCAGCTAGCAAAGAGAAGGGTCTTAAGAAGATAGGAGACAAAAATGGATCCAAATGACGCCAGAGTGAGGAAGGAAATATGGGAGCAGGCGTCAGAATCCTGAAGGCCAAAGGAAAAAGAAGAGAGGAACTTTGGAAACATCACAGTTTAGCCTATGACCTTAGTCATAATATAGTATGTGACTGCCTAATAAAGTCATTGTTGATATGATATATGTAGCTTTGGAAATAAGCTACATCACATTCTTGCACTTGGCCTGTACCTATGGAAATGGACATATTCATTCATACCCACTCTACTTCCATCATTCAGGGTCCTGATAAAACCGTTAAACCTGGTCCCCACACTTAAATGTAATTTTACCAAACTGAAACACAAGTAAGCTACAATTAATAGTGGAGAACTCTGCGTGCTTCAAGGTGAGCCACAGTTAGTGTGTCCCCTTTAACCCACAGTTAAAGTGTAAACCTACTTATGAAAAAATACATGATGAAAGCCTGCTACCATACCTTTAACTTTTAAATAATAGGCTGGCTCCCAATCTAAGCTTCATGAAGACGTTCCATTACACCAACTATCAATTGTCTCATTGAGAATGGTTGAGAAATGGCTCAGTTGATCAGATGCTATATTACACATAAATTAACAATTTGCAAAAGGAAAAAGGGAAAAAGAAAAAAGAAAGAAATAACCAAATACACTCAATACCATAACACAATAAATTTGTTGATTAATTCCTTGATCATTTAAACAGAAATTCAGGAATTGCCAAGCTTCTACATCTTTATGATTTTCTTTGTCTTGTAGATATAGGAACCTGCCACCTAAAAGAATATCATAATTAAGACAATGCCAGTTCAGAGTTTATTTTATGGATATATAATATTCTGCACAGCTACCTCTTGACTTACAATAAAAATTTTTAATTGAGATTTAACATAAAATCATAACAAATTACAAATGCTCTTTAAGGGATTAAAAACCAAGCAAAAATAGCAGAGAAAGTTAAGAATTAGTCAACTGTGGCTTTCTAATGAAAAAAAAAAGAAAATTTAAATACATAACAGGAAGGTAAGCATAATATCTACAAATAATTCACATGCACATATATCTCTAAAATATACTAAGTATCATTTAGATGTCCAAAAACAAGAAACACCAGCTACCCAGAGGCCATGATTAATTTTCTCCCTTCGAGAGGAACCAGATCTGCAAAAGGCTTAGAAGTTGGTAGACTCAGACTCACTCCAGGAAACTCTGCTGGTGTTTCCATTATAAACCACATTTCAGGAGTTTACAAGTTGAATGTTTTTAAAACATATTGGGTTCATAATGAGCTCACACATTCTTAAAATGTTCTTTTTTGCTCTCCTTTAAAAAGTATGGCCACTTTTGTGAACAAATCATAAACAAAATTTCAGGTGATTATTTTTGGCTGAACTCCAAGACACAATGGCTAAATGTTTAAATAGGGTAAAAAGACTAATTATTTTCTTCATTTGGAAAGTAGAGTAGAAAGGCCAGCCTGAGAAACACTCTACATGACTTCCGTTTTAAAGCATTCTTTTGCAATATTTTCATTCAGTGGTTCAGGATTCTAGGACTGCACCTAAGCGAGGAATATGCAATCAAACTTCAAAAACTCCATTTCTATGTCTGGAGATTTATGCAATAATTGCTCCAGCATTAGACTTCTCTCAAGTTATTAGTGGTCAAAATTACATGTACCATGAAAGCCAGGAAGACTCTTAGAATGGAGCTAAAAGCCAGGTGGCAGGGCACCTACACTTAGGTGCCGCCACAAACCCCAAATTCAAACCAACCTTGTAGTTTTACAAGCCCTTTGCCTGTGCCAATCCCCAGCTTAAAATAGTTCAGGGCAAAGCTCTGCAGGGAACTGAGTTGATGAGTTGGTTAGGGCTTAAAACCATTTCTTTCAAAACAGGAGGGGAAAAAAAAAGAATCTGGTGGTTCTGCCAAATATAAAATCTACTCTCCACAGCAGTCCCTAACACCTTTTGAGGTTTATAAAAGAAGAAGGCAGCAGAGACAGCCAAAGCCAGGAATACCTAATTCCCACAAGGAATGGATTGTTTTGTGTAACGCACCAGGCTTCTTCCATGGCGGTGCTGGATGGTACTTGTGCCAGAATGAAGGTCCTGCACCAGACTAGGAAAAACACCTTGATAGAAGGTAGCTTTGCTGCTAAACTCTCTCACCACACCTAGCCTGGGTACAGCCTCTGAGGAAAAAGGTGTTCTCACTGAGCCTGTGAATGGACAAAACTTCCCCTATTCCTAGAGCTAACTTTTCATCTGCAGGCCTGTCACAACCAGAACACTTAAAAAGGAGCCCCATCCCAAAAGGAAAAGTGAGACTCACTTATCTGTTTGGCCACATGAACTTTCTAAATTGCAAATATGCAAAAGATATAAGTAATACTGACTAAAAACATACAAATTTCAATATCTAATTGATAATATTCTACCTGTAGGTTAAAGATGAAAAAAAAATACCCTGCAGCACTGTTATATTTAGTGACAAGAGCATACTTTTCCATCTGTTTCTAATTTTATCCGTGATTGGTCATTAGCCTCAAAAGGAAAATCCACTGCTGGTAATAAATGAAATGAAATTTGCACTTTTGTGTAAATACAATCCCACCTGCAAGAAGTAGAATCCACTAGTTACCATTTATCAAGAAAGGAGAATTAGTATATTAATACATACTAACATCCTAAATATTGGTCTTGATCAATAAACACATGACTTCAAACTCAGAAAATTAGAAATAGAAATATAATCTGATTTGAATGGTAGTTTGAGTGAAACATTTATGAATCTGATATTTGGTAGATGGATATGGCATCTTTAAGCAATGAGTGGCTACCAGCCAACTTTCCAGTGATTAAGAACTTTAAGAGATGACTTTATCCATCAGCTAGCAAATGACTAACATTTCCAGATGGCCTAAACTACCTAGAGCTAAACTATGGGACTGATATAAGAAGAGAAGCTGGAATGGGGAAAAAGACGCTTTTATGTTAAAATAGTATTTTTATATCCCTTCTCACTAGCTTGTCAGGGACCGGATCCTTTATCCATCTATACCAGATTTCTCATCCTCAGCCCTATCAACATTTTGGCCCAGATGACTCTTTGCTGGGGGGCCTGTCCTGTGCATTGCAGAATGTTTAACAGAAACCCTGGCCTCTATCCACTAGATGCCAATAGCACCTCCCCACCTTGTGACACCAAAAATGTCTCCAGATGTTGTCAAATGTACCCTGGGGAGCAAAATCATCTCTGGTTCAGGACCCCTGACCTACACTAAAAGAGGAAGGGATATCTAGTCAAAGAGAAAAAATAAATAAATAACATGTAAGTTAAATCTGAAGACTTCCCTGAGACTCGTAAGTTGTGGAGCCATAAAAGTAATCCACAAGATTCCAACTTACAAAACAGCTGTGTTCTGAAAGTTTTGAAGCCCTCATTTGACACTCAACACAAATTTTCGCAAATTTTAAAATGTCTATTATATGTTGTAGATAGTTTCACAGGCTAGCCCACCAACACACATATGCAGATGTACATGCATGCAGACATATAACACATATACACACATATTTAACTTACATGTAACTCAAAGCATATAATATATTATTGTATCACCAGTAACTAAATACCATAAAAAATAAAACTAGAATAACAAATTATATACAATCATGTGCCATATAATGAGGTTTCAGTCAAGGACAGATCAAATATATAAAGGTAGTCCCAGAGGACTACGATGGCGCCCAGTGACGTCTTGATGATCCTGACCCTGTGTAGACCTAAGCTAATGTGTGTGTTTGCGTCTTAGTTTTTAACCAAAATGCTCATAAAGTTTTAAAAAATTAATTTTAAAAATAGAAAAAAGCTTACAGAATAAGGATATAAAGAAAGAAAATATTTTTGTACAGCTCTACAGTGTGTTTGTGTTTTAAGCTGTGTTGTTACAAGAGTCAAAAGTTAAAATTTTGCAAAGTAAAAAAGTTACAGTAAACTAAGATTTAAAGAAAGATTTTTTATAAATTTAGCATAGCCTAAGTTTACAGTGTTTATAAAGTCCACAGTAGTATATAGTAATACACACATACACATTCACTCACCCCTCACTCACTGACTCACCCAGAGCAACTTCCAGTCCTGCAAGCTCCATTCATGGTAAATGCCCTATTTAGATATACCATTTTTTATGCTTTATACAGTATTTTTACTGTACCTGTTCTATGTTTAGATACACAAATAGGTAACCATTGTGTTATAATTACCTACAGTATTCAGTACAGTAACATGCTGTTTAGATTTGTAGCCTAAGAGCAATAGGCTATACCACATAGCCTAGGTGTGCCGTAGGCTATACCATCTAAGTTTGTGTAAGCATACTTTATGATGTTTGCACAACGAAATCACCTAAGGATGCATTTCTTGAACATATCCCTGAATGCATGACTGTACTTGCTTATTGCAATACTTAAGGAAATATCATTTTTATTAGACTGATAGAGACCCTGTAGAGATTCTAAAGGGGGGGTTGGCATTCTAAGATCTTTGGCAATTCAGAGTCCTGGATTCCTTAGGGACAATGAAGTTTATACAATTGTCTTTTTCTCCAGGCAAATTTTCTTTAGAGAAAGGAGAATGATAGGGGGAGGGTGATAGAGAAAGGTGTTAATGAGGATTTGTGTGTAAGTACAAGAAAGATTTGCCTGTAATGCAGTTTAAATTAACTGAGTTTTGATTTAAATATATGCGAGATAAGAAATCTCTCTCTCTCTCTCTCTCTCTCTCTCTCAATCACTCTTTCTCTCTCTCACCAGCTCCCCTGAGGGGATGCTGAGGAGTATAGTTTGAAAACCACGGATTTAGTTCACGCCTTCCATTTCACACATCAAAAATCTGAGGCATGGAGAGACTACTTTGCATTTGTGTCCCTGAGCTCTGTGAGAGTAGCCAGGCAGAAAACTAGACTAGAGGACCGGACTTCTGCAGGGAAGCGCTGTGAGGCCGTGGGTACAGACAACTGAAGACACTGGGAGCCAAGGAGATGCCAGACGTGGCCAGCCTCTCCAAACCCCCGGAAGGGGCCCAGGACTTGCTTCCCCAGTGTTGCCAAAGGCAGTCTCCTGGATAGAGCTTCCCTCTGAAAGGACCAGGCAACATCTTAAGAAACACAAGAGACTTGCAGGGGACCCTTCCATGAGCTGCCCTCTAGAGGAAGTTGAAATAGTAACAGAGAAGCCTCTCGGCCCTAATAAAAGGGCACCTGATGACAGAAAATGAAGCTGCTGGACATTGAGGCTATAGAAAAGGTATCCTTTGGGTATCTCCCTTCTCCCTTCTCCTCACACGTCCCCATACCCATCCCCGCATGAATCATCTTTAAGATGGACTCTCTTTCTGCTTGATATTATCTGGAGGGCAAGAGTAGCGATGCTAGTCTTTGATTATAGATACTACTGAGAGGCACATAAATTCCCAGAGGCAACATTATAATGATGAAAGATCAGAAAACTCTGCAGGGGAGCTTTGGCCATTTGCAGAAATGCCTAAAAGGTAACCTGGCTCTCGGATTCCCAGAGGCAAAGGTACAATTCAAGGAAAGATGGCGTGTGCCACCTCCCATGTAACTTCCAGCCAGCAGACCTAGACATACCCTTGAGCACTAGACAGAATAAGTTTAGTCCCACCTGTCAAATTCTTTCAGCTATTTTATGGTAGTGATCATGTCCCTTAAGCTTTATTTAAAACAAAAGAAAACTACACAAAAGAAAAAAAGGCAGAGTTACATATTTTCAAACTCAGACACATGCTAGCTCTTATTCTTTTTTTTTTTTCTCCTGTAGGCATAGAAGTAATAGAAATCAGTTCTAGAAGAAGAGAGATGAAGTAACAAAATTTTTTCTGTTACAACAGAAATGGAGAGCAATAACCTTGGCAGCACTGAGTGCTAGCAGACAATGCTGGAGGATGCCAGTCAGTGCTAGACAGTAAGAGTAAGCAAGACACAGGGTCCCACCGGAAGGCAGGAAGTGATGTAGAAGGGTGAAAAGAATGCTGTGTGATCAGGTGAGGATACAGTATCACTAAGAATTGGCCAAGGTTGCCATGAGCTTCCTGAAGACTCTAAATCGTCAATGTATTGATTCGGGAACTCTGTGCCTCTTTTCCTAGATATTATCATTTATCCTAAAGTTTGCCCAATTTTTTTTAAGCAGAAGCTATAAATATCATGTGGTAAGTAACTATGGTAAGTTAGTTTTCATAAATGACATGGTGTACTTGATGCTTTGAGGAAAAGTGAAGTTCATTTATTCCTCTGAATCTTTCATGAAATATCACAGATAGCGTGAGAAAGATGACTCTGTAAAGAAACCAGAACAACCTGAATATGTGAACATTTTCCAAGCAGGTGACAGTTGACTGGTAGGACCAGTTTAGAGGTGGGGAAAAAAAGAATGATTATTTAACCTAGCCACTAGGCAGATGCCTTACGGTTAATATTTAATGTATTCCAAGTGGTATTCGCCACCTTGATTACAAATTAAACAATACACATTGTTTTAAACAATAAACACGTTGCTGTGTTACTACGTGCCAGCCTATGTTTGGTGCTTTTCATGTATTAGATCTATTAGTTAGGATACAGGCTAAGCTGCTGTAACAAAAAATCCCCAAAATACAAGAGAGAAATGTCTTTCTTTCTTTCTTGTGTAACAGTCCGTGTTAGGCAGGCAATCCCAGGCAGGTGGGCAGCTCTGTTCTGCAAGGGCATCGACTGTTCCAGATTCCTCTTAGTTTATCCCTCTGCCATTTCCTGAGGTATTGTTCTCATCTGTAAGGTCAGAGCTGACTCACTACCATCAATTTACTTTCCTGCCCATAAGAAGGGTGAAATGAAGGAAATGTGGGCAGATAGCTTCCTTTTAGAAGTTGCAGATAACTTAAACCTAATTTTGCTCACATTCCATTGGACAGAATCCTAATGGCGTGGCTATATCTAACTCCAAGGGAAGCGGGAAATGTAGCCTATAACTGGATGGCCATATGCTTCACCAAAACTCAAGTTGTAGCATTATTAAAAGAAGAGAGGAGGCCGGGCGCAGTGGCTCACGCCTGTAATCCTAGCACTCTGGGAGGCCGAGGCGGGAAGATCTTTTGAGCTCAGGATTTCGAGACCAGCCTGAGCAAGAGCAAGACCCCGACCCCATCTCTACTAAAAAAATTAAAAGAAATTAGCTGGACATCTAAAAATATATATAGAAAAAATTAGCAGGGCATGGTGGCACATGCCTGTAGTCCCAGCTACTCGGGAGGCTGAGGCAGAAGGATCACTTGAGCCCAGGAGTTTGAGGTTGCTGTGAGCTAGGCTGACGCCACAGCATTTTACCCCGGGCAACAGAGTGAGACTCTGTCCCAAAAAAAAAAAGAAGAGAGGAGAGGAATATGTAGTGGGAGACAATTTGAACTCTCTGCCATTTTAACCTCATTTAATCATTTCAGCAATCCCGTATCAGAATACTTTATTTTTTAGGAACAATGTATCTGAGGCTATCAATAATTTTCCCAAGCACCACAGCAGGAAGTGGCCAAGGTATAATTCAAACTCAGGCCCGTATGCCCCAAAACCTATCTGCATTCTACTATACTATACACAGTATGCTTACTGAATCTTGCTCCAACAGATAAGGCATAATAAGGAATAAAACTCATGCCATGTGGCTTTTTCCTTAAAGTCAATGTCTTTTAAGAAAATACCACACTAACAGAAAAATTTTAATAAGGAAAAGAATGTCAGAAACTCCTTTTTAGGAAAAAAAAGTTAAGGGGAGAGGGAAATTGCAATGAATTTATTAAAATACCACTATAAAAGACACTTGAAAAAATGGAAAATAAAGCAATCTATTTTGGTGATGTTGACCACAAATTGTATTGATACGAATAAAAGGGCTCATATGGAATGGCTTTCTTGTTATTGAATATCCACAATACGCTGCCATGGGACAATCTAAAACAGCAATGGGTCTGGATTGGTGGAGTTGGTGTGATGCGCACACACACACGTACACACACACACACACGCACCCTTTATAAAATAGCATCACTGCATCCTGCTAATCTTAAAACCCTACACACCTGAATGCATCTCTATGTCATGAGATAAATGCTCGTAGAATAAAAATTTACAGTCCCACACATTCATTAAATTTGCGTAAGCACTTTCAAGAATGGAAGGCTCTGCTTGGGGTGGAGTTTTTTCCCTCCTTCCTTTCTCTCAAACCAAGAGATATATTTTATAATCTACAGCTAGCTCGCCGGCAAATCTCCATTCTTCTCAACCTGACAGACTGTTTGTCAGTTAAACTCCCCTTGTCATGTATCCCTACCACTGCCAACTCATGCACGGAGACCTTCACTTTTACGGCTACCACTTGCACCCTATGCAACCTTTGTCATTGATCACTGATCCGATCCAGTGCCCACATGTTCTTCAAGTGCCTACACAAGTAATGAGGTACTTGTGGTGTAAAATTAAACTGTCAACTGTCAGCGATTGATAACCACAGTGAGAGCTGACCTAGAACACCTGCACCAGTGGCCAAGACAGGTGTGACATGTTTGATCGCTGAGGCCTGCTAGTCAGTCTGACCCAGTGCTGTCCCTCCATGGACCTGCCTTGCATTTCAGCCTCCCAGCTTTCCTGAATACCTCTGTGAGCATCCCCAGTTTTCAGAAACCACTCACAGCCAATTCGGGCAGCTGGTCAGTGTGACCATGAAAGCAGGTCTCGAGCCAGCAGGTTGGTTGGAAAGTAATATGGCCTAGAGATTTTCAAAGATGGCATCTGGAGTCAGCCTGGCAGGTTTTCCCCTACATTGCCCCGGGTCCCCTCTTAAAGCCCATCTTGGTGGCAGGCTTCACACACACCACCCTCCCTCCATTTGTGTTTCCAGGCATGTGCCAGTGCCTGGCAGAAGGGCCTTTCCTTCAGGGCAGGCACACGGCAGTCATTAAGAGTCTGGTAGAAGAGTGAACAGTCCTAATGGAACTGCCTTATGGCTCTGAGCATTTGCTTAAAGGCATTTACGTTGAACTGGCTCACGTTCTGTTAAAGCACCATAAATGCAAGCTTTTCCTACTCATAAGTAATTGAATAACCAGCACAAAGGAAAAAACATGTTCTGCTCTGCCTATAATTGTTTTTAGCCAGAGTTGTTTCACAGCATTTAAACTTAAGGTTTTTACTCAAGAGTTTTATTATTTAAGCAAGTGATAGATTTTTTTTTTTAACCTTAAGCAAAAATGCACTTACAGACCTAAAACATCCTTTGTGAAAAATCTGAGAAGCATGATGGGATTCTCATCCCATTACGCCACCTCACCCCCACCAAACAGTTGCACTATATTAAGTTCATGTGATGAGAAGATAAAAATCTATTAACTTTCTGCTGACCTTATCGACACAGGAATCTCTGCAGACATTACAAAAGCCATATCTCTTCTGACTTTTACATCCAGAACCTCATGCTCCAAAGTCCCAAACCAAATGTAAAATCTTCATGATGAGTGAGACCCTGACACCAATTCAGATTCCAGGCCTGCTGCCTTGCAGTCGATGGAGGCTCCTCTGGGGCACAGAGGCTGGCCTCTACTTTGCATTTGACTTGAGGGGCTTTTTTTGCCATATGCTACTGGGGACTCTGAATCAAAACTATTTCATGAGGACCATATGTTATGAGAAATGCGTGATGGAAAGTGAACAGCAAGAAGTTGCCCCATATCACTGGGTGATGTATTACAAACATAATTAAACCTGAGTAATGTGCAGTGTTATTTCAGTTAATCATTTCTTTTTTCAATTTAAGCAAGGAAAACATAGCCCAATTTCCAAATTACATACCAAAGTCCAGATAAGCTAAAAGTGAATTGGTGGGAGAGGAATAAAACAAATGCTGTACAACATTGTTTAAGCATCTATAAAAGGTCTTGGTGTATTTGAGATATACTGGTAGGAAGGTGACAAATGATAGTCTTTATGAATAAGAAGTTTAAAACACTACTCATTTCCTTTTGAATCAACAATGAATTCATACCATCCCCAACTTAAACAAGCAGCAAGTCAAAAGATCACTTGTGTGTTGATTGCTTGGAACTCAGGGCATGTTTTCCCAAAGAAATTTCATTCTCAATAGCTGTTAGGTTTCCAGGCTAGCCTATGAAGACCTATTTAGCCCATTTTTTTCTGAAATTTTGTATTTCTACTCTGCTTATATAGCACTAGTTAGAAGGAGGATAAACAACATATTCCAAATTCAACTCAATTCAATATATTAATTCATTCCCTACTATGTTTTCCCAGAATGTATTGGTTACTACATTTCCCCAAAGGATATCCCAATTTCCTCTTTTCCCAAATGTCCCCCAGCTGGGAAAAAAAATTCACTCTCTATTTTGAACGCTCAGAACATTTTATCTATACTCTCTTAATCACTTTCTACCCAAACTACAGGTATTTGTGAATTGAGCTTAACTACTACACTGCTAACTTTCTTTTATATTTCCCACATCCTAGTTTTAAGCCTGGATCTGGGAGGTCCTCAGTACATATATATGAATGGATGCTTATGTAAGTAAAGGAATACAATCTACTAGGGTAGCCAAACATAGTTTTCCCCCAGTGGCCCTGGGAATCATGTGATTTGGCTGAGGGGGGGAGGGGAATAATATGATAATGATGATGATAATGGTATGGATGAGGATGATAATAGCAAACAATTTTTATTGTGTGTTTACCATGTGACATGGACTGACCTAAGCACTTTAAAGGTATCAACTAATTTAACCTTCGCATCTCTGTGTGGTAGATAATATATGTATCCCCATTTTACAGACGGGGATGCTGAGACATTAAGCAATTTTCACAAGTTCACACAAATAGTAAGTATAATAGATATTTCTGGACATCAGAAATGTTAATATTTGCTATGCATGTGCATAAGAGGGGATGCCTCCCTAGATTACTCAGTAAAACAAAGCTTCTTTCTGTCTTTCTGATCTACATAAGAGAAGAAACTTCTCAGGTGACATATTCCACAGTTATTTCAGTTTTCATTGGTGAGCCTGAATATAAACTCTGTAAGAGCAAGGACTTTTCAGTCTTACAATATCTCCAGCCTCCAGAACAATGCTGGCCCACAGCAAATATGCAACAGATGTTTGCTGAATGAATGAGTGAATGAATCTGCTGGGGGTAAAGGTAAGGCTAAGGATGAGACTCTGAACTCAGGTTCCCCGTGTGAATTTCAGAGTTCACTGATCCTATGTGGGGAGCTTCCCAAATTTGCCTGGTAATAAAAATCACACTCAGCACTTGTTAAAAAATTACCTATCTTTGAATGCAAACTAGTACAGACACTATGGAGAACAGTATGGAGGTCCTTTAAAAAACTACAAATAGAACCACCATACAATCTAGCAATCCCACTACTGGGCATTTATCCAAAGACAAGGAAATCACTTTATCAGAGAGACACCATACCTCTACGTTTATTGCAGCACTATTCACAATAGTCAAGATATGGAATCAACTGAGGTTGATCTGACAATAGATAAATGGAAGAAGAAAACATGGCATATATATGTCATGTAATACTATTCAGCCACAAAAAAGAATGAAATTCTGTCATTCCCAGTAATGTGGACGGAACTGGAGGATATTATACAAAGTGAAATAAGCCAGGAACAGAAAGTTAAACGTTGCATGTTCTCACTCATATGTGGAAGCTAAAAAAAAAGTTGATCTCATAGAAACAAAAAGTAGAACAGAGGATACTAGAGGCTGGGAAAGGTAGGAGGAAGGAGGGATAGGGAGAGATTTGTTAAAGAATACAAAATTACAGCTAGATAGAAGGAATAAGTTCTAGTGTTCCCTACACTGTAGAATGACTATAGTTAACAACAATATATAATTTCAAATAGCTAGAAGGGGATATTGAATGCTCTCAACTCCAAAAAAGGATAAATGTTTGAGATGATGGATATACTAATCACCCTGATCTGACCACCATACATTGTATGTATCAAAACATCACTATGTACCTCATAAATATGTGCAATTATTATTTGTCAATTAAAAATGTTTAATGTCATTTAAAAAATAAAGAAATTAGGAATACTTTTTAAAAAATTGCCTATCCCTGGAGATTCTGAGTCAGTGGCCTGAAATGGAGCCCAGGAATCTATTTTTGTTGCTATTGTGGTTGAGATGATTTTGGACAGATACTTCAGATGGTTCTAAGCTTGGGAAACCCTGTCAAAAGGGTACCTTTCTGTCCTTGGGACATCACCTCCGTGGCAGGTATAGACATCTGCAAAGTTCCCAGTAGTGACAGATACAGTCTCTGGCCACTGCTACCATCTCTTCCAATGCAATCTGTGCATTCCGCTGGATTGCAGTGCGAAATGGGACTTTGTACTTCTGCCTCAGCTGACTTGTCTATGGGATCCTGTAGATCTCAACCATGCTGAGGAAAGCTTCCATTCACATATTTCTTTCCCCACCCCTGCCCTTTCTGAGGTGTGTCAATGTCTGCTGAATGAATGAACATGGAATGAATGCGAACATAGGCAAAACAAGCAATCCAGGCAGTTGTGAAGAAAGGAAGTGTTTCATAAGCCTCAGTTTTGGGTTGCACGTAGTAGCATACAAACAATAACAAACAAAATTTATTAATACATCCTGTTTCCATTGCTTTCCTTCTGTGTTAAACAGCATTTTTGTAACAGCTAAATAATCTCTGAGCCTCAGAACCATTATTTACCTTTAAAACAATATTTTCCTTAGTTATAATGAGACAAATATGGTGACCTCAGGATCAAAAGGATAATTTAGCCTTGCAGATATCAGTCCTTTTCTATTTCTCATTCTTATTCTCCTCTCTTCCCCCAATCTGATAATTATGCCCAGAAATCAGTAAATAACATCAGTCTCGGTTGGGAGGAAGTTAAGTAGCTGGAGATGATAACGTCTATGATCCTCCTAGAGTCTCGAACAGGGTTTCTAAATTTCGGTGCTATTGACATTTTGAGCCATTGGGGGCGCTGTCCTGTGCACTGTAGAAGATAGAGCAGCATCCATAGCTGCCCTGACTCCAGTAGCAAACCTCCCCCCAACCCCAGTTACAAGTTATGACAACCAAAAATTTCTCCAGATATTGTCAAATGTCCCTTGGGAATCAAAATTATCCCCAGTTGAGAACCACTCATCTAGAATGATTTTTTTAAAACCATGCATTTTTAACAGATTGGTCAATATCTGGCACTTATGTACAAGGATATATTAATCCACAAAGTTGTCTGAACATCAAACAAAAATATAATTTTTAAAGAAACTGTTGATTGAAAAGGATCATGACTAGCCTTTTAAGTGTGAAGTCTGGTGAACACCAGGCAGAAGCCGGAATGGGATTTGACATAGCTGAGATTTTACAAAAAATTCAGTTGGGGGGTGAACACAAAGATTAACTAAAATGTCTCACTTTTGGCAAAAACATCCAAAGTGTAGTACACTTTCCCAACATCTTTGCCCTTCGTTGTTTTGTGGGTTTTTTTTTAACTTAAAGGTAGTTCAAGGATAGTTTTAATCTGTATGTTCCCGGTTCCTATAATCTAAAAATCATCAAAATGCTATTTTATAAGAGTATGTCATAAGCTTTGATGTCCAAAGAGCCTGAGGGCCCTTTTTTATGTGCTTATTTTCTTTTGAACCAGGAAATTGTGTTTTGCCAAGAGCAAATGGAACTTGAGCCTCAAAAGATTTGAGTTCCATTTGAAACATAGAACCCACAAATTCTCTACAGGTTCTCAACTTGACAGAACACATGCTTTCACCTTCCCTCAGATCAAATCTCTCTTGGTTCTATTTTAAATCACAAGTGGCAAAGTCCTGGATGCCTAAGAATTACCCCAGAAGAAAAAAACCTGGACCATAAGACTGAGTTTCTGACACAGCACTGTTTTGAGTGGGACTCATCATCAAAATGCTATACAAGGTAAGAGAAGATAAGAGAAGTGAAACAGGAAGGAGAGAGAGAAAAGGAGAGAGAATCAACTAAGCAACGTGTTCTCTGACTTTCCCCAGGACCAAATCCAACAAACAAGAAATTACATCAAAGCTAAATTGTTTACATATTAGATGACCTGTCCATTTTTTTCCTTACCATTGATTTCCACAGTACAAAAATATTATTTCAGTGGCAAGGATGTAAACCTTATTCATAACAGGATTTCAACCACATCCTGAGAACGAAGCATCTCCTCAGATAGTGTGCCCTCATTTATATCGAAAGCATGCTGGTTTTATTTGTCAGTGTTTGTCGAGGGGTCACAATATCAGGAAGCAGGAGATGGCTCATCAAAGAGTCTCTGCAAGCCCTACTACTCATCAATTAGACAGTACCTTGTTTTTAACATCAGGGCGGAAATGCATCTCCCCTGACCCATTGTTAGAAGCTTCCTTCTGTCTTTAAGTTTTTTGGAAGGAGCGCTCAGGACTTGGACTTCTTTTTTCCAATAGGTAATTGTCACTAATTAATGCTCCTGCTGCATAAAGAATGCGGACCTGTGACCCCAAGTAATCTGGGCCTATATCTCTGGCCTTGGAGCAAGGACACTCCAATCTCCTGACGCTGCCCACGGGGGCCCAGGTCACAGACACAAGGCTTCCCACTGGGTTCCTGACCAGGCCTCAATCTGCTTCAAAGCCAGCGAGTTCAGTGGGGCAGCCTGACTTCAAGGAGAATGTGGCAACTGGCCAGTGAATGCCTCCTGAGGTGAGGAGGTCTTTTCTCTGAAGGTCTGGAGATCTTTCTGCAGAAGCCGGGGCCTCTAGTTCTATTCATTCCACGTCCATTTACTGGGTACCTGTTCTGTGCCAGGGTGTCTCCTAGGCACTGAGGATAAAATGAATAAAACAGAGTCCCTGCTGGCAAGAAACCAGAAGTAGGCTCAAGCTCAGGTCCTTGTTAAAATATCCTTTAATGCATAACTAGACAAGGTGGTCTCATTTTCCTTTTTTTAGATCTGATGGGGTAAAAAAAAAAAAATAGTGCTTGTTATTTTCTCATTAATTAAAACTGATGGACTCATATATCCATTAATTCATCTCATTTCTCCATAACAGTCCTCATTCACTTTCCCCTTCTCCCCTGCCTTTCTCTTTCTCTCTCCCTCTCTCTTTCTCTCTCTTTCTTTCTCTTTTTCCCTCTCTCTCTCCTCTCTTCCTCCCTCATACACACACAAATTAAAGCAGGAATTTCTGATGAACATAAAACTCAGAATGACTTCAGGGTAAAAATACATCTCTTTCCCATACCCTTCACAAAATACGAGATTATTGAGGCTGCCTGTCCAAAATTCCTCCCTCACTTAAATAAAGCTTTCTGTTTCTTTTCCTCTAGTAGTAGATCTTCCTCCAAAATCAAGGCTAGGAACTACACTAGTGCATAAACTCCACTAGATTAGTTTAAAATCAATAAAAATGATATAAACAAATGCCCAACATTAAAAAAAAAAATTAGGAAACTCAGAACTTCAACATAGATAAACCAAAGGCCGGGTGGGGGCTCATTTGTAAAATAGTCTTCATATTACAAATGTTGAATTCCTTTGAACAACTCTTGCATAGTCCTTTTCAAATGTTTATAGCAGCTTGATTTCCATGGTTCAAGAACTTATCGCTGCTTGAGAAATTAGGTACAAGCATGTATTTTGTAATCAAACAGGCCTAAGTAATGGAAACAAATCTGCCAGCTACTAAGCCAGTGAGCTTGCCACACTGCTTTTTGGCTTACGCTGATGTGTGCACCCACTTTGGAGAGACAGCATAGCACAGGGCACTGGAAGACTCAGGAGTTGGGCTGCTAATTTCAAATCCTTCTCCTCCACCAAGTTGAGCAAGTTATCCAACCTCTCTGTGCTCAACTTTTTAATCTGTAAAATGGGGGCTTAATAACCATAAGTAAATGAGTTCAAATCTCTAGAGCTTTTAGAAAGTTTTTCATGCGTAGTAAGCACTACACAAGTGTAAAGTGCTGTGTACATATTTATAAAACACATAGGCTTACACAACTAATGACCCTAGACTTAAAGGAAAAGAAGACTAGAGATACATTAGGATTAGTTGCTAAATTCACTTAACTTTCTCAAATACGCCTTTTACCTGATGTGTTCATATCCCCTCTAGCCAACCATAAAATTGTTCACACTAGAACCCTGTGTTATTCCTTATGGTATCTCCCCTAGGGCCTGAGACAGTGCTTACACATAGAAGGTAACTGACAAATATGGGCTCGATGAGTAAACACATGGATTTGATTCTTTATTTTGAGAACCGAATTAAAAGATATTTCTACCAGCATTTTTACCACAAGCACTATTGAGATTACTTGTATATTAATAGTAAAATGTTTGCTTTATTAATTTGATTGCAAAATTTCTAATGAACTCAGTAAACCTTCTTCAGCTCTTTCTACATGTTAAAAATAAGAAAACAACCCTAAAATCACCCCCCACACACATACCTGCCAAGTATCCATAGAGATAGACTACTTCATACCATTATATTCATAATCCAGTTGTTTCTGGAAATCCCACTAATTTTAAGGAACTTAATTTGATAGCCAGGAGGCATTCCACTGGCATCTTAAAAGATGTTGTTGGTTTTTGTTTTGTTCTTTTTTCAATTGCAACTCAAACAAGGAATTCTCCAAAGATGGTTACAATCACGCTACAAAAGTGCTGGGTTAATATTTGTTCTTTAAAGTAAACACAAGCATTTCTTAGACTAGATACTATCAACTTTAATTTTATTTTTCTCACATAAATGTTAATCAAGAACTAAACAGATAATTTCCTTCTGTCACACAGCAATTCCACTGTGGTGGAACAAAGTGTTATCTTAAGTTTCACAAAGCAATTGTTCAATAATTCCTGTTGGTGGCTCCTTTCCAAATCTTTGAGGATGGCCCAGCCTTCCAGCCCTTGAAGCTGGGAGGGAGAGGCAGAAGGGAGGGTCGCTGTCAGTCAAGAGCTCAGCTCTGCAGCACACGGCTGGTCTCCCCAGGACCAGCTCCTGCTCCAGAGGAAGACGCCCAGAGCAAGCCTTCTGTTTGAGGACAATTGCTAGGAAACCTCTAAACCTTGAAAGTGTGCAAAGGGGGCATAGAGGCATCAAGGAAAACTTCATGCCACCCTGGTTTGATGAATTAAATTATTAGGAAGTTTAAGGAAGAAGAGTTAGGGACTTAGAGAAAGAAACGTATTCCTTCATGTTGAAAAGCAGTAACAAAGATTTCTGTTTCAACAGAAGAAAATGTTGCTCAACCTACACTGCCCACCTCCTACTAAAAATCATCTACAAAGCCATTCTTTAGAGTTGGACCAATTATTTTTTTAGATAAATTGCCCAAAGAAGAAGGGAAACTCTGATACATGTTATCTTACCAACATCCTCATATAGATAAAGTAGGTTTGTTGAACCTCAGATGCACAGAACCCTGAGCCCACTTAGGATACCAAATCTGTCTGTGACACAAATCAGCCAAATTTTAGAATTAAAATGAGTGTAATTTGGGAATAATACCAATTGGGTATTGGACAGAGGTCGAGGCTGAGTGGAAGGGATGGGTGTATACCTACTTGATGAGTGCGATGCGCACTGCCTGGGGAATGGACACGCTTGAAGTTCTGACTGGGGGGGATGGGGATGGGGGGAGGGGATGGGTGCATACCTACTTGATGAGTGCAATGCGCACTGCCTGGGGAATGGACACGCTTGAAGCTCAGACTCGGGGGGATGGGGAGGCATGGGCAATATATATAACCTGAACTTTTGTACCCCCATAATGAGCTGAAATAAAAAAAAAAAAAAAAAAAGAGTGTAGAACAACTTGAAGTTAATAATCAATTCTACTCTCTAATTCCTTATAAGGCCTGAAGGCCTATGACAGCAGAAAGTAGGGCTATGTCTCTATTTTCATTTTATTTTCTTCCCCCTCCCACAACACTAGCAACAGTTAGTCAAACCCAATATAATTTTTGAAGATATGAGAGTGGCTTGGTAGAGGAACGGGTTCCTCTCCCTCATAAAAAGTCCAGACTTTTTAAATTAAAAGACAAAGGCAAATAAGAAAAATGTTAACAGCGGTAGGACCATAGGTAATTTTTATGTTTTATGTATTTCTGTATTTTTATAATCTTATGATAAAAATGAATCATTTGTATAATGAGTGTTTGTGTGTTTGTGTGGCCGTGGATGTTTATGTGCACACATGAACTTCTTGATCTGACTTCAGTGTTCACATAAATCACCTCTGAATCTTGTGAAAAATGCAGATTCTGGTTCAGAAGGTCTGAGATGGGTCTGAGATTGGCCTGAGAGTCTGCATTTCTAACAGGTTCCTAAGAGATGCCTGTTACTGGTCCACAGACTACACTTTAAGTGGCAAAGTATATTGTATAGCACTTGTCAGGTTAAAAGCTACAGCCAGTGTCTTCTCTCCTGCTATACCAAATGAGGTTAAGAAACTTGACCCCAGAATTTTAGAGGCAACAACCAAAGACAGAGTTAGAGAAAAACTGAAATCGCTTATAAAGCTCGATCTAGGGGGTCTTTGGTTTTTCTCTTCTTTGAGCAACTTTGGTCTGTAAAGACAAGACTTGTCCCCCACCTCATATTGGCCAGACTGTAGTGGCTAATGGAAGGAGCAGGAGTATAAAGGCAGCAAATTTCATAGTTTTAACTGTTTTAGCCTAAGAATGGGTAGCGCACCTGACATCAGAGCCTATGCTGACCATTTAGAATCATGGAGAGAGTTTCAGGCCCTGAGCCACTTCTTGGAACAACTATTTCCCCTCTCCCATCTAAGGTCAGTGGATTTTTACCCTTCCTAGCCTTGCTCCTCAACCCTCAGCCCCACTGCACTGAGCACTTTCTAAGCTTTCTCCTCCTTCATAGGCCCCAAGGAGACCCTGGGCTTTTCTTCTTCAGTTCCTAAAGTTCCCCTGTCTTCCAGTTCTGTGTCATCAATATGAGAGCACGATTTCATATCTATCATCTCATTTAGTCCTGATGTTAGGCCTATGGCATATTACTAATCCCATTTTAGAAATGAAGACATTTCAACATAGAAACAATAAATGACTTGCCTAAGAAGACCCAACAAATAGGCAGCAAGGCTAGTCTGAACCACACACACACACACACACACACACACGCACACACACACTTTCTTTCCTTTACTCCCTCTGGTCCTTCATATCTCAGCTAAAGCATCCATTCCGTAGGGATGGCTGTGTGGACAAAGCAGGTGAGCTGGAGAAGTGCAGGTGAGTATACATGGCCTTTACAGAGAATGCAGGGAGGAGAGGGACCAGAATGGGGAGACCTCCTTAGTGTGTGGCACAGTCTGGGGCGCCACACCAATGTGGATGTTCACTGTCATCAGAGAACAGGGGAGTCACTGAATACATTTAGGCATCCACTGGACAAAGATGCTTGTGGAGTGGGAGTGAGGGGAGTTCGAAGCCAAGCTCCAGAGAACAAGGAGACCAGGTTATATTTCATGGCTGCCCATTAGCTTTTTATAAAATTTGTCACTACTTCAGTTCACTCTGTCAAAAATGAAAAAGATAAAATATAGCTGATAACACTGGGTTGTTAAACAAAAATTAATAGATAAACTTCACCATGGCTTACACCCACTGAAATGTAATTGACCCCAAAACATGAGAATAATTCTGGTTTAGTAATATTAATTTGCATTTTGCTTCCCTGCTGCATGTGAGACAACATAAATCAATTAAATATTTGTTCAGTGAATATTATTAATAAAAAATAAATGAGCTTTTCTCACAGAAGAGAATGAAATCTATCACAAACTAAAGAGTGGGCTTAGGTATTATACCTAAAAGCCAGTGTCCTCTCAGAGGAAAGAGAGTCGTTTCTTCCACTTAGCAGCATTTTGTTGAAGCTGGTAATCTCTCACCTAAACGTAAAGAAAAGAAAAAGAAAAAGAGGCCTACTCTTTCTCTAGTTAAGAGAATCAGTTATACAAGCCAAATCGGAATAGAGTCAACAAGACCTACTAGCCTGCAAAATATGGTGACATTTTCACAGTTAATTTTGCTGTCATTTGTGCCTGAATTTATCGTGGTTTTGAAAAAGTAAATTGAGAGGCTAACACGGCCCTCACTCCGGAGTCCACCAGCAGCAGCGCATCCCCAGCCGGGCTGGATATTTAGTGCCGCTGTGCTGAGAAGGCTGAGGAGGGAGCCAGGGGAGGGATTACGGCTCGGTGCTGCCAGTAAATCACCCGCAGCACTTCTCACAGCTCCACATCTCACAAATAAGGCTGGGCTGGAGAGGTGTCACCGCTGCACAAAAGGAAGGGGAGCCTCGGATGCCTGGCCCTTCCCCTCCTGCGTGCACATAAAGCATGGCAGCGCCTCCAGGTTTGCTCTCACTCTTCTTCCCTCCCTCCACCTGGGGAGAAGATTGAGCCCCAGGTAGCCAGTGATTTTAGCAAAGGCAGGTCACTTCTCACTTGCTACTTAACCAACACGGCCCTTACCCTTGCTGATGGGCCTTCCCCCGAACCAAAGATGGTAAATCAAGTGTTTCCTCCACCCCTCAGGCATGTAGTGGCGAACAAATAAATATCTGGACAGCCCTACTCTCCCCTTCTGCCCAAGAATTTTCCAGAGAATATGAAAATCAGAGGCTTTAAAAAATTATTTATAAAAACAAACTTGCCTTCCTTTTTAAAACTCACATAAACCTACCTGTAGGTGGTGCTAGCCATAAAGGTGCAGAGGATGAGAACAGTTGGACCCAAGGGCTAAAGTGAAAAACAGCACCCTGGTGTCCGTCCCCCTGCGGAACCAGCCCTTCATGTTCTAAGACAGTCATCAACACGATTCCTGAAAACAATAGCGGCTTCTTGTTTAAAATGGAACTGCACCTGCTAGAATAACGTGTCAACAAACAATTGCTTTGTTTTTCATATTAGCCATCCAAGCTGAAGCAATGGGACTTCCTGAAGTGAATACTGGAAGGCTTATTCTTAGAAGGGGACAGAATTCTCATTTTAACACAAGGCTCAGAGGGCCAGAGTGATGGTCATCTTCCTTCCTTCTTTTGTACTGCCCGGTGTTCATCTTATTTGGTTTTCAACAGGTTTATTTCCATTGCAACCCTCTGGCTTCCAATGCCCATAATGCAACTCTCTGGCTTCCAACGCCCATAATGCCATATTTGGCAAATACGCTCATTTCTGTTTCCTACCCGTGAATGACAAAGGCCTTTAATTGCCGTTCCACCATTTCAAACAGTTCTCAGAAGATTCTTCCCTCCTCTGTTGAAAGAATTGGGATGAAGCCTGACGAAAAATTCTTTGCCAAATGTTCACTCATTGCTAAATCATTCTGCTCTTTCATTTTAGTCATTTGATTGTTTAATTATGATGTCTGCTTCCAGTTTTTCTACTGCCGTTTGATGCTTATCTTTTGAACGAATTGGGACCCTTTTAAAAGGAGTTATTTTGGTAGAATAAGGTGCTTGGTTGTGATTAAAAAGTGTTTTAAGTGATTCAGCCAAGGTTGTCTCCATGGGCTCAGGAAGTAACCACAGCCAAAATACCCTAGTGAGGGCAGAATATGAGAGGCTGATAACACCTATTATTACCTTTATCAAGGTGCAGCCAGGCACCAGCTCATGGGGGCAAGCAAAGGTCCCCGCCTCTGACACTATAGATTTTAATACAGCCGGTGCTAGAGATAAGTATTCAAAAAGGAACTGAGATTTAGTTTTTTAAAAGTTTCTTTGTTTTCTCTTCTGTAAAATAGAAGGAGATAGAAGACTAAACATTAGGATTTTGTGTTATTTTGAAGATGAAAATACAACATGAAAAACACAGCCTGATTCAGGAGAAAGCACACGGGCCTTAACATCCACTTTCAAAGAGTTATGTGATGTTGGGAAAAATCACTTCGCCTCTCTGAGCCTCAAATTCCTGATCAATAAAGTGATGCTGTGGGCCAGGTTCTCTAATTTCCCTTTCAGTTTAGAAAACCTGATATCGGCTCTAGCTAAAGATCCAATTTTTTAAAGGATCCAAAACATAAAATAATCTAGCATATCAGATAGTATTGATGAATTTTCCTGTTAATTTGAAACCTTGCTCCATCTTACATTTCTTAACATCTTAATTGAGACGTTACTTAGCGTCTCAGCATCTCAGTATCCTAACCTACACAATGGACACATTAACAGCACCTACCTCATTGAGTTGTTGTGAGGATTAAGGGCATTAATATATGTCTTTCAGATAATGCTTGACATGTAGAAAGTACTCCATAAACGTAAGCAACCAGTAGTCATAATAGTAGCAGTCATTGTAGAATAGCTGTTTGATTCATTTGATTGTTTACAAATGTTTTTGAAAAATAAACAAGCTCAGGCAGGAGTTGTTTTTTGTTGCCTCCTCAAATTGTCCATAAAAATAGGTGCCCAGAGCATCTGTAGTGCTAGCTCTGCACTGTCGCCATCGGCCTTCACCACTACCTGTTGTCATTCACCTAAGGGATAAGGCAAAACCCAGTGAAAGGAAGAAAAACCTCCTTAAGAATGACAAGAGATGGGACACTGGCCATCAAGTTTAAAAGGTGGCAGTTGTGCTTCAAGCACTTCAAACCCTCTTCCTCCATACTAAATATTTTGACCTGTCGCATAAATGCCAACAGAAGTCAGTTCACTTGTAAAAGAAAAGGGTTGGACTGACATCACTTCCAGCCATAGAACTCTATGTATCTAAGCCCCGGCTTACTTTGTACATGCTACAAAGAGAATATTTTCAGACTGAGCAAGAGTAGATGGCTCTGTGCCTGATACTGTTTGCGGCACTCACCCAAACACATCTCATAAAATACATTAACTTTTACCTGTGTGCAAAGATTATATCACCTATTCTTGAGACATTTTTGTCAGAATGAATAAGTTAGCTAGTATCAGTGAGAATTAGTTAATCTGATTAAATCACTATTACTTCTATTTTATGGCGCTCCTATTGTGTGCCTGGCATTGTGTTGCACACACCAGAGTTTCAAAGATAAGATCAAAGCTCATAAAACCAAACCATACTCTTAAGAACTCTCAGACAGTATAACACAGTGGTTAAGAGCAGAGTCTGGGGTTAGACTGCCCGGGTCATGGTTGCTAGAAGGAGGAATGGCAGGTAATTCATAAAAACTTTTTCTATTTCACAATCTTTTCCCAATTCAGCTCTGCTTCCAGACGGAGATTATTTACTGAAACAAAGATAGATGAAAGAGTAACTCAGAACTTCTGAAAGCCAGAACACCTCTTTCACATATATTTGTGACAGACAGAACTAGGAAAGAAATTACATAAAGAATGGATCATCGAGACTTATCAAGTCACAATGCAGATTAAATGTGAAGCCCCTTACCTGGAATGTTCATTACTAGATAGTGTAGTCAGCGTTGTCCTGATTAACTGTTTGCATCCTCAACAACTGCTCATTCTGGATTAAACCTAAGTAATTGCACATATAAATCCCAAGAACCATTGATGGCTTGTGCAAACTAACAAAAATAATATTAAAATGTGTAATACTTGCAACACTCAAAACCCACCCTTGTTCTTATATTTTAGTTCAATGTGCTCCCTTATTAAATAATAATGCTTTACAATAATATGATTAAGTACTATTAAAGAATAACTTTCTAAAACTGCAAAAGTTTCATTGAACAAGCAATTAATCAATACTAGAAATTGGATGATTTACATAAAAATCAAAGATCAGTAACAACCCAGGTTTTCATCCTAAAGAAACTATAGATTAATGTTTAAAATATTTGTTAAACTACTTTTATTTGGGGGTTGGTGGTTTGCATTTTCTGGACACACATATATTGAATTAGGATGGTTTGCGGCCACTTATAAGTTCATAAAGTTAATTCTTCTCAATACCTTCCTTGCCCCTTAAAAAAAATCATCTAGGCCGGGCGCGGTGGCTCACGCCTGTAATCCTAGCACTCTGGGAGGCCGAGGCGGGTGGATCGCTCGAGGTCAGGAGTTCAAGACCAGCCTGAGCAATGAGCGAGACCTCGTCTCTACTAAAAATAGAAAGAAATTATCTGGCCAACTAAAATATATATAGAAAAAAAAATTAGCCGGGCATGGTGGCGCATGCCTGTAGTCCCAGCTACTCGGGAGGCTGAGGCAGTAGGATTGCTTAAGCCCAGGCGTTTGAGGTTGCTGTGAGCTAGGCTGACGCCACGGCACTCACTCTAGCCTGGGCAACAAAGCGACACTCTGTCTCAAAAAAAAAAAAAAAAAAAAAAAAAAAAAAAATCATCTAGAAACAAACAAACCAAAAAACACCACCAATTTTTAGACAAAAAAAATCCTAGGTCTCCTAAAAAACAACCACACACACACACACACGCACAAATACAAACACATACATACACACACACAGAGGTCTTCCTCTGGTCTTTCCTTTAGTGTAACAAAAAAAATATCATTCCTTAACATATTTCCCACTTTTTTCTTCATGCCTTCTCATTCTTTTCCCAAGCTGCTCATTCCAACAATGCCTTTAACTCTGATGACTCTTATTAAACACGACTACTTAATTACCATCAATCTATTATGCTATGTACTTCACCCTCCACTGACACATCTGATCCCATTATGTGCCTGACCTTTAACGGTCATCAAATCAAAGTCATTCTGGTCAGTTCAGTCTGGGCCTGACACATGCCCAGGTCACAGAGATGAAGGCACAGGGGCCTCGCATACCACGTTACCCTGCCCTTCACTTAACACCTTTGTCAATAGAATTTCACAACTGGGAAACTGCCAGGTTTCTGCCTGGCTTGAATAAAACACCCCTCCTTTTACAGAAAACTGAAATAAATAATTACACACATGCTGACCAGCACTGGCTTTTATATAATTGGTGCCTCTCCACCAGCATGACACACTGCCCTCTTGGATGCTTATGTCGAAAAGTCTTTGGTTGGAAAGTGAAATTTATTGGGCAGCCCTCTAGAATATGCCAAGCACTCCACACTGGCAGAGTCCCTTAAAGATACCCCAAGAAGGGAAATTGAGTTTGGCCACAATACTACCAAGTGGGTGGCCGCCTTCCACTGAAAGGTAAATCCACAGAAATGTTCTGGGTTCACAGACTCGTGGGTTACCCTCTGACGGGAACAGCTATTCTGGCTGCTCTATCTCAAGCTGCAGGCTGAAAAACACTCCCACTCAACATAATGAGACAGCCATTTAGAAAGGAGGCTCTTCCTGGCTGTTAGGGCCTGGTCATTGTTATTCACCCATAGGCCTTCCCTGGTGGTAAACATGGAACTGTTTTCCCAGACCAAACATGGACCCTCCCTGGAGGTAGCCAGACACACTGTCTAGTGTGCACAAACATTTCGACTTCTGCCTGGACGGCTAGACCTGGCAGTGTCTTCCCCTGGCTTTACTTTACTAATGCATGTGTATTTTTACCAGCCCCTCCGGGAAAACTGCCCTGCTTTATGGCAACTTGTCGCTGACAAGGAATTTCTCATCAAGATTGAAATCTCTGACCATCCCCAAAGCTCCCAATCCTGAGTTTCAGAGCTCAGGGACAAAGAGGCTTGTCCTTGAAAAGAACTGTAGCTTTAGGAAGCAGTATTTTGGTTTTTACACTGCTGTAATGAGCAAAAACCCACCCATAGTTGCCAAAAGGCAATTACAAACATTTGGCATGTAACAAATTAATGATGAGAGCCATTTCTTAGAAAAACAATGTTTTTGCTTAAAAAGTTCTGCATTCTCTGATTTCCAGTTGAGGGAGTGCTCATTACCTTATTCTTTTTCTCACACCTCTTTCAAAATATACTAATGTGAGATGATGAAATATAGCTCCTATTTAGCGCTCTCTTCTCACTTCACTCTTTGCTAGTTAAAACAGGCTCAGTTCCCTGAAAAATATGAAGTTTCACTGTGTGAGAAATGGGAACGCAAATAATAAATCAGAAAAAAAGACTCCAATCCCATTATCATCTTTCATCTGAAAGACTAAAATTCACAGTCCTTCTACAAATCATTTCACTTGCTATTAAATGTCTTCCAAAAGACTCTAAATGTCTTCTAAATTGAAGTTAATTGTTAAGGAAGGATACGCTCAGGTGATCTGTCATTAGGCCCAGTAAAAATATTTGGCAATGTGAGCTCCATTTCCATCTGAGAATCTCAAGGCAATTGACCAGCAGTCAGGGGTTATTCCCATGTTGGGAGGCGTAATCGGAAGCACAGATCCTGTGATATATACAAACTTCCTATGTCAGACAATTTAGACTTATTATCAAAGAAATTACCCATCCAAAAACTAGCATATTGGAAAAAATAGCACAAATTATTATTTGGTATGCAACTTTTCTATAACAGCCATGTATCACTTTCATTTCCAAAAGCTCATTTTATTCATAAGTTTACCTACATAAGTGATGGTTGTGAAGGAACAGAAATCTCTGTAACATTTCCCTAGATTTTTTTTCTTTGGTTTAAAAATGAGTACCATGACCAGGGACCGTTACCAAAGGCTGGGTAGGTAGCAGGGAGGAGGGGATAAACGGGCGATGGTTAATGGGTGCAAAAATAGTTAGATGGTTAGAATGAACAATATTTGACAGCACAACGAAGTGACTATAATCAACTATAAGTTACGGTATACTCTAAAATAACCAAAAGAGTAGAATCAGAATGTTCCTAACACAAAGAAATGTTAAATGCCTGAGGTAATGGATACCTCAGTTACCCTGATTTGATTAATTTACATTGTATGCCTGTATCAAAACATTACATGTACCCTATAAAGATATACAACTATTATATACCCATAATAACTAAAAATAAAGAATTAAAAAAACAAAAATTTTTTTTAAAAAATGAGTACCAGAAATAATTCAGATGAGTATGACACAGGACTGATGTGTTTGTAACAGTAGCTGTATCCTGTGTAGCTCATCCCCACCCGCCTAAACCTGAAGACCCATCTCTACTTTCATTGACAATATTATATTAGAACAATGTCCATGGTACTGTGTATACTATGTAAATATCTATAATATAAATCTATAATATAAATAACTATATCTGCCTGGCATAAGCAGACTTTGATCAATTAAAAAGTTAATAATAATTGGAAGGGGGTTGTGGGGTGGTAAGTACCCTGTTGCTTTAACATTCATTTACCATCAAAGTAGCTAATGGAGAATTTTTAGAAAGTCTCAAAGTCTTAGAAAATGTCACATCTATAACTATTCCTCTCCTTCTCCCTCAACAAAAAGAGGCTCAACTGATCTCATTAGACCACTGAGATGAATACTCTGCCGTGAGTAGCTCAGAGGTTTGGCTTGCCCAGGGCATGCCCTGCACAGCCTTCCTCTCCCTCCTGATAACAGCAATTTCAAGTTTGAAAGGATTAAACAGTCTTCCTTTTCCCCTTACACTTAAAACACACCTGGTTTCCAGGACACGCTTCAGAGTTTCCTCTTTTGCCTGATTATCTCAGAAACACTGGGGGCCTCAAAGATTCTGGGTGTCTATTCTCTATGCCTTAACAATCCCATGTGACTTTTAAGGTTTCTTTCCTCTCTTTCATTCTCTTCCATCTTATTCCTGCCTCTCCTCTTCCCAATCTCTCAAATAAGTTAGGGTTTTCCCTTTCTCAATTCTTAATATGTCACCATAAACGTCTTTCTCTTGTGAGTACGCATGTGTGTGCGCACACACATCACAATGCCATGTAAGGGTTGTGTGAATGTTCAGTGTCACTAAAATTGCTGACGTCAGTCTGTATTTGTATCACTTTAACAGAGGACCAATCAATTAACCCTTTTAAGTTCTGCTTAAAACAAGTTACAGCAGTCAAAAAAGTGGTGCACAAGCCTTTAAACAATGCTAATGTATTCCTGTGAAAGGATCCATTGACAGTTTTACGAGACTGGAGCCTAGTGAAAGCAGGTGTACAACAGCCCAACAAAAATGACACTACATCGTGAGGTTCGAAGGGAGATGCAGAAGTCATTTTATGTGGTTGGCCTTTACAGAGCCTCAAAGAAATGAGGCAGGAGTGAAAAGCCATCTGCTGCCAAGATACAAGCACAGCTATTAACTTCTCACTGTTCACATGGTCATACCTGAAACTGATACCAAGTGATGTTACCTAACGGCTTAATTAATGTTTTTCCACATTGCATTAAATACACGTTGGTGCAAACCAAGCATAGGAAAAATACTTAGATGGATTCTTACATTGAAATACATATAACTTGTGGTTTGATCCAAGATGAACAAGTTATTTTTGAAATAAAATATAAGTGTTGTTTCTCACATGAGGGAAAAAATAATCATTGCAATCTAAATCTAAGTTGGAATGTAATATTGAAATTCTAGTAGTAATAGATTCTAAGGGAAACATTTGAAGCTAAACTCTTAGGAACAAAATAACTGATACTTCTTTTTTGGTCCACACCCCTTTATTTTTTTGTTTCCTGCTCTAGTTTAGACCAGCCTTTGTGCTTCTTAAAATTAACTTGTGAGATAGACTTATGGCCTTCTCAAACACCCTTTACCATAAAGCACTTATAAAAAAGGGCCATTAGAAAATCAGGAAAGAAGACAAGAATTTAATTTACAGTTCTATGAGGGAGTGGATAATGCTGTGATTTACATGGCAGACTTAAGCACCGCTGTGGTCAGATCACAGGGGAAGTGGCAGGCCTCAAGGCTGCCTGCGCATATATAAAGTCAGAGTCAGAGGAGGATCTGAGATGCACCAACTATTTTGCAAGGGTTCAGGAAGCAGCTCTCCATACCAAGAAGCACCCTCAGAGACAACTTCAACACTTTAGCCTGGGTCTCTCCCAAGAACCGTGTCGCCTACACCTGTGGAACGGCGATACAGACTCCTCTCCATCTCTGGGCCAGGAATTCCCCCTTCCTGGTATTCAGCTCCAACTGCTGGTTTTACACCTGCTGTGGGGAAAGCCTCAAACATCTTAGCCACATTTGGAAGTAGTTCATTAAAGAGGTTCTAAATGCCTATTTTTTTTAAATATTTTTAGAACGGGAGTTTTATAGCACAGGAGAGGCCTATAAAAGTAAAGTACTTTGCTAACAGTATATGGAAGGAAAATTTTCAAATTAATTTTTAGTGCACATTGTTGCTTCTGAGGGTTTTTGTTTAATTTTTATAGTGTTAGAGGTTACACTCATCATTTTATTAAAAGTTTCAATTAGGTTTAACATTTATGGAGCACCTTTCCTTTGCAGGCTGTTTGGCTAAAGATTCAAGAATGAATACAAAGTGGCCCTAAATAGGAAGCTCACAGTGTGGTAAGATACAAACAGCTATCTATGTACATTGTCAAAGTACATAAAGGTAGGAAGGCATCTCAAGGGAAGGAACAATTCATTCCATGGGGCAGGGGGAGTGTAGGGGTTATATTGAAAATGTGGTCCAGCAAGGTTTCAAAGAAGAGGTGGCAAGTGTTATGGGCCTTAAAGGATGATTCAAAGTTCCCCAGAAGGGGATTACGGGCAGAAGCATTCCTGGTCCGTGCTAGAGATACATCACGTGCAAAGGCCCAGAGACCAGGAAGCACAGGTGCTCTTACAGACCAGAAATTCACTGTTGGGCCCCGAGGAACAGAACTCAGAGTGGAGCGATGTGTGGTGGTCATGGCCATTCCTCTCTGATAAATATCCTACACCAGGCAGAGTTCAGCTTACTAAAGCACCTCTCAAGCAATGTGCTGAAGCAGTGTAGATTCCCATGGTGTTTAACTTCCCAAGGAACTTAAAGCACTCGATCCATAAAGAACACCATCCGTCCCCTCCCCTCCCCTCCCTCATTCTCTTGCTCCTGTTTAAACTTCCTTTCCCCCTCCACCCTCCCCAAAGCTCTCAAGACGATCTTTGGAGGAGGAGGAAAAGAAGGTCATAAAAATTGTAGTATATTTACAATGTTTATCTATAACAAATACATGCCTTTTGCATTTTAAAAATGTCCATAATATAAGATTTATATGTTTGCTAAAATCAGAATACCATGCAGACACTGTGGTTTTATAATGGAACACAAGTTTGAAGCTTTATGACGGGCTGTGTTCAAGCCTCTGTGTATCTCTGTTACAGTATATACGCCCTTCCTCAGAGAAAACTCCCCAAGATTAACTTTGAGGCCCTTCATGGAGGTAAAGCCAGAACAAATTCACCCCAGCCCCCAGCCCCACACCCATCCAGCGCTTTCTAAATGTTTACTATTAATAAATCAACACTAGATAGTAAACGAATAACTAACAGTGCTACTCCCCAGCCAAGAGCTTCTGCTGTTGGAACAGACATATTTTAGTTAAATAAGTGTTCTTAAGGGTGAGATTGGAACGCTCTGTGTGTACAAGAGCATGCGTGTAGGCAAAGCCTTTGTGGAAAGCCCATCCCCCTCCCAGGTCTCTCTTGCTGAGATTCAAGCTCATTGCCTCTGGAACTGCTGAATGGTTGGAGACAAGAGGGGAGTTTTGCTGCCCCGGTCACTCCGCCTCCACCACTGCCACGAAGGCCCATTTCCTGGGCTTTGCTCCCTCTCCAGTTCACCGCCCAGGGTGGAGTTAACAGGGACACACTCCACCACCTCCGCCACCACTGGTGGTCTGTGTGGCACAGGCTGCCCGGCCATCCATCAAAGCAGGGCCTCCCGGGCACAGCAGAATGCCAGCTCCCAGCTCCCACCTCCCCCAGCCCTTCCGCGGAGCCCTGCCAAGGGGGAGTCCCTGCCTGCTCTTCCATTGGCCATCTGAACAAGTCCCAGCACGATTGGCAGATGGAGCGAGAGTGGCTTGTGACACTCTCCACACAATGGAGAACGAACCTGCTTCTCCCCTCAACACACGCAGCTTGCCGTCCTGACCCCCTGCCATTTCAAAGTCATCAGCGTCTGAAGGTGAAGGAATGCCAAACCCAAGAACAGCACGATCTCTGCTAAAAATGCAAAACTTTTTGCTTGCAGCACAAAGAAGAATTCTGGATAAACAAGCTCAAGGTTTTCTGGCACCCAGCGAGTGGCTACCTCAGAAAGTCACCTTGGTTTGCCACGGGGCTCACGGGAAAGATGCAGTCTGGGGTATGTTTCTCTTAATCCCACAAGTTATGGGGAGAGAGACCTACTATTCTGGAAATCTGCCCCCAATTCATCCTCATGAGATTTTGCCCGGCCTGTAGGAAGGAAACCTTCAACCCTATGTAGACACAGACCCCCGTAGCGGGACTATGGGGACCGTATTGGCGTGCTTCTCCATCGGCTACCCAGCTCCTGCGGCAGCTCGCCTTGGCGGAGCACTGGGGCTGTGTGTGCAGAAGGGATCTCCAGGCTTGGGATCGGTCCCCCCCCCCCAACCCCCGCACCGAGCCTTGCCTCCCAAAGATTTTAAATTGTTTGCATATCTATCTGCAGCCAGTTTTTCCCAAACATCATCCTGGGACCTCATTCACAAATACCTGTGTCACCTGGACAACAGTTAATGATTTTCTTCAAGTACTCACTTTTGTCCCTTAAATTCATTTTAAAAGAGCAATTTCAATTGGAAAACCAGTATATTTGTTATAATAGAGGGAATGGTAAAAAGAGTAAAAACAAAACAATTTTATTAAATTCCAGGTAAATTCTGTTACCCAACTAAGCTTCTCTCTTTTTGTTGAATAGAGAAATTAGCTAATATGAAGCTGCGTTTATTCTTGCTGTTATTAGAACTAAAAGAGAGCTTGAAAGGAAACGACTCACTTACTTCTTGGTTCAAGGCTATTGAGTACTCAGCCTATGAAACACCAAAATCACTCCATTTTCCAGTCTAGTCTATGCCCCACACTCTAGGAAACCCCATGTTAATGGTACGGAAATACAAGGCTTAGTTTGTCTGTCTTTGTTGCTGTTATTTTGCTTTCATTTTTCCCATCTCAGGGAGAACAACAGCATTTTGACTCTTTTTCTGTCATGTACTTAGTACCAATTCCACAAGTCGCTGAGTTTAGGGACCTTGTCTACACCAGCACTTATCTTGTACAGAAGGTAATGCCCAGACTCAGCTGGAACTGAGAGCAAGTAAATGCCATTGGCTGTCATCTTGTCTCTGTTATCCCTTCATTTCCCTAGAAGAATTCTGGTGAGAATTTCTAGATAGATAGATAGATAATTTATACATATTCAAAAACTCACAATAAAGCTATGTGAAAAACCTCTTAGAGATCACATGAGATTCATTCAGAATATGAGCTAAAAAGTCCCATGACACTGTCCTTCCTACAAAATAGTCCACTCTCTCACCGGCCATCTAGCACCCACCAATCAGGTAATACTTCTGAGAACAAATTACATTTATAGCTTCATTTTGCAGATGGAATGACTCAAACTCCAAAGAGATAAAGATAGTCACTGAATCACAGACATCACCTTCAGATTTTAAAAAATCTAAACTTACTGCTCCATTTTACACATGGATTAACTCACAGTCCAAAGAGCTGAAGATGGTTGCCCACGACCACATACAAGAGTTGACAAACATAAAATTCCAGACCCCCCAAGCTTATGCTTTTAGGTCAAACAGTAGGTTGGCCAGAGTCATAGCCTTTATATGCAAATACCAGGAAAGCTATTCTGTCTGCCAGTATCATCATTAAATATTATGTCCCTCATATTTTTCATAAAATTCATGGCAGCCCACCCCAGCTCATCCCAAAATTCTTTACTTTTGTTTGGCTTTATTTTCTGAGGCCTTATCTGAACAAAGCTTGTAAATCAAAAGGGAAAAGCTTGGATGGACTTTCTGAACATTTTGTAGGATGCTCATCCCTCCAGTGTTCTGTATTTCTTGGCCCTAAAGTCTCCAACACTAGATTCATTGTATTACACAACATTGTCAACAAATGCTATGCCTTAAAGGAAAAAAGCAATGGACCTATCATCTGCTTTCTAGCCCATGCAGCTTCCTAATCAATCTTTTCTTGTGATAACCTGGGGACTGAGAATACATTTAAAGTAACACAGAATCGTGTGAACATTTCTCATTCTCCAAAGGCATTTTTTTTTTCAAATCACAAAACAGGAAGTTCCAAGCCATTGAAACTCACCAGTATATTTGCTTGAAAGTCTTCTGGAACAACAAAACGGTACATGCCTATCCAGGCAAGCAGACTATTATAAAAGCAGATGTTTTGCTCACTTCCACCTCAGAGAAACACATTGTCAATTTAGTTAACATCCTCTGGTCGTTTGAACAGGCTCCTCAGGAAGTCAGCAATGATATAACTCAAGTACAATATGATCCTTATGTTCCCATTTATCTCGTACTTGTACATCTTAGCAGAAGATAGATGTGGGGGGGGGGGGTTGTGTGTTAAATGAATTAGAAAGAAGAAAACTGCTAGTAGTTGAGTTACTCACTACTCTCACTAAAATACCAACCCATGGGAGTGGAATTCAAAGAACAAAAGGTGCTTGGAGAGTGAGGGCATCCCCATCCATGGATTATATTCCTGCCAAGGGTTTGGCACTGTCTGTTCCCCACAGCAAGCACAGAATAATTCACCCACACACTCACCCTGTGTAGATCGACCACTGTGTAGACCTGCGTAGACAGTCCCCAAAGTATCCCAGTATTCAACATCGGGGGCCTCCCTCCCTTTTCCAGTGATCTGGTCTCATTGTGTCTCAGGTAAAGTGACCACGGTTCAGGTCAGCCAACTCAAGCAGAGAGGCTAAGCTTGGAGGTCAAGATGAAGGGGACAAAGGGAAAAATGAAGAAACAGACCAAGACAGGGGAGGGGGAATAGTCAGGGAGGGAGCAAAATAAGACAGAAAAAGGAAAAGCAAAGAGGGAGTGTGTCCACACCACAGTCCTGCTGTTGGTCAGAGAATCCCTCCCACAGAATGGGGCCATTTCATATGCTGGAACAGGACCGCCTGCCGCAAGCACAGGGACGGCAGGAGTAAGAGTGCTGAGATGCTCTTTATGCATTATTATAAAAGGAGAGGAGAATTGCATTACTGACTGAACTAACTTTAGGTCTTTCCAAAACAAATAGGCCCTAGTCATTAAGCTAAATATTCCCAAGTCTCCAGAGCACACACTTGCACATGTGTGCACAAACACACACACACACCCCTTTGCTGGCAACAAGATAAACAAGTTTATTAGCCAGCATTAATAGGACAGGTTTCATCCCTTATTTACAGAGTTTTTGAGGTCATGCTCCAATAATTTTTTTTTAAGCTACTGTGTTCATACAGGAGCATCACAGGTAAGTTTATCATAGTCACTGTTAAACCCACACGCCATCTTGCTAACTCAGAACTTCCATTTAAATAGCTAATCTCTCTAAATTGATGATGTTAAGCAAGCCTTTTTGGTAAGGGTGAAGGGGGGCTAACAGCAGAGGGCAGAAAGGCCCCAGCTCCAGTCAACGTTTTTCTCTCTCTCAGACATCAATGCCACCCAAGTAGCACCAGAATTGCAAGGCAGCCAGACTGCAGTGGGATTTGAACAAAGGGCCAAAGGGTCTCTTTTTTAAATGTCTGCTTGGGACCTTGCAAAGCCAGAATTTAACCTTATGCTACTGGGGTAATGTTCATTTGGGAGCACTTAAACTTAAATTACTCTTAAATCACTCCTCTGTGCTAGACACACCCAGCTCTTGGCAGTGAACCAAAGAGTGGGGATGCACCGCCCACGACCCACTGTTCAAACCTGAAACTTGAAAGGCTTCAAAATCCAAAAAGTAAACACGGCTCCTTAATCACTTTTTTAAATCATCTGCTTCCTATATCTCCAGCACCTTGTTTTTCTCTTCTGTAGCTCCAAGCAGAAGTAAAAAGTGAAATTCTAGGTCAGGAAGGGTGTGAGGAGGACCTCAGCGTTCTCAGTGCTGCAGCAGGCGCTGAGTGGCCGGGCAGACAGTTCAGCCTTCGCTGCACTCCCAGGGCATCGTCCAGGGAAAGGGTCAAAGCGCAGCATCAGGGCCAGGCTGCTGCTCTACCATTTATGAGTGGTGTGACTTGGGGGAGTTACTGAACCTCTGTGCCTCTGTTTTCTCATCGATAAAACAAGGATAATAGCAATGTCTGACTCATAGGACTGTTGTGATAATTAAATGAGTTAATATATGTAAGAACTGGGAACAGTGCCTATTAGCTTAATTATTATTATCACTATTGTCATTATTGCCATTATTCTTTAGTTTATAAGCCATGGATTACCTCCCATTGCCTACCAAGGTAACTACACACACTCGGATGTAGCATGCAAGGTTGGCATCATCTGCCCCAACCTACTTTTTTCAGCCTCATCTCCCACTGCTACCTGCCATGCACCATACACTTAAAACAAAGGAAATTATTAATCATTTCCTAAACACATCTCATAATTCTCCAACTCGGCTCACACCGTTTTACTCTGCATACCCCTCACTCCACATTTATATCAAAAGTGGATCTATCTTTCTAGACCATTCACAAATGCTACACATTTTCTTAGCTTCAGTTTCCAAATATTCATAGAATATGTAAAATTCAATATCCCTAGTTTGTTCTATAGTTTCTCCTATCATGTGGCTTTCAAATCCTTTATAATCTATTTCACACTATTCTTGATATACTCCAGTCGTCAGCGTATATGAAGTACTGTCTTCCTTCAAAAGTAACAACCAACATTGTGTGAAACACTCTAGATACGCTCTGATAATCCAGAGTACAAAGGAGTGGCTCATTTTCATAATTAATTTATTTCTTTATTGCACCCTAATATAATGCCAGCTTTTTAGAAGACATATGATATCTCTTATTCATATATAGCTTCTGTTCAACTAGTTATTCTTCATTTGAATTTGCTGTCAAGCTTTCCCATAATTATGCAATTAATTTTTTAAACCTAAATGAACAATTTTACATGTCTACTGAGGGCACCTTGCAGGTCACAGGGCAGAGTTCCAATTTGAGAAAATAATTTGGATAATATTTTGTTACCTTTTGTATAGGCTATATCTCCCAGTGAAGTCATCTGAAAAACTCGAGAAGCATTCTATCTGTGTCATAGACACCAATGTGAAATAATATTGGACAAGGACAGATTACTGCAGCCATCCACTAAAATCTCCCCAGTTTAACAGATCCACAGACTTTAGGTATTATTTCATCTGCTGTCTAACTTGCCCTGCCCATTTTCATGACCGTATCGACAAAGACATAATGAAACACTTTGTAAAATGCTTTCCTGAAACCAAGGTTCTCAATGTCTGTACTATTGCCCTAGTAAGAATCTTTTGTTTAAGATTAAGGAGTTACTTTGCCATGACAAAAATATGTTTGTCTCTTTGAGATTACCACTCTTTTCTAATGCTCCAAAACAATGCCTGGATATACTTCTCATGGAATAGAAAAAATAACCAGGAGACCAACGGAGAAGACTCACAATCCAGTGATAGGAAGAAGCCCAGAAATCCCAACCAATCTGGGATATTTGTTCTCCTAAATCTAAGGGTTAGTTGAACTTCTGAATACAATGCAGCCACTCCTTAGCAGTTTATAGTTGCCATGTAGGAATGTACACCTCCTGGAACCTTTAGACTTTCAAAGGTTCTTAATCCTGTCCCCAGGTGGCCTCCCAGATTTATCAGGTGAGCCATGCAGCAGACTAGGAAGAGTTAGGATCTCCTGGGCTCAGTTTCCTGATATTTTAGAGGATCTTAATATTTCACATTCCCGAATTGGGACGTCCATCCACTGAGAAAGGCATTTTCCCATGATCTAGAATGAACCTGGACAACCTCTGAATAGAGCAAAGAGTCTTATGTGACCAGACCTAGCCTAACATTCTAGACTATGATCTGTTCCTTTCTAAATACACTGCAGTAGCTAGTCTCCAAAAATGCCCCCCATCCGCTCATGAACCACAAGTCCTAGTATTCCTGCCCCTGCGTAGTCTCCTTCATTCGAGTCTGGGTTGGCCCTGTGACTTGTATTTGACCAACAGGTCACAGCAGAAGTGACACAGCCTGACTTCAATGCTGGATCATAAAAAGCTTTGTCTCTTGGGATGCTCCCTCCAGCAATCCAGCCACTGTGCTGTGAGAAGCCCAAACCACAGGGAGAAACCACATGCAAACAGTCCAGTCTTGGAGAGCCACAGCTGAACTCTGGCAGTCAGTAGCAGCAGCCATTTGATAGAGCCACCTTGAATGTCCAGCTCAGTAATCTTCTAATGACTCTGGACCCAGCCAACATCTGACCGCAACCACATGCGACCTCAAGTGAAAGCCACCCAGCCGAACTCAGTCAACACCTGTAACTACAAGAAATAACAATAAACTTTTTAGCCACTAAATTTTGGGTTGATTTGTTACACAGAAAAAGATAACTGGAATCAGACCCAAGTTGGAGACTGTGGGTGCCAGAGTCTACTTTCTTCTGGGCCTGGAAATGCCAAAAGATGGCTCTGGGATCCTAAGGATTTACAGCCATGTTGCCCTGGCCCTCAGATATTGGAGGCCTATGGATGACTCCAAACTCTGAAATAAAAGTCAACCAGAAGAATTGAACTCTGTGGCACTGTGTTCTAGCTCAGACTGCCAGAGAATATCACACAACAGTAAAATCTTACTTACTTCGAATACACTCAACTGGAATTTCAACAAATCACAGATTCATTATGTGTGATCTTTAAGTTTTAAAAGTTTGAAATAATTTCTTTAACTTTCAGGGTCTTAATTAAATCAGAGGAGCTACTCTTCAAATAAAAAAATCAATAGATATTTATAACCACAGCCTCATAAAATATCAAAAACACCATTCATTCCATACTATTCCATGCACAGTGCATGGTAATGAGTATGTAATTGGGGTCAAAGGAGACATTGCCTCTGCTCCCATTGAGCAAGCAACCTACTATGAGAGATAGACTCTGAAAAGTAGACAAACAAATGATTACAACTTTGACATGGAGTATAGTAATAAAGAATTAATGTCGGGGCAGAGGAAATTCTGAACAAGGAACTTTCTCTGGAAAAGAAATATTTAATCAGACACCCGAAGGATAAGAAAAGTTCCCAAAGTATTTATACAAGTTAAAGGACTTGATAATTAGAACTCTTACATAGTAGATAATTATCATGAACTGTATTTTTTTTCCTACTGACTTGCCTATACACTCAGAACACTTAAAAGTCTTCTACTGGCATTTGGACTCCATTTTTAAAGCCTCCTCCCTCCTATCAACTCATCTTCCTCTCACTCTTCTGCTTCACCTGTTCCTCAAGACTCCCCCAGTGTGGACGTCATAGTTTAGTTCAGCATGCAGCCCCTTGGTGTGGCGCTCATGAACACATGCTCCAGGCTTCATCCCCAGCAGTTCTGCACAAGACTGACGGTGTCTGCCCCCTGCAGCTGTGCACCATGCCCCTGAGAAAGAGCACCCGCCTCGCACCCAGCCCGAGCCTTAGCCCTCGCCTGCTCCTCCAGAGAGAGGAACTTGACATCTTATAAGTAATCATGTGTTTTCTAGTTTATAGTCTTCTGATATTATTTTCAAGTAATGTGTGGACTCTCAATCATATCAGTCGATCTAATAGGCAACGGAGGGCTCACACATCTGCTTCAGCACAAATCAACGCCTGCTTGACATCCAGACCAGGTTTCCTGGTGTGGTTGACATGGTTAGTTGCCTCCCCAATATTCACTCCATTCCTCTCCCTTTGTGCCGCGTGGGTGGGATGAACATCTGTGGCAGAGTTGGCTGGCTGACCACCAAAGATTCATGCTCTTTTCCACAGTGTGGAATGCATGCTGGGAAGCAGATGCCCAGGCAAGGCATCTTCTCACACTTCACACTTCTCTTGACCGAGGGGAGCCACGTGACTAGTTCTCACCAACGGAATGTGAGCAGAAGTGATGTGTGTCATTTCTAAGCTAAAGTAGTTAAGAAGGGGATGATGTGTCTTCCCCAAAGTCTTTTTCCCTTTTGGCAGCAACTTTTGGAGCCCTGTGTTGAAGGTGAAGGGATTCTAAGATACTGAAAGCCTGGGTTCCTGAATAGCCTCCTGGAGGTGAACTAGTCATTAGGATTAGCAACACTCATATTAGTCTATGACATAACTAAACAATAAATGTTTATTATATGAAGCCAGAGAGAATTTGGGATTTATATGTTATGACATCTAGCTCCCCCATATTAATATGACATCTTTGCAAGCTCCAGGGATGGATTTGGTTCAAGAGTGGGCATATATATCCCCGGTCTGGGCCAATCAGTGCATAGTGCTCCTCTAGCCAAAGTGTCTTCAGAAGCTAACATATTGCCTAAGTCAGCCCAATTAAAGGAAAGATTATTACTTTTTTTCAAAGTTTTGGAGAAAAGAAGCCTTGTCTCTCCTACTGAATATCAATAAGAACGCATGTAGTAAAGCATTTTGCAATAGGCTGAGGATGAAGCCAATGTACAGAGGTAAGAAGAGCCCAGAGCAACACTGAAGAAATGGAATCAGAGTGCTGATCACACTACGCCTAAAATATAATCTATTATACTTTTCAGTTTCATTAGCTAATTAATTCCCTTTATTTTGAAGCCAGTTTAAATTTGTTTTTCTTTATTAATAACTAATATCTTCCAGGCATATATCATTATACCTGAAACTCCTGTAATCAATATGGGAAAAGGGAACAAATTAAAACCAATTACAATATTAAACATAATTCAGAGTTCACAAAACCCCAAGTGTTAACATAGATTATGTCATTGGCACATCAATAAAACATGAATCAAAATTCACAAATATTTATACATATATCATTCAGAATAGGCTAAGTGATGCTGCAGTAATAACTAATCTCAAAATCTCAGTGGCTTATAACAAAAGTTTCTTGCTCATGCTATGCTATATGTCCCATTCTGAGTCAACTATGCCTCATCTCCATCCTTCCTCTGGGTTTTATGCTGATAAAATAAGCCTCTTTCTGGAACATTCCTGCTTTCACAACACAGGGAAGACAAAACATGGTGAACCACATGCTGAATGTTAAAAAATTCTGTTGCATGTATTGGTCAGGGCAAACCTGGGGTCTCAGAGCAGGGAAGGATAATTCTCCCCCAGGAGAGGTGGTGAATATTTTATTTGAGCAGTATTAAGATATTTTATTCAAATTTTTCACTCAAAAATTATTCAAATATGTATTTGAACAATGAAAGTCTGTCATAATGCCTAAAGTTGATAAGCCCTAAATTACCTAATAAAAAAATAATTAAGACTCTAAAGAATAAACAGACTCAACCTTACCATTCATTGGTCCACAGATCAGAATCTGAAAATAAGTCCATCTAAGATTGAAAGAAATCGGGTTGTCAATAAATCATTATTGAAAAGTCTTCTCCAAAACATTTCCTTTTACTGTTCTAAAAGTTTGATTACTACAAGTAAGGTGCTGGTCAGTAGAGAGAACTAGAAAAAATACTGATGCTTTAATGGGATTTAAGGGAAAAGCTACCTACAGGAGTATGTCCATCTATCTGCACTATTCTAATATTTGATTTTACTACTGAGACCTTTTACAAGGGGCGGTGGTGACAGTAGCAGCTTTGCAGAGGGCGTGGGACTGAAGAAAAGGATTTTACTGAGGATTTCAAAGTGCTAGGCACTGTACAAATGTGATCACACAGAGACATCACAAGACCCCTATGAAGCAGGTGATCTTATCTCTTCTATCTTACAGAGGTGAAGTTAATGTTCAAGGTTGAAGTCAATGTACTAACAGACACAGATTTAAACATGTGCTCTGCCCTCAAATCTTATATCTCCCATAAGTCAAGGTTTGCCAGACAGAGAGACAGGATCTGACCTCTCCAATATTGTGAGGAGATGCTTACATCACTGTCCCTCACCCAATGAATGCACAGAGATCAGACACTCTGGAGGACAAAGCTTAATGCATTCTCCCACAGAGGCCACGGAGCCTTTGACCGGCGACCTAAAGCCCTACCAGTGAAATCCAGGCTTCCATGGGCACACGGCCAGCACTAGGGAGCAGAAGTCTTTCCACACAGGAACCTTGCCCCTGTGATGCTAAGGGCCACCCTAAGGTTGGATTTAAGGAAAACAAGATGGTGGCAGAAAATGAAAACAAATCTGTTCAGTGCTCAAGAAATTCTCATTTAGTGAAAATCCCAGACTAGACCAAGATTAAGGAGTCAGGAGGCCAGGTGCTGAGGTCTAAGGGTATAGGATGGAGTCATAACAGGAACAAGAAGTAGGAGAGCACTTAGAATTATCTCAGGACATGGTCACCTGAAAAAAAATTAATCAGTGTACCGACTGGTCTCTATTTGCATAGAGCACAGATCTGGGCGCATTAGCACTTTGTGTAACTTTAATCCCACTGAGCCAACTCCTTACTGATAAGGCTGCACCATCAGATGGCTCTGGCTCCTGTGCAGTGGAGAGATTTGGCACAGTTCATTGAACATTTCACAACATGTATGTTGCCAGTCTTCCATTTGCCCTGAAAATTATTCCATGTGATGTGTCTATAACCTGCAAGTATGGGGCAGTGCCACAAGTGTTTTATTCAAAGGAGCTAGAGGACCATGTTAGCTAATTCAATACCAATCTGGATGCCTTTTTTTTTTTTTTAGCTAAAAGCATTTTCTAATGTATTATTTCGTTTGAACCTCATGCTAATTTGGTGAAATAAATATTCTCACTCTCACTTTAGAAGTGAGAAGACTGAGGTTGAGGGCTGTTAACTATATGTTCAAAGTCTCTCAGCCAGTGACAAAGGCAGCATTTGAATCTGGGTCTCCTGATAATATGACATTGTCCTGAAGAAAGAAATTCATAAATAAGAGAGAACAATTGTGGTCATTGGCAAAGAATTCCTTGCATTGAAATGGAGAAGAAAGCCCACAAGACAGCTGTAAAATTATTTCAAGGAGAAATGAAGACAAATTGGAAATAAGCTCTCTTTTAATTATACATTTAACAGTGATCTGTCATTGAGAAAGAACTAATACATAGAGTATCAATTTTCAGTAAATATAAATGGCAAATAAGGCATTTAATAAATTGCAAATGACAGTGTTTCTAAAAGTAGTTATCAATCACGAGTAAGGGCCTTCCCATTTATTAATCATATATTTCATTTCAGCAAAGAATATAACAAAATGGCTTAAAGAGAATATGGGGATGGTGCAGATGGTGCCTGGCAAAGGCAGGCATGAAAATATAACTTTTGCTTTACCCATTTAAAACCTGAAGGGACAGCCAGGGAGAAGGAAAATATTTGCAAACGGGATTTTAAAATAGTCAGATAACCGATGAAATGTTAAGAAACCTGCAAATTCATCAACTGTAGGGTAGGTTCTTGAGCCAACTAACAACAAAAAAATTGAAAAGGAAAGAATCTTGGCCAGAAGCAAAGTGCAGTTCAGAGAAGAGAAAAGAGAAAAAGTCCTACTGCTGGAAAAGTGTCACCATGGTTATGAAGAGGGCTCCGGTACTATCCCAGTTGCCAAATCATCTCAGAGAGTTAGCCTATCAGTTCACACAGTTTCAGGTATTTCCTTGGCCAGAGTTTTATTCAAAACAAAGGTCAAAAGGCGGAGAGTGGGGGAAGCATTCTCAGGCTCTTTCCCCTAGCTCATCCTGCCAACCTAGCAAAGAAAAAAAATCAGTAGGTCTCTTTGGTCAACTGATTGATTTTAATATTGTTATAAAATCTTCACAGTTTGTTCTGGATGTGCTAGTAAAGCCACCATGCAAAGGATTTAAGGCAGTGTGAAATTATCAGAGGACTGAGAACCTAATAGCATCTCTCAAAGCTGTTACAGAAGGCATGGTTCAGGAAAGAAATATCTGCAATCACAAAAGTGGAAGAGAGTCAGAGCTGCAAAGGAGAGCAAAACATGCCTACAAATGGTTACTGGAATTGGTCAATCAAATTTAGCCTTTCTTCTAATTTTTAAATTAACAAATTATTTTACTCATTTATGCCAGGGTAGAAATGTTTGCAATAAGCTCTGAAGCAAACCGAATTGCCATTTTTCTCAGGGAGCCTAATGATTCAACTTCTCATTCAAATAACACTGCATATTTATGAAGCTGGAGTCTAATTAAATTACCTCAGTCATCAATCTGATTTTGCTAAATTTCCTTTTCACAGGCCTATTAATGGAAATATGTGAATCCTCAAATATGAGCATTTAAATATTGAGTTATTAGCACTGTGTTTTCTAAACAAACCCTCTTATAAGTACACTAGATTTTCTCCACTTCGCACATCCTCTTTCTACCACACACCTGTATTTTTCTTCCACATTCTTGCTCCTGCCATCCTGTCTCCCACCTCACCACTCCCATAATCCAACTGGCAAAAAAAAAGTGTGAATGAGCAAAAACCAATCTTGTTATTACTACCATTTCCTTCTGCTTGCTCTCAAAACAGAAGCTTCATAAGGGAGAAATGGGTCACTTATAAAATTATTAAAAGAATCCTTCATCTGAAATCATTCACCAACTGGAAGCTTCAAAAACATTAACTGGAGCACCATGACAACTCTGGCCTGACCTTGGGCCTTAATCTCCAGTGGGTTCTGAATATTGGGCCTATCTTTTAAACCCTGGGCCATGGACCAGTACCAGTCTGTAGCCATTAGGAACTGTGCCACAAAGCCAGAGGTGAGCAGCAGGCAAGTGAGTGAAGCTTCATCTGCATTTACAGCAGCTCCCACTTGCTTGCATCACCGCCTGAGCTCCACCTCCTGTCAGATCAGCAGCAGCGTTAGAGTCTCATAGGAGCCTACTGTAAACTGCACATGCAAGGGATCTAGGTTGGACGCCATGAAATAAGTCCCCAAACTTCCTCTGATAGCAACAAATAAGTGCAGTCTAGCAGCTAAGAAATAGGTACGCCAGGCTTCTCTTCCCAGTTCCACCCCTCTCATATGGGTAGCCTAGAAAAAGTTACCCTCCTCTTCCTTAATTCAGCCTCAACTGTAGACTAGAATCATTCTATTTTCTCTAGTTTACCACATAGCATGCTACAAAACTCCTCTTGCACTGTAGCTTAGAATACTTTTTAAATACACAGATTGTCTCAAATAAGTATGATTCTGAAGCCCCACTTCTGAGGCTGGAAAATTGTACTCTCAGTCCCTGTCATTTTCTATTTTATATTCATCTTACATTGGCATTATAAATTTTAAAAATCCAAAACTATTATTTTAACAAATGGCTTGAATCTCCCTTTTAAACAAATGAATCGCCTTATCCCTTTATACCTGGCTCATAGAAAATTCTAAAAATTATAAAATTCAAGTGATTGTTGTGAAGGAAAAAAATAAAGCAGCAATTAGATTAAACATCATTGAAATAAGCTACAGAACCCAAATGAAGGTCCTCAGATGATTTATGCAATATAGTTAACAGCTTGGAAGCATACAGATAAAACTAAATCTGGACGAGGGCCCTTCCCGTGTCCAAAGATACACATAAGCACATGTTTTATAAATACACACCCACACCCTTTCACTGGCTTAGTCTGCCCTCTCAGTAAAGCCATTCGCCTTCACCATAAGTACACACAAATGTCTGTGTTCCCTAACCCAGGCTGTTCTGGTGTCTATCCCAATGAGCTCAACTAAACCTCCGGAATCATCGGGCACATCAACCAAATATACACTCAGGTGCAACTGAACATGCCTGGACTGTCCAACAAAAACGGATGAGTTCATTTAATGAATTTTCATGTATATGGAAGTGAATGACTGATAGCATTGATTAAAACCAACCAGGCATAAGGGCCGTTGGCATTCAATATCCAAACTTCCTAAAATACAGCAGAATCCCAGCCTGAAACCTACTTTTCTGCTTTTTTTTTTTTTTTTTTTTTTACATTTCTGGATAGAGAGAGATCTATTTTTTTACAATTCTGGTTTCCCTACATACCTTCTCTAGAATTCCCAGTTCTCCCTTTGCATGGGAACGTTGGCAGGAAGATTTATGTCTGGAATTCTAGAAAACCAAAAGACAAAAGCAGCTAGCAATATTAAAGTACTGTCTCATAAAGGAGCTGCTGTTCTGTTTTTGCTTGGGTTGTTTTTGTTATTGTTGCTGTATCTGAAAAATATTGTCTATTTAGAAATGGTTACCAGATCAAAATGGTCAAAAAGCTCCTGAACTCTCCAAAGATCATCCACTCTCTGTGATAAAGTCTCCTCACCAGTGGCCTTTTGCAACTGGAAATCTCTCACCTACTGCGGCCACAAAGGCCAGAAGTCACAGATCAGAAAGCAAGTTCATTGAGCTAGGTGTAAAGACAACTCCATGCCTGTAAAAACTAAAAGGAAGCCATATGTTAAAATATATGTAACACTAGAAGTAGCCCCCAATGATAGCATTTGGAGCCACCCTGCTCTCTCCTTATTCTTTAATCAAAATGACCTCCTTCTTCCCTATTTCTTATGTCCAGGACTCATATTGCTGCTCACTGCCTGAGCCCCACCCTTAGAGATTCTGATTTAATTGGGGTGGATGGCATTTTTAAGCACCCCAAGTGATTCTATGCAACCATACTTGAAAGTCCTTGTGTCTTCTCTTAACTTGTCCACTGCTCTGCCCCTCCAAAATAAAAAGCAAACTAAAAAAGGACTAGACCTGAGAACTCATTAGCCTCCCCTTATTTAAATCCTACAAGTTACTCCAGTATGCAACTAGCCAAATACTTTGTTGCAAAGCCTGAGTGATTTGGATATTAAAACAAAGTTGAGGATGAGTGATCAGGACTTGGTTTCAGATGTTATACAAAAAGGAAAAATTCAGAAAGTTGTGGCTTGTTTTCCTTGCCTTAGAAATATGATAGTGAGCTTGAGTTTATAGTCACAATATATTGCTTAGAAAATGGAAATCTGAATCCAGCACCATCCATCCACTGGTAAGTTGTAAGGTATAATTAGCTTGTGATTTCAGGCAATGAAGTAATGAAGTATCTCTAAGTCATTCATTCAACAAAGATTCATAGGGGAATTTCCTAAATAAAACTAAAATCATAGTGTCATGGAAAACCACACTGCAGATAACTCTAGGAAGAAAATTAAAGGCAAAGAAACGACTAGCCCGTATCATAAAGAAAGGATTACTCATTATAAATTGCAGCAAGATTCCTCTTTACTAAGAGTTGTATGAAGTCATTTCTTTAAATTAAGGTATCTGCTGTCCAAAATCTTACTACCTTTTATGACCTCTGGAATGCCCAGACAATGTCATGTTCTACTTTTATTTCTGGATGGAAAAAAATAAGGCAGTAGAATTCATTCAGATTAAGTTCTTGGGCATTCATGTAAAGTGGATCAAGGCTTGGATCCTGGCTCTGCACTCAAAGCTGAGAGGCCTGGGGCAAAAACACACATGTCTCCAGAGCCTCATCTGGAAACTAAGACAATAAAGTCCCCCACCTCACAGAGAAGTGAGGAGTAACTGTGATAATACATGAACACTCAATAATCTTTACTGGCATTATTACTTATTATCATTGTTATAAATTATCTCCATTTTACAAATGAAGAAATTGAGGCACTGAGCAGTTACGTAGCTTGTCTCTGGCCATGCAGCTGGGTAGGGGTAGAGCCAAGACTTCAACCTAAATAATGTGGCTTCAAAGTGTACACTCTTAATCCTTCCCCCACATTTTTCATATTTTATAATTTCTAGAATTTATACTAAGACATCAAATTTACATAGCTCTTTACAACTTGTAAAAGCTTACACATGTGTCATCTTATTTTAACATGACTAGTCTGGAGGAAGCCAAAGCAGAGGTAGTTATTGTTTCTATCTTATGCTTGGGGACATTGAGGCTCAGAAGGCTACTACCCTGTGGAAGGATGCCACACTGATGACTAGCAAAGCTGGGACTCAAACCTCTATTTCCTGACTCCCAGCCAGTGTCATCCACCAGAAATGTTTACGGAGCCCAAAATACACTGAACTTTTGAGATGATCACACCTAAGGAAAAAAAAAAAAAGAGCCCATCTTCAAGGTGGGTAGGGCTCAAAACACTGCAAAGAACATTTTTCTCTTTGGAAAGTTACTGTACTTGTCGAGTCTTTATAATGAGATGTTATGAGATGGTCAGGTAAATTACTCTGAGAGCAATAGAAGGAAACAAACGATCGCCACCTACATATCCTGGAAGCAGTCTGTAAGTCCTGGCCAATGCCAAGGATTCACCTGGAAGGTTGACTAAGATGAAGCTCATTGTATGCATTAGCTATCAGAGTATTTTCTTCTCTTGAGGGTAAAACCCTGGTGACTGAGATTATCATCACTCAAGGGCAGGAAGAGAAATTTGATATACAGATCATGAAGGCCCTTTGAAAACCCTAGACATAAAATGCTTTTTACCTTGACATTTCCCATCCTCTTAGGATCCATCTACCCAATATTTTTAGGTCAAAGAAACAAAGATACAATGCTGCTTCATGGGCCAAACCACATCTATGCTGGTGTTGTAATATTACACCATTATCAACAGGATGCTTAAATCACTAGCACCTTATACATTTAGGCAGATAGGGAGTTTTGGTCAGGATTTCAGATTGTGCCCAGCAGTAATGATGTTGAATGCACTTATTTCTGTGCCAAGCCTAGTGGCTGGAACATTGGCTTGGACACATACACACAGCTCAGCAAGATGGTTGGCAAAGAGAGTTGGAAAAGAGGGCAGTGCTTTTTATTCTTATTTCTGTTTAATGAACAACAGAATCACATGCCAGCTTGAGAGACAAGCCACTTCTCTGAGCTTATGTCAGTCTTTGGGTAGCACTATCTTCTACTGCATAAAAATTGAACCCAGAAGCAAGATGCGCCTTTTGAAACCATGGAGACTTCAGTTTGGGCATTTTGATCAGATCTTTGCTCTCTGACAGACCTGTAAGTGGCAAGAAATTGGAGGAAATTCTTTGAAATCCTCCAAAGAGAACTTGTTCTTGAACTGTAATGAAAAACGTTGCTCTCACTGCACAAAGGATAAAATACACTAAAACTAGTGCACAGGGGAAGAGTAATTTGCCCATCCACAAACCCAAGGCTGTGCAACATACGCTCAAAGTACATTCTGCGTCTTAGTTATTATAATCAGCATTTCCCTAACAACAGACAACTGTGATAGGTAGACCTTTCAGGAAAATTCTTAATTGTCTAATACACAAATTTTCTTCATATTAGGCACTTGGAGGCTTTGAAGACAACTTTAGAACTATGTCTTAAAATACATTAAACATACATAAACTTTTAACTCTCAAATTTAAAACATATTTTTCCCAGTTTAGAGAGGTATAAGAATTTTTTGCAACAATCGATGTAAAATGAGGGTAGGCCATCTGTCACATACCACTGTTCAGATGATTGTGGCTCAATCAGAATAGGTCTGTTATCCTCGTTCTTGCTCTTTTCTGCTGTATGAAAATCATCTGTTTACATGTGTGTCTCTCCCAATAGACTAGAAGTTCCTCAAGGACAGGAAACATATTTTATTTCTCTTTGTATATTCAGTGCTTGGCTTGGGCTTTTTAATGTATGTTCAATAAATATTTGTTTAACTGGACTGAATTATGGGTCCAGAAATCTAATACGCTTTTCTGATGCTGCTACTAACCCAGTGTTTGCAGATCAAACACAGAAGTCCCATTCCCTCCATCTATAAAGAAGATACAAAAACATCTGTGTCCTGGCTCCTAGGCTGTGGAGTCAGCTAAATGTATACATGGTGTCAAAAATGCAATCCACAAAACTGAAATAAACCTTATTTATAACTTTTACACCTTATCTGCTGCTACCCAAGGATAGAAAATGAGGCAGGTGGCTGTTCCTGCCATTCTCTTAAGTTTCAGTGTGCCACACTTCAAACACTTAATAAACATTCTCCTCATTTAGCTTTCTGATCCATGTCACCTCCTCAGAGAAGTCTCATCCAACTACCCTACCTAAAATAAGGTCCTGGGTACTCTCTAGCCAGTTACCACGCTTTGTTTTCATCGCTCCACAAGTCAACATCTTGAAGTGTATGCGTGTGCGTTGACTTCCTCCAGAATTTCAGCTCTGTGTGGGCAGGGCCTTGTCTGTGTTGTTTCCTGCTGCCTTCCCCTCACCTAGAATTGTAGGTGCTCAATAAATAGCTATTGAATGAATGGATGGGCAATGGTCACCAACAGCAAGTATTTTTAAAGGGTCTGGTTTTATTTTCAAGTATATCGAATGAAAACTGTATCAGCATTAATATGCAACTAATTTCGTGAGGCAGGCAAAGACCTCCACATCTGACAGGTATTAAGAAAAATTAAGTATGGTACTATTTTCACATGGAAGACTCCAAACTCATGGAATGCCATTGAAGTATGTCATTTATGTGGCTTCACAATGTTACAAAATATTAGGAGAAGAAAGCATTTGAAGAAGGAGTAGGCTTAGGATTCAGTGTTCCAAGCTCATGAAACCACTTTGTAGTCATTGATAACCAGCAACAGCTACATGGACATCTTTGCCTCTGTTAGTAAATCATTGTCAAGGGTATATGTATGCCTGTGAAATGTAGATGTTCAACATTTTCATGAAATTGATTGTTTTTAGGATTTCGTTCATCATGCCTTATATATAGTAAGTACTAAATAACTATTAACTCAATTTGATTGATCTAATGTAAAATATAGTTTGAAAAATTTTAACTAGAATAAATGCCCTCATGGAACAAACTTTATGCATCCACAAAAAAAAAACTGTATGAATTTGGAACACTTGTACTCTAAGGAATCAAAATTGCAAAGTAAATTAATTCCTAAAAGATTTATATGACTAAATTCTAATTCCTTGAACGGTACCTTTTCAAATCCAATCTAAAATGCCCAGTATATTGTTAATCTAATATAATCCAATGAGCTTTAAGAAGCAAAGTAGTTCCCAGTAGAACCAAAACCCAGCTATTCCATTTTTATAACCTTCTGTGTACAGAATAGGCTGAACTAATTTTTTCTGAATGTTTTTATATTTAATCAACAACATCATTGCCAAAGAAAACCACTTTTCAGAAGTTTCTCTATCCTGGTTTATAACTTATAATCAAAAACTGGAATTTTGCATCTGATGGGCTTTAGTGTGTAACATTATACTGTCATATTTTTTATGCTATAGTTAAAAGCAAGAGATAGTTTCCATTATAAAAATTTTCCCATAGTCTGGTTACCCAGTGAAAAACATTTTCCTATAAAAATGGCCTTTCCAATTCATAGGTTAAAAGTTATTGTGGGTGATTTTTTTTTAAAGAGCATCAGAAAGTTTTGATTGGCTTCAGATAACCTTCTGCAATTCACCTAGTCACATCAGTTGGCTTCAGGTGTGTACACAGAATAGGGTAGCATAATAATAATGTACCACACAAATAAGGAAATAGTCAACAAAAAAAAAACCTTAAGGCTTGAAACCCTGACAACTTACTTATCCTTATCCAGTTGGGGCTATATGGATTGATTTCAGCTACAGCCTATTCCAAGTAGCAGGAAGAAATAGAAATGGGGCATAAATATGAGGTCCAGAACAATCCAGTGAGCTTGAACTATCACAGCTACATCACAGTAGATCTTTTAAAGACATACCTTTGCTCTGGACTTAGACCCTTGATTCCTGCAGGGGGTAAAGATGCTTGGAAATCCGATCTGTCCTGACAGGGTGAGGCAACCCTCCATGACCTTCCCAAAGCCCCGCTGTGCTTGTGTCTCAGAGGCCAGCACACTTCACCCTGAACTGTGAGCTTCCTTTAATTGTAGACTTCACTTTCATTTTCTCTTAAGGTTATGGTTTAGGGAACCTCTCTGTCTGCTCTGTTCTGAAAACTGGAAACTATCCAAATATCATCCATAGGGGATTGTTTCAATAAAATATGTGACATCCAAACAATGGAAGATCTGCTGCCTTTATAAAGAATGGGTTAGATTGATACATACCAACAAGAGAAAAGGTTTTAGTTAAATTATTAAGTTTAAAAAAAAAGAAAGAGCAAATTGCTGTAAAAAGTTGTAACTCTAGATGTATGTATGGGCTAATATATGCATGGGGGGGAAATCTGTAGGACTTTACACTAAAGGATAAACAGTGGTCATCTGCAGGCAGTGTATAACAAAAAAACAAAATAACTTGCATCTTCTATATGATACAATGTTGCAGTTCTGTAATTATTTATAGTGTATACATTTTATAATCAGAAAGAAAAGGTTTCTAAGATAATGAAAAAAGTTGATAAGTACTTTAAGGTGTTATATAATGAACATACTAGGGTGAATCACTCTGAACACATGAGTGATCCCCCATGACATCTATGAATGGAATTTAGAAGTATGTGAACTACTAAAATTGCATGAAAATTTTTATGTGTATGTGCATTTTCTGGAAAGAGGCTCCATCCCTTTCGTCAGACTCTCATAGGGGTCTGGGACCCAAAAGGAGGTCACAAACTATGACCCTAGCAGAAACCAAGGTAGTTGTTCCATGTCTCCATTCATTTTTATTATCATTTTATCATGAAAAATTTTATTACTACTTAATTTCCTAATTCCAGCCAAAGGTAAAGTTTATACAAAGTATAAAAGTTGTAGCTCTTAGTCTCCACCCTCATTTAAAGGAGTTCCAATTGGTATAAGAGTAGCCCCAACAACACAATAAGAAATCACATCTGGCTGGTCTTGGTGAAAGAAAACTCCTAACAGGCACTAAAACACTATAATTGTTCAGGGTTTGAGGACAGTAGCCCAAAGTACAAATAGTCCTATTTTCTCCACAGAGTTGAGATATTTGTGAAAGGGGTAAGGAGTAGAGGAGTGGGAAGGGAGAGAAAGGGAGAAGTCATGTGTGCATTTGAATTAAGGGGACAGAGTTGGGTGAGTTGGGTTAATCAGTAAAACAAGATTCAATACATCATCTGTCAACCTTAAATTGTTTGAAAGAATCTTTAATCACAACTGTGCATTAAAATATACAGCAAAATTCTTGATGCTATATTCTATATTAATATTGCCTAAATTGGGGTTAGGATTTATATAAAAACTTGGCTTCTGATAACTTTTGTAGCTAAATATTCCCAAATTCCTAGGAATTACATGAGTCCACAAAATATTTTACCATCTCTACCTTGACTCTACTGACATTTGCCAGAATCAGGTCCGGTGCAGTTTAAGATCAAGTGTAGATCAATAACAATTTGTGATTTAAGTGAGGAGCCATGGGTTATACCTGCACTAGCAAAATGAGGAGCATGATTGGTGAAAATTAGGAATAATACTCTACTTTCCAAATATGCTTCCCAGGTGGTTTATCACTGTCAAAATAGGCCTATTGTAGATTTAGTATGCAATTAAAGTGTCAGATACCCCAGAGTTCCAGTGCTGACATTACCTAACTGTGCAGGTTTTACAGGCAAAGAAATTAAAGGGGTTCACATAATCCATCAAAGCCCATCGCTAACCACCATCACCTCATTGTGCCATATGCAAAGCATAGTACTAGACACTATACAAGACAGAAATGAGCTCTGCAGGAGCTTTACAGTTGAGCTAGAAAAATAAGATATATACTGTGAAGACAAGGAATTTATAATAAAATGCCAAAATCATGGTAGATAAAGATAATTTGATACTACTGGAATGAAATGGCATAAAGAAATCACATCTCCAGAAGTGACCAAGAGTGATCATGAAGAAAAAGGGGTTTAAATGAAATTTTAGGCTGGGTGTGATGACTCATGCCTGTAATCCTAGCACTCTGGGAGGCCAGAGAGGATAATTTGAGGTCAGGAGTTCAAGACCAGCCTGAGCAAGAGCGAGACCCCATCTCTACTAAAAATAGAAAGAAATTATATGGACAGCTAAAAACATATATAGAAAAAATTAACCGGGCATAGTGACACATGCCTGTAGTCCCAGCTACTCGGGAGGCTGAGACAGGAGGATCCCTTGAGCTCAGGAGTTTGAGGTTGCTGTGAGCTAGGCTGACGCCATGGCACTCACTCTAGCCTGGGCAACAAAACAAAGTGAGACTCTGTCTCAAAAAAAAAAAAAAAAAAAGAATGAGAGGCCCTCAATACCCAGGATAAAGAATTTGGGCTCCAGCATCAGGTGTAAAAATTGGGAGCCTAGGTATCTGGTAACTTATCGATAATGTTTATGAGCATGGTTCATCACTACTCATAATCCTCCTCTACAAGCATTTTATATCTGATGATTTCCCCAACAATGTTAACTGAGAGTGACAAGTAGTCATTGACAAGTCCCTTGACTGTAGTACTGATTTAGGTACTATAAATAGCCATAAATGTAGGAAATGCTACATGCTCTGTGCTTTATTAGGAGAGTCCATTGTCTTGGTATTCTAACACCACACCTAGCCCTTTTAATCCTCAAGACTTAATTTTATCTGTTATTCACCTACCACCATGCTAGAAATACAACTCATGATAATAAACAGAGCAACGTGTATTGATTTTCAAATGTCCCCTGAACATATATAACCTTCCTGCAAGGAAAGCCACTCTCATCAAAAAATACATTCATCCCTTAATTTCTCCATCTTAGGTTCAAGTCTTAAAAATCAGTTGGGTTCCTCAGTTGCAGATGTATACAGCATGTTACATCTGGACCCTCCTTGGAGGACAAGGGTGAGCGCTTCCTCTGAATACCCACAATGGCCAAAAGACCTGTTCTCCCGGAGACGACTATCTCCTAATGATTTACTGCCCAGCCCCTAGTCCACAAATCAAAGAATTGGGTTGAGTGAGAAATAAGAAAGAACATTGTCCAATGGCTACGAGAGAGGGAGGCAAAGTTTCAGTTTATTTTCTTAAGCCAATTAGTGATGAAACAGCATGGAGGAAAGGAAAGACACAACATGGCCATAAAAGACTATTTTTCCAGATAAATGGCCAGATATCAGATTCTGTAATAAGTACTTCCACCTATCAAAACACACACATACACACACATTAACTTTGGGGTGGGGAGGAAGATACAGATCTTAAAAACAAAGGGTAATATTCAGGAACCCTTATGGATATCATTGTAAAAATGCTGGAACTTTGAAAAATCCTTAGAAATCCACTAATGCAGACATTGCAAACCCAGGATCCATGAACTATATGTTGCAGTCAGAGGTGTTTGATTGGGTCTGCAGGATTTTTTAAAATTGAATCGACATTTCAAAGTAGAGAAGATTCGAATAAAAATCCAGATTGGTGGCTCCTCTTAAAAATTGGAAGACGTGGCAGCACCGGCCCCGTGCCCAAATGGTAGCGGTGCGATGCTGCTGAGTAGCAGCTGCCGCCTTTAGGAGAAGGCTTGAACTGCCAGTTTGCCACAGTCCCCACCACTCCCTCTTGCTCTGGAATACAAAGGCTCAGTGTCAAAAAATTAAATAAAAATAGAGAGAACCTTAGCACTTACACTCACCTTGTTTCACTCATTTATTGTAACTGCAAATCCTGTAGGCATTTAAGTTTACAAGCTCTGCTCTAGTCTAATCCCCTCATTTAGAAAGAAGCAACTCAGCCATTATAGTAAAGTGATTATAAATTCATTCCTTGAAAAGTTGAATTTTCATACAGGAGGTATTATGGTCTAATGACAACTACAGAGTATGAAAAACTAAATTTAGGCTGTGTGGCCATACAATGCCAAAATCTATGGAGAAAAGTGGAGATTTCATTTTATTTACACATTGTCCCTCCCCAAATAGAAGGGCAAAGGAAGATTCTCAAGTTTTCGGAAAAAATTTATTGCCTAGTTTGCCTTGGTATAGACAGTTTTAATGTGCCCAAATTTTAGATATGACTTCCCTTCACCCTGAGGGCATCATTTATTGAGAAGACATACAAAATGCTTGTTGAAGACATACAAAATGCTTGTTATAGACATGCAAACATTTCTGAAAATAAAATGGGATAAAAACATAAAACAGGAGGAAAAAAAGGATATTTCCTCTTCAGAAAATTTAACTGGTAAATCAGAAGGGAAGTAACTAAGATTTATTGAGTGACTGCATGTGACTTCAGTACTTTGCACACATTACCCAAGTAATCCTCACAGCAGCCCAAGGAGGGTAGTATTATCACACCCACTTCACAAGTTATGATACGAGGGCTCAGAGGCATTCAATAACTAGAAGATGACCTGGCTATTCAATCCAGGATCACACTCAGATTCAAACACTGGTGTGCATGTTTGTAATGTTTGTAAGTGGCTTGCCCATGCACGGGGCCTAGCACACAGAAGGACTTCACTGATATTTGTTGTGTAAGCCTGCCCATCGCCAAAGCCCACCAACTTACATGCAAAGACTTTCATAAATATCATCATTTGAACAACAAATGATACAAAAGTAACCAACCTAAAGGCTGGTTCTTGAACAAAGTTAAGGAAGTTGGAAGCCTTGGTTCTTCCTATTATATAGTCAATGACCCCCTACACGGGTGTTTACTAAAGGAATTAATAAAAATCTCTTTTCTAAATAAATTTCTCCTTTAGAATTGTTATAAAGTTAGTAGAATTTGGCTGAATATACAAGCAAAAGCAGGTTTGTTAATGAATAACAGTAATAACTAAAATCAAAATAAGAAATAATTCAAGAATGAGCACTTTTGAAGAGTCAGGAATTTGATTAAAAATTCACTTGTTTTTTTTTCTATAATGAAACAGTTCTTTAAGCACAAAACAGCTTTTATAATAATGCAGAAGAGTATGGTTCCAAGCAAAACACTCTCCCATTTTAATCATGGCTATTATTTTCGAAAATGAAATGGCTGAGGTCATTGTAATCTATTTTAGGGTTTGCATGAGTTGATGGTATTTTTGTCTTGGCTTTGAGCTCTCCACATTACCAGCTAAATGTTACGGGTTTTGCTATGTGCCCTTTCAAATCCCATTCTTTTTAATAATGTACTTTATACACGTAAATTAGAGTAAATTCCAATTTTTTTCCTAATAAGTCCAGATGGGGTCCACACTTTCAAGAGGACTAGAACTTGCCTTTTTTAAAAAAAAATTTTAAATTAAGTATGTACTTCTTAGAACTATGTTCCTATATGCATAAAAATGCCGTATGGATGTTCAAATGCTGAGAAATTAGTAAAACCACAGAATTCATGCGGTTGTTTTCACCAAACACAAATATAAGGATAGTATCTGTATACCTACTCTTTCCAGCTTACAAAGACAGATTCAGATACAGGAAAAAAATGCTTAGAAACAAAACCATCTGGGTAGAGTTCTGGACCTAATGATAGCTATCAGAAAGGGCAGGTCTGTATACAGATATCCATTTAGGACACATCAGTGAAGCTCTCTGTTCCCTGTAGGACCCAGCAGACAAAATTATCAAATATCTAAAGGCACTAAAGTCACATAGTCAAGCCTCCCTTTAGATGTGATTAATATTTCACTGGCTTTCTGAACTTAACTTGGTTTTTTTTTTTTATTATAACTCACTATCAGGTAACAAGGACTAGCCCAAGATCCCTCTAAATAGCTTCTACCCAGCCACACATGAGTGAATGACTTCACAATACATACATATTGTGGAGATCTGGCTTTTAAATGCCTTAGGCTCTGTTTGTTTGTTTATTTTTTTTTAAATCAACTTGCAAGGGCAATGTAATAAGATGCTGTAGCTTTTATGAAAGAGGTGAAATAATTTTAAACACAGACATACAATGAGTTTATTTATTTAGAAACTTGTTAAATAGAGTCTGGGAATTCAAATATTCAATGTTGACATTGTACAGAACTGGCAAGGAGCCAGAATCCAGTCTCCAGAGGGACCCATTGGACAAGGAATCCAGGCCTTTCTCTCCTCCCACTTGAGCTAAATAGGTAGAAGCCATTAGTTATACCCACAGCAATATCTGAACCGCACTCAAATAAGCTGCCCCAGCCAGGGCACTTCAAAGGAGGGTAAATGTGTTTAGCTTTTTAATGCTGAACTAGAGCTATATGTCACACTTCTGAAAGAGTTCTGTAAACAGTTTCTTCCCTGTGTAGAAACATCTCTGAAGTTTCTTGTATGGCATGTAAGCAAAGGTAATTAACAAGGATTATACTTTTTTCATTTACTGGGAGGGTCGGGAAGAGTAACACTAATTTGTGTGCAAACTAGGAATGTGGAAGGAGAAGCACACTACTGTCTTCCTGTCTCCCTCTCTTGTTTTCTGTTGCATTTGTTTGTCTCCTGTTTATCCTCTTCCTTACACTTGTTCTCACTACACAGCCAATTTCCTTGAGAATTCCCTGGTAAACTCGGAAGGCCAGAAGAGTGGGAAGGGGGAAATCTAATTTTAGAAAGAGGATCCTGGCTAATGCAGTGGGGAAGTAGGGAGGGAACTAATGATTCACACTGGGCCGCCCAGGAGAAAAGAAAAGCAGACCCCACAAACCATTTTAGAAACTACAGCGGCTTCCAGCGGAGGAAGGGTTAACCACCACTCCAGAAAGTGTGCCAGGCATCTTTAGAGTGTCCCCTCCCGCCCCATCTCTACCCCAGACCTTCTCTCCCCTGCCCTATGGGGCTGGGGAGGAGCCCACGCAGCCAGGGAGAGTGAATGAGTGAGTGTGTGGCTGCCCTCCGCACAAGAGTGTTCCAGAACCCGGGATGCGTGAGTGTGTGTGCGCGCGTGTGCATGTGTGTTTACACTGTCAATGCACACCCGGCTCCGAGGGAAGCAGCGCGCCAGGCACGCAGCTCCTCTGAGGCTGGAGAGAGGAGTTCTGGCCAAAGCTTGGAGCCCTGAGCCGAGCAGCTTGAGCAGCGAGGTGCGGGGAGGACGCCCTGAGTGCGCGCTGCCTCCCTCCCCACCCAGGCTTCCCGGCCCCACCCCCATGGCCCTTCTGGGGTCATTTCCTCCGCACCAGGCGGTTTTGAGGTGAGCGATGAGCGAGTGTACGAAGCTTCTGGGAATAGGGCTCTGCCAGGCGCTGAGTACCTTGGGAACAGGGGAAGAGCCGGTGGCCAGAAGGTGACAAAGTTTCTCCACCTCAGCGCCCGCTTCCAGCGGAGGCAACAAGCAGGGAGCTGCGCAGAGAAAGGGGGCCGAGCCAGGCGTGCTGGGGGCAACTAGTCGGCGCTCTCTTGCCTCCCGTGCCCCGGGAGGACGGAGCCAGGCGTCCCCGGCTGTGGCCTTCCTGCCCCAGGTCACAACTGCAAGCTTCGAATTTACAAAAATAAAATAAGCTCCCAAACAGTAAGATGTTCAAAGATAAACTGCTTACAAACTCATTACCTTCAACTTCAAGAAAAAACAAAAAGAAAACCTAGCAAAAATCGCGCGAAATAACATGTTAATTTCTATTCGATAAGCGTCCTACATGTTGAATGTCAGTCGGCAGAGGAGGCCGGGCCCCGGGGCTCAGGGAGAGGCCTTGGCTCAGAAAGCCTGAGAGCTGGTCTACCCGGCAGAAGACACACATTCACACGCACACGCACACCGTCGCCAAGACCTGCAACCCCTCAGTCCCTCCAAATAAAAACCTGAGAAAGAAGCCTTGCTTTCCAGCCTTCCTGCCTCCACAGCTAATGAACCGTTCCCTTCCACAGTGTCGGGGATTGGGGGGGAGGGGGGATGAAAAGCGTAATTAACCTTCCCCTAAACGCAGATTTTTTTTTTTTTTTTGGCGAAACACATCGAAATACTGCAGGAAGACTGCGCTCTGAGTGCCAAATGCAATAAAGAAGCCCTAAGCCGGGGTAATGGTCAAGTAATGGCAAATAAACCGTCTTCCTAGAAGGGGCCTCGGCCTCCGTTGGGAGAAGGTTTTTCCTCCTCAAAAGCAGCCTGAAATAAATAAACATTTTTTTATTTAACAAAGCCCTGTTTTAATCTAGGTTTGTTAAGGATGAAGGAAAACCCAAATAGGTGGACATACAGAGAGTGAATGTCTGAACCTGGGCGTGCGTTTGTTGTTTTTCGTTTTCCTTTACTTTTTTTTTGTCTTGGGTATTTGGCTCTAAGGTGAGTAGTTTAAGGGGGGAGAGGGGCAGCATCTACCTTTCCTACTGCAGAGCCTGTTTTTGAACAGAGATCCAGTGTAGAAGTAACAAGTGCCACCTCCCCACAGTCTCCCTAATCGCATTGCCTTCTGCATCTTTACGAGACTTCTGGGGGGCCGGTAGCAAAGGGGGTTACTCGGATGCAACTGGTTCTTTGTGGTGATTGAACTCCTGCGGGTTGTCACTTTGGGGAACTGGGGTGGGGGTTTCTTCGGTGTTTCGGGCTCTAGACGTGCTGGGCAGACCCAACCTCGCTTCCTTCCCATCCATCAGGAGAGTTGCAAGTGGCATTTCTGGCACGGCCCAGGTGCTATCCTAGCTGCCCAAGAAAACGGCTGGGAAGTCTCCTGGCGCTGCCAGAGTCGTCTTGGCTTTTACTTCTCTTTTCTTAAAAATGGAAATAAAATTCAGGAGCATTAAACAGCACAAATGTCAACCTTCTTGCTTTTCCCTTCTTTATTTTTTTAAATTTTAAAATCATCCCAAATGATTTACAACGAATTTATAGGTTTCGACTCGTGTAAAAACAAGCCCTACAAGTTGGAAACTGGGTTGTACATTCATTCTCGGTATAACTTCAGTGGATATTTTCAGGGTCTGTGGTCTCTGGTCTCGGTCCATGGGCTTCTGTACCGTAGCCAAGACCAAGTCAGGACTTATGGCCACCAAAGAAATTTACAAAAGACAAAAAGAATAACAAGCAATCGAGAAAACAATTATTACTATGTGATTTGTTTCCATTGTAATGTTTACTTTTGCCACCATAAAGGTAGATTTTTTTTTTTTAAGTATGGTGGTCACAAAGCCTCTTCCTAACCCAGAAAAAGAAAGAAACTGGTGTAAATAGAACAGTGAAGTTTTCGTTGGATGATTGCACTGCAGGGGTCACCAACCATCTCCGCCATGAGCTACTGGGGGAAGGAAATCGCGCTTTAAAATACAAAAATCCGTAGTTTTCATATGATTTCCTTTATTACCCAGATAGTAATTGAAGAATTGCACAAAGCAGTGCTTCTGTCTGAGAAAGGCAGCTGCGGCAGCAACAGCTGGAGCAATGCAAGCGGGGACCTGAGGCTCAGCAAAAAGTTTGGAAGAGTTGGGATCTAGCTATCGGAAAGTGCGGCGGCATCCTTAGAGAGACTGAAGACAAAATAAATGGGTCTCTCACCGGTGGAATCACACGTATCATCAGATAGGAAATGAGGCTCAGTTTCTGGATGTTCAGTGGACTGTACATGCGAGAATATTTTAATACAGCAATGTACAGCTTGATTGGCAATTAAAATAGTTGAAAAAGTTGCTCAAGAAAATTCAAAAGGTTTTGTGTTCTGCTTTCACTTCCGAGGATACCCGTCAACGAGGCGCAGCGCGAAGCCTTAGGCTTTCATTTCACAACTTAGGCATGGTTGAAACAGGCTACCCACCCTCACCCCCACCCCCAACAACCACACACACACACACACACACACACACTCTCCTAACATTTAGTCGCAATTGAAACCCTCATGCCTCCAAGCATATGTACATTTATTCACCTTCAGATGAAAATAAAGACATCGGCCTCATTTAAAAGCAAACGGAAAACAGTTCCACTGGCGCCCTTTGACACTGTAGCAGCGAAGTGAAAAGAACAATATCCAAAAGAGAAACAGATGGACTGATGACCCAAAGAGCCCTATATTTAGGTTGATCTCTAAGACCTAGGCGAAAGGAAACGTATGGGGCACTGTGTGGGACTGCTTGGGTGAGCACTGAACGAAGCACTGGAAAGGCGCCTAGGATGACAGCATCTCGCCCGGCTAACCCTCGGACCTCCGCTGCCCGTGAAACCGAGCCTGACGAGGTGCCGTTGTCCCGCGCTGCGGCTGCCCAGACGCGGCAAGCCGGGAGGCGTGGAGCACCTACCGTACTTGGTTCTAACGAGCAAGGGACAGGAGGAAGGAAGACTGGGAATTTCACCGGGGAGAAGTATCTCCGCCCCCCGCAACTCTCATTTCTCTGGTCCACAAGCAAAACAATTAGAGAGTTGTGTTTGCGGCGAGTGCAAGTGTGGGACAGCGAACGGCGGCCTGTCCTCTCCTGAGGCAGCTCCAGCCTTGCGTGCTGACACTTCGCGGGGGAGCGCTCCTGACTGCTCCCGGGCTCGACTACCCGAGTCGCCTTAGAGTCGAGGTAGAAGCATTTGGACAAACCCAGCCCTGTCCCCTACCATCTCGAATAAGCAACACATCGTGACAGACAGTGCCTGTTTGGCCGGCAACGCTTTTGCTGGAAGAGTCAAGGATGGGGGTCCCGCCGCCCCCGCCCCAAACCTATTCACCCTCGTCCCGCGTGACGAAGGCCGCTCCGCTCCAGGCAGGCAGGGGGCGCCGGGGAGGGATATTGACCCGGGATCCCGGCTGCACCCAGAAGAAGAGCGGGAGCCTCGGCTGCGCCGTCTCCGCGGCTCAACGTTCCGGCAGCTCGCCCCCTGGGGGTCGCTCGGCGCCCCGCCAGCTGGGTTTTCGCGGGTCGGTGCGCGCCCTCTCTGCCGCCTCCTCCGAAGCTATCGCCGCTGGCTGCGCGCCCTCCACTCCCCGCTCTCCACGCGCTCGTGGGGCCTCTGCTCTTCCCACCTGCCCACGGCTCTGCGGAGTCGGTAGCTCTGCTCTGCCCGTGGCCTTCATAACCACCCCGCGATCACAGCCCCCTTTGGTCTCCCCCACTCCCCGCTGCAGTCCTGCCGCCGCAGCGCACGCCGGAGAGCATGGCCGAGCGCACAGCGCCCACTACCGCAGCTGCGGCTCGGCGCAACCAGCCTGCCAGCCCGCGCAACTTCCAGCGGCCGCCTCGCAACTTTTCCCAACTCCACCACTGCAGCCTGCCGCCGCCGCCAACGCCACTGTGGCTCCCTCCGAGCCTCTACCCATCCCAAACCCCAGAAACAAACCGAGGCTCGAAAATGCTCCCTTCCCCAGCCCGCCCCCCCAGCCCCCGCTCTCCCCTCCTCCCACGCCGGGACTAGCTGGTTGGCCAGAGGCGACTCTCCCCCGCCTGGGGGGAAGGGAAGGGGAGGGGGAGACTCTCTCCTCTCCTCTTCCCCCCCCACCCCATCGCGCTCACTCTCGCGCGCTCTCCTCCCTCCCACCCCTCGTCTTTGCTACTACCCCCACCCCCACCCCCACCCCGGGATTGCCAGAGCTGGTCGGTGCGTGGGGCTGAGGGCTGCCCGGGCTCCTCAGGCGCCCGAATCAGGAGCAAGAGCGCGGGCGATCGGGAGCGGAGGTTGGAACCGGCAGGTTGTTGGGACTGCGCTGCGCCTGCCCTCCACCCGGGGCCCCGGCGCAAGAGGCAGCCCGCGCTCCCTCCCGGAGCGCTGGAGACAGATATGCAAGATGGCAGAGGGGGAAAAGCCAATAGAAAAGGGATATTGCACCTACTTGTGGCCAGTTTCCTTGCCCTGCCTTTGGATCTCATGCTGTGCCCAGTCCTGCAGCCGCTGCTGTGTGGTTGGGTTTTTTTTTTTCTTGGATCTTTTCCTTCTTTTGCTCTCCCTCTCGCTCTCTCACTCTCTCTCCTTTTCTCTCTCTCTCTCCCTCTCTCTCCTTTTCTCTCTCTCTCTCTCACACACACACACACACAACTTCCACACACTCACTCTCTGTCTTTCCCTCTTTCACTCTCTCTCCCTCCCTCTCTCCCTTTCTCTCAATCCACGCTCGCTATCTCTCCAGCATTGTCAGTTTGGACACCTTCGCACATGCGCGCTAGACGCCCCTCCAACATCTCAGCGCCGCCAAAAAAAGTTTGGAGCGATTTATCACTTTGATTTGGAGATCTTGTCAGATGGCAATCGCCGAGGAGGCGGAGAAAGGGAGCCACGGGGAGGGCGGCGGGGGGCGGGAGCGAGCGCGGGGAGCCAGAGGGGAGCAGACACCTCGCCCAAAAAAAAAAAAAAAAAAAAAAAGGAAGAAAAGACTTGGGCAGAGAATTTATTCCGTGTTGGAATCACCAATAAGCCTGTATCATAATTACTGTTTTTCCCACTATAAATTGCAGAAATTTTTCTATACTATCCATGGGGGAAGCAGGAAAGGGGGCACTTTTTTAAAAAATCTTTACCCTGCTAGAGAACCAGAAGAAGGGCTGGACCTTCGACGAATGATCCAAGAGAAAGTGAGAATCATCCTGAACTTGGGAAATCTGCTGCTGCCGCCGCTACTACTGCTACTGAAGCTATTGAGGCTTCCGCTTTCAGAGTTGGAAGCAGAATAAATAACTGGGTTTTTTCCCCTCGATTTTAGATGTATTATAATAGCAGTGCTTGCTGCCACCCTGGGAACATTTCAGTGTTCTTTTCCCACCACCCTTGATTCCCAGGTCCGGGCCGGCGCGGACATTTGACATCCAAGACCTCCTGGTTTCCCTGAGGTCTGCTGTCATCTTCCGGCCTCCCCCACCACTACCCAGGTCGCCTCCCGCTGCAGCTCAGCCTGCCTGCCATTTTCGCTCGCTCACTTAAACTCTCAACCTCCGGGGTCATAAGAAGGAGGAGTAGCGGGGGAATCCCATACACATATTCCCTTAAAAAAATACATTGTTAAAATTTGCTTTAATTACAGGATTTACCAATGAAGTGACATGCAGAAATGGGGAACTCCTAAAGGGGCTAGCTGTGTTCAAGGTATGAATCAATCTCAACTACGTATAGATTTTCTCTTGGTACAACCTTCTTGCATTAAACAGTTTTGTTCAATACTTTCCGTGTGCTATTTATGTCCCTATTAATATCTGTTGCAAATCCTGCCAGACACCATAAAAAAAATTACAATCTTTTCAGTCTCTGCACTACAAGAATACATCCTTGATGTTCAAGTTAAAGGAAAAAGAAAAGCAGGTCCTGGGCATGAGTTTGGCAAAGGTAGGGGATGGGAAGAGGAATCATTGAGAATGCCCAGTTGTATTCATTGGTATTTGTTATCAAAATCAGGACTGAGGGGTGGGTGAGAGAGCAAATAGCAAGGTTCAACCCCAAAAGGTATCAATAGCTCACAAACATCTTTACTGAAGGAAATCAAAGTGCAAAGAATTCACCCTCGCTCAGGATGCCCACCATTTTTGTTTCAACAGAGCTGTGTAATTCTGGGGGTTGTAAGATACAGGTCCCTAGAGAACCATGCTACACAGGTCTTAAGGGAGACAGATGTGTAATGTTGAAATGTGAGGAAGGGAAGAGAGGAGGTAAAGGAGGGAATTACATGGAGCAGGAGTAAAACAACTTCAAAAGACAAGGCTGTAGCACCCACAGGTATGGATACAAGATAACTCCATCATCCACTCTAAAGAGGCACCTGGGTTTTTTCCAGATCTACAATTCTGGTTGTCCTGTGCGTAAACATGAGTATGCTTACACATTTGGTATGTGCATAAGCACCAACCTCTCCAACATTCTGACTGTGAGTCCCCACAGGTCTTCAACTCTCAACATTCCCCAAAAATATGAATCCACCAGCTCCTCTCAGTTTAGATGGAGGAGTGCCTTCCCTCAGAGGTAAATGTCCTTGGAGGAAAAGGAGAAATGGGGCCTGAAAGCCTTTGGAAGAGGGGCAAAAATCTCTAAGGAGAAAACACAGTAGGCTGGCTGGCAAGAAGTTCATGAAACTGCTTCCGATCAGTGCAAGGAACTCCCTAGGGACCATTCCCTAGGCCAGAGGACAGAAAGGCAGCACCGCAGGATCCCAGCTGTCAGAACCTGGGGAGTCTTGCCCTCCTCCCCGCATCCTCCGCACCCCCCTCCCCACAGAGGTAGAGTCCACCCTGACCTGGCACCCAGGAGAAGACTGCCTGGGACGTTTCATTTTGCCTGCTTACGCTCCCGAGCTTTAAAAAGGCGGGGGGGGGGGGGGGAGCTGCCATCCTCCCTTCTAATCCTATTTCATTCCCTTCCTGTCATCCCCAGGGGGTCTGTCTATATCTAGTTCCCTTGGAGAGGAAAGGTTAAGAGGGGTATGGGGGGAATTTTCTAAGAAAGGAAGAGACGAAGGAACCGACCCCTAAGATTAAATACAGAGCCCAAATGTGAAGCTGGGCTGCTGTTTCTGCTAAGAAATTATAAACCACGTGGCGGGCTAGGGGGTGGGGTGGGTTCTGTGAAGGGAACTGTATTGGAGGTGGAAGACTGAAGTAAATCAAATCTGAGTCTCCGAATCCCCAAATTTAAAGTTCCCTGTATTTTAAACTTTTCTAGAAGGGCGGAGTGGGGGGCAGTGAGGCAAGGCTGGAACACCCTCCGCTTCTGGTCTTTAAAGTCCCCCGGGTGGCCGTTGCTTCAGCGCACGAGTCCTTCTCCCTGTTCTTTCCAAGAGATTCGGGGCCACGAACGAATACAACCTCTTCTAACTGAAATAATAAACACAGACTCTTCCGTGTCCCCAGGCCAAAGCATTAAGAAAAGATAAGGCAACATTCTTTTTTTTAAATAAAAATATTCACAATACCATTCTTTTTCTAATTTTCAAACCTGAAAGCTGGGTTTCTTTTCCTTTTTTCTCTCTCTCTTTTTTCCTTCTCTCTTTATCATTTGCTTTCTGCCCTAAATGTTCACTAATAAAAGAGCTAAGTTGCTAGTTCAAGTGTGTTTAACCTGATGGAGCAAACGCACAGCAGCAGCCCGCCGCGCTCGCCGCCCACAGCGCTGCAACCCTACGCACGCCGGCCCCTGTGGGTTCCCATTCTCAAGTGCCTGGACCCCGTCAGTTCCACCTGTCCCAAGTCCCAGCGGTGAGACCAGAACAGGTGACTTTCTGTTCGGTGGCCCCCGTAGTTCCCGACACCCTGTGACGGGATGTCTAAGCTGTCGCTGGCCCAAGAGAAAAGAGGCCTCCAACAAGTTGGCCGAGCTGCCCTCGCTGCCCGCCCCCTCCCCACCTCCCCCCTTTCCCTCTCCTCCTGAAATTCGTTTTCTTGGGGGGCAGTAGCATGGGTCCCAACGTTTTCTTGTGTTTCCTCCCGCGGAAGTAGGCATCCTGGAAGCAGTGCCTCGTTGGAAAGTCGATGAGTTTATGGGCTGAGTTTGTTTGTTTTATTATTGTCATTTTTTTGGTTTTTTTTTTTTTTTTTTTTAGCAGAAGCAGAGAGATCGAGATGGAAATTGGAAGGGTAATGGATCGTTTAAGAGAAAGACACAGACAAGTATACCTCTTCTCCAACTATGTTTCTTTAATTAATTCTAGAAAAGGCAAAGAACCGGTTTTCAATACATTACATGCAACAGGAAATTTTCCTTTCCTTGCATTATAATTGAACCAGCCCCACAGTATCTTTGGAATAAAGTTTGAATTCTTTATGGAGGTATTTCTTTGGCCTATTGTCTTTGTGCAGTGAACTCTACATCGTGCTATTCAATCGCAACTTATATTCTCCTGGTTACCAGCAAGATTAATTTAATCATTGTAATGCAATTATTAATACTGTTTACCCAACGCTGGGTTTCAGGTTGGCTGTTAAGAAATTAAACTCTCGCTGGGTGACCAGAGCTAGGCAGGGGTTTCTTCATGTTGAAATGAAACAGTCCTCTTTATTTAGTCTCAGGGCTCCAGCTTTCGGCCACCGCTCAATTAGCCAAAATGGAAACAATTTTCATTCATTGCAATAACTCACTGTTCTGGAGATCGCTTTCAAAATATACACTTTATTATTATATGCTGACCTCGGTGGCGTGGAGTGGCAATAAAAGAAAGAGGCAGGGAGATCTATCTAGCCCCCTTGGGCTATAATTATTAGAAATTAATTGGGTTCAGGACCCTGGGTAGCCTAGCTAAATTAATAGCTTGTCTAGTGGTTTAAATCCGAATTTTCAGTCCACAGGAGAGAAAGGGAGAGTCACAGACATGAAATGCAGACCCAAGGGACGCCTGGGTTTACTTGCAAGACACTCATCTATTAAATAGTGTCCAGAATACATTTGAGTTGGGGAGACGGGGTCTGGAGTAGGAGGGGGCGGGGGCGACAAGAAAGAATGGAGCAAGATGGGGAGGGAGGCTGCGAGTGAGCAAAAAGGTCTCGAGTTGATTTTATTCGATTTTTCTTGTCTGCATTGTTTTCGGGAGGGGTTGCATTTAGGGGTTAAAATAAAAAATAAAGATCCCGTGTACTCGGAGCTGTCGTGCCGGAGTAAAAGTGAAAAGAGAGCCTTAGGCAAAAGGAAATTACTGCGAGCCCGCGTGACCTTTCAGGGAGGTAATCAATCAAGTGATCAACAGGGATATTTATCATCGCTATATAGGACTACTTCGCCCTGCACGGGCGGGGTGGGGAGGGGGGGGCGAGAGGAGGATGGAGACGCGCGCGCGCGCACACACACAACACACACTCACAAAAGTTTGAACAAACCAGATAAGCCTCGAGACACAACACGCAGGCCTTAATAAATGTTAAGACTACCCGTTTCGTCTGACATTCTCGGAGAAACACACACTCATCCACATATGCTGGGGCAAAAGGGCCCATCCAGGCAGCAGCGGCTGCGTGAAGGTGTTAACTTTAAACGGCACGCCACGCTCTGCCCTAAAAGGAAAGTTCGCAGTGAAATGCGCGCTGCAAACGCCAGCGAGGCGAGAACGCGGGGCTGCGCGGGTCGGGCGAGGCGCAGAGCTAGCCCCGCTTCCGCGCACAGCCGGGGAAGGAGCGCGGGTGGCCGCAGGGGGCGCGGGGCGGCGGGGGCGCCCCTCTCTGCTGCAGGCAGACGCCCGGGCCTGGGACACCTAGCAGCCTCCTCTTCCTGCGAAATCCTCGCGCTGCCCAGGCGGCGCGGCCCAGGCGAGGAGCGCGCCGGCGAGCACGCGCGCGGGGGTGGGGGGGTTGGCGGCCGAGCGTTTTCTGCCCAGTTCCCTTCTCTACCTTGTAAAACTTGCCGTTTTGTAAATTGCGTTTTTGGTCCCGGATTTCTTAGCAAATCGTTAGGTTTTTACAATGCCGTTCCCTCCCCCTAGTTCTTCAACACCCTTATTTCCAACTTCAAAATTGTATGTATGGGATTGGAAGGGGGTGTCAGGGTGGCTGGCTTTTAATGATGATGATGATGACGATGACGATGATGATATTAAATAGTCGACTTAAAATCTAGGCCCCAAGGCCCTCACCCAGCTCGGGAATTATAATCAGCATTTCTTTCTAGAGGAGGTCGGGGCTGATTACTAGCCCACAAGGCTAGGGAACTATTTCCCGACGGGCTTATGAAACGCAGATTGGGGTGATGCGCGCCGCCTCCCAGGTAGCGAGACTGGGCTCATGCGGTGTGGGAATGTGGGGCCGCGCCAGGGTCGTGCCTGTTGGCACCAGATGCGAAGCTCGCGCTCCCCCGCCCGCCGCTCGAGCCGCCCTGTCCCTCTCGGCGAGGCCTCCTCCCGCACAGCCTAGTCTGCGGCGCCCCCGCCTGGCTTCCCCAGCCGTGGCAGCTCTGGTGCGCCTGCCGCTGAGGGCTCCAGCTGTGCACAGTAGCCGCCTGGGCGTGGGGGTGGGAAACAGCTGGAGCGCCCCGGGGAAGCGCGGGTTGCGGTGGAAAGGAACCCAACAAGGAGGATTATGAGGCGAGCAACTCCCTGAGCTGCTGCTACTAGTTTAGGATCAGGAGGAGCAACTTCACGGGGCACAAATCTCTGCCCTGTGGGAACTGGAGCTCCCGAAAGAAACCAGACTGCTAGTGTGCGATGCCCTTGGAAGTATGAAACTCTTTGGGCCCCTTCCACTGAACAAAGAATCACCTGGGAGAGTGTTTCTCAAAGTTTAATGTGCATACGAATCGCCTAGGGTCTTGTTAAAATGCAGATTCTGATTCTGTAAGTCTGGGGTGAGGCCTGAGACATCTGCATTTCTTAACAGTCTCCCAGGTGATGTGGATGCTCATGGAAGTGTAGCTGGAGATCAGTAGCATCAAGCATCACCTGAACTCTATTAGAAACTAAAAATCTCAGGCTCCAACCAGACCTACTAAATAAAATCTGGCATTTTTAGCAGGTGGTTCACTAGAACACGGAATTTGAGAAGCACTGCTCTAGAATGTGCCTGGCCACGTTTTCTTTCCTCTGTCTTAGAGTCAGGGCACCTCCATGGTTGAACCTCATTTCATAATCCTGCTTTCTGCCTTGGTCGCAGGAGAAGGTGGAGTCCGTGAATCTACCCTTTGGAAGGCTACATCTCCTCTGGCCTATTGCAGAAACTGGTGGCATCAATTGACCGCTGGGCTTAGAGGCCAGAAGTCACCGATGAGGCTTCCTGGCTTCTTACCTGCTTGACATCCCTTCCTCCTGCCCCCTTCTCTGTCATCCCCCAGTATTCTGCTGCCAAGCCTATGGCATTTATTTCTCCCTACTTACATTAAAGTTATTTATTTACACATTTTCCTTCTCTAGCTGTGGATATCTTGGAGGAGATCAGGCTTGCTATTCTCCAAACTTTATTATTTTTTTTTTATCTGCAGCATGGAAATAGTCTTTTCTTTCTTTCTTTTAAAAAACAGGGTCTCGCTTTGTCACTCTGGCTAGAGTGCAGTGGTTTCATCATAGCTCACTGCAACCTCAAGCTCCTGGGCTAAAGCGATCCTCCTGCCTCAGCCTCCTGAGTAGCTGGGACTATAGGCATGTGCCACAACACCCACTAATTTTTCTGGGTTTTGTAGAGAGGAGATCTGTCTATGTTTCTCAGGCGGGTGTCCAGCTTCTGGCCTCAAGCAATCCTCCCACCTCAGCCTCCCAAAGTTCTGGGACAAAACAAGTGTTAGCCACGCTGCTGGCTGGAAATTGTCATTTCTTCCTGTGTGGGGTTAATATGTTTGCAAGCTATGGTTGCCCTTATTAGGAAAAGATGGCAGTACTCAGATTTCAGAACCATTACACATTAGATAAACTCTGAGGCAGCAAGTTAGAGTTTAAAGACCTTAAGTTTCAAGCCACTGGAGGTTTAAATCCCAGTCCCACCTTTGACCAGCTCTGTAAACTTAGGCAAATTACTGAACTTCTCTAAGTCCTGGTTTTCTCCTCTGTATTATGAGAGTAAGTATGTGCATCTTGCAGTATTATTGTGATGATTAAAGATAATGTATACAAAGTACCTGGTATAGTGCCTGCCAAATAGTAGAAATTTAATAAATGAAGCTATTTAGAGCTCGAATAATCTATAATTTGGCAAAATAATAAGGTTGTGTGTGTGTGTGTGTGTGTGTGTGTGTGTGTATGTGTGTCAGGGGTCTTGGACACTACCCTTCCCATTTCTTTCTGTAATGAGATATTTTTCTTTGGACAGCAGACTGTCCCCTCAAACAGCTGAAGCCTGCGGACTTTGTTATATATAAAACTGGCTGGTGCAACTACATGTTAATATTGCAGTTTGAATGGGCACCATCGTGTGTGTTGAGACAGAGAGAATAGGGTTTAGCTACATATTTTTAAGGGATTCTTGTGGACTTGTGTCCTGAAAACCCAGTTTAATATGAGTCAACACTACACTCAGCTCATCCCATAAAGGAGGGTCCTGACCATCTCCCCAGCGTGAATTGGGCCACATGATGAGGGCTACTAAGACTCAATGAGAGATGCATTGCTCCCCCCCTGCCCTTATAATTGCAAGGCTTTCTGCACAATATATACTAAGTCAGTATTTCAAGATGTCTAATGCTTGTATGTTACCATGTTCTCTCCCTGTGAGATGGAAGCCACAAAGACAATTCAAAGAAAAAGTTGTTTTTAATGAGGCATTTCTTTTTGTTTTTCATGCATTTTGTTTGTTTAGTATTTTTTAAATTTTCATTTCCGTGAATCTGATTGTTGCCCTTACTTTCAATACATGAAACTATTGATTAAGTCTATATCCCTGCCAGGAAATAAAAGATTTGTGAAATTAATATATGCAGTATTTTAACATTCTTTATTCAAACGAATGATTATGGTTGACATGAGAAAATATAGACATAAAGTCAATTAATTTGCTTAATATATTTTTAAACTTGTAATTATAGTAGATTTTCCACATCTTTTTAAAGCACAAACTATAGGATCCATGCTAAGACAGCTTACAAATGAAACTGCCTTTTGTAACAAGATCCTTGGTACTCAATAACTTAATTCCCTTGACTCGAGTCCAAGGCAGACCTGGCAACCCTCAAACTCTGCTATGGAGCGAAGTCCTATAGCCATGACAGAGTGTAATACAGGTGTGCCCTGCTTTATGAAAAGCCACATCACAATATGATTATTTGCTTCTTGCTATTTTATTAAATAATAAGTTCCCCTGGGACATTTAAAATATGATTTGACTCACAAAAATTTGATTTATACTCACTTTTCACAGAAGCATACCTATTGAGGTAAAGCTCTATTTTTTCAAATGATGATGCATGTCCCATACCAAATGTTTTATAAGCAGTCCATTTTCAAAGATCAAGACAGGAAGCATACCACAGTTCTGGGATTTGAAAAGAAACAATTTCTGTAAAGAAAATCAATTATACACAGAAGAAACTGTAGGACTGATCTATTAAATTATCTATTAATACTTTCAGGGCTCATGTAGAAGTACTGGAAGCCTGATGTATGATAGGATTTGGACTTCAAACATTTTAGAAAATACAATGCTCTTGTGCTGGGTTTTAATAGTAAAATTTCCAAATCAACTCTATAAACACGCTTGAAAAATACAGGAAACAATTTTCTGTTGCACGGAGAAACTGAAGAATAATTCTAAACTTGGGCTGGGTTTACACCCATTTAGAAGTAATATAGTATATCAGCAAAAAATATCACCATCCAACTCATATCCAAGTTTTTACTTAGCTGTTTGGCATTGAACTGGATCTCTGAAATTGTATACATTAGACTCATCAGGACATTTGGCACTCTTACGAACCCTAGGCGATATCTTCATTTGTGGCTGCAGTGTAAGAAGCACCCATGCAAAGAAGCCAAGATAGTGAATAATATTTTGATGCTTCTGTTTCTGTTGTGTTAATATTCTGCTGAGCTTTTCACAATGTTTGTGGCCAAAATCTCTACATAATCAACAATCATACAGCTTTCTTCATCCAACTAAATGGTCAGTCTGGTGCCTTTTCTAATCCACCCTACACAGCACTACCTGCTTAATCTTCCTAAGGTACAGTTCTGAAAGTGTCATTCTACTACCAGAATATTCAAGATCTCTCAGTTATTTTAAAGAGAGAGCTCCACATTTTTGCGTTTCATTCAAAGGTATTCTACAGAGGGGAACAGCAAGAGAGATGGGGAAACATGAGGTGTGCACCAGAAGTGTCAAAGATCTTAGTCTGGCTGGGTTATGGGACTCAAGAAGGGACTTTACAGGAAATAGATTTGGAAAGATAGGTTGGGTACATGCCATGGAAGGCTTGAAATGAATGGCAAAAATCTGGAGCTTTATCTTGAAGATAATTGAAGGATCTTTAAGATTTTGAATAGGCAAATGACATTATCAGAATTGTGCCTTAGGAAGATTAAGCAGGCAGTGGTGTGTAGATTGAATTACACATGTTCAATCTATCCATTTTTGGAGATCCAAGGCAAGCATCACCTCCTCAGTAAATGTTGATATGATTCTTTAAAGTGGAAACAATCTCTCCCTATCACCAATCTCCTGTGGCATCTCCACACCTCTATGATCTCTCTTCATAGACTTTAAATTCCTTGAGGGGATATTTGTATTAATCCTTCTTGTCCTCCAGTACTCTTGCTCAGAACTTGTACTTTCAAAATGAAAGGATTTTTGTTTTGAAACAATTTTAGAAAGTGCTTAGACATTACCTTTTTTAATACTGCCTTTCCTTCAGTCTCTCAATTCTTTCTTGTTCTCTGATTAGATATATGTTGGGTCTTCTTGTTCTATTTTCATATTTCTTACCGTTTTTTCTGTAGATTCCATCTCTTTATTTTCTCTCTGTGCTTAATTCTGAATAACTTCCTCAAATCTATATTCAAGTTCTCTAATTCTCTCTTTAGCTGTGTCTAATAAGCTATTTAACCTGTCAATTAAACTTTTAATTTCCATGATATTTGTATTTGGTTCTTTTAAAAAAAATGTGCCTATTATCTTTTTACACTGCCTTGTTGTCTTATTTTCAGTCTTGAAGTTAAGTTTTTAAGCATCTTAAACCTATTTCTTTTATCTGACAGCTCTAATATCTGAAGTTCCCAAGAGTCTAATCCTTCTCTTTGTTGTATCTACTAATCATTGCTTAGGCAAACTATTTTCTCATATTTGAGAATTTTAAATTGTAAGTTCACCTTCAGCAAGACTTTATCTCTGGCAATCATATTTAAAATTACTTGAGGATATATCCCTTTCAGAGTAGTTTTACATTTGCTTTTGTTAGATGCTTCCATGCTTCCATCAATTTTTTTCACTAATTTATCAGCCTAGGGTTTCCTAAACTATGGAGGAAGTTTAATTAGAACCACAGACATAAGTGATAGTAAGCCTGTTGGGAAGAATTGCCAGGAAATGCTTTTTTTTTTTTTTTTAACCCAGAGGCCAAATGATATAGAAGCTTCATTGTTATCTCTTTTTCTGGTGAGCTGATGATTTTTTAGACCAGCCTTTCACTGATGATGTAGCTCTTTGAGACCCAGCTTTATGCAAGGCTCTCAAAGATATCAGTTCTATCTTCCTAACTCATGTTGGGCCAGAGATTTATGTCCTGATTCCATGAGGGTTTTGAAACCTAAGCTCTGAGTTCTCAAGGCTGTTGTCTTTCCTTCCACAACCATAGGCTGCCAGGATTTTGATTCCCTTTTGTGTTGCACCCCAGAGACTTTCCTTACGTTCTTTCAAGAACATTTATTAGTTATTAAGCAGAATGCTCCAGTGACTTGTGAAGGGAGAGATTGCAGATTATGTAGTCTATAAAAATACTAGGAAGCCTAGACTTGAAAATACCTGTGATGGTTTGCTATTAGTGAAGTTCAGTTTCAATTTTTTTTTGAATCCTTTTATTTAAAAGAAATCTCTGAGTCCCAAAACAAAGGCAGAACTGAGTGTCACTTATAAGTATAATCACAAAAATAATGTTCTCACATGTTTTTGATCAGCCTAAAAGCTTTCATCCAACCTCCCTTCTCTGGCCATCAAAGTTATATTCTGCCTTCACATGTCATCTCAGATTCAGCCCTCTCCCTAATGTTTTCCATAATGATAATAATAATAATTACAAAACAATAACAATTATTTATTAAATGATTGCCCTGTGTTAAGCACTATACTGGCATTTTGCATAAGTTACCTTATTTTTCTAAATGACTCTATGACATTTTTAACCTCATTTTACAAGTGAAGAAACTGATGTTCCTAGAAGTTAAATGACTTTTCAAAGTGACCTAGATAGTAGTGGGTTGAACCACATGAAACAGCTGATATTCAACTGTTTTAACCCACAACAAAGCAGTTTTGCATGCTTCGATCTAACAAATAGTGAAGGTGGCATTCACATTAAGGTCTGACCAATTTCTAACTTCATATGCTTCCCGTTAGACAACACAGCCTCTCCACCATAATAATTATTCCTTCCTCTAGGCTATAACAGCACTTTTTTTTTTTTTTTTTTTTTTTGTGAGGCAGAATCTTGCTCTGTTCCCTTGGCTAGAGTGCTGTGGCATCAGCCTAGCTCACAGCAACCTCAAACTCCTGGGCTAAGCGATCGTCTTGCCACAGCCTCCTGAGTAGCTGGGACTACAGGCATGCACCACCATGCCCAGCTATATTGCAGCACTTTTATACCATCTGTCTTTACTCACTTTCCTCATTTCACTCTCAGTTACAGTAAAGTATGTACACCCATCTTCTCTGACAGATTGTTAGCTCCTTGAGGGCTGTGCCTTAGCTCTGTATCCCCAGTCCTTAATGCAGTACTTGGTACATGACTTCAATATATTTTTTCTTTAAATAAACTAACCTAGGTTATTGAAGTCTTGGTTGACATGCTTCTGAGTCTTTTTCTTTCTCCTCATTTCCTTTAGTGGCAATTTTAAAACATGGTCTCAAAGTTTTTGACATTATTCCCATCAAGAAGTTGGGTCTAAAGGGGGGGGTAGGGAAAAAAATATGAAACTATTGTTTTTAACTTGCACTGTTCACTTAATAATTTATCATGAATATTTCCCATATTATTTCATATCATTGTACAAGAAATAATGTATACATTATGAGGACATACTGTATCTAACAAGATATACTGTTAGACTCTTTGATTCTGTAAAATTAAATTGAAAAAAAAAAAAAGTTTTCCCATTAAAAAAAAAAAAAAAAAAAACAAGAAGTTGGGTCTATCTATGTCTGTTTTCCATGAATCTGAGTGGGCTTGTGACTGCTTTAACCAATGGAGTAGAGTGATGTCATGTAACTTCCAAGGCTAGGCCATAAAAGCTCATGCAGCTTCTGCCTAGGTTCTTGAAATGCTTCCCTCTTGGGTGCTCTATCTCAGAACCCAGTAGCCATGCTATGAGAAGCCCAATCCACATGGAGAGCTCTCACATAGCTTCTCTCACCAACAGTCCCAGCCAAACCCAGCCTTTGAGCTATCCCAGCATAGGAGCCAGGCAGATGAGCAAAGAAGCCTCCAGATGAGTCCAACGCCCAGCTATTTGATTGAGTAACCTCCAAGCATTTGAGTCTTCCCACCTGAGATCCCAGATATTGTGGAGCAGAGATAAGCTACACATTCCATGAGCATAATACAATGATTATTGCTTTACACCACCACTTTGGAATAGTATGTTGTGCAGCAGAACAACAAACCAGCTCTAAATAACTAAAAGATTGCTTTCATTTGGCCTATCAGGCAGGAGCAGCTATAGCCTGGTCAATTCTGAACCCTCTAGAGGTTGGGCTGGTAGCATAAGGGAGTTCCTTTCCCCCAGTGATAAGGGTCTGATGGTAAATGACTGCCCCATGTCTAGAATCGAAAGTGTACTTCTAGTGGATCTCAGCTTCTGGACATGTTTTGAGCATTTGGCTCACAACTGTTGACTTTGTCTTACTGACCCACTGTCCTGGGCCAAGCCTGAACCCAGCCTGGTTGGCTTAGAAGAGTGGCCTCCCAACTCATTATTGTCACCCACTTTTGTTGGGGCTGGACCTTGCCTCTATAATCCTCATATTGATTCTGACACATCAAATTAACCTACAGTAGTCAAGCCATTCACTAGAAGCTGAGCTCTGCTACTGCTCAGAAGCCTTGGTGCCCTATCTACCCTCTTGTTCATGACCACTCAAAGACTGATTCCAGTCCAGGTTGCCAGCCAAGCTCTACCTTCTTGGACTTGGTGACTTGGACTCTGACCCCTCTTTGGAGGCGTACAGCTTATTCTTCACTTCCAGCCATCCTAGCCAGCATAACCCTTCTTTTTACCAGGATTTGTTAGCAAACAGCATACAAATGTATACAAATGGCTGTAGCATGGCTAGGCCCACCCTCTTCATGGCAATTCATCTTGCCAAACTGTCTAACAGCAGACACACCTGCACAGGGATGGAGGCAGAATAAGCAGTGTGAGGCAGTGGTCACTAGGAGCCCCTGAAGCCCAGAGGCAGAGGCATCAGAAACTCCTGGGCCAGCTGTGGGAGAGTTTCTGGCATCCGGTCCCAAGCATGATTCATGTTAAGAAGTAGGCAGGGACAGCCCTGGTGTTTTGTTAGGCCAGTCCTGTGCTGTGGGAGGGCATTCTTCTAGGTGCTATGAGAACCATCCAAGCCTGGTTCTCTGGTCCTCCCAGAGATCTGTAAACTGTCTAATACTTTTAATAAAGACCTTTCTGCTTAAATCAACCAGAGTGGATTATTTTGTCTAAAATTAAGAACACTGAATTTATCATCTTCTAATACCTTGTGATTCTGAAAATCGTTCAGAAAATCCTATAACTGTAGACTGTTTAATTTTTGTTTGCAGGTCCTGACAGAAAGTATGTACTATTAATATTGAAAATACTTCTGCTACCCTACTGTGATAGTAGAAAATTAACAAGTTCAATGCAGTAATGTTAAAAACAATGACCAATCAGATGACATATTCAAATAGTATTATTTTCATGAAAAGTTGTTTGTTTTTGTTTTTTTTTTTTTTTAGAGATGAGATCTCATTCTGTCACCTCGGACTGAAATGGAGTGGTGTTATAGCTCACATCATAACAACCTCAAATTTCTGGGCTCAAAAAAAAAAAAAAAAAATTTCTGGGCTCAAGCAATCCTCCTGCCTCAGCCTTCTGAGAAGCTGGGAGTACAGGTGTGTGCCACCGTGCCCAGCTAATTTTTCTATTTTTTGTAGAGATGAGGTCTCCCTCTTGCTCAGGCTGATCTTGAACTCCTGACCTCAAGCAATCCTCCTGCCTAAGCCTCCTAAAGTGCTACAATTACAGGTGTGAGCCACCGCTCCTGGCCTCCACTAAAAGTTTTAATGTTAATGTTAATAATGTTCAGTAATAAAAGTGTAAATATTGATAGTTAAAGCTTTTAAACATTATAAAATAAATTTGTGATTTACCTTAAGAGTTTCATATTTATCTACCTTTTGAAATTTCTATTTTGGGGAAATGTTTTATAAGGGATATAATAGATTTTATAGTAATATATGTATTTGATTTATGAATATCTATTTTGGATACGCATGGCAAAAATATTTTTGCTGATTAGGATTCTTGATCAAAATGTTTAGAAACCACTGCTGTGAATTCAAAGTATTCATTTTTAAAGAGACTTTAAAGAGCATCTAATATGAAATAGTGAAATTCTTTTATTTCAAAGTATTACACGGGTACAAATGTTTTTTATTACAAGGATCGCTTTTATAATGCTTGGGTCAGGGTTATAAGTGTGCCCATCACCCAGATAGTGTTCATTGCACCCGTTGGGTATGTTTTTTTCCCATCTCCTCTTCCTGCTTACTCCTGGTTGATTTCCATTAAGTTACACTTTCCTCTATGCACATGTGTACTGTGAAGTTGTTTTCTTCAAAGAAAGCTACAATACCTAAAACAAACAATGTGCTTTGGTAAAATCCCCCCCATCTGCTTCTTTCCTGAAGGGCCTTGAGGAGTACTGTCTGCAAACCATTGATACAGTAGCCATCTCTTATTTCCCTGATTGGGAAACAGAGGCCCAGAAAGGAAATGACTTAGTCAAGATTATTTAATGACTGAACTGGGGCTCAACCCCATTTCCTGAATCTCTTTTTGGCCAAAAGTCTTTCATGTAAATGCTACATTTAAAAGAGTTTTCTAGTGATGTTTTCTAATTTGTGTTTCCTTTGCAGTTCTGAAATGTTGAGAGAGGTTTGCAAATCTGAGGCTGGTGAGTATCTGAGAAGCTGGAGGGAAATGTTGGAACCCCTACCTCTCACCCTCAACTCCAGCACTTCCAAGCAAAGCTGTTCACATAAAAACTTTTTTAAACAAGTTCACTGTGCATTTAGTTTCTGCTTTCTTGCCTGTTTGGCTTTAGTCGAAAAAATCTGGATTGGAAGCCCAGCCAAACACTTTCATCAGATCCAATCACAGTCACGCTGTCATCTGATAGTAATGTGGCATCACCCAAACATTTGCTCTCTTGTTCACACATGTGGACTCTAACCAGCAAAGGAATAAGCTGTAGTGGCTACAAGCAAATATCTCTGAACTTCACTGAGTTTGATGACAGTGGTAATAAAAATAGTCTTTTCCATGACGAACACTACCCAGTAAGTCAACAGTTCAAAAGGGATAGTTTTAAGAGTAACCAGTGCATTAGCTCTTGTCAATGAGATTCCTTTTGGCAGTAATATATTCCGGGGATTAAGTTAAACCAAATGTTTGTAACAATGGAAATGTACTCATGTTAACAGTTAGGATTATCGTCCCAGTGAATATTTACTGTAGTTGCATTCAAATTTACCCTTTTGGACATTGTTTGATCATTTTCATCTCTTTTTGATAAATTCCATTTTAAATTAAAACCAATAGAAAGCATCCTTTAACATTTTAAAAGTCTTGCAGTTTATTTTCTTTTAAAATGTTTATTATTTTTTTTCTTTCTTTTTTTTTTTTTTTTTAGGGGCTTCTCTCCCTCTGCCCACACAGTGTTGGCAGGCAGCAGTAAAAGCCCTGCTTGAGAAAGTTCTGTAAATTCTTTGGCTACATTTGCCCTCACTTGGTGCTCATAAATTTTAGACCTGGCCGAGGCTGGACACTACATGACATTTTTCCTTGATTACTCTTTGACTTCACATATGTTTTCTGCCACTTGGTTACTTTGTGGTCACACAGGTAAGAAGCCCAGTGTTGACTATATAACCCGAGAGCTTATCTCTCTGGTTCCTCATGTACTTAGGGGGAGCCAGGGTAGAAAGGCCCATCTACATATGACCTCCCATGAAATGAGCTTTCTGCTGGCTTCTGGAGTCACCCTGGAAATTCCTGGCTGCAGAATTCAGCAAGACCAGGTACTAGTGTTGTGACTCACAAACGTACTTTGTTATTTTTAGGACTTTGTTCTGACTCAATATTTTTGTTGGTTGATAGGAAGAAAATTATTTTTATCTCATTAGGCCATATGTGACATCTCATCATGCTTTTAATCTATAAGATAGATGGAAGAGATTAATAGGAAATTTACACTTGGAGTTGCTTTGCTGCTGTTTTCTTTTATCACTTGTGGCTGTATTAACATGTACACAAAGGAACCATCTATTCCCCTACAATGAGGAGAGGAGAAGGGCCTCAGGATTGGCTTCAGGGCACCTATGACCCAAATGCCTCCAGAGGACCCTCACAGAGCCTTGTCATGTTGGTGAGATTGTCCTTCACTCTCCCAGGCCACCACACCACAGCAAGCTCAGAGAGCCCCAGGAGAAATGTTTGTAGCAATGGAAATGTGTTCATGTTAATGGTTAGGATTTGCATCCCAGTTAATATTTACTGTAGTTATGTTCAAATTTACCCTTGTGGACACTGTTTGATCAGTGGAGGAGGAAACTCTCGTTCATTCCCAAGTCACTCCCAGGCCACCATACAACCACCAGATGCAGAAGAGAGCAGTCCAGTGGCCCCACCTTTCAGCTAACCACTAACCACTAGTCCTCAAGCATGAACTGACTGCCCATCTTCTTATTACATGGTGGCTCGTAACCATAGTTGTACCTATAATACCTGCAAAGCTCTTTAAAACACTAATGCTGACGTTCCAATACAAACCAACTAAATCAGAATCTTTAAGGGTGAGGCAGGAACATCCCTAAGTGTTAACAGCTCCCCAGAGGATTTCCACTTACTTATTCAAGTATCCTCTCTGCAATAAGTCTTTGACCTCAAAGAGATCTTTGATCCATTGGCCTTATTGCTTTTTCAGCATTCATCACTCCCTCATTTCCTGGTATCCAGATCCTCATGGTCCGTAATTATAATCATGTGCAAAAGCTCAATCTCTCTCCACTGTTATACTCCCCTGGTAAAGTCCCCTAATGCTGTTAAACTGACTGCCACAGCTATGCCGTGCCTGGACCAGATCTCTTAAACATTCCTAGGGAAAAACACATGACCAATCTTGTTAACTGTTTTAATTTTAAATCCATAGCCACAAATCTCAGTTGGACATAGCCCGCAGCTCAAAAATCCTATTATGCTTTCAGATTTTCAGTTTCCCATACTACACCTTTTATTCTCTTCCCCAAATCTAGATTTCCCTCCCCTCATCACCACTCTTGGCTGATGATCTGGCCTCATCATTCATTGGGAAAATACAGAAATCAGAGGGATTCCTCATCTTCCTAACTCCAAATCTGCAAAACCACCCACAACTGTATCCACGCCTTTTGCCCTCTCCCCACTTGCTATGGATAAAGTGTCCCTGCTTCTACCAAAGGCCAACCCTCCACTTGGCTCTGGATCTCTCCTTCTCCTGTCTTCTGAGGGACTTCATTTCTCCCTTCATTGGAAAGTATTGCTAATTTCTTCCTAGCAGTTTACAAATATGTCTCACTACCTTCCATCTTGAAACAAAACAAACCTCCCTTAACTCCACACCCATCTTAGCTATCACACCATGTTTCTGCTTCTCTTCACTTGAAAATTATTTAAAAGAGCTGTCTCTAGTCACTCTCCCCACTTCCCTAGTACTCCAGGAAAAACCACAATTATCAGGGTGAGCCTCACCTTCCAAACATCTTTTCCTTGACATCTAAAAGGAATCTCGGCCGGGCACGGAGGCCCACGCCTGTAATCCTAGCACTCTGGGAGGCCGAGGCGGGTGGATCGCTCGAGGTCAGGAGTTAGAGACCAGCCTGAGCAAGAGTGAGACCCCGTCTCTACTAAAAATAGAAAGAAATTATATGGACAACTAAAATATATATATACAAAAAATTAGCCGGGCATGGTGGCGCATGCCTGTAGTCCCAGCTACTTGGGAGGCTGAGACAGGAGGATCCCTTGAGCCCAGGAGTTTGAGGTTGCTGTGAGCTAGACTGACGCCACGGCACTCACTCTAGCCCGGGCAACAGAGTGAGACTCTGTCTCAAAAAAAATAAAAAATAAAAAATAAATAAAATAAAATAAAAGGAATCTCAAGCTTAACATGTCCACAATCCCTTTTTCCTGGCCCTGCAAAACAATCTGGTCTCTCCCCAGTCTTCCTATTTCACTCAGTGGCAGCCTTATCCACTGGGTTCAAGCTTTGATTCTTCTCTGTCTCTCATACCCTATGTATAATCCATCAAATTGTTTTGTTGGCTGTTCTTCCAAATTGTGCCCCACAACCATCCACCTCTCTCCATTTCCCATCACTCCAGTCCAATCACCACCATTCCTCACTTGGACAGTCTCCTCCTTCCACTCCTGTCTCATGACATCCATTTTCTGTACGGCAACCAGGGTGGTCATTTAAAAACCCAGATGAGGCCAGGCACAGTGGCTCATGCCTGTAATCCTAGCACTCTGGGAGGCCGAGGCAGGTGGATTGCTTGAGCTCAGGAGTTCAAGACCAGCCTGAGCAAGAGTGAGACCCCGTCTCTACTGGAAAAAAAAAAAAGAAAGAAATTATATGGACAACTAAAAATATATATAGAAAAAATTAGCCGGGCATGGTGGCACATGTCTGTAGTCCCAGCTACTCGGGAGGCTGAGGCAGGGGGATTGAGGTTGCTGTGAGCTGGGCTGACGCCATGGCACTCTAGCCTGGGCAACAGAGTGAGACTCTGTCTCAAAAAAAAAAAAAAAAAAAAAAAATTAAAAAAAACCCAGATGAGATCAGATCATATCCAGCAGCTACGCATTTTATTAATACTTAGAATAAATCCAAACTTTTCTCTAGGCCTATCTGACCTGGCCCTGGTTCTCAAACCTCATCTCAGATCACTCCTCCCTCCCACTCCCACCTTTGCCCTAGAATAGAGGGCCACTGTATATTCCAGAATCCCTCTGTATTCCAGAAAAATCTCAAACCCTTTAATTCTGCTTGTGTTGACTAAACTGTTTGCTCCCAGACCTTCTTATCTCAGCTCAAAAGTCACTGACCATTCATTCTAAAGTAGCCACCATCCAAACCATTGCTTTTTATTACATCACTCAGTTTTCTTTTCTTCATGGTGCTGAAATGAAGTGATTTTAGTTGACATCCCCAAAGTAAGTAAAGCTCCTCTTAAAGCTATCCTCCAGGGATTAGTGTAATAAGGAAAGACCTTAGAGTGAGATGAACTCTAAGGAAGTCTAAAAATGATACTTCATTTTTAAGGGCAGTACCTGGACTACACAGGTAGGTATTACTGGCTTTCTCAAATGACCTTTGGAGAGGTTTGAAATTTGGTGAGTATAATCACTATTTTAGCTCTAGCTCTAACATTCAGGTCCTTTGAACAAATCACATGGTCCAGAGAATTTTGGATCAGATATTCTATGTTCCTCTATCTCAGCAAAAAGCACCAACTGAGGGGACTTTTTTCTTCTTCTTTTCGTGACAATGTTTAACCTATAAATATCTGTGACCTACAGCGACTTTAGTGATGCTCTAAAGGATGATCTGGCTCTTACTTCTCACAGTGTAAAAGGTCTTCCATGTTTAATTTAAGAAATAACTATTTTTTACATTAAATTTCCTCATAACAAAAGGATATAATGAATTTTGTCTCCTGACTGGTAACACCACTTCTGCTTTCAGAAGCTAATTAGAAGATGCCCATTTTGAATTGTTTGATACCACTGATGAATGAGAAATATACATGGGTAATTTTTCTTTACTGCTAATGGGCATTAAATGGCACATATCCTACAGAATAAAGTTCTTTTCCCTGCTATAATAATAGCTGTTTTGTTTTGACTTCAGGAATTCTGGAATCAATGTTCAGCCAACAGTAATTACTGCTCATTACAATAATCATCACCATCAGCATGATCGGTCCCCTGGGGTACAAGTCAGGGCCTAAGGAAATGCATTTTTATCTAGGATGATGGAGATTTTACCTGAGGCCCAGGGCAGCCTCTCTGGGAGCCAAATTTGATGACTAATACTGGCAGCTGTTAATATATTTAATTCTTAAGTCAGAATTTTTGTTTTAAGTGTTTTCTGAGTGAAACCATATTCAAAGGAATCTGAAATTTCAACCTCATGTTGAAAAGTTTTTATGGATTCCATGTATGAAATAGAAACAAGAGCAAATGGAAATAAATGGCTAGAAGTTTATCGAGCAAAAAAAGGTAATATCAGCAGCAGCCCATATTACAGAGATGTGGAGACCAATCTTGGTTTGGGGATTCCCTTCAAAATAACTCGTAATAGAATGGCTAGGAAAGGAGTAGGTGCTGGAGTGAAAGCAGGTACCACGGGTAGTTTACAGAATACAATCATAAAATCGCAGGATCAAAATGGATCTGAGGCTTGAATCCCATTTTTAGCATTAGGGTGAAGCTTTACTATGTGCTAAGCATTAGTTATATTTGGAATTCAGAAGCAAGAGCCTAGGCTCTGTCTTTAAGAGATTGGTAGTTGAGCAGCACTATTATTGGTTAGGATGTAATCCTCTCAGCAAGGTATTCAACTACATCCAAATAAAAATATTTACAGTGGCTTAACTAAATAGATTTATTTTTCTCCCAAATGTCCGGTGCAGAGGTAGGCGATTCAGAGCCATCCAAGTTCTGGCTCCAAATATCTCTGTGCTCCACTATCACTAACATGTGACTTTCCTCCACAAGCTTGTCACTCAAGGTTGCCAGGTAGCGCTCTACCTCCAGCTGCATGCCTCCTGCCGAGAAAGAAGGACAAGAAAGAACAAAGAGAAAAGAAGGAAAGCTGCCTGAATCAGGAAAACAAAATCTTTCCCAGAAATCTCTAGCACACATGGGTTTATATCTTCAGGCCAGAATTGTGTGGCAAGGCCACCCCATCTGCAAAGGATTTGGGGAAGGTGAGTGTTTAAGCCACACATATTATTGCCACTCCAACTAAAATAGGGACTCTGTTGTAAGAAAAAATGGGAGAATGAGGATTAGTTAGCAACAGGCAGTGTCTGCCATAGACTAATAAGAACGTTGACGATTACACCAGACTATGATTTGTACTTATTAAATTTTTGCAGGCAAGCACAGGACTGTCTACCTTCTGGTTAGGGGACAGTGTCATGGAGGGCTTCACTGAAGAAGTAACACTTGAACTGATTCTCTAAGAAAAAATGGAATTTTCAAGGTAGACCAAAAAAGGGACTGCTTTAGGCAAGGACTAAGAGGGTTAAGTGGGCATGGAAAATGGTTGTTCATAGCAACATTTTTAGTTGCTACTGGCAGAAATGCAGTTTGAACCAAAAAGTACAGAGGTAAAGTTTCAAGCATGGCTGGCTGTAGGGTCTCAGTTGATGTCACCAAGACTAAATCTCTCTCCATCCTTTGATTCTGCAATAGCCAGTAAGCAGCTCCAGGCTTATACCCCATCCTATTAGCAGCTCCAGCAGTTCTAATAAAGTTCTGAGTATGAATCTCATTGGAACATCTTGGGATGTGTGTCTGTCACCCTGACCTATCACCTTAGACAGGAAAATGGCATATATTGATGGGACAAGGGGGATTTCATGTCCAACCCAGAACACTAACCAAAACACTTGAAATAAGAGCAGGAAAGAAGGTTTTCCAAAGGAAAACTGAGAGTATATAAAGTAAGCAAAAATTGCAAATGTCTCTAACAAAGAATAAATTATTTTAGTGATGTTTAGAAGGTGTAATGTACAAGGCATAGTGAACAATTGGTTGATTTGGGTGAGGGGCAAGGAAGACTCTGAAATGACACTAGAATTCAGGCTTGGGTATATGGATATGATGTTGGCACTAAACAAACTGGTGACTATACAGTGAGGACCAAGTGGGGATGGGCAAGAGATGGGGAAGGTTATAGGCAATAATAATAATAAGTAATAATAACTACACACCCTGGCAAGCCAAGGGAAAGAAACAGCAGGGAGCAGGAAATATAGATCTAGCACTTAGAACTAACCACTGGACTAGATTTTGCAAATCTTCAGGCCCATGTATGTTTACATGGGCATCTAAAATGTATTTATTTTAATATGCAAAGCACTCTGATTTTGAAAAATTTCCAAACACATCCTACCTCAGCTGTATCTGTTATACTTTCAGTTCTCTAATGTCTCCTTTCCTCTTTCTCTTAGGTAATTGGTGCATTAAAATGTCAAAACAAGGGGTTAAATTAGAAAGAGTTTGAGATGAACAGTGAATGGAACCTGCAGCCATAATGAAAAATAGCATCTAAATTTTTGAGCCTACGTGAAGCCAATAAACTGTCCCTAAGTCCAGTTTAATTAATGTGCAGCATTTGTCTACTCAAAAATGTATGAATAAATCTTCAAAGCCAAATGATTATTTTAAAATATGAGTTGGCCAATACAGTATGAGTTAGCATACAAGCAGATTAAAATGGTATTTTCATTTGGAATGAACATGGTTTAAGATTTACAAACTTTAAACAAGATTTCTCATATACATATTTGGTTTTTCTTTTAGGCGACTATTGTAACTGAGATTTAGTGACCTGGTTTCAAAAGAACAAGGATAATTTTTTAAAATATCTCCTAAATCTCATTAGTTGTATTAATCCCTTAAACTGAAAGGGATTGCTATTTTGAATACATTTCAGGAGTTATATGTGGTTGGCAACACTTCAATAATACCACCTTGATTAACATCTTGATTAAAATATTACTAAAAATGGATAGAAAGTTCAATTTCTATGCATTTTAAGAATAACACAGATTATTCTGAAAGAAGACTAACATATATGATCTGCAATAGATACTGTTAGATCTCTAGTCAACAACCATTTCTCCCTTTTCTCCTTTCTCGTAGAACCTTGCTGCTTACAAGTATGTGCTGTTCTCCCCGAGCCTTCTGCATCAGGGGAGGTTGGCCCTTCCTCAGCCCCAGAGGGTGAATCCTGTTTGGTCTAAGACAATCAAGATGGTCCTATTCCCTTCACAATGACTAGTCAGGCATTTGCTTGTGTGATTTTAGGAGAAGTCAGCTGGGAAGCAAGTGGGGAGACTTTCCCCACTCCTAAAAAGCGGCACAAGAGAGAGGCCATCTAGTATCTCCTAGAGGTTGCCTTGTCTGGATGTAGCCTGCAATTGTTGTTACTGCCTTGCCACTATGAGGTGAACTGGGCTGAAGATAACCAATGTACTGAATAAAACTTTTATTGGCTAAACATTATCTCTTCTGAAAGGTGGCTGTGCTCCATAAATCAAATTATGGATCAGTTTCTTATTTGGTAAACCAAGATACAGAACATAACATTGGTTGTTGAAAATCAAGTGTTCACATCAATATGTTTTCTGTTCCACATCTAATCAGGAGGGGTGATGATCTATCTAGAATAATTTTCTAAGCTGTATTTAGTTGTGGACATATTTAATACGTTTAAAGCACAACTTTAAAAACTTCTCAGGGTAGCTATGTAGAGCTAATAACAACTGGGAACTAAAATTAAACTATTGATGGGTGACGTTTTATTTAGATAGTCTTCAGTCTGCACAAAATGAGTGAGTAAAACCACATATTTCTAACCTAAAACAATTTTATCCAGGTAATTTTCTTTTTTGGAATTAAAAAGTATTTAAGTTTTGATATTATTAGTGTAACATCCCCATGGAACCATTTAATCACAGAAGGCTAATCTTTCCACACAACATTCTCTCCTACATGAAACTTTCCTGAGAAACAATTTAGAATCCTTCTATTTTTGAATTGAGTATTCAATCATCTTGTCTAGACTGCCTTGGTAGATAAGGCCACAGAGTCAGTCTGTGTGAATCACCCATTTTCATGTTGCCCAGACATAAATTCTTTTCAACAGTGCAGACTGTCCAGTCATCAGCCTCAAAAATATGTACGTCAAAGGGGGAACTGAATGAGAGGATGTTCATGGCTTAATTCCACATGTAACCACTTACAGAAAAGTAAAGTTACAAAAAATGTCCTCTGACAATTACTGGCAACATCTTTGGATACAAGATGGTATGTTCAGAACACAGCTTCAGAAATCAATAAATCAACAACAATTAGTTGGGCCTGGGTAATTGCACCTTAAGAATGAAGGACAGCAGGGTGGTGTTGCCAGAAAAATACCAGCTGGCTGGTCACCTGCAGGTGGACATTACTTTGGTGACATTGCAGAAGTCAAAGATATAATTCTTGGATTTATAGATTTAAAATTTTGACCTCCACAGTGCACCAGAGTTGTCAGACTCAAGAAGGCAATGTCATGATAACCAAACACACAGGGGACTGATATATCAATCAGAATGCCATGTATTCATTTAAATAAGAAATATGATTGTGACACACAAAAGAATGATCATTTTGGCATAACCTGTTGTCTTAGTTCATTCCTGCTGCTACAACAAATACCTTAGACTGGGTAATTTATAAGCAATAGAAATGTATCATTCACAGCTCTGGAGGCTGGGAAGTCCAAGATCAAGGCACCAGTAGATTTGGTATCTGGTGAGGGCTGCTCTCTGCTTCATAGATAAAGCCTTCTCGCTACATCCTCAGAAGAGGGCAAACAGGATCCCTCAAGCCTCTTTCATAAGGGCACTAATCCCATTCATGATCACCTCCCAAATCCCCCACATCTTAATACTATCACCTCAGAAGTTGGGTTTCAACATGTGAATTTGGGGGGATACAAATATTCAGACCACAGCACCTGTATTTTCCCTGTAGGTAGCTAATATTTAAATCAAATTATAATCAGAAAGTTGCTTGGTGAGCAGTGACAAATTTGAACTAGAGGAGTTGTTCATATGATTCAAATGTTTGGTGGCACTGGATTTTAATAGCCTAATTTCATCATTTTCAAATTGTATTCTTATTTTATTAGCAACAGGATATATTTTGAGGATAAAACCATACAAGGAACACATACATAGATATAGATATGGATATAGACATATAGATACCTCTGCTCCTCTCTCTCTCTCTCTCTCTCTCTGCTTTGATTGAACTATGGTAGCCTATCCAGGTCCTCATACGCTCAGCAATCCCATGGCCTGCAGGGAAGCAGCAAAATTCTCATGTGGAAACACAACTTCCAAGGATTGTGAAAGGGATTCCAAGGATGAACCAGCATATGCAGAGATACAGAAGCATGAAAGACTATGGGACATTCTAGGAAGAGCAGTGGTTTGACAAGAATGGAATATAGTATTTGTGAGGAGATAGAGGACATAGTAAGAGATCGGGCTTAAGAAGTAATCAAGAGACAAATAATGAAGGAAAGAACCTGTAAGCCTTGCTAAATTACTTGAAAAAAATATTTTTTCCCATAGAAAGCTATGGAAAGGCCAGGAGCAGTGGCTCACGCCTGTAATCCTAGCACTCTGGGAGGCTGAGGTGGGAGGATCACTCAAGGTCAGGAGTTCGAAACCAGCCTGAGCAAGAGCGAGACCCCATCTCTACTAAAAATAGAAAGAAATTATCTGGACAACTAAAAATATATAGAAAAAATTAGCCAGGCATGGCGGTGTGTGCCTGTAGTCCCAGCTACTCAGAGGCTGAGGCAGAAGGATCGCTTGAGCCCAGGACTTTGAGGTTGCTGTGAGCTAGACTGATGCCACTGCACTCTAGCCTGGGCAACAGAGGGAAACGCTGTCTCAAAAAAAAAAAAAAAAAAAAGAAAGCTATGGAAAGCCTTAAAAGGATTTTCAGTGGGGCCATAACATGATCAAATTTCACTTTTATAAATATCACTGTGGCTGAAATATAGAAAATTGGAGTTAGCGGGAAGGGTATAATATATGCAAGGAGGATAGTTAGGAGGCCTATATCACATGCTACCAGGGCTCCCACACTTGTCACCTTACCCTGAGAACTTCACTGCCACGACTCTAGTCCTCCAATGGCCAGCACCTGCATTTCATCACCTGAAAGCTTTCTCTTGCTGCGGGAGCCCACTTTGTTGACTGAGGCAGTCCTGAAGTGTCAGAGGATGAATGCCCTAGCAACACCCTTGACCAATAATGAGGGGGCTGGTGTAAAACTCTGGGGCGTGCGTTAGCCCCAATTGAGACTAAGCCCCAGTTGCCCACAGTGGTAGTCAACTTGACAATGGAAATTTTGGCTGCTTTCCTTTCCTTGTCTCACTTCCCCACTCCTCTCCTTGTATACTTCATCTCCCACATTACTTGCACTCAAATCTTTATCTCAGAATCTGCTTTTGGGAGAATCTAAGCTAAGACAAGTCCACTGTAGGTGAAAGATGATGAGTGCCTGAATTGAACAAAGAAAGCAGAGTGGGAGGCAAAGGAAGTGGGCTGGGATACATTCAAAAGAGGTAAAGGCTAAATAGGAGTGATATTGGAGAATTCCAGGGTGGCATCCAGGTTTCTGATTTGGGGGACTGGGAAACAGCGGTAAAGTAAATAGAGGAGAAGGAGGATTTGGGGAAAGACAATGGGCTCAGAGTTGCACATGCTGAGTCTGAGACAAACATGTGGCGGTGAGAAGTAGGATGTTAGAAGTACCAGCTGGAGCTCAGGAGACTGGCCTGAGCTGGAGACATGTACTTGAACAATGGGCTTTTATCATTGTTCAGCACCTGAATCTCCTTCACATTTAGGGAAAATAAAAGATAAATGATGGCAAGGCCCCTTCCTCCCTTGAGACAAATCAATAGAGGTGCAGATTCACTTTCTCAACTCATTAGCATTAGGGCACAGTTATGTGACCTAGGCTTAACCAATCAGATGCCCCCATCAGGAATTGTACACATTGCAGGCCATGCACAGAGCCAAGGGCAGTCTGATTGTTCAGGGTGGACATGGCCGAATTGAGAGTCCAGTCTTTCTGGCTTGATGGCAGCAGCAATAATGCTCTCTCTTCTGTCATTTCTGACGGGTTAGCTTTAGGAGAGGGAGCCAAGAATCCATGCTAGTTTCCCATAATGATAGGAAGTGCAAGTCAAACTCTGTGTTTATTGGAAAAGGATCAATGTTCTAATTCTTTTTATATATATGTAAAATAGTGCATTTATTTATTTATTTCAAAATATTATGGAGGTACAAATGCTTTGGTTACATATATTGCCTTTGCACAGCACAAGTAAGAGCTACAAGTGTGCCCAACCCCCAGACATGACGCCCCACACCCATTAGGTGTGAATTTACCAATCCCCTCCTCCCCCCTCCACCTGCCTGACACCCTATGAATGTTACTTCCATTTATGCACATAAATGTTGATCAATTAGTACCAATGTAATGGTGAATATATGTGGTGCTTGTTTTTCCATTCTTGTGATACTTCACTTAGAAGAATGGGCTCCAGCTCCATCCAGGATAGTACAAGGGATATTACTTTATCATTTTTTATGGCTGCGTAGTACTCCATGGTATACATACACCACATTTTATTAATCTACTCAGGTATTGATGGAAACTTGGGTTGTTTCCACATCTTTGCAATTGTGAATTGTGCTGCTATGATCATCTGCGTGCAGATGTCTTTTTTTATAGAATGTCTTCTTTTTACCCAATGTTCTAATTCTTAAACTTCGAGATAGGTTCATGTGGGTTTGTTTTAGTTTTTGTTTGTTTTATATTAAGTACTCTGATGCATTTTAAACATTCTCTTGTATGCATATTTCACAATAAAAATTTTAAAACAAACAGGTTTTGAACAGAGGTAACAAATGAGAAATTGTGTTCAAGGATGAAAAGGATATAATTTCTGGGATTTGCTTCAAAATAAGAGGGGAAAACAAAGAAGACTCATAAAATGTTGATCATTGCTAATACAAAGAGACCAATACGGTGGCCTTCCCTTTACATTTTTGCATGTTTGAAATTTCTCTAATTATACAATATTTTGAGCAGGACAGAATAATGGGGTATGAAGGATGAAACAGAAGGCAGGGAAGAGAGATGGAAGCAGAAAGGGTATCCAGGACTCATGGAGGAAGATTAACTCTAGTAATACTCTAAAGGAAACCGAATGCCTCACACATTAAATGTGACCAATATTTATTGATTGATATTAATCTAGAAAACTAGCAACTGACTGGAAATAGGACTAAACTTTGTTTAATCAGAAAACTAAAACCTTGGAACTATCTGAAGACTTGAGTCACTAACAGCTCCCAGATTGTTTGTTTTCTACAAGTTTGGATGCCTCAGATTTCAGATTCTCCACTCACCTGTGTGCCGCCGATGGCTTACATTTTTCTTTGGTAAACTATGAACATTTACTTCTCCTTTGTAACAAGTGTCACTCTTGATATTATTAATTCTACTTTTCTGCTCCTAAAGCTGAGAAAAGCTTTTCCCTGAAAATGGATTTCTGGCCTTGTCGCCAACCTTAGACAGCCAGGATTTTAAGGTGTCACTTTATTGCCCTGTTCTTTAAGCTTTATAGAACTACCTGCACCCCCAGTCCCACCCCCATCTCTAAGAAGAGGAACTGGGAATATGTTTCCTAGGGGCTGCCTGGAGAGCATTTGAGTGACACCATCCCGGGCCACTAAAAGGAACCAGCTCCCAAGGGTGGAATGAAATCTCTGCATTTCCAGGGTTTCCTCCCCTCCTCTTCAGTCTGAAAGGTCTGGAACATACTGCATTATCCAGCTTTATTCACCATTTTATCCCAGCATCCTTAGGGGATTTGATCAAAGGAGAATCCCAGAATATAAACCAGCCACACCTGCAAATTTTATTACAAGTGTGTTGTTTGTTTGTTTGATTCAGATGGGGGAAGGATGGTGGAAAATTAAGAGCTACAGGAACATTGTCCTCACAGCTCAGCTCCTCTGCTGTGGGCTTCTTTCCAGTTGGTGCAACAGGAGATCTGGGGCCTGTGTTTGCTTTTCTTGGCATTCACAGAGGTGGTGTCTGTAGCTGAAGACACTGGGGTTGTTGCCAGAGGCCCTGCTGGAGCTGGGACTGTGTGAGTCCAGGTTCCAAGATCTCATCTGCTCACATCAATGGGGAACATTTTGATCTTGGCAAACGCTCTCATGCCGGCACTCCATGTCCACCCAACTCTTCTCCCTACTTCTCTGACCCCAAGCAGAGCAGCGGAGTGACCTCTGGACACACACAGCTGGGCAGCACCACTGTCTCCGGAATTCCCCCTGTCTCCCTGGGGAACGCGAACGGTGGACACAAACATGACTACAACTGCTAGCGACCTGGCAGCACATTAACAACAGACCCGGCAAGGAGGAAAGATCAGCGAGCCTTCCTTCCCTGGTAGCCGGCCCCCCTGTCCTGCCTACTTCAGACACCAGGGAAGTAAATATTTGAACCATAAAAATGAGCCGCCTGAACACAGTTACAGACAGAAAATACATCCTCTGTGAGTGGGAGACGTGATCTCCCTCTTCAGGCTGTTGCTGATCACGCACATCAGGGTGGGTGTTCCCTAACAGTGCCAGGCCAAGCCCTGGCTGTCGCTTTGACCCCTCTGGAACTCTGGATGTGCTCAGTCTGTCAAGCCCTCCAAAACTCAGGTCCTCGTTGATCACTCCAGCCCCAACCTCCCATTTGCAAGACCCTCTAGCCCACTTCCTGCAACTGCCGCCTCATTCCCCGGCACCCCAGCAGTCCCGCAGGGCTCTCACACGCCTGCAGCTCAGCTCCACCCTCCTTATGTGCAAGGGAGGGGCCAGCTCCTCTGTCTCTGAGCCGGTGCTTCTCAACTTCCAATCCTCCGACAGGAGAGACAAAACTGAACGACCAGAATCGATTCACTCTTTCCCAGCTTCGCCTCTACAGGAACAGCATTTCCAGCTCTTCTTTCTCAACTCTTTAAACTTTTTCCCAGATACAAAATAGACAATTTAGAGTTTTGTGTTATGATGTGATTTTAGTTGAGAAACAGCCTACATTCATCTGATATAATTTTAAAAGTAATAATTATTGAGCTTTTTATGTACTAGGTACCTGATTAAGTGCTATCCTATTTAATCCTTACAACCACCCTTTTGCAGATGAAGAAATTGTTGTCCAGAGAGATTAAGTTCCAGAGGTGATGGAATGGATAAGTGGTAGAGCCAGAATTTGAACTCAAGGCATCCTGAGCCCAGAGGATACATGCTTTTAATCACACTGTATTTTTCCCAACCCCTAATGGCACCCCTCTTTTAAAATTTCTTGCCTTCTCTGTACACTGCCCCTTACCCAGATCACTATTACTAATATCTACCTACTTCAAGGAAAGTTAGCTACCTTACTCAGTGATGCTAACCAAAAACCACCCCTCCACCTTTTCCTTTGCCATCATCCTAGCGCTCTACCCGGGTTAATTATTCTGATAAATGCTTCTAACACCTTCTATTAGTCAGGATGCTCTTGGCTACAAGAATCTAAACTCCCAACCCGGGCTAACTTAACTGATAAATATGTTTATTTTACGTTACAGGAATTGTTAAGGGTGGATCAGAATTCACCGCTGCCTGATTGAGCAGCTCCAAATTGGTACTAATCAATCAACACTTATGTGCACATATGGAAGTAACATTCATGGGGATGGAGCAGGTCAGGGGAGGAGGGGATGGGTAAATTCACACCTAATCAGTGGTCCGGGTGAGTGCTGTCTGGGGGATGGGCACACTTGTAGCTTTGACTAGGCGGTGCAAAGGCAATTTATGTGACCAAAGCATTTGTACCCCAGTAATATTCTGAAATTAAAATAAAAAAAGAATTCAAGGATCAAGGTTCTTTCTATCTCCCCACTCTATAAATGTAATCCAAAGGCCTGTTCCCCTCAAGAGTTTAGGACAGCTACCAGGAGCAGCTTACTCCACGTTCTTTCTTGCTGTTGTCGTGTGTGCGTGTGTGTGTGTGTGTGTGTGTGTGTGTGTGTGTGTGTGATGTGTGCGTGGTGGTCCATATCTGATTTGACCAGTTTAGGTCAATGCCCAACCCTATCAACAACAAGAGAATGCACAAAGTGATGAGTTTGAACTCAAATTCCTGAGCAATTATCTGACAGCCTCTAGCTGCTAGCTTTTTCAGAGTCTGCCTCAGCTTTTAAGGGAAATTCATGCTCTTTTTGGGTGGCCCCACACCAATGACTAAGCAAGATGGTGGTGGTTCAAGGGCCTAGCCATTCCCACCCAATGCGGGACTTGTCTAGCGGGCATTCATTGCCCTGGAGATCCTAACTGTGAGGGCAAAGAGTTTGTGAGAGCTGCCTTGTGGTCTGTTTGCTCCCGCACCCCAGTCCTACTTCCTCCTCTTTTTCTCTCGCTGGCGCTGGCGTTACTCCTCAATAAGCCTTTTGCACTCCTACCTCCGTCTCAGTGCCTGCTCCCCTGAGAACCCAACCTGCAGCAGTACCCAGAGAGCTAGCTATGGCTCTGTCACCTTCTGTCTCTACTCCACCCACTGACACCGTACTTCCTGTCCTTCACCATCTACATGCCACCCCTCCTGCTAAAACTACTTTTTATCTGCCTTTTGACTTTCAGCCCTTTAACCCATCCCGTCTTAGTCCACTAGCCACCGTCTACTTTTCCCTTGTGTCATGCCTTACCCTGGACTGAATCTTAACCACAACTTTGCTATCACCTGATGTCACTCCCACCTTAGGCCAATTCCCATCACTGGAAAAGCTACAGTAAAATGAAAGCTACAGTAAAATGTCCTTTCTTCCCCCTTGCTATGGGTCAACTGAAAACCTGAAAGCCAAATTTAATGGCTTAATGACAAATCCATGCTATCTAACTGTAATTGGTCCCTCAGGGCTGCTCAGTGATTATTTCAATAATCTCTATAGACTCCCACTGCATTGATGCTAAATGTTTTCCTCTCTTTTTACTTCCTAATGTCCCTTCCTCCTAATTTCTCCTCATACCCTGAAGATGAATTGTTAACCCCCTTCTTTTTGTGTTGATCAAGTATGTAGTCCTTGAACTTAGAGTGGGTGGGCTTCTGTTGCTTTTACCTACCCAGATTCATGACACCCCAGTTCTCCTTGGAGGAATGGCCCTTCTCTCATCCCCAGTTGATGGAACTCCAGCCTCCCTGAAAGCTGGGTGTGTGTCAGGCCTGGCAAATGGAGCAGAGATAGACATGTGAATCAAGCCAGACCCACAAAACTCTTGTCAGAACCACTGGAGGAAAAAACTGTCTTTTTCTTCAGGGATTGCTAATCCGTAAAGAAATAAACCTGATGCTGTAAGTCTCCATCTTGTCCCAGAAGGGAAAAGCCTGTCTAAAAAAAAAAAAGAAAAGAAAAGAAAAACAGAGGGAAGCAGATCAGGTCCTGATGACACCCTACTGCTTCTAGATCCACCTACCTTAAAGCCGTCATCAGGGCTGGGTTTGGTGGTTCACTCCATAATCCCAGCACTTTGGGAAACCAAGGCGAAATGCTCCCTTCAGGCCACGAGTTTGAGACCAGCCTGAGCAACATAGCAAGACCCCCCCTACAAAAAAAAAAAATTTTTAAAGAGTGGCTGGGCGTGGTGGTGTGGACCTGTAGTCCCAGCAACTTGGGCGGGTTCCTTGAGACCTGGAGTTAGAAGCTGCAGTGAGCTCAGTGAGCTATGATCATGCCATTGCAATCCAGCCTGGGCAACAGGCTCTAAAAAAAAAAAAAAAAAAAAAAAATTAAAGCCATTGTTCCATGGGATTTTTTTAATTATATGATCCAACAGATTCTCTTTTTTACATAACCAAATTTGAATCATATTTCTTTACTTTCAGCCAAGGGTCTTGATCTATAAGCTCCTCTCAACCTCCAAATTTGTCTCTACTTCACCTATTCTGACTTTTTCTCACAGGTCTCTGACAAAGGTACTGTTCTTGTTTATGTAGTTTTCCTGCTACGCCTAATTTTTCTTTGGGAACTTGCTTTATCAATTACCCTTCCTTCATTGTCTTTTCCCCATTGCCTATATTCATAACTGGTATTGGCCAGATAAATGTTACCAAACTATTAGAAAAGTATGGTATTTGAGGAGAAAAGACAGAAGATATTTCTGAAGGTATGAGAACAGGGCTCTTTGGCTCTTCTTATGCAGGTGGGCAAGGGAGAGTCATTCCAGAGGGTGAAGGGTCCAGTTTGATACCATCTCTATCCTTCTGTGTCTTCTTCTGCATGTTCCTCAAAAGGATGCTAAGATCTCGCCTCCTCACTCATCCTTCCTCCATTTGACAGTACACCCTGTTCTTCTTGAGGAATTGTTTTGTGGCACACAAAGGTGAGCAGAATATGAGCTGTGTCATTATGTGTAACAGATTCTTCAGAACTCAGTGGACTAAGAGGAGGGAGTAGACTGATGTTCATCAGTAACCCTCGACTGTACTCAGAAACTTTTCAATGCTCAGTTGGATTTTTTTTTTTCATTTTCTTTTTTATTTAATTTTATCTTGTTTTGTTTTTGTTCTTGTTTTGAGACAAAGTCTCACTCTGTCACCCGGATAGCAATGGTGTCATCATAGTTCACTGCAACCTCATCCTCCTGGGCTCAACTGATCCTCCTGCCTCAGCCCTCTGAGTAGCTGAGACTAAAGGTACGTGCTGCCACACCTGGCTACTTTTTGTATTTTTTGTAGAGATGGGATCTTCCTGTTGCTCAGGCTGATCTCAAACTCCTGACCTCAAGCAATCCTCCTGCCTTGGCCTCCCAGAGTGCTAGGATTACAGGCATGAGCCACCGTGCCTGGTGGCTTTATCTTAAATAGATAATATATTTACATGATTTAAAATTCAAAACTATATAAAAAGATATATAAAGAAAAACTTCATTCCCCTGCCCCTCCACTTTTTCCATCAAGTTTTCTGAAGTTTTTAGTTTACGTTTTTGTGTTAGTTTCTATTGCTGCATAACAAATTACCACAAACTTAGTGGTTTAAACAAAGCATAGTTATCTCATGGTTTCTGGAGGTCCGAAGTCTGAGCAGGGTGTAATTGGGTTTTCTGTTGAAGGCCTCACAAAGCTGAAATCAAGGTGTCAGCTGGGACTACGGTCTCTCTAGAGCTCGGGGTCCTCTTCCAAGCTCATTCAGTTCCCTACTGTATGAGGCTGTAGGACTCATGTCCTTGTTTTCTTGTTGGCTGTTGGCTTAGGCTCTCTCTCAGCTCCTAGGGGCCACTGCAAGGTTCTAGCCACATGGTGCCCTTCATATGCAGTTCATAACATGGCTGTTTTCTTTCCTTTAGGCCAGCAGGAGAGCATCAGATAGACTGGTCTCAACCATACTCATGGGGAGGAGCTGATACAAGGCATGTATGCTAAGAGGATAGAATACTGGCAGCCATCCTAGAATTCTGCCTACCACAGTTTCCATTGTTGGGCTCTTTAAAAATATAAGAAAAGCAAAAATACAAACACAAACATGTACACATGTACACACATCTGCCCCTTAAACAGCAGCATATAACATATACTTTTCTCCATCTTGTTTTTTTTACACTTAATAGTATGTCTGGAGTCCATTTCATAGCAGTATATAGAGACAGTCCTCATTCTTTTTACAGTAGCTTAGTTCTTTATTGTACCATATTTTATTCAACCATTCTCTAACTGATGGCTTTTTGGATTGTTTCCTATATTCTCTTTGCTGTTACACATAGTGCTGCAATGAATAGTTTGCATAGGATTTTTTTCTTTTTTCTGGGTCAAAGGAATTTGCTAGATATTGTCAAATTCCCCAATATCAAGATGGCACCATTTTGCTCCCCTTCCTTCAAGATATTCCAGTACAGTTTTAATTTATGATTTTCCTTTTGTGAGTGATGTTAAGCAACTTAACACAAGTTAAAATGTTCTTTGCTATTATTCTACTGGTATGTTGGGCTTCTTTCAATTTCTAGAAGCTCTTAGGAAGTTTAATTCTTTTCCTGTGATATAAGTGGCAAATACTTTTCCCAGCTTGTCACTGTCTTTTGACTTATATTGGTTTTGCTACAGAAGAAGCTTTTCACATACACAGTTGAATTTGTCAATCTTTTCTTTTATGGCATCTGGATTTTGAATCAGACAGAGAAAGTCTTTCCCTACTCAGTGTTTATAAAGGAACCCACTATGTTTTTTTTTTTCTTGTACTAACATAGTTTCATTTTTTACACTTAAATATTTGATCTACTTGAAGTTTATTCTATCATCTGGCTTAAAGTGTTAATCCAATATCATCTTGTCTTCTCAATCAATAATTTTTCAATCCTCAGGAAAACTGAGAAATAAAATTCACTAGAAAACATGTTAAAGAGAAAAAACTATTCTCAAATACTTACTTGCAAACTTTCTCAAAACCATGATAAAGGGAAGTAATACTGTTTAATTATCTGACTAGGTATGCAATGAGTTGAACTTGATTAACACTTTGATTAAACTGAATGTGAATAACACTGAAACCATGTAAAATGTAGTGAGAATATGGAGATAAGTCATTGATTTCAGAGCAAGAGCATGCACACTTACACTTAAGTTGATGAAGTTTCCCTCTGTCAACAAATGCTATAAAACTTCAAAATCTTAGCCTCTTTAAATTTTTTTCTTTTCAATTTCAATTCCTTATTAATGTCCTTAAGGAACTCTGGTTTTTAAAGTTGTCATACAGTAATATTCACTCTTTTTGGTGTACAGTCTGTAAGTTCCAAAATATGCATAGAATTGTTTAACCATTTCCCCAATCAAGAAACAGAAGTGTTTAACAGTGTGGTGCCTCATACCTGTAGTCCCACCTACTCTGGAGGCTGAGGAGGGAGGATCAATTGAGCCCAGGAGTTTGAGGCTGCAGTGAGCTATAATTTCACCACTGCACTCCAGCCTGGGTGAGAGAGCCAGACTCCTGTGTCTATAAAAAATTTTGCTTTAAAACATTTTTTTAATTAAGAAAAACCCAGCACAGTCTCCTGGCCCCCTCAAAATTCTCTCAAGCTAGTTTTCTCCAAACCAGAAAACCCAGAAAACCTGACCACCATTGATCTGTTCTTTAATCCTACAGTTTTGATTTTTCTAGACATTATATGTCATATAAATGGAATCCTACTGCTATGGTGTGAATGTTTCTGTCCTTCCAAAATCCGTATATTGAAACTTAATCCCCAATGTCATAATATTAAGAGATAGGGCCTTTGTGTGTTGATTAAGTCATGAGAGTGGAGCCTTCATAAAAGAGGTTAGTATACTCATCAAAGAGGCCTGAGAGAGGTTGTTCGCCCACTTCACCATGTGAGGAAACAGAGATGGTGCCAGCTATGAGGAACAGACCCTCACTAGACACCAAATCCGCTGACACCTTGATCTTGGATATCCCAGCCTCTAGAACTTGAATAATAAATTTCTATTATTTATAAATTGCCCAGTTTAAGATATATTATTATAGTTGCCCAAATGGGTTAAGATACCTACTTTGTGTCGCTTCTTTCACTCAGCATAATGTACTTCAGATTCATCTACACTGTTGCATATAAAAATAATCTGTTGTTTTTATTGCTGGGTAGTACTCCATTAGATTAATGTACCAGTTTAAGGTTATTTGGGATGTTCCCAGTTTTCAGTGGTTATAAACATTCGCATACAGATTTTAAGCATACAGCTCCTGCATGTATTTTGTTAGATATATACCAAAATATTTCTTTGTTTGGGGGAACAGGTGCTATAGTAAATAGTACTTTTTTTCACTGCTAATACAGAAAGTAGTTTATTTTTTATGTATTTTTCTATTCTGTGAACTTCCTATAAACTCACTTATTAGTTCTAGCAGCTTTTATAAATGCCTTCAAGTTTTCTGTGCAATTATACCATCTGTGAATACAGATAGTTTTATTTCTTCCTCACCTATCTATAGGCACTCCTCAACTTACAATGGGGTTATGTCCCAATAAACCCATTGAAGCTGAAAATATTGTAAGTCAAAAATGCATTTAATATACCTAGCCTACTAAACATCATAGCTTAGCCTAGGCTACCTTAAACATGCTCAGAACACTTACCTTAGCTTATAGTTGGGCAAAATCATCTAAAGCAAACCTTATTTTATAATACAGTATTGAATAGCTCGTTTAATTTGTTGAATACCATACATTACATCAAAATTGCAATGGTTTTGCACCATTATAAAGTCAAAACATTGTAAATCAGGCCGGGCGTGGTGGCTCACGCCTGTGATCCTAGCACTCTGGAAGACCGGGGTGGGAGGATCGCTCAAGGTCAGAAGTTCAAGACCAGCCTGAGCGAGAGCAAGAGACTCCATCTCTACTAAAAATAGAAAGAAATTATCTGGACAGCTAAAAATATATATAGAAAAAAATTAGCCTGTGATGGTGGCACGTGCCTGTAGTCCTAGCTACTCGGGAGGCTGAGGCAGAAGGATTGCTTAAGCTCAGGAGTTTGAGGTTGCTGTGAGCTAGGCATTCTAGCCTGGGCAACAGAGCAAGACTCTGTCCCAAAAAAAAAAAAAAAAATTGTAAATCAAACCATCAAAAGTCAGAGACTGTATATATATGCCTTTTATTTCTTTTTCTTGCCTTATTCCTTTGACTAAAACTTCTAGTATGATACTGAATAAGAGTAACGAGAATGGATATCCTTGTCTTATTCCCAAACTTAGGGAAGCAGTCTTTCATCATGAAGTGGATGTTAACTGTAGATTTTTTTGTACATGTCCTTTGAAAGGTTAAAAAGTTTCCTTTTCTTGCTTCTGCTATAGGTGCTTGGGAAAAAATAAAAAGTTTCCTTTTGTTTCTTGGTTGCTGAGAGTTTTTACCATAAATGGATGTTGGATTTTGTCAAATGATTCTTCTTCATCTGTTTGTTTAATCATATAGTTTTTCTTCATTAAGCTGTTTATATGATGAATTATATTGATTGATTTTTGAATGTGGAATCTACCTTGCATTCACGGGAAAAACTCCACCTGATATGGTATATTATCCTGTCTATGTATATTGCTGGATTAGATTATTGCTTATATTTTGTTGAGGATTTTGCATCTATGTTCATGAGGGATATTGATCTGTAGGTTTCTTTTCTTATAATATCTTTGTTTGGTTTGACATCAGGGTAATGTTGACTTTATAAAATAATTTGAGAAGAGTGTCATGCTCTTCTGTTTTCTACAAGAGACTATATCGAATTGGTATTATTTTCTTCCCTAAATATTTGGTAGACTTCACCAGTAATGCAATCTAGGCATGAAGGGTTTGTGTTTTTTTTTCTCCTTTAGAAGGTTTTTTAAATACAAATTCAATTTTAATTTCTTTAAAAGATAAATGACTACTCATGTTATCTACATCTTCTTGAGAAAGTTTTGGTAATTTGTATCTTCCAAGTATGTCATTTTATCTAAGTTGTTGAATTTACAGACTTGGAGTTGTTAATAATCTTCCCTTATTATTCCTTTAATATTAGTAGAATCTGTATTTCCTCTTTCATTTCTGATATTAGCCTATAGTGTGGAAAAATTAGCCTACAGTTGGGTAATTTATGCTTTCTCTCATGTTTTTCTGGGTGACTCTGTGTCAAGAATTGTGAAGGGCTGGAGATTTTACCCTACTTGCAAACTAAGCTAGGCTGCCACAGTTTTGTGGATTCTGGTAGAAAACATACAACTCCTAAGTCAGAGAGTAAGTTCAGTTTAGTACTCACAGCATGTCAGCCTTTTTGCACCAGTTCCTTGGGCACAACTTCCCACAGGTCACTACAAAGAGAGCCAGATGATACCTCAAATTGCAGTGGGTTGCACTACAGGAAAGGAACACTAAGCTTAGAGCACCAGAATCTTTTATATTGAGCGGTAAGCATGCCTTTTCTTGGCTCCAGAGTGAGATATTATGCTGGACAGTAAGCGTGTCTGCTCTTTGCTCTAAGAGGAAGACACTACCTTTATTTTCCAAGGCTGTTTACAGACATTATTGGGGGGAAAAATTGTCCAGAACAAAAGGTAGTCAAACTCTTGCTCAAAAAATGTGTAGAAAAGTGAGAGATCCATACAGAGCTGTTTCCCAACACTTTGGCTAGAAATTGATTGATTTTATTGATCATTTCAAAGAACCAGCTTTCATTTGATTGATATTCACTGATTTTCTCTATTGTTTTTCTATTTACAGCTTCATTAATTTCTTCTCCTAGTTTCATTCTTTTCTTCCTTTTGTTTGATGTGGGTTTATTTTATTCTTTTTCTAGTTTCTTAGGGTGGAAGATTAGATTATTGATTTGACACCTTTCTTCTTTTCTAATAAAAATGTTTAATGCTATAAATTTCACTTAGCACTGTTCTAGCTTCATGCCACAGACTTTGATGTTTTATTTTCATTTTCATTCAGTTCAAAATATTATCTAATTTCCCTTGAAACTTTCTCTGTAATCAGTGGGTTCTTTAGTAATGTATTGATTAATTTTCAAATATCCACAGGTTTTCCAGAGATCTTTCTGTTACTGATTCTAAGTTTAATTCTATTATAGTCAAAACACTAAAATAAAAAGCTTTTATGATTTCAATTATTTTGAATTTACCACTATTCATCTCCCAGAATATAGTCTATCTTGGTAAATGTTCCATGTACACTTGGAAAGAATGTGTACTCTGCTGTTGTTGGGTGAAATATTCCACAAATGTCGCTTAGGTCAAGTTGGTTAAGAATGTTGCTCAAGTGTCCTATACCCTCACTCATTTTTCCATCTCCACTAATTCTGTCAATTCTGAGAGAAGAATATTTAAGTTTCCAAGTATAATTGTGGCTTTTTCTATTTCTCTTTTCTGTTCTTAGTTTTTGATTTGTGTATTTTGATGCTCTGTTTTTAGATGTATACACATTTGAGATTGTTAAGACTTTTTAGCGAATTGATCCTTGTATCATTAAGTAAATGCTTCTCTCTTTATCTCTGATAATTTTCCTTGCTCTTAAGTCTACTTAATATGGTATTAATATTAATTAGTTAGGTACTAATATGCCCCCTGCCACTTATTTGAATAATGCTTGCACAGTAATTTTTTATCCTTTCATTTTTAACCTATTTATGTCATTATATTTAAAATGGATTTATTAGACAGTATATAGATGGGTCTTGTTTTTCTTATCCACTCTGGAAATGTCTTCCTTTAGTGTGTTTAGGCCATTTATCTTTAGTGGAATTATTGATATGGTGGGATTTGTATCTACCATCTTGTTATTTGTTTTCTGTTTTACATTAGTCTGGTTTTCCTTTCCTGTATTCTTCTGGATTATTTGGATATTTTTAGTCTTTTATTTTAATACATCTATTGGCATTTTTGGCCAAATCTCTTTTTATTATTTTTTAGTAGTTGCTCTAAGGATTATAATATACCTACATAAACTTTAGTCATCTATTTAGTCTTGATGTTAGCACTTTAAGTAAAAGGAATTAGACATAAGTACATGAGACACAAGTCTGTTTAACCTTGCCCCCTTTTATGTTGCAGATGCCATTTATATCTACAACTTCGAAACTTCCACCATCTTATAATTTTTTTCTTTCATTAATCATACATATTTTAAAGAACTTACAAGGAAAATGATTCTGTTACATTTACCTAAACAAGTGTTTGTGCTTCCTTTGTTCCTAAGTTCCAATTTTCTCTCTTGTATCATTTCCTTTCAGCTTGAAGAACTTCCTTTAGCATTTTTTTTTAGAGCAGATCTGCTAGCAATGAAGTTTCTTAGTTTTTTTTCTATGAAGATATCTTTATTTCCCCATCCTTCCTGACGTATATTTTCACTGGTTGTAGAATTCCAGGTTAATAGATCTTTTATTTAAGTAAAGATGTTGTTCCATTGTCTTCTAAGCTCTATGTAAGATTTTTTTTCTTTATCTTTGTTTTTTAGAAGTTTGATTATAATGTGTCTGGTCTAGTTTTCTTTGACTTTATCTTATAACCTGATGTGCTTCACCAAATTGGAAAGTTTTCAGCCATTATTTCTTGAAATATTTTTTCTGCAACAATCTCTTTTCTTTCTGGGACTACAATGACACAAATGTTATGTCTTAAAATATTATCCCACAGGTTTCTGATGATCTGTTCATTTTTTGAAAATCTTTTTTCTCTCAGCTCTTTTCATTGTGTGATTTCTATTGATCAACTCTCAAATTCACTGACTCTTTTTCTCTCTTATCTCCATTCTGCTATTGAGCCCATCCAGTGAATTTGTTTTAAATTTCACATATTGTACATCTCAGTTCTAAAATTTCCATTTGACTCTTTTGTTTATAATTAGTATTTCTCTGCTGAAAATTTCTCTTTCATTTATTTCAAATGTGCTCACTTTTACTTTATTAAGGATAGTTATGATAGCTGCTTTAAAGTCTGTCTAATAATTCCACATCTGGATCATCTCAGAATTGGTATCTGTTAATTGTCTTTTCACTTGAGAATCTGTCATATTTTCCTGCTTCTACATATGATGAGTAATTTTGGATTCTATCTTGGACATTTTTAATATATATTATATTATGAAACTCTGGGTCCTATTAAAATTCTCTGGAGAATGTTGACTTTTTGCTGCTGTTTTAACAGGCATGCAGCAGGGTTAGGTTCAGACTATAAGTTCTGTTTCTCCTTCTTTGATCAATTAGTTTCAATGTCAGTTTTGTTTTCAAATCTTTTGTCATGCTGCTTTGGGTCTATACCACACATGTGCCTTTCAGGAGTTAGTCTCTGAATTGTGCAATAATTTATGTCATAGATTATTTCTCAATATGTTTGTATTGAGATCTGTTTTGTGACTACAAAGCTCAAGCTTGAGACATAAGATTCCAATATGCCATTTCCTTCCATCAAGTCTAAGAATTATATGGATGCTATAATACAGTCATAAGACATTTTTCCATTATTGTTTCTTGTGGCATTTGTTGTTACTCTCCTCCTATGTCAACTTAATAGTTATTTATATTTGAATCACAAAACCACTAAAATTGATTTTCTACTGTTAAAAAAATTATTAAAATGTTGTTTTCAATTCCAAAAAAGCCAGTACAAACATAGGGCATTCTTCATCACTTTAGGCTAATTTTAGTAAAATTTTCCCTCATAGTATCAATGTATTTCTCTTTTACAAAGAGCTTTCTTACCTTTTCATCTCCTCTGAGGATAACAAATGGATTTATATTTGATTCTTTCACTTACTAAGTATTTATCAACCATCTACCACATTTTAGGTGCTATTCTAGATGTTCAACTTTTAAAGAGAACTGCCTGACACTAGAATGCATAGTATACCACAAAATTTGGAGAATTTATTTTTAAGATAATTTCTAAAATAATTAAGATAATTACTTTTCTATTCAAAATTATTAAGTGGAAAATGGCTTGGGGTAAGAAACAGCCAAGTCTCTTTTCACTGTTCTCTGGGTTCAGTTTGACCCCTCAAGGCTGAAATAAGAAGGTGAAACCATCAAATAAACCCGAAGCGTCTCTGAGAGAAACCAAATTGTTGATAAGCTATTGTCTCTCAAATTATAGCCCTTCCATACCACTGCAATTATACACGTTCCTTCTTCTCAGGCTTCTCCCCAGAAGCCCAAAAGTTTTCAAGAGAGACTAAAAGGCCATGATCTCTGAAAAGTACTATAAGCTAATGGCCACGGCCCAAATATCCCACCTTGCTATCTCTAGGACAATGCTGCATAGTCAAACTGTTTCCATCTTTTCCCCACTAGTAAAGTCAATAGGAAAAATACATAGTGAACTAACTGCGATAAGAAAAAAATGTTATTGTTCTATCAATAAATTCCTAATAAGTGTGATTACCATAAACATTTTTCTCATCAATAGAATGAGGCTTCACTAATGAGATGAGCACAATACACATCTGACATAATACCAACAGCTTTTAAATATATATAATAAAGGCTGGACGCGGTGGCTCGCGCCTGTAATCCTAGCACTCTGGGAGGCCAAAGCGGGAGGATTGCTTGAGGTCAGGAGTTCAAGACCAGCCTGAGCAAGAGCGAGACCCCCCATCTCTACTAAAAATAGAACGAAATGATCTAGACAGCTAAAAATATACAGAAAAAATTAGCTGGGCATGGTGGTGCATGCCTGTAGTCCCAGCTACTCGGGAGGCTGAAGCAGAAGGATTGCTTGAGCCCGGGAGTTTGAGGTTGCTGTGAGCTAGGTTGACGCCACGGCACTCTAGCCTGGGCAACAAAGTGAGACTCTGTCTCAAAAAAAAAAAAAAAAAAATTATTTTTAAAGGGAGTATAATTAACTTGCATGATTCAACCTGTGTTTACTCCCACTTACTGGTTGCATGATTTTGGATAAATTATTTAACCTCTTTGAGTCCCCTTTTCTTCAAGTATAAAATTTGGACAATGGCTATGTTATAGCTTGTTAGAATTCAATGTCTAATACAGTAGAGATTCAATTGTTAGGTGAATACTCAAATGTTAGGTGAACATGAATCCAATGTCAGTAAAACTTCTGGAAGAGAATATATGCACCTGTCTGAAAAGAGTTCTTGGGAAGAATTTAACTCAACCATTTATATATTTTATAAATCAAATAAAGTAGAAGGATTTCTTAAAACATTGCCACCTAAATGAGAAAAACAAATCTTTGTTTTTAATAAATGCTTCCCTACTTCAATATTCAATTTAATTAGATTAGACTGAATGTTTTTTGGAAGAACCTGAATATAATGCATAAAAATTTGTCTATAGCTGGCCATGAGCTTTTGCTGACACATAATGAAATCTTTTTAATTACTCCAGCAGCCCCTGCGTTGGCTGCTGTGCTGGGGTCACTGGAAAACTCGACCCTGTGGTGCTTGGGATACAAGAACATCTTCTGCTGATTGAAGCCTGTACCGTGTGGAAATGTTTTAATGTGGTCCTTGAAGCATGTCCTAGGAAATGCTGTCAACACATATTCTTCCTTGGCAGGCCTTTACTTGGTCAGGAATACTCAAGAGCTCTGTCTTTCTGCCTGTGGTTTACTACATTGTCTCCCATTTGCTTTCAAATCTGTTTTAGCTGTATTCAATAAAGCAGAGGTAGCTGAATTAGAGGACATCATCAACCCTTCTCCCCCAGAGAAAATTTCCCATCAGATAAATCACTAAACCAGCTACCATGTTCTGATACACAGAAGGCACATCCCTGCAACCTGACCATTCACTTACAGAAAAACACTTTCTCAACAAAGGGAGTATGCCCAGAGGACCATATGGAAAGCTGAGGTTGATCACAAACCCCCAGTATAAAAAATTTCAAAGGAAGAAGGAAAAGGCAACAATAAAAGGACAACTTATTCAGAATTCACACTATCACAGGTGATTCTTTTTAAAATAAAAGATGTGTGGACTCTACTGTTTAATATAAACTGAGAGGTATGACATAATCCTTAAAAATCCATAGCTGGTAAAACCCCCTAAAAGACAACATAGGAAAAAATCTAGATGACCTTGGGTTCGGCAGTGACTTTTTATTTTTATTTTTTTTAATTCTTATTTCAGCATATTGTGGGGGTACAAATTTTTAGGTTATGTATATTGTCCTTGCCCCCCCGCCCCCCCGATTCAGAGCTTCAAACGTGTCCATCCCCCAGACAGTGCACATCACACTCATTATGTATGTATACACTCATCCCCTCCCCCCCCCACATCTGCCAGACACCCGATCAATGTTATTGCTAAATGTGCTCTTAGGTGATGGTCAGTGAAACCAATTTGATGGTGAGTACATGTGGTGCTTATTTTTCCATTCTTGGGATACTTCACTTAGTAGAAGGGGTTCCAACTCTTTCCAGGAAAATACAAGAGGTGCCATATCACCATTGTTTCTTATAGCTGAGTAGTACTCCATGGTGTATATATATATATATACCACATTTTATTAATCCACTCATGTATTGATGGGCACTTGGGTTATTTCCACATCTTCGCAATTGAGGATTGTGCTGCTATAAACATTCGGGTGCAGATATATTTGTTATAGAATGTCTTTTGTTCTTTTGGGTAGATGCCCAGTAATGGGATTGCTGGATCAAATGGTAGGTCTATTTGTATCTGTTTAAGGTATCTCCATATTGCTTTCCACGGAGGTTGCACTAGTTTGCAGTCCCACCAGCAGTGTATGAGTGTTCCTGTCTCTCCGCATCCACGCCAACATGTGTTGTTATGGGACTTTTTGATAAAGGCCATTCTCACTGGAGTTAAGTGATATCTCATTGTGGTTTTGATTTGCATTTCCCTGAAGATTAGAGATATTGAGCATTTTTTCATATGTTTGTTGGCCATTCTTCTGTCTTTTTTTGAAAAATTTCTGTTCATGTCCTTTGCCCACTTTTTCATAGGGTTGTTTGATTTTTTTCTTGCTGATTTTCCTGAGTTCTAAATAGATTCTAGTTACCAGTCCTTTATTGGATGTGTAGCATGTGGAAATTTTTTCCCATTCTGTAGGTTGTCTATTTACTCTCGTGACAGCTTCTTTGGCTGTGCAGAAGCTTTTTGATTTAATCAGGTCCCATTTATTTATTTTTGTTTTTGCTGTGATTGCTTTTGGGGTCTTCTTCATAAATTCTTTGCCCAGGCCAATGGGCAGTGACTTTTTAGATAGGACACCAAAGACATGATCCATGAAAAAGAGAACTAATAAGCTGGACTTCATTAAAATTAAATTTTTCTGCTCCACAAAAGACACTATCAAGAAAATGTGAAGACAAGCCACAGACTGGAAGAAAATATTTGCAAAAGATGTATCTGATAAAGGACTGTTATCTAAAATACACAAGGAACTCTTAAAACTCAACAATAAGAAAACAACACAATTTAAAAATGGGCCAAAGACTTTAATAGACATCTCATCATAAAAGATATAGAGATGGCAAGTAAGTATATGAAAGGATGCTCCACATGATATGTCATCAGGGAAATCAAAACAACAATGAAATACCACTACATACCTATTAGAATGGCCAAAATCTAGACACTGACAAACGCCAAATGCTGGTGAGGATGTGGAGCAACAGGAATTCTCATTCATTGCCAGTGGAAATGCAAAATGGCATAGCCACTTCAGAAGACAGTTTGGCAGTTTCTTGCAAAACTAAAGATACTCTTACCATATGATCTAACAATCACCCTTCTTGGTATTTTCCCAAAGAAATTGAAAATATATGGCCACAGAAAAATCTGCACATAGATGTTTGTAGCAGCTTTATTCATAATTGCCAAAACTTGGAAGCAACCAAGATGTCCTTCAGATGAATGGAAAAATAAACTGGTGCATCCAGATAATGGAATATTATTTAATATTTAGTGCTAAAAAGAAATGAGCTATCAAGCCATGAAAAGAATGGAGGAAACCTAAATGCATATTACTGTGTGAAAGAAGCCAATTTGAAAAGGATACATATTGTATGTTTCCAACTATTCAGAAAAAGTCAAAACTATAGAGATAGTAAAAAAAAAAATCAGTAGTTGTCAGTGGTTTTGGGGGTAGAGAGGGCTGAATGGGCAGAGCACAGAGGATCTTTAGGGCAGTGAAACTTCTCTGCATGATACTATAAATGGTGGGTACATGTCATTATACATTTGTCCAAACCTATAAAATGTACAACACCAAGAAGGAATGCTAATGTAAATTATGGTCTTTAAGTAATAGTGATGTGTCAATATAAGGTCATCAGTTGTAACAAATGTACTACTCTGATGGCAAATGTTGAAAATCAGGGAGGCTGTGCTTGTGTGGGGAGAGGAAGTATGTGAGAAATCTCTGTATCTTTCTCTCCATTTTGCTGTAAATACAAAAACTGCTCTAAAAAGAATAAAGTCCATTAAAAAATCCATAACTGCTTTATATAAACATAAATGTTCCATATTGTATATTGATGAATTGGGGGTGAATAGATATTGACAAATTAAGAAATTGCCATATCCATTGGTTTTGAGATATTCCACCAGGTGTGTTGTTACTGCTATTCGTTTTCAATGCATGGAAATTCCCAGGGAATAAGAAATTGTCTTAGCTGTAATCACCTGACCAATTATAAGTCTTCATGTCATGGTTTTTTACGACTTCTGAGAATGGAGAATGTGCTGGTGCACAGAACTAACCTGGTATGGGGTTTGTTGTCCCTACTGCTGCTTATTTCAAGTAAAGCGAGGCTCACATTTCTTTGAATAAGAAATAGACATTTTAGAAATATCATCAGAGAAAATCTTGCATTTTATTAAAAGAGTTATATTTTACACTCCACATGAATCTAAGGAATAACTTTTATTAATACAACCATCATCTACATTTTAACCCCTTTGAGGTAAATGTACCACATTTTCATTTTAGGCATTGGTTACTCCTTTCATATTAAACAAAGATACTTCTAGAATTGGGACCTTTCCTTCCTAATCCCAGAATGTTCCAAGGAAATGAAGTTCTCAGCTTGGCCATAATAAATAAAAACCACGCTGGCCTTTCTCTTTTGCTCTTCTCCCCCATCGAGTGGCTATGTGGAACATCAGGATACCCCTCTCCCCAAAAGCTCAGAGCAGTGACAGGCCTACACACCAGGACACTACACTGAACTAGAGAAAGATGATGGGACGCTTCTGTACCAAAAAGGAAATAGTCATAACAAAAACCCATAGAATAGAAATAAACATAAAAAGATATACTGAAGACCAATGTAAACACAACAATAAAAAAATTAGATTTGAAAAAACTGAGAGACAGCCCTTATTTCTGGATAGAAAAAATCAGTTCTGAAAATTACTTTATATGGAATCACCCTAGTGTATAAATTCATTCCAATTTCAAACTGTTAACTGTGTTTACTTCTGAGGAGTGGAGCTAGGGGAAATATTTGCAATACATATGACAGACAAATCTCCCTAATAGTAACTGATAACAATAAAACAATAACCCAATAGAAAAATATGGACAAAAGATATGACCAAACAGGTCACAGAGGAGGAAATAGAAATTGTTCTTAAATATATGAAAAGAAGGTTAGCCTCATTCATAAGAGAAAAAAATGTAAAATAATACACATCTAAGATGCCATTTTTCACTTATCAGCTGGGCAAAAACCAAAGTTTGACAGCACCCTTTTGGCATGACTGTGGGTAGACAGGAACTCTTATACAGTGGTTGAATATTATCATATTGCATGTATATTATAAATTAGTAACACTCCTATAAAGGACAATTACATAATATGTGTCAAAATTACAAATGCATGTATTCTTTGGTCCAGCAATTCCACTTCTCTACAAATATATATACTCACATATGTGCAAAATGACACAAGGTTAATTGTTGAAACACTGTTTAAAATAGCAGGAGATTCAAAACAAATGAAATATCCTTTAATTGGGTATTGATTAAATAAAGTATGGTACATCAATATAACTGAATATTATTCAGCTGAAAGAAAAGGAAAAAACTCTGTATGTATTAATATGGAAAAAGTTCCATGACATATTGTTAAGTAAAGAAAGTACAGCATATAAAAGTGTTTAAATATGCTACTATTTATGTACAAGATTGGGCAAATATGACTATATATTCAAATGCATATGAATATTTATAACCAGGATTACTTGGGAAAGGGGGATTTGGTTGTAGGAAATATGAGAGAAGATCACAGATGGGAAGGAGAAATTTTACTATACAGTATAACTTTGTATAACTTTGGATTTTTGAACAACATGAATATATTACCTGCTGAAAAAATGTAAACCAAATTTTAATTGGACATTTTTTCCTCTATGAATTTTTGAAAATAAACCTTTTTATGCCATGAAATGACTTTGTAAATGTATATTTGGCAATCCCTGTTTTTTAGTAGGACCATAGTTAAGGCAATTATATTTCAATTAGTAATATTAATTAGTCTCTCATATTTAACTTTACCACAAAGTTTATAATACAATTGTAATTTAACAAACAAAAAATTTCCAAGTAATTTGAATATACCAACCTCCCTTGACATTAGGGCAGCTATAGAAAAATAAAGAAGGAAATAGATTGATATATTATATTGTATACACATACATAATATAATACATATTTATAAAGGAACCAAGGTTAATACCTTATTATTGGCTTAAACTTGTCACACACAGCTAATTGATTCTTGCTCACATTTAAAGAAATGGTATGTGTTTAAATAGTGCAGTATTTACTGACTAGAAAAAAATAGCACATTGAAATCAGGGGACTTCTGCCCTTGGAGAAAGGTAATGAACTGCTCTATGGAGAAAAGTTACGTGGTAGCTGCCACTTTAGCCTAGTGGTGAAGGGTACAGGATTGTGGAGTAAACTCATATAGATTGAATCCACTGTGTATGTGACCTTGGGTGAGTTACTTCACAGGAGACTGTTTCCTATAGAACAATGGATTCCTCATAGTGTTGTTTAAATAATGCATATAAATAGTTTAGCACAGACATCTGCTTGAAATCAATGAAAGAGGGCTACTTTCATTTCGAATTCTTTGTTCTTTAAATGTCTTTTTCCACATCCGTGTAGATACACGTTTGCAGAGAAAAAAAATAAGAACACAAGATAGGTAGAAAAATGGAGAAACCAGTGGTCCCTGTGCAACAATTTGTGGGAGCTGAAAAGGCTTTCCTAGTCAGACATATCTCTCCAAAGGGGCCCACAAGTAGTCTAGAAGCCCTACTTAAAGAATTCAGTTTATTCCTCAGGCAGTCCCCTGTGAACAAGCAGATATTCTAGAAGGAGATTAATCCATTAACTATTAATATTTAGCATAGCACATTAAACAAATGCTAGTTTAATAGCTAGTGGCAGAATTCATCTTAGTGAACAGTCTCAGTTTGGTGAAAACCAGAATCCTGATGTACCGTTTTGGTTGTGGAAAAAGTCTTGGGGCACAGATAGAATGAGGCAGGAATAAGACAAAAAGAGCAAAACTTTTGCATAAGAGAAGAACAAGGATTTGTGGGGTTTGGGAGCATGAGCTAGCCAGGGAAGAACAGAATTGGAAGCAGGAAGAAAGGAAGCTCTGGGCCCCTCTCCGAGGCCAGAGAAGACTGCAGCTCCCCAGTGGCAGGAATAGCCAAAGGCTTTTCAGAACAAAAGTATCTGAGATGTAATTGTAAGCGGTTTGTGCAGCTTCATGACCCCAAACCTCAGGTAACATCCTAAACATAGCCTTGAGTTGTCAGGACATTGGGCTGTGGAGGGATTTGGGTAATGTCCAGGAAGAAGACACATGCACAAGTGGGCAGAAGATAAATGCACAGTGGAGAAGACTTCCAGAGACAGAAAGGTAGAATCCAGGGGCTTGGGTCTGGAGCACAAGCTCTCCCAAGCGTCCTCAGAGAGAGTGGGGTGGGGTGCGGCTGCGGGTGGGAGGGCAAGGGATGCCTTCTTTCCCACCACAGGTGGGATGAAGGATTGAGTCCATTTAACTAAATCCCAAAGGATGGAGTAACCCAGCTGCATGTTGGTTGTGCTAGCTCTCTCTCCTCTCAGCTCTCTAACAGCTGGGGGAAAGCTACACGGAGGACACAGGGCCAGGGTAACACACAAGAGGTTAGAGGAGGAAGCTTGGGAGGGATGATATGGGCATCAAATGGAGACACCTTAACAGAAGACAGTTGCTGTGAATAGAAAAGGGCACATGCAATTCGGGCAATTCCTGCACAGGTTACGAATTAATGTCTTAAATAGTATTCACCTAAATTTAAATTTGGATATATGTTATGTGGGTAAGTGATCAAATACCAGATTACCTGTGATAAATTACTGAGAGGAAATTAGTCAATCTATAACATGACAAATACAATGAAAAAATACCTGGAATTTTTAAAAAATGAAAATGGTACTTTTTCCTCCTGGAAGTTCGTTTAAAAGAGTTAAATTAAGACCTGAAACAATCATATTAACCCCAATTCTTCTCAGTTATTAATTGAACACCTTCTTGGAAACATGAAGATAAAAGTCCCACTTTGGAGAATGTGAGATAAGAGTGAAGGGAAAGGAAGAGAAATTAGCAGGCTTTCCCAGTTCACACTCACAACTATCATGCTCTGTTTGTTCAAAGCTGCCTACGAATGCATAATATTACATTAAACCTTTAATGTACTCTGCTGTCGTGAGCTTACAATCATAAGGCTTGTACTTAGGTTCACACTTATCTTTGTACATAGTAGGGGCCATAAAACCAGGTGAACAGCAAAAGAATGTTGTGAAACAAGATAAATGAGAGTTAAATGTGTTATAAAGAGATTCAAGCTGCTTCCTATGATGGAAAATACATAGATACACATACATACTGTAGATACCCCTAAATATAATAGATCCCATAATGTGTTCATTTACAGGCATATTAATATGATGAAAGGAATGATGAAATTTGGTACTTTGCCTGAAGAAAGACTTGTTATAAATAGTAAAACTGGCCAGATGTCCAGTGATCCTAAAAATAGGTAAGCTTCCACTGCGAAACCCATCACCTCACAGGAAATAATGAGAGAAACACAGCCTCACTCTATGGAAAACATCCACCAAGAAATAGCCCAAATAATTCCCTTCATTTGACCATAAACCCATCAAAACTTCATGGAATGTGGTTACTTTATTTATGCAGTACCTGTGTTCAGTAAACCACACATGCTGTAGCCTTCTTAAATAATGAGAAAGAGAGTCAGACAGACTGACTTTCATGGGACTTGTTCTCTAATAGAAATTCAAGTATCAATGTAAATCTTCAGAATCCTGCAGGATTCAGGAATTTTCTACTGAAATAAACAGTTGTCAACACAGACTGACCTAGAAATAGATTATATTTCATTCCTCTCTGACTACTCAAAACATTTATTTTTTAAATCCAGCTACTTAAAGTGAGTCACTTTATCCTTTAAAAAAAAAAAAAAGAATCTGAAAGGATTATAGTCAGATTCTGAAATTCTGATTCTGAGATACTGATCATCAAATAGAGGAACAAAGAAATAGTCATTTTTAATGAAAATTGGCCTCATATTAATGTGTGCCATAAAAACCTTTGAAGTCTTTATCAATATAATGTCATGGAAACTAAACCTATTTGATACAACCAGATACAAGCCACATTTTCTTTTTCTTTGTATTTTGTATATGGTTTGATGCTCGCTAATGCGTGGTAGATTCTTGCCATGCTTCCTAGCAGTTCTGTCTGAAAACAGCTGTTTTGCCATCCACAGTCCTCCAAAGAGCACATTTTCAATGGAACAATTTTGACAAATAGATGACTTGTTCCAAAATATAAAACCAAAAGTTATGGCTAATAAACAATCAATTTAGTACCAAATGTTATGTATAAAAGATAGATGTTAATGGAGAATAACACTCATTATGGAAATTCCTAAAAGCTAAAGATTTATAATATGTCAATGTTCTCTCATCATAGTGCACAGTATTATATAATTAGAGCTTTCAAAGGTCTAGATGATGTTAGATGTGAAGGATAAAACTATATATTATCCCTTTTTCGAAAAGCTTGTTTATTGTTGTGTCACAAAAGTGCAGCTGTTTAACCTGTAGAGCAGCCATCATTTTAGATCTTCAGATGTAATTTTTGAGGCTGTAGAGCCATCACTTCAAACCAACGCTAGAAACTACTAACGAAGCCTGACTGCTCTCGCGGAGGGGATCAGAAGGCAGATCCGATCTAAAAGAAACCTCTCCCACGTCCTAGTCTTGGCCCTTCCTGCACTACTCCCTTGAGAAGGAACGAGTAGATGTGGGCCTTGGATGCAAAATTGTCGTTGTTTTCTTTCTTATTTTATTTTTTTTTTAAGGCTGGTCAAGTGAACTTATTTTATTAATTAAAAATGTGTAAAGTTTAAAATTTTCCAGGCAAAACCATACTTTGGAATCTAAAAAATATATATATAGCAAAAAAAAAAAAAACCCTCTGTGGGTATGTAACAAGATCTGAGCATAAATTTTAAGACAGCAAACTAAAAATTGTTAGCCTCAGACCATCCACCTGTAGTTCTCTTTGTTCACCGCATCCAGCAGCCTTCCCTGGAGCCGCCTGCAAGGAGGCATAGTTTTCATCTACTCACAAACTTCTGTACTCCTTCAACCAAACTTTTAAAAGCAATATTGTACTAACATGCAAACTGTTTCTGTCTTCAATTTACAATGTTATATAGGCTGATTTCACTCTACAGGGCCAGAGGGAAAAAAATTTAAGTCTACAGTTACTCATGTGATTGGGCTTTTTGCTACAGGTGAACAGATATTGCCATCTACTGTTGAGAAAAAATAAAATGGTTAAGCCAAAAGTTTTCAGCCTTATTGAGGTTTTGACAGGTCATAAATTTAAAAGGGGGGAAAAATTCCTTTATGAAAGTAGTCAGGTTCTCTTCACTTACACAGCTCTTTAGTATTCATAAAGAAATTTGAGAACTAAAGAGAATTAAAAAAACAATAAACCAGAAGAATTTCTTCCCTAAATTCAGAAACACTGTTATGAGTAATTATTCTTACTTTTGATTAAAAGTTGAAAGCAAATAATGTTTTACTGGTTTCCATTTGGCCCACAATATTAGCTACTCCAGTGAAGGAGAAGAAATGTAAGGAATGTGTCCCTTTTTAATTACCTTAACTTCATTTCAAAATTTCACTTAAGACATAGGTTAATTTATTTTCTTTGTTTCCTCATAAAATCACTAGAAATACACATGAAAAAGTCAGTTTTTAACTTTAGATTGAGCTGTAAGTACGCTTTGGAAAATAGGGTAGTTACCACTTAGCTTTCTGGAGGCCTCTAGTAGTACATACTTAAGCTCAAATTTAGAGAAAAGCCCTTTAGGGCAAAGAGCTACCACAAAAGCAATGCATCTGAGTCAGAGCACCCAGCCACACTGAAACTCTCCCACTAGTAATGGGAGACAGAGTTCTGAGCCTCCAGATCCATCAATGTGAGGAATGACCTGTCTTTAGAGCAGGAGGAAATGATTTGATGGCAGAAATTCAGTTGTTTTTGCACATAAAAAAGTATTTTCCCCTTTAAAGAATATTTATTTAACTCTGTCAACAGCCAAGCACCACGACACGTCCTGTGTCAGCTATCTCGTAGCGGAGAGAAGCAGATGTGAAGGGTGATGTGTGGATGGTGCAGAACAAACCCCCAAGATGAATGTCTGTGAAGAGAGGGGAAAGAGACATTTAACCTTTGCAGCATGTTGGCCAAGTGTGAAAGCTAATTACACACTATGCACTGTGGATGGTGTGTACCTGTGTGCGTATGCATGAGTAGAGGAGTTATCTTTTAAAACCTGGTAACTGATTTTGCTGTATCAACAGTTCTGGTCCTAACAATTATGACTTTTCCTGTTGGTTTCATTAAGGTTTTTCCATCAAAACTAATACTGGTATAGCATGTGCTGTTTATAAAATGCCTTTATGCATAGCACAATTTATTTGCTCATTTAACAAACATGTACTAAACACCAACTATGTGCCTGGCTCTCATAAGCATCAGGAATAAAAGCTAAAACAGAAACCATCCCATGCTTCAAAAAGCTTCACAGTCTAGGGGAGGTGAGAGGGAAGCAAAACTCACAGCTGGAATTTTAAAAAATGTTAGAAGTTCCATGATAGAGGAACGAAGGGCACTACGTAAAATGAAAGACAGCAGACCTGTTTCTGTTTGGAGGGACACAGCAGGGATCTGGGAAAGGATAAGTGACAGAAAACTGAATAGCACATGATCCAGCAGAGAGGGACACTTCTGAAAACCACAGGTCATTGTTGGATACCATACGCTCAGTGGGCATCGGCAGGTGAGTCTGGTGAGGAAGTGTCATGTAGAGGTGTCCCAGGCATGTATGCCTAGTGACACACAGGGAAGATAAAAAACAAAGGCTATAGGTGGAAAGCTTACAAGCAGAGAAGTAGCAGAGTATCCACAATCCCTGAACTCTCATTATCCCACAGCTTGTGCCCTGTGTAGATGGGCCCCATGCCCACGGCTAACGTTTCAATAGAAAGGGGCTCTGCCTTACGACCCTCTAGTGAACAAGGAACATCTATGCACCTACGTTAACACGGACACCACTGGTCAGAGATGTGGCCTTCACAGCAAGGGAGGGCCTCTGGAGCCCAGGAGCTGGTGTCAGCCTGTTCTTCTGATGAGTTAACTCTGACTTGCTGAGCCAATTTCTACCAACCTACCAAAAATGAGAAGGAGATGAGCCTCTGGTACATCCAGATCTGTTGCTTCTAAGAGGAGTACAGAACAGGACCTGAAGGCTCTTGTTTGCTGCAGCAAGGAGTTGATTCAAAACTGTGGTGTCAGGGAGCCACTGACTGTTCTTGGGCAGAGAAACAATAGGATCCGATTTATATTTTAAAGAGGTCACCAGCATTATAAAAGATAGGTGGAGGATAGGAGTCGGGGAGCTACTGCAAGTCAGACTAGAGGGTCTGACCCAGAGCAGAAGTGGAGGTGGGGGTGGAGGGGTCAGACTGAAGAGATGCCACAGGGGGTGGGAGGGACAGGACTTCTAGACTGCTTAGATTGCAGGGTAAGGAAGAACAGAGTCTAACATTACCTGACCTCTGGCTGAGTCACAAGATGGACTGGGGAAGAAGGAGTAAGGAGGGATGATGGAAGAAAATAAGGCTTTTTTTTTAACTTTTTATTTTGAAATAACCATAGATTCACAGGAAGTTGCAAAGACAGCACAGAGAGGTTCCATATATCCTTCACCTAGTTTCCCCTAATGGAAACATCTTACATAATTACAGCACAATATCAAAAATCAGGGAATTGACACTGGTACTGTGTGTCTATGTGTTTAGTTCTTTCTCCTTTGGTCACATGCATACATGTGCAAACAGTTTTGCATACAAGATGCAAAACTATTTCATCACCGCAAAGATCTCCCACACGCTACCCCTTTATTCACCCCCTCTTCCCTCCACCACCCCTATTCTCTGGCAACTGCTAATCTATTCTCCATTGCCACTGTTTTGTCATTTTGAAGATGGAATCATACAGTATGTGACTTTGTGTGACTGGCTTGTTTCACTCATCATAATGGCTGAGATGTACCCAAGCTGTTGCATGTATCAATAGTTTGCTTCTTTTTATTGCCAAGTAATATTCCAAGGTATGGATGTGCCACAGTTTGTATAACCATTTACCTGCTAAAGGACATTTTGTTTTTTTCCAGTTTTTGGCTATTAAAAATAAAGCTGCTACGAACAATTGTGTGAAGATTTTTGCATGAACATAAGTTTTCATTTCTCTGGATAAATGCCCAGGAGTGTGGTTGGAGAGTCATATGGTAAGTATATGTTTAGTTTTTCAAGAAATGGAATAAGGCTAATCTTTCAAGTTAAGTATTATTTTATCCTCATTTTGAAAGCAATAAATGAGAAGTATGATGGTTAGCAGCCCAGGCTTTGGAAACACATAGTCTTGGGCTTGAATCTGGCAATGCCATCACCAACTATGGTATTTGACAAATTAATTAAACTTGCTATAGTTCTTTGTCATTTTATCTCACTTATAGATTTCTGTAAGCTTTCAATGGCTTCAGAATAGCACCACCATGATAATTTCCTGCTTTACTGTACAGTAGGATTCCAGCTATGAAATGCATAAGTAAAGGGAAGCTGGACTGAATGGAACTGAGAATGTAGAAGAAACTGGGGCAGTTTATACTTAGGTTAAGATGAGCAGGGGCTCTACTAGAGACTGAGATGGGAGAGGAGAATGAGACGTTGGCTAAGGCTCATGATGGGGCATCTGAGGGAGGATCTAGAATAAGCCAGTCTCAAGGCTCACACAAAAAATAGTGTGATGCTTGATTAATGAAAGACTCTTCGGTTTAGCAGGGTTCTGGTGGTGTTCTGAGCTACAACTGCTGTAAGAGATTCACAGGTGAAAGCAGAGGGAAGGATAAAACCTGTACATGACCAATTCAGCAAACATTATGACTCATCCTCTGTATACAGTTTAAGGGTAAGCTCAAAGATAAAGGTCTATCATGTAGGGGTGGGGATGGCAATGTCATAAGTCTTTTAAGAGAGGCCAGCTCTAGGTGAGAATCTGGACAAGCAGGAAAGGGAAAATAAAAGCAGAGATTTAGACAATATATGGCCAAGTTCAAGGAGGCCAATAGAAGAAACAAAGAGCAGAAATACACCTGAGTCCAGGCAACCAGAGTCAGCTATTGGAAGGTCAGTAGAAGGATGGTGGGGTGGATGAATTTCTAATTCCAGAACATAGCCTTTTTGCTTTTTATCTATTTTCTGCTGCCTGCTGCCTCTGTGAAGCCCTGGGCCTTTAAGTTCTAGCCAGGAAGAGATCAAAGACCTGCCATAAAATCCTATCTTTGGTGAGAATAAAGGATTGAGATTACTTCATGTAAGATTAGTAGAGGCTAGTGTATTGGTTAGGATGATTTGGGCTGCAAATAACAGTTAAACACAACTGAAGGAGCCTCACACAATAAAGAAATTTATAATCTGATATAACAAAGTCCAAGGGTAGAGGATTCCAGAGGAATCAAAATGGCAGCGTGACAATAGCAGCATAGTAAGCCAAGGACACCATCCATTCATATTTCCCTCTGCAATCTTCACACTTACCCCTCATGGCCACAGAGTGTGGATGAACAATACAGTAATCCCAGATAAAGCCAAGAAATTGCTTTGGGGGGTTTAGAATCAGAAAATGTAAAAATTAATCCTAATTAATTACAGGTCTTGGTTAGTTGAATTCTAACTGATAGAAATTCTTCTTTAGATCATTCTTTGTATTTCATATCTTGTCCAAGATTGCTCTCTAACATCAGGATCAGAAACTTTTCATGACTGTAGGTGAATTTCCTTTATTCTCATTCTCAGGATATGAAGAGATGACTCAAAATACTTCTTTTAAGGAAGAAAGTTCTATAACTTAAATTTGCAGAGCAGTGCACTTTCACATGGTTTGCCTAATCTAATCTTTACAAATATTTGTGAGTTAGAGAGAGCAGATATTAAGAACCTCATTTTAGAGACAAGGAAATAAAGGCTGAAGGTGAAGTGAATTGCCCAAGGTCACTGAGAAACTACTTGGCAAAACGGAGATTTAAGACTCAATTCAGTGTTCTTTCTACTTGTGGGGACAATCAATCAGATTTCTCTAGACCAGCACAGACTTCACATATCAAGTCACAGTGCCCCCATTACCACTCTCATATTTGTTGAAACATAAGAGTTGGTTTTTAAATTAATAAAATACAAGCACTATAATCAGAACTGTGGGAGGGCTCCCAAAGGAGGAATCAGGTCAGACACTTAAGTTAATATTCGAAATGTCAGTGCAATGAAAGGATGGCCGCCCTACCAGCAAAAGGGCAGGAAGGAGAGAAGTTTAATAAGTATTAATAACATGGCACAGGGGGAAGTTGGAAGAACAGAGGTAGTAGCATTGCTTAAGGAAGGGAGTCACAGATCTTGCTCACTCTCAATTTTATCCTATATAAAATTCAGATAATACTAGCTATAATACAGTGTTTTTGTACTGATAATATAATCACTTTTAAGCACTCAATAAAAGTAGTTTGAATATTATAAGAATGAAGGGCTTCTTGCACATGACCTAGGCTCTAACTTCATAGAGAAAAAAGAAGCCATAGGTATGAATCCCCTTAATTTTCCACCATCAAATCTCTTTTTTTTTTTTTTTTGAGATAGCGTCTGTCTCTGTTGCCTAGGCTGGAGTGCAATGGTGTCATCATAGCTCACTGAAATCTCAAACTCCTTGGATCAAGTGATCCTCCTGCCTTGGCCTCCTAAAGTGCTAGGATTTCGGGCGTGAGCCACCAGGCCCTGCCCTCACCATCAAGTCTTTAAACTAGCCTACATCTGATGGCCCCTTTCCTTTCTTCTTGTTCTGTTCTTTTCTGAAGTTAATCCTTCTTCTCTTACACTGCCTTCCTAGAAATCTCTCTCTCCAGTTCCAGTCATCAACATTTTTTGGTCTACAGGCTCTTCCTATCAGCACATGCAAAGCACCCTCCCTCAACCATAACTCTACTCTCCTCTCCTTCACAATTAAACTAAAGAACCGTCTACATCTACCATCTCTACATCAATTTCTACATCTACCGTCTCTACATCAATTCCTACAACTCAATTCTCAACTACTGCATTCTGGCCTTTTGCCTCCCCACTCCACCAAAACTACTCTGACCAGTAGACAGGATGACCATACAATATATTGTCCAAACCAAAATTTTTGAGAATGAAAAGGAGTATTATTAATTACTAATTACTCTGGGATGATAGGGGCAAACAGGGCCTGTCTCATATACAAACTGGGACTTAGGGTAACTCTATAATATTTCCACTTGGACGTTTCACATTTCATTCAACATAGAAACACTGAATCACTAATTTTCCTACAAAATCTGTTCTTCCTCATATTATTAAATCCCACATTTGCTCAAGCCAGAAACCTGGAAATCACTGTGGGAATCATTCCCCTGATTCTCTCATATCCATTCCATAAAATTTCTCTCATAGATCTATCTACAATGTATAACCCAAATATAGCCACTTCATTTCTCCTCCATCAGCTACCTAAGTCCTCCTCCCCTACCGTTCCATTCTGGCATAACACCCTGTTCATTCTCTTCACACTCTCTAATTATGTATTTAATAGTTTACTTGTCACCGTTTTCTCTAATTTACTGTCAAACTTCAGGGACCCTGAAATTTAGTCACCCCAGCGCTCAGCATTCCCAACTCCTAGCATAATGCTGACACATAGCAGGGGCTCAATAAATATTTATTGGATGAATGAAAACATGAATAAACACATAAAAAACAAATACCCTGAGGAACACCTTTGGAAAATAGTGGTGTTAATAGTGTAAACTGAGAATACTACAGCTGGGTCTTTGTGCCCTTTGTGCCCTCTGAATCTCTGAGGCAAAGACCAAACAACCAAGTAAGATCAGAGTTAGTGCCAAGAAAAGGTAAGAATGATAACAGGAATGGAGGGAAGTAGAGAGAACTGGTGAATTCAAACCATTCCCTCTAATCTTCTCCTTTGATATCTGTTTTCTATATAACCTTGTTTTAATTCCATATCTTGCATCAGCAGAGAAAATACACTCATCAACAGGTAAAAGCAATCTCTCTGGTTAAAGAACACCATTCTGTCTGATAGAGAAGGGAGACTTGTTAATATGGAAGTCAAACATTCAAAAGGATTGTCATCAGCAGTGCTATTTTTTGCTATAGTCGGGTTGTTGCAATAAATACTAAATGAAGTTTTATTTCCTAATAGGAATAACAAGTTGGATAGCCATCAAATAATATTTATTTAATTAAATTTAAAAAAAAATTCATTTTAGACATATTTAACTAGATAGAAATTCTCACATCAGTTATAACATCATTCATTTGAATCTCTCTGTAATAAACAATCAACCAAATAAAGTGAGAGCTAGTACTGGGAAAAAGAAAAAGGAGAGTGAGAGATGCAGAAGGGCAAGGAGAGCTGTGAGTTTTCATTATTGTATATCTCATTATTAAAAAGCTACACATTGGACACACACACACACACACACACACACACACGAGTCTTTCACCTCTAAGGATAAACATTCCAAGCAAACATTGTGGTCCCAACTTGCTAGTTTTGGAGCTTACATTCCTGAATACATATAGTTGTTGTCAAGATTAGTTCTGCCCCAGAACTATAGCCTCTGTGCCTTTGCTATTTGATATTATAAATAATCACAAACCACGTCCATGGTATTTGGTGCTTACAAAAATCTCAAATAGGAAGAAATTTACTTGTAAATATAGCATCTGAAAGTTGCATGTCCTGTCTTTAGAAATGGCAATGCCACCTGTCACTGTATCCAGGGAAGAGGAGAGGAATACAAAGTAGGAGAAGAGCAGGTCCCAGAAGTCTCTAAGGCAGGACTCCTGTGTTGTAGAGAACATTTCCTTCTAGGACAGAAACCACCCTAATCTCTCTTCTAGGACAGTGCCACAATACAATTACTTGGTAAGACAGCAATCACACTGCACTCATGTCACTCTTTCTGCATCAACTAAGGTGCTTTTGAGTGGAAACAACAAAACCACTCCCCTCTCCCCCACTCCAACTAGCTTAAACAATCAAGGTGATTTATCAGCTGGGGCAAGTTTTTAAGTTCAGTCCATTCAGAGCTCCACCTCTCTTTCTCTGTGTTTCCCTGAGCTTTGCCTTTCTTTGTGCGTTGACTCTGTTCTCGAACTTCCCTCTTAGTTGCAAGTGGCTGATAACAGGAACACTGGTTACTTCTTCTTTCCCATTAAAGGAGAGAGACACTTAACTTCATTCAACCATTGAACTGAAGTTCAGCTCTTTGTTATGACTGGACCATCCCAGAATCAATCATGGTGGCAAAGAGAGAGAGGATTAGAACCATCCTGGGATATAGGCAAGGGTAATCCATCCCACCCACAATGCAGGGCTGCAACTGAATGCAGGAGGTGGGTGTTGATGTAGAAGAGGCTTCATCATGTCCATATGCAGCCTCTGTACTGATACCCTTGACCCCTGACCCCATGACTTAGAATCACACACAAAAAAAATCTGAGAAATAGACTCAGTGGTTTTAGCCATTAACTCTCTCTTTCTCTTTCTCTCTGCTACCTTTACCTCCTGCTTTGTCAAAACTGTTGGCAGTGAAAGCAAGGCAGGAAAAAAGATGAGGAAAGATAAGACAGGGAAGATATGATGTGCCCATATTTTAGTAGTAGAAGGACTCTGGGAAAGATTGAATGATTCAATCTGCACAGATACTCAAGGTCAGAAGCTGTGGCCAGATCTAGTCCTTTGGACAACCAGATATATGTGGTGATCAAGATAAATTCTATTTTGGACATACTGAGACCCTGTCTCTACAGCCAGGTGTGGTGGCACACTCCTGTAGTCCTAGCTACTCAGGAGGCTGAGCTGGGAGAATTGCTTGAGCCCAGGAGCCCAAGCTTGCAGTAAGCTATGATGACGCCACTGCACTCCAGCCTGGGTGATAGAATGAGACCTCATCACTTTAATAAAAAGGCACTAATCTCATCATGAGGGCCCCATCCTAACAAAAGAAAAAAAGATGAATTCTATTTTGAAAAATTCTAGAAGAGAAAATAAAATAGGCAGATTACCCAGAGATACTATGCAAGTCTGGAAAATTCTCCTTCAAACCAAATACTACTCTTTGTGTTAGTCATGCATTCTTAGTAATTAAGTAAAGGAACAATCTAAAAACAGGAAATTTTGTGCATAGTAATTATTCACAATAGCAGTAAAAAAATTGAAAATAAGTCAAATATCCATCTGTAGGTGAAGTGTTACATAGATTATGGTACATCCATTCAATGGAACATTAGGCAACAATATTAAATAATGGTTCTGAAGGCTCTGTAATAACGTAGAATAATACTTACAATTTGTTACTATGTGAAAAAAGCAAAATTTGAAATGTAATTGTGTAAAATGTACATATCACATATAATTATGTAAAATATACATATAAAAAGAGACTGGAAAGAAACGTACCAATTGATAGCTTGAATTTTACTGAAATGTGATTGTTTTCTACTTGTCACCTTTTTTTTGTGATACTGTTGCATTAATTTTATAGCTGACAAAATTAGAAAACATTATTAATTATAGATATCTACTTAGCCCAGCCTGAGCAAGAGTAAGACCCTGTCTCTACTAAAATAGAAAAATTAGCTGGGCATTGTGGTGCATGCCTGTACCCAGCTACTCAGGAGGCTGAGAAAGGAGGATCACTTGAGCCCAGGAGTTTGAGGTTGCTGTGAGCTAGGCTGACGCCACAGCACTCTAGCCTAGGCGACAGAGTGAAACTCTGTGTCAAAAAACAAACAAACAAACAAACACAGATAGCTACTCAGCAGTTTGCCTCTGTGCTGGTAAAACAGCAGTTACAATTAGCTGGTCTGTTCTTCACCCCAACAGCATTTACTCATTCATTCAACAATTACTGAGCACCTGTTATGCACTAGGCATCAGGGATCTATCAGTGAGATAAATGACTTGGTCCCTGCCCCTATGTTTATAGCCCAGTGAAGAACACAGATAATAAGCAAATAATTTATTACAAATTAGGAGAACATGTTATGAAGATAATCAACAGAATGTCATAAGAGGAGGGGAGCCTGCTTAAAAGAGGGGTCTGAGAGGATTTTGAGGAGGTGGTATGGAAGTTGAGGCTTGAGGATGAGAAAGTGCCAGAGGCTGCGAGTGCAATTTAAGCAGAGGACCTTAAATGAGAAAAAACATGGTACATCCTGGGAACTGAGAGGAGGCTAGTGTGGCTAGAGCACAGTGCAGGAGGAGAAGAGGGCTTAAAAGGAGCTTGGAGAGGTAAGCAAGGACCAGATCATGCAAAGCTTTAATAAGAACTTTGGATTTTATTCCAAGTGCAATGTGAAATCATTGAAGTGTTACGTACAGAAGAAACATGGTTCAGTTTGTCTTTTAATAAGATTACTGGTTTCATCGTGAAGAATGATTTGGTGGTAGGTGGGAGGCAAGATAAGAAGTAGGGAAACTAGTCAAAAGGTTTTTGCAGAAGATAGTGAACTGGATTAGGGTAGTGGCAATGAAGATGAAAGAGACTAAGAGGCTTCTGGCTATGTTTTTGAAATAGACCAGAGGATATGGTGGGGTGAGAGAGGAGTGAAACATCAGGAAGTGTGAATAGATTACTGGCTTGAGCAACTGGATATGTGGCAGTGGCATTTACAGAGATAAGTGAGGAAAATACATATTTGGGGGATAAAATGAAGAAATTAGTAAAATTTAAATAATATAGGACTGCACCACATAATCTGTCTATATAATCTTTCTCTCCAGGAAGACATTTAAGAATGGGGAGTATGTTTTTTTTCACCTCTGAAGTCTCAACAACCTGAACAATACAGCAGGTTGCAGAGTAGGTATTTAGGAAATGTTTGTTAAATGGATATCACAGCTTTACAAATATTTCATTCATTACAGTATGATAAGATTCTAGTTATTGTGAAAAGCCTTTTAAACAGTTTTCCTTACCAAGGAAGACAAGGAAAAATTGATTGACCATTAATTATCCTTTTTTTTTTTTTTTGAGACACAGTCTCACTCTGTTGCCTGGGCTAGAGTGCAGTGGTATTATCATAGCTCACTACAACCTCAGACTCCTGGACTCAAGCGATCCTCCTGCCTCAGCCTCCCCGAGTGCTATAATTACAGGCACAAGCCACTGCGTCCAGCCAACCATTAATTACTCTCAACTTAAAAAGAGAATGAACTAGTATGGGATTCTTATTCTTTAAATTATTTTTTGTTTGTTTAGTTTTCTGTAGCTAAAGTAAAATAGGAGTTAAAAGCTTTAGTGTGTGTGTTTAAATTCTTGGGCCTGCTCCTGACCTTCCTCGAGTGATTTTACCTCCCAGTGTTTCAGTTTCTCCATTCGCAAAACGGAGATAATAGTAGTTGCCTTATCTCACAAGGATGTCATGAAAATAAGTCAGATAAATTGCTTTGCCCTCCTTGGAGAGACTCTAGAAAGTAAGCATTGTTAGATATGATGATGAACACGCACAACTTCAAAGATATTTTTAAATTGCCCCCCAAGTCTTTGAACATGTTAAGCCTACGAATAGGCACTGGGTTAGGTGTTTATACATTTCTGGCAAGCTTTCGCCTCTTGTTAAAGCAGTAAATGGTCTTTGAACAAATGTATTTCTCATTCTTTGATAACTATGCTTCCTTGTTTGTACACTTGAAAGATGATTATCATCTGGCACATGAGGTCAAGTTGAACTCCTTGCTGCCATTACAGTTCAATTGTTGCTTTAATTGACTTCTTCTTCCAAGGTTGAAAATAAGTCATTTTGTTCACTTTAGCAAGCTACTCACATTTTTTAAAAAGATTGTGGGGGAATATAACTATTTTTTGCAAATGGTATGTATAATGTTTTCATTTTAGCTATAATATCCTCATTGATCACAAGAAAAATTTAGTATTTATATTTCTTTATTGCTGCATTTTTTGTGACAGGTTTTCCTTAAATTGCTTTTAATAACTATAATTATTCCCTATAACACTTCTAACATAGACAGCCATGGTATACACATAAATATCACCAAAATAAAAATCTACATCCCTCAAGACAAAATACAGGATAGTCAAACCTCATCTAGGGCAACATTTTTATTACAGGTGTGCAATAAGTTCATAATTGGTGCTATTTTAAAATTTCACAAACCATTAACACTTCCACCCTTCTCCACGTATCCCTTACCTATATACCTAACACAAATCAAAATCACTTCCTGCTGGAGTAGCTGCAATGCACCCATCAGAGTGCTGTAAAATCACTACTTGCAAAGTACGAGAATAAAACAGACCACTCTCATTAATAATATCAGTTGCTCTTATATATGTTACTCATGTATTCTCTTTCAACCACCCTTCAAGGTAAGTCTTAATATATCCATTTAATACGTGTGGAATCTAAAGTAGGGTGAAGTTTCAATTACCAAGTTTAGATTCCCTGAGCTAGGTTAGAAGAGGGTAAGAGTGCTGGACCACAGTGATACCCTTATTTCCATTTCTTCCTGTTCCTCTTATCTCAAGGAGGAAATGAGAATTTGAGGCAACATAAATGAAGACCCTACACATTTTGCTACCTTCCTAGGAGAGAAGATAGAAACCAGTGTAACGGACAGGTATGGGGAAATTGGTGTCATTTCCACTGAGTGACGATCTGACAAAATGGACACGGAAGGACAGGCCAAACCTCCAGGCAGAGCCACTAGAACAAATGCCCTAGACCGCATATGTGGAGAAGGCGTATAATATTACTATTTTCAGAACATTATTAAAGTTTAATTTAAAAACTTCTGTCTTTAGTGATATCCCCAGAAACCTATAAAAGATACCAATAGTATAGACACCTCTCAAATATACTTCTTTTGGGTAGACCTTGAACAGGTAGGGTGGCCCAAACCCCCATGCTTCTAGGGAAGGCATTCTTGACTTCTGCTATCATCGAACCCGCCTAGGCCAAAGGTCACAAACTAGTAGCCTATAGTGGGCCAGATTTTACCTCAAAGGGTTTTTTGATTGGCCCATTGTAAAGACTTCAGATACCAACAACCCAAACTAGGCCAAACTTCACAGGTGAAGGACAAAGTCCTCCACAAAACTGCCCTTAGACACCAGCCCTAAGTTTGAGGGTCCTCAGCCCACCCTCACTTCTGACCAGCTGGCTACAAATTCAGGGGATATCACTGTCCCTTCAGGTCTGATAATTCACTTGAATAACTTATAGAACTCAGGAAAGTGCTACATTTATCATTCCTGTTTCAAAAGGATTCAAAGCAAAAGGATTCAAAGCAGAACTAGCCAAAGGGAGAGACACATAGGGTGAGGTCTGGAAGTGTTCCAAAGGTGAAGCTTCCATTGTCCCTTTCCTCATGTCCTCAGGAACACATTATGCTCTCAGAACATTTGTATGGGATATTACACATATCCAAACCTCGGTGTGTCCAGCGTTTTTATTGGGGCTTTGTTATAGGAATGATAGGTCATGTGACTCAGTCTCTACCCCCTCTCTCCTTTCCCAAGAGATTAGGCTGATATGGGACCCAAGGCCCCAACCCTCTAATCATATGGTAAGTCTTTCCCCACCCTGAGGCATCTAATAAGCATAAATTATTAGATCTAGTCCAAGGGAACCATCAGGAATAAGAAAGACACTCTTACCACTCTGGGGAAATCCCAGGGTTCCTGAACAAAGTCCAACCAAATTCTTTATTATGCACTCATATGATATTTAATTTTTTTTTTTTTTTTTTTTTTTTTGACAGAGTCTCACTCTGTTGCCCAGGCTAGAGTGAGTGCCGTGGCGTCAGCCTAGCTCACAGCAACCTCAAACTCCTGAGCTCAAGCGATCCTCCTGTCTCAGCCTCCCGAGTAGCTGGGACTACAGGCATGCGCCACCATGCCCGGCTAATTTTTTCTATATATATTTTTAGCTGTCCATATAATTTCTTTCTATTTTTAGTAGAGATGGGGTCTCGCTCTTGCTCAGGCTGGTCTCGAACTCCTGAGCTCAAACGATCCGCCCACCTCGGCCTCCCAGAGTGCTAGGATTACAGGCGTGAGCCACCGCGCCCGGCCTCATATGATATTTAAAATTAATTTCAAATTAGCTACCAACATTTTAAAATCAGTAGTGTTCACATAAAAATCTAAATTTCTGCCTTCCCTTGCAATATTGACAATTTTAGTTCTCTAGTCCCACAAGCCTGCTGCCCCCTTAAGAAGGGGCGCTCATTCTCCCAACTGTCTCCGTAATCTCTATTTTCTTATTTCTGGTAGGATTCACTCCTTCATTTCCTTCCTGTTCACTGCAGACATTTAAATTTGCAAACCCTGGCCTAAGCCTTGAGTATTTTTGTTTTTTTTACTTCCAACACACATGATTACCTTAAAAGAATGAACAGGGAAGGAATGGCAATTACCTTTTGTCATTGCATTTTCATCTTAATTTAAAAGCACTCCTCCTGCCACCCCTCAGGAGAAGACTGACTGCTGAGACGGCAGGTCCTAGGGCTCCCTGGGCCGGGCTGATCCCGGGGAGCCTCTGCTCCCCTCTCCACAGCCTCCAAGGGCAAGGTGGAGGAGAGCTTAGCCTGCCACTGACTCCCAGCAGGCCGCCAAGGTAAAGTATTTAAGAGTTCATCAAGGGCCAGGCGCAGTGGTTCATGCCTGTAATCCTAGCACTCTGGGAGGCCGAGGCGGGAGGATCCTTTGAGCTCAGGAGTTCGAGACCAGCCTGAGCAAGAGTGAGACCCTGTCTCTACTAAAAATAGAAAGAAAGTATAGGGACAACTAAAAAATATATATGTATATATTTAAAGTTAGCCGGGCATGGTGGCACATGCCTGTAGTCCCACCTACTCCGGAGGCTGAGGCAGGAGGATCCCTTGAGCCCAGGAGTTTGAAGTTGCTGTGAGCTAGGCTGAGGCCACGGAACTCTAGCCCAGGCAACAGAGTGAGACTCTGTATCAAAAAACAAAACAAACAAACAAAAAAAAAAACGAGTTCATCAAAAAAAGAAAGAGAGCAAAAATGGCAAAATGTGTGGCACATAGAGATGTTTATTCAACTATTCTTTCAAGTTATTCTATATGATGACATTTTTATAGTAAAAATTTGGAGAAAATAAAGATGATTTTTGAAACGAAGAAAGAGAAGAGATGTGCAGTGGCAGAAACTCTGGAGTCCTGTACACCGGGATCTAAATCTCATTGCTAAAAAAAATTAAGGGAGATCAATGCTTTGGATTGAGCTCCTGTACCAGGCCCCAGAAGACCAAACAAAAATGGAATCACTTGTGGTAAATGCCACATAATCAAACTGAAACTTTAAAGAAGCAGATAGATTTTCAACAGACCAGTTTTTCCTGTAAACAGATTCTAGTCTACCTGAGTCAGCCTGAGAAGGAAGTCCCCTCTGCTTTAAACCTTACAAAAAAAAAAAAGCAACCTGAAGTAACCTGACGTCAACCAATCAAGTTTTTTTCTATTGTTATGCTATTTGGTACCACCTTACAGAGCCTACTTTCCTGCCATTGTCTAGTGGGAGCTCAGTCTGTTTTGTAGAATGGAGGCTGCTCCATTCATGAACCTTGAATAAAATCCCATTAGATCTTAAAAAAATAAAAAAAAATAAAAAAAACACTCCTCCTTTACATTTTGTATGAGTATGGGTACCTGCACCATCCATTTGTCTCTTAAGTCTTGGCCAGGCTAATCTGGAATTTTTGACTGAAGAACCAGGACAAGCTGAATTGACCTCAATGTCATCCTCAGTCAAAAACCAGTCAACCCTTAGAAAGCGACCTTAGAAAAGAGGCCTCTCATTCTGAAGGACAAATTAAAATCCATGTTTCTCAATATTTTTAAAGCTATAGCTGCCTTCATGATCATAAAACTCTCACATCCTTCTTTATTATTTGGAATGCAACATAGGTAACTGAAAATAAATAAAGGGGACAAGTATTGTTATTTGCAAACTTCATATAGCCTTTCTCCTACTATGTCCCTTTGAGAATCACTGGTTTAAATCATATCAGAGGCACAAAACAAGCTTAAGTGCTTCAGGGGCCACATGGACACCGTAGTCTCTCAAGTACAGGTGTCACATAGACCTTGAAGTACAGTCAACGCTTAATATTCACAGATTCTGTACCTGCGAATTCACCTACTCATTAATGTAGAGCAGGAAGGAAAACAGGAGTAACTCCATGACAGACTGGACCTCCTAGGATAGGCCTAAGTTTCGGTTTCCCCGACGCAGGCCCTCCCCCTCCCTGGAATGCTGCTAGTAACAACTGAAAGCCCCGGCTTGCAAACTGGCCAATCAGGAGCCAAGGCCCTGGCTTGGAAACTGGCCAATCAGGAGCCAAGACCCTGGAAACTGGCCAATCAGGAGCCAAGGCCCCGGCTTGGAAACTGGCCAATCAGGAGCCAAAGCCCTGGCTTGGAAACTGGCCAATCAGGAGTCAACACTATCAGCCACTTTTGAAAGAGCAAATGAACTAAAAGGGGGGTGGGGGGATGGTGTGCCCAATACATGTAACCTACTGATGAGTATAAAAGCTTAATGCCCACCCTAGGGTGGGGTCCTGGCTCATGGAGAGACCACTGCGTTGGTGCTCTGAGCCTTGGACCCTAGCTCGGGCTAGAGAATAAACTCCTTTGTGTGTTGCAGCCTTGGTGACTCTGCCTATCTGTTCCTGGGGCTGAGGGAAACCGGTTCTAACAATTAAGATTTGTTGTAACCTCAAAATCAGTACAGGCAGGGCTTTCATGGTCATTCGTGGACATATACAGAGCAGTGAAAATTTTGATTCGCCCAACATGCAGGTTCTCAGCTATAAACGTGTGTCCTATTTGTGGTCTATTTAATGGCATGTTTTTCATATTTTTGGTTTTTGGTGATTTTGCTGTTTAAATGACCCCCAAGCAGCATACTGCTTAAGTTCTGTCTAGTGTTCCTAAGGACTAGAAGTCTACGATGTACCCTATAGAAAAAATACTTGTGTTAGCTAAGCTTCGTTCAGGCTTAAGTTATAGTGTTGTTGGACATAAGTACAATGCTAATGAATCAATAACATACATTAAATAAGGTGTCTTTAAATAGAAACACACATAAATCAAAATTATGTATTGATCGGTTGACAAAAATGTGACCAAAGTTTCCCAAGAACTAATCCTGTATTTCCTATAAGGAGCAATGGTTCACTATTCACTAATTTCAGTGTTCACAAAGACTTTATATACTTTATACACACATATATATAAACATATATACTTTTTTTTTAATATTAATGGTGAAAATGAGGTTCAATTCTTTTTTTTGAGACAGAGTCTCACTCTATCACCCTGGGTAGAGTGCAGTGGTGTCATCGTAGCTCACCGCAACCTCCTGGGCTCAAGCAACCATTCTGCCTCAGCCTCCACAGTAGCTGGGACTACAGGTGCACGCCATGATGCCCAGCTAATTTTTCTATTTTTTTTATAGAGACAGGGTCTCACTCTTGCTCAGGCTGGTCTCAAACTCCTGAGCTCAAGTGATCCTCCCACCTTGGCCTCTCAGAGAGCTAAAATTACAGGCGTGACCCACCACCACGCCTAGCCCACAGAGACATCTACAAAAGGTTTTCACATAAATTATCTCATTGGATGACCTCAATGGCCCCTTCTTACTCCAGAATTATATAACTCAAAGAATAGACTCATTCTACCAAAAACAAAAAAATATATCAAATGTTTATAATACTAAGAAAAATTGTCCTTTGGAATGTTTTATACTAGACATTAATCACAGGGAGGACTTCATATATAAGAGCTAGACAACAACTGTGGACTTCTTTTTAAATTGAATTTATTAAATCACCATTTTCTTTTTAAAAATGAGAGAGAGAAAAGCATTCCCAGTGTATGGCCATTCTTGTAGGATTACAAATTTTGCAAATGTGGAGAAGCAAAAGTACCACTAGATGGAGTAGGAACAACACACATGTATTTATCTGTAGTTGGAAGAACTCTGGCAGTCTTGACAAGGGATCTTAACAATTACCTTTTGAGTAAATGGAGGCTTAGTGAAACTGAATTACTTCCTCAAGAATCTAGAGAAGTCATTGGCAAAATCAGAACTAGAACTTCCTTTTTTACTTACCTTGTGTTCTTTCCACAAAAGCATGCCGACTAAATTGTTTTTCCTTCTTAAAGAACATTACCAGCAACCAGACTCCATTTTTTTCACATTTCTTAATTCTAATAGTGCTAAGGTACGTATTTTGTTAGACAACTCCAAGGAACCTACTTTAGGTAATAGGCTGAGATACTACAGACATACACATTCATACATTTACTGACCCCTTCAATAAACAGGATTTGGGCTGAATTATCACCCTAATGGTCTGCCTTTATATGCAGGCCCCCGGGCTGCTATCTCTCCTGGCAACTGGCCTAAGAAGCAAAGGCCAGTAGACTTGGGATGAATCCACACAAAAGACTGGAATTATGTATTCGGGATGAGCCAACGAAGGCCCGTCTTGTCCCTTTTTCTTTTAACTTAGTGGGCCATCAGCTTCCTTTCTTAAAGGAAACTAGACCCAATTCTGGGGGTCGGGGGCAGGGGTTGGGGGGGAAGGGGCACGTATGCACGTATTCCTCTGTAAACTTGGGCCATCAGCTTCCTTTCTTAAAGGAAACCAGACCCAATTCTGGGGGTCGGGGGGCAGGGGTTGCGGAGGAAGGGGCACGTGTGCACGTATTCCTCTGTAAACTTCGTTTCCCTCTTTCACCACTTATTACTTTGCATTTAAATGCGAGGCAAGGCCGGGCGCGGTGGCTCAGGCCTGTAATCCTAGCACTCTGGGAGGCCAAGGCGGGTGGATCCTTAGAGCTCAGGAGTGCAAGACCAGCCTGGGCAAGAGGGAGACCCTTCTCTACTAAAAATAGAAATTATCGGGACAACTAAAAATATACATAGACAAAATTAGCCAGGCATGGTGCCTATGTCGGTAGTCCCAGCTACTCGGGAAGCTGAGGCAGGATTGCTTGAGCCCAGGAGTTTGAGGTTGCTGTGAGCTAAGCAAGGCTTACGCCATGGCACTCTAGCCCGGGCAACAGAGACTCTGTCTTAAAAAATAAATAAATAAATAAAAATAAAGGAGAGGCAAAGATGGGGGGGGAACCAAAAACAAAAAAACGACTGGGCCGCTCGTGTTTGTAATCTCAACACTGAGCGGTCAAAGTGGGAGGATCACTTGAGGCCAGTAGTTCCAGACCAGCCTGGGCAACAAAGTGAGACCATGTCTCTACAAAACATAAAAAAAATTAAGCGGCATAATGCCACACACCTTTAGTCCCAGCTACTTGGGAGGCTGAGCCAGCAGTGAGCTAGGCTCAGCCACTGCTCTGTAGCCCAGGCTACAGATTAAGACTGTCTTTAAAAAAAAGAAAAGCAACGACCATTAAGGAATAGTTTTCCTTTAGAGAACTACCTCCTCTAGTTAAATACTTATTAAATTTTTAATGCTCTCACAAAAAAATCAGTGCTCTCCTGCACCCAACTGAGGGGACTGGTAGAGACCAACTTTGGGAGAGGCAAGCTGTAAAACAAGGACAAAGGGCAACACAAAATGGGGGTGGAGAAAAAAAAAAAACCTACCCAGGACCATCTGGCTGGCAACCCCGGCTCGGTGCCCATTGATGTGGGCCAACTTTGGAGGTACCTTCACGTCACCTGCCAATTCTGCATGCACCCTAGCCCAATCTACCAGGTTTGAAAGTCCACACAACCACCACAAATGGCGAAGGGTCACCGACACGCAAAATCGGCATCCCCTCTTCCAGTAAGAAAGCCGGCTGCAGGACCCCTGCAACACCCCCAGCAAGATGTATGTAGGAGCCGAGTCCCGGGTGCAAGTCCCACAGCTCAGGGAAGCGCACCGCGTGCGGGGACCCGGCTCCGTTACTCTCCCTGCGTTAACAGGCCTAAGCCTCGCCCTTGGCCCCCGAGGGACCCGCGGCTGACAGAGACAAACTCTTCGCGGCGGCAGCGGGTACCTCCGGAGAAGCCCCAGGCCGACCGCGGCCTTTAGGCAGGGCTCGGGGGCCGGGCGGGCGAGCCATCGCAGGTCCCCGGGAGGGGTGAACTAGCCAGTGGCTGACATTTTTTGTTTGCTCCAGACTAGATTGTAGAAGGCGGCAGGCCAAGGCTTTTCCGCTCGCTGAAAGTCAGCCAGAAAAACAGCGCGCGGGGAACAAAAGCACGGCGCCTACGCCCCACGTGGTTAGGGTTAGACTAAATGGCAGCCACCCCTCCCAGGCCCACCCTCCGCAACCGCATCAACCTGCTGCGCGGCGTTCCGCATCTCCTTATAAAGGGCTCAGCCGCCGCCGCGCGGGTTGGTCGAGGCCGTCGTCACAGCTCTCGCGAGAGTAGATCTCGCGCAGCCCCCCCCCCCCCGAAAAATCAAGTTCCATTTCCTGCCAGGAATTTGAATGGCGCCCCTCCCCCACGTGCGGAAAACTCTTTCGTTGCTTTCCTACATTCCTGCATAATCTTTCATTGCTATGTGCTTCGAAGGTGACACAAAGGTTAGGTGCTTCCGAGGGCCTTTTTCTATCCCCTACAAACCAGACGTGGTTTTATCTCGACTACCTTAAAAGGGCATTCACAGAAAACAGAAAAATGTTAGGGCCGAGGACAACACAACAGTGATTCCCAATTCTGATCATCACATTTGTTGGAGAACTTTACTCAAATAGATTCACAGGCAGCACTAACTAAACCAGGATCTCCTATGGGCTCAGCAGGCTGTTCCCTTCTCCTTAGAATGCCTTTTCTTCAGCCTCTTCTTGGACAGAGGATGGGTTTTATTAAGTGTAACTACTTCATTCTTAAACTTATGGGAACTTAAATAAAATCTTAAGGCTCACCCCCACCCCATCGCCCCACCACCTGCTGATTGAATGGACACCCCCCCCCCCCCCCCCGTGGCCAAAGAAATATCCTAAAACTAAATTGCCTGCCTCATCATGCCCACCACCGCTCCCCCCACGCCCCGCCCTGGCTCCCTTCTTGGGGACATCCTTTGTAACCCATTAACAGGCCTAAAGGCCCTCAATTTACACAACAAATATATGTTTGGTGGCTTATCTCTGATAAACAGCTTCTTATCTTAAAACAGTCCAAGCCTCTAGACAATGCTTCATGTCTTTAACCAATTACAAATCAAAGAATTTTTAAGCCAACCTGTAACCTGTAAGCCCCATCCCACCCCCCTTGAGATGGCCCACCTTTTCCTGCCAAACCAATGTATGCCTCCTACATATTGATTTATGACTTTACCTGTAACCCCTGTCTCCCTGAAATGTATAAAACCAAACTGCAACCTAGCCACACCAGGTCCACTTGCTCAAGGCTTCTGGAGCGTGGATCCAGGTCATGGTCCTCAAATTTGGCCTAGAGTAAATATCTTTAAAATTATTTTACAGAGTTCGGCTTTTTTTTTTTTTCCTTTGACACTTAACATTAAGGACTGACTCCCTTTTATTAGGAAAGAAAGGCTTTTCAATCATTGACTTTGCTTTAAAGTAGTGCTGTGTCATGATTAGGTAAAAAGAGGGAACATTCCACCATAAATTGTAGCAGATTTTTATAATGGCCAGGATAATGCGGTTTTTCATATAACTGGGAGGCTGATCTTAAAAGTTTTACTCGTGTTCAGTTGGGTAAACGTGCAGTAGTCGCTATTGGTTCTCAATCTCAGAGAAGAAAAGTGAAATGTTAATGTGGGTTGGTTTAGGACCATTCTAAGGGCAGGGAAATATAACTAAATGGAATTTTTACAACATTTTATTACCTTTCCCTAGATTACTTAAAAGGATCATCTATGATCCCGTGTGTTCAAGACGTTCCAGGATAGTTGCTGGGTTAACTGCCTAAGTAAGACTGCGGTCCCCAACCCCAGGGGCCATAGACCAGTACCCCTCCTCGGGCCTGTTGGGGACCAGCCACAGACCTCTGCAACCCTCCACCCCCATCATCTGTGGAAAAATGGTCTTCCATGAAACCAGTCCCTGGTGCCAAAAATGTTGGGACTTCTGGCCTAAGAGACCATGGTTAAGGACTGTGTGTCCTATCATGAGCAAGCTACTCTGGGATCACTTTAAAAATTAAATCTGTTAAACTCTTTAAATCTCTATTTCTTAATTTGTAAATGAGAATATACCTGTCTCGCCTATTTCTCTGAGATGTTGAAGTTTAAATTGGATAATATATAGCTAACCCTATTTTCTTTATTTTAAAAAATGCTTTATGAATTCTAAAGTGAGGGGTTGGGATTATTCTCTCTACAGTGCTTGTGAATCTAGTGAGTGTGAGCATCAACTGTTCAAACTGCCCTCAGATAATTTCTATACTTTACTCAATCTAGTCTTACAATCACTAAAATGGGAGACACTGTACCAAGGAATGAAATCAGTTTCCTTTGCCAGCAATGTGCTTCCGATCAATTCTATATATCTATATACCTACTGGAAGTGTACCATGGAAGGCATCAGAGAAGGGGGCAGAAATGAAAAGGAAAAGCCCACAATCCCTGTCTTCTAAGAACATATCTAATGAGGGAGAAAGACAAGCAAATCAAAAAATAATGCTGCATAAATAAAGTGGTTAATAGAAGTACAAGTGATAGAATGTGCTGAGACACAAAGGAATAAATACGTTTGATGCTTTGGAGGAAGTAATATCTGAATTGGACCTGTAAATTCTCTAATTCTGTAAGTAAAAAATAACATTTTATTGTATTTTGAAAGTGCCTTTAAGTACATTATCTCCTGGAACTTCATAACAACCCTGTGAGACAGTGATCAGCAACCCCATTTTCTGGATGAGGAAATTTATCTTCAAAATGTTTAAACAATTTGCTTAAGTCATGCAGCTGATGGGTGGCAGGGTTTGGACCTACACCCATATATGTTGCCCTCTAAATCAGAGGGAAAGGTACTCCATTAGGTTTAAATTCTAGCCACATCTACCAAAAAACTTCCTTGTGCTCTCCACTGGTATTGAACCCTTCTATGGACCCCCCCAGAGCATTTTATACCTCTCTTAGGACACTCAATCAACTTGTACCTTAACTTATTGCAATTTAGGTATGAATTCCACCTCTTCTACTAGACTGCCAGCTTTTTAAGGGCAGGATCTGATTCCTTAGCACTTAGCACACTACGCTACATACAGCAGATACTAAATACGTTATATGTCAATACTACCATCATGCTTTCAGCTTCCCACATCATCTCAGACCCTTTCTTCCCCCCTTTATGTCTATCTAATTAGGCACAAAGTCTTGTCAGTTCTTCATAATTTCTTCTTTTAAATTCCCATTGCCTCCAATCTTGAGTGTAAGACTTGACTATTTTATGTCTGGACTATTAACTTTCTAACTGATCACTGAGTTTCCAGGGTCTTCCCACTTCAATTTATTCTCAAACTACCGCCCCATTTATCATAACATAATTTCCTTATGTCTCCTGTTTTTAAATCTTTGATTACTCCCCTTTGCCTATAGGACATTTAGCACTTAAAGCCTTTCAATCCCTGGCCTTAATTTACCTTCCTACTCATAGCTCTTGCTCTGCTCCATATGAGCTCTTCACTGAAACAAAAGCAGTCTACTAAACATGCCTTGAATATGCTTTGTTCATTCTCATCTCCAGCCCCTTGCTCATTTTATTATCCTTGCCTGGATGTCTGCCCTCCCCCACCCATCTCAATACCACCCCATCCATGATAACATACCTCTGTTATGAAGTCTTCCCTCATGACAGCAACCTTCTTTCCCTAAACTTCAACAAAGCTTAAATCTTATCACTCATTTGGCACATAGAATACATACTGCTATGTGCTCTTTCCAAGGGAAATGTAAGCTCTCCAAGGTCAACTTGTAGAAGAAACACTATAGGAAACATCATTTTAACTTGGTTAAAATATTCAACTTGGTTCTACTCAATAAACATCTGTTGTTTGACTGTTTCACCATTATTATCCCCCCCATTACAGAAAAGCAACAGACATGCACATCCCAATAATTGAAGTATTTTCTGTTCTCCCAGAAACATATAATATGCAAAGTTTTCTGTCACATATATGCAAATATGCAAAACATTTTCTTCTAACCATTTTGTTTGTATTTCAGAAGCATCTTTGGTGTATTATGTTGGGTCCAACTTCTTTAAATTCTGCAGCAGTGATCCACATGTCCTGGAAAGCAGACAGGGATGCAAGAATAGAACCTCCCATCCACACTGATATTTTCCTTTCTGGGGGAGCTGTAACCTGCACTGGGGTGTTGGCAGGAGCCACCTTTGCTATATCCTTAACTAGCCGCTTGTCAAAACCAGGGAAACAGGTTGATCCCCCAGCAAGAAGAATATTGGAGAAGAAGGAATTCCTCAGATCTGTATCACATTTCATTATGCTGCTGAAGCACATCTTATCAATGCCAGGGGCCTCAAGGCTCATGAGACAGGGAGAGAAGAGGGCTTCTGGACAACAAAAGAGTTCGTCATGGAGCTTGAAAATCTTCCCATCAGGTAGTCTGTAAATTTTCTCTATCAAGTCAGGTTTCTTGGCCATTTCCTCTTCATAGTTCATTGCCACATAACAAGAGGTCTCCTTAATTTCTGCAACAGTCTTCCTATCTGCAGCAGTAAGCAGCATGATACCATGGTTCTTCAGGAGTATGGTGAGATAGCTGGTGAGGTCAAGGCCTCCCAGATCTAGTTGCTGAACACCATGAGGCAGACAGTAACCCTCAAAGATTGGCACACACTGGGTAACACCAGCACCCGAATTCAGAACAAGGCCAGTAGTGAAGCCAGCAGAAAAGAGAGCCAGCACAGCCTGGATGGACATATAGAAGGCAGGAACACCCAGATGCTCAAAAAACACTTCAATGATCCGTTGCCGGTTGGCCAGTGGGTTCAGTGCTGGCTCGGTAATCAAGACTGGGCCATCACACGCCTTTAGCTTCAGATTATAGTCATAGATATACTTCCACATGATCTCCATGTCCCCCCAGGAAGTAATGAGACCACGCTCCACTGGGTAGCTGTAGGGAGAGCAATAAGATAAATGGCAGCTGTTTATTTTTCCAGTTCCTACTCTCTTCAAACCACGCTTAATCCCCGTATTTATTACCACTACCCCTTATGGGCAATAACTGCCACAGCCTCTCAGAGAAGGTAACTGTCAACAAAAAGTAGCACAGCCACCTTCCTCTGCAATTTTTGTTGCATTCCATACCCTCTCCCTTTGGAAGACTGTTCATGACTAAAAAATTGGGAAATCTCAACATTGTAGTACAATTTTAATATCAGTTAATTGAAGAGAATAACCCAAACGACAAAAGGTACCATGAATTAAGTAATATTCTTAAATGAATTCATATATTATGAACGATAACTTTATTTATACGTCTGAATACATTTGTTTAGACACAGAGAGCAAGTAATGTTCAGTCTTTAAGATGTTTGGTACCCTAGGAGGTTTGTGGCCCGCGCATTTGCAATCAGGCCAACCCGCGGAGCCCTTCCGGCTCCTGGCTTTCACGCCCACGCCGCTCCTCGGGGCTCCTCCTCCCTCCGGTCCCCCGCCGGCACAGCTGCCGCGAGAAGGCGGTACCTGACGGACAGCGAGCTTCTCCTGGCCTGCGCCTGCTCGCCCACGTACAGCTCCTGCTCGCCTTCGGCCGCCCGGCTGTAGCCCTTGGCGCGGCCCATAATGTTCGGGTAGACAAACTGGGGCTCCCGGCTCCCAGCCAGGCCCGCTTTGATCACTCCCGAGCCGTTGTCGATCACCACCGGTAGCTGGTAGAAGCTCATGCCGCCGCTGGCGTCGCCGCCCCCTGTCGCCGGGCCGCTCCGACTGCAGGCTCTGCCAGGGCCTACAGTCTGGAACGCCACGTCACAGAGGCCCCGGCCCGGCCCGGTGAGGCCTGCGCCCGGCTGGCTCGGGCCGGCGGCGGGAGAGCCCCAGGCCCCAGGGCTCTCCGGACGCCCGGTGAGCCCCGTAGTACCGCCCGCGTCTGCTTCTCCTAGGGGCTGGGCCATCCCTACTCTCAATGGCGGAAAACTCGGCTTTCCTACCAAAATACACAAATCTTAACCCTTCACCAGTGCATTTCTCGAACATTCTGAAGAGCCACAAAGAGTTTTATTTTCCAAAGCCACTTAAGTTTGGTTAGCAGGTGCTGGCTGCAGGGAGCTCTGGAAAACTCCCATGTCAATGGGAAAGAAGATTTAATGGGAAAGCTGTAGCAGGAGAGAAGGCACTGTCCTTGCTTCTGAAACACTCAACTTCTAAAAGGAGAAAAAAATGTTAGGATGTAAAATGAGTTTTAAAAGCTTTTAATATTTTTTTCTGTATCCTGAGCAATGCTTTGTTGTGTTTCCTTCCTGTGGTTTCTAAACAAAATCCATACAATTATTAATAAAATGGCAGAACATTTAAAAAAACAAACAAACCAATTTTGTCGGATTATATACCTGTGGTGTAATCTGGAAGCTAATTCTCATTCTCTAGTCTGGATGTTCAGGCATACGGAGGTTTCTGCCTCTGCCGGAAAAGTGAAGCTTCTAAGGTCACAGGAAATTCTTAAATAGAAAAATTTAACCACATTCATGTAAAAGAAAAAAACGCATCTTGGTGTCTGATTTTGCACACCCTGTAGAAGATTTTAAAACCACACAAATTAGAACCTCTGGTTGGTCTCTGGAAGCACGGGGAGGAAATTAAAAAATAATTTACAGGTCCTTCCGCCAGAGGCTGAGGAATCGGTTTTTCGCCGGCTGAATAAAAGCTACGGGGCTGGGGGCTGCGTGCTGCCGCTGTGGCCAGGACTCGGGATCGCGTGCGGCTAGCGTGCCGGCGCCAGCGCAAGCCCAACAACTCTCCCCAAACTCCGAGGAGCGCGAGGTGCGGAAAGATGTGTAATAAAACCCTTCTTTCCTAGAAAAGAAAAAAAGTATACCCAAAAGGAAACGCCTGATTTCTACAGCGGTATCCAGGGAAGCTTTGAAAGAAAGTGCATGCAAATTCAAACTTTTGAAATAGTTTTAGCACTGTTCAATTGAGCATATGGTTATCTTTTCCTTTTCTGTTTGTTTTTATCTTTAAAATTACGTTAATCTCATTTAACTCAACTTTAAATACTTGCGAACTGTATATCAACACATATATATCAAGAGTAGAGCAAAGGCTACTAACAGCGTTTCCGTAGTGTAGTGGTTATCACGTTCGCCTAACACGCGAAAGGTCCCCGGTTCGAAACCGGGCGGAAACAACTTATTCTTTCTCCCCTTTGGGACTGGTGTGTTTAACCTTACAAATACTATAAATTTTTATTCTGATCCTTCAAAGATACGATCTTATAGCAACTTGCAGAACTTTTTGAGCTTTCAATTTGAATATTACTTTACTCGTTCACCAAAGGACTTTAATGAAGGCTTGACATGCGAAAGATCTGCCCCAGGTTTAAAAAACAAGAATTCGACTCACAATCTAATATTGAAAAAATAATGTAGACTAGAAATGGATATCAAAAGCAGTGTAAGAATGGTCGCCTCCTCAACAGTCTTTTTATGTCACTTGGGTTTTCGTAGTTTTCCCCTCGAGATTCCATTTTTCCCTAAACTCCGGGAGACCGTGTTTTAGTCCTGTTCTACATACTGTCCTGCGCGATACCTAAGTTCATAAAAATTTCTTAATAAATTACAGAAAATTGCTCCTACAAAAAAAATGGAATCAGAAATAAAATTATACTCAGAAAGATGAAATCAAGAAAAAAAGCCTCAATATTTCCCTTATAAAGATAGGGCTATTGTTTTATTCAAAAACATTCTTACAGAGAGCAAAGGAAATTATAAAGAGAGCAAGGAGAAAAAAATATTAAGGAGTGAAGAGAGGAATATGTTTAAGCCGACGCTGTCCTTTCAAATAACGTCGCAGGAAGATTCCTTGCAGTCCTCACACATAACTTTTAACAAGAAAAAATGTTGAAGTTCTGGTTTTCTGAGGGTTTATAATGTCCGCGGGTACTACGGAAGAATCCACTGTAACATACCAACAAGACTAATTTTTTCTCATACCTTTATATATTACAAAGATAACTGGTATTTTTTTTCCTTCACTGTTCAAAATCTGAAATCGATGCAAATAATTGTATTAAAATTTTTCTAGTCCAGACGCAGGAAAACCTTTTCCGGTATAAAGCCCACCTTCCTCTAATGTTGCGCATGCCCAGTGTGCTCAACTGCTTTGCTGCGCTTTCGTGCATCTCCGACTTCTATCACCAGGTAAGGGTATCCTGGAAACTGAGCTACAGTTGGCTGGTAAGGACAAGAACCAGAGGGTCCCGAGAGTTTTCGGGTACGTAAACGGGAAAGGGGTGCTCATTGTCAGCTCAAAAATCCAGAATGGCCGAGAGCGCGGGTACACAACGCAGCAGTTCCCACCGGTGGGGCCCTAAGGATGGGGAGGATGATGGGATAAGACGAGCAACTACAAGCCCCAGCATGCAGTGCGCAGCTGGCCCCAGGAGACAGGATCGCTGTGCGGCGCTGCCCGGCCTCGGTCTAGAATCCGGGCTGAGCGCGAAAACGATGACTGTCGGCCCACCGGAATGCTTAGAATGAGTAAGGCAGGCCAAGCGCTGTGAGCGAGTCCTTAGATCTCGTTCCCATGACGCTTGCTGTCCCGGGGTGGGGGGACCCTGGCATGAAGGGAAGTGCGGTCTCCGTGGGCCAGCCAGTCCCAGCCTGGCCAGCGTCGGACCTCCACGGCCCCAGAGGCTCGTGCGTTGCTACGGGATGACAGAGCCGGACGTGACGCCGCGGTGGAGGAAGAAGGGAGAGGCGGAGCGGAGCGCGGTGACGTCCTCCCAAGATGGCGGACAGAGAGTGAAGAAACTGTGTTCCCCCTTGGGTTGCTATCGGTGAGTTCCGACTTTACCCCCAGCCCGCCATCTCCGCTCTCTGTCCAGGCCCTGGGCCATCGGAGGACAGCCTCCTTGGAGTTCGAGCACGGGTCACAGCGAAGGTGGAAAGCTTGGGCGAGGCAGCCCGGGTGGTGGCCTTGGTCACAACCTCTGCTGTGGGAATTCGCGGGAGTGGGAGCTGGGTGGAGAGCTGGGTAACAGAAGCCGAGGATGGACTGGCTTTGGTTGTCACCCTCCGACGCCGCCTTGTGTGGAGAGAGGGAAGGGGGAAAGTGTGGCGAGTAATAGAACCTTTGACAGTCCTTGGCCTGGGGCATTCCCCGCCCCCTGGGCACGCGCCTTGCGTTTTAGTGAAACTGCACTGGGGAAACTAACAGGTTTTGGTGATGTGAGAGCAATTTTAAACAACTTTTACCGTGTCTCGCCCTGTCTGTCCCAAGTGATCATTTCTTACTGGCTTTTAATTTTTTTTCTTGACATGCATACGTCTACTGAGCTTGAAAGTCTGAGGGCTCAACTGATGTAAAAGCGTGAAATTTTGCGGTGTCTTTTTCATCTCATGGAAGTGTTTTCGTTCATCGTTATTTATTGAGGTGTCCAAAAGATTGTGTTAGTTGGTCAAGATAAAACAGAAAGTCACATATCCCTTCAGCATTTTTAACCATCTATGCTTGATGATGATAAAATGAGAGCTAACTTCAGGTTATGTCCTCTGTCCCTTCTCCCCCCATCAATTGTTTGAGTGAACGTTTGATAAAAATGTACGGCTACTGATTTACTATTTCTTTTTGTTTTTTAGATCACGGGTAAAAGTCCATTCTGATATCAAAATGCAGTATTCACACCACTGTGAACACCTTTTAGAGAGACTGAACAAACAACGGGAAGCAGGTTTTCTTTGTGACTGCACCATAGTGATTGGGGAATTCCAGTTTAAAGCTCACAGGAATGTGCTCGCCTCGTTTAGTGAGTATTTTGGTGCGATCTACAGAAGCACATCAGAGAACAATGTCTTTCTTGATCAGAGTCAGGTGAAGGCTGATGGATTTCAGAAATTGTTGGAGTTTATATACACAGGAACTTTAAATCTTGACAGGTAAAGTACACATTTTATTTTCAGTTATAAAAGCTAGTCAGTAGTCTTTAGATAAAGCTAAAGTAGATTTATATTTTTAACATTCATTCTCTGAACTCAGTCTTCAAATATTTATGCACACAATGTTTTAATAAAGAAGTCAGTATTACTGATTTGGGATGAGCAGACATTTCATAAGCACAAAAAGCACAGATGTTAATATAATTTCTGACACATTTATCTACTGAAACAAAGGCTGTGATTTTAGTTACGTAAACTCTAAGATCAAACACAGCAAATTCTAAGTGAATTCCAGTTTCACATTGCTTTCTGGTCTTAGTATTTCTTTGTTTCTCTCCCTCACTCTATCCCTTATCTCTTGAGGTGTTTGGAGTGGAGAGTAGATGGGGAAAGAAGGAAGAACCTTTGTGTTCATATAATAGTGCTCCCACTGCCAACAAAAACAGCAGCGTGTGGGACCTCTTCTTGATCTTGATTCTGGAAAATAACTTCGTTGGAGCATAACATGGCAGTGGTTCCTTCTCTTATCTCTGTTAACTGACCAGTATTAATGCTTAAGTCGGGTCGGAGATGCTAGAATGCTTCTCTAAGATGCTTATTGCTGTCACCGCACTAACAAGAAGTAGGTTCTAATGAATCTGATAATGAATGCAGGCACTGTGTGTCTCACCACTTAATGAATTAATAGCATTACATTTACTGATTGTGGAGGGAATGTGGAGGAGATAAAAGCAAAGAGAAACTGGTCAGATTACCCCTGTCTTCTTAATTCCATCTCTTATGAAAGTATGAATACAAGTAGACTGTTCATAATCTTCTGACATAGATTATAGGCTTTGGAATTAGATCTTGCCTGTTAGTCACTATGTCTCCTTGAGCAAGATGCAACCTCTCTGGGCTTCAGCTTCCCCATCTAAAAATGAGATGGTAATAACTACCTTGGTGTTAACTATGAAGATTAAATATGGATTTACTTGAAGAACCAACTCCCAGTGAACATTAATTTCCCTCCTTTGTTTTCTCTTCTCTACCCTCCCCTCTCTTCCCCCTTTAATTGCACTTTTCTTGGAGAAAAATTAGAAAAAAAAAATGAGAACACTTGAAATTCTGCCACCCACTGATAACCGCTATTAACATTTTTATATATTTTCATTCATTGTTTTCCAGATGATCTCTATGGAGATAGGCACGTACACATTAAGCAAAATCCTTCCCTCCTTTTTATATTGTAGCTTATCATGGAAATAAACTTGTTTAAAAAACTAGAATCAGGGTGCTACTTAATCCTTTTGAAAAGGAAACATTCATGCTGTTCTGGAATTATTTTTAAGTTAGTATAATGAAATCTTCAAGTGAGTCACTTCTGTATAAGTTGATTAAAGGAATAATGTCACAGATTAATCTCACATAATAAATTATTTAAATTTGCTAAATAGTTGACTATGCAGACATCTCTGATCTTAAAATTTAGACTATTTAATAAAAAATAACAAGACTAGTGAATTTTGGCTGACCTTCAATTTAATGGTTTTCTTTTCTCAATTAACTATACCAGAGAAAAATCTTAAATTGATTTGAACCCAGAACAGAGCACCTTTCTTTGAGCCTTCATGCGAAGAACCAGTGTAAAGAAGAGCCAGATATTTTGTTCAATCTTTTCTGGTACATATCTTTCCTGAGGAGCTGGGGAGCTAATTCTTTGAGCCCAGCCAGAAATGTAAGAGAGGACTTATACTAAAATAGAAAGGCTTACAACTTAGTGATTAAGAAAACAGGCAGAATAATAGAATTAAGTAGGCTCTGGTGCCAGACTACCTTGGTTCTAATGCTCTGTGATCTTGGACAAGTTACTTAATTTCTTTGGATCTCTGATTTTTCATTTGAATGTAAAATGAGGATTATAATAGGTTTCGTAGGCATGTCCTGATGATTAAATGAACTAATCTTGTAAACCATTTAGCTATATACCTGTCAATATGTAATTAAATGACCTGTGGCTGTTCAAAAGATGAAAGCAAGTTCGGAAACACTGCGACTTAATACTTACAAACAAAAGCAGATCAATTACTGACGTAAACAAATGCTGATTGGTTCTCTTAACTGACTGAGATTATAGACTATGAAATACATAGTTTGTATGAATTACTATTTTAATATTGTACAATTAGTGTATCACTTAATGCTAGTTTATATTGGTCCCAAAGGCTACCTGACCTTATTATCTGTTTGGTGGTTCATTTTCTGGAGCATTAAGCACAATTATAATTTGAGACCAAAAGATCTTTTTTAGTTACACATAGTGGTAGAATAAATTCGATTTTCATTCTAGTATCACTCATTTATTATACTTTTTAATAAATTATGTGACAAAATCAATAAAAATGCCTAAGAAGAAATGATGATGCTGTATATATGTATAAAACATTTTGTATAAAAGGAGGATAAGATTGTTTTTATATTTGGGGAATTTGTGCTGTTTCTTTGCAAATAGAGAATTAACTTGATCACAAAAATCATTCATTGTATATTTTAAAAATTACAGCCAAGAGCTGTAAGAAAAGAATGTCTCTTTTTTTTTTTTTTTTTTTTGAGACAGAGTCTCACTCTGTTGCCTAGGCTAGAGTGCCGTGGTGTCACCTAGCTCACAGCAACCTCAAACTCCTGGGCTCAAGTGATCCTTCTATCTCAGCCTCCTAAGTAGCTGGGACTACAGGCATGCACCACCATGCCTGGCTAATTTTTCTATATATATTTTTAGCTGTCCATATAATTTCTTTCTATTTTTAGTAGAGACAGGGTCTCCCTCTTGCTCAGGCTGGTCTCGAACTCCTGAGGTCAAACAATCCACCTGCCTCGGCCTCCCAGAGTGCTAGGATTACAGGCGTGAGCCACCGCGCAGGGCCAAAAAGAATGTCTTAGGTAGCTTTTCTCATCTAGGGGAAAGACTGAAACAGATTATATACTAAAAGTTTATTTGTAATATATTTAGGAATTTGGGATGGATTTTCCCAGAGAATGAAATATTCTCCAAGTAGGTGGTCAGGGTTTTTATATAAATCTATAATGAGTTGAAAAATAATTAAGTTTATAATAAAAGACAATTTTTGAAAATCCATTGTAATGCTAAATTGAATAAGAGAAAACATAGAGGTGGCACTTGAGTCAAAGCAGGTTTAATTAGAAGATGATGAGAACATGGCTACTTTTAGAGATCTTAGAGATTCTTGACACTAGTTTTTAATTTCACTTCAAATTTTAGTCCTTTTTTAAAAACAGTATTACCAGTACTATATAAACATGTTTCTGGCTTACAATAAAGAGGGAAAAGATACCATCTTCCTAGAGAACTAAACAATATTTGAAAATGGCAAATAGGAACATTACTGGAAGGGTGGGTGTGTGTGTGTGTGTGTGTGTGTGTGTGTGTGTGTATTTCCATCCTCACATAATTAAAAGGGTCATATTTTTAGTATGAATACCAACCAAACTCTCTAATTATACAGCCAAGAACATTGAAGCCCCTAAAGATGCAGACTTATCCCAATTAATTCAGCTAGTAATGCCAGAGCCACTGCTGGATTAAAACAAACCTTTCACCACATTGTAAACTTCTGAAGGGCAGTGATTATTTGTTGTTTCTTTTTTTTTATTTTTTATTTTATTTTTCATTTTGTTATTTTGTAATGTCTCTTTAATACTACCCATGGTAGATGCTCAGTAAACCTTGACTAGAATGTTGAACATGGTGGCTTAAATCTTTTCTATATAAATCTAATGACAAACTCTCCAGCTTACTTGGGTTGAGTGTCACTAAAAAAGGTGGCAGGGTTGCTAGAAAGAGCTTAACACATTCTAAAACCTTGTTCCTCCAAGTGACCCGAACCCTAACACTAACCCTAACCCTAACCCAGCAGCATTGGCATCACCAGGGAGTGTACTAGAAATGCAGAATCTGAGGTCCCATCACAGACTTCCTGAATCTGGGTCTACATTTAACAAGCTCCCTGTATGATTCACATGCACAGTAAAGTTTGAGAAACTTAAAGTCCCTCACAAGGGAGCAGGGGAAGATAGTAGGAAACAAGTTTTATTACTCTTCCTGTTGCCAATCCAGGAAAGTTGGCTGCTATCTGAAGAGGCCCCACGGTGAACAGGAGGAGGCAGTGAGTTGCCAGCAGCTATTTTTGTGTTCTAAGGTTTTCTTTAAAACAGCCAGAAAATTTAACATTTGATTTTTCTGTACTGGTCCATTGACAGCTGTGAATAGCTATTTTTCATCTTTTCAAGTTCTGTAAAATTGGAGATTTTTATCTGAACATTATTCTGAATGAATTAATTATACAAATGTTTTTCTCTTACACCTTTTTCAGCATTCTGCTTCATTAGGTCTTTAAAAGACACTGAAGTATATTGCAGCTGTGTTTCAAAAATTTTCTTTGATCAGAATATTGTCATTTAGCCTTGTTTCCTTACAGTTGGAATGTTAAAGAAATTCATCAGGCTGCTGACTATCTCAAAGTGGAAGAGGTGGTCACTAAATGTAAAATAAAGATGGAAGATTTTGCTTTTATTGCTAATCCCTCTTCTACAGAGTTATCTAGTATTACTGGAAACATTGAATTGAATCAACAGACTTGTCTTCTTACTCTACGAGATTACAACAATCGGGAGAAATCAGAAGTATCTACAGATTTAGTTCAGGCAAATCCTAAACAAGGAGCTTTAGCAAAGAAGTCGTCTCAAAGTAAAAAGAAAAAGAAGTCTTTCAACTCCCAAAAAACAGGGCAGAATAAAACAGTACAATATCCCAGTGACATTTTAGAGAATGCATCTGTTGAATTATTCTTAGATACAAATAAATTGTCCACACCCTTAGTAGAACAAGTTACACAAAGAAATGATAATTCAGAACTCGAGTTGACATCAGTTATGGAAAATACTTTTCCAGCACAAGATATTGTGCAAACTGTTACAGTGAAACGGAAACGAGGAAAATCACAGCCAAACTGTGCTCTGAAAGAACACTCTATGTCTAATATAGCCAGTGTCAAGAGTCCTTATGAGTTGGAGAACTCTGGGGAAGAGCTGGATCAGAGGTATTCCAAGGCCAAGCCAATGTGTAACACGTGTGGGAAAGTGTTTTCAGAAGCCAGCAGCTTGAGAAGGCACATGAGAATACATAAAGGAGTCAAACCTTATGTCTGCCACTTGTGTGGAAAGGCATTTACCCAGTGTAACCAGCTGAAAACGCATGTAAGAACTCATACAGGTAAGACTGGTTTGTGAGGCAATATAATTATTTTTATACTGTGTCTAAATTTTTTTATATAGAATATATTATCACATACTACTTGTCACCAAAATTTTGTATATTAGTCTATTCATAAAAGTATTTAGCAGTGTTAGACTGTTCAATTTTTTTTTTTTTTTTTTTAGAGACAGGGTCTTACTGTGTTGCCCAGGCTGGACTGGAGTGCAGTGGTATAATCATAGCTCAGTGTAACCTCGAACTCCTGGGCTCAAGCGATCCTCCCACCTCAGCCAGCTGAGTAGCTGGGATTACAGGCATGCGTCACCATGCTGGCCTTTTTAAAAAAATTTCTTTGTAGAGATGGGGGCCTTGCTGTGTTGCCCAGGCCTGGTCTCAAGTGATCCTCCCACTTTGTCCTCCCCCAAAGTGCTGCCATTACAGGTGTGAGCTACCATGCCTGGACAGACTATTGAAAATTTACTTTTAATTGCAACCAACTACTTAATGGCCATTTGTTTTATTATAACTGATATTTTAAGTCCTAATTCATCAGCTCCTTATACCATTTTCCCTCAAAATAAACATAAATTTGGTTCTAGCTTCCCAAATACTTAACAGAGACAAAGATATTAAAACTGATAAAGTAATTACAACTCAGGCCAGTTTTCAGATATTGCCAACATTTCTCATTATATACCTTGTAGACTTTGTTGACTTATGAATATGTTTATTAGAATTACACATAAACATTGTCTCAGCTTCAACATTTACCCTTATTTTGCATGTCCTTTCTGGTGGTAAAGTATTAGCACCCATTGGTACACTTAGATTTGTACTTTTTAAGATGCAGTATGTGTGTATCTCATTGATCATCTTTCACTATTATGAATTAACAAACACTAATTTCTTTTAATTCTACTGGTGTTTTCAGTAGTCTGGAAAGAAATCCTATTTGCTTTTACTTCAGCAGTTAACATTTTTTTTTTTTTTAACATTTTCTGAATACCAAAACTAGTACTGTTGATGAACTCTTTTGAATGCTGATAATTACTTAAGCAACTAAAACAGAATATTTTCTTCTAAATATAAATTTTATTTACTTGTTCCTTTAGGTGAGAAGCCATACAAATGTGAATTGTGTGATAAAGGATTTGCTCAGAAATGCCAGCTAGTCTTCCATAGTCGCATGCATCATGGTGAGGAAAAACCCTATAAATGTGATGTATGCAATTTACAATTTGCAACTTCTAGCAATCTCAAGATTCATGCAAGGTAAAAAAACAAAAACAGGAGTTGTTTGATCTTTTATTCTGTTAATAACCATAGTCTTATGAATAGACTACTCTGTATTAGAATTCAGGACAGCAGAGTTCTAATTGTAGTTGCTCCAAACAGTATTCTTAGCACATTCAAGGAACCACGAGGAAACCATGATGGTTGGAGGGGAATAAGCAAGTAGGGAAAACTGCTAGAAAACAACATCAGACTGCTCCAGAAATAAGATCAGAATGGTCCAAAATGTATTTTAAGAGGATCACTCTGGCTGCTATAATAGGAAAAGACTTTAGGGTTGCAAGAGTGAACAGTTATGAATCTACAGATAAAACCCAAGCAAGAGTGATGATGGCTCAGGCTAGGGTAACAACAGTGAGATTAGTAGTCGGATTCTGGATAGACAATATTTTTAAGGTAAAACTAACAGAATTTGCAGACAGATTGTGAGATCTGAGAAAGAGTCAAAGATGATTGTGAAGTTTTGGGCCTGAGCACCTAAAAGTTGAGTTGCCATTAACTGAACTGGAGAAGTCTTGTGCATAGAGCAATTTAAGTGGTAGTGCAGGAATTTAGGAGTACAGTTCTGTGAACATGTTAAATTTGAGGTGACTGTTATACTTCTGAATAGAGATGTGCAATAGATAATTAGTTAGTCTGGAGTTCTGGGACTGGTTCAAGCTGAAGATATAAATTTGGCAGTCATCAGAATATGGATAGTATTTGAAGCTGTAACACTGAATGAGGTCACCAAGAGAGTGAATGTGGATAGAAAAGAGATCAAAAGACTGAGTCTTGAAGCACTCTAACTTTACAAGTTCTGAGAGATGGGTGAGAACCAGCAAAGATGACTAGAAAGGAGCAGCTGGTATAGGAGGAAAACTTAGAAAGTGGGCTGTCCTGGAATCCAAGTGAAGGAAATTATTCCAGAAGGGAGGGATCAGCTACGTAAAATTCTGTGATAGGGAGATGAAGACTGAGAATTGATTTGAATTTAGCAAAGTGGGAGGTCAGCAGTACTCTTGACAAAAGCGAGTTAGCAGAAGCTAGTAGAGAAGAAATGGGAGAACAGTTAGAGTCTCAAGTTTTTGATAAAGGGAAGCAGAGAAATGGAGGAACAAGTGGGATTGAGGGTCTTTTTTTTATTTTTTAAGATGGAGACATATCAGTATATTTGTATGCTGCTGTGATCCAATAGAGTGAGAAAAATGGATAATGTAGGATGGGGGAAATTGTAGGCATGAAGTCATTGAGTAGGATCTCCAATATTCAAATGGGAGTTGTTGGATTCAGATGAACTGTCACCCTCATGTAATAGTTGACCAGAGGGAAAGCAAATTATATAGGTACAAGTGGCTATAGGTGGAGAGTTGCGATGGTAGAAATTTTCTTCTGATTATTTAAATTTTTCTCAGTGAGATAGGAAGCAGGGATGTGAGCTGAGAGGGTGGGTGAGGAGGTACTGGTGGTTTAAGGAAAGAATTTGGACGAGTGAATAGACTAGTGAAAATAATTGCCTACAGTATTAGGGGCCCACTGACAACCATATAAAGATGATGGCAAAATATTTTGAACTGATCTGAGAACTAACGTTTTGATAATAACTAAAAAATTTATTTTGACAGTGTTTACACTGAAAGAACTATTGATTTTAAATATATAATCTTAGCCTGTTAAGATGAAATAAAGTAAAATGCTGTATGAAAAATGATATGAAAAATGATAGCTGTATAGATTGACCTACAAATTGTTTTACTTACTTAACTTCATTTACTAACAGGAAGCATAGTGGAGAGAAGCCATATGTCTGTGATAGGTGTGGACAGAGATTTGCCCAAGCCAGCACCCTGACCTATCACGTCCGTAGGCATACTGGAGAAAAACCTTATGTGTGTGATACCTGTGGGAAGGCATTTGCTGTCTCTAGTTCTCTTATCACTCATTCTCGAAAACATACAGGTAAGATTTTGATAGGGAGAGACTGCTTAAAATAAGGAACGGTATAAATAAAAGAAAAAGGGAATTAGGGTTTTATAGAGAGTATATTATAGACTTTGTAGTTAGATATTTGTACTTGAAGCTTTATGATTTTCACATACATATTAGATATAAAAGCTTATCTTCTAGAATAATACAAGGTGGGTGAAATTTTTTTATCATGTAAGTTACACATTAAAATCAGTGAGATAATTTTAAGAATATATAAACTTGAGACATGTTTTATGACTTTAGAAAACTTTTTTAGCCTCTTGAAGGTTTAAGTCTTTTGGATAAATAAAATTGTGGAGTGAAGTTAAGGGATAGAGGTTGGGTTTGGGTAGAACAGTGATTTTATAACTTCTTAGGACCTTTCCTACACAAACATTCTGAGATTTACAAATCAAACATAATTCAAATGCAAAATACCAGTTTTGAAGCAACCTGTATTGGTCAAAGATTCTCATTTTTTTTTAGGGTACATTGTTTAAAAGAATCTTCCCTAAATGCTCTTATTCTCCTTTAATAATATAGATAGCAAGAATAGAAATATGGATTGATGAATTTACATGTTCTTAATCATATAAAAATTGACTCCTTACCCAGCTCATCTCCACTAGAAGAGACATTTGCAGGAATGAAGTTTTAATATATGAAGAGTATCAGGTTACGTGAACAGTATGAAATAATTACTCATATTCATTTAAGTTGGATCACTGAAAATACCTCTAAAATACAACATAGAGAGGTTTTAATTTAAATATTTTAGAATAGATTACTTTAGATTATTTGTAACTGATAAATATTATATTGGTATAGTATACCACTTCGCTATCTTTTATTTTCCATCTAGGTGAAAAACCATACATATGTGGTATTTGTGGGAAAAGTTTTATTTCCTCAGGAGAGCTCAACAAACACTTTCGATCCCATACAGGTCTGTGTTTAGGGAGAACGTATTATTTTTTGTTCTCTCTTAATTTCTCTTTATGTAAACCTTGACTTTTAAACCATTGTGGACTATATGGTATCTAATCATACTCTACCTATAGCAATATTTTAGTATATAAATACCAACTTCTTACTTGCTTATTTTTTAATAATTTGGAGTGTGAATTAAATTTAGTAAAGAATTGTATAGGTTTTCCAAGAAATATGCCAGATAATCAGTAGTTTTTAGATGATTCGGATTAAATTGCACAGATTTACCAAGAAATGAAAAGGAGTAGGTAATACCAAAATAACATGAGATTTTCTTATTAAACAATGTTTAGTATGCAAGTTTTAAGAGTAAATTTTAATACTGACATGTTTATTGTAAAAAGTAGTGTATAAATATGAAGAAAATAATGAATGTAAAAAATGTTAAAAACAAAGGAAAATGCCAGTTTGAAAGTGTACTCTTCTGACTTTTTCTTTTTAAAAGTTCCTCCTCATAATTCCTACCTGGAATAGTATGAGTACTTAGTAAAGGTTTATTTATTTATTTTTCTTAATAGAGATTTAATAAATTTACTGGTAATGTCTATATTCTCATGCTCCTTAGTTTACAGTATAAAGCACTGAATAGTTCTTACTTTGAAAGAATTATAATATTGTAACATGCTGTCAATTATTTTTAAGGATTTTCTAATTTGTAAAGTACCTGAGAGCAAAAGCCATAGTTATCCTTATTTTCCCCCTAGCTCTTAGCAGGGACTGGCATATAATTGACACTCACTCTATGTCTGATAGAAATAAAAGAGTAAGTTATTTTTTTAGTTTGCAAACAAATTTCTGTTAATGAAAATGCTCAGTTTTCCCTGAAATAGGGATGCTTTGTACACAGTAAAGGAGTGCCTATGTGTGTAGAATTTTTCATGTCACTATATTATAACAAAGTTATTAAAGTGGTAATTTGAAACCAAATTTAAATAATATAATAATATTTGCCTTGTGTTCATAAACACTGATATTTGTGTCTTAGCTAACAGGTTTTAAATATTGAAGTTTTAAACTTTTAAAATTGTTTTTCAGGAGAAAGACCATTTATCTGCGAATTATGTGGAAATTCTTATACAGATATTAAAAATTTAAAGAAGCACAAAACAAAAGTCCATTCTGGTAAATGCTTTTTTTTTTTTTTTTTTTTAATTCGGTGCTCTCATATTGGTGCTGTTCCTTAAAATATTAAGATGTGTATTTAAACAGTTTAAGTTAAATGTCTGTTTAAAAACTAGATATATAAATATGAGGAAAGTGGCTTTAGAATTTGCAGAAAAGTTCACTCGGGATTTCTTTTCATATTGAGCTTCTCATAAAAAATCCTTGAAATGTTTTTCTTTAAAAACCTGACTCATGAACAATTTCAAGAATGAAGGAATATAGAAGCAAGCTATGTAGCACTGTCCCCCATACCAGAGTATGGGTAACCCAGGGTTTACTGTAGTTATCATGGAGAAAAGGGTTATCATGAACACTAGTCAGAAGTGCATAAGAGGAAATAGGGAAATGGGTAGCCCCACATTGTTATATAAAAATGGAAAGCCAGACGTCCATTGCTTAAAAGAAATCCTTGAAAAAATTTTACTGTGCTTACCATTTTATTGTGTCATGATTAGAAACGACACTAGGCTTCTTTGGTGTATAAAGATAATAGTAAGTTTCTTATAATAAACAAACATCGTAGAGATTAAGTTAGAAACTCAAAACTGCAGTGAGTCATTAATTCAGCAACTATTTATTAAGTTCTTATAAAGTACATATAACTATGGGGAATATGAAGTTGAACAGGGCATAGTCTTGGTCCTCAAAGAGCTTACAACCTCCTGTGGGAGACCAGAAATCTAAATAAATAAGGGAAAATGTAGGACATAATAAATGCAAAAGTGCCAAAAAGAAGATACTAAATATTTCTGAGGTGAGTATTACAAAAGGCTTACTTTTAGGGCACTTGAAGGGTAGAGAAGAGTTCAAAGTATGGAGATGGGGAATGGAATGGACATTCCAGGCAGAGAACATTGTGAAGAGTCATTGGGACAAGAAAGCACAGGCTGTATTTTCTTGGCTCGTTGAACTGAAGAGTAGTCTGGGAAGAATACAGAAAATTATAATTTTATGAAAGCAAATATACAGTTTTGTCTGTATTTAACGAAGATGGTGAAACTGAAATGTTTGGACTAACACTTTGGACTAACAGGCATGTTAAAGCTAGTGGAAAATTTGAAGGCAAAAGTATATCTTTAATCGGTATGATAATGCTTCCTTGAGTAGAGCAGAATTTTTACCTCTAAAAATATGTGAAAGTGCCATACTTCTGAAATTGAACTCACAGAATAGTATGAACCACTCATTGAAACACTGAAAGAACATTAAACATTCAATGAATAACTTGAGTATTTCTTAAGTTATATCACTGTTCAGTATTTTGAAGGAATTAGAGAAGTATAACTTGACGTTTACTGTCAAGGAATTTACAGTCTAGTTGAAGATTCAAGGCATACCTGAGTAGAATGTTAAATAGCAAGAAGAGGGATGAAAATTGGCAAATGTGTAATAAAGTACATAAGAAACAGCTCACCCTGTTTCATTCTTAGAATGATTAAGTCCATTTTTATAACAGTTAATACTTGAATCTAGCCTTGAGGCCCAGATTGAATTTGTATAGATAATGAAGAGGGCATATCAGCAAATAGAAACAGGTTTAGTAAAGGTGTGGAGGTTGGAGTACAGTTCTGGGAATCTACCTCATGGATTTTGTTTTGTTTTTAAGAGATAATATAAATTTTTCCCCTTCCATTTTAGGTGCAGATAAAACTCTAGATTCCAGTGTAGAGGATCATACCGTGAGTGAACAAGATTCCATACAAAAAAGTCCTTTATCAGAAACTATGGATGTGAAGCCTTCTGATGTGACTTTACCACTAGCTCTTCCACTTGGGACTGAGGACCACCACATGCTTCTGCCTGTCACAGATAATCAATCTCCTATATCAGATACGTTGTTGAGGTCAACTGTGAATGGGTATTCAGAACCACAGTTGATTTTTTTACAACAATTATACTGACTTTGTGAGGAATATGGAATTGCTAAGACATCCCTGGTAATACACATAAACATCTCTGGTGAGGTGCATATATTCACATTAAATTCCCATTCATTTGAGTTGTGACCATTTTTCATTCACTGAAGTAAAAGCACCTGATGCAGCATCATAACTGCAATACTTGGTTTGATTTTTGGCTTTTATATCTAGACCTAGACTTACACACAACTTCTTAAGGAATGAATTATACTACAGTAGCACTATTTTGGGTAGATAAGTTTTATTTTCTTTTAAAGCTGCCTTAATTCACTTTTATTTTGCATTTTTTTAAAGGAGGTCTTGTTTTGTTGCCCAGGCTGGGGTGTAGTGGTGCAATCATAGCTCACTGCAGCCTTGAAATCTTGGGCTCAATTGATCTTTCCACCTCAGCCTCCTGAATAGCTGGGACTATAGGCATGTGCCACCACACCCAGCTAATTTTTTATTTTTTGTAGAGATGGGGTCTCTCCCAGGCTGGTCCTAAACTCCTGGCCTCAAGTGATCCTCCTGCCTAGGCCTCCCAAAGTGCTGAGATTATAGGTGTGAGCCACTGCACCTGTCCTATTTTGCATTTTAGAATTGCTCTTCATTTACTGAAGTAGAATCAGTCAGTTTATGTGATTCAGTTTTGACCTGTGGGATTTTTTTATTTTCCTCCCCTCAAAATTTAAGCAAAATCTATGATAGTATTAGCCCAAGGGTGTTGCTATTTGTAAGCACCATAGACCAATACATAAAACTGTGGGGAAAAAATAAAATTTCCTGTTTCTGCCTGTGAAAATTTAGGGACTGAATAAGAATTGTGCTATTTCTCTATTACTGTATTCATTAGAGGCAACTTTTGTAATGAAAAAGAAATGTTTCTCTTAAAAGCTAGAAAACTGCATGTAAATTTTTATTCATTTAGAACTCAGTATTCTGGAGGACACCAATGGTCATTACTTTTGGTTTGAGTTATTTGAGACTATATTTTCAAAATGAATTTTAGATACATACTTGGTGTTTTTACCTTGTCAGAGATAGTTTCAAAATTGATTCAATTTATGTTTTATTAGGTTTCTAGATTACTGGAGATGAGAAAAATATACTGAGTTTTGAAAAATTTTGATAAGCCTCTCATACCTGTTATGTACTTTTCAAAATAAAAAATTCTAAAAAGATTTTTCTAGGTATAAACATAATGCATACTAGAAATTACTTGACTTCTAAATTTGATATATTGCATAGAAAGTTAAGAAATTAACTCCAATTACAAGTAAACATTTTGGGTTAGCAGAAAGCCAGTTTATTAAATATTTTGTATTTGAGTTTTCTATAAACTGGGTTTTTTTTACATTTTATAAATTAAACCACAACTTTCAGTTGTCATTGTAATTTGACAATGGTCCTTTTCCTTCCAAATGAATGTAGAAAATTCAGTATTACCCTGACATTTGCTACCACTCTCCCCCATCTCACTTTTCTCACATATTAATTTATTTCACTGCTTGACCTTTGGACATGAAATTATTTATCATTTCCACAAAGTTAGTGCCTATAGTGCTGATCGAACACCATGGTGATGTCATTTCTTATTTTTGCCATGCATTAGTCACAGCTTATTTATTTTCTGGTTTTAAACTACAGCTGTAATAAAGTTAATGTGTTTTTTATTAGTATTGATTTAATTGTGGTTTTTCTCTATTTGAGGTCCAAGTCATAGGAAGCAATTAGAGAACATAGTACATACACTTAATTCTTATAGACTGTAGAAATCTTCACCATTTCATAGCATGCACAGTATATTCATAATAAACTGCCACCGGTGGGACTGACTTTAATATGGTAAAATCAAGCTTAAAGTACCATGTTTGTATAATACAAACTTAATATTTGATTATTTAAGAAATCTAATTATGCATGTGTATTAAGTTAATATACTGAGTTTAAATAAGATTTATAAAGTTATAGAATGTTCAGTCAATCTATTCTGGCTTGGATTTGATAGGAGTTTATTGGAATGTGAAGAAATTAAAGAAAATTAAAAGACTCAGCCTCTTTAAGAGTCTGCTGAAATGGAGAGGTTATGTTTAAGTTTTTTTCTTTTCTTTCTTTCTTTTTTTTTTTTTTGAGAGTCTCTCTCTGTTGCCCAGGCCAGAGTGCAGTGGCATCATCATAGCTCACTGCAACCTCAAATTCCTAGGCTCAAGCCATTCTCCTGCCTCAGCCTCCTGAGTAGCTAGCTGGGACTATAGGCACTTGCCACTACACCCAGCTGATTTTTCTGTTTTTTTGTGGAGAGGGAGGTCTTGCTCTTGCTCAGGCTGGTCTCGAACTCCTAACTTTAAGCAATCCTGCCTAGGCCTCCCAGAGTGCTAGGATTACAGGCATGAGCCACTGTGCCTGGCCTAATTTTCATCTTCATTAATCTAAGCATCTAATGAACAAAACCTCATTTTAAAAGCTGCTACAGTGATGTTATAATTACATGAGGGCAATAGTTGCCAAATTGCCTCTAATATAATTAGCACTTTGCCTTTGTATAGATTAGCCTTCAAATTTATGCTTTGTAGTACTATTTGATAGGATTGGAGTGGCTGAAGTTGACTGATTATGCTTTTCTTCATCACATTATCTGCTTCTCAGCTAAAATAATTTTATTTTAAATTTGACATGGCTTGAACCATCATCTGCTCTTCCAAAATGACATGTACAGAAAGCTTGAAGCCTGAGTTTCCCTTCTTGTCATTCTTCTCATAATGGTGTGCTATTATTTATCATAATATGCATGTTCTATTTAAGTATTAGAAAGTTTTTTTGAAAGTCTTTGGAATGTAGATCTTACTGAGAAACTAATTTTCTAAACAAATTTAATTTTGTATTAGATTATTCCTACTATATTGTTAGATTTTAGACTGTTTTAAAGGAACCATAGATTATGTATAAATGTTTTTCTACTGTTTTGAAATGGTATTTGTCTTATGTTTAATTTCACAGGATTATTTTGATAGACAAACTGTTTTTCAAAGTTAAAAGTTTTGTCAGTTCCATTGCAACAATAGTTTATCATTTCTTTACGTTTCAATCCTACAGAAATTGTGCAAATAAGTAGCTGAAATAGACAATGTACATGTACTTGTTTTTTGAAATATCCTAGACTACTAGTTCTAGCATTTGGTACATACCAGAAACATGTTTAACACATTAACTGCCATGTGAGTTGCATTTAACTCACACTAGTTTTGAGCCTAGGGCCTTGTGAAGCATTTGAATTCACACATCTCTTCACCTTGGGAGCTGCAAGAACTATTTTTCAAGTTGCATATAACTCACACACAGAAAGCAATTTAAAAAAACAAATTTTTCATTAAATTAGAAAGGACTATTTTGTTTTGTTTTCAAATTTTTATTGTTTTCCTAATAAAACACTGTCACTGCAAGGAAAAAAACGGTTTTCTAGTGTGGCAGTCAATGATAACAATATCCAGGCCCACCCCACCTTATACCTACCGAAGCCCCACAGGTGATTTTAATGTATACCAAACATTGAGAACTGTTATCCTTGACATTTCTTGTTCTACCTTTGGGTAAGCAGTTAAAAATGCAGCTCTTGAATATAACTTTCCATCTTTTACCTAGAGATTTTGCATATCTAAAACTTGGTTAGAAATACCAACAAGTAAAAGAAATATTTTAATGTAATCTTAATTTAATTGCATTAGAATACAATTTCTTTAAATTATATATTTTTACTTATTTATGAAAAATATTGAGATATAGTTATTGAAGCATTAATTTCTTGAGACAATAATATAGTCTACTCTTCTGTCATCTGCACCTCCTGCCTCCACTCAAGTTTGATGTACAGAGCTCCTTGACTTAGGATGAAATATTAAATATAAGTACACAGCTGAATATACTGAATGCATATTGCTTTTGTAGCATTGAAAAGTTGAGAAATTGTAAGTCAAACCATCTTAAACATCTTAAGTCAGATCATCTGCATTTGTTTAAGGAATTAGATAATTATCACGTAAACATAGTAACCTTCCAGAAATAGGGTATTTAATTTCAAGAGGAATATACTAAAATAAACATCATGGATGTGAACATCTACATACTTGAATAAAAATATCTGACCAGTATTTCAAATGCTGGAAAAATATTGAAATCAGAATACATAAAGCTACAGAGATAAGTAAGATGAACTCTACCCTTAAGTTTGTAGTCAAATGAGAAAGCCAAGCCTGTATTAACTAGCAATAAAACTAGACTGTTGAGTGTTATAGTGGGGGAAGGGAAGAAAGGAAATGCTGAGCAGTCAACGAAAGTTGAATAGAAAGAGCAAGGACCATTGCTCACCTGGATAGGCAAATGAGGAGAGGGCTGATGGCAGGAATTTACCTGTAGCTGAGTGAGGAGTAAGGTAGGCAGAATGGAGAGAAAGCATTAAGCGGGGAGGAGATAGGAGTCAGATATGTCTAGCACTACACCTATACCATCTTATTTGAAATAGTCTTCTACTCTCTGCTGAAGGTGTGGGATTGATTAGATGGTCAGGTTTATAACCCATGATCACACATGCCAACCACAATTGACTGCTGGGTGACAGGGATTAGACAGCCATATTTGTAACATGTGATTCCATAATTATGACTACAGCTAACTGGACACCTTACTAGGGAAAAAACAATTCATAGGCCAGGCTGAGCTAGTCAAGATTCTTTCTGAAGAATATGAGCTCTGAAATTCAGAGACAATCAGGTAATGATACACCCGTAAATGACAAGATCATTTAGAACTGGCCCAGAAGTCAGCGAAGCAAGCTAAAGTCTAAAGGAAACTATAAAGAAGCAGAGAAAGCTGATCTGTAGAGAAAAGCTAGGGAATGGAGCAGGTTTGCAGAGCCAAGAGACTTGCCCTAGAGAGATTAGAGATTGGTCTTGGTTTCTGGCTTTGCAATCTCACTCTGAGGGGCACAGCTGTGCTTCATTTCCTGCCCCTGGATGCCAATGATTTTGGCTGTCTTATCCTTACATTAAATCCCCTTTTTCTTGACCAGGCTTGAGTCAGTTTCTCTTCCTTGCAATCAGGCAGCCCAGAATTGGACGCCTAAGCTTTGATCATTGGTGATTGAGAAGATAGTGATGCTATTGACTGTAATAGGAAAGACAAGTCAAGGAGCAGTTTTGGATGTACCAAATTTAATTGGTGGTGTGAGATACACATGAAATGTCTAGCAGTTGTTGGAAATGGGGCCTGAAACTCAGGAGAGGCCAAAGCTAGAAATGCTGATCTTGCAACTATTAAATAATGTATATACATAAAAATGATTAAGGCTGCCTTGGAAGATGGTATGATAAATGATGAGGACAAAATCTTGGGGGAAATGCACTTAAAGGATGAGCAAAGACAGAAGGAGATGGAAAGTGATTAACAGAAAGATAGGAAGAAAACCAGAGGGGGGCAGATTTCTCAAAGACAACAGTGGCTTTGTAATGGTCACATGGTACAGAGAAATAGGATGTAAATCAAAGACAACATTGGGTTGAGTAATTGGAGCATGCTGATTCTTTGGAAGACAGCTGCTTCTGGGAGCAGAAGCCAGATGGATATGGTTTGAGTAGTAAATATTAAGAAGACACAGTGAATGAATAATATAATACTATAGCAAAGTTTGAAAGGGAGAGTATGTAAGACAAACAAGTTTGTTATTTTATCAAATATCTAAAAACTATATAACACTTGATTTTTTACTTTCAAATTTGAAAAATGATGAGAATATGATCTGCAACAATGTAATGAATGTGAGGCAGTATTTGAGCTGGGTCTTAAGGGATGATTGCTAAAAGGAAAATGGAAGGAAACTTACAACACATATAATCGTTGCAGATTTACTCATTGTAATTCATATGTGCAAAGGAAATGGAGTTTTCCAACAGAACTTATATGTCCTTCCTCTTGGACCCATTCCCAGTGGTAAGTCTGGAAAAAGATTAACTTTTAGTCTTAGCCAGTTTAAAACCTAGCCTGATATAAAGGGGACATAATTTATAATATTCTTAGGTATCTTAAGGTAATGCTTACTCTTTCAGGAAAGCACTATCTTATTTCTGCCCTTTGTCTTCTCTCTAAAATGGTGTCCAGATATATGGGGGAGGGGCTTATAAGACATAATGGCATCAGAGTAGAAAGGGTCTTTAGCTCTTCCATTCTCTGGGCATCCTGCTAGCCTCTGCTGGACTAGACAGCAGCTTATAAAATGTGCCATCAGGTCTTTCCTAGCCTGGTCAGAGAACCCAGTTGTCCTTGGCAGAACTGACCTCACCTTGGTTCTCTTGGATGTGGAGAACCTGCAACTCTGTCTCAGCCAATCCAATGCAGGTCAGATTGGAGGTTTACCACATGCCACCCCACTGAAGGCTCAAGATAAGCCTACTTGCTTTCTCTTCACCTATCTTCCCATGGAAGAATATGGGGACTTGTGTGTTCCTTCCATAGCACACAGGAATAGGTTAGTAGCCTGGGAAAGCAAACTGCATTGCTAAGATTTAATGTGGCTGTGTCTTACTCTGAAAGGCTCTCTCTTTCCAAAATACAGTAGACTCCTACTACTCAGCATGTGATGGAATGAAAAATGAATGGACTACTGCTACATTAAACAGCATGAATGAATCACACTAATAAAATACTGAACAAAAGCAGCCAGACACAGAAAGAGTACATACTCTTTTTGTATGATTCTGTGTATACGAAGTTCAAAAACAGGCAAAACTACTCTGTGGTGTTAGAAGTCAGGATAGTGTTTGTCTGTGAGAGAAGGGTTGGAGGAGCTGGCAGCACTGACTTATTTGGAAAGGGGTATGTGTATTTTATATATATTTGCCTGTATTTGTGAAATTGTCATTACACTCACCTGTATTAACTAAATGGGATATGTAGAATACTTTTTAATTTCTGAACTTTGAAATTTACTGGTAATTTGCTACCAGAAACCTTTTTACCACTTCATAACAACTTTTCAGTTAAGATATCTATAATGACCTTTACTTGTAAGCTTGTTTTATTTTCATTAGAAAAAGAAATTAGTCTAGTTCCTTCGTTTCTTTCTCCAGGGTTAAAATTGTGGTCTCTATATTATAAAATTATTTTTAAAAAATTATCCTACTGTTTTTCATCATAGAGGATTATACAAAGTTTAACATAGGCATTATCTTTTACACATTTGAAAAAAGCAACTTGTTTTAATTTATGAAAGAAAACATTTAGTAGGCTTTAATAGGCAAATTTAATTTAAATATTAATCTCTGAAAATAGTAAGATAAATGTACGAAAATTATCTTAAAGCTTCTTTTTCATATATGTTGACCTACTTGAGTAAGAGCAAAACCTGCATTAGATGAGGGACCATAAGCTTCTCCATAAGCTGGTGTCCAATAATAATGCTTTTTAAGGCCATTGGAGACTTCTGAAAGATGCATGTGTCCGTCCACCATGAAAGGCTCCACATCTGTATTATCTGGTTTTAGACGGCCCATTTGAATTAAGTCTGAATATGCCTAGGATTTTTAAAAAAAAAAAAACCTGTATCACTGAGAAAATAATTTATTCAATTTACAGTGTTTAAATTTAAAGATTCAAGTTAGCTATGCTAATTTATAGTTTAAAATAAAGTATTCTGAATAACATTGCTGAATTTTAATATTTCCCAGGTATTATAAGTAGATTTTTATTCATTTAATTATATACAATGAAATAATACTGTAAAACTTATTTCTAAGTTTTAATATATTAAGCATGTTTTGTCATTTTGTGACTCCTAGAGTTAGTTCTCTTTACTACCAATTTTGTGGACCAAGGGTCTTATGATCAAAATTTTCAAGTCCCAACAGGTGTTCTTAAATTGGGATGGGGTGGCAGTAAGAGAGCTTTTGTATACACTCTGAAAATTCTGATGATAGCTAGGGACCCAGAAAAATAAAGGGAATTCCAGATTTGGACATACAATTATATGGAATTCATCATCCCCCTGAAGCAAATCTACACATTTAGGCTGAGAGAGACAATTCTGTAGTATAAGATACTGGCCTATTAATTATTTTGTCATTGTAGAATTTTCTCTGTATATCTCTTATGGATCCTTGGTACCCATGTAAAGTTGTCATACAAACATGTTGAACTGGTTGCCGTTATAGAGAAAGAGGCAGAAATTTAGACATTAAAAAATTTAAAAGTCTAGTTTGCTTTCTCCTTTAGCTTGTCATTCATCATTAGTTCCAAACCCAACTTACTCAGCTTCTAGTGTGTAGAGGTAGCTACTAAAGGATATGGATGTTTTTCTAAAATTAAGAGTTATTCTTCAGACAATCATGTACATTTTATTAATCTTTTTAGTGGTGGAATTTTGGTTAGTCCTTTTGCTAATTTTTAGAATTTTAACATCTACTTTCATTCTTTCCAAATGAAAACTATTTGTTACTATGCTTTTTGTTGGCTCTGAAAGTAGAATCAAGGGCTGTCTGTATTTATATAAGCAATGTACCAAATATCTTGACAGCTTGTACCATCTCTTTCCAATTCCATATTTTTATATAATTATTACGGAGCAGATTGGAAATTTTACTATATTAAATCAACAGTTGTGATTTTTTTTTCTTTGAGACAGAGTCTCACTCTGTCGCCCTGGCTAGAGTGCCATGGTGTCAGCCTAGCTCACAACAACCTCAAACTCCTGGGCTCAAGCAATCCTCCTGCCTCAGCCTCCCAAGTAGCTGGGATTACAGGCGCACGCCAACATGCCCGGCTAATTTTTTCTGTTTTTAGTAGAGATGGGTCCTGCTCTTGCTCAGGCTGGTCTCAAACTCCTGAACTCAAGTGATCCTCCTGCCTTAGCCTCCCAGAGTGCTAGGATTACAGGCTTTAGCCACCACGCCAGGGCAGGTGATTTTTTTTAACTTCAGAAAAATTGGAACTGTGTAATTCAGTGATCTTTAATGCTAATACATGGTATTTGATATCTTTTGTTATTCAACCACAAAATTTTCTTTTTTTTAATTATTTTTTTTCCCAAGTCTGTCAAGATTTTCTTTTTCTTTTTTATTATTATTTTTACTTCAAATTTTCTAGTAGCTAATTTTTAGGACTTACGTTAAAAACTATCAAAACTACAGTGTCTCACTATACTTTGTAACCATTACTAAGGCACTAAAGACTTCAATGAAGAAAAAAAACTTACTACACATGTAGCCTCATCAAATTTGTTTCCCCAAATGTAGATATTAGAGAATATGGGATTTGTTTTCATTGATTTTGAAAGTGCAACAAGTCCTTCTCCCTCTATGTTGTTGCTCACTACTGACAACCTGTGGAAAAACAAAAGGTAAGAACCCTGAATAGCAACAGTTTTACAAAGAAAGAATGCATAAGTTAGCAACAATATTTATTACAAACATCTTCTTGTGTAAAGTCTTAGCATTATTCTTTGCTATGTTTTAATGTAGTATAAAAGCCAAGAAATTGAGTTTTCTAACTTTGTATACCTAGTAGAGCTACCTACATTTTGAAAACAGTCTTTTGTTTTATATTATTCAGTAAATATTTGGGTAGATATGTTATATAGATATATGATAAAATATATACAGCTTTCTGAATAAAGTCACCTAAATAGTATTTTCTTCTTTAATTCATTTTATTTTTATGTCTTGATCATATTGAATGTTTATGGTTTTTCTATTAGAATTCAGGATAAATAATATAATAAGAATTTCTCATTAATTTTAAGAAGGAATCATAACTAGTATTTACAGTGTTTTGTAAAAGACAATACTTTTGAAAAATAGAAATTGAAACATTTACTGTCAGTACAATTTCGATTTGGAAACTGAGTTTTCATATTTCATCATATTCTTAAGAGTTAAGGGGTTTAAGGTTAGTACTTAAAAATTTAAGTTTTTCTGTTATTTTGATTAAATATAAAACCATACTAACGCTTTAAGACTCCTGTTGTGTGAAGTAAGAGTTTCACTGAGATAGTTTGCTCCTGCATTTTCTATTCTGTTGAAAGAAACATCTAATACTTCCAAGGTAGTGTTGCTTTTCAGTACCTCAGCCAAATACTCTATTCCATCATGAGTTATTTTATTGCTGGGAAAAGAAAAATATGTTTGAAAATATGAAATACTGCTCTATTCATAGAAATAAGATGCTTGAAAACTGTTAAACAGTACTTTATATTTTAGTAAAGATTTATTTTAATCATTCAATTTCCAAGAAAGTTAATGAAAATTCACCATAAAATAGTTTTCATTCCAGTATACACAACCAAATTTGCTCATTCAAGTTATTGAGAGACAGTAGTATAAACTAAACTAATAATTATTAAGGCTTAGGATAAAAGGTTGATAACAATGGTTGCATTTTCTAGTCATTGGGAATAATGTCTTAACAGAGTACCCCATGTAATATGAATATTTACATAGATTATTCTCATGACTTAACTTTCGAATTACTAATATGTAAATTATCACTTACCAGCTGACATCCAGGTAACGCAGACTAGTGTTCAGATACAGAGCATTACATAGCCGTTGTAAACCACAGTTTTTTATACCATGCTTACACATGTGTAGTTCAACAAGGCAGCGATTTTCTTTCAACATATGGCCTAGATGGACTGTGGACTCTTCCTAAAAATGGATTAAATCTTGTTTCTAAAATATAATTTTGAAGCAGTACATGTTACTCCAAATAAATGCTGTTATTTAAATTCACTTTTTTAAAAAATTATATTGGTTAAGACTATTAGTCTACAGTTTGTGTTTGGCCCTATCTGAAAAAAAAAATTCATCTTTGCCACAAATAATATCTTTAACCTCAGAAATAGGTAGCAGGCACTTGTAAAATACCATGACTAAAAGTGATGTAAAAGAGTCTGGTTAATTTGGTTTATAAAAAACAATAATCAAACATGCATTTCAGATGGAAAAAAAAATCAAAACATTTGGGACCATCCTGTACTGAGCACATATACTGTCCTTTCAATAGTCTCTAAACCTTTCTGGTACTCTCTGTATGTTCCTAAACCTTGCTCCTGGTCTCCATTTCTTGATGGTTTTTAGACAAAATATAAAGAAATTTCCCAGTCTTGATTTTATTTTAAAAGTATACTCATTAACCCTGTGATATATCTGATTCCTCCCTTTTATAATTATCCCAAATTCCTAATATGTTTTACCGTTGTTTTCTGGTCATCAAAATATTTTAAGTTCCCCAATGTAGTTGCTTCTAGGCAAAAGGTATTTAGCCACAATGAGGATTTGAATACCAAGTATTTTAGGTTTTTAACAAAACCAAAGCATATGTTGAAATGAATGGGCCAAAGTATTTTGTGACACAAGTCCTCTTGCATGATTGCTATATATAACATATAGTAAGTTTTATAATCACTGGAAATGTTGATGAACATGGATAGCTTTATTTTTTCTTATTATGTAAAAGTACTTTGAGAAAAATTTTAAAAGTAAAAAAAAAACCACCTAGCAATAGCAGAAAATACATGTGAGCTTTATAGTAATCAAAACTGTCTAGATGCTAGCTTTACTAGCTATATAACTTTGGGCAAATTATTTCATCTAGCTGAGTCTTAGTTTCCTTTTCCGTAAAGTAGGTGAGATTTTGCTTCCCTCACAGAATTAAATATGTTAACAAATAAAAAGCATCTAATACAAAATAAGTGTTCTATAGCAGACTGCAAAGCATTTATTATTATTCAGTATCCTATAATTCTGTGTTTGATTTGTTGAAATTATTGCTTTGACACTGAAAAGATATACCCAAGGGAATGCTATGTAGTCTGGGGTCTTAAAAAATGCAAACCAACCACTTGGGGAGGTCCACTTAGTGCCTGGAATGGAGGACAGACTCAGTTCATTTTTGTGTCTGTGCCATAATTGCAGTTTTAGTCTAAAAATCTTGAATGAGGGACTATCCTTATTAAAAGGAGGAAATACTGTCAGAAATAGTAAAGGGTAGTAGCCTCATTTACTGAGTGTGTGACCTAATTTGTCTAGAGTGGCATCTGGCATTGGTATTTTTCCAAGCTCTCCAGATAATGCCAATGAGCAGTCAAAGGTGGGATCCAACATTTCAAAGCTTTTTTTGTTATTGCTTGTTCTGCATGGTAATGAACAGTAAAACCCCTTAAATGGAATAGGTTTTCAGGCTTATATTTGGAAATGGCAAAGTATGGAGAAGCATAAGAAGATTCCACTCCAACCATTTAAGACTGGAATAGTAACCTCTGGGATAGACAGGGTGGTGGCTGCCCTGGGGAAGAATAAAGCAGGCTAGAGTCTAGCTGGCTGCCAGAAGCACCAGGTTGAGATCAAGGGCGTGGGCCTGAGAAAGGGGTCCTGGGTATTTACTAACATTCTCAGATGAATTTGGGAACAAGGACACCACTCAACATATTTAAAAAAGGAATTATGCTTACAATGTGATTTCATAAACTTAAACATACTTATTTCCACAGGGATACAGTCCATAAAGATTTTTTTTGAGGCAGGGTCTTGCTATGTTACTCAGGCTGTTCTTGAATTCCTGGGCTCAAGTAATCTTCCTGCCTTGGCTTCCCTAAGTGTTGGGATTACAGGCTAGAGCCACTGCACCCAGCCCTAATTTTCCTATAAATGAAGGTTTTTATTTGTAAACAGGAGTTTACAAGATATAGTAGGCATAATTCTAAAAATACAATGTATTCATGTACCTTGACATAAACTTCAGTGGTGCCTTAGTTCACATGTTATGTTAACTATCATTACTTCGAATACATACCTGTTCTCCATACAGTATAGGTCGGTTAAGGTTTATTCCTTTAATTGCTTGGTTTTGGGTTAGTACTGTAGCAAATGCTATCACACTCTGCATCCCCTAAAAACAGGTAAATTCATTAAGGAAACTGACAAAGTATATAAATTAATCTTCCTATATAAATATTTCAAGATCAGTTATCTGAATTCTGATAAATCAAAATTGTGTGTTTAATTTTTAAGTATTTCCTACACTTTGAATTGTAGGTTGATCAAATTCAAAAATGCATTGTTGCTGGGTGCAGTGGCTCATGCCTGTAATCCCAGCACTCTGGGAAGCCAAGGCAGGAGGATCACTTGCGCCTAGGAGACCAGCCTGGGCAATATACCTAGACCTTGTCTCTAAAAAAAAATTTAAAAATTAGCTGATATGGTGGTGCATGTATGCAGTCCCAGCTACTTGGGAGGCTGAGGCAGGAGGATTGCTTTAGACCTATAGTTTGAGGTTGCAGTGAGCTATGATTCCACCATTGCACTCTAGCCTGGGCAACAGAGCAAGACCCTGTCTCAAAAAAAATGTTTCTGTGTTCTTTTCTCCCTGCCCTAAAATCTATCTAAAACATGCATGGGGAGTTTCTTAATGTTTCAGTGTCCATTTCCTGGGTGATTGCCTCTAGGTTTATTCCGAAGCCCTCAAGGTTCTATGTGGATCCCAGCTGGAGCTTATATTACTTATGCAACACATATCCTGGTGCCAGCACTCTTTTATATTCATACTAGTACTTTAAGAGTGTATGTGGTGGTAAAAAGTTACTAATCACATTTTTCACAGTTCCCACAGTCCTCCCTCTATCTGACTAGAAGAACTGAATCCTCCCCCATACCCATAATGGACACCAACATACACACCCAGATGTTATGCCAGAAAACATGGGTTTCCTCTCACTCCGCCATTCCTCTCACCCTCCCATCCAGTTGGTCAGTACGTCTTAAAGATTCTGCCTCCAAAAGATGTCTCAGATTATTCTGTTCCTGTCCATCTCTAGAGCTACACCCCAGCACAAGTCCTCATCATGTCTCACCTGGACTACTGCAGTAACTATCTAAGTGGTCAGCTGGATTCCTCATGTTACCCTTTAATTCTCCACAGAGAAATCAGTGATCTAAAAGCACCAGTCAGATCATGTTACCCCTTAACATAAAGCCTTTCCATAATTTGCCTTTTCCATAATTTGCATTTGTAATACAATCCCTCTTTTTCCCCTGACCCATGACATACCCCACACGACCTTGTCAGATCTGGCCTCTGAACCTCTCCACCTTTACTTTGAGATATTATTTTAATTTCCTCTGCTCAGCCACTCTGACTTTTCAGTTCTTAAAACCTGTCAAATTCACCATTTCATTATTCATGTACCTCATGATTTTTGGCATATCTGAATACGTAAAATATTTACTTAATGCTTCCATTAAGCCAACTTACTTTTTTACTTATATTTTATTTATTTATTTATTTATTTGAGACAGAGTCTTGCTCTGTTGCCTGGGCTAGAGTGTCATGGCATCAGCCTAGCTCACAGCAACCTCAAACTCCTGGGCTTAAGCAATCCTTCTGCCTCAACCTCCCAAGTAGCTGGGATTACAGGCATGTGCCACCATGCCCGGCTAATTTTTTCTATATATTTTTAGTTGTCCAGATAATTTCTTTCTATTTTTGAGTAGAGACAGGGTCTCGCTCTTGCTCAGGCTGGTCTCGAACTCCTGACCTCGAGCAAGCCTCCCGCCTCGGCCTCCCAGTGTGCTAGGATTACAGGCGTGAGCCAGCGTGCCCAGCCTATTTATATTTATTTTAAAATAAAACTTTGTATCACTGTCACATGGAAAACCACAATCCCTTGAAATAAATAGAAAGCACCTGTAAAAATAAATACATGAGTATTAAAATTACCTCATTCTGCAGCAGTAGTGCTACCCATACCACACTTAGGGGAGCACTATTTTAGTGCCTATGCATGCTGGATCCCCTGCCTGCAATGTTCTGCCGTGGATCCTCTCCATGGCAATTTTTTCTCATCCTTCATAATTCCTAAATATTGTATTACCTCCTCAGGCCTTAGGTGACCAGCTTATCAAGCAGAATTACCTCCTCCCCATTATCAACATAATCATTTTTGTAGCATTTTTCTTTCTTTTTTTTTTTTTTTTTTTGAGACAGAGTCACCCTGTCACCTCGGCTAGAGTGCAGCAGTGGCATCATAGCTCACTGGAACCTCAAACTCCTGGGCTCAAGCGATTCTCCTGCCTCAGCCCCCCAAGTAGCTGGGACTACAGGGATGTGCTACTACACCCAGCTAATTTTTTCTATTTTTGGTAGAGACAGACAGAGTCTCACTCTTGCCCAGGCTGGTCTCAAACTCCTGATTGACCTCAAGCGATCCTCCCTTCTCGGCCTCCCAGAGTGCGAGGATTACAGATGTGAGCCACCGTGCCTGGCCACTTTTCTCTATTTCTTTATCAATGTTTTCCCAATTAAAATATAAACTTCATAAGGGCAGAGGCCATATAATTCACTGTTGTATCCTTAGTATCTAACACAGTAACTGGTATGTGTAGATAATAAATACTGAATTAATGCTTTCCCAGAACCATGCTGGCTACATCTACCACCTTAAAAAGATAGTCATTCAGAATCTATTACCCCAAAGAGCCTATCGTCCCATCTTATTGTTTTCATGTCACATTGATATTGCATTAATCTGAGGCTATACAACAGGTTCCCAAGAGTAGACCTGATGATTTAAAAGCATGTTTTAGAAAGTGAAGCCTGGAATTTGAAGACATACAAAAAACACACGTTTCTCATTATCAGGCCAGATAAAGGCTCAGAATAGCTCTTATCTTATTCCTTTTCACATATGGGGTCTGAATACATTACCCAGGCTGGCATATAGTGGCTATTCACAGGTACCATTACAGTGCACTACAGCCTGGAACTCCTGGGCTAAAGGGATCCTCCCACCTCAGCCTGCTGAATAGCTGGGACTACAGGCATGTACCACCTTGCCCAACTTCAGAGCAGCTTTTAGTATCTTCAATTTAAGTTTTTAAGCTACGATATAAATAACTACTCACTGAAAAATATTTTCAAAAGTAAAAAAATTTATACAAATGAGGTAGTATTTGTTTAATTAAAATGAACATGATCTTTTTCTTAAAAATTCCATATAGGTTAAGATAAGCTATGGATAGAAGTTTAAGAATATTTTTATTAGATATTTTTCTATGGTATTATTTACCATGATCTGATTTATTAACAGTCTGTACTATTATATCTAGGAAAAAAACACCTTTTCTCTGGTATTGGATATTAGATGCAAAATTAATCATTCCTAAGACTGTCATTTAGCTGGTCTCTTGAACAATTCTCTAGGCTAGTTTCCTAGGAGGATGACCCACGATCTGAGTGATTTTCTTATAACCAATTTACTTACCAGATCACAATCACTCAGATCTAATTTCTGTAAGCATGAATTAATTTGCAGCATTGCAGCAAAAAACATTCCACCCTTATTTTCAATCTTGTTTCCAGTCATTCTTAGGTATTTCAGAGTTGTATTTTTCTGAAAAGGAAAATAATCAAAACTTAGTTACTTAAGTTTTTAATCCACAGAATTCTATAAATTACATGAGTTGGAAGACCGTATTACTATTTGCAAACTCATCAATTTTTCAAGGAGCTAGAACAGGATATATTCCTTACAGGTAACATTCAATTTCCCATAAGAGATAAAAATCTAGTTTAATAGAAGTTTAATCTACTTTAATAGAAAGAATGTCCAAGAAACAAATGCCCAAGCAATAACCAGTAAATAAAGCAGATTTTAATAACACTTTCATTTCATTGGAAATGCTGTAAATTTATTTTTTAAAAAATGTATACCACTTCACTTTTTTTATTGAGGTAAAATTCACATAACATAAAACTAACCACTTTAAAGCATACAATTCAATGGCATTTAGTACATTCACAATGTTGTGTAGCCATCACCTGTAGCTGGTTCTAAAACGTTTTCATCACCCCCAAAGAAGGCCCCACACCCATTAAGCAGTTGCTGCTCCCCATTTCCCCTATATCATTTTGAAAATAAAATAATTTCTCAGACATTTGCAAGGTTTAATTCCATCTCTTATATTCTTGATAAATATTTCACAAAGAAAATTATAGATGTTTCATCAATCTAATGAATAAATATTAGGATATATAATAGTACAAATAACTATCTCTCAAATGAATTCAAGCCCCCCTATGATCAGGAAGAAGATAAGGATGTCCACTATCACCACTTCTGTTTAACACTGTACTAGAGGTTCTAGCCAGGGCAATTAGGCAATAAAAAGAAAAAACATCCAAATTGGAAAAGAAGTATAACTCTGTACATGAAATGATCTTGTGTATGGAAAATCCTAAGGAATCCACTGAAAAAAATCAGTTATAGCTGATAAACTAGTTCAGCAACACAGCAGGATACAAGATCAGTACACAAAAATCAATTGAATTTCTATATGCTAACAATGAACAACCCAAAAATGAAATCAAGAAAACAATTCTACCAGGCACCCACGCCTGTAATCCAGGCACTTTGGGAGTCCAAGGCAGGAAGATCGCTTGAGCCCAGGGGTTTGAGGCCAGCCTGGGCAACATGGTGAGACCCCCCAATCTCTACAAAAAAAAAAAAGTCACTCAAGCTGGTGCGTGCCTGGAGTCCCAGCTACTCAAGAGGCTGAGGTGGGATGATCATTTGTGTCCAGGAGTTCAAGGTTACAGTGAGCTACAACTATGCCACTGTGCTCCAGCCTGGGTGACAGAGAGAGTCCCTGTCTCTTATAAAAAAAAAAAAAAAGAAAGAAAGAAAAGAAAAATTCCATGTACAATAGTATCAGAAAGAATAAAATATCAGGAATAAATTTAACAAAAGAAAAGCAAGCCTTATAAATTGAAAACTACTAAGCATTGTTGAAAGAAATTAAAGAAGACCTAAATAAATGAAACACATCTCACGTTCAAGATTTGGAAGACTTGATACTGTTAAGATGGCAATACTCCCCAAATATATCTACATATTTAATACAATTTCCTATCAAAATCTCAGGTGCTATTTTTGCAGAAATTGATAAACTGATCATAAAATTCATATGGAAATGTAAGGGACACAGAAAGCCAACATAATCTTGAAAAAAGAACAGAGTTAGAGAATTTGCTCTTTGATTTCAAAATTTACTACAAAACTATAGTAATCAAGATAGTATGGTACTGGCATATAGACAGACATGTAGTTAATACAATAGAATTGAGAGTACAAAAATAAATCCTCACATTTATGGTTAACTGATTTTTGTGACAAAGTTGTCAAAACAATTCAGTGGGGGAAAGAATAATCTAACAAATGGATATCCACATGCAAAAGAATAAAGTTAGACTCCTATCTCACATTATATTCTCAAATTAATTCAAAATGGATCAAAGAACCAAATGAAAGAGCTAAAACTGTAAAACTCAAAGGAAAACATAAATGTAAATCTTTGTGATTTTGAGTTAGGCAAAGCCTTCTAAGATATAACACCAAAAGCATAAGTAACAAAAGAAAAAATAGATAAATTGGGCTTTATCAAAATTAAAAGTTTTCATGCTTCAAAGAATCCACCAAGGCAGTGAAAAGGCAACTTACAGAATGAAAGAAAACATGTGCAAATCATATATTTGATAAGGGACTTGTATCTAGAATATATAAAGAACTCTTACATCTCAAAAAGACAACCCAATTTAAAAATGGGCAAAGGATCTGAAGAGACATATTTCCAAAGATATACAAATGGACAATAAGCACATGAAAAGCTACTCAACATCATTATTCATTAGGGAAATGCAAATCAAAAACCACAAAACCTTTTCATACCCACTAGGATGGCTAAAATCAAAAAGGTAATAACAAGTGCTGGTGAGGATGTAGAGAAATTGGAACACTCATATTGTTGGTAGAACTATAAAAAGGTACACTCACTCTAAAAAACAATTTGGCAGTTCCTCAAAATGTTAAAGAGTTACCATATGGCCCAGCAATTCCACTACTAGGTATCTAACCCCTAAAATTGAAAACATATGTCCACAAAAAAATCGTGTGAATGTTCATAGTAGCCAAAAGGTAGAAACCCAAATGTCTGAGAACAAAATGTGATATATCCATACTATGGAATATTATTTCGCAATAAAAAGGAATGAGGTATATTACAACAGAGATGACCCTTGAAAACATTAAGCCAGTCACAAAAGGCCACATACTGTATGATTCTGTTTATATGAAATGTCCAGAACAGGCAAATATACATGTGGAAAGTAGATTAGTGATTGCCAGGGACTGGGGAGAAAGAAGAATGGAGAGGGATTGCTAATGAGTATGGGGCCTCTTTTGGGGGTGATAAAAATGTTCTAAAATTAGTGATAATGGTGATAGCTGCTCAGCTCTGTGAATACATTTTAAAAACCACTGAATTGAGGACTTTAAAAGGGTAAATTTTATGTATGGGAATTATATCTTAATAAAACTTTATTTTTAAAAAATGACTTTAAATGTATTCATTTAGTATCTATACTTTAACTGAATTGCAATAAAAATATACATTCCTACAATATTAATACAAGTTCACATTAACATTTGAGTCTGTTGGTTCTAAGCTATCAGAAGTTAAAATTCCCAAATAAAATGTTTGTATAAATGCTTACATGTAGTGCTTTAGCAATCAACTTTCCACCTTCAGGCCCAATATCATTAAACATAAGGTTTAAATAAATGAGATTAAGTTGCTTCTGTAATAAGGAGAGAAGAGATGCTATTACACATTATTATTGAAAACTGATCAATTATATATATGTAAAAAACACACTTTATGTAAATAAATGTGCTTACCTCCAAAGAAAATACAACAAAGAAAACCTGAATTCCAGCAAAGCAACTACCATTACAGAAAAAAAATCACCATTCTCATTTAAACAAAATATAATTATAATATAAATGAAAGAGAAAAGACAACATTCGGTTTTGACTAACAATTGAAAGATGGATGTGCTTTATGTATTTAATCATGGTATACAAGTTTGCAAAAGACTCAGGAGCTCTAGGTACCAGCTCTATACAAATATAGACCAGATATGCAATGGGTTTCCAGTGTATTTCAAGAGTTATAAATATAGCACAGAGTCAGGATCCCATGACATTTTGCAAAACTTGTGTTTTCTGTGTGTCATTAGACTAAGTGGTTTCACTGTAAACAGAACTAATATAATACCTGAAGCAGTTTTGCAGCATAGTATGCACCATCATCACTTAGGAGGTTATATCTAACATCCAAACCTAAAGAACACAGAAGAATAGAAGCTGATATTCATTACAAAGAATACTTAAAATTAGAAAAATGAAAAGCAAAAGGTATTGATTCTTAAGGAAACATACCATTAATATATAGATGTTTCTTTAAAATTCTGGAAAGAATCCAAAAATCTTCGCCTGTTACTCTTTCTACTGGCACTAAGCGATTGTTACCAGCAATGGTTAATGTTATTTCTTCTTCTAGTCTGTTAAAGTAGAAAAAACGTTTTGAAATACAAAGAAACCCAGTAAAGAAGTAAAAGTATCTTTGCTTTATTTGTAAATATTAATAGTAACATCACATATAACATTACTGGAACCAAGTATGTTAGTAGACTTACAAGTACATAGTAGATTTACACCAGGTAACTTAAAACTACTGAACATTCTGCAGCTTTGCAAAGCACTTTAGTATGTACTATATAATTTAATTTCCCACACATGAAAAGTATCCCCACTTCATAATGACATTGAAAACTTCAATGATTTTGCTTAAATTCACCCAGCTTTCAGTAGTTAAATATGAATCGGGAGCCCAGGCTTGGGAACTCCTGGTCTAGTGCTCTTTGCAGTATACTATACCACCTCTAAGACCTACTAACAGTGTTGCTTACTGACTTACTTACCTGAATCAAAAGATATGTCCATTTTACTAAGCATTTTCAAATGGCTATAAAATCATTCAGTATTCCAGGATTTTCACACAGATGAGTATCAGTGAACACTATAGATGTAACCAAGTATTTGTCTTCCTTACCCCTTTTTAAATTTTTCATCCACTTCTTGGAGTATATGCGATATAAAAGGATTAATTTTCTGGGATTTTTCCATACACAAATTATAATAATCTTCCTGGAGACCGGCAATAGATTCTGGAGCTTGTGAAAAATAAATGCATCCTTCATCACATTATTCCAGAAGCCTTTTTTGTTAAAACAAACAAACAAACAAAAAACTACACTTCTTTCAAATATATGAAGTATGTGTGTATATAGTAGGGATGGAATAGAAAAGGAAACAGACTTAAGGATAGAAGAGAGAAATAAAAGGAATGGGAGAGAATAAAAATGCTGTTTGGAGAACTAGGGCCATAGAAGAACCCAGTGAGGGTGAGCAGACACTGGCTTGAGTCAGCACCCAAACTTGGAAGTGACATACAGGGAGAACTAACCTCTATTATGTGCCAGGGCCAGTAGCTAAGGAAAATGACATTCAGAGCAATTAAATATTTTGTCCAAAACCATGCAGCAGATAATGGGAGAGTGCAGAATCAAACTGACTCAAAACCTCTTTCCACTGTACCATTTAAGGTGACTCGGTGACTCGGCTGGCGGGGTGGCTCACGCCTGTAATCCTAGCACTCTGGGAGGCCGAGGCGGGTGGATCGCTCTAGGTCAGGAGTTCGAGACCAGCCTGAACAAGAGCGAGACCCCGTCTCTACTAAAAATAGAAAGACATTATATGGACAACTAAAAATCTATATAGAAAAAATTAGCCGGGCACGGTGGCGCATGCCTGTAGTCCCAGCTACTCGGGAGGCTGAGGCGGTAGGATCGCTTAAGCCGAGGAGTCTGAGGTTGCTGTGAGCTAAGCTGACGCCACAGCACTCACTCTAGCCTGGGCAACAAAGTGAGACTCTGTCTCAACAAAAAAAAAAAAAAAAAAAAAAGGTGACTCAAGGTTTCTTAAAATGGGTTCAAAGTAAAGACAATTTTATACAAGAATATATCTCAAAATGAATCTGAAAAATCATTTGTCTCACAGGTTTCTTGGGTACCCTTTACACCATCCCAAGTTGATAGCATCTTCAAACATAACTGTCAATTCTTCAATACCAAGTTGAGGTCTAGCTCACAGGAACTCTTTACCTATCAGACTTTCCATTTCTCTTTCTAAAGGTGATTTTTCCCGGTTAAGTTCTTAAGAAGATAGAAACAAAGCAGGAGTTGAGATCTCATTTCTCTAATATATGTGCAGCTTTCCTTAATGGTGTTAGTGTTTTCGACGTTACTTTATAAAGCATCATTTTTGCAAGGCCCAGATCCTTCCAGTATATAAGTTACATTGTTACTTTTCTTAGAAGTACAGGCCACTGTCTGTCTTTGTTTCCTGTCCTTCTGCCTTTTGTGCATGTCTCCTTAAAAATCCATGCTCAGAGATCTCACTACTCAACCAGCCTGGTGTTTTAGGAGGTAGCTTCTCCTCTAAGTCTCTGCATCTCAGAAATGTCCTTTGCTGAGTGTCTTTTGCACTATTATAAATTACAGAGTTTGCTAAACAGATCTGCAAAACAAGATTTAAGGTGAGGAACATCATATTTAAAAGGAAAGCAAATAAAATTTTCTTATAGTTGTGGGAGTTTTGTTTTGCTTTGTTTTGAGACAAGGTCTCGCTATGTTGCCCAGGCTGGAGTACAGTGGCATGATCATAGTCCACTACAGCCTCAGACTCTTGGGCTCAGGGATTCTCCTGCCTCAGCCTCCCTAGCAGCTGGGACTACAGACATGTGCCCCCATGCCTGGCTAATTTTTTTAGAGGGGGCAGGTCTCACTATCTTGCCCAGGCTGGTCTTGGACTCCTGGCCTCACATGATGCTCCTGTCCTGGCCTCCAAAACCGCTGGGATTACAAGCATGAGCCACCACACTTGCCTCTTATATTTTTTAAAAATAACCTTTTAAAAAAGAAATTTAATACACATTTATTGCAGACAATTTGGAAATCTCAATTAAAAAAATAAAAGCACAAGTTCATCAATAATCCCACCACCAAAGAACTACCACAACTGAGGTCTGAGAGTACTTCCTTCCTATTGGTTTTATTTTATAAGTATTTTTTAAACAAAATTGGAATCTTTAAATATAATTTTATATTCAAAGATTCAAATTTATATATGGGTTTTTTTTAGCTAACATTAGCAGTTTTCCCATTAGATATTCTCTGAAAAAAAATTTTTTTTTTTTGAGACAGAGTCTCTCTCTGTTGTTCAGGCTAGAGTGAGTGCCGTGGCCTAGCTCACAGCAACCTCAAACTCCTGGGCTTAAGCAATCCTCCTGCCTCAGCCTCTCGAGTAGCTGGAACTACAGGTATGCACTACCACCATGCCCGGCTAATTTTATATATATATATTTTTTTTTTTTTCAGCTGTCCAAATCATTTCCTTCTATTTTTAGTAGAGATGGGGTCTCGCTCTTGCTCAGGTTGGTCTCGAACTCCTGAGCTCAAACGATCCATCCGCCTCGGCCTCCCAGAGTGCTAGGATTACAGGCATGAGCCACCGCGCCCGGCCTGAAAATTTTTAATGTCAACATAATTTCTGTCATATGAATGGATGTACATAATGAAACCTCCACCTATTTTAGGACATTTTCATGTATTTAAATAAAACTGTAGCACAATATTCCCCAAACTGTGTTTTGTGAGATACTAATGTTCTACAAGATGATTAAAGACGTTCCAAATAGAATAGGTTTTATTGTCAGATAAGTTTGAAATGCGCTGAGTTAAACAAAGCTAAACAGAGCCTCATCTACAATTTAAAACACTCTTGTGCACAGAGACTCTTCAAATTGTTGAGCTTGGTGGGGAGGGAAGATAAGAATGCTGCATTTTCCAGCCTTATGTGACCAAGACTCACTTGGAGTACAATCTAGAAAATGCTGCTTTAGCTGCTTGCTAGGAAACAAAGCAGTAGATACCCCCAACAGAAGTTGGAGCTGGGCTCCCACTGGGCTTCCTTCCTCCCTTCTGGCTACTATCTTCCTTGGTATTAAAAAGAGAATGAATGATTGCCCTGTGAATTTGAGATTCAGTGCTGCCTGAACCACACCCAGGACACACAGAATTGTGTCAGATTTACAACTCATTTTTGTGAAGGCATAAAGGAATCTTAGATTACAAGCTAAAAATAGCTATACAAAGTTACATAAATATTCTTATTTAATTAACTAGCCATAGATTTCAAGTGTTTAAAAGTTTCTGCTATATGTTTCTGCTACTCGCCCTTTGATTTAAAATTCATCTTTGTATTGTATGTCAGGATTTTATAGCACCAATATTTCCTATGCTGTATTCATATTGGGAGAAAAATAATCAGTCTTCAACTTGTAAAGTAAAAACTAGGGAATAACTCAGCTATGCCAGAAAATGTCAGGAATCTAACCCAAATTTCATTTGTCATCAGCACCTCTGGCAGCATGCTTTAAAATTTCCATATTTTGGAGGTGGTTCTCTCCAAAATATGCTTTTCTATACTGGAACAGCCAAGTACTGGGAAATCCAAGGGTTAAGAGTGAGTCAGACTTGGGCCCCCTGCCCAGAATCTGCAGTGGGTAACTCTGAGCAACTTCGATTCTCCAAGTTCAGATTTCCTCTTCTGTTAAAGGCAGAGCATAACAATGCCCATTTCCCGGTGCAGTGAGAATGAAGGAATGCTCCTGGCACAGCTCCCTACACACACACACACACACACACACACACACACTTTAAAACAAGCATCCAAATTCGAAATTGGGGGAGGGGGTTGCCATTCCGGCTGTGCTTCACTTGCTAGAGATAGTTCACGGGCAGAGGAGTATTTAAGACGGAGGTGGTATACAGGTGCAAAGTCGGAGCGATCTAAAGACGCTCTTGCCCACCCGGGGTCTGCTCCCTGGGGCCTCCGCAAAATGCCGGCCGAGAAGAGCCCCCGGACACACCTTCCTGGAGGCCGAAGGGCACAGTGACAGGCACACCTTCGTCCGAGCAACCCATCACACAAAAGGCGGACCCACGCAATGGCCTGGGGCTCCCCGGGGCTCCTCTCCCGCCCGCGCTCGGGGGCGCCCCAAAGTTCCGGCGACAGCTGGGATTCCCAGGGGCAACTCTCCGGCTGCGCCGCCTGGGGCCGCAGCCTCTCTGAGGAATCGGCCGGCGCGACCCCGGCACCGCTCGCGCGTCCTGTCCCGGCCGGGTCGCGCCGAAGGGCACCCTACTTCTTACCGCGCTGCACCGCGGGGGCAGGGGCCGGAGAGGGGGGCCCGGCCGGGGCCGGGGCCGGGGCCGGGGCCGGGGCAGCGGTCGCCCCCTCCTCGCCGCTGCTCATGCTCCTCTCACTCCGCGGGCCGCGGCCGCCGCGCTGCCAAGGCGACCGCTCGCGTGCCGCTGGGGGCGGGGCCCGGAGCGCCCGCGCGGGCCCGGAGCGCCGAGTCCAGCCGCCGCGCGGTCCTGGGCCCTTTCTGTCCCGGCCCCGAGGCCTCACTGGGCAGGCAGTGACTGCCCCGCCCCCGCCCTGGGTTAAAGACACAGCGAGGGAGGGCGCCCAGGCTCCTCTGCAGGGAGGAGTTCCTGAGGTTTGGGGGGCTCAGCTGCTGGGCTAGGGCCGGGGGCTACAAAGACGATTATGACATATTCCATCCCGCAAAGTGTGCACAGGCCCGCGGGAGGCAAGCGCAGGGGCAGATAGTAGCAGCACTAGCACGTTTTAAGGGCGTGGGGCTTTGGGAGCATAAAGGCTTTTGTGGCGGGGCGAGGCCATCAGGGAGGGCTTCCTGGAGGAGGTGACAGCTGGACTGGTCCGAGTGAGGCTGCCAGAGGGCTGAACTGCTTGGTGCATGCTGGAGACGCGCAGGTACTTTGGTGTACCCAGATCAGTACTGAGTGGGAGGCGGGCAAGGCCAGATCCACGCGGAGCCCTGTGCATCCTCTGAGGAGCACGGCTGTGATGGGGCAGGGTGCTGGGACCCCTCAGATCGCCCGCGGCCGGCCGAGGAAGGATGGGTTTGACGGGACCCAGCGGGGAAACTGGGTCTGAAGCCGCTGCGGCAGCCCAGGAGAGAGGGGAAGGTCTCGCCCGAGGCTGGAATCAGGAGAATAAGAAGGGTGGGACGGAACCGAGCAATATGACAGGGTAACATGGTCAGGATTTGGCACTTGGACATGGAAAGCAGACGAGGAAGGGAGAAGAGGAAGGAAGAAAGGAAAAGATGTGTTTGGGGGTTGCCAGAGTCTGAAGAGGAGACAGGGCGAGTAGAGGAGTTGAGCCTGCGGGCAAGAAGGTGAAGGAAACCCCGCAAGGTGAAACCAGGCCGCTTATGAACAGAGTTACAAAGTGCAAAATAAAATGAGCCCTCCCTGCCTCACACGATCTCGCTAGGCAATTCCGTGTCTGCTCTCCGCTGCCACGAAATCGTGCTGGCCAAGACAGAGATCTCTTAAAACCCTGTGTAGGCTACAGATACAAAGCATCACTTGTTCTACAGGTTAAACATGATGACAGAAAACAAACAATGTGTTCATTTATCCCATGTGCTCCCAACAAAGTTGGGAGGCAATTTGGAATACTAAAGCAAGAGTGGGTCCAGTCTCCATTTCGCACCTACCCTTCCCTATCCCGTCCTTATAAGTATTTTGAATGAAGAAGAGAAAGTAAAGAGAGGTGGAGAATCCTGCTTCAGGGGAAGGGAGGGATACTCTTCTAAGGGAATAAGAACTGCAAAGTCAGACTTTGGTTCTAGAGAGTGACTGATAAACAGGGTCAGAATAAACAGAAAATAGCTGCTTTAACTCATAAAACAGCACCTACAACACTGTTTTTCTTGTCTGACTTAGCAAGGCAAAAACCAAAACAAAAAAGCAGTATTTACACAGAACTACGGCCTGCATGTCAAAGGCATATCAAATAGGATGGTCAAAAAGACACTGAGCACATATACAACTCATTTCCATCAGTATGTTGCCCTCAGTGAGGGTAGTGTGGTGGAGGGAGGTAGTTGAAATAGTCCCCTCCTCTTAAGAATTGCTGGTTTCGGGGAGGAAGATGTTGCTGAACCAGCTCGGAGGAAACTTGAGTGGGTTCATTGAGTGCTTATATGCGAAGATCCCAGAGTGGAGGGATCTAACTTGAATCTGAACTTTCTATAAGTCGGAGTGAAAGAGAATGGGAATCCATGAGAGTACGTAGTCTCCAGGCTCCAATAACAGGTATCATTTGCATGTGTCTGGCATCTCATATGAAGAAGGTTTAGTATGAATATCTTTATGTAAGTAACTTAATAGACAACGTCTTTGACTATAGTTTTATAGAAGATCCAGAAACATTTTTCAAATGATTGTTTCTTTTGTTGTAACTCTATTTAAAGAACCAAAAGCATGGTGTTTAATTACAATTTAAGGAAGGCATTTCTCCAGGAAATACATATAATATGGTCTAGATATGTTTTCTGATAATTTGAAGATAGAACTTAAAGGATCTGACAGAGTTAATATTTAACACATCCACTGGCTATTTTTCCCAACTATCAGATGGCTAATGGAGCTGCCAGCAAGGGCTGGACCAGGGGTAAATTCTGCAGTTCTGGCTTCTGGTGTTTTTCAGGCATGCATGTTGTTTAGGTATTGAATATGCAGGTGGCAAAATTAATTCTCTGTTATTTAAAAATGTTTTGGACCATGGATAAAAGAAGAATGGGTAATATGAAAAATTTAGTGTTATTTTCTGATAAGATGAGAAAGTGGAGTAGTGGAATAGTGACCAAAATCTTCTTGCTCTTTATGTAAGATAACAGTTTGATGAAAAACTAAATTCTTTAAAAATAAGTAAATAAAAAATATTTTGCCTGTGAATCACTAGATCTGTAGTTTGGTAGTAGGAGAATGAAGGGTAGAAATATTTTTGAAAATGGAGAAAATGCCACTTTTGAGTCTATTTAACAAATCCTGAGAAGCTATTTCAGATCAGTAATTTGGTGACATTGGTGATAAGGGCACACTGCTAAGCACTAACAGTTCTTGCAAAGGAATGTTTTCACCTTTAGGTGACTGATCAGAGGTTTCAAAAGGATGGGCTGACTGCATCCCAGCTTAGTAATACTCCAGGAATTTTTCAGAGCTCATTATAAGATTATAGATATTTTTTCCTCCAACCATTTCTCTTAAGAAGAAAACATATCAAGGATCTCGATACCCTAGAATCTGCCTTTGTTATTGGCCTTTGAGATTCTTTCTTTCCACTCGCTGCTGAAAATTTACATTGCTTGTTTATAAAAAGCTTTCCACTGAAGTTTGAAGTTTATATGGAACTTCAGCTCAGTATTGAGAGGAGACTTAATTTTTCAAGGAATTGTATAGTTCCCCAGAAGTCTTTTATCAAAGCAAAGGATAGTGTTACTGTCAGAGAGGCAGAACTTTACCTCTACCTCCTTAGGGTCCCCAGCTGGGCCTGAGAATTAAATTGACATAAAATAGATTAGCAGGAGAATAGGATGCAAATTTAATATAAGTTTTGCATGATATGAGAGGCCTCATAAGAAAACGAAGACTCAAGGAAGTGCTAAAACCTAAATACTTCAAAATTAGGTTGAACAAAGAGATATAATTGTGGATCAGTAAATTTGTGGGGAAGGTAAAGGAAGATAGGAATTATTTTTACCAAGGTCTGGCTGTACAGAATTCTCTCAGCTGTGACTCCCTGGTGAAGAATCTTTCCTTTTTCCAGGTATAGGGAGGGCATCTTTAACATGGGAATTTTTGTCTCTTGTTTTCGGAGGGAAAAAGGGAACGTTAGAATGCCTTCTTGTCTCTGCTGTTTTTCAAGTGCCTTTGGCTTACAGTAATCCTCATGCCACAGTGGCACATTTTCAGGTGGCATATTCTGCCACTCTTCGTTACCGTTACATGATTTTCCAGTCCTAGGTCAATTAAGGCTACTTTTAGCTTGTCTGTGATCCATTGGTTGTTAGGGGGAAAAGATCTCCTGTGTGAAGTTTTAAGCAAAATCTTGAAATTATTTTAACTAGAAATGGTTATTTATACTATCAGAGAAAGTCACACACTATATTAACCTCAGGAATCTAGTATTTCCTATCCAATATGTTGTTGGCAGCTAGATTTATTATTAATATATTAGAGACATAAATGATTTCAGGAGTTTTGCATGGCTTTGCCCTGAAGGAATATGTGAATGTGTTAGTTCGCATATCAAAAGCTGCCTCACTTCAGGAGGGTGTCTCAATGGTCAGTAGCAGCTGCATTCCAAGGTGACGCTGCAGTCTCAAGCCTGTGGTTCTCGCCTGCTTTGAAGGACAAAGCAGGTTTGCATGGAGCCACGAGATGGGGAGCTGATCAAAAAGACATGCCACCCGAGACAGACACCTAGGGCTGAAACCATTAACCTAAGGGACAGCTCTTGCTTGATTTCTGAAGAATCTGTCTCAATACACAATAACTAGAGCCATTATGTCTCTGTTTTGCTAAAGTGATAGTTTTATCTTAAAACTTAGATGTTTGTCCTAAAAAGAATTTGTAACTGTTTGTTCACATAAATAGAGTTAATTAAGTAATCTATAGAAGCCTTTTGGGAGACTTTGAACCTAAAACGAACTACCTGTTATTATGTAAATCTGTTACCCCTGGCAACCAATCACTGTACCTATATATACTGATGTAAAACTTCAGTCTTCACCTCCAAAATTCACGGGGATATTTTGGGGTCCTCTGAGCACCCCCCTTTTCCTATATTCATAAATCTATCCTTTATAAACTGCATTTTTGCCTCTGTGTATTGTTTTATTTCTATTTTCTATTTCCTACTATTTGTTCATCCTTTGCGACCACCCCTGCCTGAGGGACCCGATTCTTTGCTGGGAGAGTAGCTAACTCCCCGCAATATGTGTGTAATCAGACTTGGAGACAAAAGTATCAACATTCACTGTAAATTTGAGAGGGTTGATCAGTTTCCTAAATGGCTTTCTCAGGCATTAGAGTTATACAAAGAAGGGCTAATTATTAAACTGCCTAATTCTTGGCTTCTTCAAATGAAGATGCAACAGTTATTCCACTTAGTAACCACCCCACAGTAAGTTGTAATACGTCAATTTGATCATGTTTGGGTAGCAATCCCTAGGGAAAAAAAATGAGCAATAAAGACTCAGTCTTCCCCATTCTTATTTCCTGTGGCTGAATTACTGGCAAAGCTATTGCAGATCCCAGCTTTACAATCTCCTTTTATTAAATCCACAAATGTATGTGTATGTGTGTATATATCTTTCATAGGGCCATCAAATTGGTTCCAGACACATTCAGTCTGGAATCATATATATGACTAAAGTGAGATAACATATATACACACACAATCAGACATTCTACGCAGATCTATTATGGGGCAAGATGAATGTTAGGAGAAATAAGTTCTTTTATGTATCTGGAAGCTCAGACACACTCATGTTAACTCTAATCAGGGCGGCTCATCCACACGAATTTCTCCCACGTGGCTCTGTTGCAAGGCTACAAAAAAAAAAAAAATTAAATCTCTCTAAGTCCTCCACTTATTAAGGACTTTAATTTCTTTCTAGATTGCAGCTTTAATTCATTTCAATTCACTGCAATTTCAAATGTCTTATTTAAAGAGTTAAGTCCCTCCTTCCAGCCAGGCTTAGGAATGTAAGACCATGAAACTACAGGATCTTGCTCTTGTTTTTTAGACCAGCCTGCAACTATCCCTAAGGCCATTTAGCCAACCAAAGTCTAATGGAGAGAACTGGCTAGTGGAGAGAACTGACTTTACATTTGAGGCTACTCCAAATTCGAATCCATCATGCCAATCCATACATGGCTGTTAAAAGTTTGGCTGGTTTCTCCTTGTCCCAGAAGTTCCTTTGCCTGTGCCTATGGAAAGCCTGCTTCTCTGCCTGCCAGTCCTCAAACTTGAAAATGCCACCAGGCATGAAAGGGCCCACTCATGGTCTCTAGTTGTTTAGGAAAGGCTGTTCCATCTCCAGAAGTTAGTTCCTTTGGCCTTCTTTTCATCTACAACTCAGACAGCTTTATAGAAAAATGTAATATTTTAAAATATGGATTTTTTTCTAGTGTTTTCTCAATGTTATGGTAAGAGAAACTATCTTTTGCAACCTTTTGCATCCTACCTGGCAACAAAATCGAAATAGGCATTTTTTGTTTGTTTGTTTTATTTGAGATAGAGTCTCACTCTGTTGCCCGGGCTAGAGTGCCCTGGCGTCAGCCTAGCTCACAGCAACCTCAAACTCCTGGGCTCAAGTGATCCTCCTGTCTCAGCCTCCTGAGTAGCTGGGACTACAGGCACGCACCACCATGCCCGGCTAATTTTTTGTATATATTTTAGCTGTCCAGCTAATTTCTTTCTGTTTTTAGTAGAGACAGGGTCTCGTTCTTGCTCAGGCTGATCTCAAACTCCTGAGCTCAAATGATCCACCCACCTCGGCCTCCCAGAGTGCTGGGATTACAGGCGTGAGCCACTGCACCCGGCCAAAGTAGGCATTTTTAAAAACTGAAATCAGACAATCATTTTTTTTTTCATTTGACTCAACCTGTTAGAAGAAAGAGGAGCCTATACCTTAATACTTCTCCTAACATGAAACACAAAAACCTAAATTTTATGTTGTGACATAATTTCGAGTACTAAGTTTAACAAACTAGATTTTAATTTTATGTTTCTTAAGGATCGCAAGTCTCATGGGAGGTCAATGGTGATTGTTTTTCTTTCTTTTCACAGTATTTCAGATTGTGAATATTTGAACTTTCCTTCAAAATAATGTTAAAAGACATAATAAAATCAGTAGAACATTTATCTAAAATTCCCCAGAGAGATGATCCACAAGTCACTGATAGAACATTTTTCATTGATGCATCTCATCAGGGCTTGACTGCCATTCCATCGGAGATCTTAGCGTTAAAAGAATTAGAAGAAGTGCATTTGGAAAATAACCAGATTGAAGAAATTCCCCAGGACATTCAGCATTTAAAGAACATCAAGATTCTCTACCTGGACAAGAACAACCTAAGGAGCCTGTGCCCGGAGCTGGGGGCGCTGAGCAGCCTGGAGGGACTGGACCTGAGCTACAACCCCATCCTCCCCGCCTCTCTCCTGGTCGTTAGCTGCCTCCGCACCCTGCGCGAGCTCCGGCTCCACCAGACTGACCTGGAGGAGATCCCCGTGGTGATCTGTAAAAACCTTCACCATGTCGAGCTGCTCGGACTGACCGGAAACCACCTGAAGTTTTTGCCCAAGGAGATAGTGAACCAGACCAAACTGAGGGAGATCTACCTGAAGCGAAACCAATTTGACGTTTTCCCTAAGGAGCTCTGCGTTCTCTACAACCTGGAGATCATTGATCTGGATGAGAACAAACTGAATGCCATTCCAGAAGACATTGGGAATCTGACGAGGCTGAAGAAGTTCTTCGTGGCTTATAACAACCTGTCCTTTCTGCCCGAGTCGCTGCGCCAATGTAGCAAGATGTCGGTGCTCGATTTATCCCACAACGTCCTCCACTCCGTCCCGGACTCCCTCGCCGAGCTCGCCAGGATGACGGAAATTGGGCTGAGCGGGAACCCCCTGGAGAAAGTGCCGCGCCTCATCTGCAGGTGGCCCTCGCTGCACCTGCTCTACCTGAGCAACACCGGCCTGCGCCGGCTGCGGCGCTGCTTCAGGCGGCTGGTCAAATTGTGCTTCCTGGACCTCAGCCGCAACCACCTGGGCCGCTGTCCGTCGCAGATCTGCGCGCTGAAGAACCTGGAAATCCTGGCGCTGGATGATAATAAAATAGGGCAGGTACTGATTCCCTTCCTGGCTGTCACTATGCTCTCATCAAGGGCCCTTCCTGCCCTAATTTGGTGTGGTTCTCGGTCTAGACAGCAAATTTGAACTGACTTTATGGGCGAAAATCCAGGGTTACCAAATATATCTAACAAGGTGATACTTTATATTACTTTCTTTTTTCATTTTTAGAAAAATGAACCCTCACCCTACACAAAAAAAGACAAATATATTATGGAAGATTCCAGGTATGTGAAACCTTTACAGATAGGTTATCCTAGAGTGGGCTTTCTTTTTTCTCCCACTGGGACTGACCCATTCACCAGTTACCTGTCTATTCCACCCATCTATAGAAGGGTGGCTCTGCTCCAACCAAAATAAAATGTAGGGTGGCCAATTAGGGAACTCACGGGAGGAATGCCCAAGGGCTAAAGCAAGGAACTATGAGGAAGGATTTGCAGGAATAAAGCCAGGTAAAGGCACTTAGGAATTAAGAAGCTGTTGAGATACATAGCTGGGCTATTTTTTTCCACAAGAAAATAAGGCGTCTCTGTAACACAATCCATAGACTGATTGTGTCACATAGTTTAAGAGTGAGATTTTTTTCCATGTAATTCTAGAGGGCCAAAAAGAGACCAATAGGTACACATAATAGTGATACAGATTTTGACTTGATGGAAGAAAGAAGTCTGATGATTAGAAGGATCCATCAAAGGTAATGAACTTTTCCTTACAGGATGTGATTTAAATAACATCGAATTGGTATTAAGTAACCAACAGTTAAGTGCACATATAGTAGTAACATTCATCAGGTGTCTGGCAGATGGGTGGGGGAGGAAGAGATGGGCATACTCACACCTAATGGGTGTGGTACGCACTGTCTGGGGGATGGACACACTTAAATTTCTGACTTGGGTGGGGAAAAGGCCATATATGTAACCTAAACATTTGTACCCCCATAATGTGCTGAAATTAAATAAATAAATAACCAAAATAAATCATGTCTGGATGGTTAGCTATAAAACATATTCAACCACTGTATTAGAGGGTTGAAATAGAGAACCTTTCTTAGGCCTTCCAGCCCTGAAAGTCTGGCAGTCTGCAGAACACCTATGCAAAATCATATAGGGCACACAAGCCTCAATATTCACTGGAAAGCAGAACATGGCAAGATACAATCATAATAGTGTTTGCTGAACACTCTGTTTAGAAATGGTATGAACATGTTTGCTTCCAACTAAGATTTCAACTTAAGTTTCAAAATTGCTAAAGTCTTTTAGAACTAAATTTATCATGTCACTAAATTTATCAGTTTGAATAACTGAATTTATTATGAATATTATCATTGTAATATTACACATAACTTTAGTACTTTTTTCAATGGTATCAATCATTTGCCACACTAAAGTTCACAAATTGCAAGAAAGTAGGTTAAAAATTGCTCCAATTTAAAGCAGTGCATGAATGTGAAGAGCAGAGACTTCAGATCTCCTAGTGTAAATACTATCATGCAGACATATATGCAAACTTTTCATCGGTAGAAAATGCTAAGTTGCTTCACTTTTTGTTTAGCAATGTTCCTTAAAACCAAAAGCCCAATTTATTTTCTGACTGTTAAAAATAATCTTAACCTGAAACTTACCTTTTTGGAATACTTATAGTTACCTTCAGAGTTGGGCTCGCTTTCAAAACTGAAGATACTTGGACTAACAGGAAATGAGTTCTGTTCCTTTCCGGAGGAAGTCTTTTCTTTAGCATCTTTAGAAAAATTATACATTGGGCAAGACCAGGGATGCAAGCTTACCTATGTGCCAGAAAACATTAGGAAACTGCAGGTAAGCCTCCCCAAATGAGCAGGCAAAGAAACACAAGCCACTGACCCTGAAGTTGGCTGAAACTAAGAAAACACGAGGTGTCCCACAGGATGGATGTGGAATCATCCATACTAGATTTCCAGGTCCAAACAAGCAGTCATTTTTACATTTTGAGGCTTCCACTGTCACTGACCAACCCCAATAACATTTTTTGGTGATTGCTGTTGGACATGTCATGCTATATTTCTTTCCACTGTGTCGTTTGGCATGTTTCATTTGCAGAAATTGAGTCATACCTCTTTCCATTAATTTCCATTTTTTTATAAGTAGCTCCCTGAAAATTGGGCTATTTTGAGTTAAAGTATCATACAAGTGGCATGGCTGGGAGCCTGCATTTTGGTCTCCCATCCAGGTCCTGACCGGGCCTGACCCTGCTTAGCTTCCCAGATCAGACGAGATCGGGCACCTTCAGGGTGGTGTGGCCTTGAGCCTGCATTTTGGTATCCAGGATTGGATTTCCTGTTAGGGGCAGTGTAACCTCCCTCCCTGCTTGGAGAGGGGAAATTATGTTACACTAGGTTTATGCCGAAGATGAGTCCACAGCACTGTGCAGAATCCTAGCAAAACAGTAAGATATTATAACTTCATTCAGAGTAGCCATACTTGTGTGTCTTTAAATACTCATGCTTTAAAGAACTGGTTGGGTTTTTTCCCTTGTTCCTGTTACTACACTCTTAATGATAACATAGGTGTCGGCCACAACATAACCCTTGCTAATGCAATGATATGTAACGCAATGACACATACGGCACTGGTAACTCTCAATGTGACACAGGGCTCCTATTCCTAATTCTCCATTCCTTTGCCCTGTGTTCATAGAATACCTTTCATCATCTTGCTCTTTGTACATGTCATGCCACATCTTAGGGCAAAATGCAAACATTAAATTTTTGCCCAGTGAAGTAGAAAATTGTTAATTTGAATATATACATTTTCTATGTTTTGGCTACTTCCACTTAGGTAATATTGGGTTGATACTTGAGGCAATTATAAATCTGTAGCAACTCCCATAGATAATTATCTATTAAAAGGGAGCAAATGATAAATGTAGATAAAGAATCCAAATTATTTTTCCATAAAATTTTAGTAAAACAAATAAGCACTGGATTCCCGTATTCTCTTTTCCTTGCATAAATGGAAATGAAGTCTAATGGCTCTACTAAAAAATAATTTTATTTCTTGATCATGGTCCTTTAAATATGTTTCCCCTTTATCCCAGTGCATAATTTCTCCCATTAAAAGTGCTTGGGTGCCCACAGGTGATTTTTGTTATTATAATTCATTTATCAAGGTAAGGATCATTATGGTATACTCTCATGTTATTTCAGAGTCTTAAAGAACTGTATATAGAGAACAATCATCTGGAGTACCTGCCCGTAGCCTTGGGGTCAATGCCTAACCTGGAAGTTCTTGACTGCCGGCACAATTTGCTTAAACAACTTCCAGATGCCATTTGCCACACCCAAGGTGAGGAAACTTAGTAGATCCACAGCCTAGTAGAATTTGAGGCCAGCATTTCCCATGAAGAGTGTCTTCCTTGCTTTACTGAAGACTGATCTCAATGTTGGGAGAGCTGAGCCCTAACCATTAACTCTTCGCACGGCTCACTAGTGACGTGGGGGAGGCCAGGTGCCCTGGTTAGTATAGCTAAAAGTCTTGCAAAAGCGGTTAGATTGTTTATTGGGAGTTGAAAAGAGAAGTAAATAGCAACTGCTAGGAAAATTAGCATTCATTCATGCATTCAGTACAACACATTCATACATACATTCAGTACACATTCCTTCATGCATTCAGTACAACAGTAACTTACTGAATACTTACTATGTGCCAGAATTTGGAGTTGGGGTCCTGTAGTAAATTTTCATCTAGGTCACTAAGTCACTTGAATAAAACAAAAAGTATTGACCCAGAGTGGTGAAATCAGCAAGGGCACTCTTGAGGCTATTTGATTGACATGGAAAATCATATATGATTCCTGTCTAAATACCTGAATGTCTTCCACTAGGCTAAGCCATTTTTTGGTCTTTTTCTTTTCATTGACAGTTGTAGTCTCAGGCTAGGCCATTCTTTATCTGTACATCCATCCATCCATCCACTTTTTGACCATAATGTGCTGAATCGCCAGGCTTATCACTATGGCTATTCTTTAATGGACCAGGATGGATGCATATGAGAGTGGAAGCTGTTGCCTCCCCACAAGACATTAAAAATTGGGAACAGGGGGTGGGATGCAGTATCCTTAGTAAGGCTCCTGACCATAAATTCTTATCCTGTCTTAGGTCCCTGGAGGAGTGAAACATTCTCAAAATTTTTTCGTTTTTACTATTTTCCTGCCTCTAATGTTTATTTACACTGGCTCCAACAACTCTGAGTTATATAAAGAAGTTCTAAAAAAGAGAGCTTGGTTTGCCTCATTAAATCCCATGCATTTTATTAAATAGTACAGCAGGAAATTAACATGTCAAAGTAACTGGACTTTTTAAATTTAAATTTTGCTTGTTCTTTCTAAATGCATATAATTTGTTATGTTTTTCAAACATCCAGTCCCATGACAAAATTTCCTGTATTTATCTTCTCTTTTGATGAACCACATGGAGAAAAATGACTGAGTTTATAAGTCTTTTACCACTGAGTATGATGTAAGTGTGTTCCTCTCTTCTCCCTCAATACTGGGTATTCCCAGACTTTTCATCTCTGCCTACTTGATTGGTTAAACATTGTATTTTGGTGTTTAATTTACATTTCTTCCATTGAGTGATTTTGAGCATCTTTTTTATGCTTACCGGCCATTTTTCGCTCTCAGTGAACTATTTAAGATGGTTTCTTATGCTAAAAAATAGGGATTCAAACTATTTTCTATGATATGATAGCATTTGGATTTACAAACTTTAAAGCACATGTATCTATAGGCCTGCATGTGCCTAGATATTTGCTGTAAGGACTCACAAGAATCTGATAACAGTGGTTCCTTGTGACAATTAAGATGTGAGAGGGCTGGTGGGAAAGGGAAGGAAAGAGATAATCATTTCTAGCCTTTCTTTGCTGTTTTTGCATGCATACATTTCTATTTACAAGTTATGTATGTTACTTTTATGACAGTAATTTTTTTCAAACAATTAATTTGCTTTGTAATTTGAGAGTAGTAGAGAAATGACTCTGTGAGTCGGGGGCCACACATTCCACTCTCTTTGGGCATCAGGCAGGGAACACTGATGAACCAAAGCTTGGTATAATAACAGGGAGTAGTGAGGCCTGGGGGAACATGGAGTGTCCCATCCAAAGGCATGCAGAGTCAATCTTTCCAGTATTCTGCTGACTCAAGAAACAGGTATGAGGGTGGTTTTTGCCAGTGAGCTGTCAGTTCCAGTTAGCAACTGTTCCTCTCCACTAAAAAAACAAAACAAATAAAACAAAGACATCTACTCTTAGAGGGATAGGAATATCTGAAGACTCAGTTCTATTCTCCTTATCATGAGAAGGAACAAACATAGAGACAGACCTTTTATTAGATGGTATAAAAAGTTGTGTCAGTTCTTGTACATCCTTCCTCTCTGTCCTCTTACAAATGTAGAGGTGAATCCCTCACATACCTGGGCAGGTTTAGGTGACAAGTTAATGTTTGTTCTTAAGATAAAACCACCATTTTAAAAAATAATTCTTTCAGCTTTGAAAGAACTTCTGCTGGAAGACAACTTGCTCACACGTCTTCCAGAGAATTTGGATTCCCTAGTGAATATTAAGGTTCTGACATTGATGGACAATCCCATGAGTGAACCCCCAGAAGAAGTGTGTGCTGAAGGCAATGAGGCCATATGGAAATACCTTAAAGAAAAGAGAACTAGGAAAATAATGGCAACAAAGGTAAAATCAGCACAGATTCTTGATAACACATTTACAGTTGCTTTGGAGGGTGTCTGGTGTTAAATACATTGCAGATTATTCTACGAGGAGACTCATTATGAATCTACACCTTGTCCTTCTCAAGAGGAGACTCTTATTTACTTTTATGTACCCAGGGACAAGTGAGATAATTTTTTAATGTCAGCCCTAGCATTTTTATCTTTTATGTTCCTTCTCTCTTGTCATATAAGAAGCCAACAAACAGGCAAAGAAAACCAAAACTTCAAATTTCAAAACAATCCAAAATTCTTGGACTATTTCATTGGAGTGAAAAAGGCTCTTATTAACAAAGGCAATAAGATAAGGTTGAAAAATTAGAAATGAAGGCATTCATGGATCAGAGGCCCAGAGACCAGGGTTCTGCTCTGCCACTAACTAGGATCACAGGGCTGAGAGCCCATGGAGACCTAGGAGACCCCAGACAGGCCAGGAATGTATCCACTTCAGGCAATATTCTTTATTCTTCAACTGGTCCAAGTCCCCATCCTCTCTCACCTGGATGACTACGTTAGCCCCTAACTAGTGTCCCTGACTCCACTGTGGCTCCCCTACAACACAGCTTCCACTCAGTAGTCACACCGATGCTATAAAACGTGGGTTGGATCTCTCCACTCTCTGCTGAAATTGACAACCTGTATTTCACCTGGAGTAAGAGTCAAAGTCTTTGGTCCGCAAGACCCTCTATCAGTGGCCCTCAACCCTATTGGACCCAACATACTCTCTTTTATAAGAAATCTTTTGTGATACCTCCTTTAGTATTCTGAAATTGAATTCAGAGATAATAAAAACTACCAAAACACATAATTTTAATAAATCAAAATAATGCCTGAGTTTGCAACATAAAGGAGAAAAAAAGGAAAATAATTTACATTAAAATATTTATTTCAGTGTGTATATACTCAGGAATAACTACACTGAAAGAATAAAAATTGTATTTTTTGACTGCATACTTCCTAAAAGCATCTTGAAAACCATGCACCCTCTTGCATATTTTTAAATTGATAGTTACAATTTTTTGGCATAAAGTTTAAATCATTGCAAAGGATGTGATTTTCAGTGAATTTTAAATGTTAACATTTTGTAATGGAGCTGTTAGATCCATATTTTGAATGTATCCAGTGGAATCTAAATACCATTATAATTTGTCAAAATCAATTTACAAATACCTGAACAAGCTCTCATTTTACAGGCAGAAAAATTTTATATCATATTCCTTTTCTTATTGAACATGTATTTTCCATTCCACTTTCCCCTCAGAATTGATCCTAAGGTTATAGATATATATTTTTTATTTTAAGTCTTTTATAAATTGCTCTTTTGTACTTCTATTTAACAAAAATATGTAAATTAAATTTTAAAATTAAAACATTTATATATTACATCACAATTATTAGTAGTATAAAATCATCTAAGACAACATAAAATTTATTATAAATTATTTGTAATAAATAATTGATAATTAATAGACATATAAGATTCTTTAGAACATCGTACCCAAATGAGAGGGATTTTTTTTCCACTTTATATATTCAGGCATAAATATTACTGATTACTAGAATAAGACAGGGTTTATTATATTTTTATTTTACATATGAAAGCCCTGAGAAACTTTGTTCATGTAGAGGAGTTGGTGCTCCTGCGTCTGTGGAAGGGAATAGCATCCAGGGAACAAGTGAGGGCTGGCTTTAGGTAGGAGCACAGACAGGCCAGTAACAAGAGGGAAGGCAGGGTACAGGCACTCGGATTGCCCTTCCATGCCTTGTCATTCTCCACAGCACTGGTCACCATCAGTCAAATTATACATTCATGTGTTTATTCTTTACTGTCTCTTCTTCCCACTGGCATGTGAGCTCCATAAAGTTAGTGACATTGGCATTTCGCTGCTGTTGCCCAAATATCTAGAGCAGTGCCTGGCACATAAAAGCGCTAAATACATTTTAAAAAACTTTGCCTGAACAACTGGCCGATTGAGAAAGACAGAGAATAAGGCTTGGAGTTCTAATCACATCCCATTCTCCACATTTTCAATACCACGTGTCCAAACAAAGAGATTTAACAATCTCCAGGTCGTCACGATACCCGCTGATGCTGAACTTAGATTTACCTTGTTTTCAGATTCAGGCATGGTGGCGTGGGACGATGGTGCGGAAAGGACTTGGGGAATTTGAAGATCTACTAAAAGTGCGAAAGAAAGGAAAGAGCTCTCCAAAAGATAAGAAAGGACAGAAGGCTCCAAAAGGAAAACCTGGAAAGGGAAATCAGAAATAATTCTATAAATTGATGAACTGAGGTAATGAACTCTAATGGATTAGGAGGGCAAAACATCTAGGAATTAGAGTCTTACTACATTAAAATTATTCATAGAATTATGTTTATGCATAAAAATAAAAGGTACTTTTACTGAATTATTTGTGGATAAAGTGATAATGACACATGGGAATTCCTTCGAAATCACGAGGGGACGGGAGAATAGGTAGGGATACAACTGAAACACACTGGCCATAAATTGATAACTGTAGAAGAAGATGGGTACATGGGTATTCATTAAACTATTCTGTCTACTTTAAAAACTTTGATTTTGGAAAATTATAGATTTATAGGAAGTTCCAAAGAAATGCACAGGTAGATCCATGTACCCTTCACCCTCCCTCAACATTGACGTCTTGCATAACTACAGCACAGTAACAAAACCAGGAAACTGACATTGGTACAATCAACAGCGTGTATTCAGATTTCAATTATGTATGCACTCACTTGTGTGTGTGTGTGTAATTCAATGTAATTTTGTCACGAGTAGCTTTGTGTAACCGCTACCACAGTCAAGACACAGAATTGCTCCATCACCACAAGTCTCCCTTGTGCTACTCCTTTGTAGATACACCTACCACCTACTCCTCTCCTGATTCCTAACCTGCTCCCATCTTTGTAATTTTGTCATTTCAGGAATGTCATATAAATGGAATCACACAGTCTATAACTGGGATGGGCTTTTTTACTCAGCATAATTTACTTGAAGTCTTTCCAAGTTGTTGCATGTGTCAGTGTTTTGTTCCTTTTTCTTGCTGGGTAGTATTGCACAGTTTAACCATTCACCCATTGAAGGATATCAAGTTGTTTTCAGTTTTGGGCTATTATAAATAAAACTGCAATGAACATTCATGTATATGTTTTTGCAGAAGCATAGTTGTTCGTGGAATCCATAGGAATGCCCAGAGAAAAGAATATCACATTACCCCAAACATTCCCTTCTACAGCACTCAAAAATTCCTCATCTTGATGACTTTTTCTTTTGGAGTAGTATTGTTTTTAAATTTCCATATCTTTCAAGAAATGATTGCAATACTAAGTATTAGTGTAGCAAGAGGAAAGCAAAACATAATTTGATTAGAGACTATCAGAACAGAAACATCTCTGCCATGCAATGACTTTCATGCTCTAGTAAAAGAAAACCAAAAATTTCAAAAATTGCTTAGAGCAACACAAAAACTTTCATTAATGAACCAATAGGTTTTATGTAGCAAATTCCATGTCAAAGAAATGCCTAGAGACATCATATTAACAATTTTTTGTTTTCACAATAAAAGGTTTTAATTTATTCTAACAAGATGTGTTTTTGATAGTGGGTTTTAAATTTTTTTACCACTTTTGACTAAGATTTATATGTCAGTGACTATTGTTAGTGTTTATCATTTATATCTGAGATAAAAAGGCACTAGAACATATATTAATAAACCATAGAAGGGTATACTTTCTGAGTAGACCAACTTATGATACATACAATAGTAAAGATAACATGAAACTATTAGATAGCCAGTGCCTTTTACATTAAAATCACACACACACACACACACACACACACACTCATCCTTATATTTAGAACATTTAACATGTAGGAAAACAAGAGGCAGAAACCAGGACAAGAAAAAACCAGTTGCATTACCAGAATCTAAACCTTTTTTTCAGGCCCTCTAAACAGTAAGTAAACTAACTATATATCCAAAACAAATTAAATATATTGAAAAATGCCATTTTTGTTTCATAAGATAGAGAATGACATGTTCATATTAGATTATTATATAAATGGCCCCAAAGTTGATACTCAGTTAATGACACTGGAATCCATTCATGTTCTTTTCCTTCGTAGAATGGTTTGTAGCTTAGTAAGACTTGGGAAATCACCTTACTGAAACCCACCATGGTCAAAGTGAATGCTTCTTTTGTGATCTTGGTCAAAGCATTCTAGTGCTTCCTCCTGTGAAGCAGGGAGAATCCATCTTTTCATTCCTATCTCAGTGATCTCAGGAAGCTTGGTCACGGCACATAACAAGTGTTTAAACCATTGTCCACAAGCCCGAAAATTTGATGGTCGAAGGCTAATATCCAGCTCAGTTAACTCTTTGAGGAACCACACGTTTTGGGAGAAGATGGCCCATCCTTCATCGCAGATGTTGTCATTGTAGCTCAGGTCCAGCTTCCGCAGTTCGGCCAGATGACCCGTCCCTATGATTGATGCTGGAAAACAAAATCACCCTAATGCTAAACTATACGAACACTTTCTACCATGGCTATTTCCCATTTCCAATAACACAGTGTCTCCAGGATTAGTAATGACAAGATTAGTAATTATTTGTTATTAGCCAGCAGCTTTATTCAGGGCATCTGAAATTAGTAACAAATTTCCTCTCTGTACAGCTGAAGTACAGCTTGAAAAGTGGATTTTTTCCAAATCCTAACCCAAAGAATTTCTTTTTTGTCAAGAAAAAGAAATTCTGCTCCACTGCTCCACTGGAGTCCTAGCTCTTCCTATAGACTTGCTCTAATTAAATTATAAGGAGTGATAGCTCATTGGCTTTAAAACTAAGGAAGGACCATTTGTAAATAGTCTTCTTGCTGTTTAACACTGTTAACTGTTCATTGCTCATTCAATCGGTCATTCTTCATTCAACAATTATTTAATTGAGCACTTTCCATGTTCAAAACATACCCGGATAATTTCTAATTCACCTTAGAGACTCTTAATGCACAGGACAATTTTCCCTTTGAATAGCACATATCACAGTACTACCTACAATGACACTTAAAAATAATACTTAATGATGAAGTGAAGATAATGACCTCTGTAAGAGGGGGTAGGAGAGATACCCAAGGGACAGGGCATTTGCTTCCCTTTTCAGCCAAACCCAGGAATGGATTATAGGGATCAAATGAGCAGGATAGACTCTCAGACTTGCAAGGGATCTTAGAAGTCTCCTCATCCAACCTCCAGATCAATGATCAGAGAAGAATCCCTTTCACAATCTCTCTACTGGTGACACTATGATTCTACAGGAACTGACCTTTCCAGGTTGCCCCCAACATTGTGAAGCAGCTCTCAGCAGGAGAAAGCCCTTCCATGGGGCCCCAATCTGTCATCCCGTGTCTTTCACCCAGTGCCCCCTCAGCCAGCTGAAAAATGCAGCTGCTTCTTCCTCATGCCAGCCCTACAGCGTTGGACAACAGTCATGTCTCCCTCAAAGTTTCCCCCTCTAAGACTAAACGTACCCTGATCTTTCAATCGTTCCTCACATGGCATGGCTCTCGGACCAAGGAGGATGCTCCAACCCCATCACTTTCACTCGCTGACAGTTTGACTCCACATTGCTTCTGAGAGCTTAGCCATCTGCACACACAAAGCTGCACTCTGGCTCTAGGTGTCCATGTCAGTGTGTCTCTCTTCCTTTCTGTCTTGCAACATTACTCACAATATTCTCAAGACCTAACTAAGTGTTAAAGACAATGTGCATGCTGTTTCTCTTTAAAAATCTTGTATTACGGAAATTTTCAAACACACAAAAAGTAGAGAGAATAGGAGAAAGTGGACCCCGGTATGCCCATCATTCAGCTTCAGTCATCTTCATTACACCAATCTTGCCTCACCTAGTACCCTTTCCTGTGCTTTTTTTGATTTTTTGTTTGTTTTAGTATTTTAAAGCAAATCTCAGCCATCGTTTTGCCTTTCTGTACTGTTTGAATTTTCCAATCATGTGAATACTCTGTTTATTGTATTTTACTATTTTAGGTTCATTAAAAACCTTGGTAGCAAAAATGTGGGCCATGGAAATATTATTTTTGTAGTTTACTATGTAAAAAAATGAATGCTGTTGTTTATAAAATAAATAAATATAAACTACTAGTGATTAACAAATTCTTAAAGAATTTTTCAGTTCGAAATAAAGTAATATAAAAGTGGCAATGGCTGAATTTATCTATCGGTTCAATGCAATCTCAATCACATTTCCAGGTGGATATTTTAAATAGATATTGACAATCTGATGCAAAATTTATATGGAAATGCCAAAGAACTAGAATAACCAAAGCAATTTTGGAAAAGAACAAAGAATACTCATACTACCTGATTTCAAGACTTACTGTAAAGTTTCACTAATTAAGACAGTGTGATATTTGGTAAAATAACAGACAAATAGATCAATGGAACAAAATAGAAAGACAAGAAATAGAGCATCACAAACACAGCCAATTGATTTTTTTTTTTTTGTATCCACCTGTCTGCACACTGATGGCCAATTGATTTTTGACAAAAGTATGAAGGCAAATCAATGGGGAAAGGATAGTCTTTTCAACTAATGGTGCTAGAATAATTGGACAGTCATGCAAAAACATTAACCTCTACCCATACCTCATACCTTGTACAAAAATTAACTCCAAATGAATAATAGGTCAAAATATAAAATGTAAATATAAAAATTTTAGAAGAAAATATAGAAAAATCTTCGAGAACATGGGTTTTGCAAAAAGTTCTAGGATGTAAAAGAAAAAAGCTCTAATCATGAAATTTACAAATTGATAAATAGATGTTCATAAAAACTGAAAGTTTTGTTCTGTGAAAAACACTATTAAGAGAATGGAAAGGCCAGTGGGACAGACTCAGAGAAAATATTTGCAAATTACATTTCTGCTAATGGGCTTGTGCAGGAAATCTAAAGAACTCTCAAAACTCATCATTAAGAAACCAAACAATCCAATTTTTAAAATTAGGCCAAAGATTTAGAACAGACGCCTCACCAAAGAATATATACCATTGACCAATATGCACATAAAAAGATGTGTGATATCATTAGTCATTAGGAAAATGCCAATTAAAATCACAATGTTTTGTTCCCATCTTCCAATTTTGCTATAACATTTGTTTTGAAAACACAAGTTTATTCCAATTAGATTGAAATGTCAGGGAACAATTTGAGCATAATGCAAATTTCTTGTTTGTTTATGCACAACTTGTCCCCAGGAAACATAAAACTGCCCCCAATTTAGGGATAAAGAAAATACATCCTTCTCATGAGGACAACGACCCTCACCCATCCACATCTGGTGCTAGAACTTTCTATTTGACTTCAGGTCAGATAGAAAGTTTGATCTTTCCACCAGTGGGAGTGAGAAAAGCCCAATTCTAGACAAACTTCAGGTCTTTCTCAAGGTGAAGTGTAGTATTTATGCATTTTTTAACTATTTAACATGGATAAAAGTGTACTACCATTTTTCTTAGCCTCTGTTTTTTCAAATGTGCCACTGATGAAGTTTTTCAGAGCTGTACTTCTAACTATAAGCCCTGTGGTTATTACTGCATGAGTTTTGCGTAACATGATGTTTAGGCACATGCGTCACGTCATAGCAAAATTGACTGTGTAAACACTGAGAACACACCTATAACCACCTGGAATGACTGTTCTGAACCCTTCATTTGGAAAGGTGCTCGTTGCTTCAGAGATCTGGCAGCTGACGGCTGGATAGTGAATCGCTGTGGGGACGAGGCTAGATGGAGGACAGAGATGGTACTCTCCAATTTATCATTTCATCATGGGAAGTGGACATGTGAAGTGATTGGAGGGGATATTTAGGGACGGTATTTTGGTAAGCCTGGAATCCCACAGTGCAAAAGCTATTCCTTATTCAATTCTCTTTCCATCTTTCTAGACTGACATGGGAAAAGTGTCAGATTGGTGCTGCAGTATGCTTTTAACCTTTCTCATCTCTTTTTTCTAACTGAGGGAGAAGGAACCTCTACTCAAAACCTTCAGCAGTCTAATATCTATGAGAAGTGATACCCATAATTCAGCTATGGTGGTAATCAGTTTCCTGTTTAAATAAAAGCATTTAAGTTCAAGAGTCAATTTAAAGAAAAAATTACATAATACTTCAGGAACCATGTGGATAAGATGAAATTTGTGAAGGTAAAATGTAGATGACTGAAGTTTGAACACTCTCGTGGATGAAGCAGGTGTAGAGTCAAAGCTGTTTGCCTGGTAGGAACCTCCCCCCATCCCCCCATCTGTATCCACCTCCTTTTACGAAACACCCTCCAGTGTCGTTTGGTTTTAGAATTGCCCTCACTCGTTTTAGCTGGGTCTGTCCTAAGCAGATGTTAAGGAGAAGGGAAGCTGCACAGAGGGCTTAGCCCCAGGCCTTGCTGCCTTCCTCACACCACCCGTGGACCTGCGGGGCAGGCACCCTGAGCCCGGCGTGCCAACACCGCTTCGGAACTAGAAGGTACAAACCCAGGAGAACCACATCCTCTGTCACCAGGGAACAGCTGCTCAGCCTCAGCACCTGAAGAGACGTGGAAAGCTTCAGCGACTCCAGAAGCAGCTTCAGGTTGCCACCAACACACTTATTCCAAGAAAGGCTGAGTATTTCCAGAGCAGGGAGGTGAGTGGAGGCTTCAGCTAAAAGTGATCATGATGAGAACAACAATAATTTAGGTTTCCTTGATGATCATAAGCCTTGCATTTGAGGACACTAGGCTAGGGCAACATAAATATAACTGGGCTGAGAAAGTTGTAGAGACCGTTTTCTTCTGTTTGAAATTCAGAGCCTCAATTTATGTTGTCTATTTTTATTTGGGGAAATATTGGAAGCTTTAGAAAAGTAAACCTTGATTAAATGGAATTCACTGTCCACTGAGGTTTCTTTCCTTCACATTTAGGGAGGAGAACGAGGCACAGCCCTTGAACAGCTAGTCAGAGTTCCAGAGTGTGTCCCAGCTGGTACAGGGTCCACTGCACAGCCGCCGCTGACATGCAGAGACTCTGAAACACCACAGCGGGTTTGTGTTTCTTCCCTGCAATCACTGAGGCAAGGGAGGGAACTAACCTATTCTGGAAAGATTTTCTGCTTAATTCTCAGTTGCCCCCAAAGTTAAAATTAGCCAAAGTAACATTTTCCCAAGCACAGTAGTTAATTAAACTGTTCTGCCTTCTTTCTAAAGAACAATCTGTGTCCAAGGGGAAAATTCTTTTATAATATCCAGTAAGAAAATTTCTCCCACCCATGGTACAGCGACCTAGAATAAGGAGATACAGAACTGTTTCTTCTAGAAGTGATGTAGAGAAACATATATTTACTTTATTTACTCAAATTGAATGGTAAACTTGTGTCAGATGGTGTAGTTTATTGTAATATTAAATATCTACTTGATCATCATTCACTGATTATGCAGCTAGAATTAGAAAGAGCTGCATTTTCTAATGGCCATAATTCCTTTAAATTTTGTTTTCTAAAAAAAAAAATTCAACTTTTCCCAACTAAAAAGTATATTTATGAGATACCATGTTGTTCCCAAAATTTTTTGTGTGAAACTTTCCTAAGCAAACATTAGTCTGAGCAGTGGAATGTATCTCGGGTATGTGTGTACCTAACCATTTGAGTGATTACAGACTCCCTTTAAGAAGTTTGCTTTGTTTACCTACTTACTTAACTAATATATAGATAATACCTAAAATGCGCTTTGGGTATGCAATAAAGAATAAACACAGTTCCTGCCCTCAAGAAGGTTACAATCTGGGGGAAATATAGACATTAAACAACCACACAAATAAATACATAGTTATAAATTTTGATAAAAGCTATAAAGAAAAGCATGAGAGCTCCTAATTTAGATAGGGAGGGGCTGTCTTAAAAAGGGACATCTATACTGAGACCTGAAGCACAAGGCAGAACTCCTCAGGAAAGGATGGGAAGGTAGGGCATTCCGGAGAACGGGATGGCCCTAAGGCAGGAGAGAGCTCAGTGACATGAAGGAACAGAAAGAAGCCAGCTGAGGCTGGGTTCAGGGAACAAAGGGGAGGTACTGGGGCCATATCATCCAGACTTGTTAGGCCACGTGAAAGAATTTGGATTTTACCTAAGGTGCTACAGGAAAGCCATAGACTATTTTTAAACTGGGCAGTGATAAGATCGATTTTACTTTTTAAGTGAAATTTATAAACTCACTCCTCATAATCATAACTAAGATTTATTGAGCATTTACTATGTGGTAGGCTCTTTTCCAAAAATTGTATATGCCTCAGTTGATTTAATTATTACAGCCCAATGAGGTATGTACTATTATTCCATTTTATATTTTACAGATGAGGAAACTGAAGTCTAGAGATGTTAAGTACCTGAGGTCATACAAGGTCACAAGAGCCAGTGCCAGGATCTGATTTCAGGCAATCTAATTCCAGATGTTTTGGAACCAGAAAATGTACCACTCTCTGCCGCACAGAATAAACACTTTTAGGGGGTTCACAGGCACCCCTTCAAGCATACCTATAGACCCTCTGGGGGGTCCATGGACCCCAGACACCAGGTCTGAAAGGTACATATCCTGGGACTTTTCCTCATTCCGACGCATGGACAATGAGACGAACGTTGCTGGGGGAGGCTGGGAGCAGTGCATGGACAGGGAGGACCAAGTCTACATGGGCTGAACAAAATACTCAGGCTGAGTTCTTAGAATTTGGGGTAAATATTATAATATGTACTTATTTTTATTAATAGATTATAATAATGAGCTAATTACTTTTATTAATAGAATGAATCTATTTATTAATAGTAGCCTATATCTGGTCCATAGCATAATTTATTTTTTAAATTATTTATTTCATTTCATTTTATTTTATCTTACTTTTTGAGACAGGGTTTTGCTCTGTTGCCCAGGTCAGAGTGCAGTGGTGTCATCATAGCTCATTGCAAACTCAAACTCCTGGGCTCAAGCGATCCTCCTGCCTTGGCCTCCCAAAGTGCTGGGATTATAGGCATGAGCCACAGCATCCAGCTAGCACAATTCATTTTTAAGGAAGTGTCAACTAATATAACACTTGGAAGAGGGTTAGAGAGAAAGACTATTTTCATCATTATCCAGAAAGCACCCAAATCCAACAACTCTAGTCATGTATATGTGTGCTGAAAAGAGTTAACATAGCAGGCCTGAGACTGCTATCCCTGGAAAAGTCTGCTACCAACCAGAAAGGCTGGTCTTTGGCTGATGTCTGGGAACTTGGAATTTGGGAGTGTTCCCACCACTCCCTAACTGATAAGAGTGGTTTACTGTTGCCCAACCTGTTTATATAAACAGTATGATTTATGCTGAACACCACCTTTCCTTCTGTGAGTGTGGAATTTTGGTTCAGGCTAGGAAGAGGGTGCTTATCTAACTGAATCCCAATAAAAACCTTTAACTCAAAGGCTTAGGTGAGCCTCCCTGGTAGACAACATTCTGCACATGTTGTCACAACTCATTGCTGGAGGAATTAAGTGTGCCTGTGTGATTCCACTTGGAAAGGACTCTTGAAAGGTTGTGCTTGGTTTCCTGGACTTTGTCCCTTGTACTTTTCCCTTTGCCAATTTGGCTTCATATCCTTTCACTGAAATAAATCGTAGCCATGGCTACAACACGTGCTGAGACCCAAGTCGTTCTGGAGATTCACTGAACCTGGAGGTGGTGTTGGGGAACCCCAGCACCGTGTGCACAAACTGCTGGTTATCTGGGTGGTATATTTGGAAAAATGCCACAAAGTCCCTTTGCCTCGAAATATCTCCTTCTACTTGCTGACAATGCACCTGCCCTGACATGGGTGCAAATTTCAGACTCAGTAGATCTTTGATCTAGGCTGGGGCATATCCATGACCTTCAGAAATACCAAGATTCCTGAGAAAGCGTAACAAATCCTGTGGGGAAGTGATTACAGGGCAGTCAGCTAGCCTCACACACTGGTAGATGCCTCACTTTCCCATCAGACTCACAGCAACCCAACTCATATCGGCAGCTCAGCGAAATTACAAGTTCCTGTCAACATAGACCTCCAGAGTAGGTTATATACGCTTTAAAGTTTAAATGTTAAATCTGCAAATGCCAGAATCATTGATATGGTCTTCAGAAGGTCACTTTTAAGAGGGCATATTTCCTGAAAAGAAGACAAATTAGAACTTCAAACCTTTGCCTATGGCTGAGTCTTACAATGCAAGTTGTAAAGAGAGGCCTCCCTCTGGCAGGTGTGGGGAAACTGTGGCCTTCTGATTTCAAGACTGTTTTTTTTAAGCACCAAACGAGGCAAGAAAATTTCATCTTTCTCTGCTGCACCCCTTTTAATGAAAGGATTTGTTCTGTAAAATTTGGATTCAGTCCAAAGGCACACTTAAGGACCAGGGAGGCCAGAGGTTTCCTTAAGGCTGCAGGTTTCCCACCCCTGGCAGGGACCTGGGAGATTTTCTTACCAAAAGCTGTAAAAGTCTCACTCTCCAAAGCACAGTTGTTGATTAGTAGCGACTTCAATGCTGGTAAAAACCGGAGCCTGCTGAGTAGGTTTTCAGAAGAGCTGCCCATCTTTTTGTTGGCTGATAAATCCAATTCTTGAAGATTTGAGAGTAAAGGGATAACCTGGGCTGTTAATATATCAACAATATCATGTTTCAGGCACCATCTCACAGAGACTCTTTTTGGTATTTGCTTCCTACAATCTTCTTAATCTGGCAATCACAGCTCTCCCCCGTCTCACCCTACCCTCCCTACACACACCCCAAACCAGCCATCTTCCCAGTATGCTGTTCAGGCTTTTCTACTTCCAAGCCTCTCTCCAGGCTACAAGTTAAGAGCAAAGACTTTGAAGACAGAGAGAACTAGGTTCTAATCCTGTATCTGCTACTAAAGAACTGTGTGATTTTAGACAAGTTAATTAGCCTCTCTGAACCTTAGCTTTCTTAATGGTAAAATGCCTACTTCATGGGGTCATTGGGAAGATAAAATGACTTGGTATAAATAAAGTGCTTGGTACAGTAACTGCTCGATTGTTTGATATTATCATTCTTTTCTTAGAATGTAAGCACCAGTAAGACAATGAAAACAAGAACAGGTGCCTGTTGGTAATAGCAGCAGCCCCCTGGAGTGGGGTCTCCAGGGGCCCAGGCATCCTAGGAGTTACCCCTCGTTCACTTATCTTTCTGCTACTTTGCTGCCTTTGCCCCAGCTCTTACCAAGACAGAAAATGCAGTATTCTGGGATCTCCTGGGGGCAGGCTCACCTCCTCAGAGCCTTCCAGGGCCACCCAAGCCAAAGTAACCCCTTGATCACTATCATATCACCCAATTTTATCCTTTTCATCACAGCACTCACCATTATGTGATATTTTCTTGTTTATGTATTTGCTTTCTGTCTCCCCCCACCAAAGGCAAGATCTATGTGTGTAGGGACTACCCCCTCCTCAGAGTGGGGCCAGTACCTAGAACATCAACCAGAGGCGTTTGTGGAAAGAGGGGAGGAAGTCCAGGAAAGACAGACAGGGAGGGAAAGGCAGGTGGGCACTTTTGATCCCAACAGGTGTAACTATTTCCCGGCTTCCAACCCCTCGCAGTACTTTGTATTCCACCATGTAATTTGGGCATGCATTGGTGTATTCTCCCTACCAGAGTGAAGCTCCTTGACTGTCTGAATTTTCTGTAGCCCAAGGTACAGTGCCTTATACAATTAGAGGCTTAATCAATAGCTATTGGATAAATGAGGTATAATTCCATTTCTTTGGAGCTATTTAGAATGATCAAAGAATGCTCAATTATTTAACATCACAAGATATAAATCAGGGCCGGGTGCGGTGGCTCTCGCCTGTAATCCTAGCACTCTGGGACGCCAAGGAGGGCGGATTGCTTGAGGTCAGGAGTTCGAGACCAGCCTGAGCAAGAGCGAGACCCCCGTCTACTAAAAATAGGGAGAAATGATCTGGACAGCTAAAAATATATAGAAAACATTAGCCGGGCATGGTGGCATATGCCTGTAGTCCCAGCTACTTGGGAGGCTGAGGCAGGAGGATCACTTGATCCCAGGAGTTTGAGGTTGCTGTGAGCTAGGCTGATGCCACGGCACTCTAGCCGGGACAAAAGAGCAAGACTCTGTCTCAAATAAAAATTGTTTTATTCTTGTTCTTTCAATCAGTATTCAACATGCATTTACTGGGTGCCACCTATGTGCAGGTGCTTGTGCTTGAGCAATGGTGAGATGCTGAACTGGACACACCTCTACCCTGTAGTTGCCCATGATCTGGAGAGACAGCAATGGCTAAGGTCCCAATGCCAGCACATGCGTGGCGTGTCTGCGGGTCAGCAAGGACAGTGTGGCCAGAGTGGAGTCAGTGAGGGGGAGGACGAAGGAATGAAGTTAGAGTAATAGAGGAACAGAGAAACCACTTGGGCTCTTGCACTGATCTAGGCATGAGAGAATGGTGGCCTAGACCAGGGTAGCAGAGATCTGCATGGTGAGCCCTGGTGAGCAGATGCTGGATGTATATTGAAGGTTTACTGTGGCCACAGAGGGCATAAAACCCTTAATCTCCAGGTAATGCTTGCTCTGTTTGTTATGGGAAATTGCATTTATATATTATATGTTGTAATTACAGCACTATGTTTGTGGCAGGAAAATAAGTGTAATTACCTAAAGTTGTAATGTACACCCTTTACACACCATCCTGCTGACTCTTTCTCTGTAACTTCATTTGTATCTGAGTGGCCTGACTTCACTTGTTTGTCAGAAAACCCTGATACCCTTTGTTTTGGCATTTTTGCTACATACCTATTTGTGATCAACTTTGTGACACTAGGAGATTCATTTCTAAACAGCAACATAAATTCAAATTTTCCCTAGGTGCTAAATCTATCATTTACAGACATGTTATGATGTCTTTAATATTAACATAAATGTTAGATTATTAATATTTACTGGACATTTAATGCATGCTAAGTACTATGTTGGGGCATTCATAGAACCTTTATGATGTGATCCTTCCAATAACGTCAGAGAAAGTAAATTTAACAGTACATATAAAATTTTCCAAGTTTCCAAATATATGCCAAGAGTCCAAAAGTTTTTCTTTCACCCTGCAATATACGCTTACTCAGCAACACCACGTCATCCGCAGTCAGGGAGCACTGGTGAAGATCTAGGACTTCCAGATGCTTTAGCAGGGCCAGCTGAGCAGACGAGTCTTCAAAGCCTCCACCCAGCTTCTTATTGCAGGAAAGATCTAGTTTCCTCAGCTCACCCAAGTATCCGAAAGCAGTATCTACAAAGAAAGTCAAAATCCCACTCTGACATATCGCAAGGTGGTAGGAAAGTGTGCATGGAGGCTGACAGTAAGCAGGGCAGGGAGGGAGGCTGAGCGGGCTGTGTTGACAAAAGCCAAAAGGAAGAGATTGCAGACTTCCTGCCAGCTGCCCTCGGTGCACCTGGCAGTGATTTCACACACCGCCCCCCGCTCAGGTCACATAGATTTCCAGTGGTTTTGACATGAATCCTGCAACTGCCTTGAGCATACCTCCTATTACATTTGAGCATTGGATTAACACAGAATTTTAGACTTACTCAAGCTGCCAGTGAGGATACCACAGGCACTGTAAGTTGAAGAGAAAAACACAGTATCATTTCCCATCCTCCATGAATGTGGATGCTCTGTATAGGGGCATACGATTTAGCTAAGGTGCCACCGAAGCCATTATTTTCATCAGTACCGATTCCTTCCTACTACTGAGCATAAAATAATTGTGAGGTTTTCACAAAGAGGAGAAAACCTGGTAGCTTTAGTGGCAAAAAAACTTTTATTTTGCTCAATGTCTATCTCAAACATAAAATATACTGGCTCTTTCAGAGTCAGTCATTTTAAAAGCTTATTTTTGTAATCTCAAAAGTGGATGTTCACTGTAAAAATTTAGAAAATTAATAAAACATAAAGAAGATTTAAATTATCCATAATCTTATTCCCCAACATAACCATTGTTTATATTTTGTTGTATTTCCTAATAGCTTTTAAATATATTTATATACAATATCTTAAATTGAGCCATTGTTAACTCACCCAATGTGTTGACACTCTTCTGTGATAATCCACATGAATGTAACTTCAGCACCCTCAGATTTGCAGTACATTTTAGTCCCTGAGCAAGCCTGTTCAGACCGCCTCCGATGTTTCTGTTCATGGAAAGATCAAGCACTTCAAGACCTTGCAACACAGGTAGCAATTGACCTGGGAGGAAGAAAAGGCAACAAGAAGAGCAACACCATGAAAATGCAGGGCGTGAAACCAGCGTGCATGAGGGGACAGCAGTCTGGTGTGGCCTCGGGACAGACTGGGTCTCCCTTTACGGCCAGGATAAAACAGAACGGCAAACTTAGATTCCCACACTATCCACTCACGGGCATCTTCACCTTTCTTTTCTGGGATGGACTCTCCCAATTCCACTCACCCACAAATGCCCCATCTTCCGACGTGAGGGCACAATCCACGAGCTCGAGCGTTTGTATCTTGCTTCCTTTTTGGAAGTTCTGGAGGACCAGAGGCAAGTTTCCTCCCATTCTACTATTCCAGGACAAATTTAGCTCTTCAAGTTCAGGTATCATTTCAAGTGCTTCTCCTGTTAGAAAATATCCCCAAAACTCTGTTGCTCGCTAGTCAGAAAAGCAGGGAATTCATTTCAAAATCAATACTACCATTATTATGGAGTATGGAAGCTGGGCCAGGTGCTGTACTATGTTAGCTGCCGAGGAACAGCAAGAAGAAAAGGATCCGGCTCCTGCCGGCCCACAGCAGGGTAAGCTTCTGTATTTACAGGCACAGTGACTCTAGTCCCTGCAACATTCTGAAACCATGCGTGTGAGCAAAAAATTGTAGTTGTAAAAAAATCCACGTACTGGTAGGGTGGTTTAGGAAGTTGCTTTTGTGGCAGTCCATCTGCTTTCTCTCATTCACCCTCTCAGGGGTCAGCATTTCCGAGAAGCTTGACCAGGGGTAGAAATGAGGCAAAGCAGGGAACTGGCCACCACAGCAGAGTGGAGCTGTCTTCAACATCAACAACATCACACAACTGAACCAACTGCTACAGAGAGGAACTAACATCAGGCACTGGCAGCTTATAACAGCCACACTGCCTCAGGAGGGAGATGGGGGTGCAGTGAAAGAGGGGTGAAAGCTGACATTTCTGAAACCATTTCACAAAGGAAAGCATCCGAGGGCTGTGGCCTGGAGCCTGGAAGAGAACAGGGGAAGTGACCAGAGAGCTCCAGCCTCAGGAATGATTTCCACTGCCTTGGGGTAGAACACACACATGGAAAATGTGCTCTCACTGTGCAGCATCAATCCTAAGACCCTACAATTAAGGGTCCTGGAAAGTCCCCTGTATCCAGAAGTCTCTTTTTCACTGGTTGCCACTGGACTTAAAGATCTACCATTATTTACTCCATGGATTAAAGTTTTAGGAGTCCAGAAACCGCATGTTAAAATGCATATTGTCCAGGAGTTACAGCGTCTCAAGGCAGGGGTGAACAGGTGTCATTTTGTGTGCCATTGCCAGTCACCGAGGGTAACTCTCTATAGTCCTGAGGTGCCCCCAGGATCAGGGAGAAAGAATGCATGATTGATTATGACACAGGAATGTGACTCCCAACGCTGGGAATCACTTGAAGTCCAAGTGGGTCCTTGGCTTCATGCAAGAAAGAATTCAGGAGCAGCCAAGAGTATAAAGTGAAAATGAGTTTTATTTAGGAAGTATAGAAAGTCTACTCCGCAGACAGAGTAGAGGCTAGATCCCCCTGTGGAGGAGAACTGGCACCCTAGTTCCTTTTGCCTCCCTATTTAAGCAACAGCTTAATTATAGGCTAAATAAGGGGAGGAATATTCATGTTATTTCTTGGAAATGGGTGCTGTTTTCCTGGAATTAGGGTGATGCTCTTCTTTTGACTAAATATGGTCAAACAGGATGTGTCATGGTGTCAGGTGCATGATGGGAATAAGAGATTTCCTTAGAAACTTTTATGGTAATGAAGTGTATAATGAAGCTGTAAGGTCAAGAGGTAGTCATTTCTCCATCTTGGTTCTAACCAGTTGGAACTTGTCCTGCCTCCTTCTTGTTTTGATCATGGTAGTTTGAAACTTTGTTTTGAGACTTCCTAACTCAGTTTAAGCAATACCTGGACAAGTAAGCAATGCCTGAAGCAATCCCAAAGCAGTGCCTATCAGTTCCCTGTCTTAATTAGTAATGTCTGCAGCGGACAAAGTACAGGAGTCCCCTGCTTTAGCCATCCTGCACTAAGCAATTGTAATGGGTGTAATAATTTTGAAATGCCTCCTGATTTATGTTCTCTTATCAATAAACCATTTATTCTCCCTGTCCCCATCTGCCATTAAGGCTAAGCTAGGAGAACAGAGTATGGTGATAAGTAAGCCCTCCTGAGGGGAAAGGATGCAGACGTCCTTGCAGAGAGGAGAATGGAAGGACTTCCGGGAGAGGGAGGGCAACAAAACATCAGAGCATCTTTTGTATCAGAACATCCATGTGCCCAAAGCTAGTTAAACGTGGCACGAGGATTTGAAGTAGGATCTGGGCAACACCAAGATATATAATGTTTCTCCTCAGCTATGGGAAGGGTAGGCCAGGGGACATTGGCTGGCCCCCATTTTCCAGGAGGGGCATGAATTGTGTTGTTTTTACAGAAACCTTTAAAGAGATGTAAATGATCAAAATATGTCATGAGGCCATAAAAAGAATAAAAAAGTATTAATGACATCTAATAAACCTGCAAGCATTTTAAAACAGCAGCTGGGTAAGTAGCATGACTTCATACAAATTTTATCCTATGTTCAGTATTAAACTAACTTAAGTGAGGTTCTAGTTCTAATTAAACCACCGCTTTTACTTTAAAAATCTGGTTCTGATCAATCTTTTAAAATGGAGGAGGAAAAAATAAAAGAGAGAAGTATTATTTTGGAATTGGAAAAGAACTTAATTCTTATCTACTCCAACTCCTCTATTCTACAGATGAGGTAACCGACACCCACAGTGAGCACGTTTTAAGATAACCTCCATTAAAATGCCACGAAAGCAGGCACTAATCAGACTCATTCCTTTCTCTGTCCACACTGCTTAGCACAACACTAGGAACAGGGTTACGTAGCTGCTCAGCGTTACACAAGTGCTCAACACAGCACTGCATCACACAGAGCACCCTTGACCACCATCACCCCTGGAGGAGGCAACATAGGCAGTTTGCCTTTGAGGATTCAGGTTGCTTCCAGTGAAGCCATCTCTTAAAGGATGAATTCATCGTACCCAGTGCTCGAACATCCTCAGTGGTAAGTCTGCAACTACCCAGCCTCAGGATTTTTAACTTGCTGACCAGATGCATTTGCTGAGTGATTGAATGGAGGTTTCCACCTACAAAATCATTCCAGGAAATATCCAGTTCTTCCAAGTCTGGGAGAATAGGCAGCAAAGCAACTAGATGTGAACAGAAGAAAATACAGGTTTATATTAATATATGTAATTTGTGATTTGTAGTAAATAGAATTCAATGCCTACATGCATAGGATATAGTTTTGCACTGTAGGAGACTAGAGGGGAGTGGGCATGTTGACTTTTAGCAAAGCAGGGACCTCTCAGTTGTGCAATTGGAGAAATTGTGATATTTACATTTCCTATTTCTTGAGATGTTTTCTATTTCTGCCAAATAACTGCACTCTGAAAACACAGTGGTGTCTCCATAAGACTTCACAGAACCTCCTTTATTGCAGTTGAACCCAACAGCGGTAATGGTAATTCCGACACCATGACTGCTACTATCGCTGCTACTGCGATGTGTGTACTGGTCTTTTTATTTTGCAAAATCCTCTGACATCCATCACCTGTCACTCCATTGGATCCGCAGGTTGAAGGGCCTGAGGATGCTCTGTTGGTCAGGACTACTGAGATTGAGCGTGCCTGTTCCCTTTTCTTTTTTATCTTGACTACCTGGCTGTCACCACCTTGAAAAGCTTCTGTTATACTTAAAGGGACCAAGATGTGGAGGTTTAGACAGGGACAAAGCTTGATTGGAGCCTTCTCTGAGTCTCTGCCACCGCTCGTTAAAAGTGAAGTTGCTCTCTGTGAAAAAGATTCTCAAAGGGCATCTTTATCTCCTGAAGCAACAAGACTGGAGAGTAGAGATGTCAAAGTAGGGGCTACAGCACCTGTGCTTGCTTGCTCGCTTTCACATGTCTATCGTGAACGCCACACTGGTGGCAGCAGCCAGAAGCACCACGTCACAAGCACAGCAATTCCAGACCTTCCAAAATTCTGAAGTCATGCCTATGAGCGAAAAATGGTTTTCTTTTTACTAGTACTTAAAGCACTTTAGCAATTTCATCTTGTTCACCATGATCCTAACTTCATAAAGTATAAAAGTCTATTGAATATATCAAGAAGGCAAAAACAAGAAAGGCCACCAAAAATCTTGCTTTTTTTTTTTTTTTTTTGAGACAGAGTCTCACTCTGGTGCCCGGGCTAGAGTGCCGTGGTGTCATCACAGCTCACAGCAACCTCAAACTCCTGGGCTCAAGTGATCCTTCTGCCTCAGCCTCCCGAGTAGCTGGGACTACAGGCACATGCCACCATGCCCGGCTAATTTTTCTATATGTATTTTTAGCTGTCCATACAATTTCTTTCTATTTTTAGTAGAGTCGGGGTCTCGCTCTTGCTCAGGCTGGTCTTGAACTCCTGAGCTCAAACAATCCACCCGCCTCGGCTTCCCAGAGTGCTAGTATTATAGGCATGAGCCACCGCGCCTGGCCCAAAAATCCTGCTTTTCTAACATCAAACATTGAGTTAGTAGCTGAACTCTGTCCTATAACTTTTCATCTCCAATTTTTTTTAACTCATAAAGGAAATCAAGCCTCCTCTTTGTTAATAATCCCATTAAGAAGATACAACAGCCATACACAAAATACAGGTCAGTGGTCAAACTTCAGTTTGCATCAGGATCCCGTGAGGGGTTTGTTAATCCCATGAAGGGCCCCTGGGGCCCAGTCTGAGAAAATACGATTCAGTAGGTTTGGGTTGGACTCAGGTGACTGCATTTCCACAGGCTCCACAAGTGATTCTGACATAGGCTGTTGAGGACCACAGGCACAGGGTTCCCTCTTAAGAGACCCGTTCCAAATACAATGGTGTGAATTTTGATTAAAATAGTGATGTGGTCTGAATGTTTGTGTCCCCCCCAAATGCATATATTGAAACCTAATCCCCAATGCAGTAGCATTAAGAGGAGGGGCCTTTAGGATGTGTGGTGGTTAATTTTAGTGTCGAGTTGACTGGGGAGTAAGGAATACCTAGAAACCTGGTAAAGCATTATGTTTGAATGTGTCTGTGTGGGTGATTCCAGAGGAGATTATGAGTCTAAGCGAGCTAGGTGAGGAAGATCTATCCTCAATGTGGGCGGGCACCATCCAATCTGCGGGGGCGAGGAGAGAACAAAACATAGAAAAGGCGAACGTGTGGATCCATCTGCTGGAGCTGGGATACATTCTTCCTCTCCTGTCCTTGGACAACAACGGCAGGCTCCCTGGCCTGTGAACCCCAGGACTTACACCAGCAGCACCCCGGGTTCTCCGGCCTTTGGCCTTGGACGGAGAGTGACAACATTGGCTTCCCTGGTTTTGAGGCCTTTGGACTGAGCCACACTACCAGCACCCCAGTCTCCAGCTTGCAGGTGGCCTGTTGTGGGACTTCTCACCCTCCGTAATTGCATGAGCCAAGGCTCCTAATCCCCTGTCATATCTCTAAATCTACATCTATACATATCCTACTGTTTCTGTCTCTCTGGAGAACCCTCCTAATACAGGAGGTGATTAGGTCATGGGATGGAATCAGTGCCTTTATAAAAGGGAAGAGAGCTAGGTAGCCCCAACCCCCATGTGAGAACACAACTAGAAGACACCGTCTAAGAACCAGGAAAGGAGCCCTCACCAGATACCAAATATGCCAGTGCCTTGATCTTGGGCTCCCCAGCCTCCAGAACTGTGAGAAACGAATTTCTGTTCTTTATAAATTACCCAGTCTAAGGTATTTTGTTATATAACAACCTGAACAGACTAACACAAAGAGTTAAGCACCCGTCACTCAAAATGCAACTTGTTTGATAGCTCTCTGTTGGCAGACACATCCAATTTGATTTAAGGTATCTGAGAAACAGGAAAAAAGGGTGATGTGATGTGGGGAGGGCACTTCTCCACCAAACTCCTGCTGAGGTGTAACAAATGGTAGGCACATTTTCGTGTACAGAAGGTGTTAGCAATAACGCTGGTAGTTATACTTTACATACCACAGATAATAAACAACACAATATTCCTTTAAATTCCCATCAGGGCTCAGTTTTATGGATGAGTTTCGTTAGTTTGTAACACCTGCAAGAACAGATGTTTTTCAGAGAGCAAGAGGCAATCAGGTGGATAAAATTTCTCAGGAAAAAAGAAACAAATGAACCTTCCTTCTAAACTTAGCTCATATCTTCAAAACTTGAGGAAGGATCAATTAGCTTTAAAAAAAAAAAAAAAAAAGCATAGTGAGGCAGCTGCTATTCCTGCAATTGTCTGGGACCACTCAGCAGACTTGGGGTGAGCAGGTGGGTAACTGATTATGTTTTGCCTGTTCGTCTCAGTGTAAAGCCATATATTCCTCTGCACAAGGTCGACCGCATACAGACCCACTTCCCTCAGGTCCGCTCTTGTTAATCCACAGTTATTCAAGTCTAGACACTTGTTGACAGCCTTTTTGCCCAGCTTCTGCAAGAACTGCTCATTTTTCTCCATCCTGGATCTAAATTCCACTTCTGAACTGACAGGCTTAGCTGTATGATAAGAATAAAGAAGAATTTGTTGTTAATGACAGATAGTATTAAAGATGCACAATGACCACAATGAGACAAGTGAAAAGACCGACAATCCTGAACCGGTCCCTCGTAAAACTTCAATTCAGAAAGGGAGGCATTCACCAGGGATAAAACTTAACCACCATTCCTGCCACTGGGTGCTCAAACATCAATTGCTTCAGGAGCCTGGGGAACTCAGCTTTTCTATCTTGGCCTGACCCGGGCTTCTCGGGGTGAAGACAGAGTTGTATTCCTAGGTGAGAAGCAAACCTGCTAGTCCAGCCTTTGAGATGCTTGCTGCTTGAAGAACACACATATCTTTGATGGATGCAATAGCTAGGGAAGAAGCACAGGTATTTGCCTCCTAAAGCCAAACAGGTCGACAGGAGAAGCATTGAAATCACCATCAGTGAGCTTTAATTGGCTGCAAGGAGGGGGTAAAAGACTTGCTGGTCAATTCTTAGACCATTCAATTGACAAACACAAAGAGAGTATAGTGCCCAGGAGAGCATCTGCATTTTCTCAACTCCTGCTAGAAAATGCATTCGGAAAGCCTCATTTGTCCTTCTTGTTATTAGAGGCTATTTGCGTGGCACCCTCACCAAGTTCCTGTGTACTAGCACTGCACTAACATGGTAGCACCGTAATAACAAAAGCTATCATCCTATTCAGCACCTATTAGTGCGACCTACTTCTATGCGCCTGCATTTTAGACACACATAAAACACATCAGACTTTTTTCAGGAAAAAATGGATATGGATACGTACTGACAGTGACTTTAAAGTGGTTTTTTAGTGAAAATCTATACTTAAACATATAGAAAGAGTACACTGGATTCCAATAGGAAATCAAAAGTTCTGAAAGTGCAGTAAGTAATCTTTTACTAACCCTGACAAAAAGATATAAAACCACATGGCTAAGAAGAAATGCATTGGTACCAGTGAAAATTAAAAGAGAGTGGGATTGGATTAGTGATACATTTAGACTAAAATATTAGCAAGATAATAAAAAAACTTTACCTCTAATCCAGTGTGTCTGTGGCGTGCTGTATTTGGTGAGAAAACCACCTACCTATAGGGTGCACATCTTTGTTGGGACGGTGCGTGTTGCCACATTCCACCAGTAGGGGGCAGCATCATCCACCCTTTTACCTCTTCACTCTGGCCTTCAATTTGTATCATTGCACATTGGGTACAAGGTATTTTATTTGGGGTAGGATTGCCAGATTTAGGAAAAACAAAAACAGGACGCACAGTTAAATTTACATTTCAAATAAATAAGAAATCATTTTTTTATGTGTCCTAACTATTGCATGTATTTTTTCTGGCAACCCTAATTTTGGGTGGGGCAAAGCAGAGTTGTGGATAGGGGACAGGAAGGGACTGCCTCTTACTTGCCAGCAAGTACAGGGCATTTTGTTTAAAGTAGTCACAATTAAACATTTTATAGATTTGGAAACTTGGACTCAGAGGGACTATTAATTGGTAAGAAGAGCCAGAATTTGAACTCAGAAAAGTTTGCTCCAAAGCTCATTATATGTGTATGTGTGTTTCATTTATTTTTGTATTTTAAAAAATTTCTGTGCATTGCATCTTATTACTTTCTCTCTGTTTTCAAGCTTTTATCTCAACCTACAATCATGCTCAAGTTCCAGCATCACCAAACCCTCTCTTTCTTCTCTTTCCTCCTCAAGCCACTGTTCTGTCAATCATTTCCTTTCCTGGCAAACGCTGGGAAAGAGTGGTTTGCACTTGCTGGCCCAACTTCTTCACCACCTTTACCAGTTGACTTTACACCTTCTAGTTGCTACACTCACCTATCCAAACAAGTTGTTTCTGAAAGATTATCAACAATCACCTACGAACTGACAGATTCAGAAATCTCTTCTAAGTCCACATTCCATTTGGGTGCTCCGTAAGGTTTGATAGCATTGTCAAGCCCAAGTCAGCACAGGTGGAAGACCTAGTTCAAATCTCGGGGCCATCAGATGAACAAGTCACTTAACTTCTCTGAGCCTTGGTTTACTCACCTATAAAATGGAGACTATATTTCCTGCCTAGGTCATTTCTCAGGAAGATAGTGATTAAACTTACTGGAGCCTCCCAGGCATATGGGAATGAGCAGGGCCTTTTATCTGAGAAGTACTTGGTAAATATTTGTTGAATGTACAAATAATCGAATGAATAAATATTGGTTTTACAGTTCCTCAATTACAAAATAAATCAACATGATAAATCCTTAACAAAATACCTAAATATAAATATTAATACCAACTTATGAGACCCCTGGACATCTCCTCGAAGACCATCTATTTCAATTTTTTTTTTAATCTATGAAGCCCATTCTTCAAAGGGTATCTCATGTTATGGCTCAACTCGGTTTATAAACCAGATGGGTTGGAGCTGCTGCCATGTGGCTGGGCTGGGAGGGCTGGTGCTCCATGGGAGACACACAGTGATCACACGGGAGTGGTCCTGTGGGGCAATTCGGCCCTTTTCCGGGCTGCTTTAGCTCTGAACAAAACTCTTGGTTCTTTGAGCTAAGTAGTATCTTCTCACCAAGTTCCTTTCCAACATAAGTCTGTCAGGGTTGGTTTGTGTTTATAACTTTTGTAAGACATTATTACATGTTGGTAAAATGGGTGGTACTGTACAAGGAACAAAGATCACAAGTTCCTGTTTTCAAAGAGCCACCTGCCTAATGAAATACAGAAGAGAAGTGGAGATGCAGAAGGCATATGGTAGCACATTTTAGTGACAATAAGTACCTCAGATATGGTGAGACCAGGTATGGTGGGTGGGTCTTGGGAAAGTTCCAAGAGAAACTGGTGCTTGAATTGCAATTTAGAGAATGAGCAGGAGTCAGCCAGGTAGGTGGACATCAGGGAGGGATAAAGCAGGGAGGGGTGCAGGGGAGGATGGTGCCACGAGGGAAGCTCTTCCTAGGCACAGGGAACCACTTGGGGTGGTGAGGGGGAGGTGGCCAGTTCAGGAAATTGCAAGTAAATCAGAATGTCAGAAGTGGAGGATGGCCATGGGGCTGTGGTTGGAGGTGGGGGAAGGCAGAGGTCACAAAGAGGTAGCCAACATCCACCTGATCACAAACACCTGGAAGGCCACACTTGGAAGTGGACTTTCTCTTCAAGGCAAGAAAGACTCAGCAAAGGATTTTAAGCAGGTGAGAGACACCATCATATCTGAGGCTCAGAAAGAGCACCCAGGGGCAGTGTGGAGGAAAGGTTGGCAAGAGACCAAGACTAAAAGCAGAGAAACCAGTTATTCTTTTAAAGGTAGTCTTTAACTTCCTATTTACAAAAACATAAAGTACACTTAATCTACTTGTTGGTAAAACTATATCGTTTTTGGCATTTGATGCCAAACAATCTCATGGAAAGTAGGGTAGGCAGAAATGAAACAAGATTGGCCACAGGTTGTTAATTATTAAAGGTGGGTGACTATGAGGACTCCTTATATTAGTCTCTCTACTTTTGTACATGTTTGTATAAAAAATTTTAAATGTTTTTAAAATACATTTAATCTAATAGATAATATATTGATGGCATTGCATATGACACAACTTTGGAAAGAGATTTGGCAATATTTTCATAACCTTTATATTTATAATCCCTGTTTTGAGAATTTATACTAGAAAAAAGCTGAAACCCAGTGAAGAGAGAAAACCAAAGATACTTACTGAAGGACAAAAGGAGGAACTTATTAAGTAATTATGGTATATGCATATAATGGAATATTATGCAACCATGAAAACTATGCATGTGAGCATCATGTAGCAATGTGGGAATTGAGCAGTATAAGAATATGCTCCAGGCTGGGCGCAGTGGCTCATGCCTGCAATTCTAGCACTCTGGGAGGCCAAGACAGGTGGATCGTTTGAACTCAGGAGTTCAAGACCCCGTCTCTACTAAAAATAGAAAGAAATTAGCTGGACAACTAAAAAAAAAAAAATATATATATATATATATATATATATATAAAAAATTAGCCGGGCATGGTGGCGCATGCCTGTAGTCCCAGCTACTCGGGAGGCTGAGGCAGGAGGATCGCTTAAGCCCAGGAGTTTGAGGTTGCTGTGAGCTAGGCTGACGCCACGGCACCCTAGCTGGGGCAACAAAGTGAGACTCTGTCTCTCAAAAAAAGTTTTAAAAAATAAAAAAAATAAATAAAAAAGAATGTGCTCCAGAAGTTGGATCACAGCTCCATGTAAGCTCAGGAGGAATTCGTAAGATATTACAACTGTGCAAACAATGCTGATCTGGCCCAGCTACCTCTCTGACGTGTCTTCCACTACTCTCTTCCTCTCTGCATCGCTCATCCTGCTTCAGCAGTCCTGACGTCCTGGCTGTCTCTCAAACCTCCAGGCTCAGTTCCACCTGGGACCTGGGCACTTACAGTTCCCTTTGTCTGGGACGCTACTCCCACAAATACTCAAGTGGCCGGCTTTATTCATTCATTCCACATGGCTGTTTATTCAGATCTCTGCTCAAACGCCACCAAATCAGAGACTCCTTGCCTCCAACCCCATCTAAAGTAGCACACCATCCCATCATTCTCCATCTCCTTAGCCTGCACTATTTTTCTTCATATCACTTATCTCATCTGAAATTATATCTGCATTTGGTTCTTTGTCTACATAAGACTCTGTTTTTCGTGGCTGTATTTCTAACACTTCGAACAGTGGCTGGCGCGTAGTAGGCACACAGCGAGTATTTGTTGAATGGCTGGCTGACTGAACTGGCCTACGTATGAAAAAAGCCTGAAAAGAATCTTGAAGAAATGACCATTTGTATTATAATGAAAGGAAATTAGGCATTTTCCCTAAACCTTTCTGTAGCATTATATTGCTACAGATTTTTTTATAATTTAAAAGTAAAATTACAAATTATTCAAAGCATTTGAGTGACAAAATAAATGTTTAGCACAGAGACTTATGATTTTAGTTTAACCCCTGAGATCTCTGTAGGAGGAAACATTATTCTAAAAAAATAAAGAAATACCAGCGACCAGACGTTTACCAGTGTCGAAGGTGGCTGTCTTCTGTAGCCTGTCGCCGGGTTGGAAATCAGTTGTTTTAAGGTCATCGTTCTCTTTTCTGCTTTCAGCTTTGGAGCCCCTGAGGAATTTATTAACAAATGAAGTCTGCAATTTAATTTCTCCTTCTGAGGAATTTTTCTTCCTTGTTTGACTCATGGTCAAGATGAAGGGGATCTTTCTTCATAAGACACCTTTCTGTTGTTTTCTGTTTCCTAGGATTTCTGAGAAGAAAATAAGCCCCTCTCAAGCCTTTGTGAAATCAAAACATTCTCCCCTATATGAGTCCCACTTTTTTCTTTCTGTTTTTATTGCTGGCCATGTTTAACATAAAAATAAGAATGATGTAACCCCGGATCTGGGAACCAACAGATGGTGACCGATATAAATCCAAAGCAAATTTGAGTTTTTAATATTGCCCTATTTTATCCCATAAGATATAGGTCATTAAACACCACTTTGGCAAGCACATCAAGTGTGTCAATACATCTTAAATTACAGCAGTCAATTACAGTTACCGTGTATGAAAGAGATGGTAGTAAAGGAGGAGTTAGTCTGCCTCTGGGATGGTCTGGCCATTTGCAAAGCTGTTCCTGGAGGAGCTTGCCTTCCATGGCCTTCCTTTGCACACCGCTCCTTTTCCTCTTGGCATTTCCACACTCTCTCTCCTCCAGCCCTGGACTGCCACCCACTCAAAACATGTGGACAGTAAAACATTCATGTATTCCATGAACATTTTTAAAGAACCTACTGTAGGCCAGTTATTGTTCTAAATGCAAGAGATTCAATGATGAACAAGTACACAGTTCTTGTCTTTGATGGAAAATTAACCTGGTGGAAAGAGGCACCTGAAGGCCAATGATCACGTGAGACAAGGGCTGTTGGAGAGGAGACACGGAAGTCGTCAGGGAACCCCCACGTGAACTAAGCCTGCCTTGGAGCACAGACTTTGGACAGTCAGTGACATTGCCTGGGTTTTGAAGAACTGGGAATTAGCTAAAAAGGGAAGAGAGAGAAGGGCATTCCAGTCCAAAGAAACAGCAGACTCAAAAGTTCCCAGGCAGGAAGATCTGGAAGAGCCTAGCATTGGTTCTTGGCATGGTATCTGGTTGGCCTGCAGTAAGGGAATGTGGAAGGTGGAGGTTAGGATCCGGTTCTGGTGCGATCTGAGGCTAAAAAGGATTCATAAGGATCAATCTATTACCTCTCTTGGAATTTGCTTACATTTTATGGGAGGGTTAAATAATCTAAAGGAATACATGTAGGTGTTGAAATTACAGTGCTCATGGTTTCCTATCTATAAAATAGCTCTTTCTGTAACAGTATGTTCCAGAATGGCTCAAAAAACATTTTGCACAGGGAATCCCAAAAATTGACCTAGCAGAGCCCACCTCCATGCCTGGGGTAAGAAAGTCTCCACACACCTGAAGGCCACCTCCATTTACCTGCAACACTGCTTTGGGAATCAAAATTGGACATCCCATGTACTTTTTAAAATTTTCTTGTCATATTAGAGCAGGGTCCAGCCCTGGTTTACCCAGGAATGGACAGCAATGGAACCAGACTATTGTCCCAAGCCACAGCACCACAGCTGACCAAAACCTCAGAGGGTTAGGTAGGTGGGAAAGAAGAACAAAAGACCATTGCTGGGCTTAACTCATAAATCTAACCACAACCTGCAGCCCCAGCTGCCCCGCCTGCCCCGCCCGCCATTCCACCATCACCCATGAGCACTTCTCTTTTTGCTGGTCTTCTGGCTCCCACCCAAGACTTACCTCTGTGGTCATTTTCACCCAATTTCACCTTTTGGAGATTTATGCACGGCCACTCTCTGGGGAGCTAGCCCACCAAATGGCTTCACTCCCTCCCACCCCTAAGTACACTGACTCCAACTCCCCGAGTCCTGAGAAAACACTGCTGGCCGGCGCTCCAGGATGTGGTAATTTACCCAAGTAAATTTACCCCACCCAGCTTTGAGGCCCCGCCGGGTTCTCCATGCAGATTAGTATCCCTGGGAGCAGGGGAGCCAGGAAAGGCAAGAAACAGAGCAGGAACCAAAGGAATAGGAAAGGAAACAAAAGAAAGGAGAGAAATGCAAGAGTAGGAAACAACTGGGAGGCTAACAAGGAATTGAGAAAGCAGCGCGGGTGAGTAAGGAGACTTGGGAGTTGAAAGGGAAGCATCTGCGCATTTCTTCATACGTGGGAGTTTAGTAGTAGTTAGCATGCTCACATGCAGAAAAAATTTTTCTTCAAAATGTGTTTAGAAAATTCCTCGTTATATGAAAATAATAAGCCCTCAGGCTTTCCATACCAATTCAAGCTTTAAAAACTTGGCTTAAACAAACCTTCCTTTTCCTCCTTTATCTCTGCACTGGACTTGACTTTATGAAGGTAAAGCCTGGAAATGGAATTTGGGAAAATCTGCAGGTCACAGCAAAGCAACTACACTACAGCAGCTGAAAACCAGGAGCGTCTGTCTCTTCTTCCAGGACCAGAGGCTGCCACTTCAGAGCCCTTTGGAAAAACAACGCTGGCATTTCAATTCAACCTAACAACATTGATTGAGCAACTTTAGATATTTACTATATTCTTAATAGGTAAGGTTATTTGCCGTGACACCAAGAATGATACATATTTCACATGTTATTTCTCTTGCATGTAAGCTATTTCTATTTATTACTTTTGCAAAAGTGAGGAATACATTTCCTTTCTTTTCCATCCTTAGGTTTGGGCTTAACATAATTTTAACATTTTTGAGGAATGCTTTCAAAGGCCTTACATTTTTTGATGTAGTTTCAGAGTGAATCATATTTTCAGTGTTGTTTGTCAAAGGGAGGTGTGTTTTTCTTTCTTCACAAAACTTACTTCATTAAAAAGGAAGGAAATCCTGTTGCATATTACAATACAGATGAACCTTGACGACATTATACCAAGTGAAATAAGCCAGTCAAAATAAAACAAATGTTTTAATACCACTTCTACGAGGTATCTCGTAGAAGTTAAATTCATGGAATTGGCATGAAAGTAGTAAAGTAAAGTAGTTAAATTCATGGAAATGGCAAGTGGAATGGTGGTTGCCAGGGTCTGGGGAGGGGGAAAATGGGGAGTTGTTTAATGGGGATAGAGTTTCAGTTTTGCAAGATGAAAAAGTTCTGGAAATCTGTTGCACAACGATGTGAATATATTTAACATTACCAAACTGTACACTTAAAAATGGTTAAGAGGGTAAATTTTGTGTTTTTTACCACAAATAAAAATTATTAAAGTGTATTTTTGAAAAGTGATTCAGAGGACTAGGACTCTAAATGTAAAGTTTTAAGAATACCTTAATCAATTTCTGCTTTTATTTTCCTTCTTATATATCCATAAGTATGATATGATTTTAGAAAATCCATACCTAAGTATGTCTAAATAGATTTTAATAAGTACAAAATAAAAATCTTTAAGCCCAGGAGTTTGAGATTGCTGTGAGCTAGGCTGATGCCACGGCACTCACTCTAGCCTGGGCAACAAAGCGAGACTCTGTCTCAAAAAAAATAATAATAATAATGATAAAAAATAAATAAAATAAAAATCTTAGGCAACTGGGGGGGGGAAATCTTCAGTCACTCAGTGCTAAGGCGTCCTACTGGCATGCAGTATCTTGAGTCATGTGTCTGATGGGCTTAGTTCAGCCCTATTCAGAACTCTTGTCTTGAAAAGGCATGATTGTAGAAATACTTCTAGCACTTTAGTTAATTCTACCATTCTCAGTTAATTTAAGCAGAAAAAGAATTTATTAAAAGAATGGTGGAACTTCTGTTAAAAGGATAGTAGAGGTAAACGTGTTTATCTCCACTTCTCTGGAAACCCCATTTAAGGGATTTTTTTTCTAAATCATAAATCTGTAAGGATAAAGAGAACTGGAAAGATGTCAACACAATTTTGAAATCTAGAGAGGATGAGGATGAGTTTAACTGACTTTAATGTGAAGTGCCTGCAAGGGTTGGGAGAACAAATTTTTCAAACTTCAGAATCCCAAAAGTCTCAGTAATTGAAGGGACCAGATAACTCTGAAGGAAGGAGAGGGGTGTAGGTAGGGCTGCACACAGGATAATTACTGACAAATTTGTAAGGAGTTAAACTGTTAAATACCATTTCTCATGCTGGGGCACCTATGCCTTACCCACGCTGGCAAAACATAAGAAGTTTATTTTCAGGACAGGTTGAAACATAAAGGATCTAGACTCAGACACTGGTCATGTTGAGTCATGTTGTGAGTAACTTATCTGAAAGGAGCTTAGGTAAAGTCTAGATATTGGACCATGAGACCCCTCAATATTCCCTTTTCTTTTTTACACACTGGCAACTAAGCTTAACGCCCACCCCCCTCCCCCCGCCCCCCGCGCCCCCGGTCCCTCATACAATAGAGGTACAGTCAAGGACACCTATCTGGGGAAACCGGCCAGCCCAAGAGAAAAAAACCTAAATATTGACAGTTGAGAGTCCCTCAGCTAAACGGATCTGTCCCCACCCAAGCACATTACAAAGAAGTCCACTGATTAAAGGTCCTACTTATGTCCGTAGATATCCCAATAGAATGCCTTAGGATCTCAAGATATTTGAGGAAATACTCAGACATAAAAATGTAGTACAGAAACAATAAGAAAAAGGAAACTCAGAGAAAATAAAGACAATATAGGGAGAAGAAAAGACTTTTAAAAATCATTATTAAAGAGATGATGTAGGGTTCACAAGTCAAGAACCAGAAGGCATAATGAAGGGAACATCCAGAGAACAAAAGACTTTCTAGAAACTAAAATATGATAGCAGTTTCTGGGCAAAATGAAAATGGCGATAGTGTGGTTTTAAATCTACCCAATCCTCCAACAATAACCATCACCACAACAAAATGCAGAACTACTACCTACTATAAAAGTAACAGTGTATCTCATGAACTGCTAAAATTAAGGAGGGGGCTGATTAACTGACAGCAACAAGACTCACGTGGTATCAGCAAGTGGGCAGAAGGAAGTAGGAAGCAGGTAAAGGGCCTTCTCCTGGCACTGAAAATCAGCAAACCCATAATCAAATTGCCAGAGGCACTTATCCCAAAATCAAAAGGTACAGTCAGCATAGAAAGCTTATTGAGTCTTTTTGAGAAGAGCTACCAGAGCTGGAAAGAGGTTCTATGGGTAAAGACAAAGGAAAGGTTAGGTGGGCCCTACTCTGGGCCCTTCTAAATCTCAAAACTTACCAATAGAATCTCCTTTCCAGTACAAAATCCGTCACAGAGGAGAATCTGCTGGAAGTAGAACCTAAATTGAGCAGCATAGAGGCACTATAGGAAAGGAAAGAGAAGAGATCAAAGTGGGGGAAGAGAGCAGAAAAAGAAGTTTCACAAAGTATAAGCCAATATTGCTTACCTCTTTATAATAACAATAGTAAAGCTACTGAGCTAAGAAAGCAATCCTGACTCCCCTCCCCTCCTAAGGTACACCACATGGGCCTCTTCACAGAGCTGCTTGATATAATCTCATAACACTGCAGCTGACTTGCCAAAAGCAAATGATTCAAGAGAGAGCAGGAGAAAGCTATGGTGCCTACTGTAACCCAGCCACACACCACCAACTCTACCACAGTCTATTCCTTAGAAGTAACTCACGAAGTCCAGCCCACTGTCAAGGTGAGGGAAATTAGGCCTCACCTTTTGAAGGGAGGAGTACCAAAGAATTTTATGGACATTTAAAAACTACTCTAAAATATAAAAAAGGTTAGAGAAAAACAATTGAAACAGTCTTCAAAAAGAAGAACAAAGTTGGAATATTCACATTTCTGAGTTCAAAACTTACTGCAAAGGAATAGTAATCAAGACAGTGTGGTACTGGCATAAGAATAAACATAGAGTGTAATGGAATAGAATTGAGAGTTCAGAAATAAATACTAACATTTGTGGTCAATTGATTTTTGACAAGGGTGCCAAGACCATTCAATGGGGAAAGAATAGTCTATTCAACAAATGGTGCTGGGACAACTGTATCCACATGCAAAAGAATGAGGCTGGACTCTTACTTCACACCATCACAAAAACTAACTCAAAATGGATCAAAGCCTTCAATGTAAGAGCCAAAACTATAACACTCTTAGAAGGAAACATAGGGGTAAATCTCTGTGACTTGAATTTGCCAATTCTTAGATAGAATACCAAAAACATAAGCAATAAAAGCAACAAAGGAAAGAAATAGAAAAATTGAACTTTATCAAAATTTAAAACTTTTGTCATTCAAAGGACACTATTAAGAAAGTGAAAAGACACATCACAGAATGAAAGAAAATATTTGTAAGTCATTTATCTGTTAAGGGACTATAATCTATATTTAAAGGATATAATCTAGAATACATAAAGAACTCTAATGACTCAATAAGAAAAAGACAAAAAACCCAATTTTAAAATGGGCAAATGATTTGAATGGACATTTCTCCAAAGAAGATACACAAATGGCCAATAAGTACATGAAAAGATGCTCAACATTATTGGTCATGGGGAAATGCAAATCAAAACCCCAATGACATACCACCTTACAACCAGTAGGATGGCTAGAAATAAAAAGTCAGATAAGGATGTAGAAAAATTAGAACCTTAATAAAATGCTGATGGCAATATAAAATAATGCATCCACTTTAGAAGAGAGTCTGGCAGTTCCTCAAAAAGTTAAATAGAGAGTTATCATTTGACCTAACAATTCCACTCTAGGTATATACCTAAGAGAAATGAAAACGTGTACCAAAAACTCTGTATACAAATGTTCATAATTCATAATAGGCAAAAGGTGAAAACAACCCAAATGCCAATCAACTGATGAATGGATAAATAAAATGTGATATCATACAATATTATTCAGTCATAAAAAGTAATGAAGTATTGATACATGCTAGCTAGAACATGGATGAACCCTGAAAATATTATGCTAAATGAAAGAGGACAGATACAACAGGTCATATATATAATTCCATGTATATTCAATGGCTAGAATAGGCAAATATATGGGGACAGAAAGTAGATTAATGGCTGCTTAAGGGAGGAGAAGATAGGGGTATGATAGCTAAATGTACAGGGTTTCTTTTTGGGAGAATGAGCCATTGAATTGTACACATTAAATGAATGAGTTATGTTTTATGTGAATTATATCTCAATAAAGCTGTTATTTAAAAATGAAGCAATTATTAACTACAAATGATTACACATTTTTGGTATATTTTGTGGTTAAACTTTGAACAACTTTATGTATCCATAACAATATAAACACTGTATATTAATTTAAACAAAACTCTGGAATAATCATATTGTCAGGTTGAGGAAAGAGGAAATTTGTAAATATGTAATGGAAATAAATCCTCATCTGCCCCACAAACAATAGGTAATATGTAAAAATGAAATAACTGTATAAGCACATTATTTAGAAATGCAGGAGTAAATAGCAGACAAAAGAATAAAAGAGTTAAGATAAGTTGTCTGAACAAAAGTCTTATTTATGATATTTAGGTTTTTCTGAATCTGATAGAAACAAGTGTAAGTTTTTAAAAATATTTTTTCTTATTAAGTCTTTTAGAAAAGTAAGATGAGAAATCATAACGATGATCTCAAAGAACTAAAAACTGGTTTGGCTTTTTATAACCTTCTGGAGAACAATGAAAAGAAAGAAAAAATATACTGGTGATGTTATTTACAACTAAAATAAAGAATAACAGGCATTTATATTATGAACTAACAATTTCTTGCAAAAAAATCCTAAATTCAAGCAATTATTTCAAGTCTAGAAATAAAAGATTATACTGAAAGTTCTTAAATACATTAAGAGCATTTACACAAGCTGAGAGTTTTCTGTTACTATGAAATAGAGCAAGAAACAGTTATTTAGTACCACTGGGAACTTACTTCCACTAAGGCCTTTCACAGCATAGCATCTTGGCAGGACTTTTTGTCTTAGCTATTCCTTTTAATCAAAGCTGGGCAAAAGGAGACACAAACAATTTTATTCCCTCCTTATTATTACCAAGTGCAGACACCAGAGTCTGCCCCACCAACCCCGCTGATGCGGGATCCTGGGCTCTCTACTAGGACCTTGGCTCCTGCTGCCTTCGAAGCCTAATATAATTACCACACCTGAAGCCATTTCTTGGATTCTGTATGCTCCCTGCTTCCTGGGGCCATAACTCCAGCTCCCAAGCCTCCCCAGAGATTCTGTGAAATACCTGTGGAATTAAAATACAAGTCATCTCTGGTTTTAGAAAAATTATTGGCAGAGTCTAAGTCCTGTGCCCACGAGTGGCTGCAAAGACAGCCGGGAAAGTTAGAATTGGGCATTTTCAGCTTCCATAATGGGAGGTGACTCTGCTTCCAAATGTGGAGGATAATCCAAACATGGAAAAGTTTTCAGGCATTGTGTGATCAAAAAAATTGACTAGCCAATTCACTGATAGGATTTCATTTGTCTATTTTTTACATTCCTGTACCATTTACATTTTTTTACATGTATGTATACTTGGTTTTCAAGGGAGAAATAAAGAAAAAAGCTAAACCCTTTAAAATTGTTATAATTTTGCATGCAAAGAAGCCTGTGTAAAATAAAATACCTTTTGTAGGACCCTCAAGTACCACCAATTGTTATGCTTTTCTTTGATTATTTATTTATGATAATACTGGAAGAATATTTGTGACGTCTTAAATGCAAACATTGAAGTCAAGAGTCTCCAAGCACCCTCTCAAAGATGGATATTTTGCAGATCACTAACAGGGGACAGAAACTAACTCACAGATAAGGAAATGAAGCTCAGGGGCCTAAGAAACTCATTAGAGGTCATGAAGTTAGAAAGCAGCCAAGTCAAAAATTTAACCCAAAACTATCAGACTCCAAACGTTTGCTCCTAGTCATCAGATACACCACTTTGTCTTTCCCCAACAAACTATTAAATCATGTTGCAATGCTTTTCTAATGTAGCATGCAAAATTACAAAATAAATACCCCACGTCCTGAAAAAATTACAAAGGAAAAGGTATAAATAAAGACTGCTTTTGTGCACCAGAAAACATAACCATTTCCGAGATGAGCTGTCAGTTTCCAGTCATTTAGTGAGAGAAGCTGGCCAGGGAAGGCTACTTGCCAGACTTCATTAGTTTCTGCTGAACAGGCAAGTTTGAACCAAAGAAACTTCCAGCCTTGAGATGCTCACAGTGTTTCACCTACACTGTAATATGTTTGGTGTCCAGGATATGTTTCTGATTACAATAGATGTCTTTTGCATATTTAAACTTTTATTGTTCAAAAAAAGACAAAATGGAATCTTTTACAAAACCAACAGAGCACCTTCCATTATATTCTGGTAGAAATTAGTGTGAATTTATGTGTTTGTCTGACAGTGGTGCCATGTCTAAAGCCAAGATTATATTTAATAATATAGCATGGTGTCCGGGAAATGATGCCACTAGAATGTCAGTGCTAGAAGTTGATTGAGAAAGAAAGAAAAAGGAATTTTGGTCACTAAACTCATTCCATGTATTCAGTAGCTAGAACTAATACAGGGTCAGGGGTTTTCTCATTGCTTTGGTGGGACACATTAGTCACAGTGATCTGACATGTTGCAGACCCAACTTGTTCCCAGAAACATATTTTCAAAGAGAAGAGCAAGACTGGGGCTTGTATATCCCTGAAATTGTCATTAAAGATAGTTTGGGTGAAAGTTTAGTATTTTCTTTGCCAGTTTGGATTTGTATTTTACCTAGAACCATTTCTAGTTACATTCTAAGAATTTTGATGAAAATGATTGAATACAGAAAGAAAGAAGTATGCTGAATTGTGAAGAGAAATATAACTTTACTCAGAGTTAGATAAAATATTTATTTTTAATCTTAAAAGTATAGTGCCATTGAGATAATTAAAGAATAGGAAATTACCCCAAAAGCCTTTAAAGACTAAGATTTTCCCAGGAAAGTTCTTAAGAAATGAAGATCTTTATTGGCCGAATTTCTTCAGGAATTTAATCCATTTGTTAGTCAATTGCTAAACTGGGCAATCAGTGGTTTTCTCCAAAGCCTAGCGACAATGCTTAATGAACAAGGCCGCCATTATTTCCCAGGTGGTTTGGATTTGTAACTTCTAATGTAGCATGTATTTGTAGTGCATCCTTACAATTCCTCAGCATATTATGTCTCAAGTCTCAGATATCCAGGTTCAAAGTCTCTTTCATGTGGCAAGTATACAATCAACCAGACATAATTATGAGAACCAATAGGATTCTCAGGGTCTCAGTGGTGCGGTCAAGGAGGAGCACAGCTACACAAAAGCAGGTTTCCTGCCCTCAGGGAGCTTGGCTCTGGATGAGGAGTCAAAACGTACCTACCCAAAAAGAACATGGACTTCGGAGCAAACAGACCTGGGCTCTAATCCTGGCATCACTAAGTGGTTGTGTGACTTCAGACAAGTTACTCAGTCTTAGTTTTATCATCTGTCAAATATTGAGCAGGATGGCTATAAGCTGTGGGGTAAAGTGAAAAAAGACGTGAAAATAACTAGCACAGTTCCTAGCACACGTAGTATTCAGTAGCACTTGTTTTTCTTCCTTATGGTTACATGAATGTCAGATATCAGAGATGCTGGAAGTTATACAAGGAGGTGTGTTAAGAGGAAAGGAAGGCATTCTCGCTGAAGGAAAGGATTTGATGAAAGTCACAAAGCAAGAAATGCAACGGGTTTGCTCATGGACACTGGGCAAAGCCAGCCTCACTGGCATGTTGGCTACCACTTTGGCATAGGTGCACCAGGCCAGGGAATTTCCCACAAACGAGTCTCTGTACTGTGGATTGAGTGAGGAGCCTCCACACTCTCTCTCTTTTTTTAAATTTCAGAATATTATGGGGTATGAACATTTCGGTTATATAAATTGCTTTTGTACTATTTGAGTCAAAGTCCTCCACATTCTTGGAGGTCTTAATTTGTTTCTTTTTAAATAAGCAATGAAGTGGACATTCTAGGACCACAAGAGAGGGACAGTCTAAGGAGTTAACCACTGTGCCTACGGTTTCTACCTCCCGCTGTTTCCCCCTCCTGCTAAATTTCTATGTTAAGCCCTGACTCCCAATGTGACTGTATTGGAGATAGGGCCTTTAGGGAGGTAATTAAATTTAAAAGAGATCATAAAGGTGGGACCCTAATCCAGTAGGACCGGTGTTCTTATAAGAAGAGGAAGGGAGGGACTAAACCAATTTAATGAGTACTGTGAACACTAATGGGCACACCTATAGCCAGGACTCAGGCATTACAAAAACGATCCATGTAACCTGAAACATTTGTACCCCTTTAATATTTTGAAATAAATTTTTAAATAAAGAAGCAGAGGAAGGGACACCAGAGATCTCTCTTTCCAATTGTTCACACAGAGGAAAGTCAATGTGAGGATACAACGAGAAAGCAGCCGTCTGCAAGCAGAGGAGAGAAGCCTTACGAGAAACCAACCCCACCAATACCTGGATCTTGGACGTGCACCCTCCACAACTGTGATAAATAAATTTCTGTTGTCTAAGCCATCCAGTCTGTGGCGTTTTGTTACGGCAGCCTGAGCAGCCTAATATACTACCTAAAGGAGTTCTGAAAAACTCTCAGGAACTAGCCACATTGGTTCTACCCCCTGCTAGAGAGATATCTCTTTTTTCACATATGTCCAAAGAGTTCCAAACCCTCCACTTTTGGGAGGCTAGAACAAAAGGTTTTGCTCATATTCAGGTACCTGCTTTAGAGCAGGGATTCTGCCTCTTTTTATTATTCTCCCTGGAGCAGAAACAACTGGCAGAAATGTCACCCCTTCATCACTCCCTAATCTATCCTGGGACCAGTTCCATGACCCAGCAGTTCCTTCTCAGGTCTTTGCTATTATTAAGGAGAAAGTGATAATACTTGGAACACTACTCATAGGAGCTTCACAATCGTTTAATTTACTGTAATATACGACATTTATCTTCTAGAAAAGGTATACATGGCTCTTGCTGTAATTTGCGTGCACAATAGGCAAGAGTCATAATTTTCTAATTTCACCTGTTTTCCACAAGAAAGGGGAAAAAGTTAATTATGTGGTAAATGTTATAGGTGTTATAGGGGCAAATTCGACCATGAATTTTCTCAACTACTTATTTGTGTGATCCTGAACATCTGTAGGCTGTAAGCCTCGATATTTTCTTCTGTAAAATGGAAGTAATAATAATATATAATGCAAAGGATTTTTGTGATAATTAAATGCAATGATGTATGTCAGATGCTTATTATAGTGTCTGGCACATATGAAGAACTCAGTAAATGTCAGATTCAGATATTGTCATGATCATAATCATCATTACTGCCAGAACCATTTGGTCGTTGGGATTTGCTCTGATATTTCTAACCATTAGGGCTATTTGAATGCCAGGGTAGCAAGAGTGATCGTTTCTCTTTGCTATGAGGCCCTCCCCTTTGCACTTCAAGGCCGCTCTGGAGTCCCAAGGTGGCAGAGAAGACAGAGACCAGTCTTGGGTGCAGGAGCTTAGGTCCTTCCTGGCTCTCTCCACAGCCCCTAGCACTTAGTCCCCTGTCATCACCACGCAGCCACGCATCACTTATTACTCAGTAAGTTACCACAACAGATGCAATAACCAGCCTGCCTGTGCCATCCTCAACTCTCATTTTGGGGATGTTGATCCTCACTTGTCACCTCCAGCGAACTTTTCTCTTTATTGGCACATTGTAGCAAACAGAACACATTCATTTGAGCTCAAAAAGCCCACATATGGGGTTAGATGCTCACAACATTTTCCTAACCTGGATATCACCTCCCATATGCCCAGTGCCAGGAGAACATCAAGACTCACACAAAATCCTGAGGATCGAAAGTCTATCTAAACATATCCTGATCACAAAAGCTGCCTGGGGGAAAGGAAATGCAGAGAAAATTAGAGAGGTGTAAAAGCACTGTCCAAGTAGTCACAGAAAAGAATATAGGCCCAGAGAGGTTTGAATTATCTACATTCCTGGCCCTTAAGCTGGATGCTCAACGTAGCTCATTCCTGTTGCATGACTTATGCTCCCTGTTCAATCTTCCCAAAGCAGCCTGGAGCAATCACGTTACAGAGGGACTCAACGAGACTAGTATTTGTATAATAAACATGTATATGAATATTGCCTAGTGCCCAGTTCCGACAGAGCTCCTGTGATGAAGAACTCACCCTCTTAGAGTTTGTAAGGATCCTAAAGCAAAGAATAGAAAGACAGAAAGGCACATGACTTAACAAAATGTAAAAGAAGGGGAGAAGTACATACTTTACACTGGTTTTCTTCTTGATAGGGGAAAAGACAACAGGGAAACAAGGAGAGTGTCACTATATATAGCGTTACAAGGAGCTAAAGTTTTGGAAGTTGGAAGACTTTCAAAAGTGAGGATCCCACTCGTCAACCTTGGTTCTTCTGAAACATGGTATGTGACCACAGTGAATTGTACACTGAATTTCAGTGCTCTACTAGCAGGCTTTCCCCACTGTAGAGAATAAAAAGTGAAAACAACTTTTCCCAGCCTATCTTGGAGTTGGTTCAGGATGTGATTTAGGCTCTGCTGATCCTTTGCATTTGTGCAAACCTTGAATTTGTAACTGAGGAATATGGGGTGAAAGGCAGGTCGTGTGACATCCAATTTCCTGGCGTATGTGTTTTTGAGCCAGCAGCTGTGACAGTGTGTCCAGTTGCAACAGGCAATGTCCTCACTGTGACAGGGCTGTCACTTTCTGGGTAACCCAGTTATGTGGGCTTTGGGAGTACTTCCTGGAAACACAACTTAGAATCCATTCCTCCATGATTCCATAACCTATTTAATACTTGTAACAGATCCCTTTTTACCTACTCTAGCCAGAGCAAATTCTGGATTCTGCCAAAAATCCCCACCGTCCCCCCCATACCCTGGGATGGCGGAAGGTGGTGGTCACTACTGGAGGAGTGGAAGAGGCCACTCACTGACCTCATGGCTGGGGGATGTGCTCAAACTCAATTTGCTTAACTCTTTCCCAACTAGGAAGAGCTCAGAGCCACTCTTCAAGGGCTACTGGGGGTAAAGAAAAGTATGACAGGTGGGTGGTTAGTGACCATGAATTGTCTGTTTCAAGAATACCCACATCGGTTTTGGAATAAGAGATTGAACTCTTTAATAGAGCCCACAGGGCCCCATGCAATCTGGCGTCTGCATGTTTCATGAGTCTGACGGGCTATTCCTCCACTTCCCCTTGGGAGTGGCCTTTTCTTCTTCAGATTCACTGCACCCTTCCCCGACTCAGAACCTCAGCCTGCAATACTCCTTAACTGGCAACTCCTATTTGTTCTTAAATCAACCCTTCCATTAAATCTCAGATCTCAGGATGCCTGTGTTACGTGCACTCTTGATGTGTTCTACTCTCTTTATAATGAGTCACAGCCAGAAATAAACAACAATGATTTATATAAGTTAAAAATAGATGCCTCCCCTGCCAGACAGGAAAGTCCACGGGAGCAGAGACCTTGCCTTGTGCAGTAGGATATTCCGCCCACGTGTAACAGCGCTTTGCACACGGTTGGTGCTCGATAAGTATAGTTTGAGTGAACGCACTCCATCTCCCTGCTCCAGTCTTGTTGCATCTCTAACTGAATATCTGCTCCCACGATTGCTGCAGCAAGGAAAGATAGCTTGAAAAACAGCACTGGTTCTTAAATGCTTCTGCCTGGGAGTGACACACAATTCCATGAACATTTCTTTGACCAAAACAAGTTCCAAGGCCACCCAAATAATTCAAAAGTGTGATCCAGAAAGAGGAGAAGGACTGCAAATAATAGTGTGCAATGTCTGTTGCAGCCTCCTACCCAAGAAGCTGACCTAAACATTAGGGCTGGGATAGGGGGATGCGCTGATTGTTCTATAACTGGTGACTTGAGTTTCACCTCCTAAAGCAAACACATTGAATTCTTTGCTCTAAGAATATTTTTCCCATTTCACTTTCATCGTCCTGTTCTCTACTGGCTAACGTACATTCTTATCTTGGAAGTCCTAAGCTCAGGGCTTTACCAGAAATGCCCCTGTGAAAATGAGCTTTAGGTCAATAGCAGAATCTGCTTACCCAGGCAGGCTTATCTCTATTCATTGCCTTCACAGCACAAGCAGATTTGGTCCCTTTGTTACACATGAACTGTGGTGTGCTGTTGCTCTCTCTCATTTGCCTTGAAATACAGTTGCTCTTGGAGCTTCAAAGAATGTGCCTACATCAACAATCAATCACACATTTATTGAACAACTGTTATCTATTATGCCTTTACCAGGTATTGGTAGGTGCAAAGAAATACAACTCATGTCTCTTGTTCTCAAGGAACTAACTCCTTAACTGAGGAAACAAGATGCAAATCCCTCAAATAGTATCTAAATTAATGGCCATGCATTTTTAAATACAGTATCGGTGGTCAGGTGTTAGAGCCGGTTCCCCTTGGCCCCAGGAACAGAGAGGCAGAGTCACCGAGGCTGCAAAAGGCACAGGAGTTTATTGGCTAGCCCGAGCTAGGATCCAAGTCCCAGAGCACCAACACAGTGGCCTCTCCATGAACCAGGACCCCGCCCTGGGATAAAGGTTAAGCTTTTATACTTTTCTGTATGCTAGTTTTCACACGACACGTTAGTCTGCACACGACACGTTAGTCTGCACACGACACACTAGTCTGCACACGACATACTGGTCTGCACTCCATCCCCCTTTAGTTTATTTGTTCTTTTTCTAGAAGTGGCTGATCGCGTTGGCTCCTGATTGGTTGACTCTAAGCTTCGGGCTTTTTGCGCTGGCGCCAGTTGTAGTTAACGTCATTTAGGGGAAGAGGAGGGTCTCCAACGGGGGAAGGGAGCTGTTGTTGCATACCTTCTAGTTTTTGGTTACAAGCGATACTGGGAACACACGCCCTGCACAAGCCGTTCATGTGCTGATCATGTCTTGCCCTTCTTATCTACTTAGTTGGTTGGAGGGCCCCTGGACTCTCCAGCACTTTATCAGGAAGTAACTTGCAGTTACTTCCCCGGGGCCTTGTTTTCCTTTACTTTAGTGAAGCCTGCCATGGCTCCACTTACGCTAAGCACCAAGCCAGCAAGCCATATATACAGAAGCAGAACTAGGCTGTTAGCTTCTCATATCCAGGAAGCCTAGCCTATCATGGAGTTACCTTTGCTCTTATCCCTGTTTTTCATTCTGATTAACTATATTTATCAAACAACTAAAAGCAAGCATAGTCACAGAAGTGAATAGCATCAGTTAGAATCAAAGACAGCACACATTTTCCTACTATCAATTCCTGTTCTTCACAGGCAATAAAAGAATTTCAGAGGTGAGAAAGCTGCAGACACTGCTATGTAATGAGGAGCTATGGAGATGTGGAAGGTGAGCTGGCTTGGGCTGGTAGGGCTCAGGTCGTGGAGGCTGGATCGCCCTCCTGTGCCTGGGCTTCTCCTGGGAGAGGCTTAGAGAGGGTAAGGGAGGAACAAGAGCAGCAACAGGGCTGGGGAAAGAGCACAGGTACCGTGGCCAGCTGCAGAGTGCACGCCTCCAGCAGCAGAGGAGAAATGCTGAAAGCAGGGCACTTCCCCTGCGGTGGCCTCCCAATTGTCAGGTCATCTCAGTTCCAACGTCGATTCTTGCCCAGATCATAACGCTGCCTGGGATTCCAGAAATTCTACCTCTTCCAGGAAGTCCAGATTTTGGATTAATGTCAGAATCCCACTCCATGTCAGATATTTTTTGTGTCCTATCTCGCATCCTTGCAGCTCACATTTTGCTTTGGCCGTCGCTGCGACACCAGCTCTGTGCGGCATAACCCGACAGCACCCTCAGCTGAACCCAGGAGCACGTCCTCTCTGCCTTGAGCTTCTCTGTCGCCCCCGGAAGGAAGCTCCAGGAGCTGCCCAGACACTGTACTGCCGGTGCAAGCCTGGAAGTGCCAGGGAGTTAGCATGCCCTGGGCCAAACCCTGACCAATGGGAAACTAGGGGGTGCACAGTACATATATGTTCCCCTTTTCTGCACCTGGGCTGACAATGGTGAGGGCATTTTACACGTCTCCTCAGGGGCTCCCCAGAGGGCGTGAACCACTGTTGCCCATAGGGGTATCCCCCTCTCTAACACACTCTGCTTTTCCTCCTTCTCTGTTTCATTCTTCCTTGTCCCCAAATAAACTCCAAGTCCTCATGCCCAAATTAAGACACATCTCCCCAAATAAAACTGTTTAAACTTTTTCTTTTCTTTCTTTTTTTCCTTTTATTTTCTTCATTAAAGCACTTACCCCTTTGTTTCAGGGTTAATTATTGAGAAAAAAAGGCCAATACTATTAACAGTATTCTATGCCTATTAACCACATATCTTCTGCACTACACAGATGGGGTGAAATTAAACATAATCGAATGGAAAGACAAAGAACTCTAAAGAACTAGAATGTGGGAAAGGAGGGAATTCACTCTGGCTTTTAATACATTTGATTTTCCCCCCACTGGGAAAATGTGTGGTTAACCTCAAGAACCAATGCACAATCAAAACCTACAGACTTTTTTGTTCCTTAAATAGGCTTTATGTAATTTGTACATTAAATGAAGTTAGACCTTTCCTGGAGGCACGATCACTACCAACTCTCAGATTCTGTGGCTAGGAACACTGTCACTTACACACAGTACTGAGTTTCTGCTATATAATTACATTAAATCAATCCACTGGTTTGGGTATGACAGGAAGACCACGTTCTGGCCCTTAATGACTAACTGTTTTGTTTAGGAGAACAATGGAAACTCTGTTGGCATTCAAGAAAAATGTGGTCAGGGGACTGTTCCTCTATTGTTAAAGCAATAGTGTTTTATTTAATGGCTCGATTTTCAGTCTGGTCATAATGAAGATTTTAAAAATTTAGTATTGATATATTCTTCAGGGCTTTGGGGACAGATATTAATCAAATATACAAAAGTTTCTAATAATCTTTGGCCAAATATCCACTTTTTTTCCCAGCCTAACATTTCTGAAGCTCCAGCTACTTTGGTAAATATTTTGTAAAATATCTGGAAAAGTGTTGACCGTAGGTCAATGGTACTCTTTTAAAACAGGATAGATTTTTCAGCTGTTTCCTGTGACTTAAGTGTGGTCCTACAAGACATGGGCTCCAGGCCTCTCCCAGAGAGGAGAGGTTGGGCGGGCAAAAACACTTTCACTGAGGTCCTTGAAGTGAAAACAATTTTCATAACAGTGCTAAGGTGTCATTTGCCTATTCACTCGCATTCTCTCCTGACTGTACGGTGGAGTTTTCCAGACTGAATGATGTCACAACAGACTGAATGAAGAAGCAGAGATCAGAATCCACCTGTCCTGTAAACCAGACATTACAGAGATTAGCAACAATGGAAAACAATGCCACTTTTGTCCCTAAATTTTCAAAAATACAGTTATTTTTCATAAAATGTTACTTATGTTAACATGTAATGGGCTTACTATTGTTATTTTTAAATGAATTGATAAATATTTTTAAAATTTTGCTTCAATTTCTAATACAATAGATATTGGTATTCATACCCATTTAAACAAGTTTTTTGAGGCACCCAATACATTTTAAGAGCAAAAATGGATCCTGAGACCAAAAAGTTTAAGGATCACTGCTGTAAGGGAAACAGTAATGGCTTTGAATTGAGGCAGCCTTGCCACTTGGAGCCACCTGCCCACACGCCCCACTCCAAAATGCACACAGCACACACACACACACGCACACGCTGTACACACACAGACACCTCAGTTAAACTCTTTCCCATCTCCTACTTAAGAAAAAAATATCAGTTTAGGTCAATACATAAATATGAATTGACTCAACAAAGCATTTAAAAGAAAAAAAATCCTTAACTGAGTAATTACAATGGGTTGAATATTTATGTCACCCTAAAATTTGTATGTTGAAATTCTCACCCCTAAAGTGACGGTATTAGAAAGTGGGGCCTTTGTCCTCAGGAATGGGATTCGTGCCCTCATAAAAGAAGCCCTAGAGAGGTCATTCGCCTCTTCTCTAATGTTTCATGACACAGAGTAGCTACCATTTGTAACTCTAAAGGGAGGGAGGGAAATATGTGTTCACATTTATTTACATATGCATAAAATATCTCTGATAAAATATATTAAAAGGCAGTAACGTCGATGGCCTTTGAGGAGGGAGCTTGGAGTTGAAGGACAGGAAGAAAGAAAGATCTTTGGAATTTTGAACCTTGTGAATATATTATTATATATAGTCAAAATATAAAATAAAATTTAAATTAAAAAACAAAGCCACAAGTCTAACTTCTTTCCAAAGTACCTTCTAGATACTCAGTTCCAGATCCACATATCCCAACAACTGGCATTTGATTTTGTCTGATTTTTTTTTTTATGTAATTCATTTTTCTCTACCAGATTATAAACTCTTTGAATGAAATGACCACCTGCATACTTATGAGTCTTAGAGTTCCCTGCAGTACTTAGCACAGGACTGGGCATAAGCAAATGCTCAATAAAAATTTGTTTATTAAGTGGTAAGGGTGTTTGCGAGGGACTGAAATCTGGGCACTGAGCCAACGGCATGTGGCTAGTTGCTTTTTGTGGTGAAAATATGTGGGACTGCATCAACCAAGGGGAAGACAGGCACATGCTGATCAGCAAACGAGAAGCCCCCAAAAACCTCTTTTTAAAAAAATTTGATATTTTATATTTAAAAAAAAATGGAAGTAGTCATCATGGGAAATATAAATACTGTGCTGGACTCTATACAAATCTTCTGTAGCTGGAATTGTTTTTACTTGTTTACATAACAGAGAGCACTGTCTTTCAACACTAGGGCCTCTAAGAACTTAATCCTGTTGGGAAATCAAATGAACTGGGAGATTTTTCCAAGATGATGACGTAATCTATTTGTTTCCTTTTTTGGATAAATTGGTGACGCTGAGTGTTTGTGGAAAAATCACTTAGAATCCCAAGGTATTTTATAAGTGAAGCAGTAATGGTAGGGGTCACTGTCTCATAACTGAAGCTCTGGCCGGCCCTCCTTCAGGGGAAGGTGACTTGATCACATAAAGGCACCCTAGGTTTCAGCGCAGGTCTCTTGTTTCCAGTTTTGAGAACTGAACTGTTGGAATAAATCTCTAGTATAGATCCTAAAATTGGTCAAATTTTATTTTTAGTAAAAGATGGTTGGCATCACAGAAACGGGACTTAAATGCTAGTATAAAAAACATCAGTAGCAAAATGATTTCACATCATTTGAAGATGCTATCACCCAAAAGTTGCAAAGTGTCCCTATTTAGGTCCCTCTAATCAGTAGGAAAACACCACTGAGTCACACAAAATGTTAGTGACAGGATGTGCTGCTTCCCAGGCCTATTTTGCATTTTTATGGGGTCAACAACCCTTAACCCAAAGGAATGTCTACCTGAGAGTAAAATTTCACATGATGAACCATTTAGAATTTTCTACTTCCTCTTGAAGACTACCTTACTCTCCAAGTTTATTCCAGCTCTTAACTTCCTTTACTACAGTTACAAATTGAAATGAACAAAGTTTTCATGTTTAAATTTAGAAATTGTCAGAAAAGACAATTTTATTTTATTCAAATTGGCTTTTTAAACTTTTACAAAAGAGAGGAAGCAACTGTGACCACCATTTCAAAAGCCAAATGCTGTTCTGACTTTTTGTTTTGAAGAACAAAAGACCGTTTTTTCGTTGGAAACAGCAGAGTTGATTTTATGTTCAGATACATCAAAGAGATAACGACAGGTTGCTTGTATAAACCACCATTTCTTCTCACACCAGCCTTACTTTCTGATGTTTGATAACTTTCTAAACATATTTCAGAGTTTTTGGCAAGCACGAAAGTTTGCAATCTAGATGGGGAATATTAGAAAAATTTGACAATTTTCCTCATGTTTTAAACTGAAAGTCATAAAAACACAACAGAGGATATGTTGACACTTGTGATGGAGCAAAATCTTTGCTTGAGTCTTTGACAGTTTGTCTCACTCACATTACATAGCCACATTTGCTTGGCCCCCTGAGTCGTAAATATTTGTTTATCCCTTAGCTGATCAGCCTAGAAAAGCAATGAAAAAGTACTTTTGGAAAACTGCTTTATCAACTCTTTTAAATTAAAGCTGATTCCCTTCTTAAAAACTGCTGCACTTTTCTAATTTCAAATGTTTCCTTCTGAGAGAGATGTAGACGGTTCTGTTTCCACATCTGTGAGGCCAGCCCTGTGTGTCTCCTCTCCTGAACTGTTACCCAGCCCAGGCCTGCTCACCAGATTGCTGGACATTGAAAGGACCTGGTTGGGGGCCAGGACACTTTAGGAATCTTGGCTGCGCTTATGCCAAAGTCTTGGCAGGAAATTGGGCTGAGCACTCCAGGTCCCCGTGCCGGAGGCCAGCAGCCTGGTCCCTTCTCTGATGCCTGGCTTCCCACCAGGCCAAGGTGGGGCTCTCTGCCACTGCCAAGATTCTTCCTCCGCTCTGTCGTGTTGGCAAGAGAGCTGTATCCAGCAACCTCCTAAGTGGCTACCACTTCTAAAACATTGTTTATTTCATCTTTATCTCATCATTTAAAATTTCTATATGGGGTGTTTTATTACATACAGAGCATATTAAATCACAGGACATGTGTATAATGTATAAATATACAAACGTATAGAGGACAGTCATGCTTGAAAATATTTTCTGATGGGAGTTGCCAATCAAAAAAGTTTGGATCCCACTGTTCTATGAGCAAAAGTTCTAGAAAGGGTCTCTGTGTCCTTTTCCCAAAGGCAATTAAAAAGCTTATGTCCAAGAATCAAGAACCAACTTGAAAGAGCTCCAAGTGGCCAAAGATGGGACAATTTGAACATTAATATAATGGATTAAGACATATTAAATAAATTAAAAATAGATGAATTTATAATGATATTTTTAAAAAATAAATTCGTTTTTCATCTTTGAAGCATGTTAGTGAACCAACTAACTATTCTGAAAAGAATCAAGCATTGAACCTGACTTCCTGTGTGTGCTGTACCCTAGGATACCAAATACTTGACGAGGGAAAATTTTTCTCTCTCTCTCTTTCTTTCTCTTTCTCTCTCTCTCTCTATACACACACACACTCAAGGAATAATAGAATTAGAATATTATCATTTGGCAAACCTCAAATAAGATCTAATCCATGACTATCAGTAGCCACTACCACAAGAAGAGAAATAACTGCAGATGACGAGCCTCCTGATGGAACGTGCCACACCACGTATGTGACTGTCCCGGCAAAAACTCAACCCTGAGTCAGATCAAATATCTACATTTAATAGCCAGGTTTTAGGAAATGCAGTGCAGAACATGTCAACCCCACCCTGGAATACAACAAACAAAGCCAGACTGTAGGAGACTCCACTGGAGAGATAATCTCTCTTCTTACACAAATATATTTCAAGGCAAAAAAGAAGAGGGAAGAAAACCTATAGCTTAGAAGAAACTGAAGACACATAAATCAAATGCAACTTGTGGACCTTTTTTGGATTCTCATTCAAACAAATCAACTTTTTAAAAAATTGTGAGACAATCAGGAAAATTTGAACACTGCCTGCATGCCTGCCTAATAGGTAATCTTAGACATTGTCAAGGTTTTAGGTGTATAGTCATGGTTTTCTGGTAATTTTTAAAATATCTTCCCTTTTGAGAGATATATACCAAAATATTTGTGGATGAAATAATGTCATAGCTGGCATTTGCTTCAATATACTCCAGCGTGAGGAAGGAGAAGTAGAAGGTATAAATGAAACAAGAGTGGGCACGAATTTGTGATTGTTGTAGCTACATAATTTGTACATTCAGGTTAATTGTTCTATTCCCTTTTTTTAAGGTAATGTTTGATAATTTTTATTTTATTTTATTTCAACATATTAAGAGGAAACAAATGTTTTTGTTACATGGATACCTTTCACAATGGTTAAGTCGGGGCCTTCAGAGTGCCCATCACCCGAATAGTGCTCATTGCACCAGATACGTAGGTTTTTCCCCTCCTCTCCTACCCTATTGTCCTGTTCTGTCTCCTTTAGTATGTTTGAAGTTATTTATAATAAAAATATTTTTTAAAGGCTTATGCCCAACCACCGTCCTCCTATGTATCCCTAAACCGCACACCAGAGAAAATGTTTCTCAGAAACATGAATTTCAAACAGAATTAGAAATTTCAAGTGGAATCCAGCAACAAATAGATTAAATGGACCCACGAATCTCTGCTGGAACCTCACCTCTGAGGAAAATCCAAGAAAACAGGGAAGGAGGCCACAATGATCTTGATCATTGCCTCATGCAGGATTTCCCCTTTAGAAAGGGGAATCCTGTAGCATTTAGTGTGCTCTATTCAATATTCCATATAGGAACCATAAGGCATTGTTGAAAGAAATGAAACCTTCTTGTGCGTCCAGTTTCCTGGCATCTGCTAAGGCACGTTCTCCTCCCCACTGCACCCCTACCTTACATCTGGAGGAATGGCCAGGGCGGCAATGCTGGTATTGGGGTGCAGCGGATCCCATCATTAAAATATGTTTACAAGCAAGTGACTGAGTCGCAACCCAATATTTCAGATGATTCAATATGAAATGTCTGATTTGGACACAAAAGTGTAGTTTATTATATCTCAAACAAGAAGCAGTACAATTAATTTAAGTATGCATCTAAACTATTGATACAGTTTTGCCATCTTAACGGTAGCTTGTTTATGCCAGCAGCGAACAAGCCTGGAGAGTGAGTTGGAATGAAATCTCAAAAGGCATTTTCCACAGCTTGTTGAGAATGGAATATTATTTCTTGCAAGAAGTGGTCCAAAGCCTGGAAGAAGCGGTAGTCAGTTGGTGCAAGGTCTGGTGAATATGGTGGATGACAGACAGTTTCCAAGTCCAGCTTCTGTAGCTTGAGCAGCGTTGTTTGTGTGATATGTGGTCCAGGTTGTGTTGCAAGAGGATTGGCCTGTGTGTATTGACCAATCTCTGCTGCTTAATCACAAGCATCCTATGATTTCATCCAGTTGGTTGCAGTAGACATCTGCTGTAATTGACTGACCAGGTTTCGTGAAGCTGTAGTGGATAATACCAGTGCTAGACCACCAAACAGACACCATTAGATTTTTTTGATGAATATTAGGTTTTGGACTGTGTTTCGGCACTTCATCTTTATCCAATCATTGTGTTGAACATTTGTGATTATAAAAAAGAATCCATTTCTTATCACACATGACAATATAATGTAGAAATATTTCACCTTTATGTTGTGACAGCAAAGAAAGGCAAGCTCTTTGACAATTTCTCTTCTGACATTAGTTTAATTCATGCAGAACACATCTATCCAGGCTCTTTATCTTGCCAATTTGTTTCAAATGGTCTAATATTGTTGGAATAGTAATGTCAAACCTTGCTGCTAATTCACGTGTAGGTTGAGATGGATTCGCTTCTACTACAGCTTTCAGCTCATCATTATCTGCTTTGGTCTCAGGTCACCCACGTGGCGCATCTTCAAGATTAAAATCACCAGAAGGAACTTCTCAAACTATCAACGTACTGTGTATTCATTAGCCAAATCCTTCCCAAATGCTTCATTGATATTTCGAGCTGTCTACTCTACATTGGTTCCACGATAGAACTCATATTCGAAAATAACACAAATTTTTGACTTATCCATGGTTTCACAAAAATTGCCCTAAAAAAATTTGAAAGATAATCATAAGCCAAAACATGTGTTTACAAGACTGAGGCTGTACCTTCACAATAAAAATAAAACAAGAAGTGTCAAAGTGAAATATCAGAGATAACAACTGTCAAACTTAGTACTTAAGGAAATTGGAAATTTCATACTTAGTAACCTAATTATTTGTTATTTTTTTTAAATCTTAATGGTTGCTGGGCACATAGTAGTTGCCTATAAGTGTACATCAAATGGATATTTTTGCATATAGTATTTTTTTTTTTTTTTTGAGACAGAGTCTCATTCTGTTCCCCGGGCTAGAGTGCCGTGGCGTCAGCCTAGCTCACAGCAACCTCAAACTTCTGGGCTCAAGCAATCCTCCTGCCTCAGCCTCCCGAGTAGCTGAGACTACAGGCATGTGCCACCATGCCCGGCCAATTTTTTATATATATATTTTTAGTTGTCCATATTATTCCTTTCTATTTTTAGTAAAGATGGTGTTGCTCTTGCTCAGGCTGGTTTCAATCTCCTGAGCTCAAACGATCCACCCGCCTTGGCCTCCCAGAGTGCTAGGATTACAGGCGTGAGCCACCGCACCTGGCCTGCATATAGTATTTTATAGGATTCAGTGGGATGGATATCCAGCCATTCATCAGAACACAGCCTGGGCAGTAAACACAGTGTAAGGGGCATAATCTCATTGCAATCATGGCAGCTGCTATCCCTTTGGTTCCCTGGTATGATAACTAAAACGTTCCAATTCCTTATGCTCTGCGGGCTTTACTAGGTGTATTAGTTTGCTAGGGCTACCATAACAAACTACCACAAATTGGATGGCTTAAACAACAGAAGTCTATTGTCTCGCTGTTCTGGAGGCTGAAGTCCAAGATCAAGGTGGTGTCAGGATTGGTTCCTTTTGAGGGCTGTGAGGGAAAGTCTCGTAGTGGTTTTCTGGCAATCTTCAGCATTCCTTGGCTTGTAGATGCATCACCCTGATCTCTCCCTTCATGTTCACAGTGCTCTCCCCGTGTGCATGACTGTCTCCAGATTCCTCCGTTTTGTAAGGACACCAGTCATATTAGAGCCCACTCTAATAACCTCATTTTAACTTGATTATTTCTATAAACACTGCATCTCCAAATAAGGTCATGTTCTGAGGTGCTGGGTGTTAGGACTTCAATATATGAATGGGGGGGAGGGGACACAATTCAACCAGTAACACTGGGTGACTTTTATTTCCCCTAGGCCTCCCAGTCCTTGGGGACAATTGCACTAGTTTGGAATCCTAGTTTTCCAAGGAAATCACTGGGCTACCAGGCCCCAAGCTCTCCTTCTTTGTCTCTTAGCACCAGGATAACACTTCCACTCTTGCTCCTGAAGCTTTCTCAGCATTGCTGTGGTTAACGTTGCCTCTTCTGACTCTTGGTGGCCTGGCTTGTGGCTGTTACTTTCCTGTCACTGTTATATAGTTCTCAGGTCTCTCTTTTCATTGCAATAATTCTTAAAGTTGAAAAAGAAGAGTTTCTCCTGTGCCAGCAAACAGAGCTTTTTTGGTCAACCTTCCAGTGGCCTACCCTTATCCTATTTTATTCCTTGGGTCCCCTTCGAAAGGCAGCCTGCTCCTCTAAGGAATATGAGATATCTTTCCTAGATCTAGAAAAATGTGGTCAGGTAATAAAGTATCTCTCCCCTGTTGCCCCCGAACTCTTCTCCCAGGATAAGATCAATTTTCCTTCTCTCTTTCAGGATCCGTTACAGCTCTGCTTTTCAAAGTACCCCAGTACCACTAAATTGGGGGTAGCTTTCATCACACTTTTGTTGGAGATTATTCATCTAGATGCTCTAAGAGTTTGCAATTTCCACAAATTTACTACCTTATTTTTCCAAGAACTTGAGGAGCTCTTGAGCAAACAAGAGTCCCGCTAACCTGCCGTGATGGTCAAGATTTCCCGTGGCTGATGTGCAAACCAGGCATCCACTCGGCCTCTCCGTATGAGAAACAACTTCACGTAACCATCCTCTCTGCTGTTTGGAGTCTGTACCCAGAGCAAACAGACAAAGAAAAAGCCTTGCCCCTTCAGATACATAAAGTAGACTTCCAGCTGTGTTGGCTACATTCTTAATCACAGCGCTTTCAAATCAGCCGAGCACAGTGGCTCACGTCTGTAGTCACAGCAACTCAGGGAGGCTGAGGCAGGAGGGTCTCTTAAGCCCAGGAACTATGATCACACCACCACACCCAGCCTGTGCAACAAAGACCCTGTCTCTAAAGAAAAAAAATCACAGAGCTTCCAATGTTAGGGCTAGAAAGATGACAGCTTATGGACTCACATTCCCTTAGCTAAAGAGTGCCAAGCATTGTTAGCATAGAATATTAAGAAACTAATGCTCATCTTGTGTTTTCTAAGAGTGGACAGTTATACTCCAGTTCACCAGACAATAGTAATAATTGCATGGTGAGACCTCAATTGTAAGAAAAAGTGAATAACATGAGGAGATAGGACCACGTGCAAGAGAACCAAGAAAAGGCCCAGAAATTCCAATGGCACAGACCTGGGGGAATGGAAGGCTGGGGGTGGGAGGGAGTGAATTCTGCTCCAATTCACTCAACACCAACCTAAGGCAGTGTGTGGATGCTGAGAAGCTTGTGAAGCCAGGCAGACTTGGGTTCAAATCCCAGTTCTGCCCCTTACTAGCTCTGCAAGCCTAACTGTGTCTTTGCCTCAGTATCCTCATCTGTAAAATGAAAGTAATAATAGTACCTGCCTCACAGGTGTGTTGTGATGAACACATGAGATAATGTATAAGCACACAACATAGGGCTTAATACAGAACAGGCACCCAATAAGTTTTGGCTATTGTTATTGTTAGTATTGAGTCCAAGGTACTCTCACCATCCTACAGTTCTGTGTTCTGCTGAAGGAATGAAGATGACTACTTTAGCCTTAGCCATCGGCATTTATGGACAAAGAGTTTCCTCTCTCCCAATTCAAATTAGCACCTTTAGGTTAATGTTATCCTATGAAAAACTTGCTGACTTGTTTCTCCCAAAGGCTAGAGCAGAGCTACTGAATTTCTTTGGCATTTTGTAAGATGGAGGTGCATTTTCCAATTACAGTTGACCCTTGAACAATGTGGGGGTAAGGGGTGCCAACCTCCCACACAGTCAGAAGTCTGCGTATAACTTTTGACTCAACCAAAAACAGAACTACCACTAGCCTACTGTTGACTGGAAGCCTTACTGATAACATAAACAGCCAATTTACACATATTTTGTATGTTATATGTATTATACACTGTATTCTTACAATCCAGTAGGCTAGAGGAAAGAAAATGTTAAGAAAAGCAAAAGGAAGAGAAAATATATTTACTATTCACTAGGTGGAAGTGGCTCATCATAAAGGTCTTCATCCTCCTCATCTTCACTATGAGCAGGCTGAGGAGAGGGAGGAAGAGAGGGTTGGTCTTGCTGTCTCAGGGGTGGCAGAGGCAGAAGAAAATGTGCGTATAAATGGACCCGAACCGTTCAAACCCGTGTTGCTCAAGAGTCAGCTGTATTACCTTTCGTAATTACCTACTCTTTACACCGTCAACAGTTCAGTATAATATGGCTAGCTGGTCAATTTTACCAAATAAAACAGCCACAAAATTAGAATTGCATCTCAGAAGGCAGGACTGGAAGGACTGGAATCAGAGGAGCTTTTTCTGATTGAGGGCCCCGACACGGGCAGCCTTTTCCTCAGTGGCTACAAGGGTGAAACTCTAGCTGCAGCTGCACGGTAGAAAAGCTGTTGCCATGGTTCCTGAAGCAGTAGTAGAGTCGGAAATACCATTTTGTGCACTAATACATGGAAAAGATAAGACCTCACCTTTGTTTCTCTTAGCATATCTTTAGAAAGGCAAGAGCAGGAGAATACAAAGTAGGAAAATCTAGTGATAAGAATTGATACATTAACTCGAGGGACAAAAGAGAAAAATTACTTATTTTTTGGTTGTACCTAAAGAATTCATAATTCATCCCAGAAAGTCAATTGATGTACTGGTAGTTGCTTGTATCTTTGCTTAACTTTTCATCTTCTCGCCAGACTGGTTTGGCTCCCGATGTGGCTGACGCCTGGTTGCCCCAGCGTCTCCGCCAGGCTCTCCCCGTGTGGGCGAAGTGAAGGAAATCACACTCCTTGGTTAATCATCATGGTGACCAGCTGCAACTTGTTTCTCCCTCTGAAGCCTGTTTCTTTTTCCAGTCAAGACAGTCTGGGTTTTTAGCCACAGGGTGTGGCATGAAGCACGTAACTTTGATCGGGGTTTGTTCCTGTTATGTCAAGGGAGGTTTTTGTTTGGTTAAAAGTTGAGGACAATTTATTACTAATTTTTTGTGAATCTCTGCTGCATTTGTGACCAGAGACCTAAGAGGGGGATACTACAACAAAATGAAACCTAAACAGTACTTGTGCAGATAGTGACTACTGTGTGTGTGTGTGTGTGTGTGTGTGTGTGTGTGCTGGGGGGTGGGGACAGGACATGGGGAAATCGTGGTGGTGTGTTTGCTGAATGTGCCAGGATGTTTTTCCTTTAACACTACCCAGACACATTTTGAAGCGTTTCATCTCTCATTGTTTCCTAAGCCTTGACTCAAAACCACAAAGTATTTAGAACCTTCTTTTAGGTGATGAGTTTTAAAACCTTCATTCTAAACATAACTCTGTCATGAAGTGGAAATGACAGAAAGCACTAAAATTTAGCTTGATTCCGCTGGAGTCTGAACTCCGGTTTCCTCCAGTTCCTGGGACTAAACCCAATGCCAAAGACATTTCTTTCTTTTGTCATTATTATCCTTTCCAGATAACATCCTTATGAGTATCTTTAAAATCACATTATAAGTGATATGTAAGGCAAGCTCTCTCTTTCTTTCCTTCCTTTCTCTCTCTTTTCTTTTCTTTCTTTCTTTTCTTTCTTTCTTTTCCTTCTTTTCTTTCTCTTCCTCTCTCTCTCTCTCACTCGTAGAGACAGGGTCTCGCTATGTTGCTCAGGCTGGTCTCAAACTCCTAGGCTCGATCAATCCTCCCACCTTGGCGTCCCAAAGTGCTGGGATTACCAGTGTACAAGCTCTCCCTTTCTTTTCCCAATATTTTTATTGCACTTTGCAGTCACCATATTTTGGTATCCATCTCATCATTCCTGGTGCTATGTGACTTCAGTGTGCCAGGTGCCGCAGGCTGGCATTGGAGATTCAAGAGAACACAGACTCTGCCCCAGGGGTGCAAACACCCTCAAGGAGGGCAGGAAAGTAAACAAGAACCCACTGCAATGAAACAAGGGTTGTAGCAAAGATAACGTTATGTCTCACTCCTTTGCAAAGACTTTTACAGATTTATCCTGATTGCCCAGCACAGCCCCTGATACATACTAGGTGCTCAATAAATGTTTTTGAGTGTATGATTACACATGGAGAGGATACTGCAACAGTATGAAACATGAGCCTTTTCCTAACATTCTGATTAAAATTGTAGCACATTTCCAATACATTCTAATTGGTAAATTAAGAATAACATGTGACAATAATAAAAGATGGGTACAAAATTAATGTTTCATTAAAGGGTACATCTTGTGGTAGAAGCTGTAAGTATAATAAAGTGATAAGAGAAATCACTGAGATACTCAGAGAAGCTTTTGTCGTCAGTAGAATTGGAGTTAAGCCCTGAAGAAAGGGTAGAACTTGGGCAAGAAAGGGAGAAGGCTTTCCAGAGAAACTGAAAGGAAGAAGGCCCAGAGTGAGGAATATGCAAGGTCTGTGTGCAAAGCTAGGCAGTGAGGTGCCTGGTTGGACTGGAAGTGCAACATAGGTCACATTAACAAGGAGCAAAAACATTGGGATAAAGTATTTAGGGGCCAGATTTAGAAGGAATTGGAATACCAATTAGTTGAGACATGTTATTTGGAAGGTCTTAAGGAAAGGCCAAAGCAATACACTATTTTAGAAACCCAAGCCAAATGCTTACACTGTTGAGGGGTAGAAAGAGAGAGGGTGGCTGAGGGCCTATGTATTGGGAAGTGGTAGAATAAAATACTGGTTACACACTTACATTTCAAGGAGTTCAAATCCTGACTCTGTCTCTACGAGGATCTTGACCTCTTGAGCTTATGTTTTCATCTGTAAAATGGAGCAAAAATAGTGGCTGCTAATAGAGGATTGTTATAAGGATAACTAGGTGATGCATGTGAAATGTTTGGTGTATAGTAACAATCTGATTACTCATTAAGTGTTGGTCACAAGGAATGTTAGTTGTATATATATCCAGGACTTGCTGAGAGGTTAGGGTGGGATAGAGGACCCCAGGAGTACTATTGTGTATCCCTTCTTTAATTATTTTGGATTCATAGAACTGCTATTTTCAGAGGGGTGATGATTAAGGAAGGTTCTTTGTGAAGGCATGAATTTCCATCTCACTTATTGAACTTAGTGTTTGTTAGTAATTTGTTACTTCTTTCGTTGCTTTCAAAGAAACAAACATTTGCAAGGATGATTTCCTATATGTATCAAAGGCTGTGGCACAACTACTGCATATTATGGAAAATGAGATGATTTTTCTTTTTTTGCAGGCAGATGGGAGGAGATCTCTACAGATAAGAGAGCTCCTTAATTTATTTGATCCAATCTTTAGAGATATTCATTGGGTCAGTATATCTAAAGTTGCATGAATATATAAGAATTAATTAGAATATGTGTTGAAAATACAGATCCCCAGGCCGATTTCCTAGAGATTCTAGTTAACCTGAGCTTTTTCCTAAGGCAATTGTAAAATTCAGTGATAATAGCTAATGTTTATTGAATGCCTCTGATGTGCCAGCCATAGTTCCAAGTCCTTTATATATATAAACATGGATGCTTGCCATAATTTTAAGGGACAGGTAGTAATCCCACCTCCACATTAGAGATGAGTAGCTAAGCAGAAAGTGGCTAAGATCATAGATCTCATAAGTAAGGAACCAGGATGTGAGCCATGCAGTCTGGCTCCAGAGCCCATGCTTTTAACCATTATACTTTCCTGCTCCATCTCATACACAGATGTTTTATAATGTAGCTTGAATTCTTTCTTCGTATTATCAAAGCAGATAAAGATGATGTTCGGTTTTGGACATTTGGTACATGTTTAAGATAGAAATGCTTTTTTAAAAAATGTTTGTATAAAACAATATAAGAAAGAGAGACAAAAAGTTTTTTGAAAAAGAACAGAACATTAGCTAGGTGTGATACAACTTCAACTGACTTAAATATATGTTATTGAAGTCCATAAAGGAAAAGGGAGAAATAAAAAGTTTTTGAAGAAATAATGATCAAAAAATTTCCAAAATTGAGGAAAACTATAAACCAACAGAATCAAGAAACTCAAGAAGCCCCCAAAACAAGAAGCATGAAGAAAACTAAACCAAGGCATATCATAATCAAATTTCTTAACATCAGTGGTAAATAGAAAAATATTAAAAGCAGCCAGGGAGGTGGCGGGGGAAGAAACATTATATATAGAGAAACAAAGATAAAAATTACAGAAGACTTCTCATTGGAAACAATGCAAGCAAGAAACAGTGGAACAATATATTTAAAGTACTGAAAAAAAGAACTGTCAACTTTGACTTTTATACCCAATAAAAATATCTTCAAATATGAAGGCAAAATAGAGAATTTTCAAACAAGCAAAAGCTGAAAGAATTTATCACCAGCAAGCCTGCATTACAAGAAATATTAAAGAAATTCCTTCAAGCAAAAGAAAGATACCAGATAAATATCTGGATTTACTCAAAGAAATGAAGGGCACTGAAAATGTTTTTGTGGATGAAGATGATGACTCAAAACTCCTTGATCTTATTGGAGCTTCTCAAGCATTGAACTATTTTCTACATGGACATATAATAAATTTAGCAATGATGACTCATGCAGGATATTTTGCAGCTAACTCAAATTCAGTTTTGTCAACTTCAGTAATGTTTGAGTCATCCTTCAAAAATATAAGCAATAAGCTTGGTAAAAGACCCAGTGATAGACTGCCACTTTCAAGTAGTTTTCAATTTCTTGAAGATGAACTTGAATCTTCTCTTTCTGATCTTAGTGAAGAAGAAACTTTTGACATTTTTGAGAGGAGGCAAATATCACCGAACAGACATTGCCAGAAGAGGCATATTTGGATGCCAGTTCTACCATTTTCACAAGCTTACGTTCATTCTTCTTCATCAGCATCTTTTAGTTAGGCTACAAATGTTTCTAATTACTCAAGTTCATCACTGCACCGTATACTGGTGACTCACATGCCTGTTGTAACATCGTTTGCAGTAATGCAGTGAGTATACAACATGGTAACTCATGGGAATCAATGTGGCAGAACATGGGAATACTAGACAGTATCTGTCTGGTACAATCAGAGTAATATTCCTGGTCAAATAAAGTTAATTGGTTCATTTTGGTAATCAACCTTCTATGATGACTATCAATAACTTAGATGTATCTCTAATCACTTTAAAGTGCAGTGGATAGCAAGTCCCAACAAATGTGCATGGAAGGCTTCTGATTCATAAACAGACTCCTAATGGAAACTTCTTATTTTGGAACTACAGCTCCCATCCCTTAGGATAGCCTAATAGCAGTCCATTTAATAGTACAAATTTTCAAGCCTCTTTATCTATTCATAACATCATCATACAAAGGGGTCTTGTACCACATTCAAATAAACTCTCAATTAATATCCATCATATGGGTCAGCAAAAGACGTACAGTGAACAATTTGAGAGTACAGGAACACTGTATACAACAATCACTTTTGCATCTCCAAACTCATCCCAATGCTTAGTAGCTGGTGCACATATGTTTGTGACCAATATAAGTTAATAGAGCACAAGAAATCAGGCAGTGAGCAGTTCTGGGAGTATCATTATTCATTCTCCAGTGGGCCAGCCTCATGAATCCCAAAGTCAATTCCCTGTACCTACAAGCCTTTCCATCAATTCCAATTTTGGTACACTACATCCAAACCATAAATGGACCACTTCTTCAGATTCAACCCTCACAGCTCCTCTCAGAGCATGTCATTTTGAACAGAAACTCTTACAATATTCTCAGGACCAACCAACCATATTCTGGACAAATGGTTAACAACCAGAATTCCACCATCTACTTAAATACTGATCAATTGTTTGATAGCCCAGTGATAGTCAATCATACTTCTCCTCAGATTATTGGTGAACAGATGCCCTTGCATCGAACCATTTGCATCTTCACATCTGTTTCCCTGGCAGAGCAGCGTCTCTCAAGGAAGACCTGTGTATTAGTCAGGGTTCTAGAGAAAGAGAACCAGTAGAATACATGAGGGGATTTGTTAGGGTGAATTGGCTCACACAATCACACAGAAGTCTCACAATAGGATGACTGCAAGCTGGAGCACCAGAGACGCCCATAGTGTAACTCAGTCCAGAAGCCTCAGAGCCAGGGAAGCTGATGGTGCAGCCCTGAGTCCAAGGCCAAAAGCCCGAGAGCCCCCAGGAGGCCACTGGTGCAAGCCTTTGAATCCAAAAGCTGAAGAACCCGGAGTCTGATGTCCAAGGGCAGGAGGGGAAAAGGTGTCTTGCTCTGGAAGGGGAGAGAGAACAGAAAGAGAGAGAATGCCTCTTCTTTGCTTGTTGTCCCCGCTGGGCCCCTAGCCAATTGGATGGCACCTGCCCACATTGAGGGCAGGTCTTCCTCTTCGGTTCACTGACTCACATGTCAGTCTGCTGGAAATACCCTCACAGACACACTCAGAAACAATGCTTCACCAGCCATCCAAGCATCCCTCAATCCAGTCAAGTTGACATCTAAAATTAATAATCACAACCTGGTTTCACTATCATGGCCTCAGTGATAAGCCTGTCAGAGGCTGGTTGGTTCTCTGCTGTCAGCTCGTCCAGTACTATTCGTCCTAGACTTAGATCTGTGGCTCAGCCGGGTGCATTGGGATCACACTTTACCAGAGGTCAGCTGACCCAGCCATACAGGACTCCAGTGCCAGGCAATGTGTCTCAATGTTTTCCAGTTTCTTCTTCCAAATCTACAGCACCTACGGTAACACACTTGAAGCAGGAACCCAGCAACAGTTTTTCTGTCAGATATTATTCCACTTATCCAATAAATGTTGGTATGATTACAGAATGAAAGAGTAAAATGTGCATTTAGTAGAATATAATTTTTATACTGGGCTCCCAATTTATTAACTGAAAATTTTTAACTTATGACTGATCATCTGTTTGTCTTAGTTAAAATTTTGCATCCAGCACACAAACACAAAAATAAATAACAGAGGCATATAATTCAATAGCAAGAAGGTCAACATAGTTTCCCCACATATCTAATATTCTCCCCTTGTTTTTTGCCTCCAGCATCATGTATTTCTTCATGGAGCTTATTTACATACCTTTGTACTCGTTCACGAAGGAGTAAGGAGCTTATTTTCTCTTTTTATTTTATAGATTTTGCTGCTAGAATTCCCTGGATGTTAGAACCAAAAAAGAAGATGACTGGAGATTCTAGATGCTGTGTCTTCATGTTCTTCCTCTGAGAAGACGTAATGTCTTGGATCCTAAGTTCCCAAGTACTACCCTGATTTAAAGGCACCATAATAAATTTAAAAAGATATTTCAAGTCTTTTCAACAAATGGTGTTGGGAAACATGAATATCCACACACAAAAAATGTAGTTGGACCCTTACCTTACACCAAAATTGAGTCAAAATGGATCACAGACCTAAATGTAAGAGCTGAAACTATAAAACTATTAGAAGAAGACATAGAGGGAAAGGTGCATAATGTTGGACTTAGCAATGATTTCTTGCATATGACTCCAAAAGCACAAGTGACAAAAGTAAAAATAGATAAATTAGACTATATCAAAATGTAAAACTTCAGTGCATCAAAGGACACAATCAATATAGTGAAAAGGCATCCTATGGAATGGAGGAAAATGTTTGCAAATCATATATTAATATCCAGAATATATAAAGAACTACAACTCAACAACAAAAAAGCAAAGGACTTGAAAGACATTTCTCTTTTAAAATGGGCAAACGACTTGAAAGGCATTTCTCCAAAGAAGATACACAAATGGCCAATGAGCACATGAAAAGATACTCAACATCACTAATCATTAGAGAATTGTAAATCAAAACTGCAGTGAAATACTCCCTCACACACATTAAAAAACAGTAACAACAGCAGAAAATAACAAGTATTGGTGAGGATGTGGAGAAATTGGAACCCTTGTATATTGGTGATGGGAATGTAAAATGGTATAGCTGCTGTGGAAAACAGTATGGCAGTTCCTCAAAAAATTAAAAATGGAATTACCCTATGATCCACAAATTCTGCTTCTGAGTATATATACCTAAAAGAATTGAAAGCAGACTCTCAAAGAGATATTTGCACACCATGTTCATAGCAATATTATTCACAGTAGTCATGAAGTGGAAGAAACTCGAATACTCATCTACAGAAGAATGAATGGACAGACAAAATGCAGTATATACACACAATGGAATTTTATCCAGGCTTAAAATGGAAAGAAATTCTAACACATGCTACAATATGGATGAACCTTGAGAACATTATGCTAAGTGAAGTAAGTCAGTCATAAAAGGACAAATACTGTATGATTCTACTTATATGAGGTACCTGGAGTAGTCAAATTCATAGAAAATAGAATGGTGGTTGCCAGGGGTTGGTGGCGGGGTGATGGGGGGAATGGGGAGTTGTAATTTAATGGGTATGGAGTTTCAGCTTTGTAAGATCAAAAGAGTTCTGGATAATTGTTGCACAACCATGTGAATGCACTTACTACTGAACTGTACACTTAAAAATGGTTAAGATGGTAAATTTTATGTTATGCTAGGGCTGTCTGGAAAGTATCCAGCCATTGTTGATAAAATGGTTTGCGTGACATGATGTAACCTGGTAGCCAAGGAGAGTGGACTGGAATACGAATGAGTGAACAATGACAACTTCACTGTACTAGTCAGTGGGGCACTAGACGCCAGGGGAAGGGGGCATGGTTTCAGGATGATTCAAGCGCATTACATTTTTTGTGCAGTCAAATCTTTCTGCTAATGATAATCTATATTTGCAGCTGCTCCCCAGTGCTAGCATGATTGCCTCAGCTCCACCTCAGACCATCAGGCTTTGGATTCTCATAAGGAGCATGCAACCTAGATCCCTTGCGTGGCAGTTTACAATAGGGTTCGTGCTTCTATGAGAATCTAATGCCACAGCTGATCTGACAGGAAGTGGAGCGCAGGTAGTGTTGCAAGCCATGGGGAGCAGCTGTAAATACAAATGAAGATTTGCTTGCTTGCCCACTGCTCACCTCCTGTTGTGCAGCCCAGTTCCTAATAGGCCATGGACCTGATCCATACCAGCCCAAAGCGTGGGGTTGGGGACCGCAGCTACTGAGTGAGCATGTGTACTGTGTGTGGCCGTCACATTCAAAATGACTGAGCAAGTAGAGCAATGAATCTGCATCAAATTTTGCATCAAGTTTGAACGTTCCTGTGAGGTTACTGTTCAGATTATTCAGCAGGCTTTTGGAGATGATGCAATGAGTGCAGCTCTAATAAAAGTGTGACACAAACGCTTCAAAGATGGTTGAGAATCTGCTGGAAGTGATTAATGTTCTGCAAGGCCTGCAACAAGCAGAACCCCTGAGAATGTTGAACGTGTACAGGTTAGGTTAAGAGACGCTGGGAGAACTGGGTGAGGTCCCAAGGTACCTACTTTGAAGGGGACTGAGGTGCCATTGTCTTATGTACAATGTTTCTTGTGTCTTGTATCTTCCTCAATAAATGTCTCTATTTTTCATGTTACATGGCTGGATAATTTCTGGACAGACCTCGTATATATTTTACCACATTTTTTTAAAAAAGATATTTCATGCCATGTGGCACTCGTAAGAGTGATTTATTTAGTTATAAAACAGTGACATATGAGATTACTTGAAACAGGGTACTATTCATGCCAAGGGTCAGGGGACTAAGCTGGAGAGTGAGAGATCCCAGAGACCACTTCTGATTTCATCAGTGATCCACACCTTTTCAGGATTTGAGCAAATGCTATTACTGCCTTCTAAAAAAAAGCTGGGTGTTTGGGGGTATGACTAGGATAGTATTTTTAAAACTATAGAGGCTCTTTACCAAAAAGAAGATTTTAAGTAAAGATAAAAAAATCACTAGTGTCATTATGCTACTTCTCTAAACATTGTCACACGGTTAAAGGAAATCTGTCTATACAATGGGTCTGGGATAGATATCTATGAATGATAGGCCCTTTGTCACAGCAAGTAATATTTAGTTTCCAGAAACCAATCTTTAAAAGCCTGCTTTGTACAACTGTTGAAGTCTATCATTACCAGGATTTATTTTTGGCACTGAATCCTGGAGCCTTTGACTAATGGTAGTCAACTGAGGTAATTCTAGCCTAATTTTGCAAGTGTTCTAATGACAGTAAAAATATGTTACCCATGAAGCATAACGACACTCAGCAAAAGAACTCAACATTTTATAGAGCCACATAAGAGCATGGCAACTGCAGTTTCCATTTTCCATTATCATCCTTTGTTGGGACTATTTTTACTATTTAAAGAAATGTAAATCATTTTTCAGAAACAAATTAGTATCTGCATAACAAAATGTATTCAATTCCAAAACTTTAATTCCAGAAACATAGATTTAAATTCCCCAGAGAAGTTTTTACCCTATGATCATGACACCAAAGAAAATATCACCATCAATAGCCAGTTTACTATTGCAGTTGTCTTGACGATTCTTTTAAATTAATTTGCCTGTTTGAGAATGAAATGTTATTTCTTCCTGTTTCTTAGTGAACTTTCTTTTCTATACCTTGTCAATTATTTTGCATTCTTAGTTCTTATGCTATATTAGTAATGAAGAGGAAAGAACAGGGGAATCATGTAGCAGAAACAAGGGTTCTTTGTAAAAAAAAAAAAAAAAAAGCATCGATTATAAGCTAGAAGCAAGAACCATGTCTTCAGCATACAGCTCCTGTGGTGCTCAGCATTTTATGGCCATTAAAAAGCATTATTTCGGCCAGTCGCAGTGGCTCACGCCTGTAATCCTAGCACTCTGGGAGGCCGAGGCAGGTGGATAGCTCGAGGTCAGGAGTTTGAGACCAGCCTGAGCAAGAGCGAGACCCCGTCTCTACTAAAAAATAGAAAGAAATTATCTGGACAACTAAAAATATATATAGAAAAAAAAAATTAGCCGGGCATGGTGGGGCGTGCCTGTAGTCCCAGCTACTCGGGATGCTGAGTCAGGAGGATCGCTTGAGCCCAGGAGTTTGAGGTTGCTGTGAGCTAGGCAGATGCCACGGCACTCACTCTAGCCTGGGCAACAGAGCGAGACTCTGTCTCAAAAAAAAAAAAAAAAAAAAAGCATTATTTAAAATTAAAAGGCATTTTAAAAGCACTTTGCCATGCAAGAAATAATTTTTGAGTATTATATTTATTACTCAGGGTTCCTGGCTTTCTAAATCTTAGTAACTGTTTATTTTTTAATTTATTTTAATTTTTTTATTATTTATTTTTTAATGGGGATATTAAGAAAAGTGAGACCATTTAAAATTAAGGAAATTAGCCTCGGCAACACAGTGAGACCCCATCTCAATAAAAAATTAAAAAATTAGCCAGATACAGTAGAGCCTGCCTATTGTAGTCCCAGCTACTCAGGAGGATTTGGTGGAGGACAGCTTGAGCCCAGGGGCTTGGGGTTGCACTGAGCTGTGGTTAGGCCTCTGCATTCTAGCCTGGGTGACAGAGTGAGATCCTAAAAAAAATTAAAATACAATACAATAAAATAAAATAAATGAAAGAAAATGACAATGAAACCTCTCTGTTGAATGTCTTTCTTGCCTTATCATTTCCAAATTGTTGTTCATTTGTACAATCTTATATGGGCAAGACATGAACCAAAGTTCACTGAATCAACAGAATTGCCATTATAACAACAATATATTTCATTGATATAAATATATAAAAATTGATATAAAGTATGTTTATTTCTAAGTCAATTATTCCCATAAGCAAGCACTCATTTGTACAAAGTTTATACCAAATACAGTCTTCTATTAATTGTTATATGCATTATAAAACACATATAACAATTTCAGAATAATTTATTTAATGTGACCGTATTTTTAAAAAGTGAATCACAATCTCTTCGAAGTAGAGATTTAAATTTTTCATAATTTAAGTAAATTTCAATTTTTCACAATTTCCTTAGATCATGAAATAATCACAATCTACATCTGGGCAAAGAAAGAGAAGTACAGACGAAGAAGGAATGTTTTCTCTTCTTTCTGTGGAAGTCTTGTTTACATGGAAAGAGTCTCTGGAATAGATGCCATTACATTCCATTGGTATATTTACAAGCTTATCTTCTAGAAGAAGAGCTCTCCACAGTACAGGAGAAAATAATTTCAGGTGCATTGTGGGTCAGAAGTGTGTCAGTATCAAAGCAAATGATGACATAAAATAGTTCTAAATCAATCTTTATTTTTCAATATATCCTTACCACATTTGGAGACGCTGCTAATAGTAAGTCAGTAAGAATTTTAGTAATAAAATTTGAAAGCTAACTTCAAATTTTTTCAATAGATGGAGATGATGTGAAGGGGTGACGATACAAAGGCAGCTGCTTCTTCAGATGGCTCAGCAGAGCCGCCGTGAGGTCCTTTCCCCAGGGAGGCAGGTGAGAGCCGCAGTCAGCAGAGAGGCTGGGGTGGACTAGCTCTGAGTCTCACATTGCCTTTTCTCACCTACTTAGTTGAGACATTTGTCCCTGGAACTAGACTTTGTGGAGAGAGACTGAGTAACAATCCCAGACCATCCCCATTGGTTAACATATCAAGATCCGGGACTAGAGGACCTGATCACAGCTGTATATCAGGGAGTCCCAGCAAGCCAGGAGGAAGGTGGCCTACCCTTTAAATCCGGGGACATGCAAAGGTACTCTGGAGTCCAGGAGAGGGAAGCTGTGTCAGATGAGTAGAGGGAAAAGCTAAGCACAAAAGGGATCTTGCCCCATGTCCCGTGTACTTTCCTAGAAGAAAACCTCCCAGCAAGTTCCCTGGAGCAACCTAGGGTTGCCAAGGCCAGGCAGACAGAGCCGAGTTCACTGTCCCGGCTAACTCTGAGTGGTGTGCAAGGGACCCAGAAGTGCCTGTAAGCCCTTGAGCAATATAGAAGATGCTCTGTCTGGGAAGCTCGCTAGTGTGGGCCACCAAAGCCAGGGCTAAATAACCCTGGGGTCAAGGGTACAGTGAGGACCATGTAAGCCAGGAGATAAACAGGCCAGACCTCAGGGGCCCTACTATGTCCCTGACACAACAGGGGGCAACATGACTCTGGGGCAGCAGGGAGGACCTCCTGGCTAGCAGACCGTGTGGCGATGTCCACACCAGAAGCCAGAGGCTCCGGCCGGAGGCAGCATCAGGAGAGCCAGAAGGCAGTGAGTGCCTGGGCCCTCGACACTCTCCGACGCCCATCCCCATGGCCCCATCCCCATGGTCCCGTCCCAAGGACACTGCAAGTTCTCCCCCCATCTCACAAGTCAGCTTGGGAAAGAAGAGGAGATGGAGAAAAATTCCCAAGGAGACTATTTCATCTCGGAAGAGACTAAGTACCTGAGAAATGCTGTCTCTTTACATTACCGGTTAGGTTTGAATTTACCAGATTGGACTAAATGTAGCTTTCACACCTCTTATCCCGTGAGTAGGACTTCTGAGGGATACTAGACCAGCTGCAGGAAAATAAAGAGGCTTTTCTTTGTCCTGAGCATACAGAGCAAATTTATAACACTCCTGAATGAGTAACAGATAATCCCCACGGCCATTGCTGGTGGCTTATCCTCACCCTTTCCTGTGGAGCTTCGTCCAGCTATTCCCCAAATAGCCAGGCCCTGAGAGCCCCCCTTTCCCTGTCTTTTGGCAATCAGTCATCACTTGCGGAGAACCCGCTTCTCCACCGTGATCTCTCTCGTTCCGCAGCGGCCACCGCCAGGACTGAGCAGTTCCACCTGCCCGCCCCAGCTGTGTTAGGAGCTATGCCTTTAGACGCTGTCCTGTGTGGAGGGGGTGTCCAGGGGCAAAGGGCGGGGAGCACTTGAGGGCTCAAGGCAGTGGCTATTTTCCAACCAGAGTGGGAGAATTTCAGTATTTTAACAATCAGTGTAGCCAGACTGGTGTGTACTAACTGAATTCCAAAAGCTCCTACCTCTCCTCTCCCATTTCCATTCGGAGCCTCAGACTCTCTGGAAGCCACTCTTTCTCCTACTTCCCCCATTTTACCTGCCAGAGTTCCTTCCTTAACATAGTCCCAACAGCACTCTTGTAACAGGGGCTGGCACAGGGAGGAAGAGAAAACAACTGCCAGTGGGGACCTTGGGAACTCATCCAGGGCTGAATCAGGAAAAAAAAAAATGTGGCATTCATGAATCCGATTGACATTTTCCAGAGAAAATGTCCCAGATCAACATTTTCCAGAGAAACAGAAATTATAAATGGTGGCTGTATACTGGAATGAGTACTCCTGTTCCACTGTTAGATGGGTGCTTATGGGCTGGCCAAGAACCTCATTACCCTTTACGATGTTGCTTGTATGAAAATAATGCATTTAAAAGTTTCTATTGAACAATGTATAAGCAAGTCTTTCAGACACAAGCTCTTCTAATTTGAGAACTATCAGAGTGACTAAAAAAATACATTAATAAATGCTAATAAATATATTAGAAGAAACTTAAAAATATAAATACAATACAACAAGAAAGACAGTTCAGTAAAAAAATAAATCAAGGCAAAGGGAAAATAATGTTAGGAAAAATAAGATGAAGCCATACATAATTTCTGGTTTTAAAATGTGTGCCTAAAGGCAGGCCACACCTTTGGCCCTGAGCTTCCTACTAGCCAATGCAAAGAATGCAACACACTAGTTACATGATTCCTGAGATTTTATTTTGATCTTATTTTTCAGGAAAAAGACCAATTATCCCTAGTACTATAGGCTGAGAATATTTTTTCCCCTGGATCCTCAACAGAAGACTCTATGTACTGAAGTTATTGGACATAATAGCTAACATTTAATGGGAACCATCCAAGCACTTTTTCAGCATTGTTGTCTTCACTTCGCAAAAAAACTCTATGAGGCTCTTCTGAAATGAGGAAACTGAGGCTCAGAGAAGTTGGGTAACTTGGTCAGGTCATTATGCTAATAAATGGTGCGGCTGGGACTTGACTGAGTCTGTTAGCCATTTAAGTACCTGCTGTTGACCACTGCTTTATGAACAATGACCTTCTTATAATGTGTATCAACAGTCAATGATAAAAACGTGTCAACAAAGGAGTATGTTATCTTTGAACCAAAAGCCGAAGGCATTACTTACAACACAACTTTCATTTTTTATATTAAATTCTTATTTGGTACTTTCCACTTACAAATTACTAGAAATCAAAAAACATGGATGTTCTTTTACAAGCTACAAATGTTTTTCTAATAAATAAAATAGACCACATTTTCAAAATTCCATTTTCCCTTTTATGTAGATCACAGCTTTCACATAGGCTATGAAGGGTTATATCACTGTCTATGAGAATTAAAGTACAGTTGTCAATTCTAGAAGCTTCTTTCTTTTGTTAAATTTTTCAGCTCTGTGGAAAATAACTTAGTTTTTTTTTTTTTTTGCTACTTGTGAAAGAAAAATTTCCACTGAAAATCTGTTGTAAATATGGAATAGGTTATAGTTCCATCAGAGAAAAGCGAATTACTTATTTACATAGTATTTTTCTTTTGTGTCAAGTTGAATAGTGGTATTAAGTGAATGCTCACAAAGCCTCTTAAAGGCTAAGGAAAGATTACACTAAAGGCTAAACTCTGAGACAGGTTTATGTACACTGCAGTGCAATTTCCTTGGGCTTAACATCTTTTAGCCAATCTGTAGAGGATATCAGAGGGCAAAGTTTCTATCATGAAATAAGACTAATCAACCTAGTTGAATGCATGTTTATGGCAAGGTTAACCTTAATTAAGACAGGTTTTGAAGCAGTTGTCAGATGTATCTTTCAACCTGCAGTCAGAGATGCTTCTGCAGTTGAAGGACAGAAGGTCTTTTGATGGTTCTTCCATTGGCAATGTGAAAAACAAGAAGTCTTTTCAGAGGTTGTAAGTATACAAATCTGCACATTGATTAGTCCAAAATTGAGGCTAATTACTCTTAGTAAAATGTTGCATGTATAAAATAAAAGGACATTTTTATCTTAAAAGGAAATGTTTAGGTTTATCTATAAATTTTATTGGCTCTTCTACTAATAGTATGTCAGCTAATAAATACTTACTTGACTGAAGTTAGCAAAGAGTAAAGATGATATACCACTCTTGCCAAATAAATACTGCCTGGATTTAGCTGGGTTTTTTTTTAAAGGAAATTTATTTAAGATAAAGTCACTTCAAAGTTGCATATAAATTTATTGTTAAGTGTTTTATGATCTTGAAATAGATTAAATGCCTACCTCTGTTTGTTACTGCGGTACTTACTATACATTATTATTTTAATGGCCTTTCATTACTGCAGATAGCTATATTCCAAAAATTTTCATGATGTATGGACCATGAAATGACAGAGTAGAAAATTTCAGGAAAAACATTAGGGAATAATCAATGATAAGCATGAAATAAAATCTATGCTGATATTCCTTAACTCTTTCTTTAAAACTGTCTAACTAAAATACCTAATATTCAGTTCAATTATATGAATACTGCTAGAATTTCACTTTAGTCTCAGTACAAATTTATGGATAATGTACTTTGCTTCACAATCTTTGGAAGAAAGTGAACATAACTTGTACAAACTGTAGTAACCCATAAATTATCTTGAATCCAAATAGAAAAGAAATTACATAATTTCTACTTGCTTAACTATGACAAAGGTTTATCCTTTTCCATGACAATATTTGTGATGGTGCCTAGAACTTGACATTTCAAGAAGTCATGGCTGGATCTAATGACAATGAGCTTTCAGAGTGAAAAGAAGGAAGTGAAAGCAACCTGCACATAACCATCTGTCTTCAACAACACTTTCCAAGGTATGTGCTATGGTGAGATGCATCTAGAAAAGTGTGAAAGCATATGCCTTTAGTAAAAGTGAAATATGTTTTAGGGCCACTGCCAAGTGCTTCAGTATTAATTGTCTTTGTTGGTAGTACTACTTAACACTACCATGATAACTCATTTTCATTTACACTATGCTAATATAACAGAGAAAATGCTCATTGTTATTTAAAATCAAAATTAAATCTAGCTTCCTTCCAAAGCAGGGTGCTAGTGGCATCATCCAAACCAGTAGAAAAGAAATCTCTACAGTTCTCTTCTACCCTGGCAGACATGTTAGAGGAGCAAGCTATGGAGAGACCCAGGGTAGAAGGCCCATTTAGGTTGTGCTCGGAACGGAGTCAGAGGAGAGGGGCTCAGAGGCCTCTGCAAAACAAAGTGGGAGGATTGTTTGGGAGTTGCTGGGGTACCATCTCAGAAAAGGTCAAGAAAAATAACAAGAAGCCAGAGCCTGAATTGTTAATATTGCCCAGCATAATGTTTAACAATGGAGAAATCTAACATCCAATTTTAAGTTGTGTTCAACAACACCTCCCCCCAGCCCAATCGTTAGCCAAGACCTGAGTCAGCCATGTACACATACAGCCTCGTGTGAGCAGTTTTATGTGGATATTGAGGGAAATGGACTGCATTCCGAATCAGTGTAGAGCAGAGAGAAGGGAACAGCTAAGGGAAGTTAGCCATGGGGTATACAGGGAGCCCCACAAGGGCACCTCAGAGCCAGAGAGCCCGTGAAGACTAGCACCCAGGGATGGATAGAAGCTTTGCAGGAGATGTAGAATGGGGGCTGAAGGTGACATCAGCCACTCAAACTTTAAGTAGCAATGTCATTTGTCCTAGTACAAATGACTATAATGCACATTTGGGCTTAAGATTTCTCAAATGTAACAACTTCATCCACTGGAAATAAAAGCGTGGGCTAATTTTAGAATTCCTTTGTAATATTTCCAGGAAAGATGTATATGTACAATTAGAAATAGTCAAATATTTTATGCCAATGTATTTATCTAATCTTACCTTAAACTTTATTTCAATTAACAAATATATTTTGAATATCAGTACAATTATTTTCATTTTATACAATATTTTGTACAATTATTTTTGTAAACTTTTTCTTATTGGATATAAAAACAAACTTTTTACACTTCTAACTATAGCTATGAGAAATTAGCACAATCTCTATTTTCTCAGCTATATTTTTCTGCTAAAAGTATTTGATAATGAAATGCTTTTAGGCTACTCTGTTGGCCTTCCTATTTTTGAGATTTCCAATATATTAGTTCAAAAACTGAAAATATACTTAAGGAAATGTGAATTATGCTTTAGCACTAATATTCTTTTCAGAACTCACATTAATACAGGACACCTAGAATAGTGAATATGTGAAGCTACTGAGCATTGTTTTATACTTAAATAAAAGACCTTTAAGGACATCTTCCTCCATCCTAAATTTTAATTTAAGAATTTGTATTTATTTTTCTCAAAATTGTGGAAACGTTTAATTCTACTAATCTATTTTTCAAATACAAAACTTACCAGATATAGCAGTTATTTAAAAATTAATTCATTTTAATGTATGCAATCCCAGGATACATGCATCATATATGCAACAAACATTATATATATAATTGCTCAAATTCAGGGTTTGCTAAACTCAATTGCACTGATTTTAATGAACCATCATAGTGCAGCCAATGAGAGACAAATATAATCAAACCGGCACCTGGCTACTGGGCGCTAGGCAAGCATTCAGTAAATATGTGCTGATGTGGCAAGGGCTTCAGTTCACGAAGTTCATGTCTTACCACTACTGCCCTAATCAGTTGAGACAGAATTAGCACTGGCTAAATCGTCTATGTGCTGCCTGGAGGGGTTTGTTGAGGGTAAGACTCTGAAGACAGAGATTAAGGGGTCCTCATCCTCCTAATGTGCTGGGCATCCAGGATTAGAGCTCTGGGTCAGAGAAATCCAGCCTGAATGCAGACCTGAGCACCCCCGCACCCGCCCACTTTGGGATTATTAGACAAGCTCTGAACTTAAAATTTATATCCTAGTCTGCACTTTTACTCAAGAGCATTTCATCTGCTATAGCAAAGTGACCTTAGTTCACAATTTGTTTACATGGGTCTAAACTAGAAGTGGATACCCTGAAAATGTGAAAGTTAGTATTTAAAGAATCACATGTTGATCATATGCTTCCATATCCCCAAAATGGTAGTTCTGGAACAACACAGATTTGGAGCTTTAAGTATCTACCTGGCTGATGAAGGGAAAAATCAGATTAACGTCAGAACATTGCCTTGAAAGTACTCTGATTGTATTTGCTTTAAAATATATATATTTGGTTTAGGGCAGTGAAACTATTCTGTATGATACTATACAGGTGGGTACATGACATCGTATATTTGTCAAAACCACAGAATGTACAACACCAAAAGTGAATCCAAATGTAAACTATGGACTTTGGGTAGTAATGATGTATCAATGTAGGCTCATTGATCGTAACAAATATACACTCTGGTGCAGGATGTTGATAATGGGGGAGGCTGTGTTGGGGGTGGGGGAGTATATGGTAAACATAAAACTGCTCTAAAAAATAAAAATATATAATACATAATTTGAGGCATACAAATGATAATGGCCATAACATGAAGCAAGGCAATGCTTTTTTTTTTTAAAGAAAATTTGGGTATCAATAGATGTGATAGTGATAAATAAATAAATACAAGTTCACAAATATGATGATGAAAAGAAATGAGGGAACCCAAGTGGAACCCAGAACTGTAACACACAGTAATTACAGATGTCAATGACCCATTGTCCTCCCCAGGGACTTCCATGACATATGGACATTTCTGTAGACACTGGAAATAGCTTGAATTTTAGATAAAAATTTGGTGGACTGATTAAAAAATAAACCACCATACTGGAAGTGTAACAAAATGTTACAGATTAGGTTCAACCTTTCTAGCATTATAAAAAGAAAGAAAGGCAGACCCAACGACCATGGAATTAAGAACAAATATGGTTCCCAGGATGACTTTAATGGTAAATCAGATGATACTTGTCTCTGATGCCTCCTTTCCCATTGGCCTGATAGCACTTAGTCTCCACTTATTTCATTGAATTTGTGACTAATGGTGAAAAAAATGCTGCTGTGCTGTTGCAGAGAATGGACCCTACAGAGCCTCGTAGAAACATGCCTATGCCTGGTGAACCCGGTATTTCAGAAGAAAGGCATTTGTGCCAATTATCTAGTGGAATGACATTAGAAGGTAACCGCGTTGCCTCTATAGCACTAGACACTGTTGCTGCCCTACCTTACATCTCCCTGGCCTCCCTCTGAGTTACCTGCAACCAGGGAGGTCTTTTCCCATCTCAAGCACCTGCCTCTCTGTTTTTCAGTCTGAAGATTTTCTCCTGCACCACAGGAACTTGCTGTGTCTAGCTCAAGCATGACCCAGATGCGATGGAGAATTGTGCCCACCACCAATGGCCAACAGATATCAATGCGTAAATGGCCAACTCTTTGTCCTTCATGAGGACACTTCTGAGGCGTGTACCACAAGGTTTCTTAGAGGGTCCCTCAGCTTAGAGGGTTGAGCACCAGTTGCCCACAGTGACAACCTGCACATTAACTCTCCCCTTACTGGCTTTTTCCTTTCGGGTTTTACTTCCCTATTCCTAGGGCTTCCTAGGACCATCTCCCAAATAAACTATTGGGGATCCCAAAGTAAGACAGTCTCATCTGCATGGCTTTTTGCAAAGGTGACATGGCTGAGGAAGACAAGCAGTTCTCTCCCTTCTAAGCAATTCTTGCTCGTCTCCCTTTTTTCCTTTTCCTTTTCTTCTCCTTCTCTCTGACTTGGCTCTGACAATACATAGAATGCAAGCAGAGCATTGTATTTTTTAAACAGCCTTATTGAGGAATAATTGATATAAAAGAACTGCACATCTTTAATGTGTACAAATTGACGAATTTGGGCATGTGCATGCACCCATGAAACCACTACCACAAGCAACGTGATAGACACATCCAATGCATCCCAATGTTTCCTGTGTCCCTTTGTTTTTGTTTGTTTGTTTTTGTGGTAAGAACACTTAACATGAGATCTATTCTATTAACAAATTTTGAAGTGCACAGTAGATAAACCTGGAGGACATTATGCTAAGTGAAAAAGCCAGTTACAGCAGGACAAATACTGCATGATTCCACTCCCACGAGGTATCTAAAATAGTCAAATTCATAGAGGCAAAGAATGTAATAGTGGTTGCCAGAGACTGGGGGGTGGGGGAAGTGGGGAGTTGCTGTTCAGTGGGTATAAAGTTTCTTTTATGCTAGATGAATAAAACTGTACAACATAGTGCCTATAGCACTACATTTTATAACTTCAAAAATTCTCTCTCACTTATGAGTCAGTTCAAACTTGTGCTAGAGACCATCAATTCATGACATAAATCAAATTTCAACAATTTTTCAAAATGAAACACCAAGTTGTGTCCCACATTGCTTTGTTGTACAGTGGTCTGGGGGAGAAGGTGGCTGTGCACCAAATCTCACACGGAGCACCTGAGATTTCAAGCTGTGGGGCAGTGTCCTCGCCAGAGTCACGAGTCCAGCCCACATCTGACCCAGCCTGTATCCTTTGTTGGCATTCTCCATGGCTTACAGGTTCTAATCCTGACTGTGCCGTGGTCACTAACCTCTCTGAGGCCACTATCAGAGAGGAAATTACACTGACCTGACACATACACAGTGAAAATAAATGGAGATAGAGAACTTAATGTGTGTGTGTGTGTGTGTGTGTGTGTGTGTATATTTGCCATTTATATGTATAAATGGCAAAAGCCAATGTTAGGTGACCCATGGACCTGAATTTCCAATTTGATCTGCAGGGTTAGCTCTGAAAAAGAAGCTAAAGAAGTGACTCCATATTTAAATAACACTAAATCTTTACCTTTTGAACCATATGAAGGAATTAACTATTTTAAAAATTACATCAAATATACACACAAGGAAGGAGAAAAGAAAGAAGGAAAGAAAGATCACGACTTTGAAATGCAGAACATTTCCTTTCTAATTTTCTTTTCATCAAACACAGTTGTAGGTATCTCAGATTCTTTTTTTAAAAAAAGTGATGATTGAGGATGAAGGAGAAGCTAAAATGACCTGTTTGACTAATACATGTTTAATATTTAAAATTATTCAAAGGCTATTAATAGTTAACAGGAAAATGTAAAGCAAATATTATCCCTTTAACAACAGTCCCTTTTTCTATCTACTAGGTTCTGAAGATAATGCATAAGAATACTTGTGTTTATGTAAGCTTGGATATAATTCGGTCACTTGTTCTAATTAAGCACAGTCTCATGCAGTCAGCCTGTAACCACTCTAATTAGATATATTTTTAGCCAGTAAGAAGATTTTCCCCCTTCATTTTCTGTTTTAATCTTATCAACTAAATAGAAATATTTTCCAAAGATTGAACATATGGGAGAATTAATGCATTTGTCCCTCTGGAAATATAAGAATCAAAATAAGCTGTAAGAAAGGAAGTTGGTATTTCTGGAATCTTGCAAGGCTGGTTTAATTTTATTATTGCTTGCAGTGTGGTGTGGTGTTACCTGTGGACTCCACAACAAGTTCCAAGGGCATATTGATAAAACACTGAGTTCAACAGTTATACCTGGGGTTTTTGTGAAACTAAAAGCTTGTTGTAGCTAGTCTTCCCAAGTGTGGGGAAAATACAAAGGGCTTTCATTGTGTTCAAGAAGAATTCAAATAGTTTACAAAAAGTAGAGTTATTTGTTAATGTGTCCATCTGGGTTTTTTTAGAACTTCATCAGTGGCGAGAGATGTTGATGACAAACCCAGTGGTGGCCGTGAACCCTTTATTGACAGCTTCAGGGCAGCAGAGGATCCCACTGGTTCCCTTACCATTTGGACCTCCAACTGTGGACAGGTATTTCTCTCCCATGTAATATTTCAAAGAAAAAAACCCGGATAATTATTAAGTTTTGAAATGCTGTTAACCCCAGTGTTGTTTTATTGCCTAATGTTATTTCAGTGACCTGTGGTGCAGTAATTCAAGTCAAGGTGCTCTGCTGGCCTCACCTTCAGGACAGCTGCCATCCTTTCCCTAGAGGTCTGCTTGACCTACTCACTCAGCAAATAGCTAAGGAACACTTTACCATGCCACAGGCATTGTGCAGGTACAAACATTGGTGTATTAGTCTTCTAGGACTGCCACAGTAAAACACCGCAGACTGGATGGTTTAAATAACAGAAATTTATTTGTCCAGCTCTGGAGGCTGTAAGTCCAAGATCAAGGGTTGATTTCTGGCAAGACCTATCTTCTGGTTTGCAGACAGATGGCTTCTCACTGTGTCCTCACATGGCCTCTCCTCAGTGAGCATTTGCAGAGAGAGACAGAGAGAGAGAGAGAAATTGATCTGACATCTCTTCCTCTTCTTAAAAAGACACCAGACCAGGAGCAGTGGTTCATGTCTATAATCCTAGCACTCTGGGAGGCCAAGGCAGGAGGATCACTTAGGCCAGGAGTTTGAGACCAGCCTGAGCAATGTAGCAAGACGCTGTCTCTACAAAAAAATTTAAAATTAGCCAGGTGTGGTGACACATGCCTGTAATCCCAGCTACTCAGGAGGCTGAGGCTGGAGAATCACTTGAGCCCAGGAGTTTGAGGTTGCAGTGAGCTATGATTATGCCACTGCACTCCACCCTGTGCAACAAAGCAAGACTCTACCTAAAAACAAAACAAAACCAAAACCACCCTTATAATATCATTTAATCTTAATTGCTTTCTTAAAGACCCTATCTCCAAATATAGTCACATTGGGGGTTAAGGCTTCAACATATGAATTTGGGGGCGGGGGGAACAATGAAGTCCATAACAGTTGGGTATCTTGGATTTCCTGTGATAGAACAATTTTTTTCTTTTCAATAAAAATGAAATTATAAGTAAATTTTGCATACTTTGGCAGCATCCTATCTACCCTTCTTTAGAATATTTTGATATTCTGGGGAGAAAGTAAGACCCATTATTTATTCTTATTTATGGGTTGTGAACAACAAAGTTGTTCTAGAAACCACTGAAGTTCAGCAAAATAAATAATTTGTCCACCCAGATTGTCAAATATCAATTCCAGATGGCAAACCCAACCAACGTATGTCCATTAAATGAGAAAAGAATTTGCAATCAGAGCAGAACTTTGGTCACAAAAAATCAGAGATTTTGATTGATTTGATTAGATCTTTTTTCCAGACATCCCTAAAACTTAACTTTCCTGCTTTCTCTGTTTTGTTGTCAGCTGGGTCAGTCCTTCCTTAGTAGAGTTCTTCCTCCTAATCTTTCTTACTATATTTCAACTTAAACCTATAGAGTGCAGGACTTTTCTACTTCATTTTGGGAAAAGATGATAGAATCCCATATGGCGACAGCCGGCACGGTGGCTCACGCCTGTAATCCTAGCACTCTAGGAAGCCAAAGGGGGAGAATTGCTTTGGCTCAGGAGTTGGAGACCAGCCTGAGCAAGAGTGAGACCCGTCTCTACTAAAAATAGAAAAATTAGCCAGGCATCATGGTGTGCACCCGTAGTCCCAGCTACTTAGGAGGCTGAGGTAGGAGGATCGCTTGAACCCAGGAGTTTAAGGTTGCAGTGAGCTATGCTGATGCCACTGCGCTCTACCCGGGGTGACAGTGAGACTCTGTCTCAAAAAAAAAAAATAAATAAATAAAAGAATCCCATATGGCAATAAAGAAATCTTACTGTCTAAGTAATGGAAATTTTATGCAACTCCAGCCTCATTTCACCTATTTTATATCTTTTTTTTCCCTAGAGATGTATTGCCTTCCACTGTAGCTCCAACTGATCCAAGACAGTTTTGTGTTCCTTCCCAATTTGGATCCTCTGTCCTACCAAATGCAAATATGCCAAATATGCTGTCCAATCGTGTCTGCTCAGGTATGAGCAATAGATGTTTGGTCCTCATCTGTAGAGCCACTGGGAACTGGATGGATGCATTAAGTTTGACATCATTTTACTGCTAAATTTTGGAGAAAGAGCTGTGTGGTGGTTATGCATGTAGTTTCTATGATTGTTACCTAAGTTCAGATTGTGGTACCACCACTGTGTAAGCAAGTGTAAGTTAGTTAACTAACTCATCTAAACGTTAATTTATTCATTCATGAATAACATGAAGAATTGCAATATTACTATTTGTCTTAACTTATACATAAGGAGAGGAGATCTGAGAATTAATGGGGCTTGGGAAGTTTATATTTGGCTTGATAGGTCATAGTGAGAACCTGGCTTTTATTCTGAGTAAAAGTAGAAAGGCTTTGAGGAGCTTGAACAAAGAAGTGACAGAATCTTACTTAAATTTTACCAGAATTATTCTGGCTGCTGAAATGGGGAGAAACTTGATAGGATCAAAGTTCTAGGAATAATGGGCTATTGGAATAGCCAAAAGATGACGGTTTGGCCTTGGATGGTGACAGTAGGAATAATATGAAGTGGTTGGATTCTGTAATTATTTTGATGGTAGAAACAATAGGATTTCCTGGCAATTTGGATATGAATGGTGAAAGAGAGATGTATCAAGTATGACATCAAAAATTTTGATCTCAGTAATTGGAAAGATAGAGCTGCTATTCACTGAGTTGAGAAAGATACTGAAAGGAACAGAATTCTTGGGGAGGGAGAGAGAAAGGAGGAGCAGCTTGCTCATGTTATATTTGAGATGCCTAATAGATACCCAAGTGGAGATGTCAGGAAGGCCTCTGAAGTTCTGTGACATGTTTGTACAAATAAGGGAGAGTAAGGGCTTGGAAAATTTTATAGTGGCCAGGTGCAGTGGCTTGTGCCTATAATCCTAGCATTCTGGGAGGCCAAGGCTGGGAGGATTGCTTGAGGTCAGGAGTTCAAGTCCAGCCTGAGCAAGAGCAAGACCCCTGTCTCTACTAAAACAAGGAAAAAATAAGCTGGGAGTGGTGGCCTAGCTTAAAACAGAAAAAAATAGGGCGTGGTGGTGCACACCTGTAGACCTAGCTACTTGGGAGACTGAGGCAAGAGGATCTCTTGAGCCCAGGAGTTGGAGGTTGTAGTGAGCTATGATGATGCCACTGCACTCTAGCCAGGGCAACAGAGCAAGACTCTGTCTCAAACAAACAAACAAAAAAAAAATTAAAAAAAAAAAAGGAAAATTTTATAGCAACTTGACAGAGTAATTTTATATCTGTTAACCTAATAATTTTTAAATTGTGCTTGTATTTGTCCTTGTTTTCATTTCAATTTCCTAGGAATTCATTTTGTTATAGTTTTTAAAAATATTGATCCATAATGGGATAGAAATGTAAAAAGAAAATTAGGAAAAAACTGGTTCCTCACCATAGATGGTCAGAAAAGCACCAGGATAGATTCTAAGTGCATTAGGAGTCCAGAGAAAGGAAAAAATCAATATAGCATGAAGTTACCAGGCAAGAATAGAACCTTGAAATCTGGTGATGCTGCTGTTATTTCAAGATATTTTGGAAGGTTGTCATGAACAAAAAAGGATGTAATTGCTGCTCAACTCCATTGAAATCATTCTGGAAAAAGTATTTTACCTCAAATACACTGAAAAATATATACAGAGAACTTTATATAAATTTATTTTATCCACTTAAATCCTCATTGCATTTATTTTCTGAGATTTCAGTACATCAGGAAACACTTTAAAATTTTTTTTATATTTAATTATTATGGGTACATAATAGCTGTATATTTGTACAGGGTACATGTGATGTTTGGTTATAGGCATACAATGTGAATTAATGAGAGCAGGGTAATTGGGGTATCCATCACCTCAGGCATTTATCATTTCTTTGTGTTAGGAACATTTCAATTCCACTCTTTTAGTTATTTTAAAGTATACCCTGGTTATAGTCACTTTGGTGTGCTATCAAATATTGTTCCTTCTATCTAACTATCTAACTGTATTTTTGCGTCCATTAACCATCTTCACTTTGTTTTCCCCTCCCTGCTACCCTTCCCAGCCTCTGGTAATCACTATTCTACTCTCTGTCTCCATGAAATAAGTTATTTTAATATTTAGCTCCCACATATGAGTAAGAACATGCAACATTTGTCTTTCTGAAGAAGTGATTTAAAAAAAGAGAGGTCAACTAATTCCTCTTGTAAAAAAAATAATCGGTTTTTATTTCAAAAGCAAGAGATCAAGGTGGGAATAAGTGGGGAGATGTTGGTCAAAGAGTATAAAGTTTTAGTCAGACAGGAGAAATAGGCTCTAGAAATCTATTGTACAGCATAATGACCATAGTTAATATACTGTATACTTGAAAATTACTAAGAGGGTAGATTTTAAATCTTTTCACCACACAAAACAAAATACGTATGTGAAGTAAGGCATATGGTAATTTGCTTGATTTAATCATTCCATAATGTCTGCATATACCAAAACATAATGTATCCCATAAATATTAATATATACAATAAAAAAGACCCAAAAAGGCAAGAGATCAAGAGGTTCACAAATCATTTCATCTTTTCCCATTTGAAATATGGCATGAAAATGTCACCAATCATGAGTGCAGCAATTAAAGAACCAAAAAATTATCTAGTGTTTATCATACTATCACCAAAGTGACTTTAAGATACTGATAACCGTTTCCAACATTGTGTTCAACTGGTGGGTTTTTTGTTTTTTGAAGATACTGTTTTAAATCATTATATTTTATTATTTTTAAATGCACGTTCTTAATTTGTTTGTGGGGTGGGATGGTGGTTTTCTTTTTTTAAGGTTGGGGCATTTTACCACCCGAATCCGTAAAGGCAGTGGCCAGAAGGAATGAAATGATTCAGAGGCATCATACTGCCAGGTAATTTAGTAATGTTGTTTTATTTATTTACTATTCATTCACTTGCTCATTTGTTTGTTGCATATGGTTGGTTAAAGATAAAAGCAAGATTAGAAATCACAGTAGTATTGGCCCACAGACTGTAATAGTTTATCAATGTCTCATAATTTAAATGCTATGATTCCTCTGAAATTCATATTGGCGTTTCTGTCTTAAATGACTTCAATTTTACCCAAAGATAGGAGCCAATTTGCCAACCCAACTTCAGAGTATGCCATCAGAGCTCAGCCAACCCCATGTCAGCCCCCCAGCGGCCTTCGGCTACAGCAGCCAGGAGAAAGCAAAGCGCAGCAGTAATGACTGCAGTGTGGCTCCAGGGTGACAGGAGACATAGGATCAGTTTTGTCAGCACTGAAGCCTCAGTGGTCCAGGTGATGACCCGTGAGCAAAGTGAAGTTAGCAAAAGCACCAACCAGTCTTTCCCTTCCCCCTCTGCCAGCTGCTTGCGTTGATTTATAAACACCGAGACTCGCGTTACCTAACTGCCTTTCTCGAGTCCCACTAAGGTTGTTCTGCAGAGTTTAACACAATTGACTGCCACACAAAACAGAAACTTTTCCTTGGGGCCACAGTGTTTTATTACGAAAATAGAATAAAAACTTCAAGTGTAATGTAAAGGTAAACATAAACAGAAAAATGAAATGTATTGACTTCTATTCATTTACTCCATGTTTTTGGAATTAAATTGTCAATATTAATTGTAACAATAAGAACATCAACAGGTAAGATTTTATATATGCTTCATGTGGCTCTGGGGTCAAAACTAGAGTGAGTTAAATACAACTCTCATGGCAGTTAATGTGGTAAAAACCTCTTCCCAGTACTTTAGGTTCTTTTTTGAGAGTTAATCTCTGGCAAGAACCTCCCTGTGCTGTGAAACTCCCCTCCCTGTGACATTTGCCCTGTTAGAGATTACGTTCTACAGACTGGCCGTGGGCTTCCATTGTGAGACTCAGGCAAACCCCTCACCTTCAGATCTTACTCTATGTTCCTTCCCAGTGGCTTTGTGGGGGATTCGTGTATCCAGTGGACAAAATTCAGATAAACAGTGAGAGGACACAGGAGAAGCAGAGGTGCTACTTTGGGGAAAGCAAGGGGACGTTAAATTATATTTCTAATGGTTTTCTTAGGATGCCTAAGATATATTGTTTTGTTTTTAGGACAGAAATGGAAATGTATGCTATCTACCAGCAAAGGAGAATGGAAAAAGTTAATCCCAAAGGCCTAGCGGGCCTGGGGGTGCCATTCCTCTACGGTTCCAGTGTCCCCGCGGGCCCAGCCGCCTACCATGCCAGAGGCATGCTCCCTGCCAGTGACCTGCACTTCCACAGGAGCGCCCTCAGAAACCTGCAGGGAAACCCCATGCTAGTGGCCACTGGACCACACTTTACCGAGAGCTGGGGACAGAAATGTCGTCGACTCAGGAAAGGTACAGGGAATCAGAAAGTTCTGGACAGTGATACTGAGAGTTCCAAAAGTCAAACAGAAAAAAAACTCCTAAGCCAGACTCATGCATTTCCCTATGAAGAGGATCAGTATGCAAAAGACCCAGAAATTGAAGCATGTGACGACGATCTGAAGTCAATTGAAACCAATGAGAAGCCAAGTATAGCCCTTCCCGACCCCTGTGGCGAGTTCGAGCCCGCCTATAGAAAACCCTGGGGATCTCACACTGCTCCCCTGGAGACAAAGACCTGGGATGGTGAGAAAGAGGCTTCAGAACACGTGTTTGCAGACTGCGGTGAAAACAGTGGGATTTGCCCTCCACTCCCTCAATCATCCCTGCCAGGTGGGTGTGCAGGGGCCAGTGGCAGATCCTCGTTAACCACAGGTTGTCAAATCCTTAGTTATTACAAAGTGATCTGTAACCATCATGCCTCTCTTTAGGCTTCTTTTTCTTAGTCCTGTTTAGAATTACCTCTTCTTGAAGTCACTTTATTACATCAGTTCCAATAAGCCATATGAGTGAAACTAGTCTTGTTTACGTATTGCTATATGGAGAATTTGCAACAAAGGCTGGGCAGGCAAGTGTCAGGAATTTGGGGAAAATCTACCAGAATTTTAAACTAAAATTTTAATTTAATTTACTGTTAACTTCTTCAGCACAAAATAGAGAAGCTTCTTGCTTAAAAGGTAGAATTCTATCTTCCCTGTATCTAAGTGTAGGGAAAAAATAGGCAATTAAACAGAAGCATTATCTTAAGTGTCCACTACTGTTGTAATACCTTCTAATCTGTAAGTATTAATGTGCTACCCCCCGGAAAACACATACTGAATAGTTTTATAGAATTTCATTAGATAAAAATATTTTAAAACATAGGGATTGTGGGGTGTGCGTAATATAGCCACCAGATCAACTGCTTTCCTACAAAGTGTTAGTTTGCCATTTTGGTAAAGATATATTCATGCCTCACCTAGAGAGCATGATAATCACATAATATCATAGAACATAGTAGCATTAATCTGGAGACTTAAATCTAGAACTTCTTTGTATACCTAAAATAATGCTATCATTAAAGATCCTTTCAGCTCTAAGCTTCCGCTCTTCCTTGGAAATGTTATACCACAAAATAATTTGCTTTCTATTTTGAAGGAACACATGCACTGGTTACAGCTGGGGGAAATCTTTCTTTGGACGAAGATATTCAGAAATGGACTGTGGATGACGTGCACAGCTTCATTAGTGGCCTTCCAGGTTGTTCAGACTATGCTCAGGTGACTTAATATTGAAGTATTTTCTTAAAAGTAAGACTGTTTGAAATATATTTCCTATATAATGAGTTCTGTCAAACTTACATTTTTACCCTAGAGAGGATTCCTACCACCCTCCCTTTTCTATGCCAGTCTCCCCTGGGACAGGTGCCTCTGACTGGTAGAGCTTGGGTCACTCCAGCATCAGGGGAAGTGGGGAGAGCCAATATCTGGCTTTAGTTTCTGTCCCACCAAGACTCCTAAAAAGTGGGAATTCTCCCAAAATTAGAAGGAAGTTCAGAGGCTAAATATCCAAAAAGAATGAGAAATGTCTACTACATTCCCTACTCATCTATATAGCAAACATTTTTGGAATGCATACTTGTGTATTAGGAGTTTTAGACTGCTCCTGATAAATAACAGAAATATATACTTTATTTTAAAAAGGACAAGAAACCAATAGACCTGAAAAGTAGGAAATTAATTATTTTTAAATTCTGTATTTATGCTGGGACAATATAAAAAATGCACACACATATAATTCAATCTGGTAGGTAGATACTATTTTTTAGAATTATAAAATGTCAGGACAGTTAGCAAGAAACTAGCCTCACTCATATGAGAAAGTTGGTGACAAAAGTCATGGGTTGGTAAGTTTTAGAAGTTTATGTCAATGCTACATTTTCATGCATATAGTTTACTTTTTTGAGTGGTTTAATAATAATTCTAAGCAACAAAATGTCTACTAAATCTAGTATCATTGTCTTTGGTTTATATGTTAAAGGAAAAGAAAGCAAGACAAGAACATTGTGGTTTAATGGCATCATAATTAACTAATGCTAGAACTGATTTTTTTCAGATCTCAGTTTTGTGAAATATTTTCCTATAGGGTGCTGTTGTTAATTATTTTTATTTTTTTCTTTTTATTATTATTGTTTTGGTTCTGTGTATGGGACTTATAGGAAAGCTATATAGAGTAGTAACTAAGAGTATGGCTTTTGAAGCCAGAAAGTACAAATTCAAATCCTGGCTTTTCTATTTTCTGGATGCGAGACCTAGGACAAGTTGCCTCTCTTTTCTGTGCCTGAGTTGTTTCATCTGTAAAATGGGGATAATAGCAATAATACATTTTCAAGGGACTGTTGTGAGCATTAAAGAGTGCCTGGCACCTTGTCAGTATTCAATAAATACTAATTCCATTATTATATCCTAAAGAAAACAGAGCCTCAGGTTACTTATGAGGCAAATTGTATTTTTCAAGTCACCCGTTTTTGTGTTTTTACATAATCTGATAAAAAATTGTCCTGTTCAATGAATATAACCCTATTATTTTATTATTAGTCATTAGTCATGCCTAAGTCACTTTTAAAATTTATCTATACCACTTATCAAGTGCCACATCAACCACTGGTACAAGGAAGTTACTAAATTCTGATAACCACCAGAAACTAGCAACCCCTTGTAAAATGGGCATGTGATTGCTGACTTCTGATAGGTTGAGTTTGTTTGAACTCTGATTATTTTTAATCAGTCAGTGATCCATAGACATAAAAATGTAGTTTATAATAATTGATCATGCAATAAATAATGCTACATGCATTTCATACCTGATAATCCCAAATGTCCCGTTTTGGGTACTTAGAAGTCACATCAACATGAATACTCCAAACTTTGCTGACTCATTATCTCTCACTAACAGATGTCAGTGCCGCTTCCACACCCCAAGAAGTGGTACCAGTGGTTTCTAGGTGTTTCTCAAATGTGTTTAGGATTAAGTCCTGCTTTTGTGTCCTCATTAAAGTCTACCCCCTCCAAGTGACTGTAGGTGTCATCAATTGAAACGTGCCACTGCTCTGCTGTGCACGTCTGCTCTGCTCTGCGATGTTATTTTGTGCAGAAATGGGAAGACACCCCCTACCCAGGTGCAGTAGCCCTAAAGCAGCACTTCTTGTGCACAAGTCTCACGAGGACCCTTGTCTAAAATGTCCCACAGGTTTTACTCACAGCCTCTCTTTAAACAGGTCGGACCAAGCCCCTGGGACCAGTCGGGGTTATACCCACCATCTTCCCTCTGTCGTCTCATTCCTCACCTCTGCCTTAGGTACCTATGCAGCAACCTCCAACCACTAGCCTCCTGTAGGTAGAAAAGAAATTCAGAAAAAAATAACCACAATGAATACGCAAAGCCCCTATGCAAATGAACTCTTTAAAAAAGATGTAGAAAGAGGGTTGGTGGCTCAGCTGTTTAGGAACATATAGACACCCTATAGCCCATTTTGTTTGTTCTATGTAAATGTCTAGTTCAAAATCCTTAGCAGATAAAATATTCTCTCTCTAAAAATAACTAAAATCACTAAAAATATGTGTGCATTTATATTGCACACATGGCCCAAAGTGAAGGGGCACATCTGAGCGACAGGAACGTGTACTGTGTCCTTGCCTCAGGCTCTGAGTACATCCACCATGACTGAGGGTCAGGTCCTTGCACATTTCAGTCCCTGGCTGCCAACCCACCTCCGTCTGAAAATTTATCCATGTGGTTCCTCCTCCTTTGGAGGCTCACAGATGGTCCCTTCAGCCCTCACTGGAAACCCTACAAAGGAAAGAGAAATGAGGTATGATTTCCACCATAAATATAATTAACCATGTTCATCAGCACTCCCTTTTCTGAATGGCAGTGGGATAGAACAGGGGAAATCCTAGATCAGAATCGTGAACTGTTATTTTATATGTTGTTATTTTTTAAGTTGCCTAACTGGCAAGCTGTGTGTCTCGCAACTCAACCTTTTCTACATTGGTTCTCTCATTCATAAAAACTACTGATAATAACACTACTCTTAGGTATTATGCACCATGTGCTAGGCACTGTGCTAGGCACATCATTTAGATCATCTTTTAAATATAATTTAAACCATCATTCTGCAAAAAAGATATTAAATCCAATTTTGCAGCTGAGTAAAACTGAGCATCAAGTCAGCTAAAAAAGTAAGTACTTAAAAAATGTGTATGTGACTTCAAACCTGTCTTTGTCATTATAATTACTCTATATGGAGGATACTAAGCCATACAGTTTCCAGCCAAGGATCCCTGGGCCCCTAGGAGTTCTAAAGATGGTAATAGAGATCCTTATGCTGTTTTGATATTTCAAAAACACCTAAGAGAAATCATACATTCCCCCAAGATAAGGCTACGCAGACCAGCTCAAACTGCCAGCCTTTTTGCTTTGGCCCAAATGAAGTTAATATTAGCCATTTTCTGTGATTTGCTTAAAATAAGAAAAGAAATAATTAATAAATTTAGTTTGCAAATTACAAAATCTATTAGAACACAAGGCTCTTCCTGGAACAGGAAGCTTTCCAAGAATACCCTATCTTTCAGCTAGTCCTGAGACGTGGAACACACAGTGGAAACAAGCCAATGTGTTTCCTCTTGTCGTGGAGCTCGTGGTCCAGGAGACCAGTGAGCCGCCCCACCTCAGTGTGAGTGTGCTCCCGGTGGGGTATGAGGCACGGTAGGAACACACAGGAGGGACTCGTAGCCTCCTAAAGGAAGAGGCTTCTAAAGTGAGACCTGAAAGTGAGGAGGGGAGGGGAGGCAGGAGGGAGGTAAAGGAGGAATTTCCAAGGGAGGGCCAGAAGCCAGAGAGAACTTAGTGCGGCTGCTTAGAGAGCAGTTTCCAGTGACACAGGGGGCCAGGGCCAAGGTGGGAGAGGTAAGAACAGCAAGATGGGAGAGGTAGAAGGGGCCAGGTCACAAGAGCCTAGAAGACCCAGTATAGGATTGTGACTTTATCCTAAAGGCAGTGGAAGTTTTAAGCAGAAGTGGCATGATTAGCTTTATGATTCAGAAAGGTCACTCGGGTTGCTTTTATGAAAATAGCTTGAAGGGGACAAGACCAGAAGGGAAGTCGCCTCAGATTAGCAATAATGGAGCCTCATCCAGGGTAGGAGCAGTGGGGGCGTGAATTCCTACCTAAGAGGTAGATTTGGCATGAATTAGCTTCTAAGTTAAAGACACATATAAGGGAGCCTCCAGCATACAGAAACAGTCATTAAAGGCAAGCGAGAGGCTGAAATGAACAAGGGAGACAAGGAGGGCCAGGGTCAGAAACCAAACACGTAAGGACTGACACAGAAGTAGGAGCCAGGAAAGGTGACCTTGAGGGAGAGGGCAGGGGAGCACCCAGGAGGGAGTAGCCTCATGGCAACAAGCGAAGAGCATTGTTCAGGAAAGCGCGGTCAACAATGTCAAATGCAGCCAGGGACTTCAGAAATAAGAGGACTGAAAAATGTCCACGTGTTTGGTACAACGGAGTCACCAGGTTGGATGGAATGGTGGGGGCAGAACTCAGACTGCTTGAGACTGAAGAATGACTGGAAAGTGAGAATATGAAAGCTGGGAGCATCTAAACCCTTCTGAGAAATCTGGCTGTGAAGGGAATGAGAGACACAAGGCAGTATCTAGAGATGGAGTTTGTATACTTGCATTATTATTGCTTGTTTAATGATGGTGGAGACTTACTTAAATGCCAGTGGGAAAGAGCCAGTGGAAGAGGAGAGGTGGGAGACAAAAGAGGGGGTCATCCATCGAGCGAGGCCGTGACGTGGAGGGGCGAGGACCCACAGCGTACCTGGAGAGGTACAGCAGAGGGGGCGGGGCGCGGTGGCTCACACCTGTAATCCTAGCACTCTGGGAGGCCGAGGCGGGAGGATCGCTTGAGCTCAGGAGTTTGAGACCAGCCTGAGCAAGAGCGAGACCCCGTCTCTACTAAAAATAGAAAGAAATTAGCCAAACAACTAAAAATGGAAAAAATTAGCCAAGCATGGTGGTGCGTGCCTGTAGTCCCAGCTAGCCAGGAGGCTGAGGAGGTAGGATCACTTAAGCCCAGGAGTTTGAGGTTTCTGTGAGCTAGGCTGATGCCACGGCACTCAGCCTGGGCAACAGAGCGAGACTCTGTCACAAAAATAAATAAATAAAATAAACAAATAAATAAACAGCGGAGGGGCCCCTCTTCCATTGTACCAGGGCAGTGAGAGAAGATACAAGTTTTTAGGTTTATTGGCCAGAATTAGAGGAGTTCTTATCTACTGGTTTCTTTATTTTTCTTTTCTTTTTTTTTTTTTAAATTAAAAAGCTATATGATCTGCTGAAAATGGGAGGACTCCTTAGAGTCTAAAATTTGAGGAGGATGGGGAAAGCTTGAAACAGATGGGAGAGAAATCTCATGAGTGAACACAGAAGGATTGCTAGGCAAGTTGAAGCTGGAGATCATGAAATTACGGTCCTATCAATCTGTCTAGTTTTTTGTATCCATCTCTTTATCTGCCTGGACTCTTTGTCCACCCAGAGCCTGCCTGGCTCTTCTGACTCTGTCGTGGAAGGCATGGCCACATCCACTACAGAGTCAGAACAAAAGTGGCCCTGCTGCAAAGGCCCAGCGGTGGCAGCTCTCACCTGCACTTCCTGTCCTCTCTGCACCATATGCCGAAGGCAGCGGACAGAGGACACTACATCTGTAAATGTGAGCGATGAAACTTGTCTGTAATGGGTTTTACCCACATTCCTCTTCTCAGAGTATTTTTTCATTCATTGATGGATCCAGCAATGTTTATTTCGCATCTTCTACCATATACCAGCCACCGCGCTAGGGCTGCATTGGTAAATGAGGCATGGACTCTGCCTCAAAGAATAACTATTTGAGGTTGGAGTTGAGTTCCATAAACAGAGAATTACACTCTACTCCAAGGGTTATTAAAGAGCACAATGTACCCTTGGAGCACAGAAAGGAGAGCAACTAAAAAGCAGTTTTATAAATCTTTCTGCCATCCTCAGGCTTAATGTATCCTCCAAAACTTTTATCTATATATAAAACAAGAACTTTTTTTTTTAAAAGACATTTGGACAAAATTAACACCTTTTGTGTTTATTAAGGTATTTAAAGATCATGCAATTGATGGAGAAACTTTGCCATTACTCACAGAAGAGCATCTTCGAGGCACTATGGGATTAAAACTAGGGCCGGCACTAAAAATTCAATCACAGGTATGGTGATTTTACATAACTAAATATGTATTAATGGCGTGAAGCTTAAGAGAAATATGTTACTTTTATCCTGTTATGATATAAGTAATACCATTTAACCGCTCTATTAAGCTTTTCCTCCTCTGTGGTTGGGGACATGATGGAAATGAGGGAATCCAGTAACATTGAATGGGGTGTACCACATTCATACGCGTAGTTGGCAAGCCAGCAGGCAGGGGTGTGCTGGTAAATGTTTAACAACTAGGTCTCTTTAAAAACAAAATGAACCTTGATTTGTAGCATTTACACCTTTTTGGGGTATAAATTACTCCCACTGTGGCTGACAAACTCTGAATGTCACTGAAGACAGCACTGGGAAGAGATGCACACCAGCACCCATTTTAGCGTATTTTCAGCAGACACATGGGCGTATTGTATCTCAGACACAACAGATGAAAATAACCTGAAGGGCAGAGGTAATAATAAAAATAGTAAAATCATTAGGTAAAAACAAGAAGTGATGAGCTGTGAGCATTTATTATTGTAACTTTTGTTTTCCCTATAATTCAATTATAAGTTAATTTGATTTAATTTTTAATAATGGCTTGCAAATGTCCTAAAAATTTAATAATTGGCTCTTGCGAGCTGGAGCAAGCTGGCCCCAGCGTGCCTCTTCTCGCCAGCTCCGCTGCTCCCTCCTGGTCCCGGCACCATCATCGCTCACTGGGTGACAGCATTCGCCTTCCAGCTGTTCTCCCTGCTCCTGCCCCGGCCTGTCCAGGGTGGATTCACAAAACAGTAAAAAGTGGTCCTTTTAACACATAAGGCAGATATGTCACTCTTCTGCTCAAAACCCTGCAGTAATTCCCCATCAATTCAGAGTCAAAGCCAAAGGTCTATATCTTTTGTGCTCCTCCCAACCACCACCCTTACCTTCCAGAACTCACCATCTACTCTTTTCCCCCTCAGTAATGCTGCTGCTCTCACTCGCCCCTGGTTGCTCCTTGAACACTCTGGGCATGCTTTGTCTGCAGGCCTTTCCACGGGCTGTTCGCTCTGCCTGGAGTGCTCTTCCCCCATGTCCTCATGTTTTGCTCCCTCATTGCCTTGGCTGTTGCTCAGGTACACCTTCTCAGTGAGGCTTGCTCTGATAACCCTATTCAAAATTGCACGCTCCCCAGCTGCTACACACATTCCTGACAGCCCTTTTCCTGCTCCCCTTTTCCCCCCATGACACCTAGCACCTTCAATCATACGATGTAATTGACTTAATTGTTCTGTTCATTGTTTATTGTAGATTTTCCCTGGCCCCACTAGATTGTCAGCTCCATGAGAGAAGAGATCTTTACCCGTTTTGTAGGCTGATGTATCCTTAGAACATGCAAGACCCATAACAGGCCAATAATTATTTGTTGAAAGAATGAGCTTCCTAAAAGTGAAATCATAAAGCAGCAACTAATTTGTTCCAGAATTTATATGGGACTGCACCTATTTACAATAAATGTTTATGCCAGGACCAGAATGTCCTTCAAAAACCAAATTTTTAGGGTAAAGTTGTTCTTTATTTTTAATGTAAATACTTTAATGTTTCTACTGGCATTCTTTTTTTCAACTTTTTATTTTGGAATAATTTTAGATACAGAAAAGTTGCAAAGATAGTATGGAAAGTTCACCCAGTTTTTCCTAATGTTAATGTTTTCACAGCATAATACGTTTGTCAAAACTGAGAGATTAACATTGGTACAATGTGGTTGGTATTAATTTTTTAAATGATTTATTTTTCTTTAGTGAGAATATTATATCTCTTGGCATACTTAAGATGACATTTCATGATTTTTTTCTCAAATCAAATTTTCTTTGGCTTTGATTTATCGCTCATTTTTGGTGCTCCCATCCAATACATATGCATGCCTGTAGGAAGCTCAGCTGAGCTTTTATGCCCCACATGCCACCTGCCAGCCTAACAAGATGGGGGTTCCACAGAAGCTGGGGGGAAGGCCCAGCTGGTGGCAGATTTCAACCAAACAGGATAGCAGTAGAGTCCTTGGGATGGGGAACTTCCAGGGGCCCAGCTGAAGTAGCAGAATTGGAAGGAACTAAGTAACATCTGGAAGCCCCAGAAAGTGAGTATGCAAGACTTTTTCAGTGGATAAGGTAACAAGTCTGAACCTCCAAAATGGGGATCAAGGGCAAAACCCCATTATGAGGAGCATGGCCAAGGAGAAGGAAACCCACCCTCCAGAACAGAAACTTAGGTGGGTCTGAACTGGGCACATAAGGAGAGGGGTGGACAAAGAAAAAATTACTGGGATTTGGGAATTCAGATATACAGTTATGTGCTGCATAATGACATTTAGGTCAACAACAGATTGCTCATACAACAGTGGTCTCATAAGATTATAATGGAACTGAAAGATTCCTATCACCTGGTGATGTAGTAGCTGTCATAGCATCATAGCACAACCCATTACTTATACAGCTGTGGTGATGCTTGTGTAAACAAACCTAGTGAGCTGCCAGTCATATAGAAATCTAGCACATACAATTATGTACGGTAGATTATACTTGATAATGATAATAATCGAATATGTTACTGGCTAATGTATATACTTAGTATTGTTAGTTTACAGTGTAATCCTTCTACTTAAAAAAGTTAACCGTAAAGCAGCCTGCCTCAGGCAGGGCCTTCAGGAGGTGTTCCAGAAGAAGGCACTATTATCACAGGAGATGACAGCTCCATGCATGTTATTGCCCCCGAAGAACTTCCAGTGGGACAAGATGTGGAGGTGGAAGACAGTGGTGTCACTGATCCTGACCTGCATAGGCCTAGGCTGATGTGTGTCTTTGTGTCTTAGTTTTCAACAAAAAAGTTTAAAAATCAAAAAATAAATGAATAAAATTTTAAATAGAAAAAAGTTTATAGAATAAGGATGTAAATAAGAAAATATTTTTTATAGCTGTACAATGTGTTTGTGTTTTAAGCTAAGTGTTATTAAAGAGTCAAAAAGTTTAAAAAAGCTAAAAAGTTTATGAAGTAAAAAAGTTACAGCAAGCTAAGGTTAATTTGTTCGTGAAGAAAGAAAAAATTTTTATAAATTTAGTGTAGTCTTTTTACAGTGTGTATAAAGTCTACAGCAGTGTATGGTGATGCCCTAGGCCTTCACATTCACTCCCCACTCACTCACTGACTCACCCAGAGCAACTCCCAGGCCTGCAAGGGGAATTGGAAAGTTAGAGCTACCTTGATACCTGGTTTTCACAGCTGTATGATTCTGAGATAAAGCAAAAGCCCACCACGTCCTAGAATTGTGACCCCCCACAATATATAGATGCTCTATGCCTGAAATTACCTCAGCCTCCCTGCCATCTGTGTTTAATGCTGGGTTATTGAAAGAATTCACAGTCTTAATTACTATAATTATTTCATCTTCAAAGGTATCTCAGCATGTGGGAAGTATGTTCTACAAGAAAAATCTTTCACTCCCTACCCATACAAGACAAGCATTAGATCAGCCAGCAGATACAGCCCCGCTTTTGGATTCTAATTCCTGGAGTGATCCATTGAGTGTTCCTTGTTCCCAGGATATGATAATTCCTAAAGGAATTGAGCAAGATAGTGTGAGAAATTAAATACCCTCAAGGAGAAAGACAGTCTTTACCAGTTTTCCAAAGAGTCTAGGCTATCACAGTGGGTGCGTGTGATTTCCCAGGACCAGAGGGAGGATGAGAGGGAGGCAAAGCCAGCCCTCCCGAGCTGTCTTGGAGGGTGCCTTGCCCGCGAGGCCTCCTGCCAGGGCTGAATGACCCCAGCGCCAAGCGGCTACCAGCGTACCCTTGGCGGCGAGTGGTAATGAAGGAGAGAACGTGCAAACACCGAGAAGGCTGGACTTGAATGTTTTTTCATGAGGAAATCAATGAAGAAGCCAAAAGAGCTGAAACTGAAAAAAAGAGCTCTTTACCTCTGTTCACCCACTTCCCATCCCCCAACCCTAAAAGAGACAGACAAAGGCAACCTAGTGGGACAGAAAGAGGCAGAAGACAAAGGGAAGAAGCACAAAACAGAGAAGCAGAGAAGCTGACCACCAGGCCTCCACCTTTTCTCCATTGCACACCTCCACCGCCCCCCACCCCCAAGCAGGCCCACGCTAAGGAAGGGGAGAAGCTTTGACCTCAAAGTCCCAAGTTTGACCGTTACTCAGGACAAGATATTTTATTTCCGTAACAAAGCTATGTTGTGACTGAGAAAGACTGGAAGACTCATTATCTGAGAGGGAGCAGAAAAGTAAAAGTACCCACTTGAGATTTCATCCAAGGGGTGGGGAAGAGTTACCAAGAAGATTCAAGTGGCTTTCTGCTTGCACCCTCTGGAATCCTACTTTCTCGCCCGGATATTTAACAGAATGTGTCTGAAAGGAATACATGGGAAAATGGTAATGATTTGCTCAAGGAGGGGACTGGCTGGCAGGGGTATGAGGAAGACGTCTTACTATATACCCCATTGTACATTTTGAATTTTTAACCATGAGAATGTATTTTCCATTAAAACAATTTACATTTAAAATGAACAAACCAAAATCAAGCAGGAGGGAGGGGTAAATTCACACCTGATGGGTACAATGCACATTCTATGGGTGATGGACACACTTATAACTTTGACTCTAACTGTACAAAAGCAATTCATGTAACCAAAACATTTGTACCCCATAGTATTCTGAAATTAAATTAAATTAAAATAAAATAAAAGGAACAAACCTCAGTAGGCAGCCTTCTAGATGGCCCCCAGTGACCCTTGCTTCCTGGTATTTGTGCTCTTGTGTAATCCCCTCCCCTTGAGGGTACGCTGGACGTATTGCATGTTTTCTAAGGAGACGTGATAGAATGTCACTCCTGTGGCTTCTGTAACTGATGCTCCCTCTCACTCTCTTTGGAACCTCTGAGTCCTGCCAACAGCCACGTGAGCGAACTTGAATGTGCCACAGCTCCAGCCTCATGGCAGCTCATGAGAGACCCTGAGCCAGTTCCCCCAGTTGAGCCACTCCTGGACTTTTGACCCACAGTAACTGCGAGACAATAAATGGGAGTTGTTTTGAGCCACTAAGTTTTGAAGTAATTTATTTCACAACCATGGAGTACCAAAACAACACATAAGTTGCATTTAGTAAACACAAATAGCATGCTCCCCACATTCACTATTTGATTTGGAAAGTGGGCTTTTGAAATAATTTTCCTACAAGCCATGCTAATTTAGTTGAGCTTTGCTTTTTTTCATTTTTACTAAGAGGACAAGAGATTTTTTTTCCTGACATAAAACTATATTATACCATCAAATATTCTTGTGAATTGCTAGTTTAGTCTTTTGGTCTCTTTACAGAGAGAGAGAGAATCCCCCCAAATTTCAAAAATTTATTAATTTTATATAAATTAAGATGGCAATAAGCTGATGAGTAACAAGTGTCAGGATTTTTACTAAAAATAACTTGAAAAATACCTCACTCTCTTTGACCCCCAGTGTGCTGAAGAACTGTTTGGTACATGATCTTTCACCTGCTATAATTCCCAGCATGCAGAAGTTTCACAAAATGCTGGGTGTGAGTTTATAGATGCTATGGAGGGGAATAAAAAGAGGGGCTTAATTAATATTTTTAGTGGCAAAGGGATTAGGTGGTTCAATCAATATGATGACTTTTGAATTCCATATCCCTGCTAAATGAGTCAATTGAGTTGGTAACTGATTTGAACAGATGTGTCTCAGTGTTGCTCAAAGGAAAATGTTCTGCTATGCCATCCTGGCATGTACTATCACCAAAAAAAGCACTGTGCTTAATTTTAGATTCATGCATTAAAAAAGAACCAGAAGAGCACATGAAAGGGAGGCTCTCCCCAGCCCTCAGTACTCTTCATTGGAAGAAAATAAAACTGAAATTGCTTGTCCATACCAAGATTGCTTTCTTTTCATATTATAGATTCCTGAGTACCTTTTAGCAAAAGGGATATTTTACTAACAGATGATTTTGGAAAGTGAAGATTTTACTTACATTATCATATAGAAATAGTTTTTAACTTTTTCTCAAATGCTACTTTAGTCTTGAGCATATTGTGTACTCTTTATGAGAATAAAAAACAAACAGCAACAACACCACAAAAAAACTCTCTTTTGTTTGAAAACAAATCACAATAAAATAAAATTCTGTTTGGTAAGTAGGGTGTTATAACTTATGAAATACTCTGTTTAGAGTGATTGAGTAAATATCCATGCAAGGGAGTATTATGTACCTCTTTCCTCTGTGGAAGTATTTTAGCCACTAAGAAGAAATAACGGAATTTGAATATCACCATTTTATGCCCTAAAAAGTAAAGAATCTAGGCAGTAATCATAAATGGCTGCTAAGATCACAAAAAGAGAAACAACCAGACATTATATGCTGCCTAATGGAAATCCATGAAACCCCTTGTGAAGTAGTTGTACCAAAAAGAATAAATAAATAACCTGAATCTAATTAAACCTCTAGATCCAAAAACCAGTGTACAGGAAATACAGGGGTCAGAGGAACATGTTAAATATACCACAGTTGTGAAAATTGTAAATTCCAGATTGTGGGAAACTGTATAGTAGAAATGGGCTGATTTTTTCAACAAATAAATTGCAAGGAAGACAGAGAAGGGGAAAGGGAAAACTTATAAATTAAAGGATACTTAAGATTCAAACCACCTACATGTAAAAGTTTTGGTAACAGTGGTGATGGTTGTATAACACTGTGAATGTAATTAATACTACCTAATTATATGCTGAAATCATGAAATTTGCATTAAATATAACTATAATTTAAAATTTTTTTAACCCAAATCACCCAATATAATCATAAAACTTATTTAAATCCTTATTCAAACACACATTTTAAAAAATGAAACAATTAGGGGAAAATTTGAACACAGTTGGTGGTATTTGATGCTATTAAGGAATTATTGTCATTTTTTTAAAATGTGATAATAGTATTGTGGACTTTTTTAGACATTTTTTAGAAATATTAATATATACTGAAGTACCACTTCTCAGCCTTTTGGCTAAGATCGGGTGTGAAATATATACTGAAATATGTACAAATAAAATGATACATGTTGTGTCTGGGATTTGATTTAATCCTGCCTACAACCTAATAAATTAGCCTGTTAGTATTTTATGGAGATTGGCAGAACACGCAAGCCTCTTGGGTTGAAGATGAAGGTCTTTATCACTTATGACACAGTAAGCAGCACAAGCATCAGCATATGTGTGTTGGTTCCCCTTTCCCACAGGTGCTTGTTGAAGCTGGCTTTTGAGTACGTGAGGTTCACTATACTACTCACACCAGAGCAACACAGACGGTTTCAGAGGATGCCTGCACATGCAGTTGGTTTGCTTGAAAGATGAGAAACACAACTTAGGGAACCTACCAATTTTATAGCAAGCTGTAAGCAAGCATGCTTTTAGTCTGGGGGTGGTGATGGGTGTGGAGGAATGGAGGAGAGATGTTACCTCATTTATTAAGGTACTATCTGCATAAGTAACCCTGAGAAATGGCCCTAGTAAAAGAACAGTCAAGGCCTTGCGGTCTTGATCAACCGAGCAACTGTGTAAGGAAAAAAAAGAGGCCCAAAGAAGAATGTCTCTCCCAAAAATATCATGACATTTATTTGCTTCCTAAATATCCACTGAGAGGGGAGGGTGTGGGTAAGGCATTGGGAGCATGGGTGAAACAAGTTTGGTCATGAGTCAATACTTGTTCAAGCTGGGTTTTGAGTACATGAGATTCACTATACCATTCATTCTTGTGTATGTTTGAAATTTTCCATCATAAAGTTTTTTTTTTTTTTTTTTTTTTTTTTTTTTTGTTGAGACAGAGTCTCACTTTGTTGCCCAGGCTAGAGTGAGTGCCGTGGCGTCAGCTTAGCTCACAGCAACCTCAAACTCCTGAGCTCAAGCGATCCTACTGCCTCAGCCTCCCGAGTAGCTGGGACTACAGGCATGCGCCACTATGCCCGGCTAATTTTTTCTATATAGATTTTTAGGTGTCCATATAATGTCTTTCTATTTTTAGTAGAGACGGGGTCTCGCTCAGGCTGGTCTCGAACTCCTGACCTTGAGCAATCCACCCGCCTCGGCCTCCCAGAGTGCTAGGATTACAGGCGTGAGCCACCGCGCCCGGCCGTATAAAGTTTTTTTAAAATCTGTTTACTAAAGAGAATAGGTGTGGATACCAATGTTTAAAGAAAACAGAATATCTGAAAATGAATATTTGCTATCTAAAATACGTGGACTATTTTATCCTGCCCACTAATACTAAAAATGTACTACTTCAAGCAAATGTAGTTTCTTATTATGGTAAACATGCACAGTTATTTTATTACAGATATGTGAAAGGTCTGTTTTATAGAGAATTGCAGTCAATTCACTGTACTTATCAACATATCCTCAGGAAGATGAATCCCTCTTTACATAAGTCAACACAAGGCCCAAGGTCTTTGACGTATCTGATAATAGCCACAAAATGTCATTGTGCAGCTGTGAGAAGCTAATCTCCCTTGTAAAGAGAATAGTTCATTAGAACATCATTGGGCACCATTTTGAAAAAATCTGAATGTTTCTAGGTTGTGCACATATTTTTATAAACTACATTTTTATAAACTACATTTGTAGTTTTTCTAAAACTACACCTTCCTCTTTGGCGTGTTCCCTAATTAGGTGATTTTATTTTGCTAGCTGGAGTTACAAAAAGTTTACTAAACTGATTGTTGAATTTAATTAATGTTTCATAGTGTTAGAAGTTATTCTCATCAAACACAACAAAACCAAGCACCGCAAACACCTTGTTACCATAAAAAGAATCTTACGCCTTTTTAAAATACAAGCATACCTCGGCAATATTTCAGATTTAATTCCAGACCATTACGATAAAGTAAATATTGCAATATAGCAAGTCACAAGAATTTTCTGGGTTCCCAGTGCATATGTTTACAATATATTGTAGTCCATTAAGTGTGCAATAGCATTATGTCTAGAAAATGTATATATCTTAATTTAGAAATACTTTATTGCTAAAAAAGGTTAATAAAGTGAGCACATGCTGTTGGAAAAATGGTGCCAATAGATTCACTCAACACAGAATTGTCACAAACCTTCAATTTGTAAAAAGTGCAATATTAGTGAAGCACAATAATATGAGGTATGCCTGTAGATTAGCCCGTAGTCCTTGGCAGGAGAGGAGGAAAACAAACTATAATTCTTCTAATTATTTTCAAACTTTGGGGAAACACTGGTGGTTTTTTCACAGTTATAAAATTAAGCTAATCATTTGTAGTTCCTAGACTAATCCTCCTCCTTTTAATATATGCATTGTATTAGTTCTCTTTTTCAGTGATCTACAGATTCTCAGAAATAATTAGGAAACCATCAGTTCTTCAGTATTGCTATTCAACAGTTCATTCACTGTGAATGGACTAAACTCTCCAGTCAAAAGACACAGAGTGGTTGAATGGATAAAAAAGCAAAAGCCAACTATATGTTGTCTGCGAGAAATTCACTTCACCTAGAAAGACACACATAGACTGAAAATAAAGGGATGGAAAAAGATAATTCCATGCAGATGGAAACCAAAAAAAAAGAGCAAGAGTAGCTACACTTCTGTCAGATAAAATAGATCTCAAGACAAAAACTGTAAAAAAAGACAAAGAAGGTCATCATATAATGATAAAGGGGTCAATTTAGCAAGAGAATAAAACAATTCTAAATATTTGTGCACCCAACACTGGAGCACCTAGATATATAAAACAAATATCATCAGAGCTAAAGAGAGAGATAGACCCCAAAACAATAACCGCTGGAGACCTCAAGACTCCACTTTCATCACTGGACGGTCATCCAGACAGAAAATCAACAATAAAACACTGGACTTAAACTACATTATAGACCAAATGAACCTAATAGATATTTACAGAATGTTTCATTTAACAGTTGCAGAATACACGTTCTTCTCCTCAGCTCATGGATCATTCTCAAGGATAGACCATATGTTAGGCCACAATACAAGTCTTAAAAAATTCAAAAAATTTTGAAATCATATCAGGTATTTTCTCTGACCACAATGGAATAAAACTAGAAATCACTAACAAGAGAAACAATGGAAAATATACAAACACATGGAAATTAAACCGTATGCTCCTGAATGCCCTATGGGTCAAGGAAGAGATCAAGAAGTAAATTAAAAATTTCTCAAAGCAAATGAAAATGAAACACAGCATATCAAAACCTATGGGATATAGTAAAAGCAGTAATAAGAAGAAAGTTTATAGCAATAAATGCCTGCATCAAACAAGTAGAAAAGTTTTAAATAAACAGCCTAATGATGCATTGCAAAGAACTAGAAAAACAAGAGCAAACCAAACCCAATATTAGTAGAAGAAAAGAAATAGTAAAGATCAGAGCAGATATAAATGAAATGGAAATTACAAAAAAAAAAAAAAAAAAAAAAAAAAAAAAGATCAGCAAACAAAAAGTTGGTTTTTTGAGAAAAGAAACAAAATTGACATACCTTTCACCAGACTGACTAAGGAAAAAAGAGAGAAGACCCAAATAAATAAAATCAGAGTGAAAAAGGAGACATTACAACTAATAATGCAGAAATTCAAAGTATCATTAGAGATTACTATGAGCAACCATATGCCAATAAATTGGAAAATCTAGAAGAAATGGATAAATTCCTAGACACATACAACCTACCAAAATTGAACCAGGAAGAAATCCAAAATCTGAATAAACCAATAACAAGTAATGAGATAGCAGCAATAACAAAGCGTCCCCCCTCAAGGAAAAGCTCAGGGCCTGATGGCTTCACCGCTGAGCTCCATGCATTCAAAGAAGAACTAATATCAATCCTATTTAAACTATTCCAAAAAATTGAGGAAGAGGAATACTTCCAAATTCATTCTACGAGGCCTGTATCGCCCTGATGCCAAAACCAAAGACACAATAAAAAAAGAAAACTATAGGCCAATATTTCTGATGACCATAGATGCAAATATCTTTTAAAAAAATACTAGCAAACTGAATTCAACAACACATTAAAAAGATTATTCATCATGATCAAACAGGATTTATCCCAGAGTTGCAAGGATGGTTCAACATATGCAAATCAATCAGTGTGATACATCATATCAACAGAACAAGGGACAAAAACCATATGATCATTTCAATTGATGCTGAAAAAGCATTTGATAAAATTCAACATCCCTTCATGATAAAAAACATTCTCAAAAAACTAGGTATAGAAGGAAGTTACCTCAACACAATAAAAGCCATATATAACAGACCCACAACTAGCATCACACCGAATGGGGAAAAACTGAAAGCCTTTTCTCCAAGATATGGAACAAGATAAGGATGTGCACTCTCACCAGTGTTATTCAACATAGTACTAGTGGAAGTTCTAGATAAAGCAATCAGACAAGAGAAAGAAATAAAGGGCATCCAAATTGGAAAGGAAGAAGTCAAATTATCCTTATTTGTATACAATATGATTTTATAGCTAGAGAAACCTAAAGACTTCACAAAAAAAAGAAGTGATAAATTCAGTAAAGTTGCAGGATGCAAAATCAACATACAAAAATCAGTAGCATATCTCTATGCCAACAGTAAACAATCCAAAAAAGAAACCAAGAAAGTAATCTCATTTACAATTGCTACAAATAAAATAAAATACCTAAGAATAAACTCAGCCAAAGAAGTGAAAGATCTCTACAATGAAAACTATAAAACATTGGTGAAAGAACTCAAAGAAGACAAAAAAATGGAAAGATATTCCATGTTCATGGATTGGAAGAGTCAATATTATTAAAATGTCCATATTACCCAAAGCAATCTACAGATTTGATACAATCCCCATCAAAATACTAATGACATTCTTAATGGAAATAGAAATAATAATCCTAAAAATTATATGGAACCACAAAAGACCTAGAATAGCCAAAGCCATACTGAGCAAAAAGAACAAAACTGGAGAAATCACATTACCTGACTTCAAATTATACTATAAACCTATAATAATCAAAACAGCATGGTACTGGCATAAAAACAGACACATACACCAATCTAACAGAATAAAGAACCCAGAAATAAATTCACACATGTATAGTGAACTTATCTTTGACAAAGGTGCCAAGAACATATACTGGGGAAAGGACAGTCTCTTTAATAAATGGTGCTGGGGAAACTGGATATCCATATGCTGAAGAATGAAACTAGACCTTTATCTTTCACCATATGTAAAAATCAAATAAAAATGGATTAAAGACTTAAATCTAAGACCTGAAACTATGAAACTACTCAAAGAAATTTGGGAAACACTTCAGGAAATTGGTCTGGGCAAGGACTTCTTGAGTAATACCCCCAAAGTACAAGCAATCAAAGCAAAATGGGATTCCATCAAGCTAAAAAGCTGCTACACAGCAAAGGAAACAATCAACCAAGTGAAGAGACAACACACAGAAAGGGAGAAAATATTTGCAAACTACCCATCTGACAAGGGATTTTAATAACTAGAATATATAAGAAGCTCCAACAACTCAACAGGAAAAAATCAAATAATCCTAATAAAAAATGGACAAAGGATCTAAATGGACATTTCTCAAAAGAAGACATACAAGCAGCAAGCAGGTATATGGAAAAAATGCTCAACATGCAGAGAACTGCAAATCTAAACTACAATGAGATATCGTCTCACCCCAGTTAAAATTGCTTTCATCAAAAAGACAGGCAATAATGCTGGCGAGGATGTAGAGAAAGGTGAAATCCTTGTACAGTGATGGTGGGAATGTAAATTAGGGAAACCACTATGGAGAACAGCATGGAGGTTCCCCTAAAACTAAATATAGAACTACCATTATGACCCAGCAATCCCACTGCTGGGTAAATATCAAAAAGAGGGGAAATCAGTATATCGAAAAGATATCTGCATTCTCATGTTTATTGCAGCACTATTCACAATAGCCAAGATTTGGAATCAATAAGTGTCCATCAATGGATAAATGGATAAAGAAATTGTGGTATATATATGCAATGGAATATTATATGGCCACAAAAAAGAATGAAATCCTGTCATTTGCAACATGGATAGAACTGGAGAATGTTATGTTAAGTGAAATAAGCCAAGCACAGAAAGATAAATCTAGCATGTTCTCACACATATGTATAAGCTAAATATTAAAAACAATTGATTGCATGGAGACAGAGAGTAGAATAATGATTACCAGAGGCTGGGAAGGGTAGTGGAGAGGAGGGATAAAGTAGGGATGGTTAATAGGTGCAAAAGTATAGATAGTTTGAATAAGCAATATTTGATAGCATACCAATCAAAGTGACTATAATCAACAATAAGGTAGGGTACACTTTAAAATAACTAAAAGAGTAGAATTGGAATGCCCTAACACAAAGAAATGATAAATGCCTGAGGTGATGGATACCTCAATTACCCTGATTTGATTAATACACATTGTATGCCTGTATCAAAACATCAGATGCACCCTCTAAAGACATGCAACTATTGTGTACCCATAATAATTAAAAACAAAAATTTTTAAAAATGCAATTCATTCACACAATAGGTATTTACTAAGAACCTATGTACCAGTCTTGGTACTGCACACTAGGGAAAAAAGGTGAAAAACACAGGTTCTACCTGTGCAGAGGTTATGGTCCAGCAGATTTGCTGATTAGAGCATTTATCACAGGCAGGAATATTCCTCTGTATTTGTGTGTGTGTGTGTGTGTCTATGTGTGTTTAGCTAACCCAAGTTTGACGAAAAAGGGGTAAATATGAGGTGATGCTCAAATCTTTTACCAGCCCATTCCCTGCCAGTCCCCTCTCAACATTCTTAGTTCTTTGATATCCAAAAAGTATTTAGCAATCTCAGATGCCCTTCTTTCTGTGCTCCTTTTTTGGTAATAGCTAGGTTTCCACACTTTTTTTTCACAGTTGTGCTCCTATATAGAGAAATAGCCTATTTCACTTTAGAAAGGGTGAGAAAGTTCCAGAAAAGATAATAAATCAGCTGTTATAAGAACCTAAAAACCCTGCTTCTTAACCACACATCTTCCTAACTATCTCCCTCCTAAGAGTCTTGAGAAGCACAAAAAGCTCAAAAAGAAAAAGAGTACATCTCCTTTCTGGGGCTCAGCAGCCACTGTGACATTCCTGCACCAGAGGCCTCAGTCCTCCACAGCCATTATGGGTCGTGCCATCCCACTGTTCTCCCAGAAACTGCTCTTCACTGAGTACCTGAAGACCAATGTCAAAACCAAGCCTGTGCCACTGATGTGTGACATAGTGGGCTACGAAGGGCCCACGCATCTGTGTCAGGGGAGAGAGGCCTCCAAGCAAAGCAAAATGTTTAATACATTCTGTTTAAAGCAAAACTTTCTAGGGCACTTCTTGCCTCAGAGCAAATGCCCCAAAACCCATCTGTAGCCTGACCAAAGGCACTCCGGAGAGAAAGCTGTGAAAGAGGAAGATGGAGAATCAGGGACAATGTGATCCTAGCCTACTGTCCAGCCCTACCCTTCGAGACAGTAACAGCTAGGGAAATTATGGCACCTACCATCCTAAGACATCCATTTTTTAAACTGATTCCAACCATCAAAAGGAAAAGTAACTCTGACTCACCCCTCACCCATATAGTCCATTCTGGACCAGACTCTACCTTGGCCCATAGGAAGAGGGAAGTTTCGACTGTACACCAGGTGGAGGGGAAGGGACTGCGCTATGGACTCACTCTTTCTGGTCACACCACCAGGGAAGATGAATGTCCCAGGGGGCTCCTGGAAGGTGGACATCCATCTCTGGCTTCTGGCCCCTGTCCTTTTCCAGCCACTTCCTTCTACTAACACCATCTTGCAGGTCTCCTAAACCGGGGCTCCGAATTCTCTCTCTGCCTTTCCTACACAAGCAAACTCATCCCATTAAGTTTTTCCCAATGAAAACTTCACTCGATTCTTGACGTCTCACCAATCTCAATGTGGAGGGATATTCCTCCCTGTCGTAAGGACCAGCTTGATAGCGTATGTATCTTCCACTTTTGTCCTGTCTCTTCACTCCAAATCCCTTAGGCCTACGGTCCCCAACCCGCAGGCTGCAGCCCAATATGGCGGGTCGTGGCCCGTTAGGCAAACAGGGCTGCGCATCATGGCCTGAGCTCTGCCTCCCTCCCCGCCGTCCCACCCGCCGGCCCCCCACCATCCGTCGAAAAATTGTCTCCTATGAAAAGGGCCCCTGAGTCCACTTGCTCAAGGCTTCCTGGGCGTGGCTCTGGGTCATAAAAAATAAAACATAAATGAAATAAATAAAGAAAACTGTCCCTCGTGCCAAAAAGGTTGGGGACCACTGCCTTAGGCCACCACACTCTAAATTCAGAGCACCTCACTTCCTATAACAGTAAGACATCTATTCTTTTTTTAAAAATTGTTCAATTTTCCTATAATGATCATCTCAAGCAGTCTCCCACTTACTGCCCCAAGGTCTCAGGGAATTTATATGCAAATGACACCCAGGAGACAGGGTCATGATTTCCCCTTTCTCCAGGGGCACAGACCTCCTCAGACACCACACTAGGTTACACAGTCTATGAGCTATATTTATAATACTCCATTGAAGTAGACTTTATATTGCATCTGTAATCCATCCTGCTGCTTCTCTCTGACTTATCTCAATCCTCAAGTTCTCTATTTTAAGCCCTTCTAAGCCTTTATTTCACATTGTTGTAAAGCTATTTAATTTAACTGGATACGTTGGACAATATCAACAAGGCAAAGTTTAGGCTTATCTTAAAAATCAGAAAAGCCTGTTTCTCTTCTAAGGTAGACTGTGCCACCAGCTGCTTTGGATCACAGACTGGAAACATCATTCACTTGTTCTATGAACACTGTTCAAAGTATGGAAACGGTAGAAATTTCTGTCTTATACGGGCCAGGCTGATAATTTGCTTAACTGTCAACCTGTTCTTTAACATTTGTGTGAGTAATCCAACAGGTTCTGTGCAGGAAGCACAATATTTGCTGGAGTTATTTCAAATACAGCGCTGTGCTTTGCTTTGATAATAGAACTGTGCTGCAGTTTTCTTTCACCTGCAAAACAGAGATTATAAGTGTTTACAGAAAGCATTGGTACAATCAGATAAATAATAGTTGAGAACAGTTCCCTGATATTTTCAAGACTTCAATTGCAGTCCTCTACTATAGCAACATTTTCTTTTCAGACACATATTTAGGTCCCCAAACACTGAATAAATAGAAATAGCTTCCTTCGAAACAGTAGAAAGAACTCTTATCTATGCTAGTTTTTCCTTATGAATTAGGGGATGATCAAGTGGCTGATTGTTATGAGATTGGAGTTACTGTCCTAGTCTAACAATTGATATAGAATCCTTTAATAATTAACTTTTCCTAAATGATCGACTTGGTTGTTTATGTTTTGTATTAACACCCATAGTTTTTTTTACTAAAACCACTCATTTACTTGAGCAAGCAAATAAATAAAGATTCACAGCACAAGGATCTGAATGAATCAGTCAACGTCTTGTGCAGGTCACGCAGACATGAGAGGGCCATCGGTAACTTCCAAAGACATTTCTACACGGGACTAAAAGGCAACATTTTTAGTCCTGGGAGCATGTGGAAAAAAATCTTTTTTCCAGGTTTTATGACTGTTCCCATGCCAGAGGCATAAAAATATCATTATTTACCAATCTGTTTCTATAACCACCAATCCCTTAGACAAACGACATCCATGATATGTATTCTAATCACTGCTTCCCTTACAGAGAACTGCCCAAAGTGAATGGTCTAATTGGGTTACTTCTTATGATTACTATGACTGAAATACTTAAATTATAATTTAGGACTTTGTTTAAAGAATTAGGGTAAAGGATAAGACTAAGAACTTTTAAAAAAACTATAGGTTTTAGTACATAAAAGAGGTGACTAAGTGTGGAAAGATGCTATGAAATGCAGTAACAGGTGAAAATTCAAACATTTTTATGAACATTAAAATCTTTAATTTAAAAAAAAGTAGTTTGTTTCAATTATCTTGGTGTATCAGTTAGGATGTTCTATTATGTAAATGACAGAAAACCCAATTCAAACTGGCTTAATCATAAAGGAAACTTACTGGATTTAGTAATTAAAAAGTCTAGATGTCTGCCTTCAGGCAAGGCTGAATCTAGTGGCTCAAATGATGTCACCAAGGATCCAGATTCTCTTTGTGCTGCTTTCTTTTGTCTTCAACTTTAGGTTCTACAGAAGTAGCTTCCAAGCAGCTCAAGACCCTCCTCTCAGGGTAGTAAAACACCTGTTACAGTCCACACATACCATTCTCCAATCATACAGTAGAAAGGAAGAGAATATGTCATTTCTAATAGATTCAAAGTCTAGCAGTCACTCTGTTTCATTGGCTCCTTTGGCTTTTGTGCCCAATCACTGTGACCAAGAGAGCCAGATACATTGATTGGTCCATCCCTGAAGTCTGAATTTTTAAAATCTTTTAGCCCCATAATTTTGTGTTTCATTTTTAACATCTCATCTCACTCTTTTGGTTGTTACTCCCTTGTGAGTGGCAACTATGACTTCTAAATTCCTTGAACTATTTCAAAGCACCCAAAACAATGAAGACTCAGCAAATGGGATGAAGTGAATGAATAATTTAAGGTAACCATTATATTTAATATTTTGTGATGATCATAATTGTCATTTATTTGTTTATGAACAAGGTACTTCGTAAAAAATATATAGTCATCACTGCATGACAATGTTTTGGTCAATGACAGACCACATATATGACTGTGGTCCCATAACACTATAATGCCGTATTTTTACCAAACCTTTTTTATATTTAGATATGCTTAGATACACAAAAACTTTCCAGGTGTTACAATTGCCATAATTGTAACAACATGCTGCACAGGTTTGTAGCCTAGGAGCAATAGGCTATACCGAATAGCCTGGATGTGTAGTAGGCTATATGATGCAGGTTTGTTTAATTAAGTACATTCTATGATGTACTCACAACAAGGAAATCACCTGCAGACGTATTTCTCAGAACATATCCCTGTTGTTAAGGAACACGTGATTCTATTGGACTCACAGGATGATCAATGTTTTCCATGGCCCTTCCAGATCCTTCTTCCACCCTCTCCCTCTTGCTCAGTGCCCAAGAGGCTGACTACAATAGACTGGGTCAAATGGCCTCCCTTCCCTCTAACTTCCACTTGGGTGCAGCCAATGGGAAACACGAAAAGGAGTTTCAGGAGTGGGAGGAAAGAGGGGAGGGAGTATCTATTTCTTAGCTCCTTTCCAGGGTGCTTTTCCTATGGCAGGCAGCCCTCTCCGCAGTTACAGACACACTCTTCCCAAGTCCTGGATTCTGGGAAACCAGTTCCTCCCCCTGTCCTTTCAGGCCTAGGGATGAGAAGGCTCCCTGCCATTGCTGGTTCTTTTTGGTTTCTCCTTCTCCCCCACAACACACACCTGTGTAAATGGTCATTCACTATCTCCTCGATTACCTCATTTAAGTGTGTGCCATTTGTGTACTGCCAGGGTCCTGACACATATGCACACACACTATTAGAAAACCCAACTCAAAGTGGCCTAAGTCATGAGTGGAATTTATTGCAACATGTAACGGAAAAATATGGACAACTGGCTTCAGGACAGTACAGTGGCTCAAATGATGTCACTGAGGCTATTAGAACTGGAAGGGGCTTTATTAATCAGATTGTTACCTTGATTATGGTATAATTAAATCTGTAGGGTGCAGGAGGGGTGAGAGGAACTTTTCTTGCCCCATTTTGCCCCATTTTGCCTCATTCTTTAAGAACATTAAAGAATGAGGAAGGTAGTTACTGGCCCAGTTGTGTCTGAATCCTATCTTAGCACTCTGTAAACATCTGAGATAAATAAATGAGAACTTTCAGAGGCCTAAAGCAAAAATTAACTCCATGGGAACATCCTAAAGAGAAAATAAGTGAATGGTCAATCACTTACATCTTTGCACATCATTAGCTTTATTTTTATTCCTCACAGTATTTACCACAGTCTGCACAAGGTAGGTCTTCAGTAAATTGATGGATAATGAAAAGTCCAAGCTAGCTCTTCTCTTTCATGTGATGCTAGAGATGGTGTAGCAACTGATGTACCCCGCCCCCCCCCCCCCCCCCCCCCCCGTTCCATCTGCTTGCTAGCTCCTCCGGCTAGCAAGGGATTTGTATAATGGAGAGACTGAAGGAGACAAAAGAGCACCAGTAAATGATTTATAGAAGCCAAGGACATCAAAACATAAACAGTTTTGATTATTTGAAATTAAGACTTTTGCTGTGTACACAATGTTTCCAATAATGCTACAATGCCAAAATTATGGAACAAGGTAACATAAGGTATGCTTAAAATTCTTCCATTGTTTCAAGCATTTTGAATTGTTTTTCTTCTGTGAACAATGGACAATTGCCCCACACAGCTGACCTTCTCTCATCTCCAAAGAAAAAAGTCGTCTTTTATACTTTCTAAATTTGAAAAAATATTGTAAATGTTTTTGACTCTCATTTATCTTTTCTGTAGGTAATCAATGAGTGTGTCTCCTTTGTCCCATGCTATTCCAAAGACAGCAGTTTGTTCCTTATGAAAGCATGGACAGAAATAACAAGCAAACCAGTAATGCGAGCATGAGAATTAGTGCAAAGCATTTGTTGCCCAAGAGGTGGTAGAGTGGTAAGATAGGGCCCGAATACAATAGCAATCTCCTCCACATCCATGCTCCTGCCCAACCAGGGCTTCTTGGGGCCACAGCTTTGGGGAAGACTAGAGACCACCAAAGACACTTCAGCATCAGGCTCAAGAACACCTGAGCACAGTCCGTTTGGCTCTCTGAAGGACATATACAGCATGCGTCTTAGTCCATTTGTCCTGCTGTAACAAAATACCTGAGACTGGGTGATTTATAAGGACCAGAATTTTATTTCTCACAGTTCAGGAGGCTGGAAAGTCCAAGATCAAGGTGCTAGCAGATTCAGTGTCTGGTAATGGCTCTCTCTTTGCTTCCAGGATGGCATCTTCTTGCTGCATCCTCTTATGGAGGAAGGGCAGAAAAGCAAAAAGAAATGAACTCTCCCCCTCAAGCCCTTTTATAAAGGCACGAATCCCATCCATGGGGGAAGAGCCCTCATGGCCTAGTCACCTCCTGAGGGCTCCACGTCTTAATACCATCCCGTTGCGGATTAAGTTCCAACATTTGGAAGGACAAATATATTCAGACCACAGCAGCATGTCTTAGTCAATTTTTTTTTTTTTTTTTGAGACAGAGTCTCACTCTGTTGCCCAGGCTAGAGTGAGTGCCGTGGCGTCAGCCTAGCTCACAGCAACCTCAAACTCCTGAGCTCAAGCGATCCTCCTGTCTCAGCCTCCCGAGTAGCTGGGACTACAGGCATGCGCCACCATGCCCAGCTAATTTTTTCTATATATATTTTTAGCTGTCCATATAATTTCTTTCTATTTTTTTAGTAGAGGTGGGGTCTCGCTCTTGCTCAGGCTGGTCTCGAACTCCTGAGCTCAAATGATCCGCCCACCTCGGCCTCCCAGAGTGCTAGGATTACAGGCGTGAGCCACCGCGCCCGGCCTAATTTTTTAAATTAAAAATCACTTTTTTCAAATTCTAAAAGTAATGAATGTTTATTATGCAGAATGTAGAAATTTAAGATTAACCCTCCTCCACAAAGGGAGATGGGAAAGGGTAGCCATTAATTTTACCACTTAGAAATGATTAACATTGTTACCATTTTGGTATATATCCAGTGCTTGCTCACTGCTTCTCTCTCTCTCCCTCTGGGATCTTATTATAAATTTTTTTTCAGTATCTTTACTCATCATTAATTTTATTCATCTGTCATTCCTCACAGAATCTAACACAGGTTCTACCTATGTGAGTAGGTATTCAGTAAAAGAATGAATAATTGCATGTCCAAACCAGCTTTTTCCATGTGCTGCTGGAGGTAATATTGCAACTGCTGCACCATTCTGTTCCTGTGTGCCTGTCAAAGGAATCCCATGTCAAGGCCTTATCTGACACCGTCAAGAAACCACAGTACTGTACTTACTAAGTCCATGGGAAACCTCTTCCTTAAGAGGAGAGAGACTTTACAAGCCCATTGGCAGTGCTTCACAAGTAAAAGTGCCCTTAATGTGGATCTAGAAGATCTGAGTTTGAATTTCACCTGGGTCATTTTATTTCTCAACTTATTTCGTTAAGCCTCCATTTTCTAATCTGTGAAATAAAGGCATCTGCCTATGACCTAGAAGACCCCTAGCAGTTAATACTCTATGGCGTATATCTCTATCCAAACACACACATACATGTGTGTATATGTATGTATATATATTTTTTTTGAGTGAAGAAAGGAGTCAAAAACTATACTTTAGGTGCTAGTATGACAAAATCTGAGTTTGCCTGCTTATTTTCTAACAAGTGAATGTACAGGGTGTCCCAAAAGTCTCCACGCAATGGAAAATTTTGTAATGAATATTTTGTAAATAAAGGTACTTTTAGCTACAATTTCCCATTTTCCCTATGTATGGTTGGTCACTTTTGGGACACCCTGTATTATAGGAAATCTAGCCAATATGTTTTTCATGCCTACAAACACTTTCTGTGGCTAAGTTGGGAAAAATGAAAGCAGGAAACCCAACAAAGAGTAACAGAAAAATAATAAAACCACTCTTCTATGTGTGTGGCTTTTGTTAGTTTTCAGTGAGATTCTCAGATAATTGTTGTTAATTCTGTCAGAAGTTCCCTTTCTTGCTTCATGGCTTTACACTTTGTTGTATCATTTCCGAAACACTCCCAAACTTCCAGGGTTACAAACAGAGAACAGCTCTTCCCTCGCTTGTGAACAATGAATTGTGTAGGAGAACATAACAGCTAAAGCAAAAGAAATCCTCATATCAAAATGGGTTGAGACAGGAAAATGATTAGTAGCTCAAGTGTCTGGTGGAAAGGGAGCATGAACTGTTGCCGCCTTCTCATTCCTTCCATCAAGCTCAGAGCGATTTTTAAACACCACATCAATTCCTTGACACTATTTAAGAAACAAGATGATTCCAACATGATCTTGGTTATGCTAAGGCACCTCTTCAACCCTGCCTGAGTGAGAGTAGGTTAAGTGTAGGGGAACCACAAGGAGCTGTGCTTGGAAAACCCTGCTCCCATGAAGTTTGTCCACTCACGTGCACCAAGGCTATGGAACTCACCACCTCCAGAGTGTCTGCTTTTTTCCAAATAATCAATCAGAACATGTTTGTTCATTCCCAATATGGATGATATACACCCAATTCTTACTCATTTCCTCCAGTGTGGGACATTTTGTCCCTATGCAAGTAGCACAACAATGCCAGCCATCTCTGGCTGGAAGTGTTGTCTTTTATTCCTGCAGTTGAGGCCAGACCTGCTGTCCCAGCTACCACTGCTGGCTGCCAGTGGGCATGTGCTTAGCACCTGGCTCTCCTGTTCCCGCAGTGAGTAGAGAGTGATGACCACTTCCACTTTGTCTGGTAAAGAAGTCCTTTTGTCTTCAGCAGCAGTTGCTCCTGCTGCTGCTACTCCTCAGACTACTTTTTTTAGTATTTAAATTTTATAGTTAAAAAAATTAAGACATATGGTCACAAGGCCCAAGAAGGTATACAGTGAAAAGCCTCTATTCCAATTCCGTCCTCCTACCACTAAATGCCCTTCTGTAACAAGCAGTGTACATATATTCTTTTTAACCTTCTATTTACGCAAATGTTAACATACTATTATACATTTGGGGTTTTTTTTTTAACATAACGAAGTATCTGGAGATTATTTCACATCAGTACCTATAGAGCTTTCCTGCTCCTTTTAAAAGTTATATGATATTCCATTACATGTACTTATCATGATTTATTTAAACAGTCTCCTGCTGATAGAGTTTTTCAGGCTTTTTCCAGTCTTTTCATTATATACAGTATATAGAATTTCATACAGGTACAGACATATCTGTAGCACAAAATCTTGCAAGTGGAATTCTGGGCCAATGGGCTCATGTGGTTATAATTTTCTCAGGCATTGCAAAATTGCATTCCATAGAGGTTGCACCAATTTATACCCTTGCCAGCAATATGAGTGCCCATTGCCCCACACTCTTGCCAACAGTTTTATCAAAACTTTTGATCTTTGTTAGTCTGACAGGTGAAAAAATCTCAGTATACTTTTAATTTGTAATATTTCCCATAGGAAGTTGAAAAAACAAAAAATCCCTGCTGTAGTTTCCTGTTCATTTTGTTTTTCTGGCAGAGGAGAGAACTGACCAGAGTGTTTCCTTCATCAAGCCTGCCCCACTCACAGGCATCCAGCATTGCCTCAGTTCCTAGTCAGGGCACTTTTCCCTCATATGGCAGGCCAGTGGGCATGCGGCTCACCCTGTCACAGGGTCTGGCTGGGAATCTAACTCTGCATAACTCCTGATACTCTTCTTACTAGAGGGCTCTTTGCCTATGTCCCTTCCTCATGCTAGTAGCAGCTGGAGCCCACCACCCCCAGCCCCCTGCCAAGTCCTGAAGGGCCAAGGGGAGGGAACCATCTCCAGAATCCAAATGAGACAGCTAAATGGAGAGGGCCACCTAGCAAGAGCTATGGTCTTAACCAAGGACACGACCAGACCACTGCCTCCTATCGGGGAGGTGAACCAGCAGATTAAACGACCTGACCTCCTCTCCCACCCTCCAGTCTCCTGCCAGGCTTTCCATTGGCCCAATCTAAACAGAAGCTGGGAGTCAAGGGAGAGAATTGATGTAGTCCCTCCAGGTCAGCCTCTGGATTAGAAAGCTAGTGGAGAAGGGCTGAGAAGGCATCTAGAGGGGCAAACAGAAGACACCCAACTTGTCTACAAAATGGCAAATCCTGTGTTCTTTTGGAATTTGCTCCTTCAGATTCTTTTACTCTTGAATTTTCCAAGCTCCAGGAAGGCTCAGGATATTGGCCCTAAAGATTTCAGTCATGACCACCCATGCTTCCCCTCATGTAAGATTTTTCTGGTAGATAGGCACTTAGCTGCACAGTAGTGATAATTGCCTCTGGATTAGTTATACATTTTTTTAAAGTTCATCATCTGGATCTTGGATACAGTCTATTAGTACAGTTAGAATCATGAGGAGAAAAAAAGTCTGAATAAGAAAGAGGAATTATTACTCATTTACAATAGGAAGATAATGTTTCATGAAGTTCTGCTTGTTTTACAGGTTGGAAATAGCTGAAATGTGTACTCTAGAGACCAAATAGGCTGTGGCAAATTATCATTCTAACTTTCGAAATACAGTGTCACACCATCAAAAGGCAATGGGTATGAATGAAGCCCATTGATTGTTAAAAGATAAACTTAAACACATTAAAATTTTAAAGAATTTATTTGAGCAAAGAACAATGATGCATTGAGCAGCACTCAGAACAAGACAAGGTTCAGAGAGCTCTGCTGCAGCAGTGTGGGCAGTGAGCTTTCCCAAGATGAATGAATGCAGAAGACAAAGAAAATATATTTGATTAGCAAGAGTGGAAAGAGGCTAGTTATAGGCTGGTTGGTGGTTTCTGACTGATGAAATCTCTAGTTTCATTTTATTATTACATTGGGCTTCAGTTTACCTACATAGTAACTTAAAGTGCTGAAGCCACTCCAACCTAATGCCCTTTCAATTTACAAAAATTTTAACGTGATATTAATATCTAAATCTCAGTAGTACCTCATTACCACTTGCTCAACTATGTGTAAGAGGTACAATTTTTAACAGTGTCTCTATTTCTGGAAATTTGCTAGAATCTTCAGAGATCTTACATGCACCCATGAGTCACTCGTTGTCACTATTTGTCATTCTGGTAAGCTGGACTAGGATTCCATAACCTCTGGGGCAGATGGTTCCATAGAGATATCACCCAGAACTGAAACTACTCCTGTGCCCACAGCTGTCCCCTGGGTACTTGTGGAGCGGGAACTCAACAATGCCTGGAGGTACATCCAGTGTCACTGAGCTATAGTCTTGCAGCTATGCTGGTAGAGTTGGAACTGAAATGTTGTCCTTGAGGCTAGAAGTCCAAACAGTTGATCTTATAAAGTGAGAAGGAGAATACTCCCTCTGGGTTACACTCTGGTGCAGCAGTACAGGGTCTCACAGCAAAGTTGCTGGGACCTAAACTATTAGACCATTTACTTTCACAGTTCTTTTAATTAATACACTAAGCAAATTTTGCCAGTGGCCATACTCATTGCCATAGCTTTTGTTGAGGCAAATTCTATAGTACCAGTCTAAAATCTCCACCCCCTCTGAAACCCATGCTCTGTTTCTGGGTCTGACTTGCCAGGCTGAGGTCCTTCTTCTCCTATAAGGCACTCCTTGCCCTCATGCCTCATGATGCTCTTTGCAAAACTCTGGCCTCCACGAGGACCAGACCAGTCCACCGGACGTGTTGTACTTGCCTTCACAAAGCTCAAAGTCTTTTTCTTAGAAAGATTTTCAGCCCCAGTGTAAATTAATGGATGCAAACAGATTCATAGCAGATAGATGTTCCTCTCCACAAAACCACACAAGCTCTTTTCCAGATTCCTCCCCCGCCAAAAGCCACACGTCTGCGTATATTATATATTATAAAAGGAAGTAGTTCCTATGGGGTGGGGTGGGAAATGCAGTACACAAAGGTCACCATGTTGACTCTCATTCACAAACCACTCCTAAATGATGGTCTCTAGAGGGTCAAGCCACATTGACAATTTAATAAGTAAGTCAATGAATAAATAAACTCTTCCCTACAGTAGTATCTCAATTATACATAGAAGGAATGATGGAAATAGAAAATCACCCCTTGGCAAACACCATAGTAATAATTATTTCAGGTAGAGGTAAGTAGTGAATACTAAAATTAGAGGACAAAAGTATGATGAAATACAGAATATTTACATAGTTTCAAAGTATCCTCTCAGAAGATGCTTATCAATTTCAAAGGAAAGAACAGTAACTTTACAGTGGTGAAACCTAGCAGATGCCACATTAACTAAGTGATCGCCAATGATGAGACATGTGGACTACATTCTTCCTGCTAGGATGCACTCAGAAAGGCAAAATGTCACTTCCGCGATATTCTTGCCAAAATACATAACCTGAATTTAATCATGAGGAAATACCAGACAAACACAAATTGAGCAACATTCTACAAAATAACTGGCCAGTACTCTTCAAAGAGTCAAAGTCATGAAAGACAAAGAAAAACTGAAGAACTGTTCTAGATTAAAGGAGACCAAGGAACCATGAAAACTAAGTGCAATTCAAGAGCTTGGATTGGATCCTGAACAGAAAAAGGACATCAGTAGGACAACTCGCAAAATTTGAATAAGGTCTGTAGATTACTTAGTAATACTGTGTCAATATTCATTTCCTGTTTTGAAAATGGTACTGTAATTACATAAGATGGCAACATTTGTATAATAGAAGCTGGGTAAAAAGTATATGAGAATTCTTCATGTTATTTTTTACAACTTTCTCAATAAGTCTGAAAGCATTTTAGAAGGAAAATTTGGAAAAAATAAAAATAACTTTTAAAAACTATGACTAAGCAAAATTCACTTACTACAATATTGGTTTGCAGAGAAAGTGAAAATACATATTAATTAAAAGAATTATCTTCACTCTTGAATTTAAGACTAGGCAAGTAAACTTCTCTTTTGATTAGTCATCTGTAAGATTATTCAGGCATTTCTTAAAAGCACACTCTAAACTTTTCAGCATTTATTTTATTACCAAAAGTTGAAGGTCAGAATAATAATTGTATGCGAAAGTACTTTAGTAATCCTGGTCTATTGGTCTACCGTTATTACAACACGAATAGACCTCTGCTGGGAACTATTTTATTATGACAATTGAGCACTAAATACACTGACCTTCAGATCTTCAATTCCTGGGTGTAAGATGGATAGAGGAGAAAATTTTCCATTTGTCAGATGAAAAATCAACACCGCAAAATCTCTTTCCTTAGAGGGTATAGCTTAGGAAGGGAACATAGCACTTTTGTTGTTGTTTGCCCTGAAATATACCACTTCAAATGCAGTAAGTTCATTTATCAGGGGAGGGAAATAATTTGCATAACTTAAAAAACACATGTAGAATAAAAACAGAACAAAGAAAGAAAATAATTGGAGCCTCAGGAAGCAGAACATCTTACACGTCAAATAAGAATATAAAAGGTTATATTTATTAATAGTAGTTTCTTATATAAATACTCAAGGAAAAATAATGGAATAACTGGTAGCCTTAATTTGGGGCTGAGGTCATAATTACCTCTTATAACACAGCCTCCACCAAATTATTTATATAGCTAGGTAAAAGTGAAAATATCCATAAGGTTTACTGGCCTACTCTTCTTTTCATTTCAGAGACATCCGCATTTTTGAACACCCCGCTGAACGATGTAGCACGTCAGCACAAGAGCTGTTGTAACATCATTTGAGGCCAATATATGAAGCAACAAATGTTAGGATTTTTTCCCAATTTATACGTGAGGTCCAGGTCATGAATTCAGTTTGATGAATTCTGTGCTGACCAAGCCTCCATTCTTGCTCTTTGCCATCCCTCTCCACTTTTCCCATCTTACTAGACATGGAGTTTGCACAGAAACAAGGTCTAGGTATACCAGTATCTTATGAGGTTTAGTTGCCTTTTCTTGCCCAAAAGATTTTCATTTTGCAGACTTAGCTTTGCCAAACCCTGCATTTCCTCTCAAATTCCTGGGCTGGAGGTAGGGTGAGAGGGTGTGTGGATCCTTACATCTGTTCTCAGGTAAGTTTACGCTTAAAAGGAACCTAGGCAATGTGACTGATTCCTGGAATCTCTCTTCTTGCACAGGGAAGGGCTTCCTCAACCAAATCTGGGGGAGACTCTTATTAAATTAGTTTTCTCTAAATTCCATAGAGGATTATATATTAATAGATAATAGAGGCCTCAGAATATAATAAAGGCTTCCCAACAGGATGATGTCCTTATAAGTATCTTTTTCTCACTGATGCTCCAGAGGACAAGAACTATGCCATTTTCATCATTCATTATTCACTCCATCAACACCCACTTACGCTGAGCTGGACGTTTGACTAGATATTAACAGAAGACTAAGACATAGTACCTGCCCTTGAAAGATTCACAGTCTGGTAGAAAGCAAAACAACAAATTATGATAGAAATTATATACACCATAGCAATGATTTTTACAAAATGTTGCAGGAGCCCTGGCAAAGGAAGAACTGAGTCTGCTGAAGAGGGAATTCAGGGAGGGTTTTACTGTGGAGATGACATGTTACCTGATCCTTGAGGGACAGGCCATGTGGGAAAAGGAAGGAGAAAAATAGAAAACACATGGGTGTGGAGGTGCATGTGGTGGTGAGGGAGAGTGGGAGAGAAGAGTGGCCTCACAAAGTGTACAGTTCTTTAGGAGAGCAGGAAGGTAGGAGGAGACTGGTTACTCTAAGGAAGAAGATAACGGTTTTGGATATGTTCGACTGGCACACAACCAGTATACTGGATGAAAGCTGAAGTCATTTCCCAGACTCCTTTCAACTACAGTTCTGGTTCTAATTAAATGCACTGATAGGATATTAGGAGGACAAACGTGATGAGGAGGCCATCTTCCTGCTGCTGATGGCCCGCAAGGTCATGGAGACAGGGTTTTTCTACAGCGTGGCTTTAGTGTCCCGTCTTGATCTTTGCGGGAGTGAGAGGCAACTGCAGCAGTGCTGGCAACAACTTTCTGATCCTAGCTTCCTGGCAGCTGGATCACAGCTGTTTCAGTAACTCCCTGAACTCGGTGTTGCTATGGTGGTCTCCTGAGTCCCCAAAGGTAGAGCTTCCGCTGGCTGGTTAGTTCTGCAGAGTCTGGCAGTCATCAGGCAGGCTCAGCGTGGAGCCTGTTCCTCCAAACTTTCAACAATTTTGGAAGCATCTAACTGCCCTAATTAAGTCCTTTTCTTATTAAAATACCTATATTAGTTTCTCTTTTTTTTTTTTTGCACTGAACTCTAAATAATGAAGCAAAATTAAGATGTGATCTGAGAAATCGAAATATTAATAGATGCCCCTTTATGAACTAAGACAGATGCTAAGGTTAAAAAAACAAAAGTTACCTATGAGTCAAGGGTTCAGGGCCTGGCTGGTATGGCAAATTTCTAAATTCCTGCTGCAACAAGAAAAACCACACTCTTGCTAAACTTCCCAATAAGAGGAGCTATCAAGTAAATTATGAGCTGATTGACAACCTAGATCACTGTAACTCTGATTGGACTGAGAACTGGCCTTATATTCTCTTCTGATAAGCAATTGCAGATCTTAAGCCAGCTTCAGCCAGCTTATAAAGGCTATGCACAAATTGTCTTTGTGTTCTAGAGTTCACCTTTTGATGCAAAGAGCCAAATTCCACTTCATTTTAATGCTAAAACCCCACCCCAAAGTGAACATGGGCTGTATGTTACATATATGTTTACCCGTTGCATATGCACTTAGCTCCTTTCATAAATATGTATAGCTTTCCCCCCAAACCTATTAAATATGTATGACTCTATTGTGTCATACAGACCCTCTGAGGGGTAAGAATCCAAACTGCCCCTTCCCTCCTCAAAGAGAGAGCACCTTTGGTCCACACTGGAGATTATTTCTTCCCAGTCTGCAAACTGATATTGCCAGTAAAGCTCTCCTTTCTACTATTTAGCCATCCTGGTGGTCTTTTGGACAACAGAGAAAATCATGAGAACTCTGTATGTGAATGAGAATGATACTGCTAATTTTTCTGTTCAAAATGACAAAGCAATTGCCATTTCCATTAAGAAAGCAAAGTGATGTTTTTATATGTTCTTAGTCTAAAATTAGCATGTTAAAAATGTATGTATTGTACTTCTCAAAACAAAGTATTTGTGTTTTTCAGTGTTACATACTCATTGTCTTATTTATGCCATTTCTTGGGTGGAAGTCTAAATAATTGATTTAAGATATTAATTCAGCCTCACAAACATGGTAACTAGCAAAAATAAAAATAAATTAAATTAAATATTAATTTAATTTTCAAATAATATTACATACTATACTTTATATTAAATATATTTTATATTAAATTTATTTTTTCCTTTGTGATAACATTAAATCATTAACATTATTAACTGTATATTTTTAAATGTTTTTATAAAAAAGGCCTGAGCATTATTTGCTTTAGTTCTCTATGATTCTTTTCTTTTTAATTTTGTCGCACATAAATGTTTAACACACAAAATGGACCCAGAGAAAGTATTATATAGAACAAAAAACTAAACAAATCAGCTTCCAGTTCACATATGTCTGATCAACCAGAATATATTTCTATATTATTTCCTTCCATTTACTGAGATGGTTAGATCCCAGGCAACTGAAATTTTCAAGTTCTCACCTACTCTTCAGTCTGCCAGAGAGGGGATCCAGATTGGAGAACCCTTTGTTTAGCAGAACATGCTAATGAATCTTTTAATTTACAAAAATATGCCCAAAGAAATTTAATATAGAGTGAAGAGCTCGATTTCTTCATTAGATAAAGCAGGAGAAATTCTAAATTTCAGAGACAGCCTTAGGGAGAAGTGACAGAGCCCAGAAAGGAGAAGAGATTCAGAAGGGTGGAAAAGTATTCTAAAGAGAATGAAGAGATGTAGACAGGGGCAGTGGGAAAGGACATGGGGAGGACCTAGAGGGATGGCCAGGGAACCCCTGGATAGCAACACCTGATACTGTTTATTTAAGTTGTGGGCTCTGCTATGCTATAGCTTAAAGTGTGTAAGGAGATAGGGAGGCCACGGGGCACTCCAACCTTGGGAGGAGGAGTGGGAGAGGAGAGTCCAGCAGAGGAGACTGAGAAGAAAAAATTACAGGTAGGAAGAAAAGCAGAAGGCTGTGAGGTGTCCTGGAGGGTTAGAGGAGGCACGTGATCCCTCAGGTTCTTGACTTAAATATCATCTATGCACTGATGACCCTGTAGGGGAGAAAAAATGTTTCCCCTACCCTTTTAGGTTTTGTACCTGAGGCCTGTGAATTAAACTGGCAAAAGACAGATTAACAGAAGAAAAGAGTATCAATTTATAATGCTCATACCCTTACCATTCACCAGAGCATCACAGAAAAGAAGTGCAAAACCAAAGAAGTGGTTAGACTCGGGGACTTATAAACCATCTTAACAAAGGATGATACACTGGGCAGAAGTGACTGATAAAGGAAAGGGGGTTTAGGCTTGGAGAGGTGGTAAATTGTGGGAAGGTGAATATATGGAGGAAACTAATGGATAAGGGTTACAGTAAGGTTTCTTTCTGCAGACTCATCTTGGTGCTGTCTCTGTCTCTGGTGATAAGGGTTGTTTTCCTCTACCTGGTATGGAGAAGAGGGGGGCAACTTCCTGAGCAGAATTCATGCCCTGCTTCTAGACAGATAAAAGAAGAGCAAAGCGCCCTTCATATGTCTCCTTTTTCTCAATTGCCTTCAGCTCAAAATAATCCTTATGCCAAAATGGCGTATTTTGGGGTGACGTATTCTAATCCCCTTCAACTCTCCAGCCTGAACCTCTTCCCTGAACTCTACTTCTCATATAGCCAGGTGTGCATTCCACATCTCCACTTGGATGTCCATTAGGCTTCTCAACATTAAGGTGCCAAAAACCAAATTCCTATTCTTCCTATACAAAATCTCATTCACTCTTATCTTTCCAATTTTAATAAGTTGCAACTCCATTCTTCTGGTTGGTCAAGCCAAAAATCTTGGCATCATCCTTGATTCCTCTCTTTGACTCATATTCAGAATCCCATTAACTCTACCTTCAAAACATATCCAGAATCCAAGCATGTTCCACTGCCTCTACAACAACCCCCAGAGTCTAAGACACCATCTCTCTCCTGTTAGCTGCAATAACCTACTAACTGAACCTCCCCGCTTCTATCCCTGCACCTCTTCCCACAGTCTGTTCCCAACACAGCAATCAGAATCCTTTCAAAATAGAAGCACTATTATGTCACTCCTCTGCTCCAATCCAGTTTTACACACCCTCACATAGTCTCCATTTTACTCAGTGAAAGGCAAACCATTACAATGGCCTACAAAGGCCTATGCAATCTAGTTCCATTTTCCTTCTGACCTTATCCCCTGTGACCCTCCCTCTTTGAATCTGCTTCACCTCCTTACTATTCCTCAAACACACCCTGCACTCTCCCACTTCTGGACTTTTATAGATGCTGCTCACTCCACCTCAAGCAACAGTTCCCTCAAATACCCACTGGGCTTACTCTCTCTCCTTCTTCATGCCATTTTTGGTCAAAGATAATCTCCTTAAAGAGGACTGCCCTGACTGTTTAAGTTACAGTTACACCCTCCTTCCCACTGCAAGCAGTCCCTTTGCTTTGCTTTGTTTCTCTCCTAAGGCTTTTAATATCCTATGGGCCCTCTGTGTCCAAGGGTTCCCCAACTGCGGATTCAATCCACCACTGATCAAAAATATTGGGAAAAAATTTTTTAAGTAAAAAATAATACAAATTTTAAAAACAATAGCACAAAAACTACTTACATAGCATTTACATTATGTTAGGTATTACAAGTAATCTAGAGATGATTTAGAGTATATGGGAGGATTTGCATAGGTTATATGTGTCTACCCAAAATAAGTAACTGAGGCAAAGATCTCATCAATGGAGGTTTTTTAAGCCAAAGTTGAGGACATGCCCAGGAAAAACACAAACCACAAAGCTGTGGCTGTTTTTCTGAAGGGGAATTTGGAACTTTCAGTATTTAAAGGCATACAGAAAGGAAAAAAGGCAAGGGGAAGGGTAATGAGACAAAATGGTTACATTCTTGTGAGACCCAGGAAAATCTACATTTTACATAAGACAAGGCAAATGTCAGAGGAGAAAGGAGTGAAGGAAGCATCAATTATGTAGATGTCCCTGGGTATGTGGAAGAAAGTCTGATCCCATGTTGTCTCTGGTTCTGCACCTGTGTAGTTAAACTTGTAATTCATTGTTAATGTGGAATTGGAACAGACTTTAGTTTTAGGAGCTAGATATTTCTTGGAGACCTAAAGTTACAATTCATATGTCCTTGTTTATGGGAGGCTAGCAAGAAATTTCCTTAATGAATGATATGTGGGGACAGTCCTTCCCTGGTGCCTGAGGTCTTTATCTTCTCTTTTGCATAAGGAGTTGGGGAGGGCTGAGATTTTTATTTTCTTTTACATATGCAAATACTATACCATTTTATATGAGAGACTTGATCATTTGCAGATTTTGGCATTCTAGGGGAGTCCTGGAACCAATGCCCTGCTATACCCAGGGACAACTGTACTATGTATTATACTTTGCTTCCTGTATTTTATTGTTTGTTCTCTTCTCTCCAAAATATAAGCTCCCCAAGAGCATGGATATTTGCTTCTTTATCACTGGTATATCCCAAGTACCTAGAACAAGGACTGGCACATAGTAAGCCCTCAATAAACATTTGTTTAATGAGTGAATAAATATAACTCTCCTCTTTCTCAAAAACCTCCAGTAAAGTCTTCTGTAACTAATAGTTTTGCTTCGGCAAAAGAAAGGAAGAGGGGAAATGCTCCTTATTAGGGAGAGAAATAACAGTCAAATGATCAAACAATAGGAGTGAGATTGCACATTCATTTTTTTTCCTTTTTTTTTTAGTATGATTTTGCAGTGTAGAGATTGCACATTCAAAGGTAAATAAGAACAAGAAGTGGCCAGGAGAAACTCCCCACTACCACCATCAAAGGTATACATAGGGTGCTCGGAAGAGGTTTGAGCTATTTTTACATAAATATTCAATAAAAGAGGGACCCAGAAATTTGACACTTAGGTTGTATGTGTGAACATTAGCCATCATTCATGTTGGCATACACAACGGGGAGTCATGGGAGGGTTTTAAACAAGGGAGTAGATGGTCTAGAGTATAAAGAGGGTAGAGTCCAGGAGAACAATTAGGAGGCTGTTTGCAACAATAGTTCACATAGGTAATGATAAAGACTTGTGCAAGGTAATGGCAGTAAGAATGATGAGGAAGGAAAGAATTCCAAATATCTCAGTTGTAGAAACCATAGGATTGATGACTGATTGGCAGGAAGGCATGGTTGGGATACCTCCAAAGTTTCTAGCACGAGTAACTGAGTGAATAATGATGCAGTTATTAGAATTTAAAAAATACATTAAAAGGGGCAGGTTTCTCCAGAGAGATGGTGATTTCTAGTTGGACATCCAGTAGAGACACCCAGAAGAAAGCTGGAAATAAACATTTATGCAATATTTTGAAATTAAGCTATAAGCATGAATGAGATTCCCCAGAATGCATAAAGCGAAGAGAAGGGAAGAAGCTGAGCGTGGAAGCATGGTGGCCAACATTGAGAGCTGGGTAAAGGGAGAGAAGCCAAAGAGAAATCAGAAGGAAGAAGGTGATATCATAATGCCAAAGGAGAAAAAGTCAAGAAGTGAATGACCAATATTGTCTAATGCTGAGTAAGATGATAGCTGAAAAGAAGTTACTGGATTTGACAAAAGAATTAATAATGAAACATGGAGGTAGAAACTAAATTGTTGTAATGTAAGGTGTGAATGGCAGTGAGAACAAGGGGTCATTAAATTAAAGTTCTTCTGAAGAAGGTGGTAGGGCAGTAACTTGAGGAGGAGACATTGGCCACAAGGGATTTTCATTCCCTACCATAGTCCTAGCCTAACATTTGGCATCTAGTAGGCACTCAATATCTATCAAATGCAATAATATTTTCATTTATAGACCAGGTCTCCTATGAAACAGTCCAGTGTTCTCCAGATGAAACAGCACAAAACAGACTCATCATTCTGGGTGGGAAAAGGACTGAAGGAAATAAAGACATTTCATATTCTATATTATGTTCTGGGTTAATTGGTAAGAATCATTACTTCTTTCTCACTCCTTCCCTGACTACACACACCCAAATTATAGATCATAGAGGAGAAAGGAACAAAATGGCTCACCTGAGACCAGAATTGCTTAGTCCAAAAAAGAACTTTAGCTATCTTTATTAAAAGATTAGGCTCAAGATGCTGCAATATGCCGTAATTATACATTTAATTGCTATTAGATTGGTATATAATTTAGGAAACTTGAAGAATTTTTAAATGGTACAATAAATGCTTACAACATAACATTCAGCGAAAAAAGCAGGTTACCATATTACATATGATCTCAATTTGGGGAATGGGAAAATATGTAAATACAAAGATACACGCACACATGCGTGCACACAAAAAGTAGGAATAGATACTAGAACAAAATAAACTAAAATGATTAAAAGATCTCTAAGTGGTAGAATTGGGAGTTTTTATTTTCTTCGTCTTATTTTTCTGTATTTTCCCAATTTTCTACAATTAAAAATGCTGTAAAAGTCTCCATAAAGTCATGGGAGTTTCTATCTAAGCTCTTGCCAGCAATTTAAGCCGCTTCTCTTTGGCCTAGGTGGCTCTAAAATAACAATAGTTATAACAATTGTAATTCACCAGACTTGAAGTAGCCTGCATCCTTCTTCATTCCCAACTTCTTAGAATTGTTCTCCTATTCATCTTATTTACACTTTCCTGGGTTCTCTCTGACTTCTGGGTTCTAAAGGTACGTTTTGAAAAGCAATATGGAAAATGGAATAGAGGATCCAAAGTTTGTTTGGGAAAAGATAACTGGCTTCGGTTTGGGCCCTGCCATCTACCACCTGCGGAGCCTTAGATAAGTCAGTTCATATCTCTGCCCCTCCATTGTCTCGGTTTTCTCATCTTTTAAATGGAATTTCATGACATTTAAACGGGGTGGGAAGGGCTTGCTGGGAATATTACAGGAATCGCCAAAGGTAAAGACTTCCAGGATCCCGTAGGTCTCAGGCGAGCCCTCAGTAAAAGGCCGCACCCCGAACGTGCTGAACCTGACTCTGTGGGGTGGGGCCCGGGAATCTGTATTTTAGTAGCTTCTCAGGTGATTCAGATGCTCAATTTGAGAACCTCTGATCCACTTCTTGTCTTCCTCCTGCTCCTAGCGATTCTCCAGTTCCATAACAGGAGCGGGGAAAAGAGGAAAGTTAAGGCGCCGCCAAGGACAGCAGGCCCCCAGACCCGCGGGACAGCTGGTCCCCCCTCAGCTGCCGCCAGCCGGCGGGTTACATAACGGGCCGCGAGGCGCGCTCTCGCGAGGTTTCCACAGCCCCCCACCCCTCCGTCCACGTCAGAAGGAACCGGGCGGAGCGGCCAACATGGCGGAACGCAGGCGACACAAGAAGCGGATCCAGGTAGCAAAGCCGAGCCCTGGGGTAGGGGGTCTCAGCGCGCTCGCAAGTGGGAAAAGCGGGGAAGGCTCCCTGAAAGGGCGAGCGAAAGCGAGGACGAGGTGGGGTGGGGTTCCGCCGCGAGGCTGCTGGCCGCGGGCTGCGTCGTTGTGAGGGGCCTGAGGGGGGGCGGTGTTGGCCACGGCGGAGACAGAGACCGAGGTGGTGGTGGAGCTTTGGCGGAAGCACGGAGGCGCCGGGCTCGGAGTCCGGCTGCCGGCCCCGGGTGCCTGTGGCCGCGCCATCCCGGGCCTGAGCTGGGAGGTCATCCTCCTTCTGGGAGCAGACACTGACCCTTCCCGGCACTCCTCCCCTGCTTTCACCCCATCATCTCGCCTTAGCTATCCCGAAATTAAGGCCACGGTAACTGGGGTAGAAGGAGGCGGAGGACTGACCTAAAGCAGCCTGTTCTTTGTGCGCATAGACCGTAGAAGGGGAATGATCTGGACTTGGTCGGCTGCCCCGGGGGCCCAGGCAGCGATCTGCTTATCCAGATGTTCAGTTGCGTTGCCCTCCTTTCTCCTCAATATTATTAATTTAGTAGCCCACTTGAAGCTTGCTGGCTTTCTTCCAGGCGGCACTGTGTAAACAACCACAACCCCTGTTGGTGCTGCAACGAGGTGGTGGCACCCAGAAACCTTTCGCATGCCAGTGTGTCATCTTCATAACCTACATAACAACCCTCCCTCATTCCACATGCATGTCATCTGTGCATTTGTTCCTTGCAGTTTTCCACCTGTTTTTGTTCTTTGTAAATATGTAGAACATCTTAGACTCAGGGTGTTTATTAGTTGTCTCATCAGCTCATGTCCTGAGAAACCTTCATAAGGTATCATAAATGGATAACATGTAGTAAATTGTTAATAATGCTAATCATAAATGGTTACACTCATCATTGCCTTGCCGTTCCTTACTATTTCATTGCTTAGAATGACTGTTTCTATCTTCTATTTTATCCCTCCATGTTTTTAAAGTTTACCAATTTGTGGGTCTACACTACAGGTGTTTTGAGCTATGCAAGTTAAAATTCTCCTGGAAACTTTTAAGTACTATGAAAGAGGTAAACATGATCAGTAAATTTGGAATTTTGGAATTTGGTAGAAATAAGAAAGTTCTGAACAGGGTAAAGAATTAATTAGCAAAAGGCAAATTCCACATTCAGATGGGTCAGATCAGGGCTTAAGGTCAGTAGAAAAAGTTTCTAATTATACCATTTCTAACCTTTTAAGATTTAGTGTTGCTGTTCCGACATGGATATACATATACAATATTTTACTAGAATTTGTATTAAAGTTGTCTGTCAGATTTGTACTTACTGAAGTCCTTATCTTTACACTTGACAGTACAATTTTATGTCCTTTAATATGCATTGTTTTACTATTTCAGCTGCTCCTTAATGTTGTAAAGGTGATATAATTAACCTTTTGAATAGCTGCTCTTGTTTCAGTTGTGATCTTATATTAAATAGAAAGATAGGTAAAGAGGCTGTATGGTACTGTACTGACAGCGGCAGAGAGCTAAAACTTGAGCCAGACTGTGCCTGTTTATACTTCAGCTCTACCAATTGTTAGCTGAGTAACTTTGAGCAAGTTACATTTTACCTCAATTACTGCATCTGTAAGAAGGGATATTTACCTCAAAAAAATAAATAAATAAAAAAGAACCTCAGGGAGGTAGGATTGCTATGAAAACAATAGGTAAGTCAATGACTTATTAAAAGTTATAAAAGATATTAAAAGTGCTTGACACATAACCCCTCCCACATATTCCCACCCCTCTTTGCCCTGTATGAAGGATTTATGTTGGATTGTTATTTTGGTTTTGTTAAGCACTCTTTGATATGCTAAAGAAAGATTAATAGCTCTCTATTCAATAAATAAGCCATTAGATTGTGAGTTATATAAAGTGTAGCTATTTATGTGAGGCTTGATTATTAAAAATCAGCTTGGCATAATGCAAAATGAAAATAAATGACATTTATTTTCCCATCCTGGAAGTTTTCTACATGGCTGTGTAGAGTGTGGGAGACCTTGGAGTACGACTTTTATGTAGTTCACAAATTTATAAAAATACTCTATCCTAGAAAATTCCTCAGTTTTATCCTTCCAGAGAATCAGAGACTCTAATACTGGCATCACTTGTGATAAAAAGATCAAATGTAATGAATGAAAAGTTCAGAGTTTAAGTGACAGAAAAGATTCTATTGTAGAACTTTTAGGCAAAAAGGTCTGCAATATCAACTGAGTTTTCTGTTGTTTGTTACTTGATGTTTCATGCTTAGAAAAGGTTTTTATGTTGAATAGGTTCAGTGACCTTGAACTGTAGTTTGTGCATTGGGAAAAAATGTTTGATACAAATAAGTAAGTTTAGGGTAAAAAACAATGTAACTATTAATAATTTATTTGCTTTTTCTAGTGCAGCACAATTTCAGATTCTGGTGTCCCATCAAACTTGAAAGGAAGAGGATTATTGTCACATTCCCTTCTTGGACTCACATTACTGGTCACTGAAAACCAGAAGTGAGCTATACATGTTCATTGACATATTTAAAAATTTTAATAATTGAGATTCTCCAATGAGAATGATCTCAGTCCAAATTAATGAAACATTTGAAAATAGAGATTTAAGTTATTTAACAAATGCAATTATGTAAGTTTTTAAGGACATACAGTAACTTCATATATGTTAACAAAGTGTTGTTTACTAGAAGTATTGATTTAAAATCCTGGTATCGGCCGGGCGCGGTGGCTCACGCCTGTAATCCTAGCACTCTAGGAGGCCGAGGCGGGTGGATCGCTCGAGGTCAGGAGTTCGAGACCAGCCTGAGCAAGAGTGAGACCCCGTCTCTACTAAAAATAGAAAGAAATTATATGGACAACTAAAATATATATATACAAAAAATTAGCCGGGCATGGTGGTGCATGCCTGTAGTCCCAGCTACTCGGGAGGCTGAGGCAGGAGGATCGCTTGAGCCCAGGAGTTTGAGGTTGCTGTGAGCTAGGCTGACGCCACGGCACTCACTCTAGCCCGGGCAACAGAGTGAGACTCTGTCTCAAAAAAAAAAAATAAATAAATAAAATAAAATCCTGGTATCATGAAATTTTAGAGTTGAAAAGAATCTAGTAGAGTTTGTTTGGAAACCTTTTGCACAAATTCATTCTTACATAAAAGCAGAGTAGTGGGCCCACAGCTTATTGATCTCACCCAATACCCTCCTTTTACAGATAAACTGAGGTCCAGTGAGGTTATGTGACTTCACCCAGAATCATTAATCAAGGTAGTAAAACCAAATTTAGACTAGCTCTTCCAATTCAGAATTGAATATTCTTTCCACCTCACCACTGATAAAAAATAAGTTCCTCTAAAATACTTTAATCCTGAACTTTTAATATTAGATTGTACAACATAAAGATTTAACATGACCTGTCCCTGCTAAAGAGAATCATCTCATTTAGTATTCTATTTATGTGTAAAATATCCAGTTGAGCTTTGAGACATTTAAATGGCTTACTAGTTCTTAGAACTTTCATAACCTCCATCAGTTATTTCTGTTGCACCCATCTGTCTCCCTGGCAATAAAATCCTGATATATCACGGGTTTATGGGCTTGATTTCAGGAAAGAGAAGAAAAGAGAAAGTTTGGGACTCTAAAGCCAGACTACACAAGTCGGACTCTGAGAACATTCTGAAGAAAAGAGAAGGAACCCAGGAAGCCAGTCCTAGTCTGAAAATGCCCCCCAGAGGCTTAATGAAAGGCCTTCCAGTTACCTAGCAAATCCGTTGCTAAACAGGAAATACAATCAAAGTGAATTGGAAGTATTACAGAAGAACCCTGGCATAGTCAAGATACAGACTCTTTATTAGTAACATGCTGTGTGATTTTGAGCAAATGATTCATCTAAGATCCCCTCCAGTTTTCAGATTTTAATCTGTTAACCTACTGTTAGCATTTTCACAAATATTTTGTACTGCTTATATAAAGATACAAATTCACAATTTGTAAACTAAGCCTTTTCTCCATTCACTAATTGACAGGTCAGCTAAGCTTATATCAGAAATTTTGTAAGATTGAAGCCTGTGGCTTACTCACTCTTGATCAATTATTTTTTCTCAAAAAGGTTAAATATTGGCAAAAATAATGGAAATAGTAATCTCTATTTCATTATAGTGTTTGAATGTTGATGTATTCTAAGTAAAAATATTTGTTTTTTTTTTTTTGAGACAGAGTCTCGCTCTGTTGCCCGGGCTAGAGTGAGTGCCGTGGCGTCAGTCTAGCTCACAGCAACCTCAAACTCCTGGGCTTAAGCGATCCTACTGCCTCAGCCTCCCGAGTAGCTGGGACTACAGGCATGCGCCACCATGCCCGGCTAATTTTTTGTATATATATATCTTAGTTGTCCATATAATTTCTTTCTATTTTTGGTAGAGACGGGGTCTCGCTCTTGCTCAGGCTGGAAAAATATTTGTTAAACAATTTTATAAGAGTGTTCTTACCAAACTTTCAATTTAAATAATGTTGGATTGTGAGTTGCAGGAGCCAGCATATTAGTGTTTGGATACAAAGAAAGGCAGTCCCACCTAAACTTCTAAACTTACTGGCTCTTAGCTTCCCCATTCTAAGAAAGGTGTGCTCATTCATTGAGCTAAAAAGTTCTCTCCATTTGTTTGAAGGTTGATGGATTGTTTTCTCTTTATTGGTTAGTGCTGCTGTTCCCAGAAGGCTTGTTAGAAGCCTTCTAGAAAAGTTATGAAAATATCCTGTTTACACCAAAAGGGAACAAAGAAGGACGGTACTGTAGTCCAATGTATAAACAAAAAGAAGGTAAGACTGTTTTATGCCCTCCTAGGCTGCCGCAGGGGAGCAGTGTAGTGAAGACTCCATGTAGGATCTTGTGTATAACCAATTTCCAGGGTTCATGTTCTCATGGTATGCTTCTACAGCAATCTTTCTGGCTCCAAAGCCCCAGCAGATGGCACAAATTATATCATTTTCATTAAAGGCAGTATACAATATGGATAACTTACTATAAGTTACTGATACTTTAAGAAAGTATCGATGGACAAGTAATTCTGTGTCTAGTTGGGAAAGATTTTCCAAGTCCATGTTTTCTGGGTATCTTCTGTACATTGTTGGTTTTTAGTGCCTTTACCAAGGAGGGGATGCAGTTGTAGAAAAGTTTGGTGAACTTGAAGTTAATTGTTAAAATGAAATTTAAAATTTTTATGCATAGTTATAGTATTAGATTCGTTATTGCATAATATAGAATGAACTCAGTTTTTTATGTATGCTAATATTTAATCAGCTTTTGCATGTGATGCCTCTATCAGCAGTCAGTAGATTAGTACATTTATGTCTATGTTCAGTAAATTGTATAATTGAGTGTATGAGTGTGTGTCGTGCTCGAAATTGATATAATTGTTCTCCAGAATCACCTTCCTCCCAGATTTCCTTTCTGTTATTGAAAAACTTTCCTTTTCATTGATAAAGTTAGAAATGTGACATCTTTACCTATTTCATTCATCCTTTATTGAGTCCTGTCTATTCTACATTTGAAATATTTCAAATATCTGAATTTTCTTCCCATTCCTAGTCCATTATCACATCACAATTTACTTTAATACTACCTACTCTTCTAAAGTTTCCCTGCCTTATGGGGTTTTTTTTAATTCATCCTACATACAGCCACCAAAATAATGTCTAAATCATTTTTCTAATTATATCCTTCTATTCAAAAACTACCAATAGTCTTTCTGTTACTTACAGATAAAGTTGAAATTTCTCCACCTACCTTGAAGACTCTATAGTCTAATAGAATAGTAGTCTATTCTGTTAATATTTACACATACTTAACCTCCCAGTACTTCCTAACTTTTCTCTACTGGAGCCAAATTTTGTGTCATTCTCAGCCACAGTGTTTATGCTCTTTATTCAATTTACCCAAAACTTGTTCGACTTTCAAAATCCAGTTCCTTCTTCCAAGAGGTCTTTTCTAGCTGTTCCATCCACATTGATAATCTCACTCCTACTTTGTGAACTTCTAAAATATTTTTTCTACCACTCCTTTTGAGAAATAACAGTTGCTACTTTAGATAGTTATGTAGCAAAGTGTAGGTATCATGCCTTACATAGTTAGGTAGCAAAGTGTCGGTATCATGCCTTACAAATCTTTGTATTAACTGTAGCATCCAAAGATTATAGGGTATGTATTTGATGGAACAGTTTACATTTATTCACACTTCTCCCCCACAATTTTTAATGAAGCACATCCCAATAACATCTCAATCAGTTAATTAGATAAACTTTAAATTGACAACAGATGTGTCAAATGAGGAAAAATTGAGCATATATGGATGTGATTATAAAATAGAATTGGTTTTTATAAACCATTTATAGTATTCAACTATTTATGGTATTGCTTTTTCAGGTGTATGACTATATAGAATATTACTAATAGATGAGGCCGGAAGTGTATATTATATAAAAATAATTAAATACTTTCATCTAACATATGATACCAACATATATTAATATATTTTAGCATGGTTTCAAAAATTTTAATAAGAAATTTTCACCTTTTACCATGTCAGAAAGTATACTTTGTAGCTAGGTCTCATTAAATCATTATGAACCTTAAGATTCTATTTTTGTGATATGTGTTTTTATTTATAAACGTAAAGGTTTTTATTTCATAAATACTTGGTTTTTACAATAGTCTTTTGAGTGGTTTGGACTTTTAATTCTTATTGCCACAAATAACCTACAACTGGTAGTAGCAGAGTATAAGAATCATACACTGTTAATTGGGCTACTGAAAGTAGAAGAGTTGGGAAATGCAAAGGAAAAACGTGAGATGTAGCTGCCAGGTGACTCAACCACCAAAGCACAAGCTTTCACTTCATGTAATAAATTACTGCTTTTCAAAATAAAATTAAAAGTGAAACCCTGGTTTGTTGATTGTTTCTTATTTTCCTCAAACATAACGGAATTCAGACTTATTTGAAATTTAAGAAAACGTGATATAAAGACAGATAATTTAAGTAGATTATTTTTTCTATTTTGTGTATTAGAATTTCTTGCTTAAAATAACTATCTTAATTAATTCTTCTCAGCATCCTAGCTTCTTGGCAAATAATTCTTAGTAGTATTTGGCATTTTATTCTTTAAAGAAACAGACCTTCCTGAAATTATTCACATTTAGATTATATATTGCTGGAAATATTGAGTGTTCTATGTATTGTTACGCATGTAATTAAATACAGTGCATCTGTTTGAATAGCTTACAATAAGACAACTTTTAAAAGTTTATATAGAAGATGTGTACAGATGTAGACTGCCTTCATTTTCTTCAGTACATAGGTGGGAAGAGTAAGTACACAGAAAGAATTGTCAAATTAAAGAAGTTCAGAATGAAAGAGAATAATGGGAAGATGGGGAATGATAAATGGTGAAGAAAGTAATAGAAAATTTGGGAAAAGATATGAAGAAAGAAAATTGGAAAGAAAGCAGCCTTTCCAAAACTTCTGTTTGTCAGTTTACTTCCATTACTCATTTCTTCAAATGAGATAGTAATATCTGTTTTTGCATTTTTTATTTTTGCCTCACCCTTACTGGGGAAGAGAAGACAAGGTGGAAAATGAGTCTCGGACAGTTATCTGGTATCTGCAACCACAAGGAGAAAGAGAAGGGAATACAAAGTGTCATCATCTCAGTAGTGTTAATATTGGGGCAGCTATATTATTGGTTAATTTGAGAATTCCTTTTATGGTTCGCTGTCCAGGATACGTATCTTTAGCTGTTATTTTAACATTTATGGCACCTGTTTCTATTTACTTTGACATTTGGGCAGTCATTATTGGCAACTTGTTATCCTTTTTAATTATTGTTTTGTGACTTATTAAAAGAGACCATACAAGAGTGAAGGTGAACTGGTACAAAATAGTTGCCATGCTGCAAAAACAACTCAGATGCTTGATAGTTGAGGACAAGAAGCAGACAGGCTTTGCCTCTATCAACTTGTATTTGAAAAACATGTAGTTGTTTTTAAAAAAAAAAAAAGAAAAAGAAAAACATGTAGTTTTTTAAATCTCTGTTTTATCTTTTCTGTACGTAACCATGTCTGCTCCAGAGAAAGCTTGAAAACAAGGCCTCTACTTCACTCAAAAAGATTCATAGAATAGATTTGTAAATTATTTTTCAGTACATGAATTTCTCAAGTAGACGATTGCATTAAAGTAATATTCTTATGTTGCAGGAAGTTGGTGAACCATCTAAAGAAGAGAAGGCTGTAGCCAAGTATCTTCGATTCAACTGTCCGACGAAGTCCACCAATATGATGGGTCACCGGGTTGATTATTTTATTGGTAGGATTATATCAGTAAAATCATATTAGTGTACATAATCTTATGAAGTTACCTAAATTTGGGTTGTGTAGAAGTTTTAAAAATTCTTTCCAAGTATGGCTGTCTTTTTATGAATGAGAATGTCTATAATGAAAAGATAAAATGCTTTCTAATAATACTTGTTGGAAATTTTTAAAATGGGATTTATTTTCAGTATTTTGAAATACCACCTTTTGTTCAGATAATACATGTACTTGGAACTAATTGGGAGCTTTGGTTCTTTACATTATCCAGACAACCTTATCATAAGCTGATACCTTTTATAATATAGCCCCATAGCTTATAAATAGTGGTTGAGTTTGCTTGTCTCATAAATTAAAATTGAATTGCCAGTATGGAGAAATATTCCTTTATCTTCTCTTTCTTTAGTGTTATTATTAGTGATTTTGACATACATTAAAAGTTTAGAGAAAAGGCATGCAAATCTCTTTGCATCTAATATATTTAGCTGCTTCTAGTAACAGCATTAGATTGTTTATGGAGCTTATTTTTCAGTAGGTTACAGTAAACCTTGATGAGAATTTTCATGGGCTGGGGGGAAGAAGATTTTTGGTTTATCCTACATTTGATTTTGATTAGTTAATAAGGGTGATAGTTATTTACAAATGTTAATATATTGAATTTTTGAACATTTCTCCATTGATTTGTCTTACTTTAATTAGTATTTCTGAATGCCATTTATTTTCCAGCCTTACTTTAAAAATATAGTGTATTTCACAAGTTGAAGTTTTGAGGAACTGTTACCATGATCATATTAGACTTAATTTTCTGTTGAGCTTGGTTTTCTTTTCTGTTGCCAGAATGTTGAAATTTTGCTTTATAAAATATTATTTAGATAGCCATAAGTTAACCATGTGTACTAAATTAAAAATAATGAATTTCTTCTTTAGCTTCAAAAGCAGTGGATTGCCTTTTGGATTCAAAGTGGGCAAAGGCCAAGAAAGGAGAGGAAGCTTTATTTACAACCAGGGAGTCTGTGGTTGACTACTGCAACAGGTAGTATTTATTTCTTAGTGAAAGATAATGTAAATAATAATATTAAATTTTCTCCATAGTCATGAAACTCCTTACATCATTAAATGTAGTGATATTACACCATAAACATAGTTTTTACATATAACCTAGATTTCTTCGATACTTCTGGAAGTGTGCTTGGTATTAGACTGTTTGGTATTTTTAACTGTATATAATTTTTATTTATGTTCTATTACTTTTGTATATTTACCAGGCCTACTGAAGGGTCAGCAATAAAAATCATACACCAGTGCCTACAGTGAACAAAAATGTTCTATCTTTTGTAGAGCAAATAAATGGTCAGGGATCTTTTTTCCAAAACGTTTGCAGTGATTCCTGTTATATCTGTGTTTTTAGTGTGACGCCCAGAGCCATACGCCAAACATCCTTTCCTGTGTTGTTTAGTGTTTGCTAATGTAGTATTCCTTGTAAAATCTAAACAGCTGCAACATCTACCTTGTCTTTTTTTTTGAGGATTGCAAGATGAAGTACGGATAATTCAGTAACATACATGTTTTTCATAATAGGTACTTTTTCTTTTTTGAAAAAACATTTGATATGAGTGGTGTATCTAAAAGACAAAATCACCTTCTTCTTGGGTTTTCTTTCCATTTATGTCCTTAGTTTACTTACTACTTACTGTTTCTTAATAGATGTTAACTAAATTTTGTTATCATGACACTAAAGTTTATAATCTATGGAAATTTGAGATTATTTTATGTGTTTGGTAGAGAGGTACACACAACACTTACTAATATTTTGTTTAATGGCACTGAAAGTATCAGCCACCTGAGAACCCTCTTATTTCACAACCTGGTTTTTTAAGCTGTCTTGTTAAGGAATTATCAAATATTTCTTAAAATTCTTAGTTGGCAAAGACTAGAGATTACTAATGGACCTTTCAGAAACAAGTTTCATTTTTGGGGTAAGGATGAGCTAACAGTGATGCAGTTGATATTTACTTATCTTTTACAACAATTTGTCTAATTAGAATTAGCTCCAAAGTGCAAACTTTCTTACCTGACACAAAATAGGTTTATTTTTTACATATGGTGTAAAAATCAAGAGATCCTACAAAATGCAGAAACTGGGGCACAGAGAATGTTAAGTACCTTGTCCAAGGTCACACAGCTAGTAAGTGGCAGATCTAGGATTCTAAATCCAGCAGTCTGGTTCCATAGTCTATGCTCTTAACTACTATACTATACTGTCTCCTCCAACAAAATGATGATGCATTTAATGGAGCAGAAATTAAAATTGGTTCACCTGCCAAATACTATTATTTCAGATATTAAATCTGTGAGCCCAAATCTCTGAGGAAAGCAGTCAGTATTAATCCACATCTCTTGGCTTTTTAGAGCCTTTTTACATGAAAAGCTCAAAAGACCTGAGTACAGAGAATATCCCAGAGACACATTTGATTTTCATTATATATGTTATCCCCATTGATGTCAGGTTTTCTGGGTCCTTTTTGCATTAAAATGAAGGAGAGAAGTATAACTCTACCTAAGGTCTTCAGAACCACTTCTAATACAACCATTTGAGTCCTTGTGATGGCTAGTCCTTGTGGGTTCCTGCCCCAAAACAGACAAAACCACAGAGGAACTAGTGGTTTCTAGTTTCATTTCCTGAAGCAACTAAGTGGGCATGATGTTGTCTGAGGAAAAACAAAAGAAAATAGGAAAATGTAGGATGATAACAAAACAATCTTTCTAATATAATCTGTACCTTTTTATGGTCTATATCATGTATGAACTCTTCAACCTAGTCTCCAGAAGACTTTGTATCACCAAACACCCAGTCCAGTTATGTCCTCCTCAATCTTGTATTAATACATATACCATATTCGTTCTCTCTTCTGGTCTCTCTTTGATCATAACTTGCCACATTCCCTGAACGGTTCTCCCTCCTCTATCCTATCTGCCTCTCAATATTACAGATACATTCCTCAAGTCCTACCTCTACCATGTAGTATACCACAGGTCCCCAGCCCACATTAGCCTTTGTATATAAAGTTCTACTGAATTTATCAAGTTAGTATCATCCAGTTTGGCCCTTAACTATTTTAGAGTTGTTACATTATTGCATATATGTTAGTTTTTTTTTTAATCTCTTACTAGCTAAATCTGAAAACAGTTGTAGGACTGTTTTATACTTTATTGTTACTCCATAGCACAATGTGGACCCTTAATAAAAACTCACCATTGCCATGTTGGTGGAAGTCCCCAGTATGTATGTGGCATTCAATAAATGTTTCTTAAATCTGGAAGAAAAAATTAAGAGGTAAGGAAAAGATACAGAAGAAATTTTAAAATGTTCTACAGGCTGTTTTAAAACCATTTATTTATTCAACAAATATTCATCAAATACCCTATTATATGTCAGGCCTTAAGAATACTGTGACTGTGACTTGGTCCCTACCTCAAAACACATACTCTAATCGTTAGGGAAGATTTATAACTAATTACAATGTAGTGTGTTCTATAAGGAAGACATAGATGGTGAAACTATCAAGAATGACTTCACAGAGAAAATATTTTAATCAAATTTTGAAACAGAAATAGGTGATTACCCAACAAAGAAGAGAAGAAAGAATATTCATCCAAACAAGGGCATAGAACACACTGATACAGTGTGAATAGTTCTGTGAAAATGTTAGAGAACTTTGTGTTAGTGATTTGTCCTGTTTCATTTATTTAAAGCTAAATAAATGAAAGCTCTGATACTATCACAGAGGTTAAATAATGTCAATCTCACTTTTCTTGACATAGAATGAGTTGAAACAGATACTCTAAGGGCTCATCAAGGAGTAAGTCAATGAGTCTACGTATTACAGAATGGAATGATGCTATAATGTGGTGATTTATGAAGCCAAATATGTATATATTCCATATCTATTAAATGAAATTGGAGATTCTGCCATGTCGATAATGGCTAACATTGAATACATATGTGTCAGACAGTGTGCTAAACAATTTACATGCTTCTTGTTTAATCCTAAAAACAACTTTATGATATAAATACCCTATTTTAGAGGTAAACTGAAATTAAGTAACTTCCCAGTATCACCCAGCTACTTAAGTAGTAGAGGTGGTATTTGAACCTGTCTACCTAAATGTAAAAGTATTTTCAACACCAATTTGGGTTAAGTTTACTTGTTTTTCCTTCAGCTGCACAGGAAGGTTGACAGAAACAAATGATCTTGCTAGTTCTATGCCCTTCTGTATCTACTCATCATGGAAGAACTTTTTCCTATTAGAGTTCTATGGTTTATTTTTTTAAATTATTTCTTTATTAAGAATAAGTTTTGGCCAGGCGCAGTGGCGCATGCCTGTAATCCTAGCACTCTGGGAGGCCGAGGCGGATGGATTGCTCGAGGTCAGGAGTTCGAGACTAGCCTCAGCAAGAGCGAGACCCCCGTCTCTACTAAAAATAGAAAGAAATTATATGGACAACTAAAAATATATATAGAAAAAATTAGCCAGGCATGGTGGCACATGCCTGTAGTCCCAGCTACCTGGGAGGCTGAGGCAGTAGGATTGCTTGAGCCAGGAGTTTGAGGTTGCTGTGAGCTAGGCTGACACCACGGCACTCATTCTAGCCCGGCAAGAGAGCGAGACTCTGTCTCAAAAAAAAAAAAAGAATAAGTTTTTCTACTAACATAAATGTGAGAAAACTGAAAATGTAGAAAATGATTTAGAAGAAAATCCAAATTACTACTAATGTTGCTTCATAGACAACCACATTAACACATGTATTCAAGTATATATGTGTGTGTGTACATAATGTACTCTTAATATATGGACATCTGTAATATAAACTGTAATATATAATGCTGGTCTTTCAATTAACATGATGAACAGGATGTATTTTTGTTTTCATATTGAATGGTAATAAACGTTCCTGAAGTGAGGCGGAAAATGTTCCTGACAGAAAATCTGGAAATCACATAAGTGCATAAACAAAGAAAATTAGAATATATGTTCATTATAAATTTTTTAAGACATTCTGAAGTGAAATAAAAATTATAAAACTCTCCTTGATATTCAAACACCCCATTGCTACTCTTAAATCCCATTTTCTATTCATATGTAGTTAATCATTAAGGTCTCATTTCAGATTTTTGTTTGTTTACATATATATGTGTATGCATAGCAGATGTTAATGGTAGTGCTTTGGGGGGGCAGTTTGAACAGTTACACAATTATATGCTTAATAGGTCTTCTGAACAAATGGAATGGGCCAAATGAAGAAACCTAGAAGTTAGCTTTGTGGAAATGCTCTTGGCCTATACCTAATTGGGCAGCAGATGGAAGCCCAGCCAGGCAGATAAAACACGGGTGCTTCAGAGCCCCAACACAATGACAGGAAGAAGTGATTATCTGTGCAGGAAGGAAGCATCTAGTTAACAAGTGGTATGATATGCTAGAGCAGGCACCAGTGAGGTATAAGTAGAAAGATAGATAGTCGCCATTATGAGCAGGCACAGACAGTGGTAGCGAGACCTAGTTTCTAGATTATGTTGTGGTATTTGTACATTATCCAGGCAGAAATGACGAAACAAATCAGGAACTCTGAAACTGGAACATGGGGTTTGAAAAAGTAGCTTTTAGATGACTAAGGTGTAAGGGTAACCCAATTTCTTGAATAGGATTATAGGGTTAAAGAGGAAAGCATTGACTTAATTTGGAGTCAGATTAAAAAATGAATAAGGCACCATTAAGCAGTTTACAGTCCAGTGAAAGAGCAAACTTATATAACAAATTATATAGTGAGTTAAAAGATAAGTGCTATGGATAGAAGAGGAGAGAGGATGGGAGCAGGCTTACAGTTTTAAACAGGGTAGGTTGTGGTTGAGGGAAAACTTGAAGGAAGTGAGAGAGTGAAACAAAAGGGCATGGTTATTTGGGGGAAGAACATTCTAGGTGAAAGGAACAGCCAGAGTGAATGCCCTGAGATGGGAAGGTAAAAAAATAATAATAATTGCTAAAGAGGGAGAAGAACAAGGTATTTAGAGAGAAATTAGTGAAACTAGGAATACATAATGTTTTGCCAAATATATTGCACATTTTTCACTTTGATGTTAGAGTCCTTTTCAGTGTCCACAAATACTACTTTAGTATTTTCATTATTCATTGCTTACTTGAAGATATTTGATTATAGTGGCAGACTGAATAATGAAGTAGAGGTAGAAAAAAATAACATCAAGAAAGACAGCTAAAAAGACATTTGGGGCCGGGCGCGGTGGCTCACGCCTGTAATCCTAGCACTCTGGGAGGCCGAGGTGGGCGGATCGTTTGAGCTCAGGAGTTCGAGACCAGCCTGAGCAAGAGTGAGACCCCATCTCTACTAAAAATAGAAAGAAGTTATATGGACAGTTAAAAATATATATAGAAAAAATTAGCCGGGCATGGTGGCGCATGCCTGTAGTCCCAGCTACTCGGGAGGCTGAGACAGGAGGATCGCTTGAGCTCAGGAGTTTGAGGTTGCTGTGAGCTAGGCTAACGCCACGGCACTCACTCTAGCCTGGGCAACAGAGTGAGACTCTGTCTCAAAAAAAAAAAAAACAAAAAAAAAAAAAAAAAAAAAACAAAAAAGACATTTGGATCAATCAAATTGTGGACATACTTTTAATCTGTTAACATTTCTTACATTGTTTATTTCTCCCCCACCTGCCCCCCTTTTTTTAAGGAACAAGCTCTTACTGTGTTGCCCAGGCTGGAGTGCAGTGGCACGATCATAGCTCACTGTAGCTTCAAACTCCTGAGCTCAAGTGATCCTGCCACCTTAGCCTCCCAAATAGCTAGGATTATAGGCACACGCACCTGCTACCTCACCCAGCATTTTTTTTTTTTTTTTTGTAAAGATAGGATCTCTCACTAAGTTACCCAGGCTGCTGGATTCCAACTGCTGGCCTCAAGCAATCCTCCTGCCTCAGCCTCTTGAGTGGTTAGGATTACAGGCATGCACCACCACCGTGCCCAGCTTGAATACTCTTAATGAACCCAGAGAGAAGCTTTATATGGATAATCTCAAACCTATAATCTCTTTTATACCTAAATCATACCGTTAAAAATGAAAATTAAATATCACTGAGGTTTGACAAGTTTTATATAATTAGTTATAAAGTTTTTTGATTATTGGTGGAGTTGACTATTTTTCCATGGGCTTATTAGTTGTAATTTCTCTTATGAGTTGCCAAATTATGTCTTCCTTTGCTCATTTTATTCAGGTCTTAATACTTTTGCTTTTTAGTCTGTATCTATATAATCAATGAGGAATGAAAAGTCATACTTTGTTTTTTCCAAAGGCTTTTAAAGAAGCAGTTTTTTCACCGGGCACTAAAAGTAATGAAAATGAAGTATGATAAGGACATAAAGAAAGAAAAAGATAAAGGAAAAGCTGAAAGTGGAAAAGAAGAAGACAAAAAGAGCAAGAAAGAAAATGTAAAGGATGAAAAGACAAAAAAGGAAAAAGAGAAAAAAAAAGATGGTGAAAAGGAAGAATCAAAAAAAGTGAGTTCAACTAAAATTAAATAAAAATAAGAATCATTATGCACACATGTGGCATATGAACACATTTAAAATATGCAACAACCACTTAACCATATTAGGGTTATTATAAATACTATGGTTGAGAAGTTTTATTTCTGTGTTATATAAATAGTGAACATTTTTTGACTGTATGAATGTCATATTGGGTTTTTTTGCTTGCTTATGTTACTTCTTCTGTTCAACTCATGTTTTTATAGGAGGAAACTCCAGGCACTCCCAAAAAGAAGGAAACTAAGAAAAAATTCAAACTTGAGCCACATGATGATCAAGTTTTTCTGGATGGAAATGAGGTGAGAGTATTTAGCCTATATTTAGAAATCTAGTTTTCCACAGAAGTTTTTAGAAATAAGTTTGATGCCTTCACTAATGAAAGAAGTCATTTAGATAAACATAACCATGCATTTAAGTACAGAAAGCTTCTCTATTTTTGAAAGTCCATAATTTCTCTGCATTTAGATTTTTTGAAAGTCAGAATTAGATTTGGTTGTGTGTGAGTGATAGGAAACCTGAAATAACAGTGGCTTAATACAAAATAGATGCTTATTTCATTTTCATCAATGAAATCTAGAGGTAAGCAGTACAGATGGGCAGCTCCATGGTGGACCCAAGCTCTTCCTATCTTTTCTCCTCTGTGTGAGGCTTCTAGCTAACATTACTTCATGCTCCAAAATGACTGCCAACCTCATATCTGCATCCAAAAGGGGAAAGGAGAGTGAGGAACCTGCCTCCTCTTTAAGGAGATCACCTTAAGGGCACTGCCCAGGAACCTGACAGTTTCATTCTTGCTTGGATTCCATTGTCCAGAACCTAGTCACAAGGTCATGCTCACCTGAAGTAAACATTTGGAAATGTACTTTTTATACTAGATGATAATTTGCCCAGCTAAAATGTAGGGTTTCCACTATTATCAACAGAAAATGAGCAGAATGGTTAATAGGGTATACCTACTGGTCTCTCTTATACAGTATATAGTCAGACACATCACATCAGGGGCCTAAAATTTTCAACACTACTTGATGCTTTGCTCGAGGAGATGGTTTTTATTGTATCTTTTGTAATGGGAGATTTGTATGGTGGTAGCCTTCCATGAAGACTATTTAATTTAGTCACTTAACCAATACATAAACTTTAGTTATATACTAGCCATTGAACTGTTGTGAATTTCAAGACGTATCTCTTTTGCTATACCTATACAAAAGTAACATATATAAAGTAGTGGCTCCTAGCGCTGTGTGTTTGAAATTCTGGGACAGCTTTTCAAAAATAATGTGTTCTAGGGTCATTCCAGACATACTTACATGAGGATATCTAGTGTATAATGGGGGGAAGGGTATGTATCTGTAATAAAGTGTCCTCAGGTGATTCTGATATAAACCCCTGGTAAAGAACTGCTATAATAGAAGAACATAGATCATTTTTAACATGAGAACTCAGATACCCTCAGTTAAACACTGAGCATCAGCTCTATGCCAGACATTCTTATGGGTGCTGAGAATAGCATGATAAATACAATAAAATTCTTTGCTAGGAAGCTCTTATAGGCTAGCAAAGATAAAAGCATTTAAACATGTTAGTATATTACAGTGTGGTAAGTGTTAACGGTGTGAAAACACCAATTAGGAATAGTTAATTTAATATGAAAGGATAAGGAAGGAGGGTCTGGAGACCCTGGGCATGCGAACTGAGCCTTGAAGGATGACTGGCAGATTGCCAGGAAGGAGTTATAGGTAATATGAGGGAAAGAAGCAGCCTAAGCAAAAGCATGGGTGTTTGCTGTCTTGAAAAAGCTAGATTTTATTCTGTAGAAAGCAGCATGCACTCTATAACTTTTAAAGTTGGGAAATGTCTATTTTTAAAAAATGTATTTTTTTAGAATGGAAACTGGCAGAAGTAATGTCCATGGATCTGATTCCTAGGGAAAATGTATAGAGTGAAATAGGAAGGGGTTTGAAGTGGAACCCCAGGTGTTAGAAATGGAGAACCGAGTTGGAAAGACACTAAATAGAGTTCTTTCTGGTCAATATAGAACAAGGAAATGGAAGAGTACTATAATTTGTAGAAACTGAGAGATGAAAGCAAGAGGTAAAACTACGAGTTTTATGGATGATGATCAGCAGAGTTCTGATCTGAATGACAAAGTAAATTTCTATTGTATAAAATAATAGCCCGATAAAAGTAAATTAAGCTTTGAAGCAGTGGTTCCCAGCTTATGGGCTATTGGCCCTCCATGGATGAGTGGGCAGTGAAATTAGTATAGGGAGTCATAGAATCTTTATGTTCACCAAGCATGATCTTTAATAATGGTTCTTCATGTCTTATCAGTAGGAGACAAAAGGGTGAAGTTGAGAGCTGCTGGATCTGTGATAGAGTGTGGTTGGAATCTATCTTAACTGTGTTAGCCCAAACATTATTACATTAGGGACAAAAAGGTTGACAACTGGTGGCCTTTCAGTTGAATAAATAATGATTTAAACACATGAACAAATTGTTAAATGCGTATAAGTACATACAAATCTATAAAGTTCATTACAGAATTTATAGTTTTCTTATAGTTGTTTTCCAACTGAATGAATGCCAAAAGAACCACTACTACTGAAGAAGGAAAAGGTCTTTGGATTTTGTTTACCTTAGAAAGTATTTCTTATGTGTTAAGAGGTTGATGACTGCCTCAGGGTACCTAAAATAAAGAATTAAGCATTACTTTCTAATGTGACCTTAGAACTTTTAAACACTGAAGTTTCTTGATTCTTCTAGGTGTATGTGTGGATCTATGACCCAGTTCACTTTAAAACATTTGTCATGGGATTAATTCTTGGTAAGTAGCAGGATGTGAGTAGCTTTAAAGTACAATCTAAAACTTAGAAAACAAAGTGCAGATGCCATAAGAGAAAATATTTCTAAACTTAAAATAGCTATCATTTAAAATATGTACTTTAAATAAAGTCAGAAGATAAATGATAAACTAAGGCAAATTTTTTGAACACATTAAAACAAAGAGCTTTGAGAAATTGACAAACTGAGTAAGAGGATCCAACAATTGATATAATAGTTATGTCCATTATTTTAGTTTTTATGAGGACAGTTTAGCAGTATCTTTCAAATTCTACGTGCATATACAATGACCCAGCAATTCCACTTATAAAAATTTATCCCTTGGCTGTTCTCATACAGTTGCACAAAGAATATGTATTGACATATTATCTATTTTAATCTAAATCCTTCATACTGTACTTAGAGTAATCTAGCAACTATCTTTCAAATTTGAAATGCCTATCCCCTTTGATCTAATAATTCCACTTTAAGGAATTTATCCTATGCTGTAATCACAGGTACACAAATGTACACATACAAAGGTTTTTGCAATATTGTCTGTAACAGGATAAAATGAAACAAGTTTCTCAATAAGAGAATGGTGAAGTAAATTACAGTACAGCTACCCAATAGAAAACTGGTCAGCTTTTAAAGAATTAGGATGTACTGATGGAAAGATATCTAGAATAGATTAAATGAGAAAAGAAAGTTGCAAAACAATAAGAATAGTATAAGCTCATTTAAGATAAAAAAAATTGATGTAGCTAGTTTTAATTATATGTAGGCAGTCTCAGGGAATACAAATAAGTTTAATAGTAGTTAACCTCTGAAGAGTGGAGCAAGAATTAGATGAAGACTTAATCTTCGCTATACCTTTTGATTTGATTTTGATTTGGTTTTTTAGTGTGAGTGTATAGTCCTATGAGTTCAGGGCAAGTTTTGTGGGGAAAGAATGATTTAACAAATAGAAAAAAAATAGCAGTTAAAGTAAGCTTGATCAATATGATATCATAGGATCCCATTCAAAATAACTTTTATAGCAGAGTTGAAAATCAATTAAACCCAACCCAAATAGCTAACAGTTATTGATTACTTACAATGTAGTAGTCACTTTGCTAAATATTTTACATACAATATCTCATTTCATCCTCACAACAACCTTTAAAGAAGAGGAACAAGCACTTATTAAATATAACTTAGCCTCAAAAGGGTTAAGTAATTTGCCCAGGGTTACTTATAAGTGATAGAACTAGATTTGAATCTTGATTTTCCTCTAAAGACCTAAAAACGAAGCTTCTAATTTTTTATAATTCATTCATGTGGCCCCACTTGTGGGGGAAAAAAAAACTAGAGATGCTTGTATACAGTTTCCCTAAGTACTAAAAACCATCTGTGGCAGAATCACCTGGGGACCTTTTTCAGTCTGGAGATCAGAGCTCCATTCCAGAATCAGAATCTCCAGGGAAGGGTCTTTGGAATCAATTTTTGTTAGGTTTATTATTTTATTATTTCTTTTAGTTCTCCTACTCAGTAGGAAAATATCTTAACATTTAAAAAAAATAAGATAAACATAGATTGAAAATGGCTGTAGTTAATAATTTAAAGAGCCAGCAGTTTTACATTTTTACATGGCTTTTTTCCTAAGGATACGTAATTTATACTAAAAAAAACTAACCTAATTTAAGAACAGTATAAAATTTACATTGAACAATATGAAATTGCTCATAATTGACCATTTTTTACCTGTGAAAATGGCAAAATGGCAATTTTATATTCCAATATGTTTCATGTTTCATACTTTTTCTCCTTATGAATATGTTCACTGTTACTGCAACCATTCCATTTAATTTTTCTTCTAAAAGTTATCCATGTAACTTTGTCATTTCTTCTTCTAGTGATTGCAGTAATAGCAGCCACCCTCTTCCCTCTCTGGCCAGCGGAAATGAGAGTAGGTGTTTATTACCTCAGTGTGGGTGCAGGCTGTTTTGTAGCCAGTATTCTTCTCCTTGCTGTTGGTAAGTATTGTTATTAGTAAAACTGACTTCAGTAAGGTAAGTATTGAATAGTCGGACTATAAATCTGGAGCTTCAGTAAAGTTCAAGCAAAATTAATATAGGCAAATCAAGAAGTATATGGTTCTACTTTCTAGGTCAAATCCCAAAACTGACTGAGGCTTGATTAGATTTGTTCTAAACTGAAGAAAGGGGATTTAATGTATTTTTTTTAATTTATTTTTTAAATATTGGTATTATTTTCTTTAACAAATTGTAGTTGTATAACATTTATGAGGTACAATGTGATATTTTGATACATGTATGCAATGTAGAATGATTAAATCAAGCTAATTAACATAATTGACATATCCATCACTTGGCTGACCTATCATTTTTTATGGTGAGATATTTGAAATTTACTCTTAGTTATTTTGAAATACATAATACATTATTATCTTAATCTGCAAATAAATGTGCTTTGCAAATAAATGTGCTTTGAAAACTAGCTATGGCAAGGGCTATATTTTTGCAGTAGTTGATCATTTATTAGACAATACTTTCAGGAAAACATTTCTATATTTTGACTTAAGGCAAATGAAATGTGTATTAAATATTTAAATTGTATGCATATATTTAATAAGTGGTTCTAAACAATTGATTTGTCATTTGGAGAAAATCAGTAATTTTCACCCAGGTATCAAAATAAATTCTAGATGCATTAAAGAGTTAGATGTTCTAAAAATCAAGCAGAAAAACATAAGTGAATGGGTTTTTTACATTTCTGGATGATTGGGGTCTTTCATAGCTAAAAACCAATATAAAAATAACAATAAAGTCTGGTAGATTTGGATCACATATGAATAAAACAAACTTTTTCATGTCAAACAGACAAAATTAAAAACAAGCAACAAACTGGCAGGAGAGTCAAAAGCTTAAAATTCCCATTTACTTATACCACTTGATAAGAGGATCCAAATATTAAATTGGCAAAGGATGTAAACACCCTTTCATCCTTTGAAAGAAGGAATAAAAAACAAATGATTAATAACTATATAAAAATGCTCATTACTAGTAATCAGAAAATAAAATTAACATAATGAGATATTTTTACCCTACTTAATTGGGAACATTTTTTTGAAATGGTAATACCCAAATGCCAGGCAGGGTTTGATTGGAAGGAAATGTAGCCAAATGTGAATAGTAGTGTTAGTTACAATTTTAATTTTTTTATCTATACTTTTCTGTATTTTTCCACAATGATGGAAAATTAGGGAATAATTATTACTTGTTTAGTCAGGGAAAAAAAAAAACCCAACAAATATTTTACTTCAAATCTTAGTTTTTGGCCAGGCCTGGTGGCTCACACCTGTAATCCTAGCACTTTGGGAGGCTGAAGCAGGAAGATTGCTTGAGGTCAGGAGTTCCAGACCAGCCTGAGCAAGAGCAAGACCCCGTCTCTACAAAAAATAGAAAAATTAGCTGGGCATGGTAGTGCGTATCTGTAATCCCAGCTACTCAGGAGTCTGAGACAGGAGGATTGCTTGAGCCCAGGAGTTTGAGGTTGCAGTGAGCTATGATGATGCCATTGCCCTCTAACCAGGGCAACAGAGCGAGAATCTGTCTCAAAAAAAAAAAAAAAAAAAAAAAAATCTAGTCTTTGAAGATTTTCCCATTTAGACTGGGCAGCTCTAATTTTTCACCTTGGAAAGATACATGAATTTTTTTCAGCTTATCGAAAGCTGTCTAGTGATTTTTTAAAAAAGTTATATTGAATTCCTTGATTCATCTAGAGTTTATGTTGGTATATGGCATAAAGTTCTGATTATTTTCCCCAAATGACAAATCAATTTTTCTACCAACACATAGGAATACTTCTTTATAAAACAAAAAAAAAAAACTCACACCCACATTGTTGACCTAATATCTGTTATTAGAGGACATAATTTGACCAACCTTATCTAGACTGGGTGCATGTTATTCTGAGGTTCTATGATGTATAATAGATATTTATAAAGCGTTACTCTCGTAGCCCTAAGCAGTTTCCCTTTGCACATCCTTCCCTCTGGCTATCAGGGTATCCTAGGTTGGTGCCACTATCTATGGACCCAGGAGCTCATCGGTATCTTCTTTCAATCAGTCATGGTTATGGACCTTTTTTTTCCTCTGTGATATCTGAATGAAGCTTTCTCCACCCACCTTTCATTTTTTTCCTTACTCTAGCTTAGTCACCTTGAGAAAATCCCCTGCTGCTTCTGCATGTAACACAAATGCATGCACATTTGTAGGCCAAGAAATGACATCTAAGCCTGTTAAGCAGGTAACTAGTGTTAGTATAATACTAATACCTACATCAAGAAGGAGAAAAGCCATAAACTTTGATCTGATGTTAGACATAATAATTATTAACTGATGCCTTCTGCCTCTCAAATCCCTGAAATTTAGAAGCTCCTTGAAAATTTTTAGCAAAGGTTTAGCTCCACTGAATAGAATTATTACCTTGCTTATCTTTAAATTAAACCAGTATTCACAATAATTTATTGTTATTATATAATTTTGCTCTTTAAAATACTGTTTCTTCAGTAATGTTTTTTTTCATTTTAACTTCTATGAATTTAAATATGCACTATGGATCAAATAGTGTTCCATATTAAACCAGGAAGCAAACCCAACATTTTATGTTGATTCTGTTAGAAAATGCAATTTCAAATATACTTTCAAGTAGTTTTGATCTGCACTCCACTTATAAATTAGATATTTCTTTCATATTACCCTATGCAGTATTAAATATTGGTCACAATCACATTTGGTGTTATTTTGAATATGCATTATTAATGTTGCCATTTAAAATAAGAATTCTGGCAATTTCTAAAATGTGTCACTTTTAGTATGGAAACAGTATAACAATGCATGTCACAGTTTTCCCATGAGTCTTCCCTTTTTGCCCTTGGTAATCTAATGCCACATAGAGAAAACCTATAAAGCATGTTAGAATTCTGCCAAGCTGGCCGGGCGCGGTGGCTCACGCCTGTAATCCTAGCACTCTGGGAGGCCGAGGCGGGTGGATCGCTCAAGGTCAGGAGTTCGAGACCAGCCTGAGCGAGACCCCGTCTCTACTAAAAATAGAAAGACATTATATGGACAACTAAAAATCTATATAGAAAAAATTAGCCGGGCATGGTGGCACATGCCTGTAGTCCCAGCTACTCGGGAGGCTGAGGCAGTAGGATCGCTTAAGCCGAGGAGTCTGAGGTTGCTGTGAGCTAAGCTGACGCCACGGCACTCACTCTAGCCTGGGCAACAAAGTGAGACTCTGTCTCAACAAAAAAAAAAAAAAACAATTCTGCCAAGCCCAGTTTATATGTGGTAAGAAATAAGGTTTTATTTGTGCCATTTCTATGTTACTTTTTCTTGGATTTGATACAAGATTTCATATTATGAACCATCTGTCTTAACAATACTACAAAACCTATCATAGCATCATAATTATATTTGGAGAAAAAATGTGCACCTCTTTAAATGTTGTTCGTTATCTTTTATCTATCAGTTGAATTTCTTCTTAAAATCATAATTTTCAACATGTTTACCTTTTCTGTTTGTACCACAAAAGAGTCTGATGTATACAGGAGTTTTTCGGAACATTTATATTCTTGTAAAGTAAAAATTACTACTTTATAAAAGTCAAGGCAGCTATAATCATTTCCTTCTGTTTATCCAAAGCAAAATAATGGAAAAAGCATAGATGAGCTTTTTTCAGACTTTATATGAAGACAGTGATATAATTGTCTGTAAAGAAAACAAAAGCAAAAACACCAAAAATCCTGCCATAATTGGTTAGTCTGTAACATATAATCATTATGACCTTTTAGAAAAAGGAAAAATCTGGCTGGGTGTGGTGGCTCATGCCTGTAATCCTAACACTTTGGGAGGCTGAAGTGGGAAAATCACTTGAAGTCAGGAGTTCAAGACCAGCCTGAGCAAGAGCAAAACCTCATCTCTACAAAAAAACAGGAAAAATTAGCTGGGCATCATGGCGCAAGCCTGTAATCCTAGCTACTCTGGAGGCCAAGGCAGGAAGATAGCTTGAGGAGCTTGAGGAGGTTACAGTGAGCTATGATAACGCCATTGCACTCTAGTCGGGCCACAGAACAAGACTGTGTCTCAAAAGAACAAAAAGAAGGAAAAAAGAAAATCACTCAGCTCTACATAATTGGTAAATTTAGAAAAAACTATATGAAATACTGGGGTTTGTGATAACTTACTACTACAAATTTTAAACTTCAAATTCCATTATTCCACAGTTTTATCATAATATAATGTTCTAAAAAATAATTTCATAAACTTTATATATTTAAGTGACCTTGCCTTCATTAGCATTGTCTTGTTTCCTGATATTGAAAAGCTTGGTCCTTAAATAAGCAAAAATTATGTAATGTACCTAATTGATAAAATAATTAGAAGATAGAAACTTACTAATAGAATTCTTTTTCCAGGGACAATTTATCCTTTAGGCAGGGTAGGCACATGCCATGGACCTGCAAAATGTGTAGGTTTTCATTTTCATTTCTTTAAAATCAGAAGTAGTAAAATATATATGTTTATATGTATATATAAATAAAAATAGTAAACCTATGCAGTATTTTGTTTGCATTTATACCAATACAGTCATAAATATATATATTATGTATAATGTTTAGTATTTTTTTATGGAGGAAGTACCCTACAAAGGCAAAAGTACCTAGATCCTAGTAAAGTCACGTTGCAGTCCTGCTTTTTATTTATTCATTCATTCATTCCTTTTTTTTGTAGAGACAGAGTCTCCTCTGCTGCCCAGGCTAGAGTGCATTGTTGCTATGCACTGTAGCCTTGAAGTTCTGGGCTCAAGTGATTCTCCTATCTCAGCCGCTCGAGTAGCTGGGACTATAGATAGGCACAAGTCACAGCACTGGCTAATTTTTTTAGAGACAGGATCTTGCTCTGTTGCCTAGGCTGGTCTTGAAGTCCTGGCCTCAAGTGATCCTCCTGCTGCAGCCTCCCAAGTCGCTAGGATTACAGACATGAGCCACCACACCTGGCTCTTTTTACTTTTCTTACACTATGATCTCATGAATACTTAAACTTCCAACTGACTGCTATGTTTATTGACGTATAACATCATAAAGTATGTAAATCATAAATGTATATCTATGAAACAGCACCCAGATGAAAAAAACAGAAGTAATTTTTTGAGAGTGACATTATAGCATTACAACTTCAAGTTTCTCTACCTCTACAATACTGTGACAGCTGCTAAACTAGTTAGGATTTAAATATTCATATTTAAGATATATGGAATGTACAAATAATAAAACTGTTTTCCCAGTTTTTTATTAACAAATATTCCCTTCCTTCTGAGTCAAGGCTTGAATTATTCAATTAGAGAAATTTTTCTTCCACAGCTCGTTGCATTCTATTTCTCATCATTTGGCTCATAACTGGAGGAAGGCATCACTTTTGGTTCTTGCCAAATCTGACTGCTGATGTGGGCTTCATTGACTCCTTCAGGCCTCTGTACACACATGAATACAAAGGACCAAAAGCAGACTTAAAGAAAGATGAGAAATCTGAAACCAAAAAGCAACAGAAGTCCGACAGTGAGGAAAAATCAGACAGTGAGAAAAAGGAAGATGAGGAGGGAAAAGTAGGACCAGGAAATCATGGAACAGAAGGCTCAGGTGGAGAACGGCATTCAGACACAGACAGTGACAGGAGGGAAGATGACCGATCCCAACACAGTAGTGGAAATGGGAATGATTTTGAAATGATAACAAAAGAGGAACTGGAACAGCAAACAGATGGGGATTGTGAAGAGGAGGAGGAGGAAGACTAATGGAGAAACACCTAAATCTTCACATGAAAAATCACAATCTGTCTAATTTGGGACTGAATAAGTACAAGAGGTTGGATTTTCTATGTTGGCTGAGCGTCATAATGTACACATGGCATCTGTAGCATTCTTTAAATCTATTTACTGAAACGTATTTGACATCCAAGAAGTTATATTCAGTCTTTCATTTTATAGAATATTGGTACTATTATTGGTACAGTTTAAAGCCATTAATGAATTTTATTCATTTGATAATTTTACAGTAAGTAGGTCTCATTCATTTTGATAGTTATCAAAGAGGCACTTTCCACAATGACATTTAGATTAATGGCATTTTTGATAGTTGTATGGCTTTTTACTGTTAAACTAATCAAAATAACTTTAAAAGAAATAAACTCCAATATTTCAGATTATGCATAGTTATGTAGCCATTTCATAGTTTCTTTAAGATGCTTAAAACTCATTGTTCTTGGTAGGTAAGCTTTTTTTTTTTTTTCATTATAAAATTATACCAGGAAATTTCTTTTAAGATTCTAAGTTAGCAGGGTTCAAAAGCATTTGTGGGAAAAAAACCAATAGTAACAACGCAGCAACACTTTTAGTTTAGCTACAAATTCTCCTTTTCCAATGTAGGAAATCCAAACTGATTTGTACATCTGATTCAGAGAAAGGTGGTCATGTCCTACAGAGAAAGTGAACAGCATTGGTTGGAAAGTCATGGCTCTTATTCCCCATTTCCTTGTCATAACGTAAAGTGTATTCTGTACATAATTTACAAATAAAACATTTTATTTTAATTGTTACTTATTAGACATTTCTCAACACTTAAATTTGTAAAATTAAGACCATATAAGGGTATGTTTTTAGAGAAATGGAAGTTTCAATAACCCAGAGAACATCTGTGATCTTTCTACAGCAGCTTCAGTTTTGTGCCAACATTCCATGTATTTGAATATGAGTAAAAACTGATCTTTATTAAATAAGGGCAGGCTTAAAGTAGCTGTTTGTACGCCTTAATGTTCATTTTGATTTATTTTAAATCTTTACATTCAGAAATGGGGTACTGTATTATCAGACCAGGAGGCACTGCTGTGAAAGATAATTTACTGTTCTAAAATACCAATTTAAAATAAAGAATATAAAAGAAAACATAAGAGAACTATTGGACTCTAATTGCTTTGAACTAGTTTTGCAGTTTGATTTTGTGTCTTGCATACCTTAGTTACAAATCTTTTGGAAAAATCTTGTTTACTTATAAGCATAATCATTCCTTGGTTTTATACTTTTACAAACTGATAATGAATATTAAATGATTTTCCTTCAGTCACAGTAAGAGCATTTTGCTTGGTAGTTGAAATAGGTAGTGTATGTCAGTCTTTTATTTTTCTTTAGGCAGTTTTCCATCTAAGTGTTTGACTAGATGTTAAATTTTGCTAACTGTGAAAAAATACATTTTCTGTATATTGACCCACTTTATTAAACATGGCTTGATTGCGTCCTTATAGTATTCCCTGTTCAGTGGACAGAAATGTGGCTATTTGATGTTAATGCAACTCTGTCAAGGCTGCAATCATTTTAAGAGTTTCTTAGCAAATATTCATTAAGTGCCTGGGTGTTTTCCACTCATATTTGCAGAGCTCTACTACTTTATTTCCACGGTAAGGATATGTAAAATTACAGCATCTGAGCTTCTTAATCACCAGTACCATTAATATCTATTTTGGGGTATGAAAATGTTGTTTTTCAGAAATAAAAATGATTTAGTTAACCTTGACTACTAATGATAATACCCAGGCACTCAGTATTTATCCTGATGTTTTTTATGATATATGTACTGTGTCTAGTCTTAAAGACATTTGGAGCATGGCAAACAGGAAAGTCAGCTTATCAATGTGTATGGATTCTTACAGAATGTTAATACAAACTTTTATAAATATTTGGTGATCCCTGGGGGAAATAATCATTCTTACTATGGTTAGAAAGTATGTTAGAAATTTCAGCTCAGTGTCTATTTTACTATTCAAGGTTATGTACTTTAAACAAATATATTGATAAAAATTAAAAAGCTGCCTCTGTTATAGTCCTCAGAAGAATAGATAGCTGTTTTTGTTGGCTAACATTAGATATTCTTGTACCAGAGCATGGAGAACTGTTTACAGTAGTTAATAGAATGGTCATTTTAAAAAAAAGAAAAGAAAAGAACTTCATATTTGCTATGCTATGAAAGTAGAAGTATGCAGCTTTTGGATAATGTAGGGTTTATTGTGGAGTGAGGTATATAAATTGTCCCAACTAAGCAGGATTGGATTAACAAGAGGCTAAGTCCAGGTAGTAACAATAATGCATACGTGATTGTTCTTAAAGTCAGTATATTAAATAGGGTGTTTTTCCTTTTCCTTCCTGCTGAATTCTTTATTTTTCAGACCATATGGCCTTTTAAGCAACTTTAATTGAAGTAATACAGATTTGGTTGAACATTATTCAGAAAGTAATAAATTTTAATATATGATATTGAAATTATACAGTGGGCAATGGGTTTTGGTGTTTCCCCTCTCTTTCTGGTTTTACATGATGAGTATCAATTAGCTGCTGATAAGAAAAATCATCTTATGTCTTTTGTAAATTGAATTTTCTTTTTTAAATCTTTGTTAGGAACTGGAAAACAGGAAGTACAGTTGATTCTTGTTATTTGAGGTATTTTCTGTAAAGTCACTGTGAACATTGAATTGGCAAATACTGAACCATTGCTCCTGGGGGAAATACAGGGCTAGTTTTCTGCATCAACTAATCAATACATAAACTTATTTTAGGTGCCTTTCTGTTTTAAAGACGCCTTACTTAATATAGTTGACTCATTGACATTGAACTCATGACCAGCTGCATTATAACTTATGCTGGAATGACGCTTACCTAACAGGTGTTTTCTCCATAAGGCACATCACAGTCTTTTTGCACTTAGAAACACTAGACGGCACGTCAGCACTATGTTTGGGGGCTATTTTAAATAGTGAAATCACACACACAAAAAGCAAAATCCATGGCATTAAATAGAGTAAAAAGGACACTTGTTTATAGTATGAAAGCTGGAACAAGAAGGCCTTGTTCAACCTCAGCTGAGAATGTGTGCGTTCAGCAAGTCAAATTTTTGCTGCTCTGCCTGTGGCATTGAAAGCACCGCAATAATTTTAGATTAGGCATCTTCGCAAATACAGAATCCACAAATAATGAGGATCAACTGTACTTACCTATGTTTTAAAGCTGTGACATTTATCTACCTGATCCACAGAATAGAATTTGTTGCTGAATCATGCTCCAGTATTTGCGTGACACTTTAGATATCCATTCTGTCTGAAAGTAAATAATTCCTAATGTGTAGTAGATAATTTGCTTTTCTCTGTTGCAGAAATATTTCAGGTCTTTGTTCATTCACTCAGTAATACTGAGAACTCACCATGTACCAGAATTTTACTAGGCACAGCCATGAATAAAAATACAATTCTACCCTCTTGGACCGTCAAATATTGTGATAAGTGCTATGGCAGGGATTTACCAAATGTGCTGGATATTTTATTTGCCCCTTTAGCCCCACTCTGCTTTCTTCCCCACAGCCCACAGAGCTGACCTGAATGGACCACAGCAGTGGGCTCCCACCTCCTGTCTTCTGGGTGGGTTTGGCCAAGGAGTGTCCTGGCCAGACATTAGAGGATGCTGAGGGTGTCTATCCTCTGCTCTTCTCCCAGAGAGAGCTGCCTTAGCAGTCAAAGGTCACCACTTCTCCCAAACTTACTTCCACCACTCTCCGAGTTACCACTCCTTACACTTTCCTTCTGGCCAAGGATGATGTTGGTTCTGCTGCTGCTAGTCCAGAGTTGCTGAAGCTCCTGTGCTGCCTCTGTGGGTCTCTATACCTACACTTTTATGTAGTAGCTCCTCAGAGTATTTTAGAGAACCATCTGTCATTGGAACTAAGACCGATAAACCAAGAGAAATTCCTAGGGAACAAGAATTACAATGAGGAGTTTATCTCTTTGTCAGATCCTTGTCACCAAACATTATTAGAAAGGATCCCATAACTTTATAGGGCATGTCCTAAGAGTTTTGATGACTAAAATCTTCTAGTGGATATCTATGCGGATAACTACACAAGGAAATGAATTTAAATTTGCCTTCTTTGGCAAGCCCTTAAACCAATAGCTGCAGCATTTAGTTGTGCGTTTTTGAGTAGGTCCAAATGTATTTACTCCATTTTTTCAACCTAGTCCAGAGACTTTAATTACATGGCTTTTCTGTCCAGATAAAATTTCAATCTGAGAGAGGACATCTTAGGTTTATAACTTTAGGCTTGTTCAGAAGGCCTATGATCTCTTAGCATGACATTAGAAAGAGGGCAATATAGGTTAAGTTTTTATGGAGTCAGATCTGTCACTGGTCTCATTTCATTTTAAGTGATTGATTAGATCACTTCAACTTTTTTTGTGCTGTGGACTCCTCAGAACACTGTTTTTAAATGCAGAAAATGAAATGCATTATATTACAAGGGAAACAAACTACACTGAAGTATAAACTATCAAAATATGGTAATTTATGATACAGTAATATAGGTGTGCATTTAAAAAATATGTTGAGATCTCTGAAACACCTGTAATCTAATATGAAAATATCTGATTATTATTGATAGAGTCACAATTACGACTAATACAACTGGATTGTTGTCTGCATTTATAATGAAGGAAATCATAAATTTCAATTACAGTCTAGTGAAAATAAATTTTTTTCCCATCCAAGTTCAGGTATCTTCGAGAATTCTATCCTTGAATCTCTTAGAGGTCTGTGTATTCCAGATTAAAAACTCCTGACCTAGCTAATCAGATCCACCAATGTTTCAAACAGGACTATAACATCATATTCCAAGGCCAATGATACTTAATCTAGCATAATTTAGTGTTTAGTATTATCCACACTTCATATCCACTTCATTAGCACAAACTTAGTAAGTTACACATGTTGTTATGAGATTTTGTGTGAGATAGCTATCTTATTCCTAAATAAAAAGTCCAAGATGCTATGTAGCAACTTTTTTTTTTTTTTTTTAAGAGACAGGGTCTCTTTCTGTTGCCCAGGCTGGAGTGCAGCTGCACGATCATAGCTCACTGCAACCTTGAATTCCTGGGCTCAAGCAATCCTCCTGGCTCGAACTCCTGGCCTCAGATGATCCTCTGGCCTCAGGCTGCGAAAGCACTGGGATTACAGGTGTGAGCCACTGTGCTCAGCCTAAATATAGCAACATTTAAATGGGAGAAGCAGGTAAGAGTCATACCCACACTGAGATTGTCTGTCAGTCATTCAGCAAACATTCATGGAGTGATTTCTATGTGGCAAACATTGTACTATCACAAAACTAAAAAAGCTAGTTTAGTGAGAGTCACAAGTATTCATGCAAACAGTTACAACAGTATTGTGTGATGTCTACGACATGCTTATGGGATTACATAAATGAGTACCCAGCCCAGATTAGGAAGGTCAAGAAAGGCATCCCTTAGAAGTATCATGAGCTAGATCTTGAAGAATGAGTTGGTGTTAGCCAGGTAGAGAATAGAGTAAGTCTATTCTGGGTCAGTACGACAAGGTATGCAAAATAAGAGACAATGGAGCAAAGTTGGCATGTTTCTGAAACTGAACAAAGCTTAAGATGCAGCTAGAAAAGAGATGAGTGTGGAGAGGGATACAGGTGGTAGGTCATTGTTTGCCTAGAGTCCCTTGCTTTAGGAAATAGTCCTTCCCCTTCTGTAGGAAGTGCTAGCTTTAAGGAAGAGCGCCCTATTAAAGCCAGGCCAATCAAAGTCCTCTCACTTCCTTAGGAATCTTGAATTTTAAGAACCGTATGAGCCTGAAGATGCCAATAGCTATGTTGCCTCCACATTAACAGAGCCTGTCTAGAAATAAAGCCAACATGAAAAAAAAGCAATACCAAGGGATGGATCAGGAAGACAAGGCCTTAATGCTGTCTTTGAATTCCTAGATCGAGAACAGCCTAAAGCCACTTCTGGGCTTTTCAGTTGCAGGAGCCAACAAATTCCTCATATTTGCTTTAGCTATTTTGAATGAGATTTCTGTCACTTGAAACTGAAAGGTGACTGATTTGTACACACAGTAAGTATGAACAGTGACACTGAAATACCTTTGGCGGGTTATTGACTCAAAGGAAAATGAAACAATCAGCTTTGCGTTTTAGACTATGCTACTTACATGAGAAATGAACTGGTGAGGGGCAAGTCTTAGATATTCTCTGGATATTTCCAATAGTTCTCAGATTTACACATTCTAATCACAATTCCCCTCACTTTTAAAATAGTTTAAAATTTTTTCCTTGTTACAGAGAAATCAGAAAATACTTATAAGCAAAGATAAACAGAAAACTCCCAAACCTACTGTCTTAGTCCATTTTGTGTTGTTGTAACAGAATACCACAAACTGGATAATTTTTAAAGAAAAGAAGCTTATTTAATTCATGGTTCTGAAGGCTGGAAGGTCCAAGAACATGGTGCTGGCATCTGGCAAGGGCTTTCATGCTGTGTCCTTCCATGGTGGACGCTGGAAGGGTAAGAGAGCACAAGAGCCAACAAGCAAGAGGGGGACCAACTTGCTTATGTAACAAGCCCACTCTTTGTGATGATGACATTAATCCATTCATAAGGGTAGAGCCCTCATGGCCCTAATTACTTCTTAAAGTTCTCACCACTTAATACATCACAATGGCAATTAAATTTCAACATGAGTTTTGGAGGGGACATTCAAACCATAGCATTCTGCCCCCCAAAACTCATGTCCTTCTTACATACAAAATACATTCATTCCATCCCAATACCCTCAAAAGTCTTAACTTCTTCCAGTATCAACTCAAAAGTCCAAAGTTCAGTCTTATTTGAATCGGATATCGGTGAGACTCAAGGCGTGATTCATCCTTAGGCAAATTCCTCTACAGCTGTGAGCCTGTGAAATTAACAAGTTGTATGGCTTCCAAAATACAATGGCAGGACAGTCATAGAATAGACACCCCCATTCCAAAAGGGAGAAATAGGCAAGAAGAAAAGGATAATTTGTCCAAAGGAAGTCCAAAACCCAACGGGGAATAAATACATCATTAAGTCTTAAAGCTGAAGAATAATTTCCTTTGACTACTCCACGTTGTATCCTGGACACGCTTTGGCAGAGACTGAGCCCCCAAGGCCTCAGGCAACCCCTTTCTTATGGCTTTGCTATCTCACTACACCCAGAAGCTCTCACAGATTGGAGTCTCATGCCTAAAGCTTTCCCAGGCTGGAGTTGCAGGCCGGTGGCCCTGCAATTCTGGGGTCTGCCAGAACTGTGGTGGCCTCACTCCCATGGCTCTGCTAGGCATTGCCATAGTGGGGACTCTCTGTAGTGGTTCTGTCCCTGTGACAAGTCTCTGCCTGTGCCCTCAGGCTGTCCATGACATCTTTTGAAATCTAAATGGAGGAAGCCAAGCCTCCACAGCTCCTGCATGCTGCACCTCTGTAGAATTAGCACCACGTGGACACTGCAAAGGTTTACAACTTGTATCTTCTAGAGTGGTCAGTCAAGCCACACCTGGGCTCACTCGAGCCTTCACTGGGGTAGCTGAGAAGCACTGCATACGAATGAGGGGAGCAGAGACCTGAGGAAGCTCTAAGCAGTGAGCCCAGGGAACACATCCTCTGTCCTTCCTTTAAAACAATTCTGCCCTTCTAAACCTCCGGATCTGTGATGAGAGGGGCAGCTTCAAAGATCTTTGAAATGCCTTTTGGATCATGATCCCTTCCATCTCTACCAACATCCTTAGCAAATGGTCACTACGCCATGCCACTGGCTGGGCTGAAAATATTCAAAATCTTAATGTTCTGCTTCTCTTTCAATTACAAATTCCATTTAAGTCATTTTTCTCTCGCCTCTTATTCTATGCAATTGAAAGTAGCCAGGCAGCTCCTTTGATATTTTGCTTAGAAATTTGTTCTGCCAGATATCCCAGTTCATCACTCTCAGATTCCACCTTCCATAAAGGCCCAAAGCATGGACACAATTCAGCCAAGTTCTTTGCCACTTCATAGCAAGGATGGCCTTTACTCCAGTTCCCAATAAGATATTCCTCTTTGGCATCTTGAGACCTGATCAGAATGGCCTTTGCCATTCATATTTCTACGAACATTCTGATCACAACCACTTAAGCAATCTCTGAGAAGTTCCAAAATTTCCTTACATCCTGAGCCCTGACCAGAATTGCCCTTCGTGTTCCATTCATGGCAATCTAGGCTTTTTCTAGCATGCTCCTCCAAATTTTTCCACTCTCTATCCTTTACCCAGTTCCAAAGCCACCTCCACATTTCCAGGTATTTGTTACAGCAGCAGCCTCACTTCTTGATACCAATATTCTCTCTTAATTCATTTTGTGTTGCTATAACAGAATACCACAGACTAGGTGGTTTATAAAGAAAAGCAGCTTATTTGGCTCATGGTTCTGGAGGCTGGGAAGTCCAAGAGCCTGGTGCCAACATCTGGCAATAACTTTCCTGCTGCCTTATCCCATGCCAGAAGGAAGAAGGGCAAGAGAGTGCAAGAGGCAAGAAGAAAGAGGGCTCAGAACTTGCTTTTATAACAAGCCCACTCCTGTGATAATGACATTAATCTATTCATAAGGGCAGAACTTTCAGGGCCCTAAACACCTCTTAGAGGTTCCACCTCTTAATACCATCACAATGGCAATTAAATTTCAACATGAGTTTTGGAGAGGACATTCAGATGATAGCACCTATGCTTCAGAGACAATACGGTTAAAACTCCTGTATATATCCTTCTACCACCCTTATGTGTGTGACATGTGTGTTCACTGAGGTGAGAAGAGATATTAAATAAATGGGATCATACCATGCATACCATACACTAAGAATATTCAGTAATTGATGATCTGGAAAAAGAACATGTTATGTGAAACCAAGGACTTAACATTTTTCCAGAAGAACAAATCATTGACCAGGTTATGATTTTAAATTATATTTCTGCTTCAACTTCAAGCTTCAAAATGTCAACTTAAGTTAACCTTAGACTAAGTATATGCCACATACATGTTACAGACTAAGTGTTTCACATTACAATGTATTTAATGATCAACATTAGAGGGGATTAAGAATGCCATATTCTCAAATATACATCATCACCTTTTACAATTATGGCACATTACATTGCAAAGAAAAATAAAGATCAGTAACAAGCAAATTAGTCTACAACTGAGGACAAGAGCAATGAGTACGTAGAAACTGGTGTGCACTTATATAAGGAGTCTATACAATATCTGACAGACTTCACAGCTACAAAGAGCAGTTGGATGCTACCCAAAGCAAAGCAGATCACATCTCCATCCCTATTCTCTAGCTGCATGTAGTCTGCAAGGTTTACAAAATTGAAACCCTATTCCTAACTACTTTTCTTCTCATTGGCCCTTAATAAAGGAAACCTCAGAGTTCTCCGCTTTTCAATTTCCCATATACTTTCCTCTCCCTCACCTTCCATCCCACCCCCAACTTAGTCTCTTTCTAAAGGACTGATTGCAAATTTCATTACTTAAAAATAACATATGCAAGGTCTCAGAAGATGTCTAGTGCTTCCCTCAGCCTCCAATAAAATTTTCTTATTAAATAACAGCATATAGGGGGAGTATGGAATGTTTGTTTTAAAGGTTCCATCCATTCAAGCCACAATTATACTCAGATAATTTCCCTACAGCAGGGAACCAACTCATAGAAAATAAGCTCAAATGTTCAGCCTTACGACCACCATGCACTCTTCATTCCACCCTATACAGATTGACGTGGGTGCGGGGATCAGTGTGGACAGCAGAATGTCATTTAGACTTCCAGTATAGACCACAGACTGCTTTTTTCAGGAGGCAATTACGGTTCTCTGCAGCGCTTCAGTTGTCTGAAGAATCTTAAAACTAGAAGATTTGATCCACCATCCCCTCCCTTTCTTCTTTCAGCCAGCACTTATTGAGCCTCTACTATGTGCCAGACAATGAAGATACAAACATGGCGAACACAAAGTCCCTGCCCCCAAATAGCTCACAGTCCAGGGAAGGACCAAGGGACCAGCATCTGCCAGCAAGTGAACACTACGCAAGAGATCCATCTTCTACCCTAACAGCTACAATCTCTGCCATGGGAAAGCTTCCAGCTTGATGGAGTTATGATAAAGCAAGTTCAGAGCAGAACCCTATGTGTCATAGAGCTACAAACAAAGTGCTGTGGCTTTTTGGAAAGAGAGGGATTATGAAAGAGAGATTGGGGAAGAAAAAGAGAAGACTGATGGGATACCTCTCACCTAGCAAGCAAGGATTTTGTAGCTCTCATCGCTCCCAATTCCCCGTGTTTCCTTTTTACCATTGACAGGAATGCCTCCCCAAACTGGAATGTCACCTACCAGGAATTTACAAATGCAAATGAAAAATAACTAACTGTTGGAATAGAATGGAAAGGAACAAAAGAATAACTCCTTCAGCCTCTTTGTTATAGAGGCTTCTAGCACAGAGCCTTACCATGTGGGACAATACCAAATAAGCATTCCATTTATGTCTTAAATATCTTGTGTTTATTATGGTTAAACTTAAACCTGCTTAAAATAAAATTTATCAGGACGCTCATTTTGTTGACGCTACCTCCACCTGCCACATTACAGAGAGGAAGCAGCACAGGACAAAGTTCTGTGCTGCTGAGAACAATTCCATTTCATTCTTCTTGGTACAACACGTAATTATGGGAAACTTTTAAAATTCCAAAAAGATTTGTGCTATAAAACTCATTTCCTCCTGTATCAACATAATATCCCTCTGCAAATCAAGGCAGCCAGGAATTGTGCAAAGAGGGTGGTTTGCTATAATATTGTGTACAACAAACTTCTGTTGCCTTTTAATGTTCTGCTACTAGTACTGCTTAGTTGGATAATTAATTAAGAAGTACATGTGATGCTGATTTTGTTTCATTAAAACATTTACAGAAGTTCAAAGTTAAGCATATGAAACATCTAATTGATACTTGTCTTCCACTACAATCTTTCTAGGGCATGACACATGCACAGCTACTTTTTGAAAAATAAACTTTTAAAATAAAGTGTGACATACCTAAAGAAAAGTGCACAAATTTAAGTGTGTGGCTCAGTGAATTATCCCAAAAGGGACACATCCATGTAACCATCAGTCAGACCAAGAAGCAGACCACCAGCACTTTAGAAGCCCCCCGGGTGCCCTCCCAGCCACCTGACTCCTCCCACCCCCATACCCACTTTCAACACCATGGATTAGTTTTGCCTGTATTTGAACTTCATGGAAATGGAATCGTATTATGTACTCTTTTGTGTTTAGCTTTTCAACATTGTGGGATCCATATTGTGTGTAGCAGTAGTTCCTTCATTATCTTAGTACAGATTATTAATCACATCTTGGATGGGAGAGAGACCTACAGCAGATGATTGTGCGGTTTGCCACAGACTGGGATTCCAAGTGCAACCCCATTTCCTCATCTCCACCATTGTCCACTTAGTGCATATTCCTGGCTAGAAGGATAATTTCCAGACGACTCTCTAACCATTGTAGCTCCAACCCTATTAAGAATTTTTCTGTTCCTTTCACTGTGAGTTCAACTAGCATTTGCTGAGCACCTCCTATGTGTAAATCCTGTGTGAGTGCTGCAGGGAAAACAATCCCAGCCATGAATCAGCTCACTATAATTCAATGACATAATCTGATTAGAGATGATAAGAGCGATACAAGTTGCTTTGGAAATTTTAAAGTTGGAGGAAATCACATTCATTTGGGGACTAGGATTTGCGATGGTGTTTGAGCCTTGGAGGACCCTTGGGATCAACAGGATAATCTGTGAAGATACTGCAGGCCAAAGCTACATCCTGAGTAAAAATAAACAAATAAGCAAACAAAAAGAGATGATGTGGAAAATATTAAGTGTCCCGGTTGGCTTAAATAGGGAATATTGGGAGTTGAGTCTAGGAAGCCAGGTGGGAATCACATTGTGGGAAACCTTAAATGTCAAGGTGAGAAGGAATTGGTTTCTGTCTTCCACTGGTTTCTGTCCTTCAGCCTACAAATGTTTCCAGACCGCCCCTTTCCAACAACAATTAATAACTTCTGCCCACCTTTCTGCCTCCCTTCACTCCTTGGTAGTTTTTGTTTTTGTTTTTGTTTTTAAGAATCCCATTTTCCACTTCAATTTAACCACTGCAAGCTGGTTCCTATATCCAACATTCTTCTGAAATTACTGCTGCTGAGATCTCTGTATCTTTCCAAGTTCTTGGTTGCAAAGAACCAAACCAGCTGTGTCTAGGGGAAGCAGAAATGGGATTTATGGGAAAGGGTAATGAATGGCTCCCAGGATTGAAGGGAAGCCTGGAAAAATAAGCTAAGAAAACAGGAAGGAACCAAGAAATATCTGGCATCCCAGGGCCCAGCCACCAGAGTGGGCTGCTCAGTCTTCAGTGCCATCAAATCCTCCTGCTGAATCTCTGCCTAGATAGGTCTGACTGCCCAGCTCTGTGCATCACTCAAGTCAAGGTCCTGAGTGCGAGCATCCTTCTGGCTGAGCTTGGGTCAGGGCAGGGGTCTGGCTTCTCACCCAGAAGTCAGGAAGAACTATTTACCCTCCTCTCTCAGGCGTCTAATGAGATGCAGAGTGCCCCAAATAGTAGGGTATGTGAATGAGTACAATCTCTCAACTGCTGAGCCACATGCCTCTTTCTAGCCTTTATCTGGCTCTATCTCCACATCATTCCTTATCATCAGCACCAGCTCGCCACCTGTCACCTTCTTAAAATTCCCTCTTCCTTCCAGGATCCAGCTTTCCCTGGTTCTTTTTTACTTCTGGCCACCCCTTTTTCCTCTATTTGCTTCTTAAATGTTGAGTCTCCAAAACTTTTTCCTTGGTCCACACTCATTTTGTACACTCCTGCAGGTCATTACATTCAGTACAAATATGACCCTAAATCTTTTGGCCCAGCCTTGACTCCCATCATGGGCCTAAGTTCCATGGTAACCTCGATATCTACATATCCCGAATGGAACTTTAATCTCCATCCCTGCAGAGCTGCTCCCCTCTCTGACCTCAAGTCACAACTGCCCCAGCTAGAAACTCAGTCATCCTCAGTCCCCATGTATGTCAGCCAACAGATTCTATTCATTCTACCTCAAAATTACCCCTTTACCTACTGAAGTGTTTAAAAGGTCTCTTGACTCTGCCAGTCTGCTTCCCAGTTAGCTCAAGCCTTTATGATCTCAGGATGAGGGTAATGGTATGAGGGGTTGAGATGGGGTAGATGCGGGAATGACTAAGAAGATAAAGGATGCAAAGATGGATTGTGTAAAGACAGACGATAGCGTCTAGGATGATCCCAGGTTTCTGACTCACGCAACTGGTAAACCAAAAGAAAACCATGGGACTTTAGAGGAGCATCTAGTTTGGAAGGCAGGGCAAGATGGTTCAATTTTGAACATGTTATATTTGAAATGGGACATCCAGATGGAAATTTCCACCAGGCCATTGATATAATACTGTGAAGGTTGGGACAAAGGAAAGAATTAGATTCCTTAATTTTGGAGTCATCAGAATCAACCATCAGCTGGTGGATAAAATCATGAAAATGGGTGAGATTAACAACAGGGAGAAAACAGAGAGAGAAGACCCTTGAGCCAATGTTAGACCACGGAGACATCCCCATTTCAGAGCAGACAGAGAAGGAGGAGCCTACCCAGAGGCTGGGAGGAAAATCTCCAGGAGGTAGAAGCTGAACATGGAAAGCAGTGACACAGAGGCCAAGGGAGGGACAGTCACAGTCAGACAAGGCTACTAAATATTAATAACAGTGGAGGCAAATTCAGTGGGGAGTGCACTGGGCTTTGCAAATATGGAGGTCAGCTGAGCACTTGCAAGAGCCATTTCATCAGAGGCTGAGGGAGAGCCAGGCAGCAGCCAGGTCAAGAGTGAACAGGAAGTGGTGAGATGTGAGCGCAGTCTTTCAGAACACCTGGCTGAGAAGAGAAAGAGTGACAAGGGAAGTAGCTAGGGGGAGAGTAGGATTCAGAGACAGAGACAGAGAGAGAAGTGGGGGGTGAGAGAGGGAGAGAGAGAGACTGAAGACACCTGGAGGACATGGACTTCACTGAGGGAACTCAGGCCAGAGGAGACAGGCAGGAGGAAATTCAGAGTCCTATGCGGGAACTTACCAGCATCTACATTTCAAGGGTCTTCAAGAGCATTTTCTTTTCTTTCTTTCTTTTTTTTTTCTTTCTCTTTTTTAAGTTTCATGTTTTTGTTATATTCACACAGTTCAAAAATCAAAAATAAAAAGGTGAAAAATCTCCCTCTGCCCATTTTCCCTTCCCACTTGACCCCCTTCCAGAGTTTCTTTATGAGTATAAAATAAAGTACAAACCTAGGTTCTTATTTTCACTCACTCCCTTTCCCACTCCCCATTTCTCTAATCCAAAAGTACATGTTATATCCTCTGTTCTGCATGTCCCTTTTTCCACATAATAATATGTCTTGGAGAATCTTCCCGTGTCATTGCATGGAGAGCTGAATACATAATAGCATCTTCTTTGTGTGCCAAGGACATAGTGCCTGAAAAATTTGTCATACATGTCTTTTCATTCTGCCTGCTTCAACTGCCTGTCAATTAATACCATAATATTCAAGCATTGCATTTTTTAAGTGCAGCAGGTTTGGTAACAATTTGCTGGAAATCTTAACTAGTTCTGGTCTTTTCTATATTCCAGATCACCTATAAGAGTAACAGAAAGGTAAACAAACATCAAAGATTATCACTCCATATGAGAAGACAGGACACTGCTGCATTTCAGTACAAATGCCCAGTTTGGAGGTAGAATGGGGAAAGTGTAAAGAAATCTGTCTTTGGGTTAACAGCAGGAAATCAACAAAACTACAAAGCTGATGGCGGTCAGAGCCTTGAGAACTTGGAGGACTGAGTAGGGACAGCTGATTCAGGTTTAGGCAACAGGAAAATGTATTAATAACTGTTAGCTAAGAGCAACTACAGAAGTGGAAATGGTGATCTTCAGAAGTGGAGGGCTGGCTGGGTGTGGTGGCTCACACACCTGTAATCCTAGTACTCTGGGAGGCCAAGGCAGGAGGATTGCTTGAGCTCAAGAGTTTGAGACCAGCCTGAGCAAGAGTGAGACCTGTCACTACCAAAAAGAAAGAGAGAACAACAACAACAAAAAAAAACCAGCCTGGCGTTGTGGCGTGCTCCTGTAGTCCCAGTTACCTGGGCGGCTGAGGCAGAAGAATCACTTATATACTTATAGCCCAGACTACCCAGGGCGACAAAGTGAGACTCTGTCTCAACAACAACAAAATGGAAGCGGAGAGCTGAGTGAAAACCAAAGCAATCAAATGTCTTAAATCTCTCTCACCTCTTGATGACTTGAAGTGATTGCCTTGAAATATAATAAGCAGTAGCATATATTATTATTATATTATATTATATTATAATTACATTATAATATAATATAATAAGCTGCCTCTCCAGAAATGTTTTGAAAAGATTTATTTAAATTGGATTTTGTGCTTTGAATAAATTAAAATGATTATCAATTTTACCTTTTGTAACAATAATACTGTGTAACTAATCACTCACGATACAGTGGTTTTTTAAAAACCAGCTTGGACCTGAGATTTGGTGATGAATTTTTAGATCCACACCAAAAGCTCAATCCACAAAAGAAAAAAATTGATAAATTACACTTCATTAATATTAAAAACATCAGCTCTGCATAAGAAAATGAAAACACAAGGCATAGACTGGGAGAAAACATTTGCAAAGCCACCTATATAATAGAGTGTTTATGTCTAAAATATACAAAGAACTCTTAAAACTCAACAATAAAACAAGAAACAACCCACTTTTTAAATGGACAAAATAGCTGAACAGACACATCAGCGAAGGAGATATACAGATGGCCACTAAGCACATGAAAAGATGTTCCACATCACATGTCATAAGGAACCGCAAATTAAAACAGGATACACACCTGTTAGAATGGCCGAAATCCAAAACGCTGACAGCACCAAATCCTGGCAAGTATGTGGAGCTGCAGAAACTCTCGTTCATTGCTGGTGGGGATGGAAAATACTTCAGCCGCTTTGGAAGACAGTTTGGCAGCTTCTTACCAGCTAGAAAAATGGATCTACACAAAGGAATGAAGATCACCAAAAATGGCAGCAGTTCTCAACATGTGATACGGGAGTCCCAGGTTGTCCCTTTCCAGATTATCTGCAAGGTCAAATTATTTTTAAAATAATGCTAAGATGTTAATGCCTTTTCACTCTCATTCTCTCACAAGTATACAGTGGAGTTTTCTAATTGCGATATGGCAACAGATTGAATACGGGGCAAATATGAGATCTAGCTTTCTTCTATTAAGCCAGACATTCAACAAATTTGTTAAAAATGTAAAAGAGAAGCACCCACATATATTCAGCATCAAATTGGTTTTAACTGATCAACACTTAAGTGCACATATAGTAGTAATGTTCCTCAGGTGTCGGGCAGGTAGCGGGGAGGACCGGAAGGGTACATTCACACTTAACAGTGCGGTGAGCACTGTCTGAGGGATGGACACGCTTGAAGCTCTGACTCAGGCGGGGCAAGGGCAATATACGTAACCTAAACATTTGTACCCCTGTAAAATGTTGAAATAAAAAAATTTAAAAAAAAAAGACAACAGGAAAAAAAATGTAAAAGAGGCCAGGTACGGTGGCTCACACCTGTAAACCTAACACTTTCGGGGGCTGAGATAGGAGGATCACTTGACCTCAGGAGTTTTAGACCAACCTGAGCAAGAACGAAACTCCATCTCTACAAAAATAGAAAGCATAAAATTAGCCAGGCATAGTGGCACGCACCTGTGGCCCCAGCTACTTGAGGGCTAAGCCCAAGAGTTTGAGGTTGCAGTGAGCTATGATGACACCACTGCACTCTAACCAGGGTGACAGAGCAAGACCCTATCTCAAAAAAAATAATAATAAAAAATAAAATAAATAAATAAATAAAAGGGTGCCACTCATCTCACAAAATTTTTGTTTTGAAAAAGTTATTTTTCACAAAAACATGTTACTTATATTAACACCTAATCTCTTTTATTATCTTAAAATTAATATTTTACATTTTTCTGTTTTAATTTGTAAGGCAGTAGATAATAATAGAAATAATCCACACAGAGACAGAGCTCTTTGGCATTGTCAGTAATTTTTAATAGCAGTTAAGGGGTCCTGAGACCAAAAAGTGTCAGAGCTGCTGTCCTAGAGCAGCTGAACACTGAAAGTTCCTTGACTGCCAATAATGAAGATTTGATGACACAAGAACCACGTGGTAAAAATAAAGGATGAAGGAAGGGCTTTAGAAATGGAGGCAGACAGACTAGGATCAGAAAATCCGCGCCGGAGACTAGTACAAGAAGGAGTGGCTAAAGGAGATTGTCCCTGAGGTGTAAATCATTTACCTGCTTGCTGTGGACTAGTTGTGCCTGGCAAATATAATTGCTTGGCAACCTCGGCAATTAGTTGTTGGAGACACAGATATGATTGCAGATTATGGCTGTGTTTAATAATAATACCACATAAATGGCATCTGGCACTTAGGGACAATGTCCAAATCCTTTTGGAGTCATTATTCACAGTTATCTTTCTGTCATCATGTATCCATTTACTTATAAAAAATTGCAAACTAATAGAAGAAAGAGCAGGCCTTCAGATTCAGGTAGCCCTGGATTCAAAGTCCTGTCTAATCCTACCTTCATCTAGAGTTGCCGTGTGAGATCTTAACCATTTCAAGCCTACACTGCTGGGCAAGCACCATTGTTCTTGCCAAACAGCTCCCGTGCTGTGACTTTGGCTTTGGCTCTGACAGTGAGTCTTCCCTTGTAACTATTCACAGTTTGAGCCTGATTCGCCAGCTTTCCCAGTCAAGTCTTGGGGCCACTCAAACTTTTGAATAAATTCCTTTTCTTTTTTCAGCAATGAATGAGGTTTCCAATTTCTCCATGTCCTCGCCAAAACTCATTATTATCCATTTTTTAGTATAGTCATGCACTGCATAATGACATTTCAGTCAACATATACGATGGTGGTCCCATAAGATTATAATGGAGCTGAAAACTTCCTAACACCTAAGGACATGCTAGATATCATAACATCATAGTGCAATGCATTAGTCACCTGTTTGTGGTGATGCTGGTGTACACAAACCTGTGCTGCCATTCGTATGAAAGTACAGCACATATAATTATGTACAGTACATAATACTTGATAATAAATGACTGTGTTGCTGGTGTATATATTTACTGTATTATACTTTTATGATTATTTTATAGTATACTCCTTTTATTTATAAAAATAAAGTTAACTGTAAAACAGCCTCCTTTAGAATATACTCCTTCTAGTTATTTTTTAAAAAGTTAACTGTAAAACAGCCTCAGGTAGGTCCTTCAGGAGATATTCCAGAAGGCATTGTTATTGTAGGAGATGACAGCTCCATGTGTGTTGTTGGCCCTGAAGACCTTTCAGTGGGACAAGATGTGGAGGTGGAAGACAGTGATTTCATTGATCCTGACTCTCCTACACTAATGTGTGTGTTTGTGTCTTAGTTTCCAACAAAAAATTTTAAAAGTAAAAAGAAATTTTTAAATAGAAAATGCTTATAGAATAAGAATATAAAGAAAAAATATTTTTGTACAGCTATATAATGTGTTTGTGTTTTAGGCTAAGTGTTACTACAAGACTCAAAAGTTTTTAAAAATTAAAAAGGTTATAAAATAAAAAAGTTACAATAAGCCAAGGTTAATTTATTGAACAAAGAAAAATCATTTTTTATAAATTTAGTGTAGCATAGTGTACAGTGCTGTAAAAAGTCTACAGTAGTGCATGGTAATGTCCTAGGCCTTCACATTCACTCACTACTCACTCACTGACTCACCCAGAGTAACTTCCAGGCCTGCAAGCTCCATTCATGGTAAATGCCCTATATAGGTGTGCCATTTTTTATCTTTTATACCATATTTTTACTGTATCTGTTCTATGTTTAGATATGTTTAGATACACAAACACTTATCATTGTGTTAAAATTGCCTACAGTACTCAGTACAGTAACATGCTGTACAGGTTTGTAGCCTAGGAGCAATAGGCCATACCATATAGCCTAGGTATGCAGCAGGCTATACCATCTAGATTTTTGTAAGTACACGTGTGATAAAATCACCTAATGATGCATTTCTCAAAACATATCCCCGTTGTTAAGTGAGTCATGACTGTGTAGCCATCCTTGCCAGGGTAGATTTCCTCCAGTTGCAGCTAAGATGATTGTGGATAATCTCAAAATGAATCGAATTATAAACACTTCATGGAAAGCCTTCATATATAATGCTTCAACTTGCAAGTTTAGGGCTACCTTTGATTCACTTAAAGACAGAGCAGCAAGAAGTCAGTATTGTATAACACCAAGAAGTCAAGTAACATTTACACATGAGCAATTTGCACACTGTTGGAATGGATAGCTTCTGAAAATATCTGCGCCCAACTTCTAAGTGCGAACAATTGCAAATCTTTGCCTGAAGGCTAGCTCTGGTTACTGAAGTCCACACTCAAATCAGGCCACAAGCTCCAGGGAATTAATACATCCCAAGAGCAGCCTTCAAGCCAATGACTGTTGGAAGATGGTAGATAAATGCTCTAGCTCCCTCCCTCTAGATGGGATAATTTTAAAAAATATTTTACCCCTCATTTTCTTATTGGGACATAATTCACATACCATAAAATTCATACTTTTAAAGTGTATGATTCAGTGGTTTTTAGTATATTCACTAAAAATAATTGTGTAATCATCACCACTATCTAATTCTAGAACATTTCATCACTCCAAAAAAACCCCTGTACCCATTAGTAGTCATTCTCCATTCTACCCTCCCACCAGCCCCTAGCAACCACTAATCGACTTTCTGTTCCTATGGATTTGCCTGTTCTGGAAATTTCATATAAATGGAGTCATACAATATGTGGCCTTTTGTGGCTGGCTTCTTTCATTTAACATAATGGTTTCAAGATTCATTCATGTTGTACCATATATAAATAATTCATTTCTTTTTATTGCTGAATAAGATTTTATGGTATGGATATACCACATTTTGTTTAATCATCATCAATTGATGGACACTTGAATTGTTTCCACTTTGGGCTATTATGAATGCTGCTATGAACATTCATGTACAAGTTTTTGTGTGAACATATTTTTTTCAATTCTCTTGGATATGTAATAACTAGGAGTGGAATTGTTGGATGATAGGGTAATTCTATGTTTATCTTTTTGAGAACCATTTTTCATTTCTACCAGCAACGAATGAGAGTTCCAATTCCTCCACATTCTCACTAACACTTGTTATCATCTTCTAATTCTGATCATCCTAGTGGGTGTGAAGTGAAAGCTCACTGTGGTTTTGATTTGCATTTCCCTAAAATGATGAGTGAAGTCAAGCATCTTTTCTTTGCCCATGTTCAAATTGGGCTATCTGTCTTTTCCTGTTGAGTAATAAGTTTGAGAGATATGTTCTACACTGTCAGAGTTCTCCAGTGGGATTAAGATCCATTTGCTCACACTGGTAACTTGCTTGAAAACACTTTCTTTATTGGTGCTCTACCATTTGTATTAATTTGTTAAGACTGAGGTAACAAAGTACCATAGACCAGGTGGCTTAAACCACAGAAATTTATCGTCTTATAGTTCGGAAAGCTGAAAGTCTAAGATCAAGATATTAGCAGGGTTAGTTCCTTCTGAGGGGTGTGAGGGAAGAATCTATTCCATGCCTCTCTTCTAATTTCTGGTGGTTTTCTGGCAATCTGTGGCATTCCTTGGCTTGCAGGAATATCACCACAATCTCTGCCTTCTTCACATGCTGGTCTCCTGTGACACTAGCCATATTGGATTAGAGGTCCACCCTACTCCAGGATGACCTCATCCTAACTTAACTAATTACATCTTGGCCACATGCAGTGGCTCATGCCTATAGTCCCAGCACTTTGGGAGGCTGATGCTGGAGGATCCTTTAGGTCAGGAGTTTGAGACCAGCCTGGGCAATATAGTGAGACCCTGTCTCTACAAAAAAAAGTCAAAACAGACAGAAACAATCAGGGCCTTGTTAGGTGTAAAGGCCATCATCACCACCATGTCCTCCAATTGCTGTCTTCTGACAGGGTGGGAACTTTCAACGACACTCACCCTTCTTTAAAAGACCTGGGTTTTGGACGGAAAATATTAAATCATTGGTTACTTTTCCTAAGAACTTGATATAACTTGGTAATTCTAGGGCTGGGGGTCTCTGTCAGTCAAGCTTTTGCAGTTTGTGTGGTCACATTTTCAACTCATAAAAAGAATTACAAATGAAGTAGGTAGATTAGGAGGAAAGATTTTTGCCAAAATTCTGTAGACTGGGTATGGATGCTATCTAAAATTCTGGATACAAATTGGCCACTTCACTATTCACCTCCCCCAATGCCCACTACACATGGCTCTGATGAATTAGAGTTTTGGACTTCCCCAAACATGCCAAACTCTCATGTATCTTCATGTTTTGCCCAGAATGTTTCCTCTATGCTGCCAACCGCTCACAAATTCTCATACTTCTTTTAAGTTCCAGCTCAAATGTCACTTTTTATTTTAAGTTATTCCCAAGTAAGTCTAGTCAGAGTAAGTTCCAGGACCTGTGTGGGAGCTATCGGTCCAGACAGACTGCCACCATGTGGCACTGAGAATGAAGCCAACACAGAGAAGAGAAGAGACATCCAGAGAAGTCAAGTACTGGGGACATAATTTCTTTTCTTTTTTTTTTTTTTTTTTGAGACAGAGTCTCACTCTGTTGCCCAGGCTAGAGTGAGTGCCGTGGCGTCAGCCTAGCTCACAGCAACCTCAAACTCCTGAGCTCAAGCGATCCTCCTGTCTCAGCCTCCCGAGTAGCTGGGACTACAGGCATGCGCCACCATGCCCGGCTAATTTTTTTCTATATATATTTTTAGCTGTCCATATAATTTCTTTCTATTTTTAGTAGAGATGGGGTCTCGCTCTTGCTCAGGCTGGTCTCAAACTCCTGAGCTCAAACGATCCGCCCACCTCGGCCTCCCAGAGTGCTAGGATTACAGGCGTGAGCCACCGCGCCCGGCCCTAGGGGACATCATTTGAATTGAATCTCTGGGTCACACTGTTACTGCCCAACCAGGTTCATTGCCTGCTGCTCAAGAGGAAGCCAATACACTGAAACAGCAGAGGTTAGTGTGGAGGAAAAGCTTAATGTTGCAGGACACCATGCAAGGAGACAAGAAGAATTTCTCAAATCTGTCTCCCTGAGAATTTTTGGGCCATGGTTTTGGGGTTTGGGGGGATTCATTTTTGTTTTTGTTTTTTTGAAACAGAGTCTCGCTCTGTTGCCTGGGCAAATGCTGTGGCATCAGTCTAGCTCACCACAACCTCAAACTTCTGGGCTCAAGAAGTCCTCCTGCCTCAGCCTCCTGAGTAGCTGGGACTACAGGCACATACCACCATGCCTGGCTAATTTTTTCTATTTTTAGTAGAGACAGGGTCTCACTCTTGCTCAGGCTGGTCTTGACTCCTGAGCTTAAGCAATCCTCCCGCCTCGACCTCCCAGAGTGCTAGGATTACAGGTGTGACCCACTGCACCCAGCCTGGGCCAGGGTTTTTAAAGATAGTTTGGTGGGCAAAGGGTTAGACAATTGGGTCTGCCGATTGGTTGGAGATGAACTCATAGGGTTGGGAAGCAGAAATTGTCTTCTTGTGCTGAATTCGTTCCCAGGTCACAAGACCAGTTGAGTTAGTTCCTCGATATGGGCCACTGGTCTGGCTGGATCAGTTGGTCCACTAGAATGCAGGGTCTGGGAGATATCTTAAAGACCAGCCTTAGGTTTCACAAGGGTGATGTTATCTATGGGAGCAATGAAGAAAGCTAAGAATCTTTATGACCATCAGCTATGTGACTCCTGAGTAGTAAGCAATTATAGGAAAGCAAGCTAGGGAGCAATGGCTAGTTTTATATATATTTTAAACTATGCCTGTACCTTTGTGGACTTCAGGTCCCTAATTGAGTTCCCACCTTATGACCTTTTATTAACTTTATAAAGGGTGGTTTCAAAACTATGCAAAGCCCCCTGCCAATCCCTTAAGAGTTCAGTGTTACATGCCACAGTATCAAGCATCTGGATAGTTCAGTGTTGCTATGGTTTCGATGTGGTTTCTTTGGCCCTACTAAGTCCCTTGTTTAAATTTGATCCCAGTGTTGGAGGTGGGGCCTAATGGGAGGTGTCTGGGTCATGGGGATGGATCCCTTGTGAACGGCTTGGTGCCACCTTCATGGTAATGAATGAGTTCACACCCCCTCCATTCCCTCGAGAGTTCCCCCAGTGGCTGGTTGCTGAAAAGAGCTTGGCACGCTCCCCCCTCTCTCTTGCCTCCTCTATGACCACGTGATCTCTGCACATGTTGGCTCCTCTTCTCCTTCCACCATGAGTGAAGGCTTCTGAGGCCCTCACCTGATACAGATGCTGGTGCCATGCTTCTTGTACAGCCTGAAGAACCATAAGCCAAATAAACCTCTTTTCTTTATAAACTACCCACCCTCAGTTATTCCTTTATAGTACATGACTAAGACAAGTGTCATGTGTTGAGACAACAGGATTGCCTTAGGAACATATTCTAAATACTTGTGATACAGTCTATTCCTTGGTTTGTAATGACTTCATCACTTACCTTGCAAAGAAACTAAGGCAAGATTGTCCAAACTCTCTGTGTCAATTTCCTACAGCTGCTGTAACAAATCACTACCAATTCAGTGGCTTACAACAAAACAAATTTATCATCTTGCAGTTCTGGAGGTCAGAAACCTAAAATGCATCTCATGGGGCTAAACTCAAGGTGTCAGCAGGGCTAGCTCCTGGAAGCTGTAGAGGAGAATCTGTTTCCTTGCCTTTTCCAGCTTCTAGAGGCTGCCACCTTCCCTGGCTCATGGGCCCCCTTCCTCCATCTTCAAAGCTGAAACTAGCATCACCCCAACTCCTGCTACTATCATCACATCTCCTTCTCTGACTCTCCTGCCTCCCTCTTTCACTTGTAAGGACCCTCGTAATTACAGTGAGCCCATCTGGATAATCCAGGCTATCTCCCCATCTCAAGATCCTTAACTTTTTTATAACTGCACAGATCCTTTTGCCATGTAAGGTAACAGCACATTCATAGGTTCTGGGATTCAAATATGGACATCTTGGTGGGGGGTATTATTCTACCTCCTCATAGTTTTTTTTCCTTGCTGTCTTATTGTCACATTTAACTATTTCTAAAGTGCTGGCATTCTTTCGATTGGTATATAATTCCTCCCTTCCTTTATTCAACAATCATTTTCTGAACACCTACTGTAGGCTAATTGCTGTGCCGGGTGTTGTGGGGATACAGCCATGTATATGGACTCTGCTCACAAGGGATTTACAGCCAGTTTCCCTGGATGGCCATATCATTGCTCTGAAATAAAATGAGGAGCCTTCACGAAAGGACACTGCAAACAGCGCAGGCGCAAAAGGTAGGCCTGCCTCCACTGAGTTCCTACTGCTGGAGTCCTTAAAATACCATCTGAGATTCTCAGCAAGAAGCATCAACAGAGTCACCAAACGCAGAGAAAGCTAACAATGAAGAGTGTGGGGCTAGGCGTAGTGGCTCACACCTGTAATCCTAGCACTCTGGGAGGCTGAGGCAGGAGGATTGCTTGCACTCAGGAGTTCAAGACCAGCCGAGTAAGAGCGAGACCCCATCTCTACCAAAAAAAAAAAAAAATGGAAAACATTAGCCGGGCATGTGGTACATGCCTGTAGTCCCAGCTATTCGGGAGGCTGAGGCAGGAGGATCGCTTGAGCCCAGGAGTTTGAGGTTGCTGTGAGCTAGGCTGACATCACGGCACTCTAGCCTGGGCAACAGAGGGAGACTCTTGTCTCAAAAAAAAAAAAAAAAGAAAAAAAAGAAGAAGAAGAAAAGTGTGGGTCACGAAGTCCTAGTTTTCACAAACCATAGGACTGACTTGCTTCAAGTGGGCGCTAGTCCTGCAGAGACCATTTATATCCTCACCAAAGGCTCTCCCTATGGGCTTCGCCATCACTTCTGACCTCACTACCCCTGGCAAAGAGAAGTGCAGCTTTCTGCAAAACATCTCAGCCACTTCTTGGTGTTTTTCCCACACACTAGTCTCAGGAAATGCTTGACAAAACACTTGGCCCAAAGAGTCCTTATCTTTGGAGATGCATATTGAAATATTTTAAAATGTCTGGGATTTGCTTTGGACCAAAACATGTGAGAAGAGGTGGTCGAAACAAGACTGCCCATGAGTTAATAATTGTTTGAGCTGGGTAATGGAACACAGGGGCTCACTATGCTTTTCTTTTTTTTTTTTGTCTTTTTGTTTTGCACATTTACAATTTTCCATAATAAAAAAGTTAAGGAGAAAATATCCCTATATTTTACCTTATGTCATTGAAACAAACTTATCATTTGGATATCTTTTACTATCTAAGTACTTGCCTAGATTTAAAAATAAATAAATGCAGGTGTATAAATATTTGACAAAATAGTCATTTTCTACAGTCACTGGAATCACAGCAGGGAAGAGAAAGTGCTAGATGTTTTGCCTGCTGCTACCGCTGAAACAATAATAGTCCTGTCCTTCAGAGAAGAAACACATACAACTCTTGAACATCATTCCAGTAATCAGATTTAAAGGGCGAAACATAATATCTGGGGAAAGATAATTTAACTTGATTAAGACATAATTGTGGCTCTTTATGATGGAAGTGATGAACTGGCTGGACTCATCTCAGAATTTTCATATATTAATTTCCAGGCAGCATATCAGTATTAGCTTGGGATCATGAAACTGTGGTTTTCAGCCTCAGTACAAATCTGAGAAAAACAACTGTTGAAATGGTTAGAATTGTCTTGGAACTTCTTCATCTGCCTTTTTAGCACTCCCTTGAGTCACTATTGCGTAGAAGAAAGACCACAAGCATTAGAACCAATAATTTGACTTGGCTTCCATCTCTGTCCTTGGGCAAGTTCTGTAACCTCTCCAAACCTCAGCTTCCTTATCTATAAAATATAAAAATAATATCTACTTTGCAGGGCTGCTGTGAGGGTTATAGATAATGTGTGTAAAATGCCTCTCCTTTCCCAGACAATTAAGAGCTTATTGTATGTATAACTGCCTGTTCCTCTTCACCCTACCCCACATCTCCCATACAATGCTTGGCACATAGTAAGAATGCAACAAATGTTTGTTGGATAAATTTAAACCTTAGATGGTGGATAGAGGAAGTTAGAGGGAGGAAGTATTAAAACTATACCAGAATCCTCCCTTGGCAGGTCACTCAACCTCATGAGAGCTTCTTCACCTAATCGCTCAAGAGAGGAAATAGGGACCCATTCGTGACTTCTCCCACTTCCTCTTCCTCACATCTAACCAATCACCAAGTTCTATCTATTCAAGGTCTCAGTGTCACTAGGATCTATTCACCTCCCTTAAACTCTGCTGCTACCATCTTAGTTCAAGGCTTTATCTTCTCTCTCACCTGGTCTACAGGAAAGGCTGGTCTCCTCACGTCTGTTCTCTCTCCTCTACAGTCCTTTCTCTTCACTGTAGCCGGAGGGATTTTTTTCCCTTCTTTTTTATTAATTAAAACAAATTTTCAATATTCACAAAAATTGAGAATATAATGAACTTTGGTGTCCCCATCACCCAGCTTCAACAATTATCAATGAATGACCAATTTTGTTTCATATATACTCCATCTGCTTTCCCCAATGTTCTTGAATTTTTTGAAGCAAATTCCAGAAGTTATAGCTTGGGAGGTGGGTGTCTTTTCACCGCATTCAGAATAAAATTCTAAATCCTTCATATAGCTTGCAAGGCCCCATGTGAACTGACCTCTGCTGACTTCTCCCGCTATAGATCCCAATTTGCTATTCCCCAGACCCAGACCCAGCCAAACCAGCGTTTTTTGTTGTCTCTTCCAGTCCCGAGGCCTTCAGGCTGTTTTCAATGCCCAGAAACTCACCCTTTGTCTTCTTTCACCCTCTTTGCCTAGCCTTAGCTGCTCATGTTTCTGCTGTTGCTCTGCGGATCCCTTCCTCAAGAGGCCTGGGCTCAGGAAGGTGTGCCCTTGTCTGCTCCCTCAGTACCCTCTGCGGTCTCCTGCAGTTACTGGTACCTAATTTTGTAGTTAGTCTTGGAAAGCTGTCTCCCCTGTTAAGAATAAGCTCTAAGGTATAGGAACTGTGTCTATTTTGTTCCCTGATGAGGCACCCATCATCAATACTTTCCTTATAGAAGGAACTTAATAAATATTGGTTGGATGAGGTCCACAAGAAAGGTAAACACAAAAGCCACATCCATTTCATGTTATATGTTGCTTATATTAATATAGTAAGACCAGTGTCCTAATCCTTTTATAGCCACAAAGGCAATGCTGGACCTTTAATTTTAGGTGTATTTTGTTATAATCACCATGACTTTTTAAAAAGATTATGAGCTGCATGTAATGCTAGACACTGAGAATTCAAAGATAAATAATACACTGTCAAAAGACAAAGTTATTTGATCAGAAAGGGATTGCTAAAAAAAAAAAAAACCTACAAAGTTACAACAAATTTTATTTAATTGGCTTTATTTGCAATTCTAGAATCAGGCGACAGTTCATCTTATAAAATAAAATAAGTGTTTCAATGAGCTGAAGAGGTTGCCTTTATAGACAAAGAGACGAAGAAAACAGAAGCAAAGAACAAAGAGCATGTTAGTAATTTCACAGCTACTTTTCTTCTGAGGCAAGGACAGGCAGACAGAATAATAGAAAAATGACTGATTAATTAATACCAGGTGACTTCAGGTTACTTCTTTTGTGCAAACATTAAAACAGGGGGAACTTCCTTGTTATTGAAGATTTAAACGGTCTGTTAGGGAAATTGGCTGTTATCTCTCTCTCCTGATTGCTCTGAAGATCAGACAACACAGTTTGGGTTTGGTGACATGGAATTTTATTACAGGTAACTCCATTTTGATCTGTTAGGGCCTAGTGAAGAAACCTAGTCCAAAACAATGGCCTCCTATAATTTTTATTTAACAACACAGACCTCAAGGGTTGGGTCTAGGACAAAGACGATAATTTAATTACCTGAAAATTGGTCATTTCTCATGCTATATGTAAAAGCCAGAATATTAATTAGCCAGAGAATCTGTAAAGTGTCAAACAACTAAGAATAAACAGGAGTTTGCTATAAAAACAACAACTAACATTTACTGGGTCCTTCCTTTGGGCCAGGTGTGGCGAAAGCATTTTTCACATCTGATTTCATTTCAATGCCCTTTGAGATATGCCTTATTGTTCCCATGATACAGATGAAAAAACAAAAGACTTAGCAAGACATTAAAAAACTCTTTCTAACTCACCCAGGAGTTGAAACCAGGGAGTGTGTCCCACAGGGATCCACTCTTACCCTCCATGCTGGGGTTAACAAGTAATCCTCGAGTACTACTACAAGAAAAAATAAAATACAGGGCACTTGTCAATTCATCAGTGCCACCCACTTGACATCCTGGTTTCAAGCTATGTGTGCACACTTTCACAGGAAAACGGCAGATGTTGAGAAACCTGTTACTGATAAGTTTAGGTTCCTGTAGGCCCAAGGCACTAACCATCGGATTTGGACTTTGTGCCAGATCTTTCTTTTAGAGAGAAATAAACTAGGAATTCTCAAGTTGTAAAGCTACTGCCTACCATGAACTTAGCCTGTCTTTTTAGCCAAATTAGAAGCTCTGTATTGTTTTTCTTATTGTACAGTGCATCTTGTAAGCTCAGCTCCTACAGATGGGTTCTAGCCAAGAGGACATTCATTATATTTTAAAAGGGAGAAATTGTTATAGTAAGTTACATGTTTGGAACTTAAACCATCAAAAAAGATTCTGTATTAATTGTGCATATTTGGGAGTATGTTTTCAACTTTTTTTAAAGACAGGGTCTCACCCTATCACCCAGGTTGGAGTGCAGTGGTACAATCATATAGCTCACTGCACCCTCAAACTCCTGGGCTCAAGTGATCTTCCTGCCTCAGCCTCTTGAGTAGCTGGGACTACAGGTGTGCCATGACCCCCAGCTAATTTTTCTAATTTTTGTAGAGACAGGGTCTTGCTATGTTGCCCAGGCTGGTCTAGAACTCCTGGCTTCAAGTGATCCTCCCTGCTTTAGCAGGGATTATAGGCATGAGCCACCATGCCCAGCTTCATTATTAATTGGTCTAGTTGGTAGGATTGTGATAGTGGCTTGGTCACAACCCCAAGGAATGGCATACCTTTTGTGTCAGAGAGCCCCATCTGTCTGGGATGACACTACTGCTTGCTGATGCTGCCAGCTGCCCTTCCTGGGGTCATGGAGACCCTCAGCAGCCGGCCACTGTTTGAGAGTATGTTGCCCCTTGAGCCAGGTATAATTGTGCCAGTGCCCTGGGGTCTCACTGGTCTCACCAGTGATCAGGACTGTAGTGGCTGTAAATGGCAAAGTGCTGGTGTTGAGCCAGAGTGAGCTGGCCCGTTATGTGGAAGTCTGCCTTCATCTTGCAGGGGACAGAGCACTGGCTATCAGCCTCCAGGGGAGCAGTGATTTCCCCCTTAATACTAGTTAGATAGGGTGATACAACACCCTATCTGGGCTTTATTGCTTTGGTGAAGTGGAAAAGGACCAAATGGCCTAACCCTACAGTGCAATGCAGGTACTTTACCCGAGTCCCTGTGGTGCCTGGCAAGAGTAAGTGTTGCAGAGGTCAGTGCCTCCTTTGTTGCTGCATTCCTTGCTGCTGTGCTAAAATGCGCAAATTAACAAAAATTTATGGACTTGATCAATACTGGAGCTCACATTATAGTTATAACTGGGGATCCCACTAAATTTAAACTCTCTGCCCCTCTAATCTTGAGAGCATAACTAAATAGAAAAAAAAAAATGAGTATGCCTCACCTTGGCTGAGTCCTTGCCTATATTTCCCACAGTCATATACCCATTACTGTGAAATGTTCCATGTTGGACATTGAGGCATTGACACAATAAGTAATAAATTAAGATTAAAGTTCCTTTTTGGCACTTCCAAATTGGCTTAATAAAATGGGACCCCATCATCCTCCAGTGAAGATAGTTAATATGGCCCAATGTAAGTTAAAGCAAGGCCTCAGATTTAAAATTTATTATATAAGGCCTAATTAATAAAGGGTGGTTATCTCTACTACTTCTCCATTTAACAGCCCAATTTTTCCCTGTTGCCAAATCTGGGGGGGAAAAAGACATATCAAGGGTGCCTTATGATGGATTACCACAACCTTAATGCTGTGGTCTCATCCATCAGGGCCCTCATACCCAGTACCTGATATTATTAAAATTACTGATTCTAATCAATCAACAACTAGTAAATATTTTGCTCTTCTAGATTTGGCTAACACATCCTGTTTAGTGCCTGTTTCAACAGCCTCTCACTGCAGTTTGCCTGCACCTCTGAACAGACACAACACGACTTTCCACACTATCCTGGGGGAGGGGGAGGGGGGCTCCACAGCCTTGTCTCCACACACAGTCTTTGCAGACAAGACCTTAATGACATCACCTTCTCTAGGAGCACAGATATAACACTACATTGAGGACATCCTCCTCGAAGGAGATTCATCTGATGCAAGCATTAAGGACATTTAAGCCCAATATTTCTTAGTACTTTTGTGCTCTAGTGGCAACGTATTCTTCATTTACAAATTTTACCGCTAAATTAAAATCAGGCCAGGTACGGTGGCTCATGCCTGTAATCCCAGTTCTTTGGGAGGCGGAGGAAGGAGGATCGCTTGAGGCCAGGAGTTCCAGTATAGTGATCTATGATCATGCCACTGCACTCCAGCCTGGGCCATCGAGCAAGACCCTGTCTCTACAAAATATGTAAAAAGAAAAAAAATAATAACTTCTGTTAGTACTCTCAAAAAACGCCTTCACTGTAGAGGCTTTGGCAATCCTTTGTGATGCCTCCTGGAGTCCCGGGACCATTTAGGACAACCATTAGTTGCTCCAGGGCTTCTGACATCAAATATCGGTCAACGTATGGTCTCATCTTCCTATTTATTATAAACTATTAGCCCATTACCTAAACATTTTTCCATTCCCTCCAAAGTAAAAAATTCTGAGAATCTCTGCCTCACAGACACCCAAAGTGTAAATCAAAATCACACATTTCCACGTGTACTAAGGCTACAATGTAAGGCCTTGCTAGTTCACGCCTATTCCCTCCAGTGTTAGGGACAGGACTAATAGTGACCAGGACACACCTTTCATTTGTTAGGACGCACTGTGCTGGGCTCCTGAAGGAGACATTGCCTAGGACTTTCATGTCCTGATAGGTCCCGAAGAACCGGTGTAGCTGAGAGACATACGGTGTCCTCCACGGCTCCTTTCAAATCCCAAAACCACGAATAAACTCCTAAAATGCTCTAGTTTGCCCCAGGCCTTACCCTATTTTTTATAAATTTTTGATCTCACCCTTGTCTCCTGAGGGCTTAGGCCAAGTGGAGGATACACACTCTCTGGGGACTCGTGACTGCCCCACAGGCCAGGCTCCTGCTCCTCTAACATAGGACCTGTCTGAACCTAAATTCACCCAGAACAAACCCTGTCGGGGAAGCTGCAGACTGTTCTGTTGGTTGTTGGTCTCATCACTAGTGCTTTCATTGGTTTACAACTGGACGCTCAAACCCTCCAGTAGACCATTAATTCAACCAATTATGACAAATGCTGAAGCCCACATCAACTTGAGTGGATATCCTCATTCCAAAGAACATCACCCTGGCCCAAAATCTCACGCTGGAGATGACATTGCCTTAGGCGACATTACCCCAATCCAAGACTTCGACGTTGGAGATAGCTTCACCCCTTACACTAAACATCCACCCATTGGTGCCCATGGACTGCCTCTCCTAAGGCAGAAAATGGACAGAGGACATCTGTTTTTCCTCCTGAACTCACTGTCTGCCTGGCCCACGATCCTGGTGTACTCTTTACTCTCCGCTACCCCCACACCTCAGGATCTAAAGAGAACTCTGACACAGGTTGCTAAAATTAATGAAGATGATTGCTTTCCCTAGGAGGCACCGGCCCTATATCAGTCAACCCTTTGACCCCCTGGGGAACGGACCCCCCCAACTCCCTGATGTCTTCTCCCACTTCCCCCCACAGTCTCTCCCTCCCGAGTCTCTGAACGTGACCACCACAACCACACTTTCCCCTAACAGTCAGTAGATCACCGCTCAGCTGCAACTACTTTACTTTTGACTATGATGCCTAGGCACCAAGGGGTGAATTGTAGTGAGTGCTTATAATGTTATGTTGCCTCAGCATTCATGTTTAAATATAAGTTTAACTTTCTCACACCAGAAGCAGGGCTTGGTCACCCCTGACACAATTTCCAAGACTATGCCCCACACAAATGGATCCAGTTTGTGGCCAGAGATAAAACTTAGAGGCATCTTTCCTGCCTCACCTAGAAGGCTGGGCTCCCACTTTCCTGCCACTTCCTTTAAATGGAACATGCAGGTGAACTTAAAGTGACCCACACCCTATTCCTCAATATGTACTGCTAGTTCCCAGCCTCTAGGCGTGGCATGTGCCCTCCAGGGTATATAAGTACTGAAACCTCTTAAACTGTCACATTGTGGTCATGCCACTGAAGGCCACCCCAAAGGGACCCATGCAGGTGGATCCCTTGCTGGTGCTCTTTTGTCCAGGCCTCTCAGCTGCTGCAGACAGTTTTCATTTACCAGCTGAGTTGATAGTTTCATTCAAAATATGCACCATATGGAAAGTTCTGATTGCGAACAAGGAGAATGTAGGGCTCTACATGTCAGCATCTTGAGCACCCCCCGAATACTGTTCTCCCCATCACATATCCGCCACCACTGTCATTAGGTCACTTGTTTGTGGATCCATGTTTCCCTCCCCGTCTTGACTAAGCCATTGCTCTGTGAAAAGAAACCCTAGAGCAGCACCACCCATTCAAGATACAATGGGAGCCACACGTGTAATTTTACATTTTCTAATGGCCACACTTTAAAAAGAAGAAACAAGTTAAATTAACTTAATAGTATATTGAATTTAACCTAATATATTCAAAATGTTATCATTACAATTTGTCAATATAAAAATTATCGAGATATTTTACATTCTTTCTTTCGTACTAAGTCTTTGAAACACAGTGTGCATTTTACAGGTATAGCATATCTCAATTTGGACTAGCAATATTTTAGGGGCTTAATAGGCATATGTGATTAGTGGCTCCTATATTGCACAGAACAGCTATAGAACACCTGGGGTAAGGGAATTGATAGTTACTTTGCAATGTATTTGAAAATAATGCTACTAAAGACTTCTGGCAAAAGTTGAAGTACAGTGTGTATGTACTGGGCTTCTCCAGGAAATCCACTGATATGAACAAAAGAATAACAACAACAATAAAAAGGTTAGACAAGGAAATAGCTACAACCTCCAAACCCCAGGCTATGAACAAATGTGGTTCTCCAGATCTTGTGCAAGTGGTTCTTTCATTACAAGTATGTAGAGTGCAGAGGCTCCAGACACTCAGTTCCTGGTTCTGTTGTTTACAAGCTGTGTGGCTTGGGCAAGTTATTCAGTCTCTCTGTGCCTCAGGCTCCTCATCTTTAAAAGGGGATCATAAAATCTAGGATAGTTTTAAGGATTAAATGAGGCAATATATGTAAAAACTTTGAATCATGCCTGGCCCATGTTAACCCTCCCTAATTGTTAACCATTAAAAACAAAAACAAAACAAATCCAATAGCAACAGAATTGTGGGCAGACCAAGAGGAAAGTGGGAGCTGAGGATGAGGAAGGTGGGGCTGGTGATACAACTGAATTCACAATTCTTTTTTCCCCCTCTGTGTTTTGGATTCTAACTTGGTGAAGTTGCTTGGAGGTAGTAGTGAGGAGAGGAAACCAAAACTGGTTTGCAGGTGCTGACTATAGTCGAGTAAGCAGAGTTAAATACAAAATCCCAAGGCAAAACGTCTACTATTTAGGAATCTTTAGGGTTGGCCAAAACAACCTCCTACTTGGGCAACTTGCTCAACTAGAAACTGTCCCACTGCTAAAAAAAAAAAAAAAAAAAAAAAAGACAACATAGATAACTTGTAAAGAGTGTCCTGGGGCAACATTTTCAATCTGAAGCTGCCAACTACTCCAGCTCAATCCACTGAGCCTCCCCAAATTGTTTTTGAACAAAAGAACCAGATATAATTGTTCGCATACAGAGATGAGTTAAATCCAGAAAGAATGCAATTGAAATTATACACATAGTATAACTTAAAAAAAGTGACAGACATCAAAGAATATTTAAGAAAAATATTTCACTCAAAGAATTTAAAAGGAACCTATATATTCCTTTCAAAGTATCTTCAGGAGGAAATATTAATATGAGAGATCAGAGAGGAAAATGAAGTAAACTGGCACCAGCCAGGAAAGAAATAGACATGGGGAGAGACAGGACTCAGGAGATATGGCACCCATCAAAGTTGAAAAGTTATTTGTAAAATCTAGACAATCAAGAGGCAGTTTAAGATAAAGAATTCAAGAATGGGAAAGACTTTGCCTTAATGGATTGTTGGTGAGTACTGACTCCATTTAAATATCGAACCAAGGTAACAATGGCAAGAATTAGAACTGCAGAGCAGAAGGAGTTGCAGGGTTGTCACCGTCAATGTAAACAATCAGGTAGTCTAGAGGGGCATGCTGGTCCTTTGGGCCCAGTCACCAGCAGTGGGGCCTTCAATGGAGCAGCCACCAAGGTGGGGCTTGGCATTGTTCCTGTCTGCAGAGGCAAGCCTGGCTCTCTATTCTGCCCAGAGATTCTGTGAGCTTCCCTTTTTAAAAAATATTTTTCTGCTTAACTTAGCTAGAGTGGATTCTGTTGTTTGTCACTAAGACTCTGACTGATAAACTGGTCAGATAAAATTGAAGGAAGATGTACACACAGTTGGTAGGAATGTTGTCCCAATCTTTTGAAAGGGCAATTTTTGGCAGTTTCAACTATTAATATAATTTTAAGCATGAATCCCTGTGACCCAGAAATTCTACTTCTATTAATATGAACTTATCTTACATATTTAAACACATTTTCATCTGTTCAACAAGTATTTATTAAACACTGTGCTAGGTGCTGGAGATACTGCAATAAACAAAACAAAAATTCCTACACTCTTGGAGTCACACTCTGGGATGGAAGAGTGGAGGGAAGATAGACAGTAAAGAAGGTAAACACATAAAATACAGTATGTTAGAAGGTGAGAATTGCTAACTGAAGGCAGAAAGCAAGGAAGGGGGCTAGGAGGTATCAGGCACCTTGTAACTTGAGATCAGTGGTCAGGGAAGACTTATATGTGAGTAAAGACATGAAGGAGGTGAGGAATTAAGTCATGTGGTATTTGGAAGAAGAGAATTCCAAAAAAGAGGAAACAGCAAGTGCAAAGGCCCTGAGGCAGAAGCTTACCCAACATATTAAAACAACTGGAAAGGAAACTACTGTGGCTGGAGCAGAATACAGAGTGAAACATAGAAGGAGATGGTTCAGAGAGGTAATGGCAATAGAGACAGTGTAGCTTTGTTGGCCATTGTAAGAAGTTTGTTTTTTAAAATTTTTATTTATTTATTATTATTATTTTAGAGACAGGATCTCATTCTTTTGCCCAAGCTAGAGTGCAGTGGCAAGATCATAGCTAGAACTCCTGGGCTCTGGTGATCCTCCTGTCTCAGCCTCCCAAGTACAAGTAGCTAGCACTATGGGTGTGCACCACCACATCCAGCTAATCCTTTTATTTTTTGTAGAGACAGTCTTGATATGTTGCCCAGGCTGGTCTTGAACTCCTGGTCTCAAGGGATCCCCCTGGCTCGGCCTCCCAAAGTACTGGGATTACAGGTGTGAGCCACTGTGCCTGGCCAGAACTTTGGTTTCTACTCTGGATGAGTAGGAACCACTCATTGAAAGGTTTTAAGCAGAGAGGAATATCATTTGACACACATTTTAACATGACTATTCCAGCAGCTGTGTTGAAAATGGCCTGAAGGAGGGCCATTCAGGAAGGTATTCCAATGATTCAGTCAAGAGATGGATGGTGGCTTGGACTTGACCTTGACGGGGGCAAAGAGGACAGTGGAGTGGGAAGAAGTGGTCAGATTACACAAAGGAGCAAAAGGTGTATGTAGGGACAAAGATGTTCAAAGCATGTTGTTTGTATTTGAAAGAAACTAGAGATAACCTCAATGTCTAACAATAGAGACAGGTTAAAGATATTATGGTATATCCATTTTTTTTTTTATTTAAAAACTTCTGTAGTGTTTGAAAGCATGTGTTATTTTTTAAATTAGGCGAATATTAATTCTTAAAGCTATTCAACTTCAACAAAAACATGTTTCTGGACCATTAAAATATCTTGTTTGGCAATTAAAAATAAAAACCTAGAAATGGAGTTCTTTCCTTTTGCCAGTGTGGCGGGAGCCCTGAGTATGCTCAGGCTTCAGAAGAGGCTTGCCTCTAGGGTCCTTCGCTGTGGCAGAAAGGCCTCGTTGGACCCCAATGAGACTAATGAGATCGCCAACGCCAACTCCTGTGAGCAGATCCAGAAGCCAATCAAAGATGGGCTGATCATCCAAAGCTCGTGACTGTCCATTCTCGAGCTCGATGCCGGAAAAATATGTTGGCCCACCAGACGGGCAGGCATATGGGCATAGGTAAGAGAAAGGGTACAGCCAATGCTCGAATGGCTGAGAAGGTAACCTGGATGAGGAGGATGAGGATTCTGCGCCGGCTACTGAGAAGAAACCGTGAGTCTAAGAAGATTGACCGCCACATGTATCACAGCCTGTACCTGAAGGTGAAGGGGAATGTGTTCAGAAATAAGCGGATTCTCATGCAATACATCCACAAGCTGAAGGCAGACAAGGCCCGCAAGAAGCTCCTGGCTGACCAGGCTGAGGCCCGCAGGTCTAAGACCAAGGAAGCATGCCAGCCAGCGCCGTGAAGAGCACCTCCAGGCCAAGCAGGGGGAGATCATCAAGACTCTGTCCAGAGAGGGAGAGACCAAGAAGTAAAACGCACCCCCTCTTGTCTGTACATAGTGGCCTCGGTCATAACATATGAATCATTTGAATGAAATAAGCCTTTGTCTGCTTGCCTCAAAAAACCAAACCAAAACAAAAAACCTAGAAGCATTGACATAAGAGCTTCTTATTTAAAAAGAGTTACAAGTCAAATAGAAATATGCACCTGTACCTGTTAAATTAGTGTACCAGTAATAGTTCATGACTGGTCACAACAAAGCATGTGCTTTTATTCTTTTCATGTTTAAAAATTTTTGGTAGTGCAGTTACAGTCTATGAAATGAAGAAACAAGATGCTAGGCAAATGGTGGTTTTTTTAATGAAACTTTCGGATTGGGTTTGCTGTTACAAAGCATCTAAGATTTGAATAAACAAAAAGATTTGTGTAAGGGGTACAACTGAGAGATGAATATATGATTCTGAGCCTACATATTGGCCAGGGATCCATTTGATGGAGTCTGGAAACTGGTAGATAAGAATTATCTCAATGTTAATATGGGCACTCCCCATATGCCAGGCACTATGTCTTGTTTTTACTACAAAGCAACTTCTAATTTTACAATACATAATCTAATACCACAAAGTTGCTCAAGGTCAGTAGCTAATATAAATGGAAGATCTGAAACTCAAATTCAGGTTGTCTGATGCCAAAACCCGTTCTCTTTCTGCAATAAGGCCCTGTATTAGGTAAGGTTGGCTAGATTGATTTTTGAGGGTTTTCTTTGGAAAGAATAGTGTGTCTATTACGGTTGTATTCAATTGTATGTAACAACCCCGACCAAGAGTGTCTTAAACCAGTAAGAGAGTTATTTTTCCCACATAGCAAGTCTGGAGCAAGGCAGTTCAGGGTGGGTGCTGCTCCTTTTTCTCTCTCGTGTCTTGGCCCTGTGCTCCACCTCCACCTGAGAGTAACCTCACAGAAGGAAGGAAACAGGAGGCCAAGCAAAGGCATGATGTCTGCATCTGAAAAGCAAAAACCTGATGGACTCTCTAGCTGACTTCCTCCTATATCTCAATGGTCAGAATCAAGTCATGTGACTGTTTCCTCCTACATCTCATTGGCCAGAATTATGTCATGTGATGCCCCTGCAGCAACCCCTGAGAAGGTGAGCAGTTTGGCTTGGCACATTGCTTATCTGAACAAAATCTGGGTTGTCTTAGAAGGTAAGTATTGAAGAATGGATATTGAGGAGGGAGTTAGCAGTGTCTGCCCCGTGAAGAATTGACACATGGGGGATGTTGGGAGAGGAGTAACTGCTTCAAAAGTGCTATTGAATCATGTATTTCTAGAAGCTCAGGGCACCACTGTTGATATTTGCTGTACGGGAGGCAGGGAAAGGTAGTCTTTGTTTCAAGCGCCCCGGGCTTCAATTCTCTTACAGTAACAGGTCACTTAATGACAGGGATATGTTCTGAGAAATGTGGTGTTAGGTGATTTTGTCGTTGTGTGAACATTATGGAGTGTACTTACACAAGCCTAGATGGTATAGCCTACTGCACACGTAGGCTTTGTGGTATAGCCTATGGCTCCTAGGCTACAAACCTGTACAGCGTGTTACTGTGTTGAATACTGTCGGCAATTGTAACACAATAGTAAGTATTTGTGTATTTAAACATATGTAAATAAAGAAAAGGTACAGTAAAAATATGTTATAAATGATAAAATATGGAATACTTGTATAGGACGCTTAGCATGAATAGCGCTTGTAGGACTGGAAGTTGCTCTGGTGAAGTCAGTCGGTGAGTGGTGAGTGAATGTGAAGCCCTAGGACATTACTGTAGGCTACCATACAATTTATAAACACTGTATACTTTAGGCTACACTAAATTTATTTATTTATTTATTTTTAAAAGACAGAGTCTTTCTTTGTTGCTCAGGCTAGAGTGCAGTGGCACGATCATACCTCACTGCAGCATTTAACTCCTGGGCTCATGCTATTCTCCCACTTTGGCCTCTTGAGTATCTGGGACTACCGGCCTGAGCAACCATGCTTGGCTAATTTAAAAAAAAAAATTTAAAGACAGGATCTTGATATGCTGCCCAGTCTAGCCTTGAACTCCTGGCCTCAAGGTGATTCTCCTGCCTCAGCCTCCCGAGTAGCTGAGCTTACAGGTGTGAGCCACCACACTCAGCTAAACATTTCTTAAATAATAAATTAATCTTAGCTTACTGTAACTTGTTTACTTTGTAAACTTTTAAAAAAACATTTTTAGTTTTTTGTAAAAACACTTAGTTTAAAACACAAACACATTGTACAGCTATACAAAAAATATTTTCTTTCTTTATACTCTTATTCTATAAGCTTTTTTCTATGTTTAAATTTTATTTGTTTATTTTACCTTTTAAACTTTTTTGTTAAAAACTAAAACACAAACACGCATGTTAGCATAGGCCTACACAGGGTCAGGATGATCAGGCATCACTAGGTATTAAGAATTTTTCAGGCCCTGCACAATGGCTCACGCTTGTAATCCTAGCACTCTGGGAGGCCGAGGCAGGAGGATCACTCGCTTGAGGTCAGGAGTTCAAGACCAGCCTGAGCAAGAGCGAGACCCCGTCTCTACTAAAAATAGAAAGCAATTATCTGGACAACTAAAAATATATATAAAAAAAATTAGCTGGGCATGGTGGCACATGCCTATAGTCCCAGCTACTTGGGAGGCTGAGGCAGGAGGATTGGTTGAGCCCAGGAGTTTGAGGTTGCTGTGAGCTAGGCTGACGCCATGGCACTCTAGCCTGGGCAACAGAGGGAGACTCTGTCTCAAAAAAAAAAAAAAATTTTTTTTCAGCTCCATTAATAACTTACGGGACCACCGTTGTGTGTGTGTCCTGCGTGACTATATTATGGAAGAAGGAGAGATTGAGTATTGGGGGACAGCCAACGGTCTCTGTCTGCCAGTCTCTCTACCAGTCCCTCCAAGGTTCCCCTCAGGAGGAGTCTGGTGTGCAGAGCCATATGCACATCCTCTCTAGACAGGAGGTCTAAGGGCAGTTGTTGACACAGGCTTTGGGAGTGGAGAGAGAGCGGTGGGCGCTTGGGGATGCTGAGAGCATGTGAAGAGAAACTCAGCCTGGAGAGAGACATTGAGAGAGCCGGCTGGCTCCTCAAAGCCAGCTCCTCCCAACTCTGTCACTAGCAAGTCACTTCTCCTTCCTGGGTCTCATTTTCCTCTTCTGTAAAGGCAAGTGATGACCCTACCTGGAAGGGTTGGTGTGAGGCTAGTTTGAAGTGACATACTTCCTGTTGTATACTACACATTCTGTAGATGATGGCTGTTATTTTTGTTAGGAGTATGATCTGGCCCCCATACCCACTGTTCTAGCTCAGCTTCCATCCCCTCCTTCTCAGCTGTACTGACCCACTTGCCATTCCTCTATCAGAACATGCACTCTCTGCCTGGCTTTCTGCTTCTCACTTTGCCAGTAGTGGAATCTTGAAAGAAGCATCTCACATTCTGATGAATCCTGTAGTCTTTCATGATTCAGCTGGTCTCTCCACTTCTCCAGGAAGTCCTCTCTGACTTCCCCAGTCTGGGTGAAGCCGCTCCTCAGTTCCCCTAGCAGCCCACACTTAGAACTACCAGGGTTCTTATTGCACCCTAAAGCAATTACTGAGTTCCTTGCAAGGCCAATTCAGACTCTTTTGGAGGTTAAGAGAGGCCCAGGCCACTCCCCTTGTTCAAGACTCTTCTTGAAGAGGAGGCGAAGGTAATTTTGCAGTATTTTAAATGTTTAAATGACTGGCAAGTCCTAGGTGCTCAACAAACATTTGTTGAATGACTACAACAGATTAGCACTGTTAACACACAAAAAGGCAATGCAATATGCGTGCTATTTGCAGATTTTTATTTAAAAATCTGAATTCATAGTGCACTACTGGCTGTTGATTAGTGGCCGGCAAGTTTCAACTTCTGTCGCTTTGTATACATCCTCATCTGGAGACAACTGCCTAAAGTCTGAATTTGTGGCGCTAAGGGAACGAAAAGTTCCCTTGGCCCAATGGCCCCCTGCCCGCTCTGCCTGCTAAGGAGTTGGGGAGCGCCTTGGTTTGGGGCTAGGTCCTCAAGGCCTAGCACGACAAAGAGGGTCCCGCTAAGCTGCCGGGGGCTTCCGCACCCAGCACCCCCCGGGGCGTGCCCCACCTCCCTTGACACCCTCAAGCCCATCCCATTTCCAGCCGGCCGCGCGTGGCTCCCTCCGCCGCATTTTGCCGCCCCGCCGGCAGGCGGCGCCCTCTAGCGCGTCTTTTGCCGGGGCCGGGACGGGGCGTGCGCGCATGGAGGCTGCCCGGCGCCGACGCCCGCATTTCCTGGTCGGGAGGCGGCTGGGCTGAGGCTGGGTCGCCGCGGGGCCCCGGGAGCGCGCGGGGAGGGGCGGGGCCAGGCGGGCGCACTGGGCTCCCGCCCCTCCCCGGGGCAGTCACCTGGGCCGGGCGCGGCAGGTGCCCGGGCGACGACCTCGCTTCGAGTCTGCTAGGGCGCCGTGCGCCCGGGGCGCCAGCCGCGAGCCGTCTGCCGGCGGGTGAGTGCGGGCGCGGGTGGAGGGTGCCTGGCGTGCTTGCGCCCCCTTCCCCGCCCCAGGGCCGGGTGGTCAGAGGCCCCCGCGCCGCTCCCGGCTTCCCCGGCGGGGCGCGCAGCGCGTCTGGGAAGGGAAGGAATTTTCTTTCCAGGAGCTCGAGATCTGGCGTTTCGCTGCTACTTAAAGGATCTGGGAGTGGGGCCGCAGACGCCCGAGCCTTCCTGCTTCGGGTTGGGGCTTACCGCGTAGCCGTAGCGACTGAGGTCTGGGCAATGGGCGTGTACCCCCACCCAGACACTTGCTACCCTGTTTCCGGAGGACATGGTTTTTAAGCATTGTAAAAACAGGTGATGTTACAGAAACGAGTGTACGTAATTCTTCACTCTCCTTCCTGGCACCCATAGGTGTATACAGTCTTCTACACACACTCAACGTGTGTTCTTTGGGGGCCGACTTTTCGTCCCCTGTTCTGGGCTGGAGCGTTGGGGACGGCGTGCCTGGCCCTGGGATTAAGCCTCAAAGGTTTGCAGGGCTGTTCGCTTTCGGAGGCGGTAGCGTCATGGTTGGCTCCTGGATGACCAGCCTGGCCCGCTCAAAATCTTTCTAGATAACCTGAGACCGCCCTGGGAGTTCAGTGGCTGAAGCTGACTTTTCTCACCTGTGCAGGTAGGTGGCCTCGGGGGTGGTGGCAGAGCCAGCCCCCTGTATTCTGGAGGCGACTGCATGAACTCGGTCTCCTGAGGAAGGTTCAGTTGGAAGAAAACACCCGCTTCGTCCCACACTTGTGCAAATGACTCGGGTAAGCGGAAGGTGTTGCTGAAATCCCAGATATAAACCCACACAGAGAAGAATTGCGGTGTGAATGAGCCTTTGGCTGTCAGGGTTGATAGTTGCTTCAAGTGAAATGGTTTCGCGAGTGCTTTATATTTATAAATTTATATATAAATATAAACATACAGGTATATATTTGCCAAGCTCTAAGACCGGCGTTTCTTTGTGGTATCCCCAGAGTAGAGTTATGGGAGTTACTGGGACTGGCCGATGGGTATCAGCCTAGCTGCTGTGAGAATCACAGGGAGAAGGACTTGGGGTTTAAAAACGATTAAAGAGATATAATGTGGCAATACAACGTGTGGACCTTGGATGGATCCTGATTTGATGAAAGAATGTTTTAAAAAAATGAGATAATGGCAGTTTGTACTGATTATTTGATAACATTAAGAATATTAGTTCTGTTTAGTTACTTTTGGTAATGGAATCATGATTATGGTTTTTAAAACTTTTTTAGAGATACATACTGAAGTTGAAATACAGGTTGAGGATTTGCTTCAAAATAATCCAGTTTTGGGGAGCACTGCTAAGAAAGAAGTACGGGGGGAGGGGGCCCGGGGGGACAAGATGAGAAGGGATGGGCAATGGCTTGTTAATAGCTGAAGCTGGATGGTAGGTATGGAAGTCCTTACACTAGTGTTTCTATTTTGCATGTTTGGCATTTTCCTTTGAACATAACACCACCACCACCTGCGGAGCCTTTTTGCAGGAGGTAGGTTTGGCACTGCAGGTGACTGTAGATTCAAGGCCACCTTCCACTGGCCCTCATTATTTGTAACTGAGTGTCAAGTTTGCCTCTCCAGACTGGAGTCATAAAAAAATCATCCTATTCTCCCTCCTGGGGGTGCCGATTAATTTTGCTCAGAAGGCACAGGGTGTTTGCTGAGCATGACAAAGCTGAGCGGATCAAGTTGATGCAGGTGGATGCAGGGTCAGCTTTTTTTATACAAAGGGCATTAGCAAGCCTAGGGGTTGTGTAAAATGTGTTAGCAGTTTTTCCAGATTGCCTAGATCCCTTCCAAGTTATGCTCATCAAAAGCATAAAAGTGTTCGGGGTAGTGAACACATTGTGTGGTACACTAAGGATTGTGTATATCTGGAAGCATTGTTTACATCAAGGTTTACATTATAAAAACAAAGCACAAGATGAGTGGAGATCTACTTATTACTTGAAAGAGACCTGTGCTGTGTTGCCCTTTTTCTGTCTTTATCCTATTTGCTTCAGGGATCATGGCATGTAAATACCTAGCCAAGGACTGACTCCTAAAAATTCTGCATGATGTTAACAGCATTCTTTCCTTTTCAAGAACCCTGCTTGAAGTAGGGGAGAGGGGAATAATATCTGTATGTTCATTTAACTTGTTCATTGTTTTCTCCTCCAGACTTATCTTACAATTCCTACTCTTCCTGTCATGCTTGATTAGTAATTTGGAAAAGCAGTGATTCTAAGAGGGAGCTATTGAAGTTCAGTAGAAGGTAGAAGGGGAGGCATATTCCTGAAAGATAAACCCACATTTTTTAGTAGCTTTGATGCCTGTGATTTAAAGAGAAAACAAGCCAAATATCTGTGACAGTTAAAAGTTGAAGTGTTAGATGAATCCTCTCAGCCTAAACTTTGCCCGTGTAGATTCACTAGTGCAAAAGAAGTTGTAAAGATGTTTTAAGATTCAGTTGAGGAATGCCAGAACGTGTCCCGGTGTATGGGAAAATAATGAGAGAACTAACAAGAATTCCCTTAAAGTTGGAAAATATCATAGTGAATTCATGATGATACTTAAGTGAAATTGTTTGGCTGTGGTTCCATTTTCTTTTTATGAATAAAAGAAATATGGAACTGTTAAGTGACTTAGTTTTCTACCTCAGTTTCCTCTCTAGTTCCCTAAAACAAGAGTATAGAAAGAGAAAAGAAACTTGCTGGGCCCTTAAGTGACCAGGTGCTGACCTAATGTTTACTTTCTTCTGGTGGAATTGGACTCTGGAGGGCTGATCACTAATAGCCATTTTAAGGAATTACCATAAGTGTGACACCATTTTCTCCCTGCTTCTGTTATTGAGGGTAGAAACACATTAGAAAAGCAAATTGCTCCTTTGCTGGGCTAGATGTGATAGGAAAGGGTGTTGGCAATCGAGTCAATAATATTCTTCTCATTTGTAAGTACTCTGCAGCACCTCATCCCATCTCCTGAGGTGGAACGGTGGTGATAGAGGGTAATTTTGCATTTTAACAGATAAGAACATTGAAATCTAAAGCTAAGACTTGCCTTAAGCCATTTCTTTGGGGGATTGGGGAGGAAATTTAACATTTATTAAGCGTTTGTGGGAGTCTTCACACACTCATGTTTTTAATTCTTACAAATCTGAGTTGGATATTAGCCCATTTTACAGATGGGAATTGTGGCTAGAGGTTAATAGTCTTGTAGCTAGTAAAGGTGGAGCCAAGATTCAAACTCTGCTCTGTCAGGCTTGAGAGTCTGCGTTATTTCTGGCCGCTCTGCAGGTCCACACTATCTTTAGCAGGCAGTAGGCTGACCACATGAGTCTGTTAGTCAATCTAGGCAAACTGTCTTTCTACCACACCCTGCTGCCCTGGGGACAGACTAGGGGCATGGCCACATCCACCCAACAGACGAGTTTTGTCAGCCCAGCGCAGAGTTAAAAAGAAAAAACTGAGCCAATGCCGAAAATGGGGCAATTTCAAATATTCTGCCCCCAAGAATTCCCAAAGGCAGTACTAGAGCAGCCTCGTCTTTAGGGAAGGTGCGTTCCAATTCCCCCAGTCTCTGCACTCCCTAAAGTGTTCCCATCCTTGAGGTTGCACTGTTGCTTCTCTTACAGTAAGAGATCTGTGTGGGTGTGTGTGTTGTTTACCTAAAATGGGATAACAAAGGATAGGTTAAGAGGCTCTTTTTCCAAGAAACACGGGAAAGTGCATATTCCTTTGAGGAAACGAATAGTCTTGTGTTTGTCAGAAGAATACAAGTTATGCCATCATTTTTCTCACATCCTTCCTGTTTTTCTCATTTACATAGAACTTTAGAGTTTGCTACCTCTGCGGTACAAGAAGGGAGTACACACGTGGGCAGGCCTCCATGGGGAAAAGGAACGGCTCCGAAACCCCACACCATTCATTAACTCTGTGAGGAGGAAGTGGGGGGGCGTCTTGTGCACCTTGGGGGTTCCCCAGGGTGTCCTGTGGGGATGGGGCACCAAGAAGCCCTCCTTTAAGCAGCCTGACTCTGGGATCTGAATGGATCCTGAGGTTGTGCGTTGACTCTAACTGTTCTGAGCTGGACCCCAGCCACTCTGAGGGTTTCCTAGGACTTGCAACGGTCCCCTCACTGGCTTCCTTCTCTGCCCACCACCTTCCTGCTAACGACAAGTCTGTTTTCTACACACTGCTTGGGCATAGCCCCCTCAGAAAGCTCTGCGGGGATGAGGAACTGAGGTGCCCATAGCCTGGCCTTCAGGGGGTTTCTGTGATGCAAGTCCAAGGGTGGCTTAATTTCCTCATGTTGAAACTCTCAGTTAAGGGTCATGGGGCAGATCTTCTCACCTCTGCTTATATCTGGAGTTTCATTACAGTTGAAGCTTCTGTTTGGATCTTCGTTTCCTTCCCTGTAGTTCTTAGTGTTCACAGCCCTGTGGGTGGGTGAGGTGTTGGGGGGAGAATGGGAAAAAGAAATACCACAAAGATGAACCTTGTGGAGTGGTTTGGAGGAAATATCAGATACTGTTTTGAGGTCTTTGTCACTAGGACTGTCAGTTGGCATGTATGTACCCGTGTGATAAGAACTATAGAACAAGGGCTACAAGTGCAATACCAAGTTTTGGCCAAAAGAAGTAAGTTTAGAGGATGAAGTGTTCTGTAAGTGCCAGACGAGCCGCTTGACTGGATCCTTTCAGAACTCCGGGGTTGGGGTTTGTGGTTGTTGCTCCCTCAGGTGATCATTAACTCCTTGCCAAGGAAAAGTCTGATTGATTATTAGCCAGAGCAAACAAAGGCGAAGCCCAGAGATCCTGAGTGTGGACCCAGCTGGTGGCTGGGTTTGATTTCCAGTTCTCCCACCACCTGACTGTGTGACCTTCACCTATTTTTTAAACTGTTTGTGCCTCAGTTTCCTCTGTGTAAAATACGAGTAATAATAATACCTACCTTGTAGGGCTGTGAGGATTAAGTGGCAGGGGATGGGATTCACTGCGGGTCAGCTATTGCCTCCTTTACTTTCACTTTTATTTGGGGGAGTTTCCCCCTATAATGTTAGAAGAGAGACTACCAGGAAGGAATGCTTCCCAGCTCTGACCTTCTTATTTGCAGAGTGAGCTGTGGGCTGCCCATCTGGGTTGCCATGTGGCCTTAGGGAAATGTTCTCCATGACAAATGCTAACAGGGTATTTGGTGTGGCAGCAGCTTTGGAATTGAGAACTGGCCCAGAACCTGTGGCTTTGAACCCAGGGCTTTGGCTCTGTTATTCTTGGATTAAAATCTGCACTGACTATGAGAGGAGATGGAATCCCCTAGCATTCACGTGGGTGCAAACTCTACCCCACTGTGAAAGCACAGACGAGGGTCAGCGGGCCAGGAGGCCCAGCCCCAGGTGTGCCACCACTGGGCAGGGGGTTAAGGCTGGATCCCCTGGGCGTCCGGTGCCTCTTCTGTCAACTGGGCTAAGCACACCTACTAGGAATGCTTAAGGGGCTAACAGAATTTTATGAAGTCCTGACATAGGCCCAGTGAAGTACTGTCTGACTTGCTCCTTAGTGTTAAAATCATACAACAGATACATTGGCAGGTTTACTTTTTAACTTGGAAAAGTGAACCAGCGTTAACCAACGAATGTTAACTAATATTCATTTAGCATTCTATAGTTTCAAAAAGGGCAGTCTAGTTTGATCTTCAGCCGGGCAACGTAGGTTTCTGTTTGTTTGCATTTGTTTCTGTTGCCTTTTGCCGCCTGTCAGGAGAGGTACAAGAGTGAACTGAGGTTTAAGCCACAAATGAGCCTAGAAATGGGAACATGGAATGGGCTTCATTTTACTTTATCAGAGAGGGTAACATGCGTTCTTATTCCGTATGTCCTTAAGTCATTCTGGGAAGGGAACATTCTGAGGAAGGGAAGGGAGAGATGGATAGTCAAGGTGTTCTGGGGAGGCTGAATGGAGAGACACTGATTCTTCTCCCAGGGGTCTCTCCTGCTGACAGCTCTTGCCCAGACCCATTCAGCAGGGTCTGGGAGGAGGAGAGCTGATAGGCTTTGGATTCTCCTGGGTACAGTGGCCAGCCTGCCTTCACTGAGCCCTTTGCCTTTCTCCCTCACTGCCAGCAGGGGTCCAGAGAGGAGTCCTATACCCCTAGCCCAGCTGACGGGCCCGGCGCCTGCACTCTCCTCCCTTGTGTGGCTCCCGTCTCTTCCCTGCCTCTGCCCCTTTCCGTTGGCACCCTGGCCTCCAGATCTTGCCTCCTTCAACTTTACTGTATTCTGGAAGGTTTAAAAGGAAAAATCTTTGTGACCCCACCATCCAAGGGTCTGAAGACATTGACATTTTGACATGTTTCCTTTTTGTTTTGCTTTGCTTTCATTTTTTATAAATTTAATAAATTCTAGCATTTTATAAACATTTTGTTAGCATTTTAATATAGTTGCCATACTGTGATTAAAATTTATTATTTTTCATGTCTTTATAAATATCGTTTTTAATGACTTCATGCTATTTCAACCTTTTTAAAGTCATTCTCTTAAAATATTTGAGAACAAGGTGGTTGCTTATTTTTTGATATTGCAAATCATTCTAAGTTGAATGTACCAAAACCTTTGATCCCGTTTCACATTATCTGAGATGGATTCCTGTAAGAATAATTACTGTCAAAAGGTTTTGAACGTTTAAAAGTTTTGTTTCTGATTACAAAAGCAGTACATTTTTATTGTGGAAAATATAGGACAGTAAGAAGTAAATATGCACGTGTACTCTCACCACCCACAGGTGGCGCTGTTTGTGTGGCTGGGCTGTCTCCCTTCAGGGTCTGTCCTGCTGTCCTGCGTGGCCCTTGGGCTGGCGGCACAGGCATCACCTGGGAGCCTGTTAGAAATGCAGAATCTCATGCTGTTTGCTAGCTTGATAGTAAAAAAAAAAAAAATTGCAGAATCTCAGGCCCACCCCAGACATCGAATCAGCATCTGTCTCTTAACAAGATCCGTATTCAAGTGTGAGAAGTATCGGTCTACAAAGGCCACCACCTTACCAGTCACAGGTGGCCTGGCATTAATTACTTCTGATCTGTGTATATACATGGTTTTTCCCAATTACCCAATATTGGAGTAACACTATGTGTACCATTAGTCTTCACCCTCCCATGCCTGCTGTCACAGGCTGTCTGAGGGCAAGAGCAGGCTCCCCTCAGTGACACTGATTCAGGGGTCAGCAAATCTCTGGGGCGCTGGGGAAATCCACTTCTCCCTGTGAGAAGCCCTGGCATACACAGCTTCCTCTTCTGTTACTTAATGTTATATTGTCAGCATTTTCCTGCTCTTTATTTTGTCTCTAAAGTTTATCTTTCATGGCTGCAGGTCGTAGTCCATCTTATGACTGTGTCATAATTCATTTGAGTAGTTCCCTATTGTTAGACATTCAGTTGTTTTGAATCTTTGAAGGTGCGGGAGGGTGTTCTGTAGGCTATTGTTAACTATGCTGGAGGGAGCGGCTTACGCAATAATTACTTCCTTCAACTCGGATTACTTCCTTATGATAAAATACTGGAGCGCAGATACTGGGTCAAAAGGCATGAATGTTTTAAACACTCTTTAAGATGCCCCAGGAGGGTAGGAAGTGCCCTGCACCTGCCCAGGCACTGAGAAAGGTCATGCCTCCTTCGTCCTCACACCTCCAGGCCTGGGTTAGAGCCCACCGAGGGGTCATTCTAAGAGGAACTGGGGACATGGAAAGGAGGTGACAGAGGGTGGGCAGCTGCCTGTGGTGGTGGCACTCCATTCCTCCTGGTCTGAGTCCTGAGTTTTAATAGATGCCACTGAGCAGGCAGCAGCCGCCTCCAGGATGTTTCCACGCAGCTTAGCCTGTCCTCCCAGGGCCGCTCTTCCTGGGGGAACGGGGTGGAGCGGATGGGCTTGCAGTTAGTGGAGGCCTGAAATGACTACCCCGTAAGTCCCAAATCTGCTGGTACCAACTTGCTTTTGCTTCATGAGTCTGAGACAGTTGGATTATCTAACACTTTTTTCTTCCCATGAGCAGACCAGGAACCTCATGTTAAGTAAACTTTATTCTGAAAGGTACATTCAGATTCTTACATTAAAAAAAGTGAAACATCAGCACTACATGATTTAGTCACAATTTGAACTTGAATGCCTGGAATATATTTTTGGCCCTCCATAAATATTTTTGAAGTAAATAAATGAGTGGCCATACAGTGAGTTTGATTATGTTTCATAACTTACACATGTTAAATGTATATTTGTATCACATGACATAATTAAACCATTTAAAAGTGAGCATTAAATCATTAGCCACCCATTTATATTAACTATTTAACATGTTATGATGACCGGAGACAGACAGATGGACAACAGACACAGGCACACTTGTACCTTCTGAAAATAATTTTGATTAATTCTGAGTTTGTCTAGTGGTACGTCTTTTGGGCATTTTTAAGCATTTAAAAATTTGTTGTGGTATGTCAGTAAAATGCAGAAATCTTAAGTGTTAAGTTCTGATGAATGTATGCACCTATTTAAACAACATCCCTGTCAAGATACAGAGCATTTTCGTGCTCCAGGAAGTTCTCTTTTGCCCCGTGCAGGCAGTCTCTCTACCCCAGAGGCAATTGTCTTCTGATTTCTAGCACCACAGATGAGCTTTGCCTGTTCTTTAACTTCGTGTACATGGAATACAATATGTAGTAGAAGAAAAAAGTGGCTTTTTTTGTTCAACATAATGTTTTTGAGATTTATATGTGTTATGTGTTTCAGTAGTTTGTTTTTTATTGGTAACTAATATTTCATTCTTTGAATATATCATAATTTATCCATTCTACTTGGCTGACCATTTGGGTTTTCCAGTTTTTGGCTGTTGTGAATAAAGCTATGAACATTCTCATACAAGTTTCTTTTTTTTTTTTTTTTTGAGTAGTTTTATTGAGGTATAATTTATATACCATAAAATCCACCCGTTTAAGTGTACAGTTCTATGATTTTTAGTAAATTTATAGATTTGTACATCCATCACTGAAGTCCAGCTTTTGTATATTTCTATCACTCCAGAGTTCCCTCTGCCAGTTTACAGTCAATCCTCACAGCTGCCACAGGCAGCCATTGAGCCACTCTCTGTCTCTTGCCTTTTTCTTAGAATATGTAGTTTTTTATGTCTGGCTTCTCTCATTTAGCACGACATTTTTGAGGTTCGTCCATGTTGCAGCATGTATCAGTAGCTTGTTCCTTTGTATTGCTGAATAGCATTCAGTTTTATGCATGTACTACATTTTGCTTATCCATTCACTGATTTATGGACACCTGAATTGTTTGGCTATTATGAATAATGTTGCTATAAACAATATAAGGTTGCTATTTACAAGTGTTTATGTGGACTTTATTTTTCTTTCTCTTAGGTAGATTCTTAAGAGTGTAATTACTGAATCATCTGGTAAGTTTATGTTTAACCTTTTAAGAAACTGCCCAACTGTTTTCCAAAAGCAGTACACAATGTTAGAGTCCCACCAACAGTGTATGAGGGTTTTGATTTCTCCACATTCTCACCAACATTTGGCATTGTTAGTCATTCTTATAGCCATTCTAATGGCTACATAATGGTATCTCATTGCAGTTTTAATTTGCATTTCCCTCATGACTAATGATGAGCACCTTTCCATATGTCTGTTATTCATGTATCTTCTTTGCTGAAAAGTCTAGTTGAGTCTTTTGCCCATTTTTAAATTGGATTGTCACCATCTTATTGAGTTTCAAGAATTTTTAAATACGTAGATGGATATTTACTAAATATATGGTTTGAAAATATTTTCCCCAAATCTATGACTTTTTTTTTTCCTGGAGACAGAGTCTTATTCTGCTGCCCCAGCTAGAGTGCAGTGTTGTGTAGCTCGCTGCAACCTCAAACTCCTGGGCTCAAGCCATCCTTCTGCCTCAGCCTCCTGAGTAGCTGGGACTACAGGCATGCGCCACCACACCCAGCTAATTTTTTCTGTTTTTAGTGGAGATGGAGTCTCACTCTTGCTTAGGCTGGTCTTGAACTCCTGAGCTCGAAATCCTCTCGCTTTGGCCTCCCAGAGTGCTGGGATTATAGGCATGAGCCACTGCACCAGGCCCATGAATACTCTCAAAAAGTTAATTGTTCATGCCTACAAGCAAATCTATCGGATAAATCCTTAGGAGTGGAGTTGTTGGCTCATGGGGACATATAAGTATCTTTGTAATTTTGATATTGCCAAAATGCCTTTTGCAGGAGTTACACCAGTTATACTCCTTAGCCTCACCAGTGGATAGGAGCAACCCTGTTCACAGCCTCACCAGAGATACTCTGTTGACAAATTTGGGGTTTTACTTATCTTTTATGAGGCAAACAGTATAGTTTAAGTTTCCATTTTTCTTATGAGTGATACTGACCCTCCTTTTGTATGTTTAATAGCCCATTTGTCCTTTTTCTGAATTGTCTCTTAAAATCTTTTTCACTATTGGGATTTTGATCTTTTTCTTGTTTGCTTTCCAAGAGCTCTTTCTAAATTAGGGAGATTAATATTTTGTAATGTTTTTTTCTTCAGTTTGTTGTTTTCTTTTGATTTTGCCTGTGGTTTTTATGCCAAGTGTTATTTTTGTTTCGTTGAACTTATCCCTTAGAATTGAAGGCATCTTAGCTTCCATTGTTGCTGAGGAGCCCGACGCCATCCCACCCGAGTAGCCACCTGTCAGGTAAGGAACAAGAATGTTGCTGCATAAACCCCTTCCAGTGACCTCTCCCAATCACAGCGTCCTCACTTCCCCCCCAAATAACTTGACTTTTATAGTAATCACTTCCTTGCATTTCAAAGCTAACACCCAAATGTGTATCCCTAGAGGCTATAGTTTAGTCTTACCTCTTTTAAAAAAAACTTATTTGAGATGTCTTTTAAATATCTTTTTTACTTTCTACATGACTTCTCCATTTTTAAAACTTTCCTTGTTCTTCCATTGAACTGGAGCCTTTGACCAATAGAGTCTTCCACAGTGTGAGTTTTGTAATTGCATGCTCATGGTTCAGCTCAGCATATCCCTCAGTCCTCTATTTCTTGCAAATTGGCAGCTGGATCCAGAGATTTAATCAGACATAGGTTCAGGCTATAGGAGGCATGAAATGTCCGGTTGTCTCTCCTATTGTGATGATGGCAGCTATAGGTGCTAAAATGTCTGTGTAAGTGGTAGGTGGAATTCTCAGTCTAAAGTTTATTTTTCATTTACAAGTTGGAACACTCTTTAAAGAGATATGTCTCCTCATCTACTACTTGGTTACCTGGATGTACATCTCATATAAGTTAGGGAATTGATTAATTCTTTACCTTAATTTACTGGTTTTCAAGATAGCCGTTCCATTTCTTAATCCTTTGTATGAAACCTGTTTGGGGTTTTTTTCCCCTCTTGGGAAACTAGTGATCTCTTTGTCATCACTGTTTTCAACCTTTTTTTATCTTTTAATGAGCATATGCACAGGAATTCCACAAAAATATGAGACTACTGTTTTCAAATTTCTGAAGGATGATTTCATTCATCAAGGTGGGCATGACAGGTCCTTTTAATCCTGAAAAATCTTCACGTCTAGAAAATGTTACTGCCTTTTCTTCTTTGATTTCTTCTCCAGTTTCCCCCTCTCTCTCTCTGATTCCTATTATTTCAGATTCTGTACCAACTGGATTAGTCCTCTAATTTTCTTAGCCATATCTTTTTGTTCCACTTTTTCTGGGAAGTTTCCTGAACTTTATTTTCCAACCCTCTGTTCACCTTATCATTTCTGCCATCATATTTTTATTTGCTAAGAGCTCTTTCTTGTATTCTTTTGTTAAATAGCTCCTCTTCTTATTGTATGGATGCAGTATTTTCTTCCTGAAAACAATGAGTTTTAAATAAAGTTTTCTTCTAGCATTTTGTCTCCTCCAATTTTTTTCTGCTTGTGGATGTGTTTGACTTTTAATACTAGAGATTTTCTTTGAATGTCTGAGGATCTTTGAATGTCTGGTCATATGTATAAGTAGAAGAGAAGAGTCAATGTAGTATTTTTAGATAGTCCTTTCTAGGCTGATGCCTAGAGAGGGATTTTTGAATCTTTATGTTTTCTAATAATAGTATTCCTGAAATCCAAGTGGAGGAAGGAAGGCTAGAGAGGTCTCAACTTTTAATGTGTGTATTTTTATGCAGTCCCCATTTTTGTATGGTCCCCTCTCTCCTCAACTCTGCCCACAGTCCAAAGATTTCTTGTTTTACTCTACCCAGAGGAAGAAACCGCCATTTCTTATTCCATACTTGAAGAGGGAGTCATTTGTTACACTAAGAAGAGATCTGGGTATCTAACTGCTTATTATTTTATTAGCAGCTAATCCATCTGTTTTTAGCCCAATCTTTGCATCCCTTTCTAAAGATACCTGGGGCATTGATTCCTGAGCCTTTTGAGCATCCTAAGGTATGAATTAGCTTGCCACTTTGCTTTCCCCACTGCTAACTTCAGTGTATTTTCAGTGTATATGATCCACCTGAGGATTTTATTTAAAGTGCATATTGATTCAGTAGGTCTGAGTTGGAGCCTCAGAATCTATATTTACAGTAATTTCCTAGGTGATGCTTATGCTCCTGGTCCTTGGAGCACATTTTGTTTAGCAAGATGCTCATTTACCATTCATCTATTCATTTTCCAGCCTCTGGAATTTTGTCCTTGAAGGTTTATGCCTTTTTAAAAAGCACATGGACTGCCATGTGAGTTGTATTTAACTCAGGCTAGTTTTGAGCCCAGGGCCTCGTGAGGCAAAACCCTGCAGTTGGTCCATGAAAATCTTCCTTGTTGGTGTTCTTATTGTTACAATTAATATTGACAATTTAATTCTAAAAACGTGGATTGCATTGCATATAACTGATGCACAGAAAACAATAAAAAATATCAAATTAGAAAGGATCATTTTGTTTTAATAAAACATCGTGGCCCCAAGGAAAATTTTTTTCCTAGTGTGGCAGTCAGTGTGTTAAACAGGTTATGAAAATTTTCAAACATACGTACAAATAGATGGAATAGCCATTAACCAACGGTCAGTCCTGCCCCATCTGCACTGCAGTCCACCACCCACCCCACCATGTTATTTTGAAGCAGATTGCAGGGGATCTGTCTTGTCTGTATATATTTCAGTTCATATTCTTTTTTGAATAGTGACATTTTTAAATAACCATATGTGTTAGTTTTTAGTTTAAACTGCAAATTTATTTCCTCACAGTTCTGGAGGCTAGAAGTTTGAGATCAAGGTATTGACAAGGTTGGTTTCTCCTGAGGCCTCTCTCTGTGGTTTGTAGATGGCCACCTTCTTGCTGTGTCCTCACATGGCCTTTCTTCTGTGCTTGGGCATCCCTGGTGTCGTGTGTGTGTCCAGATGACCTCTTTAAAGGCCCTGTCTCCAAATAGAGTCACATTTTGAGGTACTAGGAGTTAGGGCTTCAACATATGGATTTGGAGGGGACACAGTTTAGCCCATTACACTGTAATACCATCATTATACCCAAAATTAAAAATCCCTTAATATCCTAAAATTTCTTGTCAGTGTTCAAACTTCCAGTTGTTTTATAAATTCTTTATTTCACTAAATTCAGATAAGTTCTACACATTGTACTTGGTTGATATATTTTAAGTCTCTTAATCCTTTGGGTAGTTGTTGATACAATTTATTTGAAGAAACAAGTTGTCCTGTAGAGCTTACCACCATTTGGATTTCATTTACTGCATCTTGTAGGGATCATTAAACATGTTCTTGTACCCCCTGTTTTTCTTGTAAATCAGTAGTTGCATCGACAGGTTTGATCGGCTTCTAATTTTTTGGCAGGTAGATACTGGTGTATTCTTTGATCTCTGCCTTTGGGTATTAGTAGCTGTTGATGATCGTTGGCTATCTCCATATAGTACATCGGGGGCTGCAACATGGCAAAGTTCAAATTTTATTCCTGTTCACTCATTAAAGTACTTCCATAAAAGTAGACATCCCCTCACTTACTATTTTGTCACCAAGTGTTAATTAGTACAGGAAAGGCAGGAAGAATGTTTCCCAGTATTTACCAGTTTAAAAATGGTGACTTGGTTCTCCAGTGCTCCTCAGTGTTACAAATTAGGTTTGCTTATTTATTTTAGAGTTAAGTAAAAACTCAATTTCCTGTTATTTTAGTGCAGTTATGAGAGGGAGCGGAGGGAAGTGCATTTGTTTAAAAAAGCCACCTTTCATTGGAAGTTGTATCATAATTCATGCAGCCAGTTTCCTGCTATTGGACATTTAAATTAATTCCCGGTTTTCACTTTTATATCCAATATTGTAAGATGGACATCCTTTAAAAACAAGTTAATAAAACGTGCATTTTTAGTATATAGTTTGAATTTTGGAAAATGTATACACTTGAACGACCAGCCCAATCCAAATATAGAACATTCTCATCCCTACAGAACATTCTCTGCTGCCCCTCTGCCCCAGCCTGGCCCCAGATTCCCACGGATGGCCTCTCTGGCTTCATGGATCAGTTTTGTCTGTCTTGAATTCCATGTAATTGGAACTACACAGACTATACTCAAAAATTTTACGTCAGGTTCCCTTTGTTCAGCATGTTTTGAGATTTGTCCCTGTGTAGCATGTATCAGGGACATTCCTTTGTATTGCTGAAATGTATTTCACTGTATAGATACACTGCAGTTTATCCATTCTCCTGTGGATGGATATTTGGGATATTTCCAATGTGAGGCCATGATGAATAAATCTACACACATTTGTGTACAAGCCTTTTTTTTTTTTAATTTTAAAATTTTCTTTATTTTTAATAATTATGGGTACGTGGCTTATTTAATATGAAATGTCCGGTTTTGAATCAAAAGTGTAGTTGATTAAATCTCAAATGAGAAGCAGCACAATTAAAGTATGCACATAAACTATCAGCACAGTTTTGCCATCTTAATGGTACCTTGTTTATGCCAGCAGCGAAGAAGCCTAGAGAGCGAGTGGTGATGAAATCTCAAAAGGCATTTTCCACAGCTTGTTGAGAATTGAGTATTTGTCCTTGTAATAAGTTGTACAAGCCTTTTTGTGGACATATGTTTTCATTTCTCTTGGGTAAATACATAAGAATGGGATTACAGGGTAGTAAAATGGTATTTGGATGTTTAACATTGTAAGAAACTGCCAAACTGTTCCTAAGTGGTTGTACCATTTTACACTGCCTTAAGCAATGGCTGAGGGATTTAGTTATTCCAATTCCTTGCCAAAACATGTATTGCTAGTCTTTTAGAATTTTAGCTATTGGAGTGAGCATGCATAGGTATCTCACTGTGGTTTCCATTTATATTTTCCCCAAGTGTCTGTTCATATCTTTTTCCATTTTTCTAATGGGCTAATTATCTTACTGTAAGAGATATCCTGGATCTAAGTCATTTGTCAGAATATTGTGAATATTTTTTCCTAGTCTATAGCTTACATTTTCATTTTCTTAACTGTCCTTTCAGGGAGAAGTGTGTGTTTTTTCATGAAGTCAAATCTATCAATCTGTGTGTGTGTGCATGCACCTGTGTGTCTTGCCTAAGAAACCTTTGCCTTCTGTAATGGGTTGACTAGTGTCCCCCAAAAATTCAAGTCCATGTGGAACCATAGAATGTGACCTTATTTGGAATTATCTGGAAAATTTGGTTGTTTGCAGACGTAATTAAGATAAGGTCATACTAGGTGAGGGTGAGCTATAAATCCAATGACTGGTGTTCTTATATTAATAATAAGAGAAGAGACATATATGGCAAGACAGACATGAAGAAAGAGGCAGAGATTGGCCTTATGCTGCCACAAGCCAAGGAGTGCCAGGAGCCACCAGAAGCTGGAAAAGGCAAGGAAGGATTCTCCTATAGAGCCTTCACAGGGAAGATGGCTCTGCTGACACCTTAATTTCAGACTTCTGGCCTTCGGAACTATGAGAGAATAAATTTCTGTTGTTTTAAGCCACCAGTTTAAATTTACCACCAGTGGTAATTTGTTATGGAAACTAATATACCTGCCCAGGATTGCAAAGATTTTCTTCTGTTTTCTTCTAGAAATTTCAGTTTTACTTCTGCAGTTGGTCCTATGATCCATTTTGAGTTTATTTTTGTGTATGGTGTGAGGTCACGGTCAAGGTTAATTACCGCCCCCCCCATGGATGTATACCTTACAGCATCATTTCAAGAAGACTATCTCCCGTTGAATTACCTTGTACTTTTGTTGCAAATCAGTTGACCAAAAATATGTGGGTCTGTTTCTGGACTTTCTTCTGTCCCGTTGATTTATAGGACAATCCTCATGTTAATACCACATTGTCTTTATTTCTATACCTTTATAGCAAGTCTTAAAATCAGTGTAGATCCTCCAACTTTGTTGTTAAAAATTATTTTGACTCTACTAGGCATTTGCCATTGTATATAAGTTATAGAATCAGCTTGCCAATTTCTACAAAAAAACTTCCTAAGTCTTCCAATCTATGGTGTATCTTGTTAATTTAGGTCTTTTTAAATTTCTTTCTGTGACATTTTAAAATTTCAGAATACTGTGCTTACATGTGCTTTGTCAAATTTACCCTTGTTTCCTATTTTCAATGTTATTATAAATGATGTATTTCATTTTCCAATTGTCTATTGATAATATATAGAAGTATAATTTTTTTTATTGATCTATGACCTTGATTTAGTAGCTTTTACTATAGAGTCCTTAGATTTTTCTAAGTATGTGATCATATCACCCATGTATAAAGAGAGTTTTATTTCCTTCTTTCCAATCTATGTGCCTTTTATTTCTTGTCATTACCTCATTGCGCAGGCTAGGACTTCCAGTAATACTCTTAAGTAGGAGTGGAGAGCAGACATCACATTGTTCCTGATATTGGGGAAAATGCCCACTTTTTCACTAAGCATCAGGTTAGATGTTGGCTTTTCACAGATGCTGCTTATTTGGTTGGGAACATAGCCTATCTGTGAGAGTTTTTATCATGTTAGATTTTGTTAAATACTTCTTCATCTATTCAGATAATCATATAGTTTTTCTCCTTTATTCTGTTAATATGGTAGATTATATCGTTGATTTGCTAATGTTAAACTAAGCTTGCATTGGCCATGATGTCTTAAGGATTAAATTTGCTAATATTTTGTTACACATTTTTGTCTCCATGTTTGTGAGGGATGTTGACTTATAATTTAGTTTTCTTGAAATGTCTTTGGTTTTTATCAGGGTAATTCTAGTCTTGTGAAACAAGTTGGGAGGTACTTCCTTCCTCTCTGCTCTTTAAGTTTGGTTTCAATCCACAGAAAGTTATGGTTTTTCTAAGCAGGGATCTGGAGCCAGTTTCACTGGACTCATTATTAAGATATCTCCTAATGATGGTTATTTTTGTTTTCTATCTTTCACACAGAACTTACTTACATGGCATTTTGGTATAGCAAAATGAAATGCAAGAAACCCACAGTAACATAATTGAAGGCACTAAAACCGAAATAAAATAGGAAGATCATCAGTCAAGACAGACATACTGGAGAGTAAGTATGGCATATTGTTAAGAATTGAGTTGTAAATAGAAAGCAGAGACTGGGTCAGTGAAAAGAAATCACGGAGGCCCTGCCGATGCTTCTGGACTGGGCCAGATCGCAAAGCAAGCCCATGGGAGAGGCAACATGCCTGGAAAAGAACTTCTACATTAACTTTTTAGGTTGCTTATGAGGTGTATTAGTTGATGTTCATAAGTATTTCAAAAACACGCAGGAGAAGGACCATTGTCTTATAAATCTCTGAATTTCTGTAGTTACTGTGAACATTTTTCAAATGAAAATTTGTGACAGGCAGCGTATCAAAGGATTTTTGTCTTCTCCAGGGAGCTGGTTTAAAGAACAAAATATTGGATTTTTGGATACTTACACATAAAATTGGTCTCATCTAAGAAAGTTTTGATTGGTTTCCAGGACTGCGTATTCAGGAACTAGTGTAAAACAACCAAAATCTTGTTTTCCAGTTTCTTCCTTTCTGTTGCTTTTAATCGCCTCAAGTTGCATGTCTTCCCTGGGTGTTATTTTTCTTCTAGCTTTACCATTCTCTTACATGTTCCATTTCAGACTTGTTTCTTTCTTCTGGTCCTCTTCTGAGGAGATTCTTGATTAGTGCACCTTGGTGGCTGTAGCTGGTCCTCCCTCCTCCTCTCAGAACCTTCCTTAAGCCCCTAGGAGACACTGGAGTCCTCCCCTAGGCATTAGCCTGCTTTTCTGGCCTTCCAGTTGGCTCTGCCTCGAGAGTCAACGGTGAAATGGAAAGTTAGGAACCCTCTCTTGGATGTTGCTTACTCAGCTTTTCTTATTTAATTTAGGATAGGGGTTAAAAAAGGATAAAATCTTTTGATACAGATAATCTGTTTTTATTTCTTTTATCCTAAAGATACATTTTTTTAAAATGGGTCTTTATAAATACGGACCCACATGATTTCCCTTCCTCACCCTCATTTTAAACCACCATTGGCTCTTGAAAACTAAGCCTGTTTTTTCTTTGGCACAAGGGAGACTTCATGGTCTTACTCCATCTAGGCTTCCTTATCCAAGCAACACCACTTACAAGGCCAATGGCATTTGACAAGTTGGCAGCTAAGACTTTGTGCTCTTGTACATCAAATCTGGAATGGAACTTTTTTGGATAGGGGTAAGTATGTTTGAGTACAGAAAGTAGTTGAGTACAGAAAGTAGTATGTTTGAGTACAGAAAAAAACTTGAGTATAGGAAGCACTTATTTTGGGTCTTCTATAGTTATGAAAATAGATATGCCATATTTTTTATTACTGTCTTTATATGTGTATATAAATATTCATTATAAGTGAGCTCATAACACAGATATATGGCCATGAGAGTAAGGGTTCAATGTGTCAACAGAACTTATATTCCTCTCTCACAGTGAATTCTTTACCCTCAATCTCCTCACTATTCCCTTGAAATAATTTAATTATCAATGACCTGCTTTTAGGCAAATACAGTTTTTTCACTTTTGAGACTTACTACTCCATTATTTTTTTCCTTAAAGTTTGGGAAATACAGAAAAACCTGTAAGTATACTACTACCATATTGATACCTTTTTAGTCTTTTTCCATGCATTTCTTACAAAAATTAGATGACATGTTACATAATTTTGAAACCTGCATTTCACTTAACATTGTGGGAGTTTATCATGACATTACTTTTTTAACATTTAAGAAATTTACAAGGCTTAAAATTTAACAAGTATAGAAAAGGTAGACTGAAAACTTAGTCTTCCTCCTATCTTGAGAAACATTCTCAATGGCTGCATAATAATAGGCTTTCATAAAGATGTACCAGGTTGAGCATCCCTAATCTGAAGATCCAAAATCTGAAATGCTCCAAAATCTGAAACTTTTTGAGCACTGATATGACACTCAAATGCTTACTGGATCATTTCAGAGTTCAGATTTTCAGATTTGAGATGCTCAACTGATATAATGCAAATATTCCCAAATCCAAAAAAAATCCAAAATCTAGTCCATTTCAAATAAAGAAAACTCAACTTGTATTATTTAGTTTTTAAGAGACAGCGTCTCACTCCGTCACCCTGGCTGGAGTGCAGTGGCCCGATCATAGCTCATTTAACCTTGAATTCCTGAGCTCAAGCAATCCTCCCGCCTCATCCTTCGAGTAGCTAGAACTACAGGTGCATTCAACAATGCCCGGCTATCTTATTTTTTGAAGAAAAGAGGTCTCACTGTTGCCCAGGAACTGGTCTTGAACTCCTGGCCTCAAGTGATCCTCCCATATCAGCCTCCCAAAGTGCTGGGATTACAGGCATGAACCACTACACCCAACCCTCAACTTATGTTATTTTTAATTCAATTTCCAGTTGTGATTTTGGTTTTTTGTTGTTTTGTTTTGCTATTTATAAACACCATGATTGAACAGTATTGTTGAAATAACTTTAGGCCAACCTTGATTTTTCTGTTAAATAGTAAGGATAAATTTCTTGAATCTCCTTTCTTTCCTTCCATCCTTTCCTGATTTCTTCTTCTCTGACCTCTTTCTTCATCATCTCTTTTCCCTGCTTCCAAATGCATTTATAAACCCTCCAGTGTCAATTCCTTTTCCTGTGCCTTTACCTACCAGGTCTTAATGTTCCCAGGTATCCATACTCAGTCCCTACTCCTACCCTGTATTCTCTCATCTCTCCAGGTGCCATACCTGAAAGATCATATACAGAAGATAAATCCTTATCTTTCTTTTCCTTTATCTATGTTGTTATTTTTAGCTGAACCATCTGTTTTAAACCTTTTGAGCTTCAGAAAGATTTAATGTGAATGATCCTGTGGTTAAAAAGCTTTAAAAACTGCTATGTTAAAGGGCTGAATAAGTATGGCCTCTAAATTTCAGTGACAAAAATGAGGGCTGAGGTAATGTTTTGGGGAGTCAGAGTGGGACCAGGTTAAAAGCTATCAGTGGCTGTTTTGAGTATTACTATCAAGCTGCTATTTTAGGCATGGATTTTGGCTCCAGTGCAGATAAAAGTATTTTTTTTTCTTTACAAGTTATTAAAACCTACACTTATATAGGAAGGTAGTAATTAATTTATATATAACGTTTTGGTTTAAGGATCTCAGAATTCTGTACCATCTAGGTCTGAGTAAATAACCAGAGTATACACATTAATTCTTCTTGATCATGTTCTATATTCTATAAGTATTATGAGAATATAACTCCTATGTTTAATTATTTGTGAAAATGATTGGATTGAATTTAGATTTTTAAGAATAGAAGTGCTTGCTTTGTAAAGTTTTAAAATAGAGATAGCATCAAGATAACAAAATTTTCTTTTCACTTTTTTTTCAGGGATGGAAAATAAAGTGAAGCAGTGTTTTATCATGTGTGTTACATCAGGTCGTCTTGAAATTTAACTAAAAATATGACTGCTCTTTCTTCAGAAAACTGCTCTTTTCAGTACCAGTTAAATCAAACAAACCAGCCCCTAGATGTTAACTGTCTGCTATTTTTGATCATACTTGGGAAAATATTATTAAATATCTTCACACTAGGAATGAGAAGAAAAAACACCTATCAAAATTTTATGGAATATTTTTGCATTTCATTAGGATTTGTCGATCTTTTACTTTTGGTAAACATTTCCATTATATCCTATTTCAGGGATTTTGTACTTTTGGGCATTAGGTTTACTAAATACCACATCTGCCTATTTACTCAAATTATTTCCTTTACTTACGGCCTTTTGCATTATCCAGTTTTCCTGATAGCTTTTATAGATTATTACCTGAATTTCTCTAAAACCACCAAGCTTTCATTTAAGTGTCAAAAGTTATTTTATTTCTTTACAATAATTTTACTTTGGATTTCAGTCCTTGCTTATGTTTTGGGAGATCCAGCTATCTACCAAAGCCTGAAGGCACAGAATATTCATTCTTATCAATGTCCTTTCTATGTTAGCATTCAGAGTTACTGGCTGTCATTTTCCATGATGATGATTCTGTTTGTGGCTTTTATAACCTCTTGGTCAGAAGTTATTACCTTGGTACAGGCTATTAGGATAACTTCCTATATGAATGAGACTATCTTATATTTTCCTTTTTCATCCCAATCTAGTTATATGGTGAGCTCTAAAAAAACATTCTTGTCTAAGCTCATTGTCTGTTTTCTTGGTACTTGGTTACCATTTGTACTACTTCAGCTAATTATTCTTTTACTTAGAGTACAAATTCCAGCATATATTGAGATGAATATTCCCTGGTTGTACTTTGTCAATAGTTTCCTCGTAGCTACAGTTTATTGGTTTAATTGTCACAAGCTTAATCTAAGAGACATCGCATTACCTGTGGATCCATTTGTCAACTGGAAGTGCTGCTTCATTCCATTTGTAATTCCTAATCTTGGGCAAATTGAAAAGCCCATATCAATATTAGTTTATTAATATATTGTCATATTAAAACTAATTAAAACAACTATAATAAGAATCATTATTTTATAGGCCAGGTGTGGTGGCTCACACCTGCAATCCTAGTACTCTGGAGGCCAAGATGGGAGGATTGCTTGAGCTTAGGAGTTTGAGAACAGTCTGAGCAAGAGCGAGACCCCGTCTCTACTAAAAATAGAAAAAATAGCAGGGCATCGTGGCGCGCACCTATAGTCCCAGCTACTCAGGAGGCTGAGGCAGGAGAACTGCTTGAGCCCATAAGTTTGAGGTTGCAGCGAACTATGATGACACCACTACACTCTAACCGGGGTGACAGAGACAGACTCTGTCTCCAAAAAAAAAAAAATCATTTTACAAATGGAAAAGAACTCACAACACATAAAGAAATGAACTGAAGCCCCCGCCCCCCCACTTTGATAACTTTTCAGAATGTGTCTTTGGGGCTGTGATATTATTAAGATGTGTTTTCTTTTAAAAACAATCCAAGAAGTTTTTATACTTAAGAACACTGTAGGCCGGGCGCGGTGGCTCACGCCTGTAATCCTAGCACTCTGGGAGGCCGAGGTGGGCGGATCGTTTGAGCTCAGGAGTTCGAGACCAGCCTGAGCAAGAGCGAGACCTCATCTCTACTAAAAATAGAAAGAAATTATATGGACAGCTAAAAATATATATAGAAAAAATTAGCCGGGCATGGTGGTGCATGCCTGTAGTCCCAGCTACTCGGGAGGCTGAGACAGGAGGATCCCTTGAGCTCAGGAGTTTGAGGTTGCTGTGAGCTAGGCTAACGCCACGGCACTCACTCTAGCCTGGGCAACAGAGTGAGACTCTGTCTCAAAAAAAAAAAAAAAAAAAAAAGAACACTGTATATCACAAATATTAATTTGTTATTACCACAAAAGTGAAGTGAGTTAACATTTGGCCATACTGATGTTTGTGTTACCTAAAAAACTACTGAATGCAAACTGTTGTAAACCTGAGGTTTCACTGCCAACCTTAAGATACATACTTAAATAAACATTTTTATCATATTGAGCAAGAAAATCAAAATCGTTTTCTTAAAATGATTTGGTTCAAACTTCAGTGTAAGGAGATTAACTCATTTTTAATTTAGCTAATTAAAAAAAAGTTCTTAATGCAAATATTCCTGGAAGAAAAGAATTTCAGTAGCTCACTTTACAGAATTGGGACTAGTGACTAGATCTCTTTCCATGACTTACCGGATTCATTTTCAGTTATGACATACTTGCATGTCAAATCATAGTCGCATTAGCAATGTATCACTAAGTAACGTAGGGTTTCTTATCCTCAGCACTCTTGACATTTTGGGTTGGATAATTTTTTGTGGTGGGGGGCTCTCCTGTACATTGTAGGATGTTTAGCAGCATGCCTGCCCTCTGCCCACTAGGTGCCTGTAGCATACCTCCTTCCCCTGTAGTAACAATCAAAAATGTCTCTAGACAATGCCAGACCTCCCCTGGTAGGTGGGTACAGTTGCCCCCAGTTAAGACCCACTGGAGTAAAGCAACATAAAAGTGACAGAATAATGTGAAGTCACTTTATGAATTAAGCTACACAGATACTTTGATCATTTACGAATACTAATATATGTTGGATAAATCTGAACCCTTTTCCTAAGTTGGTGGCTTTTAAGTCTTTTGACATTATAGTAAGATACAATTTTTACATCATTACCCATATATTTCTTCATTTATATATGTATATAAATGTCATAATACTCAAATATTATGCACAAATACATTTTATAGTGTCATTTTTTTTAATGCTGGTTGTAATCCACTAAATTGAGTTCTTGATACACAAATGGATTACTTTCCATTATTTGAAAAATGTCCTAAAACAAGTGCAATGGAGCATTAATAATAACCAAGATTTAGGAAGTGCTTCCTGTGTGCCAAGCATTGTCTTAAGTGTTTCATATGCAGCAACTGATTTAATCCTCACAACTCTCTGATGAGTACTATTATTATCCCTTTCTTAGAGATGAGGAAATTAAAACACTGAAGTTAAGAAACTCACTTAAGATCCTACAACTAGTAGGAGTAATTGGGGGAAGCTGGGATTCAAACCCAAAAGTCTGGCTCCAGAGTTCGTGTTCTTTACCACTATGCCACACTGCCTTTCGTTAGTCCCACTCATTGTCTCTCAAGGGAATAGTTTCAGAGTCAAATGTGAAGAATGTTGTTTTGTAATTGTCACCTGGAACTGTATAATGCCCATGAACATCTTAAGGCTTTACAGTCCTGCAGTGAAGAAACCCATTTACTTACAAAAATCTTTTTCATTAGCACTAGCCATCTACAAAGACAAGCTCGGGAATGCTGCTGGATAATTAGGAAACGAGTTGCAAGTAATACAAACCCAACCTGAGCCATTGTAAGAAAAAGCCGGGCTGTTGGAAAGACAACATGGTAAACGACAAGGAGAATCTCTTTAGGATGTCAGTTTCAGTTCTGTTTGTCCACATGGTGGGCATTCTGCCAACAGTTCAGGACTTGTATTATTCCAACTTAAAGCATCTTCTAACTTCAAATATCAAATTCCAGGGACCTAGGGAATGACTGGCCTGACTGGAATCATATGCCCACCCCTATGATCAGGTCTGTTAACAAAAGAACATGGCAGGGAAGAGAAATAACCACTATAATGAGTGGTACACTATTAAAAAAATACTTAGAAAAAATAGGAATAAAAATCATTGTTCTATAAAAACCAAATGCACACAGAGAGAGCCAACTGTGTATCCAAAGTTCAGGAGAAGTAATCCTATGTTCAAGGGAACGACAGGGTGTGTTTAAAAGTTTAGTAGAACGTTTAAACCTGGCCCCCTTTCCTTCTCTGTTACTTTTTCCTCTGAATGTATTGCCTTCCAATTGGCCATAACTTGGGACTGAAATACTTTAAAATATATTGAATTTAATTATTAATAGTACATATTTATACTCTTTCTTTGCAGATTTTAAATCAGAAGACTTTACTTCAAACCTCTTATTAAGCTTTTTGTTTAGAGGATTCCCCATGTCTCATAAACCTAAAAAAAAAAATTATTCAATAGACCAGGCCAAATGGAAGAGGCTTTTATTTGTAAAGAAATGAACTTACAACTGGTCTACAATATATTATTGTAATATAAACAATATAAATAAATGATCCTGTAGGCCCACTAATCTTCCATCCAGACCCACATGAAGCAATGTTACAACAATATTCTATGTGAAAATGTGCAGGTAACAAAGGTGCAATTACAAGCAAGTTTAAGCAGCAGAGTATAAGGTGCTTTAATAGTTAATGTTACCATCAACAAACATTTGAATGCTCAATTTTACTTCACTGAATATAGACACAAATATGAAAATCTAAATTCATACACATGCTACTTGTTAATATGAAAGTGCTTTCTTTTTTTTTAAAAAAATACACCAAATGGACACTTTTTACATAGATCAGGTGTGCTCTTATGCAAAATTAACTTCATTTTCAGGTAATACATTTTAAAACTGTAGCTATCAACACCAATCTAGGAACTCTAATGCTAAGAGTACTAAACTATTTCATTTCCTTTAAGGAGGACTCTACTACAATATCCAATGTAAAGAATACATCTATATATAATCTTAACATTTTTTTTTTGTAAAGATAAAGTTTCCTTTCCCCTTGGTGATGCTATGTTCATCCCGGGTGGATCATCTTTTAAGGTTTTAATAATATGAAAGTCCTATTTTAGAACAATGGGAGGAACCAAAAGGAGGAATTTTAAAAAATGGTTAACATGCGCTGGAAAAAAAAAAAAAAAATTTGTCACAACAATTTGCCTTTGTTAAAATGATCAACAAAAAATATTTTTTAATAAGATGATAAAAAGTACTAATTTCATAAAGAGGCTTGGAATGCCAGCCACCACTGTCAGTATCCATCCCTGTCCACTGCAGTCTATAAATCCAACCTTCACTGCAAACATAATCCTTACTTTGAGGATAGTTTTTGGAACTTATTTGACTTTCTTTTTCCTTATGGGAAAAACAAAAACCAAGCTTTTGAATACGGTGATTGGGAATTTAGTTTAAACAACTTAAAAATTGTAATTCCAAAATTATACCATCTTTGCACATTCAGTTGACTTTTTAAAACTTAAGAATCCATATGAAGTATGCAACTGATATTTTAATAACAAAATATTTTAAAAATTAGGTATACTTTAAAAGTAATTTTTAATCAGTACCATGGAACAATATTTTAAAACCCACACTATCCGCTACTTAGATGTTAGTGTTCCTATTTTCAATTCGTTTAGCAGATTCTAGTACAGCTTCTAACTCAATACTTATTTGGACATTTTCCTACTTTAAAAAGCTGCAACTACGATGCACAAAAGATTTTTTTTTACCTCCCCCCCATTTTTTTTAAGATTTTTTAAAATATATTTTCATTTTGTATCTTTATGGAGAATGTTAGTATCAACTGATGTTAATATTTAAAGATATACCAATAGGAATTACAGTGTGATTCACAGAATCCCAGAGTGACAAGGGACCTTTATCCAATTAATAACTGATTCTCCCATTCAATGTTAGTCCCCAAATACTTGTCAATTCAAGCATGGAACCGTTCTGTTTACCAATTCTGTATTTACGGATACCCTTTTACTATGCAATATATGTGCTTTCTATTACTGATTCTTACACATCTTTAAAAGGTGGATGTTTTAATAGTCTTAGAGTACAATAAAATTTATTTTGTGTACTCTTTCTTGCTTTAAAAACAAACAAAAACAAAAAACAAGCCTGTTCCAGTGCTCTCCTTTGAGATTTTTCAGTTTTAGAAAGTTGCTACACTGTCAATACTGGGTAGAGAAGCTTTTGTAGTTAAAAGTGTACAATATAAACCCTTCGTTGACAATATTCATATGTATTCATATGTTCAGTATTTAACCTATAAGCAGCACTTGGGGAAATGTCTTCATTTGCTTGTGTGTGTGAATGTTCTACCTTAATCTTTAGGAGAACACTGAAGGTGACCTAGGAAATGGATGCTTAATAAATAATTATGTTTTAGCAAAAATTCTTAAGTATAAAATGAACCATTAAAAAGGGAAAGAGAAATAAGTAGGAGCAACTTTAAAAATACCCTATTACATGGCCTAGAGTCAGAGTTTTAGAGCTGAGAGGTACCTTAAAGATGATTTAAACCAAAAATCAATATTTTGAGTAGTGCAGGCACCATATTGTATATTTTTCAGGAGGTTAAAAACTAATTACCCAACATGTCACACACAGCTAATTAACCAACTGGAAGTAAAACCCCAGTGTCCACACTGGTGTGTTTTTGTCTTCATTCACGATGTTAATTCAATGAGTATATTCACCTATTATTTACTATTAAAGTATATAATAGATTATCTACTCATTATTTAATACTATCCAAAACAAAGAAAAAGAATACTTTTAAGACAAGCATTCTGGCCCAGGCCTGGTGGCTCACACCTGTAATCCCAGTACTTTGGGAGGTTGAGGCTGGAGGACTGTTTGAGGCCAGGAGTCTGAGACCAGTCTGGGTAACACAGCAAGACCCAATCGCTACAAAAAATTTAAAAATTAGCCAGGTGTGGTGGGAGGCTGCTTGGGAGGCTGAGGCAGGAGAGTCGCCTGAGCCCATGAGTTTGAGGCTGCAGTGAGTTATGATTGTATGATTGCACCTCTGCACTCCAGCTTGTATGGTTGAGTAAGATCCTGTCTCTTAAAAAAAAGACAAGCATTCTGAACAAAGATTTTAAACACTGGACACTTCTGATACACCTGAGGCAAGACTAAAAAACTCTTTCTAAAATAGGTTGATTTTTTTTTTTCCACTGATGACTAGAAGCCCCACCACTCTCTTATAAACACTATCTTTCACCACTGTCAGTTAAAGCTCCACAAAACATGGAATTAACACTGATAACATTCCATAAAGTATACATTTTAGGGCATTAAATAATGGCAATCATCAATCCTTAAGATGATTACTGAAGTAAATTTAAATGGGTGGTCTAAAAGGACTTTGTGCCTTACTCTTCTATTTAATTCAAATTATGCCATGTTAGCATAATAGGTATTTTAAAGTTATATTGCTTTTTTTCCAAATTAAAATTCATTCATTATATTTGTTTTAAACAACACATTTTGTTTTCTTTCTATGAACACCACCAATATCACTGATCACTGAGAGCAATAGCTGTATCTCCAAAAGGCAGTAGAAAAATCATTTTTAGGGTCTAAAGCTTTTAGCTGGAACTTTTGTACCTCTTCTCTAACATTTCAGATTAAAATTGTCATCTTTAAGTAAAATGAAATGTTCACAAGCTATATAAAAAGGGAAAAAGTAAAACATTTGTGGAAAGCATTTCCTGAAAGTTTCCTTAAACATGACACTTGCGAGGGGCGTGTGTGTGTGTGTGCGTGTGTGTCTAAGTAGAACAGAAGAGTTTGCATTAGAGAAGCCTGGGCTTCAGATCTACAAAGGAGGGCATGGACTCCCTTTTAACGTTATGTTTACTACATTGAAAATTCAGAAAAAGCCAAATGTTTTTCTCCAGAATATGATGGTAATAATTGTATTTGTATTAGTGCTTTACAACTTTCAAAAAAACCTTTCTCTCATAGCATAATTTTAAAATATTTTAAATAAGTTCTAAAAAATATGCAAAATTTTGAAAATTATTAAAAATTCAGGAAACATATTTTCCAAAGAAGGTAATCTAATTTTAAACACCTTTTATTGAAGAAATGGCTTATATTACTATGAAGGACACTATATAGTGACATACTTTATGAACTTCTAACAAATATCTTCCCAATTTTTTTAAAGATACAGCTTAACAAGTTGAAATTAAATTTTAGTAAGATTGCATATTTACTTTTCCTAACACTGTATTTGTGCTTATCTAAACTGAATCATAATCTTTGAGATGAAATCAAATGCTCTAAATAGATTTATAAAATACCAATTTTGATGAATGTGAGTAAACAGTTCATTTCATGATCCACACTGCCATGCACCAAAGAAACAGAGGTAGGCTTGTGTTTACTGAAATCCAGACTAGAAAAGAGAAACCTATAACTCTTAGTCACCCAATTCTCAGACTAAGACACAACCTAACAAAGTACTATCTTAAAATGCCTTTCTTTACAACGATCTACAAGGTTGATTTAACTGTGGTATCTGAAAATGGAAACTCTTCTGTGTAATTCTGACAACTCAATTTTAGCAACCTTTTTAATTTTTGACAAATTTTCTCCAACTATAATAGTTGTCACCTTTTTCAAAAATCAAAACCCAGAAGCTTATGTATCATTGGAACTATTAATAGCGATGCTCCTAAGGACAGGCTCACCTGATAAAGAGAGTGAAAGGATAAGTTTGACTACAGGTAAGTCTTGACATATAAAAACTATAACCTGTTTATTTCTATAACTGGGATCCAACAATTATAACTTATTATTTTGAACTATTGGTAAAGACTGTATCTATGCTAGACACCTTCGCTTAGTTAATTGTGCTATCCTCCTGGGTCTGCAATGCTTTCCCTATTTGTTTCCTTCTACACTTCTCTACCCTTCTCCCCAGAAAACCTTCCTCAGGGCCCCACTAGTTACATATGTGGTGCACAAGAAACAGACTGAGCAAACATTTTGCAGACATGGGCCAGTTTCCACTGCCCAAAGGTTTTACTGAAACATGACTGTTAGGTATTTGACAGTCCTGCCTCAGCTGCCTCCCTCCCTAAAATTGGGGTTAATACAAAATCCTCTCTAAGGATTTTCAGGAAAAGGTCTAAGAAGAAAGTTTTCATGCAGTCTTCTTGGGGCTGCCAGAGGCCTTGGGGAAGATAGTGGAGTGAGGCCCTTTCATGCCATTAGCTATGCCAGTAGGCTGTATGTGTTCCTGCAATTCACCAAGGGTGAGAGTCTTTAAATCACAAAATATAACCAGGCTGTTCTGGTTGAAAATATATCTTTAAAACATTTTAACAATGTGTCCAGTCAGGGATTTTATCCACTGGATATGGCTGTAAGGTCAGCGTCATTCAGATCAATCAATTATTAATATAATGGTTTATTCTTTCAAAAATTGCTTATACACATGAAATATATGCCTAAGGCTATATGGCCCCCATTCCATACTTGTGCCATGGCAGTACCAAAACCCTGAAAATGTAAATAATGGACTTTTAGACATTTAATTGAACAAGCCAGTAGTGAGAGGACACTACAACAGATTTCAAGCTAAGGCTTGTATTTCTGAATAGATGTCTGATTATAATTTTATACTCAGTATATGAAGATTAGCCATGTCAAAAATTATCCAAAGGCATGGTCACAATAATACTTGTTTCATACAATTTTAAGTGTTTCAACACACCAGAAAAGAAAAATAAACAGTGGAATGCCTAATAATAAAATTATTTCTATTTTAAACTAGGCAAAGCATGAATATTCACTTCAAAAGTGCAGAAATTTGTTCAGTGTTGAAGTGGGGCTCTAAACTAACAAGGATAGCAGCCTCTTTCTCATTCTCAAGCTTCTTCACGAACATTTCTTTCCTCCCATTCCACCTTCTGTACTCCTGGGAGACAGCTCTTAAACTGGGACTAAAAAGAAAAAGTTCTGTTTGCAGCCGTCCCCAACCTTTTTGGCACCAAGGACCAGTTTCATGGAAGACAATTTTTCCATGGACGGGGTGGGGGATGGTTTGGGGATGATTCAAGTGCATTACACTTATTGTGCAGTCAAACCTCTCTGCTAATGATAGTCTGTATTTGCAGCCATTCCTCAGCGCTAGCATCACTGCCTCAACTCCACCTCAGACCATCGGGCATTAGATTCTCAAAAGGAGCGCACAACCTAGATCCCTGGCACGTGCAGTTTACGGTAGGGTTCATGCTCCTGAGAATCTAATGCCACTGCTGATCTGACAAGAGGAGGAGTTATGCAGTGATGTGAGCAATGGGGAGCGGCTGTAAAATACAGATGAAGCTTTGCTTGCTTGCCTGCTGCTCATGTCCTGCTGTGCGGCCTAATTTTTAACAGGCCAGAGACCAGTATCAGTCCGGGGCTTGGGGACGACAGGTTTAGAGGATTCCACAGCAAATTAAAAGTACCATCAGGAAAATAGTTATATGCCACAACTATTATTGACAAAAGGTGATAGGTTTGAGGACAACACACTGTCTCATAATACACTGATTATTCAAAGATGCATAGCTGTGTCTTATACATGCCTACACAAGGCTCAATGAATATTAATGTCACATAAAAAATAATTTTTACACACCAGCTCTCAGTTATTTAACTTTCCTAGGAACATAAGGCTTAAAGCAAATAAAATTTCAAACGTAACGTTTTTTTCCGCCAATGGGAAAAGAGTGCAATACTTTAAAGAAGTCAGAAAATACAAACTTAGGTAGCAAAAATAGGTAGAACCTCCCATGTTCTGTTTCTGTTTGTCATTCCCTCTCTTCAAAATCTCGAAACAATTAGGAATATGAAAGGAAATGAAAATAATCATACTCTCCCCACCAATATCATACTGAAACTGTGCTTAAAGCTCAGGAGAGAGGTGGATACCCAGTGTTATCTATATAGCCATTATATATAATTTAAGCTCTGAAATTAAGATGATTGAATCATCTGGGAAAAAATAGCTGCATCAGTAGGAGAACTACCAATTAATAGCAAATGAGCCATTTCTAAATAAAACACCTCACTTAAAAAAAGTTAAGTGCATTTTCTGGGTATGTTTTGAGTGGGAACAACAGAAGACTTGGACTAGTTTTAAGATTGTAAAATTTAAGGTTATACAGTATTCTCCAATAGAAACCCCTCTTGTAAGCCTCTCGTGACTAAAACAGTACCAGGCACAGGGGCTTTCAATAAATTCAAAATGACTGACATTAGGAGAAGCGAGTAAATAAAAGGATAACCTACAACACAGTTCAAAATTAATACATTAACGGCCATAGATAATATAGTTGTGGGAAGTAATTATTACTGTTAGAGTCTATCCCCAAATAACCCATTTTGTATTAATTGTGGATAATGTATGAGAAGTTTTAATACCAGGGGAGATTTTCTTTTGTGCCTCCCTCTCTCATACACAGTGGGCCACCTCTTATTAATGCTTAGCTATTATTTGTATTCTGAAATTTCAAGATGAGGGGAAAAGCAAGCATATTACAGCTCTGTCATGATGATTAACTGTTAATAAATGAAAATTGATTATAGAATACCTAGCTTTCCTTGAAACTTTAATCCAATAATTAAAAATGTGATGTGTAACATAGACTATGAGCTATTGTAGGTCTGGAACATGAGCCTTATATTACATACTCTAATCCTACACATAACTATCAGTAAACATCTTTTTTTAAAACATTACTACACAAAGAATCCCACAAAGCATACATTCAAACAAGAGGCATCTAAAGATTAAAAAAATTACCCGCTGTATTTCTGTATAAAAATAATCAACATTCTCTAATGTACACAAAGCCAAAAGATAAATATAATATCTGTGATGTCTTCAGTGACATCTTTAGTCTTCTACTAGCTCAACATAATCTTTTTGAAAAGAGCAGTGAAAATGACTGAAACTCATGGACTCTTTTTTTTCCCACTTAACTGAACTTCTGCCCAATATCTGTGTATGTTCCTTCAATTATTAAAATATCTCAATAATATGGTAAAGATATAAGAAAAGATTAAAACAAAACCTTCATAATCTTTTCAAATAAAATTTTTGATGTCCAGGACTATAATGCTCTCAGGGCTCCCACAATTTTATTTTAGTGTCATAATTCTATGGAACACTATTCAGTGAAAGGTTTTGCTTTAAAATTTTTTTCCCTAAAACATGTACATAAAAAATTAGATCTGACCATCTAAGAGAAATCACTTGGTAAGTGCTTTGAGGAAGCATGCAAGAGTTTATTAAAGGAAAATGGAATGTGCATTCTAGCTAGACCCAGCATGTTCAACATTAGGAAAAAATCCAAAGAGCAACCACATACCGCTACAAACTATTTCTGTGCCAAAAAAGGTTGTGCACTGGTTCATAGGTATAATCACATTATGCCTTCATCAGTGCAGAGGAGCACAGACATATGAAAGATAATTAATATGAATCAGTACCTTCTGAGAGTCAATTTATTTGTTACACAAATAAATGTTAGTCCTTACTTGATGGGCCAATTTTATGGGGTTTTTTCCCCCTTTTTCTAGTATGCATAAAATTGGAAAAAATTCAGCAGAATATTAATGCTATCTTGAATAGTACTTCAATTGTATATGTTTTCCTTATTATGCCTCATCTTTTAACTATATCTCTTTGGGTGAAAAAGAACAACATTTATCACTTCTTCTATATTAGGGTTTCTCAACCTTGGCACTACTGACATTTTAGACCAGATAATTCTTAGTAGTGGAGGGCTGTCCTGTACACTGTAGGATATTTAGCAACATCTCTGGCTTCCATCTACTGGATACCAGTAGCAACCCTTCCCTGAACTGAACCCCGAGCTGTGACAACCAAAATGTTTCTAGACATTGCCAGATGTGCCCCGGGGAGCAGAACTGACTTCCATTGAGAACCACTGCTCTAAATGTACAAAATCTGAGAGGAAAACCAACTTTCTTAGTTAACCCAAATTCTTGGTCAAGTTGGGAACAGAAACCAACTCTTCTGACTTCCAGATCAGTATTGTTTGTGGCAGAACACAATCTCTTTTTTATGGACAAAGCATTTGTCTGTAAGATATGTTTTTTTTTTTAAATGCACACTTGATTTCATTGCATACAATTCTGTCCCTGGACTCCTAAATTATTCCATAACATATCTCTTATAACAACCTTTAGAAAACTAGTGGGGTAGAAAAGTGTATAAGAAAACCAAATCAAAGAGAAGAAATGTAAATCATTAAATTACATTTAAAAGGATTCTTTATATTAATGATAAACGCCCTTAAAAAAATTATCTAGTATAACACATTTCTTTGAAAAATATCATGGCCCTCTATAACAAGTCTTTCAATGTTGCATGTAACCCAGAAAATTAATTTCATCAATGTTGGTTAGTTATGAAAATGTATGCTGAATTATTATATCTGTAGAAGAAATGTCAGCATTTGATGCAGAGATCCCAATGTGCTTGGCTATCCACCATAATAAGTGTAATATTCTACGCCAACACAGGCCTTTACCTTACAAGTCTGCTTGAGAGGAGTAAAACTGCTGTTACATCACAGCCTCATGTTTTTGTTAAGATTCCTTCAGAGAGTTGATGCGTGCACAGATCTTTAAGGCAGGGCCTAGCTTGATATTCATTGCACTCATGAGATGGTCTTCTTTTAGCAAGAGGAGGGCCTGTCCATCAATCTCTTGTGCTCTGAACTCATCTGCGATATCCTGGCAGCCTGTAATTTGATCAGAGAAAGGAAATTAGAATTAAATATACAACAATTAGACAGTACTCCTAACAGTCACAGTTATGCTCTCACTGGATCTGAGAATCTGAAATACAGGCTGAGAAACAAATGAAATTTATTTATGGTAGTCTTGGGTTCACTCCTGAAGAAGAGAGTACTTGTTGGCATTCTGAAAATAAGAATTCAAAATCCAGGTAAAGCAATTTGCTTGGAATTCTTGCTCTAAAAACAATACTACAGAAATAATTAGTAAGAGGTAAAAATGTACAAACCTATCAGTCTAGATATAACATTTCTTGCTTGAAAAGAACTATAAACGCCATTCCAAAGCATTCCACACATATAACAAGTTTGAGTTAACTAGTTATTGTATTTCATGAACTCATCTTGGTATAATATATCCTTCACATATAGGTACAGAAGAATAACATATAATGTTCTGCCATTTAAATAACAATTTAGAAATCTTTCCTCAAGCATCAGAGTACCACTTTCAATATCATTTGCACCTTATTCTAATTTCTGACCTTCAATTGCCAAGCACATCTAAAATATTTTTATTGTTCATGCAGGACAGAAAAAAAATCCCTCAAGATTATAGCATCAATCTATTGCAATGCTACTGAAATAAATACATTGTGTTGCTAGACTTGTAATTTCAACTTCAGATCTTAGTATCACTGGATTCATCTCTGCTTTTGATAATAAAAATTCTCATTGGAATTATGAGCTTGCTGGATAATGACCTGCCAAATAACCAATATTTAAATTCTCAGTCTGAACCAGGTGCTTTAGCAAGTAACAGTGCTTGTAACTACCTGAACCTCCAATGTTTTAACTGCCTACCAAATTTTGCATGTCCAGGTTACTCAATAAACTTCCCCATTAAGGGTAAAGAAACCAACTGGGAAGGTAATGAATTAAAAAGCAAAGAAAGGAGAGAATGCAAAAATGGAGGCTTCCTTATGAGACACTAAAATTATAAAAACAAACTTAATAATAAAAACTAATAGCTTGAGTCTGTTTTACTTAGATCAGTATTCAAAGGGAAAACATAAAAAGATAATGAAAAATGGAAATGTTTACATTATATTAATACTTTTGACACCACAACATTGCTAGAACAATTATCTTTTCTATTGCAAATATATCCTCTTGTTTATATAAGATAACGATGTCTCCCTTATAACCCCAGCACCAAGCACAAAGCACTGTAGATGGTGAACACATACATTTGTAAATAAGTGAAGGACTGAATGAGTGAATAAACAATAAACAAAAAAATAATCTGCTACAAAAGAGCTACCTGTAAGAGTAATACATTTTTTTCCTGTGTTCAGCTACGTGGCCATCTTTTTTCTTGGTTATTTCTTTTCCCATGTCCTCTGTTAGTTGTATCTTTACTATTTCCTATACAATAGCCAGCTTTTCAATTTCTATTTTAATAATTTCTCAGACTTCTAAAAATTGACATTTCAATACTTTCTACAAAATTTTTATGCTTTTGCCCATTTACCACATAAAAGAAACTACACAGTTGAAATGGGATTACTCACCATAGAAAAGCCCCTTTTCTTTTCCCAGAGGTAGCTCTCAACAAAACTGGGTAGACAAAACTGACTAATCTTGCATCTAGTTGTGACTTCATCCTTCTTTTTAAGAAAGAACTAATGTTCTTCTCTCTTCAGTCTTACTTATAAGAACACAGGAAGGAAAAGAAAGAGAGAAAGAGGGGGTAGGACTTAGATTCAGAAAACAGGAGCAATGAGAAGTAATGAGGACCATAAGAGCTACATTTGGGAATAGAAACAAGGAGTTCTCCATGAGGAAAATATATATTATGTTCTTGTTCCTCTGTATTGTGAAATTCCTCTTCAAATGTCTTCTTCTAGGTGGATAGTAAGTGTATTAGCAAAATAATAAAAAACAAAAAAGTGTTTTGGGAAACAGCATGATCAAATAGGAATGCAATTCCTAGAATGGAAGGACCTTAATGAGAAAAAGAAAAGGATGCATTATCATCAGAATTTTAGATCACAGCTTTTTAAAGCCAACCACAAAAAAAGTGTAGAACATTAGTATTGAAAAGAGAAAATAAAATGACTTCCAAAAAAAGCAAAAGTGTGCTTCCAGAAACTCATTACAGAAAAACACATTTTAAAAACAATTTTAAGTGCTCAAGGTATACTGAGCTACCGTTCTGTAAGTTTCTGACAATAACACCTACTTCTGTAAAATGGCTGGAGTCCAGGGATGTGTATAAAACATACACCAATTGAAGCAACCAGTCAATTCAATTAACTTCACCTCACCAGAATCAAGTGCAGGGCAGCTCTCAGTACGGTCACCTGGACCTCTGCACAAAGGTCCCAAATGAACTTCACAAGTGTCCAAAGTCACTTCTCCAGCTAAACTCCAAATACCCTGCACAAAAACTGACCTCAGTAAGGTTGGTGAAAAGATACCACTTGCCACTCAATACTACAGAATAAACAAGTCCCAATACTGGTATTACAAAAACCAGTAAATAGTTATATTTAAAAAAAAAAATAATTCCCACTTCATATACCTACAGAGAAATCTGTGGATTCACAGATCAATAAATAGAGGATAAAATGATCTTTGTAAAAGACAGTTCACCTTATCAAGGAAGAGTTAAATAAGACAACCTGCAATTGACTGAAAATAAGAATTGTTCCTGCAGAAAACTTTTTAATGCACAAAAAATTAGAAGACAGTAATTTTTCATTCTTGTAACAGCTTTGAGATTTGAGCATACTGCATACAAGCTCTAACACAGTCCCATTAGGATGATATACAAAGAGAAGGGAAAATTGGAGGAGTCAATACAGGTGCCCTGATTAAAGAGGGAAGGACACCTAACTGGAAAGAAACAAATTTTACAAGATTACAAACTTTACAAGCTTGTTCATTCTATGAGAAAAACCTGGGAGATTACTCAGGGAAAACAAACAGCCCTGAATGAGCTGAAAGAAGTGCAAAAGGAAATTTATAAAGTCCAGAGGAACAGAAAGAAATGAATATAAGGCATTTTCTGATTTGAGATTTACCTTATGCTATAGGCATTACTCAGAGAAAACTTTGAGAAAGGTAATATAACTGAACATACAAATGAGCTTATTTTGGCCTGTCAAAGCAGTTTAGGAACACTCCCATTTCATCAGTAAAGAACAAGTTATATTAAGCAGATTCTAAAACAGTACCGTGTAATTCTAAATTATATAATAGCAGTCTCTTTTTTGTGAAATGTAATGTTCTCTAAACAACTGACAACAAAATTAAGTGTCTAGATGAATTCAATAAAACAAACATCTCAAGTTATGAGCAATAATAAGCTGCATTTTTTTTTAACCCAAATGAAGCAAGAATGAGACAAAGGAATTAGCCTTTGTTCTAATACAGTAGCCAAGAGTAGCCACATGGCAAATGGATGCTGGGGGAAATGAGCCCTGAAAAAAACATATAAAGTGATGGAAGAAGCAGCACTATCATTTGTTAATTATTTGGGCAACCACTTTCCTCAGGGTATAAACCAACTCTTCTCACCAAAGGAAAAGAAATACTTCCCCTAAATGAGAAATTAGGCTCACCAGCAAACCACATGCCCCACGTGGAAGACTGAAACTACTTCCGAAGATGACAGAATCACAGTCCAGTCCCAGGTGATCAATATAGACTCCAATGTTAATTCTCAAAATAGGTACACTGGTCTAAAAACGAAAATGTTTCATAAATACTAAAACTACAGCCAATGAAGATTCACCATCCTCTAATACATCAAGTTTAAAACAGATTCTAAAATCCCACATGGTCAGCAATTAACTCAGACCTAAGTTTTCTTAGGTGCTTGGTTAAAATCTTCCCACAAAGAAAGTATTCCCCCTTTAAACAATTCCATCTTTCTTTAAAAGCGACTGTATCTTTGTTTTCTTTTAAAATTATTTAGCATTTCTAAAACAAGATACTGATAAAATAATTTAACAAAATTTTTGTTCTGTATACATTGAGTTCTGTATATGAGGTAAAAATGGGTGACAGATTTTTTTAAACTCTTATTTCTGAATATATTTTCTTGCACACCATACTAACTACAAGTTTGCTTCTGAAACGTTAGTTTCCTTCAGAGAAAGAGTAATTAACAACAACAACTAATTAATTACCTTAATTTTAATAAGTCTGGTAGACAAGCTCAAATAGGATATATTCTTCTGGAAAGCTTGTATCAAGAAAAATGGTATAATTCACAATAATACCAAAGGGAACAAAAATATTTTTTTAAAACTCCTCATTTTCCATATTCATAAGGGTCAAAGTTAATGATAAGATTTGCTAATTTAAAAAAATTTCAGTATATGTCTTAACATATATAACCAGTGTGGGTCTCATCATGAGCAAAGGTGTAACTGTCTTTAGTAGCCAGCCCTTTTGAGAAAGTAGATATAAAAGATTATTGTTGTATTAAGGAAAAAAGATAGAGACTTAAGTTGATGGAAAGAGTATCAAAATGAGAGTTAGAACAGGAAAACATAAATAAGAAAGTTACCCTCAATATTAGAATGAATACTATAACTAAATTTCAGCTGTCTACTTGAAAAATAAAATGTCAGAAGGGCTCCTGATGTTTACTTATTGAAAAGAATCAAAGAATGTAGCTTCCATTAAAAGAACTAGCTTGATTATTTAAAAAAAAAGAAAAAGTTTACTATATTCTAAAAGGTCTTGATTACCTTTCAAAAATGTAAAGAAAAAATATAGTCTCTCTTATTTCATTTTTAAAAAGGTTAAATTAGGAAATAAGGAGGAAATAGAATAGAAAAATAGAAGAGCAGAAGGGAAAAAGTGTCTGACTCAATCTCTCTACTGACCTCTCGAGAGAAATCAGACTGAAGAGAAGAGAGCACCTTTAATATCTTCACCGGCTGAGGTGTCACAGCAGAAGCAGGACTAGTCAGTTTTTATCGACTTGGGGGGGTATGAGAAAATACCCAGTTGTGCTGAGGGAATAAGCAAGAGGAAACAGATCACATTTCAATAGCAAATGCCATTTAACTTGTACATACATACAGTACTTCTGTAGCCCTTTTGTGCAAAAGGTGTGGATGGATCTAACATCATTCCTCTGTGTGAATGCACAAGAAAAACATTAAGACCAAAGTGATAAATTACATACCAGGCAAAGAATGAATAAAGGCCCAAACATCATCGACTGTCCATATAGATGGCTCTGTTTGTGCAACTGGTAGCAAGTCATTGTTCTCAGGCATTTTCCGAATTCTCACATCCCGAAGCTCACGCTCTCTTTCCCGCTCACTCTGCCTGCGCAGACGAGTTGTCATAGCAGATGGCACAGAATCCTCATGAGAAGCCAAGTCTTCTTCTGCAGATGGATAAGTAATTGGAAGCTGGAAAATGTAGTACAAGTAAAATACAGCATTGCACTTTCCTTGGATTTCTGAAAAGGGTATTGTACATTGAAGCAAGGTTTCTACAGACCTGCCTAAGGATATGTTCTCTTGCTGTCCCATCAGGGCCACTTGGACGGCGGCCACGATGCCCAAGACTTTGATTATCAGGCTTACGATTCCAACGACTAAGTGCAAATTTTTTAGAACAGCTAACATTGTACCTAAGAAATTCAAGGAAAAAAAAAGTATTAAATGATATATGTGACATTCCATTTAGTATTTAACTATGACTTTAAAGTACAACTGTGAATCGGTAAGTACCAAATAAGTCATTAGGGATTGTAATACCTCATAAAGTAAACTATATTGTTCAATGTATTTACTTATGCTAAAGGTCAAAAAAATGGCCTCTGTGTATGTAATATACATGTTAATATAACACTAGACACCTATAACAAGATATTGGTATTTACTCCTGATTACAGAATGACAGTGGGAAACTTTCTGCAAACTACAGAGGATAACCAATTTCCATCACAGCAAAAAATATTCAGGGTTCCAGGAGAAAAAGAAGTTATGCAGTAACTATTTAGATGTTTATTTAAACTTATATATTTCCAATTAATAATTTCCAAATAAAGAGATATTAAAGTTAAACAAGGAATTCATTGCTCCCACTATTCAGGAAACTCAGAAGTACATAATTCTTTTAAATTGGCTGAAAGATTACTTTTTCTTTTATCAAAATAGATTGGCTAATATTTTTGAACATAGACCTTTATAAGGCATGACAACAACTTAAAAGAGTCCTATGCCATTCCATGGGCTCCAAAGCACTAGAACAAGGATGGGCATAATTTTCTATTAGGACCACAGAGTAAATATTTTAGGTTTTGTGGGCCATACAAGTCTCTATCACAACTACCCAACTCTGCCATTAAAGTGTGAAAGCCATAGAAAATATTGAATGAGCACGGCTGTATTCCAGTAAAACTTTTAGCAACAAAGAAATATAAATTTCACGTAATTTTCATATGTCACAAAATATTATTGTTTTGATTTTTTTCGAACAACTTAAAAATTTAAAAACCATCCTTAGCTCAAGGGCCATACAAAAAACATGCTTGTTTTGTATGGCAAGAAGGACTTGGCCTGGGCAAGTATAAGTATGCCAACCCCTCCCTAGAAAAAAAAGTGAAAGGAAATTATTTAAGAAACAAATTTCTGAAAAGCTATGGAAAGGCTAAGAAAAATATATGCAGTTCCTCTTTATTTACACATATGAAACTGCCTCTATAACTTATTTTAAAACCTCTTTTGCTGTAAGAGAAGTACAAGAATAAATCCCAATTAACATTGCTACTGGTATCTATTTTAGGACCAGCATGCAGACATCAAAACAACTTTTCTTCTTCTACATTTTATGAAAATATCAAGAGATAGAAATAAGGAGTTCTATGAGAATGAGTAGGCTGTTTTTCCCATAACAGTATAAGTGCCCTGATGACCACTTCATTTTACCATATAACCCTATAACAATTCAACAAGCTCTTGCTGTGTTTGTTATGTGCTTATCTGTGGGCTCAGAAGTATAGGTTTCTTTTTTCCATTTATATCAACCGATAAAACTTCTTTACCCATTGAGACAAGAGCAGAGAAGAAACTAGCTTTATACTTGATATCTAGTCCCTAAATATTTAGCTATCAAAGACAGCTAAGCAGATATGTAAATACTGCAGTTCTTCTCTCACTTAATTTATCCTTCCCTCCTTGCTCTCTCATCCACATTTTCTTATGTTAGCACCCCTAACCTGCTACAAAGGCTCACCTAAAGGAATAATAATGTGACAACTTAGCAATCATCTGTGGGGGAAGAGTGATGGTAGCATTAAATGTCCTGAAATATTTCTTAATAGTCAAGAAATTTAAAATACTCTGAAAGACAGTCCTTTTCCCAAGTTTTCAGAGTTTTAATGACTTAGAATCAGAGAGCCACTGTTCTTTCTTGTAGTATATGCAAACTAGAAAATTCAAGTTAAAATATGAGTTTTGTAATTTGATTATAGGTATATTATTACATCAAACATATCTGAAAAACAGATTGACAACTGAAACAATGAACTCATCTTTGGAGGAAAACACTTCTATTTACTTATTTAACGTAAGTTTTACTAAGTATATTTTGGAAGCATCCATACAAAATAAAATGTTCAAGCAAGAAATTCCCTGGATATGTATACAATTAAGACCTTAAATTCTTTGAGAGAATAACCACTTTTTTGAACAGAGAAACAAATTTCAAAATAATCAAACTATGTATACACTTCAACTTCAGTGATAAATATCTATACTATTAGGATTTACTATCAGAATCAGAGTGGGTTTTTTAAAATGTAGAGTAAATTTGGGAATTACAAGATTAATAGAGACTAAACATTTCTTTTGCTATAGATACTATTACCTATAATAATTACTATTAACAATACTAATTCAGAAGAGACACGTATTTGGTTGTCTGGTAATGTTAACAATGTCGGGAACTTATGCTATAGCTGTTCCATTTAGAAATCTAAATAGGATATAGTTCAAACCAATGAAAACACTTTAAAACTAAACAAAGTAAATCCAGGTATTTCAATATTGATAAAACAATCAGTTGATAAAACAAATATTGGGGCCGGGCGCGGTGGCTCACGCCTGTAATCCTAGCACTCTGGGAGGCCGAGGCGGGTGGATCGCTCAAGGTCAGGAGTTCGAGACCAGCCTGAGCAATGAGTGAGACCTCGTCTCTACTAAAAATAGAAAGAAATTATCTGGCCAACTAAAATATATATAGAAAAAAAAATTAGCCGGGCATGGTGGTGCATGCCTGTAGTCCCAGCTACTCGGGAGGCTGAGGCAGTAGGATTGCTTAAGCCCAGGCGTTTGAGGTTGCTGTGAGCTAGGCTGACGCCACGGCACTCACTCTAGCCTGGGCAACAAAGCGACACTCTGTCTCAAAAAAAAAAAAAAAAAAAAAAAATATTGGTTTCAATCCTTTAAAGGATTAGTATTCTATAATATCCTCGTCATTTCCCTGGAGAGATTCTCCTAAGCATATTCTTACCACCAGGAGATTGCTACTTTAATATTAGATTATACTGTGAAACTGATTTTAAGTGTTATGTAGTATGTATTAGATTTTATATTATAACTATACCAAAGTAGGTCCAAATAATGCCTATTTATATTATTCTTCTATATCACAATATCTAGGTTTGACTATTAGTGAACTATACAAGGGTTTTCTGGTTTTGTTGTAGTGATTGCCGATTTATCCTTTGGGAAATTCAAGAGCATAGAAATACCTTTTGGCACATGACATAGTGCAGAATCGTTTTGACCGCAAAAATTCATTAGCATATCCCATTTTCCCACAGAATTCACACTTGAGCAACTCACTGTCCATTTCTTCTAATGTCTCTAAAAAAGAAGGAAACAAACAAAAAATTCCAAAAATTTTAATTGTGGCAAATTTTCTTTTAGCTTATCCTTTAGTTGGACATGGCTAGCTTTTCAATACATAGCCACTTTGGCAGGACAAACTCTTCAAAAACAACCGTCTCTACTAATTCCCTCTTGCTTCTGCTGTATAAAAATTATATGGAGTTTCTTTCTATACATATAAGCATAACATTTTTAAAGGTTCATTTTTGCTTAAAGTCTACCTAAAATGTGCAAACAACTTTATAAACACTGGGAGAGAAATAAGGATGAATAACACAGTCACTACCCTCCAGGAGGAACACTTTCAAAAAGTAGAATGTGGGATATGAATTTTAATACATTGCTCTGTGGAAATATATAGCAGGGAACCCTTAATTCTAACTGGAGAAAATTAAGGTGAGATTTTGATACACATGATTTTAGAGAAGCATGTAAAATAATTAAAGATATTAATTAATTAAAATAATTAAAGCATGTAAAATAACTCTGAAAGATCTGCAGTTATGACAGAATACATAAAGGTGTATGTATATATGAAGTATACATAATATACTAATTATAAAACAGTTCCATTTATTTATATCATATTAAAAATAATTTAGATTAGTCTTAAAAATTATAGAATATAATTTCTATATTTCCATACCACTGATACTTTTTTTCAGGGTACTCCCTCTTCAGTTAGGATGTCCTTCTTCCAGCCCTGTATCCTAACTTTCTTCAGCAATAGCATAGGCCCCAAAGAAACTTCCAACCTAAATCCTCAGGTACTAAGGAGCAGTCACCTATGAGCAAGCAACTTAATCTTCAGGATCCACAGTTTTCTCACCTATAAAATGGGGTTTATAATACCTTTCCTAAAAAATTGAAGTGACAGTTAAATGAGTGTCCAAGAGGTATAGCAGGCATAAAAAGTGACAGTTCCATACCCTATTTTCCACATAACAACTAAAAGAGTACTAAGACACGTGAGAAGTGCTTAAGACATACTTCAGTAAACTTGTTAAATTCACCATAATTTGCCATTTTCTTGCATCGTCAAAATTCCTTTGCCAAGTCATATAAAATATGCAGCAAAGGCACTTTACTAAAGCTTGTAGCTGTGGGCTCTATATGTGCTCTCTGTTACTCATTTAACAAAGAGGAAGATAAGTACCTCTAGTTTCTTGGGCCAAAAAAAGAAAATGAAGACAAGGACTCAGAAACATAGACATGGATGGCATGTACTCAGTAAGCTCAGGCACTAATATTACCCCAGTTTCACTGGAGAAGCAGATGGGAAAGTGCTAAATCAAGTGAAGGTAGCAAGAACTACTAAAAAACATACTGTGAAGTAATATTGGATGTTGATAGGACATCCAAATACATTATCCTGACTAATGGAATCATGAATTAACAAGTGACCACTTTAAGAAAATTCTCAGGACTACCTTCATAAGCAAGTCACCAATTTAGCAGTAATGAGGAAGAAATAGTCTCAAAACAAGTAAACTGGCCGGGCTTGGTGGCTTCACGCCTGTAATCCTAGCACTCTGGGAGGCCGAGGCGGGTGGATCGTTTGAGCTCAGGAGTTCAAGACCAGCCTGAGGAAGAGCAAGACCCCGTCTCTACTAAAAATAGAAAGCAATTATATGGACAACTAAAAACATATACAGAAAAAATTAACCAGGCATGGTGGCGCATGCCTGTAGTCCCAGCTACTCGGGAGGCTGAGGCAGTAGGATCACTTGAGCCCAGGAGTTTGAGGTTGCTGTGAGTTAGGCTGACACCACGGCACTCTAGCCTGGGCAATAGAGTCAGACTCTGTCTCAAAAAACAAAACAAAACAAAACAAAACAAAACACCAAGTAAACTAAAAATTGCCCCTTCCAATAACCTGGGGATGGCTTTCACAAAGCTGTGACACAGAACACCCACCAACACATTCCTGGGACCTGGTATTATAACTCCCAGGGGTACTGTTTTTACTGTGTCATGCTTATAACCTGATGTGACTTTGAAAAGCCTGTACAGGAGACAGAACCTCTCACTCAACCACCACTGCCACAGCTCCAACCCTAAAGAGTTGATTCCTCAAGTTGTTCCAGGAAAGGCTATGCTGTAAAGCTTTGTTTCAAAGGTTTTTTATTAATTAACATAGCAATGTACAACACCTCATAATAGGTTAGAATACCTTATGAAGAAGGAAATTGTTTTTGCTGCTGAGAGAGGGGAAATACCAAACGGAGATGGTTTACAGTTAAAAACCTAACAAAAATAGAACGTGAGTTTTACTTCTCATAAAGAAGTGAGGGACATTGGTTGGGCGCGGCAGCTCACACCTGTAATCACAACACCCTGGGAGGCCATGGCAGGAGGATCACTTGAGCTCAGAAGTTTGAGAACAGCCTAAGCAAGACTGAGACCCCGTCTCTACTAAAAATAGAAAAATTAGCCGGGTATGGTGTCACCAACCTGTAGTCCCAGCTACTCAGGAGGCTGAGGCAGGATTGCTTTGAGCCCAGGAGTGTGAGGTTGCAGTGAGCTATGAAGACCCTGCTGCATTCTTGCCAGGGCAACAGGGCGAGACAATGTCTCCAGAAAAAAATTAAAATGAATATAAATTTTTAAAAAAAGAAATGAGGGACATTAACAGATTCAAAAATTCCTGTTCTAATGTTCAGTTAGATTTTTAACAAATCTAGTAACTAAAGTTACTCTTTACATTTGTGAATGAAAAACGCAGAGCCAAAGAGTTCAAAAAATTGCTGATTTAGCTAATAAAAATGAGATTCTATGGCAGAGACAGCTGGTAATTCTCCAGCACCCATTCTTTGCTTTTCTTCCATAATAACAAAACCCTAGAAACATGGCCATCCAGAATAAAAACTAGTTTCTGCCCTAGGTGTGGCTGATTTCTGACCAATGGGATATGAATACAAATACTCTCAACTTTCAGATGGTGCCCTCTCCCACTTTCATTGGTTAACATGTGGATCATGAAGATCAGCCATCTTGAATATTCTAGGGACAGCAGACACAGAAGACACTGGAGCTTGGGTACCCAACACCAAGGAGCTACCACGTAAACCCTAGACTGCTGACCTTTGGATTATGTCAAAGAAAATTAAACTCCTACCTTATCAAATATTATTCTGGGTCTCTATGAAATGGCCAAACCTATATCCTAATACAGACCCCTAATTTTTTTTGTGTGTGGAGGAGTTATAATACTTTTTCTTTTTTTTTTTTTTTTGAGACAGAGTCTCACTCTGTTGCCCGGGCTAGAGTGAGTGCCGTGGCGTCAGCCTAGCTCACAGCAACCTCAAACTCCTGGGCTTAGGCGATCCTACTGCCTCAGCCTCCCGAGTAGCTGGGACTACAGGCATGTGCCACCATGCCCGGCTAATTTTTTGCATATATATATTTTAGTTGTCCATATAATTTCTTTCTATTTTTAGTAGAGACGGGGTCTCACTCTTGCTCAGGCTGGTCTCGAACTCCTGACCTCGAGCGATCCACCCGCCTCGGCCTCCCAGAGTCCTAGGATTACAGGTGTGAGCCACCACGCCTGGCCATAATACTTTTTCATTTCCCCAAAGACCTAAAATTGCATGAGGATCACCAGCAAAGACAGGTGCTGATTTACCAGGGAAGACAATAAGATATCTTTGATACATCACAATCTAAAGGTTGGAGATACTGGTTATAGAACCAGTCCAAAGAGAGCCATAGTTGATCCTTTAAAAAGAAAATAATCCTTACCATGAAGTTTTTATACTGAAATTATATACATACCACTAAAACCAAAGCCACTAAATAAGTGACCTCACCATTTTACCCTATAAAAACGTCCCATAGGCTCACGCCTGTAATCCTAGCACTCTGGGAGGCCGAGGTGGGCGGATCGTTTGAGCTCAGGAGTTCGAGACCAGCCTGAGCAAGAGCGAGACTCCACCTCTACTAAAAATAGAAAGAAATTACATGGACAGCTAAAAATATATATAGAAAAAATTAGCCGGGCATGGTGGCGCATGCCTGTAGTCCCAGGTACTCGGGAGGCTGAGACAGGAGGATCACTTGAGCTCAGGAGTTTGAGGTTGCTGTGAGCTAGGCTGACGCCACGGCACTCACTCTAGCCTGGGCAACAGAGTGAGACTCTGTCTCAAAAAAAAAAAAAAAAAAACGTCCCATAAACACTGAAGTACACTGAAATTATAAAATTACCTTGTAAAATAAAATTATAAATATTTAAAATTTTAGCACATTTTATGTAAATATTTCTCCCCTAAGAAATATATTGTCTTTAAGGTCTTTAAGTCTTCCTTTCCTTACTATGGTATCTTGCCCTGTTGAACTACCCTTTGACTTATCTCCCATCAGTCCTTTCCTTCCCTTCCCACCATGACTACAGGTGTCAATTACATGCCAAACCTCTACATACATCCTACAGATGGCCAGCAAAGTTTCCCAAAACACTCTTCTGTTCATATCACCCGCCTAAAAATCTTCACTAATCATCCCCTTGATAAGGTAACTCCTAACTCCTCTAATATGCATGGGACTCTAGAATCTGACTCTGCCAGTCTTACCTGCCACTCCTCCTCTAATCCAAACCTCTACTGTAAGCCTCCTAAAGTTACCTAGTACTTACACATCCTTTGTGCATTTACTCATGGTGTTCTAATCTGAAATGTTCTTCCTGTTTGTTATCTTAAATCTATGTATTATTATCCAAGACCCAGGTCACATCTTATCTCTACAGGAAACTCACCAAACTGAGAATAATCTCAGCCAGTTTTAATGTTCTAAATTCTGTCTATATAATTCATTGAAAATTTACCATTTGTTGTTTCTTAGGTATCTATTATGGAGATTCCCTAGTTCTAAACTAAACTAAAAGCTCCTGGAGGGTAGAAGAGTTATGTTTTACATATATATCATATTCTAGAACAGTCTAGCATATGTTGTATGTCCATTATATTATAACCTGAGTACCATAAAATATGTTGTGAAGTTCCCTAAGCAGATTTCCATGTTCCTTCTAAGTGTGTACACAAGGGGGCACAATATAAACACTTTTTAGCCTACAACTTTCATTTATACACTTACTGAAATAGAGGCAAGAAAAAATAACCAAGTCTCTTTGTTTTTTTAAGTAAACTTAAGTAATAAATGACTATTTTACTGAATTTGCTTAAAAATTTAGAGCTTCTGGGTTGTTTGGTTTTAGACTTTCCACATTCTGATGTTTGATATCAGGTAAGTATTAAAATTATATTAGGGATGTACTCTTCAATCAAGAGGCAATTAAATTTGTTCGAAGAGAAAAATCACTAAATATTAATATCAAATAATCCTTTCTTATAGGCTTTATTCTAATAGTGCAGTACTTGTACTTAACAATACTTGCACATTCATCTTTACTACTTTTCATCTCAAGTGAGAAATGTTCTCAGATAGTATGTAGGAATAAAATGAAATTAAATTCACAACAACAAAAAGCACAATATAGACCTCATTTGGATGCTGACTTGAAACAAATAACTATAAAAGGACTTTTTTTTAAACAATTAGGGAAATCTGAATATGGATCAGAAATTAGATGACACCAAAGAATTACTGTTTTGTTATGTGGGATATGGCATTATAGTTATACAAGAAAATGTATATATTTTTAGAGATGCACACTGATATCAGTATATATCAGTGAAATAAAATAAGGACTATGATTTTCAAAGAGGGTGGTGGGAGGGAATAAAGGGAGGAAAACAAAATGAATGAATAAAGCTAATGTGGCAAAATAATGTTGAAATGATTGAAATCACTGTTGAGTCTGAGTGATGGGTTGTGTTTATCATACAATTCTATGTATGCTTGAAATTTTTCATGGTTAACATTCTTTTAAATTAAAAAACGAAACTGAACTTGTAATATAAGTTAGCAGTAAAAATCAAATTTTATACTAGTATCATACTCTTTGCTGTTCAAATAATAAGTAACACAGTGATTAATACATTGCAACAGTTTATAAAGTACTAACAATGTCAGAAGTGCCATCCTTTCAAGAGTTAGAAAAACTGGGCAAAGACAACATCTATTTTGCTTATCACCATACTATTTTGCTTAATTTAGCAAAGTAAAGGCATATGGCATAGGCTCAATAAATATTTTCAAAGTGAATAAATTATAAGTTTAGATGAAATATGCTGATATATTGAGGATATTACGTGAACACAGATATTAACTAATTCACTACTGTAGAGCCCTGACTATACTAAATGGTATTACATTAAATTGAACTATATCAATTGCGGGGCCATGATCAAAACCAGGGACAGTCTCATGAAGCTGCTCCTATAGAACATAGCTAGTTTTTTTGAACCAGAAATTTAGAAATTCACCCAAAAACACCAGTACAAGCATTTGCTGGTTTTAAATAGCAAACTCAAGATATAAAATGTATCATTTTCATGTTTATTTGCGTTTTCCTTCAGTCATTTTGCATACCACTTTGACTTCTATGGAATATGCACTATTAGAATAAAGCCTAGGCCGGGTGTGGTAGCTCACACCTGTAATCCTAGCACTCTGGGAGGCTCAGGCAGGAGGATAGCTCACGGTCAGGAGTTCGAGACCACCCTGAGCAAGAGCAAGACCCCGTCTTTACTAAAAATAGAAAGAAATTAGCTGGACAACTAGAAATATATAGAAAAAATTAGCCGGGCATGGTGGCACATGCCTATAGTCCCAGCTACTCAGGAGGCTGAGGCAGAAGGATTGCTTGAGCCCAGGAGTTTGAGGTTGCTGTGAGCTAGGCTGACACCATGGCACTCTGGCCCGGGGAATAGAGTGACACTCTATCTCAAAAAAAAAAAAAAAAAAGAATAAAGCCTATAAGAAAGGATTATTTGACATTAAGAAGATTTAGTGATTTTTCTCTTTGAACAAATTTAATTGCCTCTTGATTGAAGAGCATATCCCTAATATAATTTTAATACCCACCTGATATCAAACATCAGAATGTGGAAAGTCTAAAACGTTAACCCAGAAGCTCTAAAATTTTAAGCAAATTCAGTAAAATAGTCATTTATTACTTAAGTCAACTTAAAAAAACAGAGACTTGGTTGTTTTGATGCTAAAATTCTGAATTGTTTTCTCTCATGTATAATGGAACTTTTCCCTCCCATACTTCTTCAAAAGTAAAACTGACATTGTACAAATTGATACCAATCTTGCTATTTTAGTTATAGGCCATGGAAAGTCTGGTTAACTTTTCTACTATTTTAGTCAAATAATGTACTGTATGAGAATAAAAGTGAATATGTCCAAGTGAAAATCTGTGCAGAATAAAAATCTGTGTCCTGTTCCAAGCAGTAAGAGTCAAACTGAAATTAAAGAGTATCTTAAGTAAAATCCACAAACCTTCAGCAATCATGTCTTCCATCTCTGTGTCAGAAGAATTATCAGCATGCTTTGTATTATTCTGTAGCTCTGGCTGAACGCACACTGAATTTATCACCTGATTATCCAAAAGAGGCCTTTTTTTCACCGGCTGTTCTATTAGCAAAGATGAACGACTCACCTTTAAAAAGGAGAGAGAATAAAACGAAATAATCTCTAAAAAGACATTCAGAAATAACTTAGTTTAAAAAAAACCTCTTGACATGAATGCTATCTGTGATAATTTATTTGTTCAACTGATCAGATCCATTCATTACATATTTTATTCCTTGAGAAAAGGTTAGGCAGTCTGGACATAAAATCTTTATTTCTCGTCACCAGCAGTATGACTGCTTCACCACTGTCTGTCAAATAAAACCCAGTTTCTGAGTTTAGGCAAGTAGTTTAAAAAAAAGTCTTAAAATTCACCAATTCCTTACATTCAAAATTAATACTAATCATCAAGTTATCCTGCACTATAACTATCTTAGTAGCTCAGCAACATTGAAAAACAAAGGCAATAACAATCAGTATATTTAGAAGTTGGGTTTTCTTTTTTTTTAACTTTAAAAAATTCTACTTTATTAAGCAAGTTCTCAAGTTCCATGTGCTAATTTTTTTCCTTTGAAAATTTCAGTATTTTCCATATGAATGCAACACAAATAAAAGATCAGCAATAAATTTTGATTAGCCAGTATCCTCAATTAATGAGTTCTTTTCTATAATAACTTTTAAGATTTATTTTTGGTGCACAAAGCCTTTTATTTGCAGGATTAATGATCACAACAGATCACTACTGTATATATTTTATCTATAGGGAAACTAATGTTCAAAGTGTTTAGGTGATTTCTTTACAAAAACAGCATCAGGACTAGAACTCAAGTCTCCTGACTCCTCCTTTAGCAATTTAGTCTACTATAATCACAAAAGAAATAGAAAATTCTCAAACATTAACAACAAAACATTCACTTACATTCAGTATACTTGGTCAAGTCATGAATACTACTTACCTTAGAAATATTTTCAGCTAAAACAATTTAAACCAAAAATATTTACTTAATCACTAGCAAGCCCTCAGAATAAGATGACTAGAACATCTTATTCCTCAAGAATGCTGGTTAAGTCTCGAATTTCTGCCACATATAGGGAATAACAGCTTATCGGAAGCTTCGACATTTTAACCTTAAGAATATAATCACCCACAAACTTTTTAATCTTGTTCATTTCAGTTAGACATTTAATATGCTTCAAGTAAAACTTATGAAAGTTATTGCTTAAAAAAAACTGTAACATTCAATGCTGGTACGGCATATACTTCTGGGGGATGAATAAATTTAAATCATCTTTTCAAAAAACAGTTCGGCAATATACATCAAGAATCTTATGAATATACATGTGATATCATAACTCTACTTCTAAGAATTCATGCTAAGAAACTGATTTAAAATGTGGATGATTTATATATAAAGATATTCCTTTCAGAACTATCTGAATAGTGAAAAAATGGAAACCTAAATGTCCAACATTAATGGAAGGATTACATAAATTACGAATGTTCATAAAGTGGAATATTATGTAACCTTTCCAAATGTTTCCAAAGTACTATTAATGATATGGGAAAATAAATGCTCAAATTTATTAAGTGAAAGAAGCAGAACTATAAATATAATGATAATCTTGATTATATGAAAAATATATATAAACATACACATTATGGTATTAATAGGGATTATTTACTCTATACATTTTCCAAATTCTCAATCTAGAACATGTATTACTTTTGTAGTCTGAAAAAACCAAAGTTATGGTTGTCACTAGTGATAACAGATAATAATAGCTATGGCTATTAAGGGCCAGGCATTACACATTATATTCATAAATTATACACATTTAATTCTCTCAATAACGCTAAGAGGCAAAGTATCATCTCCATCTGCCAGATGAGCAAAATGAAGATCAGAAAGGTTGAATATGACAAAGGTTACACAGTCAGTATGTGGCAGATAGGGGAAAAACACTGTTCCTAAATTTCAGCCTTCAATCAGATTTTTAGAATGCTTTAAAACGTTCAGCTCAAAATGAAGGTGTTCTATCACTACAAGTCTTATGATTTGAGACTAGATGTACATAATTTATATGCTAATATTTAGAGATAAACATTTTTTCTTAGAAAATAAATCGAAGATAGGTAGACATAAAAATATAAAATATTTTTGAAGGCCTTTGAATTTTCAGATTCATGGGTAAAAATCTTGCATTGTGATAGTTGGCTACCCAATCAATTGCCTTTGTGTTCAGTTTCTTGTGGGTGCGTGTTAAAGCTGGATTTCCTATAGGAATTCTGAAATTATGTACAGCTAAGTCTCAAATTGTAAGATTTACAGTGATGGAACACCTGCATTTTGAGCTGAATGTTTTAAAGCACTTTTAATATCTGATTGAAAGCTGAAATTTAGGAATAATGAGAAAATCTGTTTGCTAATTTTAAACCATCATTTGAGTAACTTTACTTGTATTAGGTCATTGGGAAGTTAATATTTTCTGCACTCAAGTTATAGCTCACAAAGTATCACATACTTTGAAACACTATTTTTAAAATAACACTTTAGGTGTCATTTCAGTTCCCCTGCAAAGAAAAAATAATAGAAAAGTTTATTTCATTGGAGTAAACTTCCAATTACCTTTCTCTAAAAATTATAAAATTGATACCTCTATATCCTGAAAATTTTTTCACTTTTTCCTTAGTTTATATCTCTAAATAACTAGCATAAAATTCTAGATAAAGATTGACAACTTTTTGAAATAAAATTGTAAGATTTTTACTAGAGAACAATAAAAGACAACTTTAGAAATAATGTTACGTGAATAAACAGACACACACACACAAATATGCTTGCTACTTACAGGAAATGGCTCCAATCCCTCCTGAATCACAAAGCCTTCAATAACATGTGTCAAGATCTGTGGTTTAACAATAGCCTGTGGAGGTTTGTTTTCTATGTTGAGAGTGCTACCATGCATAGACGTACTATTACTCCTTGTGGTAGCAGCTGGGATTAAGAGTGGAGGTGGAGGAACAGAAACATGTGAGGGATCTGATGGAGACTTAATTACTGAAGCACTGACTGATGCCACAGCAGGTAATTCCACTTGCTCTGAAAAAAAAAATAATAATAATTTTAAAATTTTTAGCAGTTTGCCCAGGCAAAAATGAAAGAGGATAACACTAATAACAGTTAATATCTGGTTCTTTCCAAAAAAACTGTTTTAAGAACTTTATATTCACTATCTCATTTAATCTGCAACATAACCTTCTGAGGTAGAAAATATTATTATCCTTATTTTATGCAAGAGAGTAACTTGCTCAAACCTAGGTTTAAAAAACTATCCCATAAGACATGAAAATGTTGCAGAATATCAACTTACAGATAATTACTAAAACTGGTGCTTAAGTTTTTTCATTTTAAGCTACACAGCCATTAAATTCCCTATATTCCTGTTTATATATTCCAAATGATATGGGCAGAGTGGGGGAGTACTTTGAAAGTACATTTAAATGAAACAAGGTCATGAGATCCACAGAATAAGCAGGAATTTTAATGAGTTACACTATCACCCTTAACTTAAAGGACGAAAACTACCTCCATATCCTCACACAAATTTTTTTTAAAACTCTTCAGTGGCACTGTATATGTCAATTTTGAAGAACACTGTAGCAAATGCAAAACGTTGGGCTGGAACACTGTGATTCCTCCGCTTCCCACTCTAAAGACCACAATAAGATAGATCCAGCAGCCTATAATGGGGACTTTTCCTACCCATTCAGTAGCACCAACCCTTTACTAAAGTGGAAAGATAGAACCAGCTGATATCTAGGAACTTCAGTGAGTACAGATATCTATCAGAGCAGGGGAAAAAAAGAGCATGCAACCTGAATGTTTATAGCAGCACAATTCACAATCGCAACCCAATGTGGAAACAACCCAAATGCCCATCAATTCATGAATGGATTAGCAAAATGTGGTATATGTATACCATGGAATATTACTCAACTATTAGAAATAATGGCGATATGGCATCTCTTTGGTTCTCCTGGAGAGAGCTGGAACCCATTCTAATAAGTGAAGTATCCCAAGAATGGAAAAATAAGCACCACATGTACTCACCAGCAAACTGGTTTCCCTGAGTGCACATTTGGGAATAACACCAATTGGGTATTGGACAGAGGTCGGGGCTGAGTGGAAGGGATGGGTGTATACCTACTTGATGAGTGCGATGCGCACTGCCTGGGGAATGGACACGCTTGAAGTTCTGACTGGGGGGGATGGGGTGGGGGGAGGGGATGGGTGCACACCTGCATGATGAGTGTGATGTGCACTGTCTAGGGAATGGACACAATTGAAGCTCAGACTTGGGGGGATGGGGAGGCATGGGCAATATATATAGCCTGAACTTTTGTACCCCCATAATGAGCTGAAAAACAAAACAAAAACAAAAGAGCATGCATATAAAGATAATAATACTGAGCACTCATATACTGGTACTATGTTCAATGCTTTACATGGTATAACTCATATTAATCCTTACAACTATCCTAAGGGTACATACTGTTGTTATCTTAATTTTAAAGATGAGGAAACCAAGACAGAGAGATTAAGTAATTTGCCTTAAGGGCACACAGCAAATAAGTAGTGGAGCTGGGATACTAACCCAGTCAGTTTGGTTCAGGAGACCATGCTCTTAATTGTTATGTTAACTCTTCTCCACCATCAGTATGAAAAGGATTGACATCACCTATTAAAGATGCTCAAAATATAACCCAGCTAAGGAGAGAAGAAAGAATAGGAATCTGTAAAGAGTAGAAAACTCAGCTAATAAAATAGTGTAGTAATCATCTGTATAGTCTCAGAAATGGAAACACTAACAGTTTATCATTAGTAACTCCAATATGACTCCTATTATTATGTAAGCTTGCACAGCACTATTATAGCCATAAATTAACCTAATTCCACCAGATAATCCACCATAATAAACTGTATGGGAACATCTGTTTAAAGTCACACAATCTATAAACAAAAAAAGAAAATAAAAATGCTAATTTGCTGATTTCTGGGAACAAATTAACAACTGGACACATATGTTATCAAACTGAGAAATTCCACAAAAATCCTATCCTACATACCAAATCTTCACATATATTTCTAGGAGACAAAGCATAAAAGATATAAAATTCTGAAGTGGAATTGAAAGGCATTTTTCTGTTGGAAGAAAAAATAAATCTGTGGGGAACTGAAACATAAAATAAAATTTTAATGTCCCTTACAAATTTAGAGATATTTTGTTACTTTAGAAATATAAAGCTGCAAAAAAAAAAAAAAAAAAAGGAAATATAAAGCTGCATTAGGTATAATTCGGTTTGCTCAAGGAATACTACTTGGTTTATGTTTTAATTAATTTCTACCTAGATCATACATATTAATACAATGTACCAATCTTATACAGTCCTAAATTTTGTTAAAAATAGAACTGTAGGGCCAGGCACTCATGCCTGTAATCCCAGCACTTTGGGAGGGTGAGGAAGGAGGATCGCTTGAGGCCAGGAGTTTGATACCAGCCTCAGCAACACAGTAAGATCCCATTTCCCATTTCAAAAAAAAAAAAAAATCAGCCAGGCATGGTGGCACGTGCCTATAATCCTAGCTACTTGGAAAGCTGAAGCAGGAAGATCTCTTGAGCCTAGCAATTGAAGGTTATAGAGATTTATAATCACACCACTGGACTCCAGCCTGGGTGACAGAGCGAGACCCTGCCTCAAAAAAAAAAAAATAGAACTGTAAACTACTGACTTTTTGAAGAGGTTAGTAGCTATTATTTGCTAGTTTATAAACTGCTAAAATTGAAAACATGAGAAACACTGGTATATTATAGTAGAACTGAAATACAATTATCATACCCTCTAGATTTAAGATACGCATGAGAGAAAAGCTAAGTTAACTGAAAGGACTCTGTCACAGATTACTGTCTCATTTTCTGAGCAAGAGCTGTGAACTTTTTCTACATTTTTGTACAGATGCTAATTTTACTTTTAAAGAACTTTTACAGATTTATAAAAACTGAATCCTAGATGGAAACAATTCTTATTTTTTGCAAGTTAGTTTATTTCATGGTTTGATGAAAGTTATTCTAAAAATCCACCTGTGCTCTTTTCCCCCACTCATATACTACAGAGGAGTGATAAATATGAAGTAAATTATGGGAAGATTCAAAAGTCGACATGGTAGTTAGACAATTTAGCCAGAGAGATGGGCCTGACAGGACCTCAGACTATATTTCTGAGGAAAACATGCAAAGATATTCTTGTGTTCCAATATTTCAAAAATGTTTAAATTTCCTTTGAATACCATCAGTAATGTTTATTTTGTAATTAAATCAGTCACAATGCAAGTTTAGTATTCAATAAAACTTATATTTCTGCCTTTAAATTTAAACTCCAAGAATTCTGCAGCAATCAACATAAATCCATTTTCGGTATAAAGAAATCACAAAGATTTAATACTATAGTTAGACTTTCTTAAATCTATCTTTTGAGGTATTATTTTGAGTAAACAAAGGCAGTAATATAAAACTTGTCTTAAATTTTTTTTTGAGATAGGGTCTTGCTCTCTTGCCTAAGCTAGAGTGCAGTGGCATCATCATAGCTCACTACAACCTCAAACTCATGGGCTCAAGCGATCCTCCTACCTCAGACTTCCAAGTGGGTGTAAGTACAGGAGCATACCATCACATCCAGCTAATTTTTTTTATATTTTGTAGAGATAAGATCTCACTATGTTGCTCAGGCTGATCTTGAACTCCTTACCTCAGGCGATTCTCCTGTCTCAGTGCAGCTTCCCACTGCACCCAGTCTGAAATCTTATATATAATTTTGTTGGCTAAACATTTTCTATTACTCAGAAGGGGGAAAAGCTAAAGGAAATTAATTTTCCCCTTCTATGCTTTCCAGAAATTCACATTAGTAGTGAAGTAATAAAAGCTTGAGAGAAGGGAAGGGAAGGGGATGCAGCATACTGAAGAAAACAAACAAGGGTTGCTTTAGTGGCAGAGTCAGTGTTCCATTACAATTTGTTTCCATACCATTACAGTAATCCTTCTTAACTGAAAACGATCATGAGAGCCATTAGATATTCAACAGAACAGAATATTTAAAACAAGTCCTGAACCAAGAATTAGTATTATTTAGATTAAGGGTCAGTAAACTTTCTGAAAAAGGCCCTATGGTCTCTGCAACTAAGCAACTTTGTGGTTACTAACACAAAAGCAGCTACAGATAATATCTAAACAAATAAACATGGCTATGTTCCACAGAACTTTATTTATATGGATGACGAAATTTGAGTTTTACATAATTTTAATGATATAAGCTATTCTTCTTTTCATTTTTTTCCACCATTCAAAAATTTTTAAATGATCCTTAGCTGGGACTATACAAAAATAAACAGCAGGAAACAACTGAACAGCAAACAGTAGTTTGCCAACCCTGATCTTAAATAAAATATTCATAAATTTTAATAACATGGAATATATCTTTTTTAGGACATAGGCAGTGGGCTACAGGTTATACTAATGTCTTAGTAAAATACCTAGGGTACACAGTAACTTTGATATTATGAGGAGGAGCTTACAGGCAATTTACTTGAACTTATAAGTAGCATTCTGTCTCAGCCTCCCAAGTAGCTGGGACAACAGGCGCATGTCACTATACATGGCTAATTTTTCTATTTTTTGTAAAGACAGAGTCTTGCTCTTGCTCAGGCTGGTCTTGAACTCCTGGCGTCAAGTAATCCTCTTGCTTCGGCCTCCCAAAGTGCTAGGATTACAGGCATGAGCCACAAAGCTTGGACCATTTATTTTAATTTTTAAGATAGAAATAGCTGAACACATGATCTAAATGGGCATATGAAACACATCTGTACAAATCACTAAAAATTAGAAGACTGAAATGTTAAGTTTTTCATTTGGGTGGTACTGAACAATCTATAAACTACTGACTCCCTGCTATTAAAAAATTTTCTAAGAAGACAATAGTTCTTATTTACTCTTTAAGAAACTAATTGTTCCTCATCAAAAAAAAAAACAAAAAACCTTGAACTCTATCTTTTGCTGCAATTGTAATAACTACAATAACAAATCAGTTTAATGTGTTCTCTGGTAAAAAAAAAAAAAATAAACTTTCCCCATCACCAACATGTATCAAATGGAACAATTCTCCCACATTTTGCTATTACCTCACCTAACAAAGGATGTTCAGAAGTCAAATCTTCTCCTCTCCCCACAGTTATAGCTGCTGGAGACAAAGTGGGTGGTGGTGGAGTTCTATCCATCCGGACACATTCATCTGACTCTTCTGGCATTTCTTCTTCACACACATCTTCTACTTGATAAACCTGCAATGACAAACCACGTTGCCTTAATGTTTCCAAAAATACATTGAATGAGGTGTTCTTAGCTTAATTTAAAAAAATTAAACCCTAAGTGTATTACATTTAAAAACAAGGCAAAATGACTATTCTGAAAAGTTGAAAGTAAAACTTTAAAATTGCTCAAATGAAGTTTTTCATAATACTTGATAATATTTCACTGAAAGCAATCTGCGGATCAGTATCTAGGCCAAGCTGTGGATCAGTATCTAGGCCAAAAATCATTAAGGTTTCCAAAAGGATGATAGTCAAGTCTGGACATATTTTTAATTTTGAGAATTAAAAAAAAAAGTTTTAATTTGACACAATCAAATAACTATCTCAAGAATTATAGAATTGTTTTTCTTAACTTCTAATTGTCATAAACCAAAATATATACTAATATTTTTCACAGGCACACTAAGTAAATCTCCAAAATGACACATATTATATATATCAAGACATGTACTGCCAAGAGGACTATATCCCTGGCTCTTCTTTATTATTATTATGTGAATTAAATTATGAAAGGTAATATCTAAAAATCTGTAAAAAAGGTATACAATTATATCTCTTCTTTCCTTTTGCCTTACTCAAGAATCTAATGAATCTTAATAAGCCAATATGTAAACAGAAAATACTGCTCTTTAAAATACAGATACACACACATACACACACATACACACATACACACACCCTAAGCCATTTGACATAATATTTTTCATCTCTTTAGTATTGTTCCATACTTATGAGGGAAAGTTTTTGAGTCTTTAACTTAACCACTTTGTTATCCGATTGTAAAGATTATACTTAAGGAAGATGGAATAAAATGTACTCTAAGAAGGAGTTATATAACTATAAGTAACTTATTCCTAATGTTTCTTTAACCTTAAGGCTTAGTTTTCAAAGTGCACTTCTAGAGCTTGACACAGCTATTTTAATCTGTCATCATTTATCACTTTCTTAACCATTATTTATGAAAGATGATAGGTTACTAAAAACAAAGCCACAAGACAGCTCATCTCCATTCTTTTATGTACAAAGCTTATTACTTAAATTTATAAAGATTAATTTTTTAAGTTACTTAAACAAAATGATTAAAATTCCAGTAAATGTTAACGAACAAAAAAACCTTTCAATATTCACAAAAAAACTTTCAGTGATCTAATGTTGTATGTATTTTTTAATCAAACTATTTAAAAAGTTTGATGATTTGAATATAAAATTGGCCAGGCACAGTGGCTCGTGTAATTCTAGCACTTTGGGAAGCTGAGGCAGGAGGATTGCTTGATGCCAGGAGTTCGAGACCAGCCTGAGCAACATAGTAAGATCCCGTCTCTACAAAAAATAGAAAAATTAGCCAGGCATGGTGGTGCACACCTGTAGTTCCAGCAATTGGGAGGTTGAGGCAAGAGGATTACTTGAACCTAGAAGTTGGAGGTTGCAGTGAGCTATGATGATGCCACTGCACTCTAGCCTGGGCAATAGAGCAAGACTCTTATCTCAATTTTTTATATATATATATATATATATATATATATATATAAAATCAAGGTATCTGAAACCTGCATAAACCATGTGTTATAAAAGAGACTATGAAGTTCATCTATAAAGGTATATCTAGCAACAGGTGACAGTTAAAAATAAATAAATAAATAAAAATCTTTGCAAGCCTCTATTAAGAATAAAACATCGGATTATTTTCTACCTGCTATAAAACTTAAAAATCCTACTGTTAACTGATAATTTTATGTCAAACATAATATCCAGAATTCAGATCCAAATCAGCTACTAAGCAGGCAAAATATTTAAGTTATTTGCTCGCAACCCTGCATCTGGAAACTAGTTTCACCAAGAGAGATTTCTTTGCCTCATGCCTGGATCTCAAAAGCTAAGGCAGTTGTTTGTTATTGTATAATGTAACAATTACAGTTGCTAGGATCTGTTCATGGTAACAATTTTTAAAATGTTTCCCAATATAGGGAAAATTACCCCCCAAAATTCTGCAGGGTTAAGAAAAAAAAACCTAGTGCCCAGGGACATCTGCTGCAGTGGCGATTATTTTAGTTTGCCTGGGTGGTGGGGATGTTAATTCAGAGGTAATTAAACAAGTATGGTTTTATCAACCAGTTCAATTTTATCTATGTAGCATTCCTTTAGTAGATGTTACTTTTCTTTCAAAGAACAGTATCTTTTCTTAAAATGCTGAAACTATCTTTAATCTTATTGCTGTCACATGTTATTCAAACATCTGCTACAGTATCTTTTAAGGAATCAAAGGTTAATCAGGCATAGAATTCTGATTTTTAAAAAAGAATGAAAGAGTTCAAAGGATGGAAAGAGCCATAACACAAACAGCATATTGTGAAATAATCCCTCAACAAATATTATAAAATACTTCTCATTCTTCATACTTAAGGGTAACTAGACATACGTCCAAATCTCTCATGTAAAGGCAAAAATAAGTTAATGAATAAAAGAAGAAGACAAAAACAAATCTGTCCCACACATCTGGCATGATCCACATTTAAAAAAATCTAAATGCAACAACTAAAATGTTGAGAGGAAAAAAGCAAAGAAGTAGAGATTACGCTCACAAGATCATTAGGAAACTGTACATCACAATTACTGTTCAGCTCATAGCTATAACTATTCTAAAAATAGCAAAGACTGCCCAACTTACCTCAATAAAGTCCATTATTCCCATGTCTCCCTTTCCTAAATAAACTGAGGAACATTTGTTTATTAGTTCTAAATTATCTACCCTCAATGTATCTTATTTATACCCAAATGTCAATTTAAAAACCTTTTAATTCTTTGGAAAATATATCTTTTTAAAAAATACTGATTTTACTTTAATAATCACCTTTATCTTTCAAAATTTCACATCTCTCTACTTTTAAATATTTGAAACAACCAGGAAAATATAATTTGTGAAGAAATGTTTTTCTTCATATTTGGTCAAAGATAATAAAAGAAAATATAGCAGTTTAATAATTAGAGCTGTATTACTCAAAGAAAGGTAGAAGTTTTTTTTAAAAAGGTAACATGGGAACATCTACAGCAAGCATAATGATCGTATCAGTGACAGCAGAGAAAGTTATTAATTTCATTTTTTTAAAGACATCCAAAAATGATATAACATGAACTTTTTTAAAATTGAAAAAGGGATCAAGGCAAGAAGCAACGAAATAAGATGTTAAATATTTTTAGCTTTAATTTAGTTTTTTTAAAGTGTTATATTTTTGATACTTCTATCCCAAATATGTTCCTCCAAAATTCCCCCGAACAAAAACAATTAGGAAAAATACAAAGATTACATAGAAGTTTTATTTTTTACTTGCCAAAAACCAAATCACTGAACTAGATACTGAGAAAATAAATTTGATTTCTCTGAAGGTACTGTAGACTTCTTAAACTGTGTTTGTGTTATAATAGCCATTATAAACTCTTAAAAAATCTACTAAAAAAGAAAATACAGAAACATAACTGAATGACAAACTTAATTCTAGATGTCCACTGTTGTTTTATGTTATGTTTTTAATAAAAATGAATAGGAAGTGGAATTCAATCTCTTTATGCCTATTACGATCAATCAGAATGACAAAAATAAAAAAAAAAAACTTGCATCTTGAGAACCAAAATGTTTCCCATTAAAGAACAGACTTTGAAACTTGTTTCTTTTCTGAGCTAATGTTTATCAGTCTTTAAGTTATAAAATCTTTGCAATGAAGTCTGATATAAAACCTCCCCACAGGAAGATTCCTCTCCTCAGTTAGAAATTAGTTATGAATTTGATCATTCAGACTAAACATTAGGAGACCTTATTTCAATTTTATTCTAAGTTACTTTATAACTTTTATAAAGTCTTTTAGAGAACATTTAAAGAAAAATATTTTTCAAGATAATTTTCCTTTCTAGGCAACACGTAACCACTTTTTAGAGGTTTATTCTTAAAAATTTCACTACAATCTCAAACATTCAGAACATTTATTCCTCTCAATGGATTTTTTCATCCTCACTATTAAATTCATCCACTGAGACTTTTGAGCTTTTTAAATGAGAAATATTTTAAGTATTAATATATATGTTCCCTTGGTAGAAATAAAAAATCATAAGTTTAATAATTCTGAAATGGTCTACAGTTAATTATTTTTGCAAAGTTAGACTCTTCCGCAAAATAAAAATTTATAAAATTAAATTTTATTTATAAAATCTAATTTAATTTACAAAATTTAATTTGATTTACAAAATTTTAATTACAAAATACAATTTTACCAGAATCATACAAGCATACCCCTCCACCTTGAAACAAAAGCCCCTAAAGGCCCAGGCCTTCAGAATGCATACAACCAAAAAGGTAAGGCTAGATAAACCATACGTTTAAGAACATACAAGCCAACAGAAGGGATCTATGAAGGATAATCACCTTAAGAGAAAAAACTTTGTGCAGATGACACTGGTTCAAATGCATTCCCTTGGGGAAAAAAAATCAACTCTGTAAAGATAGCAGATGGATTTGTTTAAATAGTAATAAAATTAACGAGGGACTTTAATAACCATCACAAATTATCAAGCATGCAACCATACTAAGCAAACAATGGCATTTTTTTTTTTTTCCCACACATCATGTTTGTCAGAATACTGACATGTGGAAATTTCAAACTTTTTAAATTCATAGGCATTTAGATGTAGCAATATAACAGTGTGGCAGAAAACAGTTTGTACTTTCAGTTCAGCAAGAAAGTCAAAGAGCTTCCAAGGGCTTACCACTGGTGGATCAACAGGTGCTGGTGGTTGTACTTGCAGGTTTACCGCAACAGTCTGTGGAGGAGGAAGAGTCTGAAATGGCAACTGGACCAAAGCTTCTGCAGCTGGAAGCTCCTCTTCCGACACCAAAGCATTCTGCACCAAAACCTGGCCCGGGGATAGAATTTCAGGCTGCACTTGTAAAGACTGCATAGACTGCAAGGGCAGTGGTGGAATCTGAGCTGGAGGAGATGCCGAAATCTGTGGAGGGGTTGCAATTGGGATTGGAGAGGACTGCAGGGTTGAATATTGCTGGTGTGACGTTGGAGACACAATTTGCTGACTTGGGGACACCAAGGCTGACTGCTGAACTGGGCCAATGTGTACAACAGGGGAAGCTGGAAGTGGAAGATGGGATGGAAGATTCAGCTGTGCTGTAGGTTGCACCTGATTAGCAGCGGATGGCTGCAAATTTGGCCCTGGCTGGAGAGCTGATGACACAAGAGGGTGTGGCTGAATAAGTGCTTGTGGATGAATAATTATAGTAGGAGACTGACTGGGTGAATGAGGTGGTGGTGGAGACACCACTACAGACTGCTGTGCAGACTGTGACTGATTAGGGGACACTGTTAAAGGAGGGGGATGACTCTGAATTGGTGAACAATGCTGCGACGGGGCATTACTGGGAGCTGGAGGAAGGCCATGGTTTTGGAGTGGTATACAGTGCTGGGATGGGGGTGGATCTTGAGTTGGATTCTGAAGTGTTATTGGCTGAATTTGCTGTTGCTGCTGTTGTAATATCAGTTGATGATGGGAAACTTTGGGAGGTGGTGAATGAAGAGGAATCTGCTGATGTTTTATTAGAGAATGAGGCTGAATTGGAGAATATGAAGCTGTGAGAGAAAAAAATGACAATTAGTATCAATTTCAAAAATCTCATAGAAATTTTTAAATAAATCTAAAGGCGTAAAGTTTTCACATTAGAAGGTCATAATCATCAGAATTCTATTACAGGTGTTCCACACAGCATGATTTAAAAATTTAATGACAAACAAATTTTCCCTGGAAAACTGTAAAAATTTCCTAAAATAAGCTGCACTGTGATAAGTTCCAAAAATGCCTAAAACAATCAATTCATAAATCTGAATCTACACGATTTATTTTTACTACATTTTATAGATTACCAGAAAAGCTACATCAACTTTTAGCAAAATTTATACACTTGAATTTATTCTTTGGGGGAGAAGAGGAGTATCATCATTGAACAAGTTTAGTATATACAAAGATAACTTAGAAATCATAAAAATTCTATATTAAAATTCATAAAAGTCTCATCCTTTCTAATCTATGTCTAAACATGCTTCCAAACTAATAGTCAAGGTAATTACTTATAAAGCTTCCCGAATGAGTTTCCAAATTTTAGCTGAGATGAAGAGTCTGCATTATTTAATCCAAAGAGAAAATGTTTTATATAAAATTTAATTCAGTTGCAAAACACGTGTGACTCCTGTAGCACAGTTAAATAATCACTGTAACTAAGAATTAAAACTTAGGGGGCATCCCAAATCTAGGAATGCACTAGCTTTGCTTGAGAGAATGAGGCAATCAGAAGCCCATGCTATCTAAATAAAGGATCTTGTTTGCCCCTCTCCCCCACCAAAAAAAAACAAACAAAAAAAAACAAACCCTACAATAATTTATAAGTGACAGTGTCAGAGGAGACACTCACAACAGGGATAAATATATGAAAGAATTAGCATAATCGAGTTATAAGTAGCTCCATCGTTATGCCTCTTCTGCATACTGGTGCATGTGTTTACACAGAGGGAGATGCTGGTGAAACCTCCCTGTAAACAAGGATGGGAACTAAGTAGATAAGAAGATAAACTGAAATGACTGCTTAATATTTCTATCATGTAAAAATTATACACATTTAAAATAGCTCTAAAGACAGGGTAGAATTTTTTTCTGAATCTCAGAACGTTAAGATAAAGACTACCTAACAATCTTACATTTATTTTTATGTTCAGCCACATTTGTGACAACAGACTTATAAAAACCTCTAACATTTTTTTTTTTTTTTTTTTGAGACAGAGTCTCGCTCTGTTGCCCGGGCTAGAGTGAGTGCCATGGCATCAGCCTAGCTCACAGCAACCTCAAACTCCTGGGCTTAAGCGATCCTACTGCCTCAGCCTCCTGAGTAGCTGGGACTACAGGCATGTGCCACCATGCCCGGCTAATTTTTTTTCTATATATATTTTTAGTTGTCCATATAATTTCTTTCTATTTTTAGTAGAGACGGGGGTCTCGCTCTTGCTCAGGCTGGTCTCGAACTCCTGACCTCGAGCAATCCACCCGCCTCGGCCTCCCAGAGTGCTAGGATTACAGGCGTGAGCCACCATGCCCGGCCAAAACCTCTAACATTTTTTTAACATTTTTACATTCGGTTATTAATATTTTGGGGATCCTTTAAAGAAATTAACATCTGATTAATATCCCAAGAAAGAGGGTTCTAGAAGGTTCAATAGATCCACTAATTGTTAAAAAAAAGTGGAAATTAGGTCTGAAATTTCATCTAACAAAATAATTTTCACATGATAACTAGACTGGCAATTCAAACTAAGACTGAAAATTTTCTGTATCCCCCATAACAATAAGATGAAATAAAAAAAAAAATAATAAAAAAAAATAAAAATTAGGAAAAAAAATAAATAAATAAAAATAAAAATAAAAAAAAAGAAAGACTGAAAATTTTATGTCCACCCTTTATAACTGTATTGGTATAGACTAAGTTTTGGAGTATTCAAAAAAGTGAATTAACAAAATCTAGGATTTCTATAGAGTGTCTTTCTTCCAAGGGGCTGAAGGTGTTTTCGCGTCTCTCATTTGTATTCACAAAATACCTGTGGAGTAGGTGAGTATTTATTATTTCCCTCTTACAGATAAGAAAATAAAACTTTTGCAAGCATAACAGCAAAGGTCCACTTTAATTCAGTTTTTAAGTAAAGTTATAATTTAAATTTATCATAGTCTTGAAATATAATGGATACTATATATAATAGAATGACAATTCTTTCTGTGCACTAGCAAGTAAGCAACCCTTTTATATTCTAGAGTTCATAATTCAATAGATTAATAATCTATTCTTTCACCTAAATTAAATTTTTCTTGGATCAGAAATCAAAGTGAGTTACTTACTTTATAGTAGTCTATAAGTTCAACTGACAACACATATAATGATGAGGATATTTGAAACAATACCTCAGCACAAGAAAAGCCCTGGTGCTCTAGAGAATCATATCATGTTAGTTAATTTCTCTGATTTTTCATTATTATTATTTTAGAGATGGGGTCTCGCTCTGTTGCCCAAGCTGGAATGCAGTGGCATGATCATAGCTCACTGTAGCCTTGAACTCCTGGGCTCAAGTGATCCTCCTGCTTCAGCCTCCTAAGTGGCTGGGACTACAAGGGTGTGCCACTGGGCACAATTTCTCCGATTTTAATAAACATTTTATTATTTTCAGAGAGGCTTTATATTTGGAGAATTAATTATACATCTCACATATGTATAACTCTTTATTATTTATAGTAACATATTTCATTCAATAGTTACAACCATCACATTAGGTAGACAGGGTACTATACCAATCCAACATATTATAGATGAAGAAACTGAGTAGTTATGTGACTCGCCTGAAATCATTTGGCTATCAAGGACAGTATTGGGTCTAAAAGAAGCTATAATCCTGAGTCTAGGGCCCTCTTATAGACTGAATGTTTGTGCCTCCTCCCAAAATTCATATACTGAAGTTCTAACCCACAATGTGTCTGTGTTTGGAGATGGGACCTCTAAAGAAGTAATTAAGGTTAAATGAAGTTATAAGGTTGGGGCCCTGACATGATAAGATTTGTGTCCCTTTAAGAAGGGACATCAGAAAGCTTTTCCCCCTTCTCCACACACCCCATACACACTCAGAGTAAAGCCCACATAAGGATATCCGCAAGCCAGAAAGAGAGCCCTCACCAGAAACTGAACACTGCCAGACCTTGATCTTGGCCTTTCCAGCCTCCAGAACTGTGAGAAAATAAACTTCTGTTCTTTAAGCCACCCAGTCTATGGTATTTTATTATGGCACCCAGAGCAGACTAATTAATACAGGACCTTTTAACTACATACTGAATTAATGTCTGCAAGAAACAGTACATATTTTTTCCACTCAGAATGGTTTCATAAAATCTCTAAAAACCACTATTTAACAACTTCAGCTCTAATGCAGTTCAGAATTATTTCCAGACATTTGATTAAAGTTTGCCTTTGTGGAAACTCCACCTTCAAGGAGAAATGATAAAGAAAATCAAATTACTTTATCACCCTAAAAATGCATGTAAGGAAACAACAATAATCATGTCCATTATAATAATTATTAGACTATACTACATTAGAATACAAGTAGATTTTTTTTTTTTACATTTAAAATGACCTGAAGGGGACCCGGTGTGGTGGCTCATGCCTGTAATCCTAGCACTTTGGGAGGCCAAGGTGAGAATATCACCTGAGGCCAGGAGTTTGAGATCAGCCCGAGCAATATAGTGAGACTCCATCTCTACAAAAAATAGAAAAATTATCCGGGTGTAGTAGTGCACCCCTGTAGTCCCAGCTACTCAGGAGGCTGGGGCAGAAAGATAGCTTGAGCTCAGGAGTTTGAGGTTGCAGTGAGTTATGATGATGCCACTGTACTCTAGCCCAGGCATCAAAAATAAATAAATAAATAAATAAATAATAAAAATGACCTGAAGGAACATTTTTCTAATTGAGGAAAAGGACAAATTACCAATTTTAGAATCTCCCAAAATATCTTAGCTTCAGATTAACTTCCCACCAATAAAAGCAGAAAAACTAAAAATATGGCTGTGGCCTTGCTGGAAGATATATATTGCTCTGATTAACTGCAGTGTAAAAGCTTAACAAACATGTAACTTTGATCACTACAAAGGTTTATGTGGTTTAGGATGTTCTGTGTGGTTTTGTTTCTAATCAACAACACTATGGAAAACAGGGGTTTGAGTTATACATGTAAGATCTGAATTTGGAATTAAAATTGACCTGAGATCTTTGGTGGTTTTGGCTCACCAGTCTCCTCCATACATACATAAAATATTGGCCATCAGAGAAAGGCCAACTATGAGGATATTATCACACTATCAATGCAAGAGGGAAGAATAAATTGCAAATTAAAACCAGATATTGGGAGTTAAGGAGGACTGAAAATCCAAAAGATCTCCTTGTTTGAACTAACCCTGAAAGAGTTCCTAGCTTTCTTTGACAGTAACATTCTCTTTGGAAAGAAATTAACCTACCCTTCATTATAAGCTGTCAAAACTACTCACTAAAAATTGTTCCCTGAGCAGTCACTCCAAGCACAGTGGGTCACTGCTACTCCACACTAACTCTCTGTCAACACGGACCAGATGATGGTTTGAGCCTCACAGGACAGTGCAAAAACCCAGCTTTCAAGCCATACGGAGAGCAGAGCCTGGCACACAAATAGATGTTCATAAAAGAATTCATGTCTAACTACATTATGAAAAGATTAATTAATTTATATATTACATCAAAGCCTTTACTTAACTAAGATTCAGATGTAACAATTCTAAGCAGAGTGATACCTAATTAATGCCAATTAGAAAGGCTGTTATAATTTCCAAAATCCAAATGAAAAAAAAAACGAACTATTAATCCAACAAATATGTACTGCCCACCTAACGTAGGTAAGTACATATAAGGCACAACTTAGTACTGTCACAATACAAGGATGAAAAGGTGAATCTGAAAAAGGCCTAAAGAGTTAAGAAATGTAAAGTGCTAAAATAGTGCCTGACATATACAGAAGCACTCAATATTAATATCCTATCCTCAAGGAACTTACTTTTTAGTAAAGAAGCTAAGATCAATAAGTATATAAATAACTATAAAAGCAAAGGAACCATAATGGAGCATAAAATGCTACAGAAGTTCAGAATGAGGAAAAATTTCTAACTAGGGGAATCAGACAATGCCCAGATTTTGAAATTTGGTGATGTAAAGAATGTCGGCAATATTAACAGAGGAAATATGAAAAGTGAAATAGGTTTAAGCAGAATAAAGCAGGCTTCAGTACTGTAAAACAAATCTTTAAAAAGTAAAGCAGGCCAGGCACAGTGGCTCATGCCTATAATCCTAGCACTTTAGGAGGCTGAGGCGGGAGGATTGCTTGAGGCCAGGAGTTTGAGACCCCGTCTCTACACGCCTGTAGTCCCAGCTACTTGGGAGACTCAGGCAGCAAGATCACTTGACCCCAGGAATTTGAGGTTACAGTGAGCTATGATGACACCACTGCCCTCTAGTTCAGGCAACAGAGCGAGGCCCGGTCACAAAAAAAAAAGTAAAGCAGAGAATGAAATGACAGAAAGAAGATGCTTACCTGATGAGGTTGTTGGAATGAAGAAAGATTATTTTTTTAATGAAACACATGTGAGGTGTCTAGTCCAGTACATCACACACAAACACATGCTCAAATAAATAATAGTTACAGTGATATAAAAAATGCGGATATATTAAGAATAGGGAAGGCTGGTTCGAGTGCAGTGATGTTTACAACTAATTGATCACCACCAGTTACAGATTCCTTTGTTCCTTCTCCACTCCCACTGCTTCACCTGACTAGCCTTAAAAAATAAAAGAATAGGGGAGACCTAAGTATGTTTGAGAAGCTAAGGAAAGGATCTAGCATGAGAAGACAAAAGATGCTACAGTAACTATGTACTAAAGAAGGTCAGAAGCAGGAAGATGGGATCCTGTCAAAGATGGGATCAATGACATAGGCAAATGGTGCTGACGTTAAGAAGAAAGGAGGCAACTCTTTTTCTTATTAGAAGTGAAGAAAGCTCAATCTTGAGATTTTGAGATTAACAGAAGAGACAGTAAGAAAACTCACTCTGGATGGCCCCAACATTTTCAGTATAAGAATCATGAGGCAAGGTTATCTGTAGAAAGCAAAGGAAGCACAGGTGGAATTCAAAGCTGAATGAGAATGAAAATGACTTAGGTGATTCCCTGACATGATCCTTTCAGAAATGAAAAAAAGTAACGTGCTAAGGAAAATAACTGTGCATAATCCTTATTTTTCAAAGTGGCAAATTCCTCCCACTGGTGACAACTTTAAAGAAAACAATATACTGGCTTTCTTACAAGCTTTTAAAATTGTTCCACTAAAGCATATTAAATAAACTACAGGCAAATCTTTTTTTACAACTAAAAGGTTTTATCAATATAAGGAGAGACCAGCACATAATAACGATGTTAATCAAATGTCAATTGATTTAAAAAATCTATTTTATTATTATAATTTCTTTTAGCTGTTGGGCTTTTTAAATTTCTCTTTTTTTAAGCTACATATTAAGATGTTCTTTTTTTTTAACTTGTGAAATTCACATTTTAAAATGCTTTAAAAGTGTCCTTCTTGTTCAAGTAATGGACATGCTTTGTTTTTCTCTGTCTGCTAAGAATATGAATAATGCAACTATTTTCAACAAAAGTTTTATCCCACCTGGTGCTATTAACTGGTGAATACTTGATGTCCGGGTGACAGCTGTGCTTCGTGATTCCAGACTTGGACTTTCTCCTTTCTTATTACTTTCTGGAGAAGGATCTCGTTGGCTGATTTTAGAGCTGGTCACTGTTGTTTTGTTATGACAAATTGTCAACGACTGAGTTTGACTAGTGCTTTTTGGTGGACCATTCTGTGAGCTAGATAATACACCCAACTTCTGGCTGCGTAATGTTAAATTCTGAACCTAAGAACCACATAACAGAAAATAAGGATGAAAAGAGATGGTTTTAATTGATGTGGTAATTATTACCATTATGTCAATAGTGACAACACATTTAAATTATGTTTTTCATACAAAAAGCTCCACGCACTTGAAACAACTGATTAATCCTGAAGGAGAGTTATTAATCTAAGTAATCACATCTTAAATATTAAGTGGCAATTTTTTAAAAAGACAGTAAGGGAAAGAAAGCAAGGAAGGAAAGAGGAGAGGAAGAGAGAGGAACATGAAGATCTAAATGAAAACTATATATATAAAAGAGCAAATGAACTATGAATATGAAAAAATTATTCTGCAACATACTGTATTTAAAAGGTAATAGCTTTTAACTATAGAGATTATAAGGGTACACTAATCTTATAAGAAAATTAATTCACCAAATCATCTACCTTATTGTCATAATTATAAAAAGCATTTTCAAACAGGTCCTTTTTAAATTTAAATTTTGTTGTTGTTATTGGACACTCATTACCTTAGAAAACTAGATTTCATGAACTGAAAAGATTGTGCATAGCCCTAAAATGGGTTTGTGTGGTGGCTCCTCTCTATACCCAGGGCTATTCTAAACATACTGCCAGTTTGGATGGTGGCAAGGATTATCCCAATTACTCTCACCTGAAATTTGTAACATTTTCAAACAGAAAGGCAGAAAATGCTTCTCCAAAAAGCCTAACTTCTTGCCTATTTAGAATGCACCAAATACATTAATACTAGCACTGGCCCCGGGAGGGAAATTGAAGTAAAAGAGATTCCAAAGTGACAAAGTAAATGATATATTGCTGCTTTATAAATGTTCTTCAGTTTCACGTGTGTTCTGTCTCTACAACGGTAACTCATGCTCAAAGGCTATACTCTCTCTGTCCAAATGCCAAGTATAATTTTCAGCCAATAGCAAGTACTAAACAAATGTTTACTTCAGGCCAAAGTTTTAATCAGTTCTATTCTAAGCTACTGAAAGAATTTTCTAAGTGAGACCATATGAAGGTGACTTCCCTGATTTTTCTCAAATATTTCATATCAATGTAAATATAAATGGGCTAATAATCATTGTATTATTAAAGGTTAATGCAAAAACAAAATACACTAAAATCAAGATTTTTCAGATTGCCAAGGCTCTCCACAATCTAGGCCCAAACCACTTTGAACTCCACTTTCTACTCCTCCAGCCCATAGTTCTCACATTCTAGCCAAACTATTCTGCTCACCACTCTCCAAACGTATCTTGCACTTCCTTCATTTTGAGCCCTTGCTCAAGTGCCTCTTGCCTAAATGCCACCCTTCCTCAAAGCTCTTTCCTGAAGCCCAACCCATTCTTCCAAGCCCAGTAAAATCCCACTCACGCTTCCCAAGAAACATTCCCAAAGGCCATGGTTAGAAAATAATTTCTTCTTCCCCTTTAGAACAATTTTCCCATAGATTTTGGGTCATACTGCCTATAGCCCTGACAAATGCCTAGCTGGTATTAGAACTACTAATATATTAATATGTGTGTCAGTGAAATACTGAGACTGGCTGATAGGCTCTCATCTCTAACATTCATTTTCGTACTCCCTGCAGTTCAGTGCTGTAAACATAATAGAAACTCCACAAGTCTGAGGTATTCTCCTGTATCTAATTTTGAAATATATAGTACATGGCTATTTTTTGGAAGGTACTTATATTTATGGTTTTCTTAAGCTAACATTAAAATCTGTACATATTTATCCAAAAAAATCTCAACAAATATCTGGTGGAGGCACATTAAAATCTCCCAGGAAGCAAAAGCAAGATAATATAAAATTTAACATTTGCCACAAATGATCTATAAAGTAGACCATATAATAATGATAATCAAAGGTGAATAATAATCTGAAAAACTTGAAAGTATTATGAAATGAAAAATATATTCACAGTAAATAAGTATTTGACACAATGAACCCTAAAACCTGCAGCACATCCATTTCTATAGAATAATATACTTTTTTTTCTAATTTTCCTTTTGTTTTCTGGAATTCTGAAAGAAAATGTATGTATATTTTCATGTGTTATATATTATTTATATGAATACATAAATTTTAGAATATGGCTATAATATCTATGGTCATCTTGACTTAAATTTTGACATGGTTTAAATAAATTACAATTTATTTAAATTGTAATACTCCCAAAGCATATTACAGAGTTAATTTAGCTGTTAATGGAAAGATCACATATTCAGATTTCTTTGACAGAGTTTCACTTGTAAGAGAAAACTCAACCTTTCTAAGATATATATATACCTAAGATAAAAATATAAGGGCACTCTAATGTCCAACTTTCATTTCATCTGAACCTATGACTGGATAATGAGAACTTTATGACTTTTGAAAAAGTACAGATTTTGTAGGAGTTATTTTTGCTAATTTCACATCTTACTTTTCTATAGTGAGTTCCCCCCTTGCCAAAATAAAACTTCAGATTTGATATTTCTCAATTACTAACAAATTAATTTTCTTAAACCACAAATATGGTTTTAATAATCAACAAAGTAGAGCAGAAATTTTTCTAAATTAAAGTTACCACTAAAGTGTACAAAGTATCAGCATCACCTACTACTCCTTACTGCCATTTCAAAAGCACAGCAAAGAGGAACAACATTCATAGAGAAATTCCTAAAGCTCAATCCATTTCTCTGGTTCCTCCAAAGTCCATCCTTGAAATAAGTCAAATCATCCCAGAGCCACATACCTTGAACACATCAAATTGGACCCCAAACCCCACTTTTACAAATTACTTTGACTCCATTCACATTAAAGATGATATAAGATGTTTTCTTCGTGAGAACCCACAAGACAAACTGTGTTCTAGTGAACATGTTAAAAATAGTTGTATTTTCCTAATCAACTGGTTTGTTTTACCTTGGAAACTATAAATCCTTCAGGTAGTTTAAATAAATTCCAAACATGTAAACTATACTGCCAAAATTACATATTACAAAGTTAATTTAGCCATTAACGGAAAGATCATATATTCAGATTTCCTCGATAGGGCTTCACTTTTGAGAGAAAACTCATCCTAATAATAGCTTTACTACTAGCTACTTGAAAGCTAAGAACCAACTTTGTGACTCAACTTCAGATATTCAGACAATGTATAACTAAAGCAGTATTAATAATCAGTAGCGTGTGATAACTTATTATGTGGCAAGCATTGTGTTAAGTACTTATTGTCTCATGCCTTATAACAACTCTGAGTCTTTACTTCCAGTTTACAGAGAAGAAACTGAGGCTTAGCAAGGATTATAATAACAGCTAACATTTAGTGCGTACTATCTACGAGACACTGTTCTGTTTTACATTTATTAACATATTTAATCCTCACAACTCTATGAAGTATAATTATTTTACAAATGTTCTATTGTATATTGTTGAAACTGAGTTGAGACGTTAAGGATGTATAATAAGAAAGTGGTAGAGCAAGTATTTGAACCCAGGTAGTCTGGCTCGTAAGTCCATACTTATAAACACAATACTATGACCTTGTCCAAAAATCAATCAGCTGGCAAGTGTTGTTGCTGAAGTCAGAATTTGAACCCAGGTCTTCCTATCCCTGCCTTTGTAAAAAAAAAAAAAAAAAAAAAAATACTACTTATTGAGTGCTTAAAATGTTCTAAACACTAAACATACATACTACTCATTCAACTTGCCCTACAAATATGAATGAATATTAGAGATGGTTAGTAACTTGTCTAAAGTCACACAATTAATAATTGACTGAAGTGGGAGTTGAACTTAAGTCCATATCCGACTTCATGCATGTAAGTTGAATAGCAATCTCGCTCCCATGTATATGACACTTTCCTAGTTTTATTTGTGCTTTTTTCTTACATGCTTTCAATTCATTTTACCATTTTTTATTGTATGCATCTTGTAAACTAATTAAAATCTTAGTTGGAACAAAGTATAAATGAAAAAATAAAATTTAAACTATTCTGGAAATTGATGATAGTCTAATAGTCTAACTCTATTAGGTTCTATAAAACCAAAACTAAAGAGAACAGGAAGATCATTACTTCAACAAATTCATTCCACAAAGAGACATTATAAAAGTTTAGAGCTGAAAAAACCTTAACATTAACAAAGACAAAGGTCTCATTTTGTAAATATGGAAAGAAAAGTCCAATAAAGTTAAGGAATTATGGAAGGTCACAGAGCAAGTCAGAAGTTTAACTGACTACCATCTTTATATACTAATACATAAAAATTCACCTTTATTATTAAATGAAGTAATATATACAGAGGTTCTATGAAAAATACCAAGGAATATTACTATCTCATTTTTTATTTTTTACCAGAAGATTAAGATTATTAAATTAAAAATAGGAAGCCAAGGATGGACCCTAAGATATACCAATTTCTGCCATTTGCAATCTAAAACATTTACTATGAAAAAAACCAAAATGTAGTATCATGAAAAACAATATGCTACTCAATTGTTTTAATTTAAAATTTACTCAAATTCACTGTTATGAGATTTACTGAGGTGTAACTTATATAAAATAAAATGAATGAACCAGTTCAATGAGTTTTCACATATGTATATACCATATAACCACCACCCCAATGAAGATATAGAACATTCCCATCACTCTAAAAGTTTACTCATGCCCCTTCCCAATCAATCTCCCCCCACTTTCTGCCCCAGGTACCACTGATTTTTTTCAATACAGATACTTTGCCTATTCTAGAATTTCATATAAATAGAATCACAGAGCATGTATTCCTCATGTCTAGCTTCTTTTGCTAAACATGTTTCTGAGATTCACCAGTAGTTTGTTCTTATTTTTGAACAGTATTCTACTATATGAATACATCAAAATTTGTTTATCCATTCAGCAGTTAAAGAACATTTGGTTGTTTCCAATTTGGGGCTACTCTGAATAAAGCAGCTATGAATATTCGTTTGCATGTCTTTATGTGGATGTATGTTTTCACATCTGTCAGGGTAAATGCACGGGAGAATTGCTGGGTCACAAGTTAAGTGTATGTTTGTTTAACTTTATAAGGAACTGCCAAACTGTTTTCCAAAGTGGTTGTATAATTTTACACTCTCATCAACACTGTATGAAAGTCTGGTTGCTCCACATTTTTGCCAATGTATGGTATTATCGGTCTTCCTCATTTCAGCCATTCTAGTGAGTGTATAGTCATACTCATTGTGGTTTTGACTTGTATTTTTGTAATAAATAATGATGTTGAATGTTTTTTTATGTGCTTATTGGCTTTTGGTATATTCTTTTGTGAAGTGTCTGTTCAAATCATTTGCCCATTTTTAATTGAATTGCTTATGATCTTACTGAGTTGTAAGCATAATTTGTATATTCTGGGTACAAGTCCTTTGTCAGATATGTGTATTATGAACATTTTCCCTCTGTAGCTTGCCTATTCATGTTTGTAATCATATATTTTAAAGAACATCTTTAAATTTTGATAAAGTTCCAATTATCATCATTTTCTTTTATAATTAGTGCATTTTGTGCCCAAAGAAAGCCTTGCCTACCCTAGAGTTGCAAAAATATTATCCTATGCTTTCTTCTAGAAATTTTATAGTTTTACCCTACCTCTAGATTAATTTTGTGAATAACGTGAGGAGAAAGTTAAGGTTTGTTTTTTCCATAGTGCCGAATAAAGTAATATCCTACTCAATTTTTTTAATTTAAACTTTATCTAATTTAATTCATATGCAAACTTTAAATCCATCTTGACTAAGTTATTATATAACTGCTTGCAAAGGAAATCTACACAAAATACATCTCAGATAAGAAGAGAAATAAATCTGCTTTACAATAAAACTAAACACACAATGTCATTAGCAAAAACTCTCATTAACCTTGACCAATGCCAAATAACCTAAATATCTGTGTTTAATGATATTATAATTTCTACAGAACAAAAACATTTTAGTAAAGTTCTCATTGTATTTTATTAAATTCCAATTTGAAATGCATGACAAAGAGCACTGAAACCATCAGTAACTTAAATACAAATGGAATGCTTATCTTTAACCTAAAGATCCGGATCTCAAGTACCATGTTATGAAGCTAGACAAGCTCACCTGAGTAGCTGCAGACTGACAGGAAGATGACGATGACGACGAGACAACAGGAATGTCAGACTGTACAGCAGCCACAGTGGTAGCGGGTGTGAAAATCAGCTGTACAGACAGAAAACCAAAAAAGTACCCTAAGACAAAAGAACATGTCCCACACACAATGTATAGCAGGCAAAAGAGACTGAAATTTGGGACAGAAAGACAATGCAGGCCAGAGGCAGTGGCTCATGCCTGTAATCCTAGTACTCTGGGAGGCCGAGGTAGGAGTACTGCTTGAGCTCAGCAGTTCTGGACCAGCCTGAAGAAGAGTGAGACCCCATCTCTACTAACTAAAAACAGAAAAAATTAGCTGGGCGTCATGGCTGGGCCTTAGTCCCTGCTACTTGGGGGGCTGGAGGATCACTTGAGCCCAGGAGTGTGAGTTTGCAGTGAGCTATGATGATACCACTGCACTCTACCCAGGGCAACTGAGTGAGACTATGCCTCAAAAAAAAAAAAAAAAAAAGAAAGAAAGAAAGAAAAAGAAAACCGAACCCCACCCCCCACTCTTCATTAAAAAAAAAAAAAGAAAGAAAGACAGTTCTAAAGTACTGTCTCCTAAGTGAAAGGTTTTACATGACAAAGAGAAGTTTCTGATAATAGGGAACTCAAAAAACATCAAAAACATTTTTGAAATAGCTCATGATTCTGATGAGTAGAAATATAAATCAGTCCTCAAAAAATAAAATATATTTTGGTAAAATGAAATCCTCAGGCTGGGTGCAGTGGCTCACACCTGTAATCCTAGCACTGTGGGAGCAAGAGTGAGAACCCATTTCTACCAAAATTAGACAGGCGTAGCCGCACGCTGCCTGTAGTCTCACCTACCCAGGAGGCTGAGGTAGGAGGATCGCTTGAGCCCAGGAGTGTGAGTTTGCAGTGAGCTATGATGACGCCACTGCACTCTACACAGGGTGACAGAGTGAGACCCTGTCTCAAAAAAAAAAAAAAAGGAAATGTGAACCCCTTTCCTTACTCCCCACCTTCAAATTAAAAAATAATAAAAAAAAGAAATCCTCAGACCAAATTGTGTCCCAAATAAGCTATTATACTCAAATTTTTCCTAGCTCAAAACTACTGCAGCAGAATTCCTAAAATGGAAAATTAAAATAGACTACAGTCACTATTTTGGGACACAAATTAAAATTTCAGTGAAAAACATAAAAAGAAACACCAAAAAGCCTTTTCAGTCCTCTTTCCCACAAGGATAACTATGTCACATACTACACTACAAAATTTCACTCAGCTACAAAGGATCTATATGGCAAACCCAGGTTGCTCTTGATTTTAAAGCTATTTGTTAAAGAAATAGTCTAAATGTAAATGTCACAACATGTCAAAATTCAACAACAAAAGAGCGTGCAAAAAAGCGTCACAAAAAAACACATAATTTATTTACTCATCACTTTCAATGTCTTTTTCAATATTAAAACAAATGCCATTAATTTCTAAGGCAACGCAATCCACTCAGAGATTATTCAACTCAACTTAGTAATACACAGTTGTTTCAAAGAATGTGTAAATACTCTATTTCAAAATTGTATCAGGTATTCAGTTCTTCATTGCTGTTTAACTTAAAATGATCAATTAGATGATCTTTATTAACTTTTTTCCACAACCTTCTGTGAATCCAGAATTTAAGTGATCTTTTAAAACTTCAGTTCTTTAGTATATTAACTTTAAGTGAATTCAACAACAAAGTACAGTCGGCTCTCCGTATCTGTGAGTTCAACCAACCATGGATTGAAAAAATATTTGGGGGAAAAATGAGTGTGTCTGTACTGAACGTGTATAGACTTTTTTTGTCATCATTCCCTAAATATAGTATAACAACTACTTAAAAAGCATTTACATTGAATTAGATATTAAAAGTAATCTAGAGATGATTTAAAGTATACAAGAGGATATGCGTAGATTATATGCAAATACTATGTATGTTACTTGTAAGAGACTTCATCATCTTCGGATTTGGGCGTCCACAAGTGTGGGGATGTGGAGCGGGGTGTGTGTGTGGTGTGTGTGTGTATGTTCTGGAACCAGTCCCTCCCCCATACCAAGGGACAACTGGCATAACTTTCATGAAAAGGTTATTTCCAGTACAAACACCCTGAAAGCACTAAACCTAAACAGAAGCTATTCCATTTAATTTGAACCATATGAAACTGCTGGTTTTAGTGGTCCAAAATGGTCAACTCCCAACCATTTCAAAGGGTTTAACCTAATTTTAAAGCATATTGTTAGTTAAATATAATAACACCAGAGAAAAAAATCCAGAAATATGGTAATGTCTATTGAATAATCTGTGAAAAATAGGTGAGTCATGTCATTATTTCCCATTAGAAACATGACTGGAAACTTTCTTTACAATTTTAGAGAACTGGGGATCCAGATATATATTCAGTTCATTGGACAAATAAGAACATAAGTAAATATTAGGGCCAAAGCTTTTGTCTACCTTCCTATAAAGACATCAAATAAAATAAATGTCAACCAATTTCTACATTCTTTAAAGAAGCTCAACAATTAAATTAGGAAATTAGTAGGTTTTCAAATACAGAATAAGCAAATTAATATTCCTATACTAATAAAAGATCAAACTGAACATAAGAATACAAATAACTTTACAGAATTTCAGATGGGAATAACCAAAGCTAGAAGTCATCTGAGAAATTATCAGGAATTCCAATCCAGATTTCAGAAGATCCCAGGATATAAATTCTAATTTATAGTTAACAACTAAATTTTTAACATCTCTAACTATTTCATCAAATCTAAGTTGTCAAAAATATACAAGGAATTTATGTACCATTAAGTACCAATTACAAGGTGCCGTTAATTACAAAATGCATCCGAATTGCAGATTAAAATGTGAAAAAACTTTTGAAATAGATGAAATTTAGTATCAAAAAATAAACACTCTTACGTTATAGAATCTCTATTCCCAATGTTTGAAATTGCTATTATATTTGATACCAAGAAGCCTTATTAATTAAAAGTAGAATTTTTTAATGGCAAATGTAACAAGTGCTGAGCACATTCACACAAAATAAAACATTTCTTATATATTAAAAATGCCTCTTATGTCATCAAATCAAGAAACATTTTGTTCTCTCAAGTCCTTAAACACTGAAAAGTTTTGGTAGCTCATATCTTACCATTTGAGCTCGGAGATACATTTGAGCTTGGCTTGCCGTTAGGGTAGGGGAGGTACTCCCTAGTAACATAGTCTGTTGGGTAATACTGCCGCTGGTAGAACTGGAAGCTTGGGAACGGCTTATTAACTGTGCAGGTGTAGGAGAGGTGGAGAGGTTGATCTAAGGAAGAAAACATATTAGGTCATAGGCTTCCATTTCTTGCTTCCATGTTAATGAATTTCACACCAAGCTCAGTTAGTCAATCAATGGTATAAAGTGTGGCTAAGAAACCCAAAAGAGAGGCCTTTATCTTTGACACTCTCTGAACTTCTTGGGCAATTATTTGCATATATGCAAACAATAGCATGGACTGGTTAGTAGGACAACTTTTAAGGCTATCCGCAATGTGTTTCAGTAAGATTTCCAGTATCTTAAAATATCATTTCTACTACCTCCTAAAAAATTAGGGCCAGTGCTCACTTTGGCAGCATATAACAAAATTGGAATAATACAGAGAAGATTAGCATGGCCCCTGCACAAAGATGACATGCAAATTCATGAAGCATCCCATATATTTTTTTTTCAGTCTCCATAGAGACTGTCAAAAATTGCCAATGCCGACTGTATTTCAAGTCGTCATGGCGGGGTATTGGGAAAAGTTTTCAATTAGCAATAATCACGCCTCACATAAACCTCATTGGCTATTATACTGCCACTGCGCAAAGCTAGGCATTCCATATTTTTAAGAGAGGATTTTGAACATTCCCAACACTAAAAAATGATAAATGTTTGAGGTAATGGATATGCTAATTACCTGATTTGATCATTATACATGGTATATACGTATATAACCCTATACCCCATAAATATGTACAATTATGTATCAATTAAAATTATAATAAAAATTAGGGCCAATGTTCCATTATTTTAACATTCCACATAACTTAAAATATTCTAATCAACAGTTCACACTATTTTGTCATATTCTGTCACTTTTTTTGTTTTTTTTGAAAACAGAGTCTCACTCTATTGTCCTGGCTGGAGTACAGCGGCCTCATCATAGATCACTTCAACCTCAAACTCAGCTCAAGTGACCCTTCCACCTCAGCCTCTTGAGTAGCTCAAACTACAGGTGCATGCCATCATATCTGGCTAATTTTTTTAGATTTTGTAGAGACAGGGTCTCACTATGTTGCCCAGGCTGGTCTCAAACTCTTGGCCTCAAGTGATCCTCCGACCTTGGCCTCCCAAAGTGCTATGATTACAGGCGTGATCCACAATATCCAGCCAGTATTCTGTCATATTTTGAGGAGTTTGTGAAGTTAACAAAAATTAAAACACAGATAATCGATTCATATATATAAAAACATACATGTAACATATAATTAGCATAAAGTTCTAACTTAAAAGCACTCACAGCAGAAGAAAATACAATTGCTAGTTATCAAACATGTAAAAATCCTGAATACTGGCTACAAAATTAAATTATAAACACTATTTTAACACGATAACTGCCGTGTGAGTTATATTTAACTCATGCTAGTTTGGAGTCCAGCACCTACAGTTGGTTTGTGAAAATCTTACTTGTTGATGTTCTTACTGTTACAATTAATATTGACAACTTAACTGCATATAACTCATGCACAGAAAACAATAAAAAATAACAAATTTTTCATTAAATTAGAAAGGATCACTTTGTTTTAGAAGTTTTTTTTATTCTGTTTTTGTAGTAAAACACAGTGGCCCCCAAGGAAAAAAAATTTTTTCCTAGTGTGGCAGTCAACGTGTTAAAGTTTAAAACTGCTGTTAAAGAATAAAGTAGGCCAGGCACAGTGGCCCAGGAATTTGAGGTTGCAGTGCTAGGATCATGCCACTGCAGTCCAGCCAGGGCGACAGAGTGAGACCCTGTCTCAAAAATAAATAAATAAATAAACTAGGGCATAGCCGATCTCCCAGGATACATACCAAACCAGTAACTGGCTGTATCTATAAAAAGAAACTGGGGTGGAGTGGGTAGGGGAATAGGGAAAAGTATACCCTTTTTATTAAATCTTTCCAATTTCAGGTCACATCTATGTATTATCTATTTTAAAAATAAATAATATTTTTAAAGAAACAATAATATAATCTGACCTCAAGCCCTTTTCTGTGGAACAAAACAGACAATAAAATTAAGAAACAATTTATTATGAAAAAAAAGAAAGTATTTACTAGACTTCTGATTCCAGCAACAAGGCAGACTGGACTAATATATCCATGGGCCCAAACACACTCACTGGAATGCTAGATCAATATGAAAAATTAGAATATGCAGCTGAAAACTCAAAAGGAGGGAAGGGAGAGGGAAATTCCCAGGTGCCAGAAAGGAAGGAACTCAAAGCCAGAGATGGAAGCTCCAGCTGACACCAAGGCAGTCTATAGGGGTATACTGGTCCTATTACAGTCAGAAGACTCAACTTTGAGCCTATTTCAGGGGAAGGCTATAAGTGAAATCTCTATTTTGAGCCAAGATCCTGAAAAGGGCTGCTCAATACATGATAGACAAGCTAGAAAAGCTCCACCCATATACTCTGAAAAGCAGCAAGGAAGCTTGCATCTACCCTGCTGCCACTAGAAGTGGCTATGAGAATTAAAACTCCAGGCTTGCACCAAGTAGGGATATAGAATCCAATCCAATTTTTTTTCCTTTTGAGACATGGTGCTGCTGTCACCCAGGCTGGAGTGCACTGGTGCTATCATAGCTCACTGCAGCCTCCAACTCCTGGGCTCAAGTGATCCTCCTGCCTCAGCCTCCTTAGTAGCTGGGACCACAGGTGTGTACCACTATGCCCTGCTAATTTTTTTCTTTTCTAGAGATGGAGTCTCACGATGTTTGGTCTCCAATTCCTGGCCTCAAGTGACCCTTTTGCCTCAGCCTCCCAAAGTGCTAAGATTGCAGATACAAGCCACCATGCCTGGCCTACAGTCCCTGTATGGTTCCATAATCCATCCCAAGACATTAGTATTTGAACCAGTCGAGAACGTTTGTTAAGGTGAATAGTGACTACAGGAAGCTCAGTAAAGGCTACATAAACAGATCGCTCTACTATTTTTGTAACTTTCTGTGAGTCTATAATTATTTAAAAACAAAAAGTTTTCAAAAACTGTATAGTGGGTACACAAGAGTTGGTTATCTAATTCTCTAAGTTTATATGTGTCTTTTAAGTATTTCACAATTTTAATAAAATATTTAAATCTATAATTCAATGCATAAATACAACACAGTATTCTGCAAGCCAGCTCTTAGTCCTAACACACCACTGAAACCTCATTAGCAATAGCAACTATCTAACTGACAAATTCAGTGGATTCTTTTCAGATCATTCCTTTCAAGTCTTCTTTACCAGGTCTTCTTTCTGACCCACCACCAAAATGTTCATGCTTTGTCCATGACACTTTTCTTCTTGAATTCCTAAATTATCATATATGCTTCCAGTTTCCAACAATTGAATCCTGATGACTTTCAATTCTTGACTATAAACCCTTTTTTGGACCTCCAGATCCAGATACCTACAAAATACTTCTGGAAGTCTCTTACCAGCTCAAGCTCAACATATTTAAACACCAAACTAATTATTATTCCTTCTAAACCAGTTTCCCCTCAAATGGCACTGGCATTTTCTGAAATGCCCCCAACACAAATTATCTGGGAATTATCCTGATTCTTCCCTCTTTTACTATACACACAAAATCAGTCCCATGTCTTACTGTTTCTACATCTTTCAGTGTCCTAATTTCCATTTTGATTTTTAATCACTCTGGGCCCATGTCATTTTCAGCTAGATTACTTTAACAGCTACAAATTGATCACTCTTCTTGGAATCTTGACTCCCCCGACTTGCCAGATAATCTTTCCCATATTTTATTAATATTAATTACCCATTTAAGAACCTTCTGGATAAAATTCAACCTCCCATGACTACCTTTCTAGCACCATCTCCTCCCACTTCCCCATACACATCCTTCAGATCATCTATACCAAACTATTTTTTTTTTTTTTTTTTTTTTGTTGAGACAGAGTCTCACTTTGTTGCCCAGGCTAGAGTGAGTGCCGTGGCGTCAGCTTAGCTCACAGCAACCTCAAACTCCTGGGCTTAAGCGATCCTACTGCCTCAGCCTCCCAAGTAGCTGGGACTACAGGCATGCGCCACTATGCCCGGCTAATTTTTTCTATATAGATTTTTAGGTGTCCATATAATGTCTTTCTATTTTTAGTAGAGACGGGGTCTCGCTCAGGCTGGTCTCGAACTCCTGACCTTGAGCAATCCACCCGCCTCGGCCTCCCAGAGTGCTAGGATTACAGGCGTGAGCCACCGCGCCCGGCCCTATACCAAACTATTCAGTGTCATGATGTCTCAGTCACTCATGGCACTAAGAATGATGCTCCTGACCAGACTGAGCATCCTCCCCACCCACCATGCCTCAGTCTATCCCCACCTACGAAATGAACAATTCCTTCTCAAAAATCACCTGTTCTAACAAACGTTTCCAGGAATTCCTACAACCCAAAGTAGAACTGACTATTCCTCCTCCTTTTTGCCTAATTGTTATTGTCCATATATAATACTTTTAGCATGTATCTCTCTCTCATCCTTCTAAATAATAATTTCTTTAAGGGTAGGGACCATGTGTTATTCATCTTTACATGTCCAATATCTATGAAATTGCCTTATTTAATAAAAGTTTATTAAGTTAAAGAATGTCATGTTAAGGCATAATTCATAGTTTTCACATAATATTTAAGCTCATCACAGACAAAGAGAGATAGAATAAGAAAGAGGGGGGGAAAAAACAATTTTAGTATAGTACCTAACGAAGCAAAGTAAAAATGCAGAGATAGTGTGGTGATATTAGTTCAATTCTATTTTTGATGTGCTATGTAATTAATTATTAATAAGCCCCTCAAAAAACTTATTTGTTTTCCTGTACCACCTATGTATGGACATTTTGGATAAAGCCTTGCTCCAAAGATTAAACCATACAGCAGAGTAAAACTGGACCCAGGTTTTCTGACTCACGTATTTCAGCATTCAGGATAATTTTTTTTAAATACGCTGCTTTCTCCCTAATTCTGGTCACTGTGCAGTAATAATGCCTTGGCATTTTTTTCAGTTGGCGACTCTTTTGAAAAACAGCAAAAAAGAAAGACAGACACGCTCAGTAAGGCTATCTAAACATTCTTAAAGAAAAACAATAAAAGTCTTCTTAAAAAATGACTGGCTCCATCCAAGATAGTATAAGAGGTAGTTCACCATTTTTTTATGGCTGAGTAGAACTCCATGGTATACATATATCACATTTTATTAATTCATTCATGTATTGATGGGTACTTGGGTTGTTTCCACATCTTTGCGATTGTGAATTGTGCTGCTATAAACATTCAAGTGTGAATATCTTCTTTACAGAATGTCTTTTTTTCCTGGGGGTAAATACCCAGTAGTGAGACTGCTGGATCAAATGGCAGGTCTACTTTTAGTTCTTTGAGGTATCTCCATACTAGTTTCCATAGAGGTTGTACTAGTTTGCAGTCCCACCAGCAGTGTATGACTGTTCCTATCTCTCCACATCCATGACAACATTTGTTGTTTTAGGACTTTATGATAAAAGCCATTCTCACTGGAGTTAAGTGGTATCTGATTGTGATTTTGATTTGCATTTTCCTGACAATTAGAAATGATGAGCACTTTTTCATATGTTTCTTAGCCATTAGTCTATTTTCTTTTGAAAAGTTTCTGTTCGTGTCCTTTGCCTGCTTTTTAATGGGTTGATTTTTTTTCTTGCTGATTTTCCTGAGTTCTATATAGATTCTAGTTATCAGCCCTTTATTGGATGTATAGCAGGCAAATATTTTCTCCCATTCTGTAGGTTGTCTATTCGCTGTAATGATAGTTTCCTTGGCTGTGCAGAAGCTTCTTAACTTGATCAGGTTCCATTTGTTTATTTTTTGTTGTTGCTGTGATTGCTTTTGGGGTCTTCATAAATTCTTTGCCTAGGCCAATGTCTAGAAGAGTTTTTCCTTTTCTTCTAGAATTCTTATGGCTTCATGCCTTAGATTTAAGTCTGTTATCCATCATGAGTTGATTTTTGTGAGAGGTACGAAGTACGGATCCTGTTTCAGTCTTTTACATGTGGCTATGCAATTTTCCCAGCACCATTTATCCTGGATGGAGCTGGAGCCCATTCTTCTAAGAGAAGTATCACAAGAAGGGAAAAGCAAATACCACATGTACTCACCATTAAATTGGTAATAATTGATCAATGCTTATGTGCATATATGGGAAGTAACATTCATCTGGTGTTGGGCAGGTGGGGAGAGAGAAAGGAATGGGTAAATTCACACCTAATGAGTACAGTGCATACTGTCCGGGGGATGGGTACGCTTGTAGCTCTGACTCAAGTGATGCAAAAGCAATTTATGTAACTGAAGCATTTGTACCCCTGTAATATTCTGAAACAAACAAAAAAAATCACATTGTACCCCTTTAATATATAGAATTTTTATTAGCCAATTATACCTTAATAAAGCTGAAAAATCTACAATTTAAAAAAATATGACTGGCTGATAGTTAAAATGCCTGAGAGTGCTTTTTAAGGAAGTAGAACACAAAGTACAAAGAGAATGTTTTTCTTTTTCTTAAAAAAGAAAAGAGGAAGTAAGAAAACTAAACAGCAACTTCCTGACCACCTGTATTCTTCTTTGCTTAAGTTGTAAGATCAGAGAACAATCGTCATGTCTACTTTAAGTTCCATATAACAAGTAATATGTCAGGCATCTGTAAAACACTCAACCCATGAGGGCCAATAGATCAGTAGTCATCTCTGCAAGAAATCCATCTCTCCAGCTGGCCTGACTAAAAAATAGCTGCCCTTCCTTTCCACAACTGGTAAGGCTCTCCTCTATTTTCTGCTTTGCTCTGCTTACCTAAACAAGATGTCCTTACTGGTTTCCATTATTTTTTCTGTCAATTCCATCCCAACACTCCTAATTCCCTTTCACTGAAAGCCTTGGCCAATCCTGTCACCTCATACCTCAAACCACACTGCACAAAGGAACTCACTCACTGAACCCTATTACTGCAGCTCTCTCCCTACTGGCACTAATTCTAGAAGTCACCAGAGGAAACCAAGTCTGCCAGGAAAAGCCACTTAACTCCCAACCACCTCTTAGTGCCCCCAAAAGGAGGTTCCAGAGGGTCTCTGGCCCAGAGTACTCCTCATAGCCAAAGCCCACTTGAGAGCTGCCTCTATCATTTGACTAATCAGAATCAATCAAGTATATCATACATAGACAAATACTTCACAGACATTAAAAGGGTGATGTATATCTGTATTCAATGGCATTAAAAGATTTTTATGTTCAATGTTAAAAAAACTGCAAAATAATATGCATAATTCAACTTATATAATTACATACAAATGTCTGTGTGTATATATATCACATGTGAAAAACGTTAAGATAACTGCATTGTATGTACACACGATAATGCATACTCATAAAACTATACATGACTAGATTCAATATAAAAACCCACACACTCCTCACTACCTTTAAGAATAGTCACCAAAATGTTAAAGGTGTATAATGCCTACTAGGAGTGAAATTTGGGGTGGTTTATATTTTCTTTTTTCAAGTTTTTTTCTTTTCTATGTAGGTATTAATGTTAGCATCAGAGAGAAAATGCTATTTTCCTTTTTTTAAATGTTTACCTTAGTGTACTGATTTTCTTTTATCGCTTCAAGGCAGTTTATAAATTGTATTGCTTCATTCTTCAGTGGGAACGTCTATGTGAGTAATTCAAATATCTCTAGTAAAAAATGCTATATAGAAATTTTAAGTAATACTGTATGCATGAAAATTTTTTTAAAAGTGTGCATTTTTAATAAAGAAATCAAATAAAATGACTATCCGTTTTATTGTGCAAACACATTACTTCTACTTTCTGCAATATAAGCTGGTAAAAACAAGAAATAGCAACCTCATCCTCTCTGTTTTCAGATTTTGACACCCTAGAAAGAAAAGTTGCAATGTTGAAACAATTAAAACACCGGAAATAATTTTAAATGTCCAGCCATAGGGATGGTTATATAAAATAAAGTCCATCCACACTGTGCAACATTACACAGCAGCTTAAGTGAGACTGATCTCTGTCTGCAAACATAGAAAGCTCTCAAGACACGCTGTTGGCCGGGTGCGGTGGCTCACGCCTGTAATCCTAGCACTCTGGGAGGCTGTGGTGGGCGGATCGTTTGAGCTCAGGAGTTCGAGACCAGCCTGAGCAAGAGCAAGACCCCATCTCTACTAAAAATAGAAAGAAATTATATGGACAGCTAAAAATATATATAGAAAAAATTAGCCGGGCATGGTGGTGCATGCCTGTAGTCCCAGCTACTTGGGAGGCAGAGGCAGGAGGATCCCTTGAGCCCAGGAGTTTGAGGTTACTGTGAGCTAGGCTGACGCCACGGCACTCACTCTAGCCTGGGCAACAGAGTGAGACTCTGTCTCAAAAAAAAAAAAAAAGAAAGACACGCTGTTAAGGGGGAAAAAAAAAAACAAAATGCAGAATATCTACCTGTGTTTACAATGTGTAAAGAAAGTGTTAAACACATATACACACATTTCTCTATGACATACATGTTCACAATACATAGAATGAGATCTGGACAAGTATACAACAAACTGAGGAGACAGAGGGACTGAAAGGGAAAGGAGGCTGAAAAGGACTTAAGATTTTTTTACTTTTTCTGTACCATTGCAATATTTTACAAGAATGCAATAAAGCTGCTCATCATCATACAAATATTCAGGCTACAGTTTTATTTTAGACTAATAATAAGTTTTGTAAAAGGCTTCTACATTCGACCACTTGAAATTACATTTTTAAGAATCCTTGAAAACAATGAGTTTTAAAACTTAAAAAATACCTCCTAAAAAGGATAACAGAGGATGAGGACATTAGCAATAGAACACTGAGAATGACTGGTTATAAGCAAACAATTTTCTCTCAGATAAATTTATAATGGACTCGTTTGATACATGGTTAATCTAATTGGGACATTTTTAGAGAAAACTGAACAGTTTTAAGGTTCTTGATCTAAAAACAAGATCGGCCAGGCACAGTGGCTCACGCCTGTGATCCTAGCACTTTGGGAGGCCAAGACAAGATCGCTTGAGGCCAGGAGTTCAAGACCATTCTAAGCAATAGCAAGACCCCAGCTACAAAAACTAAACCAATTAGCCAGGCATGGTGGCATGTACCTCTAGTCCCAACTACTCAGGAAGCTGAGACAGGAGGATCACTTGAGCTTAGGAGTTTGATGTTGCAGTGAGCTGGGTGATAGAGCAAGACCCTATCTCTAAAGAAATAAAATAAAATAAATAAATATCGTATTGCCCCAATAAGAGTACTCTTAAGAAATTTTTCAAAAGAAAATAACTAGAAATATATGCAAACATATATAATGAAATATTCAATGCAGGTTTACTTATAATAGAAAAAAAAATATTAAAACCACCAGCAAGACACAAGTAGTTAAAAAAAATGGTAGAACATTATATGACCATTAAAAATCACATTATAACCAATAAGTGTAGAAAATAATGGTCTGAGCACAGATTGCATCTCCCTCCTACTAAAATCTACTAAAATAGCAGTTAATAATAAAAAGAACTGAGGAAACAAACAGACATATCTAGACTGTGGGACATTCCATAAGACAAGTGAGCTGAGCTCTTCAAGTGTTACAAAAAAAAAAAAAAAAAAGGCCGGGCACGGTGGCTCATGCCTGTAATCCTAGAACTCTGGGAGGCCAAGGAGGGAAGATTGCTTGAGCTCAGGAGTTTGAGACCAGCGTGAGCAAGAGTGAGACCCCGTCTCTACTAAAAATAGAAAGAAATTATATGGACAACTAAAATATATATAGAAAAAATTAGCCGGGCATGGTGGCACATGCCTGTAGTCCCAGCTACCTGAGAGGCTGAGGCAGGAGGATGGCTTGAGCCCAGGAGTTTGAGGTTGGTGTGAGCTAGGCTGACACCACGGCACTCTAGCCTAGGCAAGAGAGTGAGACTCTGTCTCAAAAAAAAAAATTAAAAAAAAATCAGGGAGGCTTTTTTATATTAACAGGAAAAGAGTCAGAACATCCAAATGCAGTACATAATCCTTAATTAAATCCTGGATGAGGAGAAAAGACTATAAAAAGTATGTGGAGGACTACTAAAAGAATCTCTATATGGACCATATACTACATAATATTATTGGGTCAATGTTAAATTTCTTAGGTGTGATAATGGTACTGTGGTTATGCAGGAGAATCCCCTTCTTAGGCTAAAGTACTTAAGACTAAACTGTCATGATGTCTACAACTTACTTTCAAATGGTCAGAAAACAGTGTATAGATAGGGAGATAGCAAATATGGCAAACAGCAATTGGTATCGCTATGTGAACGGTATATATATGACAGTGTGCTGGTTGGCCTATTTTTTTGTGGGTTTAAATGCACCCCCACACCCCCAAAATATGGAGGATAAAAGAAACAACATCAACAAAAAGAATACATATATAAAGCAAAAAGAAAGAGAGAAGAAGGCACCATCTGCAACAAGATTATTTTATCATGCCGGGTGCAGTGGCTCATGCCTGTAATCCCAGCAACTCAGAAACTGAAGCGGGAGGATCGCTTGAGGCCAGGAGTTTAAGACCAGGCTGGGCCACATAGTGAGACCCCATCTCTAAAAAAAAAAAATTGAAGTAAAAAAAATTTTTTTAAAGGATTATGTTATCACATTTCTATAAGATCCAAAGAAGATGGGATCATACTGATAGAGGAAACAAAGAGAAGTAAGCTGTAGTACAGAATACAGTTATATGAGGAAAAAGACCAGAGTGGATACAAATTCAGAGTTTACAGGCAGGGAGGCAGAGGTTAGAAATGAGGCTGAAAATTGGAGGATTATCTAAAACAGACTCACAAGTCATAAAACAGACTCACCAGTCATAATCTAACCCTCTCCCACCTACAGCAATAGGCATTTAGACCTTTCAAAAGAAAAGACTCTTCTCTAAATAACTCAAAGAACTGCCAGGGAAAAGGAAGGCTTCTGGAGTAGGTGCTCATACCTTAAAGTAAAACCCTCCTTATTCTGAAACTGCCACTCCCCAGCCTGATGGCCAGCTCCCTACCTGCATACCTTCAACTCTAAACATGTCAAAGATATATCCTGGAAAGATACAGAAGCAGACACCATCACTGCTATTCACATATGCAAACACAGAAATTCCAACCAGCCTTTCCATTAAGGAGAGATCTACTGGGGACAGATCTACCTTCACAGCAGTGGAGGAAACACACCTTGATTAATCTACATAATCATTCACTCTTAATTATGAGCAGAAAACTAAAGACTTTAAGAGAAAATTGCTTTTTCTTATAAGAGAAAATGCAGCAGCATGATGAAAAAAAAAAACAAAGACAGTTCCTAGAAAATAAGTTATTCAGGAAACAGAGAAAAACTTGTTTTAAAATCTGACCAAGGGGCTGGGTATGGTGGCTCACACCTGTAATTCCAGCACTTTCAGGAGGAAGGAGGATCACTTGAGGCCAGTTCAAAACCAGCCTGGGCAACACAGTGAGACCCTGTCTCTACAAAAAATTTAAAAACTAGCCAGGCACGGGGGCACACACCTGTAGTCCCAGAGACTTGGGAGGCTAAGGAAGGAGGATTGCTTGAGCCCAGGAATTTGAGATTACAGTGAGCTATGATCAGGCCACTGTACTCCAGCCTGGGTTACAAAGCAAGACTCTTAGGAAAAAAGAAAAAAAAAAAAGTTAAGGAAAGAGTTAAAAGAAAAAGTCAAGGAATTATCCCACAACAGAAAAAGACAGAAAATGTGGGAGAAATAAAGGCTCAATCCAGAAAGATCAACATTCAACCAAGGAGCTCTAGAAAGAAAGAACAGAGAAAATAGAAGGAAATTAATTTTCCTGTACATTTTTCTAGTTTCACATACATGATCATTAAACACCTAGTTTTCACACTGAGAGGGCCCAACAAGTGTCCTGCACAATGACAACTAGACACATCCTCATTAAATTCCAAGAAAACTAAAGAGAATAGGGAGAGCTAACAGATTCCTGAGAGAAGAAACCAGCAGTTATCCCATAATAATGATAATGAAACTAATACCAGTCTTTTCTTCAGTAATACTAAAATTTTGAAAACAATGATCCTTACTTTCAAATTGCCTCAGAAAAAATATTTTCAGTATAGAATTCATGCAAAAATTATTTAAAAGGTATGGGAAAGAATTTTCAGGTCTGTAAGGATTCAGTTTACTTTCCACTTACCCTTTAGAAGAAAATTATAAGAAGATACTCCAGAAAAACAAAATTTTTATCATACTGTCCTTTGACTATTTGTTTGTATATTCATACTCTAAAACTTTTGTTCACATTGAATCCTTGGCACCTAACACTGTGCCTGACACAAAGCAGGCACTCAGTAAAAAAATACTGGCACACATTATCCTCAGAAGTATAGCAGACTAACACAGAATCCCACATAGTAATGAATCCCTGAAACTAACCTCTGCTCTTTCTGGATCATGAGCCATGGTGAGATCTCTTCTCTGCAAACTCTATTTTTTAAAGCTCAGCCCAGGAAGCCTTCCCCAAATACAATCCCCAAAGATCTCTTCTGTTAACTCCTATGGTATTTATCACTTGATTATATACCATTATATTATTTACTAACTGATATGTCTAGGCATAGTTCTTCAAATGAATATCACTGCCCCTGCAGCAAAGGAGTTTAACTCCTGTGTACCCCAGGGCAAGTAGCATAATGTTGGAAATATATCTGCTAATTGGCAGAATGCCCATAACTGGCAAACAAAGAATCTCATCACTGAGGTCAGGATTAGACCCTCTTCCACAACCCAATTTCAGGCAATCAGAATATATTCCAAAATGATTCTCTGCATTGAGGATAATCCACTTGTAGTAATCAAGAACTAACATTAATATCATGAATTATAAATTCTAGTTGGTGCTTGTAACTCCTGGCAATTCATCTTTCAACAAATATTTATTACGTACCTACCATGTGAAAGGGCACATGTATTCTTATTATACCTATAAACTATTTAAGAAACCTTGACAAAATCTTAGATTAATGTCTAAACCACTAGTCATAAACTTTTTTTTCAATAGAACCCTTTCTTCAAACATGATCTTATTCAGAACTCAAGATTTAAACAGATCATAGAACTGCTCTGACTGGCTAAAAATTTAAGGTAAGGCCCAGAGCCCAAATGTTCTTGTCTTCTTAGGCTACCATAATAAAATACCATAAACTGGGTGAAAAATTTATTTCTCACAGTTCTAGAGGCTGGGAAGTCTAAAATCAAGGTGCTCAGATATTCACTTTCTGGTGAGAGCTTTCTTCCTGACTTGCAGACTGGCACCTTTCACTGTGTCCTCACCTGGTGGAGAGATTGTTCATGTCTTTTCCTCTTTAATAAGAACACCAGTTCTATCCGATTAAGGTTGTACTCTTACAGCCTCATTTAACTTTAATCACCTCCTTAAAGGTCCTATCTCTAATACAGTCACATGGGTTAGGATTTCAACATACGAATTTAAGGGGGACACAATTCAGTCCAAGGCATCATTTATTGAACCTTCTCCTTGATCCAGATCCAGAGATATTTGGATGAAAAAAACTGAAAACCATTTATTTAGATAGTAAACTTAATTTTACATAAAACTGGAATGCTGGGAGTTTTTACCTTGCCCTAAGTCACACTACCAATCAGTCACAGAATTTAAGACTATAACTCAGGTCCCTCATCTTCTCCATTCTACCAAACCCTCTCTCGTGATACACCACAAACAGTAATGAAGTCATCAGGTATTCCTCCGAATTGAATTTTCAATGAGGTGCATTAGACATCATCAATCACCAAACCTCCTATATAAACTCCAAACTCATATATCCAAACTCATATATCAATACTTACAGGTGGGTATCTAATACATATCACAAATTTAACATGTCCAAAATCAAACTCCTAATTTTCTTCTCCAATACCTCCCCTGGATACTTCATTCTTCCAGATGTTTGGGCCAAAACACTTGATTCCTCGCATCTTTTAGTGAATAGCACCAATATATCCTCTTATGGTTCTACTTTCAAAATATATCCAAATCTCTGTAATAAAATGTTCAAGAAAAAAATATTCAAAATCTGGCTGACCACTTTTCCCCACCTCTCTACTATCACCATCATGGTCCAAATTGCCAATATTTCTTACTTGTATTATTACAAGAAGCACTTAACTCTATGATTCTGTCTTTGTACCCTACAACCTACTCTCAATGTTGCAGTTAAGTTAAAACCAGTGTAAGATCATTTCACTGCACTACCAGAACAGTTCTCCAATAGTTTTCCAACTCATGTTGAGTAAAAACTAAAGGTCTTATTATCTCCTCATGATTAGGATTACAATTACCTCTCTGATGTCATCTCTAAACCACACTCCCACTTTCATTCCACTCCAGCCACACTGTCCTCCTTTCTGCTGTATGTCTGCCTCCCTTATCCTCTTTAAAAAGGCCACCTTTATTAACAAGACTTGCCCTGACAACCCTAATTAAAGTATATTACCCACCTAGTATATTACCCACCCCGTTCCCCTTCCTTGCTTTATTTTTCTCAATAGCACTTATCTCCATCTAATGTATCATAAACTTGTTTAATGTTTGTCTATCTCTAGCTCCACGTGGACAGAGATCTTTGTTTGTTACCCTGAATCCCCAACACCTAGAAGAATATTTGGCATATATTAAATGCTCAATAAATATTTGATGACTGAATGAGTGAATAAAAGTCATAAAACTAACTGGCCTTCAAAAGCTCACATTGTCTAGTACTATAACTAGAAAGCTATCAAAAACAATTTTTTTCCCTTTTTGACAGAATAGTACAGTGAATTAAAGTTAAAACATCAGGGATTAATGTAGTTCCAGGGCCAAAATGCAACAAGCAAAGGAAATGGGATACAAGTAGCCCTTGATACATTTAGAAACTTATTATTTTAGTTTCTAGCCACATAATCCTTTCCAGCTGAAAATGTCCAAATATTTAGAAGTATATATATACATACATACACATGCACACACACACACACACATATATATAGAATATGACAGCACTTCACTTACAGTAAAACAAATTTAAGCATAGCCCTATTTACATTTACATGCAGAATGCATAGTAATAAGATAGGAAAGCTTCACACAAAACTTTGTGAGGGCAGATGGAACTGCTGAAGGGAGATAGTCACTTTTACTCTACATATTTGTATTGTTTCAGACAAGAGTTAATTCATTTTTTATTTAGGCAATATAAAAATTAACAAAATAAAGCTCTTTGACCTTCCTCAGAGACAACCACTGACAATAGTTTGTTGTACTTGTGTATCATTACAGATTTTCTGCCTGCATAATCAGACAGATATACAGATAGAACCTTTTAAAAATAAGTTAAATGACAAGAATTCTTCTTTCACAAAGATGGAAAAGACACACTTTTTCCTATTCCTCCTGCTAAGTACAATTAAAAACCCTGATGTTACATGTAAAATAAACATAAGATGACCCAAATAGTGAAGAAAAGCAGACTGGCTAGAGACCTTGGGACCCAGTAAACGACATGGTGATGGGTCCCCTGGGTTGGTTGGTTGGTTGGTTTTTTTTACCCCTTATAAGCCATACTTGGAACTGAAAATGTCAGCAACCCAAAAACACCACAGGCACAAACAAACAAAAGCCTGCTCTTTTTAGCCAAAGGACCAGGAAAGGGACAGCCTAGCAACACAGAAAACTTTTAGAGAACAATTGCTCTACTCCAGCCAAACACTATAGAAAAAACTGTACCCCCCCCCCGCCCCCACACACACATGCAAAGAACTAGACTTCCACTCCATCAGACTGTAACGAACCACCCCAGTTCTTCCAATGGGCCAGTGGGTTAGGGTGGGGTCAGGACCTATGGCCTTTTGATTTCAAGTTTATGCTTTTTTAAGCACCAAACGAGGCAAAAAAAAAAAAGCAGCTTCATCTTTCTTTACTGCACCCCTTTTAATAAAAGGATTTGTTCTATAAAATTTGGATTCAGTCAAAAGGCCACACTCAAGGATCTGGAAGGCCACATGTGACCCCAAGGCCACAAGACTCCCCACAAGTGGGGAACCTGGATTTGTACCCCCATATGGCAGTAAGGAGATGGTACACCCTCCCATTCAGAAACCAGCCAAAACAAAAGGTTTAAATAATATAATACTAAAAATGTTCAGATTTCAAGCTAAAATCACTCATCATACCAAGAACCAGGAAAAACTCAAACAGAACAAAAAAGATAATAGGTACCAACATCAAGATGACAGAGGTATTAGAACTGTCTGACAAAAATCTTAAAGCAGCCACCATAAAAATGCTTCAAACAAGCAATTATGAACACACCTGAAACAAATGGAAAAAATAGTCTCAGCAAGGAAATAAAAGACATAAGGAAGAGCCAAATGGAAATTTTAGAACTGAAAAACTGAATAACCAAAATAAGTAAGTTAAATGAGATCATACTATGCATTCTTTCATCACTTACTACATAATGAAAACCCAAGTCTCTTTGTAGATATGTACACAGCATTTTTTAGTATCCCATTGTATACTATCATTTTATTATCATTTATTTAACTAATCCACAATTAATAGACATTTATATTATTTATAATTTTTCATTACAAACCATGCATCTGGGCATAATTATCTACATCTTTTTTTGTAAGAAAGCTCATTAATTTATTTCATATTGATTATATGCTGAAATGATGTGCCTTTGGATGTAGATTAAATAAAATATATTATAAAAATCAATTTCACCTGTTTCCTTTTACTCACTAAATGTGGCTGTTAGAGAAATTTTAATTATATGTATAACTTGCATTATATTTCCATTGGATAGCTCTGGCCTTGTAGCACTCTCCAAAAGAACTTTCTGCAAGGATGGAAACGTTCTAGATCTGTGCTGTCCAATACAGTAGCCACTAGCCACACGCGGCTATTGGGCACTTGAAAAGTGGTTAGTGTGACTGAGGAAATGAATTTTAAATTTTATGTCATTTTAATCCATTTAAATTTAAATAGTCACATGTGGGTATTGGCTAACATGTTTGGCAATGCAGGTCAGCAGGTACGGGACCTGGTTACACTTGGAGTTTTGTGGCTTGGCTGCATCTTAGAATCACTCGGGAAGATGTTATTTTATTTTTTTTATTTCAAAATATTAAGAGGGTACAAATGTTTTTGGTTACATGGATCGCTTCTGTAATGCCTGAATCACAGATATAAGTGTGCCCATCACCCAAATAGTGTTGACTATACCCATTAGGTAGGTTTTTGCCTCTCCCCTTACATCATTTTTATACCATCAAAAGTTAGAGTGCTAGGTGAAATGGCACGCACATTTTAAACTGTCACACACATTGCCAAATAATCCTTCAGAAATGTTGTACCAATTTACAGTCCCACTAATAGTGTGGGAATTCCCTACTTTTTCATATCCTTGCCAACAATGAGTACTGCTAAATGTTTTTCCTTGTTTTCTAATTTGACAGATCATTGTTATTTTTACATATATTTCTTTCTTACTAATATGGTAAGTATATTTTCATGTGTCTAAAAGCCAAAAATAATCTATCTTTTAAAAATTACCAATTAAGGTCTTTTGTGATTTCTCATTGTTTACCTTGGTATTTTAGAAATATTAGCCATTTGACATACATGATGCAAATATATTTTCTCCTATTTTGTTGTTTTTTAACTTTATGTTGTTTTTTTGACAGCAACAGAGTTTTTAATTGGTTTAAATTTCATTCCAGCAAATCAAATTTAACTATATCTTAACCCCATTAGTTGAAATACCGAAGACATAAATGTAAAGGCTTAGAACCAATTAGTTTTAGAGCCAATCATAAAATCACCACTCTCACTACTGATAACAGTTTACAATTAGTCGTCCTGTTCTAATTATGGAAAAGAAGAGGATGCTGATACTCACTAGTTGCCTATACATTCAATTAACAATAGTCTTCTCTCCAAACCACATACAGGTGGAGCATATCTTATCCAAAACACTTGGAACCTTTGAGTGCTAAGTCAGCACTCAAAAATTTCAGAGTTTAGAATATTTCAGATTTCAGATTCTTGGATTAGGGATACTCAACCTGTACACAGTTTCCCCCGGTTGTATAATTTGAACTTTTGACTCAATTTTTAAACAATATTCCATTTCCCCACTGGGATCCTACTCCTACTCTAAACCCCAAACTACTTGGCTGGTTACTTGACAGTCTATATTGGAGCCCTTTGTTCTCTTAAAGGCTAGACCCTTCCACATGGCTTCACTGTTATCTGGAAAACTACCTCAAAATAACCAAAACTGTGCAAACTACTAGACTACCACCTGATGCCTCATTAGTATCACTACCTAGAGATTTCTGTTAACATGCTCTGCCCCGCTTTTGGATATTGACCTAAATTTACTAAGCTACCTTGGGCATTATATTAATAATTTGTACTGCTAGTCAACTCACTTAAGCAGTAGCTCACCCGGAGTAAATAAAACAAATGTGATGTATTATTCCTTTTTTTACTAGGCATCTGTTTCCTCTACTTAATTCTTTTCCCCACCAGCCATTCAAAGGTTCTGGAATACTTCATGGCACAATGCTATCTGGTTCAAGACAAGTAGCATTAACAATGTCATAAAAAATAACTTTTGTGAATGTCACAGATATAAAATCATAATTAGAGAAAACTGTTTAAAAGAATACCTTTTAATAATGTGAAGGAAAAAATTCAAAAATCATATCTATATATATACACCAATATTCCAATATTTCACAGAATAAAGAATTTGTCTATAATTTCTCTGACTAGCCCACAAAATATTTACCACTCCTTTCCTTAACTACCATTGTAATAACTAAAGACATCTAACATCAATAACCATAACTACAGTATTAATGCTTAGAGCTAGATTACATGACTTAAATCTTTCATTTTCTTAGTCTAACATCAAGTCATAAGTAATTTTTTAAACTAATTTTGTCCTCTCCAGGATACTCCCTGATAAAAAAGAATTTTTTAAATTAAAAATGTCATACCAGTAGCCAAAAAAAAAAACTATATGCTGACCACAGCATGTACTTAGCAAAGGCCATACCCTTAGGTAAAGAAATATAGCACAAGTTCATGTTCAACTCCTTAATAACATACAAACTATATTCTATAGGAGTCAATTTTACAAAGTATCCAAGTATCCCTCCTGGATTAGGAAAAAAGGACATTATTAAATAACTCAACGGTTCTCAAACAGAGGCAATTATGCCCCCAAGGAGACATTTTTGCTTCAAACACTGGGAGGAGGAGGACGCCCACAGCCTGCTGTTATCTAGTAGGTAGACGCTAGGGATGCTGCTAAACATTCTATAATGTACATTATATCCCCCCTACACAAAGAATTATCTGGCCCATAATGTCGATAGTAATGAGGTTGAGAAACCTGGGACAAATGATGAAATCTCAATATGAACTATATTGTATTAATGTTAGAGTTCCTAAATTTACTAATTTCCCTGTAGCCTCCTAAAACAATAACATTATTAGGAAATACTCATCAGAGTACTTAAGAATAAAACAGCATGTCTCAACTTACCCACAAATGATTCAGGAAAAAAAAAAGAATATATGAAGAGAGAAAGAATGAATGATAAAGCAATGGGGCAAAATGCTAACAGTTGGTAAATCTGAGTAGAAGGTATATCAAATTTTTTTTATTCTTGAAATTTGAAATTATATCAAAATAAAAAGTTAAGTATTACCATGCCTGTAAATTGCTTTTACCAGGGAAACTTTGTATAATTTTCCAAATATATATGCAAGGTAGCAAAATAGCTTTCTTTTACTCCTTTCTCAAAATAAATTACCTTATCTTGAATGGATACTTGCAAATTTGATCCAGATAACTCAAGTAAGCTGAAAAGTATAATTTCTAAAATGTGAATTGCACAAAGCTAGAAATGCTTAAATGTGTACCAAGGACATGACATACTTTAGTTAATTTCACAGAAAATGCATGGCCAATACTCCTGCATTGTATATTTCAGGCTTTCAACACACACTGAAAACTGAAATCATTTAGAATCACATAAGATGTGAACATAATCAGTTGGAAAGGATGTATAAGAAATAATACAAAAAGATTTTTAAGATTGAGATTTTTATATTAGTTCTGAATTCTTGAACTTCATCATTCCTATTTCCAGGCACTCATTATTTAAGTAGCATGCAAAAAATATACAATAACAGCTGCATGAAGAGCAATAGTTTACTTCTTTACTTTTTTTAAACCAGGAAAAAATTTAGGGCACTTACAGATGTCTGGGACATACTTGACTGTTGTGTGACACTTCCTGTGGGGGATGTCGATGGTCTTCCACTTGACAAACTTGCCTAAAATAATAAGATCTTTATAATATGTCGGTAAAAACCTGAAGTTAAAAACTTTCCAGTACCATGATAATACAAAACCACAACAACAAACATCAAAAGGTCTATGTATGAAACAACTCTCCTATGGTCAAGATGGCTTAAAGCTTTCGTCAAACAGAAAAAAACAGAAAAGAACAGAAAAGAAAAGAAGAGAAGAGAAGAAGCTGAATGGTAAAAACAGGGGACCCAAAGGATAACCTTACATTAGCTGCACTTACTGTCAGTTTCACTCTATAGGTCTCTGATATCTTTGAAGTGGAATCACCATTGCAAAATTATGAAAAAGAAACTAGAGCTACAGCAAGAGCCAGTGGGTTTCAGTTTCCTAACTCATATCATAATCACAATGTTATTTAAAATTACACTATTAAGAAGAAGCCACAGCTGGGAATCTGTTGATAACAGAAATAAACCTTTATAAACCTTATTTACCTTCAGGCAGCTGAGATCCTCCTCTGGTGAGATTTAGGATTAAATCTCACAGAGTTTTATTTAAATAGACAGTATAATAATATACATCTATTTAAAACAAGCTTTTAATCATAAAATCATCCTGGTATCAGTAGGAATAATATGACTGCATTTTAGAAAGACAGATATACATATTTTTGTATAGACAATTTCTGGAGAGAAACATTAAACTGTTACAGTGGCCACCTCTGAAAAGTGGGAAATAGTAGTGGAAAAGGAACACCTCTACTTTATTTCTCTCTTAACAATTTTATATTGTTTGATTTTTTTAATAAGTTACTTACATAATTAAAAAAACCCTTACTTTTGGTTAAAATATAAATATAATTCATGTAATCCTAAGTATTCACTGTTGTACCCAGAATTTTATACCTAAAACCAAGCCACTCGCATAGTATTTCTCCAAGTTGGATAAAAAGCAGCGAGACAAAACGTAGCAACAGAGTAACATAAAAAATATATCCCTTTTTTTCCCCTCAGCTTCTATTTGGCAGCCTATTAATATATTTCCTTCAGGAAAAATAATCACAGGACATCTGAGAACTCTGAAGTAATATCCAATGTATTTATGTTCAGGAATTATCTGAGATAATATAAATTTTGGCCTCATAAATTCTTAATTTATTTCAGTCTCACCTGCACAGCAGCAAGGCTCTGAAGCTGGGAGCTGCTTAAATGCTGCTGCTGAAGAGCTGCAGTATGCAACATTAAGTGCTGCTGTTGAGCGGCATACATTTGCTGAAGGTACTGAGCAGCTGAGCTGGGGGGCCGATGCAACGCCTGTTGAATTACCTGTGATAAGTCAATTGAATCAATGTCAAACCATAATCTTAACCTTTATCTTAACCATAAAATGCAAGTATAAAAAAAGTAGCACTTTAAAATTTCACTATTTTAGTACACAATGTCATCAAGCTTATTAAAATCTTTCTCTCCTAGTTACATATCACTAGGATTCACTATTTGTACAAATTAAAACTCCACAGTAGACAATTCACAACAAAAGGTCCAAATAACCATTTGAAAAGATCTTCAATCTCCCTAGTAGTCAAAAAATGTACACATTAAAACAAGATACCATTTTCTAACCTTCACATGTTAAAGATTTAAAAGAATACTACTACTAACTGAGGAATAGATACGCTCATACTGTCAGAAAGAATTTAAGTTGGTCTAACCTTTTAGGATAAAACTTGGTAGAATTCAGGGCTTGGATATAGAGAGAAATACTTTTATTAATACCATGCAGCCATTACCAATAGTAATGTAGATCATTGCTGTCCAATACAGTAGTCACTAGCCACAAGGGTCTACTGAGCACATGAGTTTTTAATTTTCAATTGAATTTTAATTAATTTTAATGTAAATAGCCACATGTAGCTAGTTGCTACTATAACATATGGCAGATACATAGATTTTTTTTAAGAAAAAATTCCCAAATATATCATTTCCAAATACATCATTAGGTGAATTACTGCAACCTCAAATTCCTGGGTTCAAGCAATACCCCCCTCAGCCTTTGAGTAGCTAGAACTGTTATCACCACACTGGGTTAATTTTATTTTTTTATTTTTATTTTTTTTTTTTGAGAAAGGGGTCTCATTATGTTGCTCAAACTGGTCTTGAACTCCTGGCCTCAAGTGATCTTCATGCCTCGACCTCCCAAAGTGCTAGGATTACAGGTGTGGGCCACCACACGTGGCCTGTTTTGTGCTATTCTACAAATGTCTGAAAATCTTACAATGAGTAGGTATTACATTAAAAATCATATAAAACTTTTTTATTTATTTATTTATTTATTTTTGAGACAGGGTCTCGCTCTGTTGCCCGGGCTAGAGTGCCGTGGCGTCAGCCTACCTCACAGCAACCTCAAACTCCTGGGCTCAAGCAATCCTCCTGCCTCAGCCTCCCAAGTAGCTGGGATTACAGGTATATGCCACCATGCCCAGCTAATTTTTTCTATATAGATTTTTAGTTGTCCAGATAATTTCTTTTTATTTTTAGTAGAGACGGTGGTCTCACTCTTGCTCAGGCTGGTCTCGAACTCTTGACTTCGAGCGATCCTCCCGCCTCGGCCTCCCAGAGTGCTAGGATTATAGGCGTGCATGAGCCACCACACCTGGCCTAAAAATCATATAAAACTATAAAGCTATTTCTTTTAGAAAGTTACTCATCGAAGCAGTTTTTAGGAATGGGGGGGGGGAAAAAAGGAAAAAAAAAATTAAAGTTACTCAATAATCTTTTTTTTTTTGCTTTTTCTTCTTGGTAGAGATGGAGTCTCACTCTTGCTCAGGCTGGTCTCGAACTCCTGAGCTCGAGCAATCCTCCCATCTCGGCCTCCCAGAGTGCTAGGATTACAAGTGTGAGGCACCATGCCTGGCCAATCATTTTTAAATGTTGTAAAAATGTTTGATATCTTGTATTGTTTCAACATAGAATAATACTATTTCTACTTAAAAAAATTGCTAAAAGAGTGTTAATAACTGTGAATATTGATTAGTAAAATGCAAAATATGAACCTGAACTTCATAAATGTAGAATAGTATTCTTATAATACCAAAGAAAAATACCATACTTGTTCAAAAGCTAAGTCAGACTACATCAGTCCTATACAACCACATCCTAAAATCACATCATACACACTGTATCTCTGAAACAGCTTAGAACCCTAATCTCAGCATCAAACCACAGTTTTCAAAGAGCTAAAGGAGGAACAGAGCCATAATCCTACATAGCTTGAGGGTCTAAGTCAGGACATCTTGAGCTACAAAGCCATGAATCCCTTTATCTGAGTTTCAAGAAAGCATATTTCCACGTGCTGTTTACTTTCATGTGCTCATATCTCATCTCTCCAATTATAGATTGCTATGCCTGCTACATATTTCTGTCACAAAATCAATGTGGGCAGGGAACTATAGATCAGCATGAAGTGATTTAGAATTACAATACGTCTTTTTTGGTCAGATTAATCTGTATATGTTCTTCTAATTCCATAACAAAATTCTAAAATCAAACTGAGATAATAATCTATTTGACACATATTTTTATCATAGTGCAGTGATGTTGTTGTTGTTGTTGTTGTTGGCACAGTCTTTCATTAGCACTCAATGCTGTACTCATGGTATTGAGTAAATACAAGTTAAAGGTACAGCACATTGTTCTTATTTTGTTCCTCTACAGGAACAAGGAGAGTGAAGAGAATTCACAGGACTGAAAAAGAAAAGCTGGAAGATTAAAAAACAACTTAGGTAGTTCAATAAATATTGATTTAACTGCATTTTAGGAAAAGCAACTCTATGTCTCATAAGAACTAGAGTTACTGCTATTTGTGAGCTATATCTACATCTACATATCTCCAGTAACTTTACTTTTTATTAACACAGCCAGCTTAAGTGAACACTAGAGAACAAAATGGCATATTAAAATATCACATCATCTGTATGCTCAAAGATCTAGATACTCTTCCCCTGTATCCCTTGCCTCAGAGAAAGGTGAAAAACATTAAAAGCACACTCCGCATTTTAGTGAATTTCTGCTGAAATGGCTGGGTCTGCAACAGTTCTGATTCCACTCTGCAATGACTTCAGAAAACTAAATCCTAAACCATAAAACAGTTAAATAGTCATTATACTGGGATATTCACCATAGAAAAATGAAGCAGAGGGAAGACTATAAACAAACATTTAAGTTGTTTTCAGGATAGAATGCAATTATGAGGATTACAGAAAAAGAAATCAGGTATAATAGAAATAAATAACTCACAGAGAGGTTAAGGGCACAAGGTCTGAAGTCAGAGAACTAGCTATGTGTATTTGGGAAAGTTATTTAGCCTATTTAAAACATTTGTTTTCCTGTTTGTAAAATGGAAATAAGAATACTGTCTACTTCACAGAGAAATGGTGATGATTAAATGAGGTAATTCGTGTAAAGCATTTATCAAATGTTTGGTACATAGCAATTATTCAATAGGTATTAGCCATTATTATTTATTGGAAACGTGTAATGTGCCCCACACAGTTCTGGATACTTCATTTAATCCTCATAGTAACTAATGAAGTAGGTAGTCTCATTTTCATTTTACAGTTTCCTGAAGTGAGGACATTATGCCTCTCACCCAAGGCTACATAGCTCCTAAATATAACAAAAATGGAATTCAAACAAATGGCACACCAGACTGCAAGGCTCATCCCCTTTTTATACAGTATCATATTGCCCCAACCTCCATTATCATAAAGGCTAACTAACTAAACTTTACTTTCTTGACTAAGTGACTGAGCTTAAGACTTTTCCTGGTTAAATATTCCCTTTCCCCTCTGCCCCTAAGAGCTTTAGAATGAATCCTCCTGCTTAGAGTTCTTAGGTCACCTGGGTTTAAAATGAACCTCTTAACACATCTACAGATCTGACCAGATGTCTCTAAGTCTGTATTTCGGGTTCCAATATAAAATACAAAAACCTAGAGTCATTCTGCATGTTGGGGCTCGAGGTTGAGTATCTTCACATTGTAGTAACACCTAGAGACCTTCCAATTATCATTTCCCTGACACACAGTCTTATAAGCTACATGCTTAAAAAGGGAAGCCCTTTCAATAGTAGGATTATTAAATAACTTTGTTGGCTGTTACTGTGGTTTGAATGTGTCCCCTACAAAGCATGTGTTGGAAACTTAATCTCCCATGTTTTAAGAGGTAGGACCCTGGAGAGGCCATTAGGCCTTGAGGTTCCACCCACATGCATGGATTAATGGAGATTATAAAAAGGCTTCAAGCTACAAATTTGATTTCTTGCTCTCTTGCCTTCTGCCATGGAAGGTTACAGCAAAAAGGCCCTCAGGAGACACTGGCACCTTCATATTAGACTCTTCAGCCTCCAGAACTGTGAGAAATAATTTCTTTTCTTTATCAATTACCCATTCTGTGGTATTCTGTTATCCAACACAAAATGGACTAAGACAGTTGTTTCAATTATTAATAATTCTAACTGTACATTCCAGGATATGAAATAATATATGGATCTGACTTGAGCAAAAAGTAACAAGATCCTAAGCTTTAGCCTACTCATCATTATAGCTGAAATACCTGTACAGCATGTCGGTCTGAACCACTGTAAACAGAGATCTGTGGTTGCTGCATTCGAGAGGAGGAAGTGGTAATGGTGGTGGTGGTGGTGCTGCTGGTTGTTGTTGACACAGATGTTCCAGGGTTTGGTTCGCTATCCATAGCTGTACTGTGGTCCTTAAATCTAGTAGAGAACACAAAGGGTTTGTATTGGTAAAAGTATTACCATGTGAGCTTTAAAGAATATTCACTCCAAAGAAATAATCAGCAATAGTCTAATAAACTATCTAGGTGAGAAAAAAAATTTAAGCAATATCAGAGTACTTCAAAATATTTCTTTACATTCTTTTGACTATACTAATTACAAATTACAGTTATTCTTATCTATACATTAAAATAGAATGCCTAAGGACTTTCGTTAACTAGCTTGGTTTTGGTCATCTTATACACTTTACTTAAAAATAAGTCACTTTAAAATAAGTTAATAAAAAAATAATTTTTTAACTTGCACTGGCTTTTCCCCTAATTAGTCTACAAAATTGTCCTTACTACTTCTAATAATTGAGTTGTACTTATGAGCAGATTATTCTGCGGAAACAGAGAAGCAACTGACAGCAACTTCCCACATCCTTACAAAATCTCTTTTTCACAAAGAATTGCTCCAAATTTTTAAAACAGCATAATTATGTCACATTCCTCATGTATGGACAATAAAGTACATTTTGGTACCAGACTTTCTGATCTTTTCCCTCTAATATTACAATCTTACTTCACTTGTGTTGTAGTACAAAATTCCACTGAATACAGAATCTGTTTGTGAATAAATTCAAACACTTTTAGTCAACTGTAAGGGCCTTAATATTGTTAGAAACCAGAACAGTAGTTTTTGTAGGGTCAGATATGTACCACAATGGTGAAAAGCACACTTGAGATATTGGTTTTATCTGCTTTTTCTTATCATTCTTTTCTTCTGAGAAACAAAATCCCACCCACTTCACATTAGCAGCATTGACAAGAATGTAACAAGAACACTTTCTATTTCACTAAAAAACAAAGCAATTTGGCACTAATTGCATACACATAAACTATTCCCATAAGGTTTCTTTTATGTACAAATTTTCTTTGTTCTATAGCACGTATGTAAACAGTATTTGTATGTTCTGAGGAACCAAGGTTTAAAAAAAACCTCCACTTAATAAGAGGAAAACTGAAAGGAAAAATGTGAGAGGTTGGGGGAACAACTGACTCTTCACTTCTTTTGATTAGTAAATGATTCATACATTTTTATGCTTCTCTGGTATTTTTTTTTCAAGTTGCCCTCCAATCATCAAATCGCAGCATTATATGGTAACTGTTCAACATTATACAGAATTAGAGGTACATAAGGTAAACTTTTTACCAAACTACTGCCTGTCACAACACTTCTGTGCTACATACCAGTGATATGCAAAAGATCAGCTTAAATTGTGGTCTTTTAAAGTGTAATCCTGCTCAATCAAGCCCCCAAACTCAAACACTATGGTAAACACTTCTAACTATTAACCAAAAATGGTCACAGAGAATCCAAATTCTAGGCATAAGTCTAAACAAACATTGGTGCAGGAAAGGAAACTGGCCAAACCATCGCATTACATTTTGAGGCCTGGTACAAAAGAACAATTTTAGTACTCCATCGTCTACGCATATTAATACCTGCAAAATACAGCCAGCAGTTCTGGTGCACAAGAGGCCTACCCAGGAAACAGTAAGTTTTAGAGTCGCTAACTAAGCATACCATCACACCGACACCCAAGAATGTGGCCCTCTTGGAAAGCATCAACACTGCAGCCAGAGACTCGAAGGAAAGACCTTCCTTCCTGGGTGTTTTCCGCCTCACCGGACCCGTAGCAGCCCCCGCCGCTCTAAGGTCCGCGCTGGGGCACCTCCTCCAGCCCTCCCGCGGGAGGGCAGTAGGCAGCCCCACGTCTCCGGTTCTCCCGCTGAGGAGGAGTTGGGTGGCGCCTGGGCAGGAAGGAGGAGAGGGCGAAGGAGGCCTGACAGTGCCCGCCCTGCCCTACCCAGCCTCCGCGGGCCCCCAAGCCATCAGCCGTAATAAGGCTGCCCGCGGGGCCCACTTGCAGGGATGACAGCGCCTGGGGAGCCAGCCGAGGATCGTTTTCCAGAAGGCCCTAGCGGCCGGGGTCCCAGGGGTGACCCTGCGCGCAGGGCCCCGCCAATCTGGGACCTGACGGCGGAAGGAACGCTCCCGCCAGGAGGGTAACTGAACCCTTACAGTTCGTCTCCGCCCCCTGATACAGGCCGAACGGGCTCCTCCACGATAAGGTGACTCTCGAATCTCCCTTTGCCCGCAGTGACCACGAAAGAGCCCTGAGCTCTCCCCGTGGGGAACGTGTCGCTGCCCTCACTCGCCCCCGGGTTTCGACATCAGTCACCAGCAAATCACTCACTCCGCTTCCGCCATCTTCTCTCCTCCATCACTGACAGGGGCTGCGCATGCGCCCCCCGGCGGGTAGCGGAGGGGCGGAGTCCGCTCAACCCAGGGCGCTTGAGGTCACGTGGGATCCTCTGCTTCCAAACCCACTCCCATCAACGGCCCCGCTCTCTCTGGAAAGGGACCAGATTTCCGCAGCTGAGATACCGGTGTTTCTTCTCCAACCTCTCGATTGCTCTTGCCCAAGATCTTCTTCCTCCTGGGGAGGGGTCTGTAACAAAGAGATAAAAAATTCTGCTTAGACTGTTAAATTAAAATTTTGATCCTTGCTCACGGTTGGCCTGAAAAAAATTTTTTTTTCTAAAATATACTAAGTTTATCTAAAATATACTAAAGCCTATGCAAACTGCAGAGTGGTTTGAAACAAAATACCCTCGAAGATTGGATATTGGATGCTGAGGTCTCAGAGGGAAAGGAAATGTAGTGCTGCTGGCTGCAGAGCTTGTTGTCTGGGTGCATTGGAGTTTGGGGGTCCCAACTAGTAGTCCCTCTGTCCAGCTCAAAGGTGGTGGTCGGGTGCGGGTGAGTGGGTGGCTAAGGAATCACCTTGGTTACCCTGGGCATATCACTTATGTCTTTGATATGAATTTACTGAGCACCTATTGGGGATTGCAGGCTTAAACACCACAGGGAACAAGCAGAAACGGCCACCAGTTTGCCAGTGTCATTTACTATGTGCCAACTGCTGTGAGGTGGGGTGAGACAAATGTATGAAGATGAGTGAAATTATAAATGTAAATATGACATATTTATTTGTTTATATTCCAAGAAGACTTTATTTGGGGAGTGGAGTGGGTTTTATGGACATTTGCATGCAGTGTAAGAAATGTTCTAAAACATCCGTTAAGTGCTTTGGAAACTTGGAAACTTTACAGTTCTAGGAATAATAAATCTTTACTGCCCTTCACAGAAAAAAAGGATACTGACCATAAATTATGTCTCTTTTTGCATTTCGTAGGATAGTGGGGTCACACTAATTTCAAGAACTCTGCAATGAAATATTGATATAAATTTAGTAAAAAGGAAACTGACCATAAACGATATCTCTTTTTGCATTTCACAAGAGAGGGGTGTCACACTAATTTCAAGAACTGAGAAATGAAATATTGGTATGAATCCATCTTAAAATGTAGTGTGATCTAATAAAAAGTATACTTAATCTTAGAAATCCTGTGTTCTAGAATGTGCCAAAGGGACAGAAAAGAACACTTCCTATATAAGCTTAACTTGTCTTTTACCTCCTTTTCCCAACTGATAAGTTTTTTTTAACCTTATTTTCCCAGCTGATAGCAGTGTCCTTTCTACTACTAGTCCTAGAACTCATCGAGAAAGTCTCCTTTGAAGTCTCTGAAGATGTTTAAAGGTAAGATATGACTACTTTTTATTTCTTTCTGACTTGCTCATATGATGTCATTGTCATTCACCTCTCAAGAATCAACTGCCCATTGCTATTGCTGAAATTTTGTTTAGAAAAACAAAAGTGAAGGAAACAAAGTCTTAGACCTAAAGACGGCAAATGCATAATTCAAAGCGAGTATTTGAAATAAATAGGCCAAAATTGTTCCTTTTCATCCTTCTTTTCCTTGAACATTTAAGACCTATATCCCTAATGTCATCTCATGCAGATTGGCTTTAAACATGAGAACATTTGTTAGATAAAATCAGATCAGTATTGCTTTTTAAAAACATTTCAAAACTCATTATTTATTATAGCACCTAACACTTGTATAGCCTTTCATTAAGTGCAGAGCATCTCTACAAAGCTCATTTACACAAAACTCATTTGTTGATCTTCACAATAACTCTGTGATATAGTTATCTTCATTCTCATTTAGCACAGAAGTAGAGTGAGGCTTAAGGTAATTAAGTGTCTATGGTGACTGCTGGCATATACCAGAAGTGGAGTTCTAATTTGTTTCCATCTCCAAATCCAAGTTTTCTTTGCTTTCATTCAGCAAGTCACTATATAAAACATCAAAGGAGACAAAGTATAATGAAGGACTGCTCTCAAGAAACTTACTGTCATTTATCTGATCAAACAGAAGGAAATATTTTGCCTCTTTGTCATTTCCTAAGGAAAAGATTTATATGGTATCCTAGCAGGTTGAACTTTCTCAAGTTTGCAGGACCCATTACCTTGGAGAAGTGCTAGGATCCTATTTGATTTTAGAAAACTCCCTCTAGCTTTGTGAAGGATGGATTGGAAGAAAGTGAAACTAGAGGCAGTGAGACTAGTTGGGAAACTGTGCATTAATCCCTAGAGAAATATAAAGAATGGAAGGGAGGGCTAAATTAAAATTTGAGCACATTTCAAGTGCTCAATAGGACCACATGGCTAGTGGCTACTAGATTGGACAGTACAGAGAAGAGTATTTGTGACAGACACTGTGATGGTTCACAAAGCCTAACATATTTACTATCTGGCCCTTTACAAAACATGTTTGCTGACCCCTATTCTAGATCACTGATAACCCTGCCCCATGTCCTTTCAGAGTAGTTAACATAGCACATATGCTGTCCTGGGCCCTAACTGGACTATGATTGCTTTCATAGACTCCTATGTAGTTAAGACAAAAAGTCCAGCACACCCACATTTAAGTAATGGGCTCACTCCTTTGCCAAATGAGCCACCTTGGGCAAGTTTTTTAACTGATTCAAGTTTTACTTTATAATGTGAAAAAAGAGGGGACAATAATACCTAGCAAGATTGTTGTAAAGTCTAAAAAAGTCCTCCTCTTCTTTTTTAGCTTTTTATCAAGGTCTTCATCTAGATTTGCTCAATAAATGCTACTGAACATGCCTAATAGACAATTACTTTAAATGCTTATAAATGGAATGAAGACTTGAATATTTAGATGAATGAGACATAAAATTTCAGTTTATCCTGTAAATTAGAATGACACAATATATAGGCTTGCTTTTTTTTTTAAAGTAATATGGTAAAACCAAATACTTTTACTAAACCAAATAATATTGAAACTGAAAATACAATCTCTAGTCCTGCCACTTCTCACCTACTCACATACTACCTGCAATGGTCAGTATGTTAATCATATGTTTATCAGTCTTATCTTCACCTGTACACCTGTGTAGGCAGCAGTGTCTGCTATATCTCTCCAGCTGCTGAAGAGTGGAAAAACAGGTCATTAAATCTGGAAGGGACCTTAGAATTCATGTGACCTGTACTGAGGGAGGACCCATGGTAAAAGTAGAATTTGAACTCTGACCTTCTATTATCCCCCCAGTCCAGAATTTTTTGCTGTGTGCCACAAGGTCAAGTGTGTAAGTGCTCAATAAACACTTAAAGAGGCTCTATGCTCTTATTTCCATTCTGCTTTTATGCTTAGTGTTTGCGTAGCATCGTGGTAGCCTAGGAGAGTTATTATAAGCAGGGCTTTGGAATCCGACAAAGTAAGACTTGAATCCTGACTCTGTCACGCACTAGCTCTGTGACCTCTTACAATCCTGCTAGCTCCACCTACAAGATATAACCTCATCTTTGACCACACCACAATAAACATGCATGAATTCACCAAAATACAAATTAAGTCTGACACTTCTCACCACCTCCATCATTGTCAGCCTAGGCCAAGGTACCAGCTCTTTCCTGGACCACAGCAACAGGCCACCCTGCTTGTATTCTTATTCTCTATAGCCTGTTCTCCACAGAGCAGCCTAAAAAATGTAAACCAAATGGCGTCACTATCCTACTCAAACCCCCAGTGGGTTCCCATCACACTAGCACAGAGCCCCAGTTCTGACCAAGGGCCTTTAAGGCCCTCTGTGATTTTCCCTTGCTCAGTCTGTTCCAGCCACACTGGCCTCCTCACTTTTCCTCCTTAGCACTTGCTACTTCCGGAACCGGGAATGCCTTTCGCACCAGTCTCACTTTATCCAGGCCTCTGTTCAAACATCACCTCCTCAGAGAGCCCTTCCCGACCACCCAACCTAATTATGGCCCTCTCTTTACTTTTATTCCCTTATCCTGCTAACTTTGCTTCATAGCACTTCAATGTAACAGACATTATGGTATGTACATATTTATTTGTTTACTATTCCCACCAACTTCCAGGTTAAGAAATGTAAACCAAATGAAGTTAAATAACCTCTCTAATCCTCAGTTTCCTAGTCTGAAAAATGGGGATAATATTTACCTCAAAGTTATTGTAGAAATTAAATAAAAAATACACTACTACTATGTATAAACAGAACACAAAAAATGCTCAATAAGCATAGCTGTAAATATTGTTCACATTTTTGTTATTTTGCCACATAATATTATGCTGAAGTAAAGGAAAATAATCCTTCTATTTCCAAAGGTTATGCATTTTTTCAAAAATTATGAGGCAGTTTCTTGTTATGCTATATTTTAAAATATTTGCCTTCAGTATCTGAAAATACAGTTTTTGCTTTTTTTGGGTTTTTTAAAGACAGGGTATTACTCTGTCACCCAGGCTGAAGTGTAGTGTCACAATCATAGCTCACTGCAGCCTCAAACTCCTGGGCTCAAGGGATCCTCCCACCTCAGTCTCCCAAGTAGCTGAGAGTACAGGTATTTGCCAGTGTGCCCGGCTAATTTTTCTACTTTTTGTAAAGACAGGGCCTCACTCTTGCTCAGGCTGGTCTCAAACTCCTGTCCTCAAGTGATCCTCCTGCCTTAGACTCCCAAAGTGCTAGGATTATAGGCATGAGCCACCACCCCTGGCCTGAAAATAGATTTTTGTTTGTATGCTCCTAACGTATTAAAAAGTTTCATATCAAATCTTAATTGTTTAATATCCATTATTTGATGAATGGATAAACAAAATGTGGTATAGCCGTACAGTGGGATAGTCTTCAGCTATAAAAAAGAATGAAGTACTAAAACATACTATAATGTGTATGAACCCCGAAAACATTAAGCCAAGTGAAAGAAACCAGACATACAAGGCCACAAAATGTATGACTGCATTTATATTAAATGTCCAGAATAGGCAAATACATAAGAGATAGAAAGCAGATTAGGGGTTGTGAGGAAGGTAAAATGGGGACTCACTGTATAATGGGCACAAGGTTTCTTTTGGAATGATGGAAATGTTCAGGGATTAAATAGTGGTGATAGCTGCACAACAATGTAAATATACTAAAAACCACTGAATTGTGTACTTTAAATAGATTAAGTTTATGTCATGTGAATTATTGCTACATAGTGTGTATTCTACGCGCTTGTATGAAACATAGCACGCTATACATTGATTTCAGAATGATTCCTGCTATGATTTAATATATTTATATTATATATATAGTTTTACTCAAATAATTTTTATGATATTGGCATACTTATTTTGAGGAGGGCTTGTGTTATTTATTTGAAGTAGTTTTATGGAAATAAATTAAAACTTTAAAAAGCTGATAGTTTTCTCTTTGTTAATGCTATATTATTTAATCTATAATAATCTGCCTCAATATAGTATTTGTAAAAGCCAACAAGCAATCTACTCTTTGTATGGAACATTTTGTAGATAGTTTAACATCTGTGTGTGTGTGTGTGTGTGTGTGTGTGTGTGAGAGAATCTTTTTCTAGTTCAATGTGGAGGATGGGCAGGGCCTGACAGTTGGAGTTAAGAATCTGAGTTTAAGCACTGATTGTACCCATTTTTAGGTGGGTGCTCTTATGCAATTCATTTAACCTCTGGGAACACCAGGTTCATCATCCCTAAAGCAGGGATGACATTAATCTCTCCAGATGAGCTGATTGGAAAATAATCAATTGACATAATTGTGGTAGTATATATTAAAATGTTCTATAACTGCAATGCATTAGGTACATGTGATAAAAGTTTGCTTTTACTGCAGTACACTGCAGACATTTTTTCAGAATAAGAATTCTAAAGGGTAGTTGTTGTGATTATAGAAATGTTCAAGGGCTAGACCAGAAAGAGGAACACTAAAACTTGATTCAGAAAAAGAATAATAATTCACTGCCTATTTGTATAGTGAAATTTTGTTTCTAAAGGGTAACTTTTACTAGTGAATTTCAAAGAGCTTTGAAATGTTTATTTTCAAATTTTGAAGTCAGATTAGAGTTACCATCATCTAGTCTCTGAAAGGCACAGCAACTTACATAACCTGCCTAAGGCTACAGTCAGTGGTAAAGTCAAAATTAGAACCAAGGCTTCCAATTTTGCCATGTGGTGCTCAGACTAGAGAGTGCACTGCTCCCCAAAATAAGCATCTTTTGCTGGAATCATGTAAGGTTCGGTTGTATCAAAATAGTTGATACTGGAGCAAGCAATCAAAATATAGAAAACCTGTCTGCAAATAATCCTTAGCAATTCTTTATCAACAAATAGACCCCATCAGGTGCCTCCAAATGCAGGCATTGGTTTATATTTAATGAAGCTAATCTGTTTCCTCTCTTGAGGTCCCAGAGCTACCATTCTAGTCCATTCTGAGCCACCCTTCCCTCTGCTCTCAGCTAGAGAACGAGTGTCTTACTTTTCTCTCTTCCCAAAAACTTCAGTTGATTCCAGTAGTTCATAGGACTACATCCAGTGGTCCTACTTTGGCTTACAGAGTCTTTATTATTTTTTACTCAAAACACCTTCCAGCTTTCTTCTGCTTCCAACTTCCTTTATACTTCAGCCTGGTTGAATTTCCCCCTATTCAGACACAAGCTAGGCCTTTTCACTGCTCTGCCTTTACACTAATCATTAATTCTACCTAAAATAGCAATAAGAAGAAGTTGAGGAGAGAAAGAGAAGGATACGTTTGTTGAGTATTTATAGAGTGCTCTACATACAATATCCCATCTAATTTGCACAGCAATCCCATGAGCTTTCAGTTACCTGCAGTCAACCTCAGTTTGAAAATATTAAACGGGAAATTCCAGAAATAAACAATTCATAAGTTTTAAATTGCACACCATTCTGAGAAATCTCTCACCACCTTCTCCATCCAGCACCAGAGGTGAATCATCTCTTTGTCCATCATCCCCACGCTGTCTCCCCCACCTGCCTGTGAGTCACTTAGTAGTCATCTGGGTTATCAGATCGACTGTCAAGATACCTTAGTGCTTGTGTTCAAGTCACCCTTATTTTATTTCAAAATGGCCTCCAAGTGCAAGAGTAGTGGTGCTAGCAATTTGGATATGCCAAAAAGAAGTGGTAAAATGCTTCCTTTAAGTGAAAGATAAAAATTCTCAATAAGGAAAAAAAATCATATGCTGAGGTTGCTAAGATCTATGGTGTGAATAAACCTTCTGTCCATGAAATTGTGAAGAAGGAAAAAGAAATTTGTGCATAGTGTATATAGGGTCAGTACTATCCTTGGTTTCAGGCATGCACTGGAGGTCTTGGAACATATCTCCCTTGGGTAAGAGGGAACTACTATATTTTTATCCTCTGTTTGGCTGATCAGGATAATCATGTTAGTGGAATTAAGTAACCTGTCCAAGGTCACAGAGCCAGTAAGTGGCAGGACTATGACTGGGACCAAAGTTCAACTCCCAAACACATGGCCTGTTCCATATGCTGACTCTCTCTACCCACTGTCATCTGGCGTTAGTCTTCAGATTCTACTCATCATTTTCTTCTCTCAGCTTTCACAGCCTCTCCCAGGTGAAGTTAGCTGCTCCCATAGTACTCTGTCTATACACCTCTAATGATACCTACCAGGTTTTTTTTTTTAAATTGAGATATAATTCACATGAGATTCATCTATTTAAAGTGTCACAATTCAGTGGTTTTTACTGTGTATATTCACATTGTTGTGCAGCCATCATCACTGTCTAATTCCAGAACATTTCCATCACCCCAAAAGAAACCTTGCACCCATTAGTCAGTCATTCCCCATTCCACTTTCCCTACACCCCCTAGCAACCACTAATCTGCTTTCTGTCTCTATGCATTTGCCTATTCCAGACATTTAATATATGTGTAATCATACATTATGTGGCCTTTTGTGTCTGGCTTCTTTCACTTAGCTTAATGTTTTTGTGGTTCTTGTAGTATATATTTCAGTACTTCATTTCTTTTTATGGCTAAAGACTATCCCATTGTATGGATATACCACATTTTATTTCTCTGTTCATCATTGATGGACATTTGGGGTTTTTGTCCACCTTTTAGCTATTATAAATAATGCTTCTATGAACATTGTGTACAACTTTTTGTAAGGATATGTTTTTAATATTCTTGGGCATATACCTAGGAGTAGAGTTGCTGGGTCACGTGGTAACTCTGTTTAATATTCTTTTTTCCCTTTTTTTTTATTAATTTTTTTTGTCATCCTTGCGCAAGGGCCATGCTAATCTTCTCTGTTTTGTTCCAATTTTAGTGTATGTGCTGCCGAAGCAAGCACTGTTTAACATCTTAAGGAACTGTTAAACTGTGTTGCAAAGCAGCTGTGCCACTTTACATTCCCAACAGTAATGTATGAAAGTTTCAGTTTCTGCATGTCAAATAACACACATTACTGTCCATCTCCTCCTCCCCTCAACTTCATTGAGGTATAATTGATAAAAAACTGTCCATCTTCTGAGTATGGCCCAACCTAGTGAGTGTGAAGTAGTATCTAATTGTGATTTTTATTTGCATCTTCCTGATAACTAAAGAATATCTTTTTATATTTTCATTGCCCATTTGTCTTTGTTGGAGAAATGTCTATTCAAATCCTTTGACCACAAAGAGAAATTGAGTTATTTGTCTTTTTTATTTAGTAGTAAGGGTTATTTATATATTCCAGATACTAGTTCCTTATTAAATATATGATTAGCAAATGTTTTCTTTCATTCTCTGGGATGACATTTCACTTTCTTGATGTTGTTCTTTGACATACTAGCATTATAAATTTTGATGAAGTTCAATTTTTTTTTCTTTTGCTATTTGTGCTTTTGGTTTTATGTCTGTGAAGCCATTGCCCAATTAAAGGTAACAAAGATTGACTACTATGTTTTCTTCTAAGAGTCTCATAATCTTAGCTCTTACATTAAAGTCTTTGATCCATTCTGAGTTATTTTTAATAAATGGTTTAGGTAGGGGTCCGGCTGCACTCCTTTCTATGTAGATATCTAATTGTCCCAGCATCATTTGTTAAGCAACAACAAAACTATTCTTTCCCCCCATTGAATTGTCTCGACCCTTATCGCATATTTTTAAATAAATGTTGACCAGGTCTGCTACTTGGACCTCCTTGAGAGCAAAGTTTTTTCTTTCCTACCTCCATGTCTAGCATAGGACTATGACAGAATAAACGCTCAACAAATATGTTCAATAAATGAAAACATGATTGGAGATTGCTAATGTCAACCATCAAATACCAGACTCTGCTAGGTGCTTGGGAAGCTTTATACACGAAGCTAACGACCTAGTGAATTTTTTTTTTTTTTTTTTTTGCTGACAGAGTCTCACCCTGTTGCCCAGGCTAGAGTGAGTGCCGTGGCGTCAGCCTAGCTCACAGCATCCTCAAACTCCTGAGCTCAAGCCATCCTCCTGCCTCAGCCTCCCGAGTAGCTGGGACTACAGGCACATGCCACCATGCCCGGCTAATTTTTTTCTGTTTTTAGTTGCCGGGCTAATTTTTTTTTTTTTTCTATTTTGTAGTAGAGATGGGGTCTTACTCTTGCTCAGGCTGGTCTCGAACTCCTGACCTCAAGTGATTCTTCTGCCTCGGCCTCCCAGAGTGCTAGGATTGATTACAGGTGTGAACTGCCATGCCCGGCCCAACCTAGTGAATTTTTAAAACCAAAAGTTTCCAAAGAGTTCCAGAATTTTACAGTCTTAGGTGGAATGGGTCTTGGAAATCATCAACCTTCTCATTTTCCAGTGAGGAAAAGCAGACCTTGAAAGGCTAAATAGCAGGCTTTGGCCTATCTCATGTAAAATTGCCACAGATCCCAGCTCTCTTTGAAATTACATTCTGACTATTACAAGTTAACAAAGGACTTTTTCAGCTAGTTCTTGATAAAGCATTTTTTCCAGTTAGTTCTGATAAAAGTCCTTTCCAGATGAAAGACAACTGCTTCTACTTCATACCAGACTTATCTTTTGAGATAACTGCTATCAGAGATTAAAAAATAAAATCTTCCATCCTAGCTGTATATTATTGCTCCTTTCTTTGAATTTTGTTAGATCTTACTTGCTCTCCCACAAAATTGGCCATTTATTTTGTATTGTTTTATTGCTCTGTGGCTTTGGATTATTATGTAATTTTGAGTTGCTATTCGATTTGTCACAGTTTTACATCTTGTCTTCCTGAGTACACTGCCCCACATAGACTCAGGGGTAGAAATTGAATTTTACAGTTTATTATATGAAGTATGGAGCCTTGTATCCTGTGGATATGCAACAGACCTTTTTTGATATTATTTGTGCATTCAAATAATTTATTTATTTATTTTGAGACAGAGTCTCACTCTGTTGCCTGGGCTAGAGTGCTGTGGCGTCAGCCTAGCTCACAGCAACCTCAAACTCCTGGGCTCAAGCAATCCTCCTGCCTCAGCCTCTCGAGTAGCTGGGACTACAGGCATGCGCCACCGTGCCCGGCTAATTTTTTTCTATATATATTTTTAGTTGTCCAGATCATTTCTTTCTATTTTCAGTAGAGACGGGGGTCTGGCTCTTGCTCAGGTTGGTCTTGAACTCCTGACCTTGAGCGATCCACCTGCCTCGGCCTCCTAGGGTGCTAGGGTTACAGGCATGAGCCACCTCACCCGGCCCAAACAATTCATTTGAAAATAAGAAGCTGTTAGCCCTAGGTTTCATTCTGTTTCCCACCCTTCCGTAGAGAGATAAGGCAGTTTACCTCAGATTGCTCAGGAAGACTGGGTCTAGGGGAGAAACACTTTCTCTCATGTGGAAATTTTCTAGTGACTCACTGCTTGCTTTCCTAGAGGAATGGAAAGACCAGAGCTACATATATTTTAGTATTTCTTAATCTTACTATTAAAAGTTTTAAAGTTCTATTAAAAAGATAAAAATCAGCTGAGCGTAGTGGCTCACACCTGTAGTCCCATATACTCGGGAGGCTGAGGCAGGAGGATTGCTTGAGCCCAGGAATTCGAGGTTGCAGTGAGCTAGGATGAGCCCACTGTACTCCAAGCCTGAGCAACAGAACAAGACCCTGTTTCAAAAAAAAAAAAAAAAGAGCCAAGAGCCAAGCATGGTGGCTCACACCTGTAGTCCCAGCTATCCAAGAGGCTGAAGCACTGAATGAAGCCAGAGTATCTCTTTTGCCCAGGAATTTTAGCATGCAATGAGCTGTGATGATGCCCTGGCAACAGCGCAAGACTCTATCTAAAGAAAAAAAAAAAAAAAAAAAGCAGAATTCTCCCAATAACCCAGTAAATTTAACTCACTCCAAAGGGAACTCTGATTGTAGTTTTAAATTACTGAGTCAGAAACTATAGGAAGACGTCCTGTGTTTTTCAAGTTTCTTTTCTACTTATGAGATGGAGAAAGAAGATGGAATAATCTGGCCTCATATTGAACAGTGCCTTGCTAAATATAACTAGAATCTTTGGAACTGTTTGAATTAAAATATAAAATTAAGGCTAAATAAAAGGTTGCAGAATGAGAAACAATGCACGTATCATGACATGATACTCAGTACATTGTCATACATCTATGGAAATACAGTGAGCCTATTAATTGATTGTGATAAAAACAAATTATTGTAAGTTAAAGTAATCCTCTAATAATAGTGAATCCAGCACATGCTATTAGCATGTGGTTAGATGGTGGAAAACAAACAAGAAACAAAACTAAAAATTCTATAAAGTTACAGATTTTTTTCACCTGCCAGAAATCAAACCGTGTTTGAAATTCATGCTATTTTAAAATTATACTGATGAATGAAAAAAAAACATTGAAACAATTATAAAATTACTAAGTCATTTCCCTTCTCTGAACCTCATTTGTAAAATGAGGGAGTTATCCTAGATTTTTTTGTTTCTCACACTGTAATTGATGGACCAGCAACATCAGCATCATGTGAGAATTTGTTTGAATGCAGAATCTAGGGCCCAATCCCAAACCTTCTAAATCAGAATTTGCATTTTTAACAAAATCCCCACCTAATTTGTATGCATATTAAAGTTTGAGAAGACTGACATAGATGACATAAAGTAAATTCCAGCTAGTAAATTCTACCATCCTGTGATTCTGGTTGAAAGATTCCAAGTTAGTAAAACTTTTGTGTAAGTTGTGAGAGAAAAATAAAAAACAAAACAAACCAAAAAAAAAAAAAAAAAGAAAGATTCCAAGTTAGGTAAAATGAATGTCACTTACCTAAGAGCTGTGTTTGACTTGAGTAAAGAACCGCTCAGCAAGTTGAACTAACTTTTCTGGTTACAGCTTTAAATTAACAAGGAGAGCAGAAAATAAAGACTTAAATCTGCTTGTTTGGTGTTGCTAGGTTCCTTCCTATCATACCGTGATTAATTTTAGTATTTAAATGTACATAAACCGCCTGGCGAGTTGGCTCACGCCAGTAATGCTAGCACTCTGGGAGCTGGAGGCAGGAGAATTGTTTGAGGTCAGAAGTTCAAGACCACCCTGAGCAAGAGCAAGGGCAAGACACTATCTCTAAAAAAAAAAAAAAAAAGAAAAATTAGCAAGGCATGGTTGTGCATGCCTGTGGTCCCAGCTACTCAGGGGAGGCTGAGGCAGGAGGATAGCTTGCGCCCAGGAATTTGAGGTTGCAGTGAGCTATGATGATGCCACTCTACTCTAGCGTAAGCAACAGAGCGAGACCCTGTCTCCAAAAAAAAAAAAAAAAAACACAAATAAATAAATGTACATAAACCATGGACTAATTTAATATTTGTTAAATACCTACAGTTTTCTAAGTGCCAAAAAGAACTTAAAAGGTAAGATTCCTTGCTCTTCAGGCACCTAATGAAGATTTTGAACTTTGCTTTGAAAGACTCAGAGTCTGGAGCCCTGGTATGATTTAATTATAGGCTGCTTCCTAATTTGTTGTTATTATCCAGAATAGGAGCTTAAGTCACAGGGTGATAAGCACAGTGTGCAGGTGAACTAACAGGTAGCTTTATCTCTAGCATGCTGTTCCCGTTGACATTGTATATGTGATTAGGCAGCCAGAAATCATTATAGACTATGAGCTCTACTTTTCCGCCTGATTTATCTGTGGCCCAAAATAGGTTATGGTTTAGTTTAATTCAAGGTCAGCAAAAATTCAGTATGAAAATACTTGAGTTCATTAGGACCGAGGTCTCCAACCCCTAGGCCTCGGCCTGGTACTGGTCTGTGGAAAAATTGTTTTCCATGAAACTTAGGAACCGGGCTGCACAGCAGAAGGTGAGCAGGGGGGCAATCCTGCAAAGCTTCCTCGGTGTTTACACCCACTGGGCTCACATCACTGCCTGAGCTCCGCCCACACCCCACCATCCGTGGAAAAATTGCCTTCCATGAAACTGGTCCGTGGTGCCAAAAAGGTTGGGGAGGGCTGCATTAGGAAATAGGTGAAAGTGGTAGAGAAAAGGAACTAGTCTTCTATGGGAGTGGGGAGAGGTCAGTAACTTTGCAAAGGAGAGGAGTTTTCTCCAGAGGCTGTGGAGAGAACTGGATTATTGAAGGAGACCAGTGTAGAGGTGAGTGAGCCACTGGAGCACAGAGACTTTATTAGAATAGGTTTACATTTTCGGTTGAGTATGTCATCCTGGAAGAAACAGGTTTGCCTTTGCAAATTGGAGGATAGCTTACATTTTATGGTCGGTGGTTGTTAGTGCCAGAGTACTTGCTGCAAACTCGTTCAACATGTCATTTTATTAGTCAACTTTGTGCCTTTCAGTCTAGCCAGACACAGGTGGGTTCTTCTGGTTCTCAAAGAAGATAAGATAGTACCCATGTGCTATTGCAATTGTTCTTTATAATTTATTGGCACATACCAGGCACTACTTTTGCATTTTTCCCTTTATTAATATGTGTCCTGACATCACATCTGCATTGTAACTTTCTTGAAAGAGAGGGCGTAGTGCCTGGCATCAATTAACCCTATAAGAGTTATCCTGAGATTTCTTAGACCTCTTTGAGTAATTCAGTGGCTTTCATTAAATAAGTTTTAATTTTTTTTTTAACTGTTGACTCCTCTGATTAGTGGAACTCTCCATTTATGGTTCATTGAAACAAACCTGTTCTTTCACTTGTTTTTTTTATTAACATTTTGCTACTTTACATTTTAAGAATTAAATAATTAATCTAACCTCAGGAAATCCTTATCAAGTAAAGAATTTGTGTTATCCTTGTCTTTTAAATAAGGAAAGTGAAGCAAAATGGTATTGATCAGTGTCAACAGGTGTTACTGAGCACCTACTATGTGCTAGGTACAAGGGACACACAAGTGAACAAATCACAGTTCCAGCCTTATAAATGTTCCAGCAAGAAAAATAAAATACTGTGATACTGTGCATTATCTTCTGTGACTGATGTATAAAGAGAGTGTAGAACAGGAGTACAGAGGAAGAGTGAAGAGAATGGACAGCTAACAGCCTGAGGTGCAGAGGGGAGTTTGTGAATAGTTCCTAGAGAAGGAGAATGCATGTCAGGCAGGGGTAGTGGGGACTGAGTTAGAGAGGGCATTTCAGGATAACCAGAGGGTATTCTCTCTAAGGGCAGGGTTATTGTCATTGGCATCAATAAATTAGCTTCCTTTTCTGCAATTATCAGGGAACATATGACATTAATTTCTATATTATTTGAAATTCATAGTAAAGCATTATATTTCAAAGGCAAAATAGATTAAGGCTCAAACTACTATATGTCATTATCTGTAGTGTGGGAGTAAAATTGGGGAACTATGATGTAAGTAAGTCCTGGAGTACAGGGAGTGCCCAGAGAAGACACGGAGATAAAGTTGGCAATGTCAATGGAGTGGTGGAGGGGATGGGGTAGAAGAGGGAAAAGGAGACAAGGAAGGCATGGGGATATTGCTATCTACACTAACTCAGTAAGCTTAAGAGAATGAAAACTCAATTCTCTCATTTCACCTCAGCAGTCAGGACTCCAATCAGAAGTTTTGGTCATGGACTCTGCTCGTGAAGGTTAGGTAAAACAATTAATGTGATATAATCGTGTGCTGTATAACAATGTTTCAGTCAATGATGGACTGCGTATAGCATGGTGGTCCCTAAGATTATAATGGAGCTGAAAAACTCCTATTGCCTAGTGATAATGTAGCCATCCTAAATTATGTTTAGATATACACAAATATTTACCATTGTGTTACAATTGCCTATGGTATTCAGTATAATGACATGCTGTACAGGTTTGTAACATAGGAGCAATAAGCTATACCATATAGCCTAAATGTATAGTAGGCTATAACTTTTAGGTTTCTGTAAGTATAATCTGTGATGTTCACACATTGATGAAATCGCCTAATGATACGTTTCTCAGAATGATGCAGGACTGTATTAGGAAAGGATCACACAGCATCTCTATTATTTATTCTCTCATTCACCATACTCCACGCAGGTTATTTCTTTGCTCCATATTGGGACAAGCACTCTGATGATCACAACATGAGAGAACGTTGGCCAAAAATAGTTAAAATCTCTTAAGCCTATGGGATTAACGAGCATTAAATAATTAATATTCTTCTATTAAAGGTCTGACAGTGAGCCAAAAGCAAGTATAATTCAGTCCAGTACCCAATAATTATCTGCACAAGATCATAAAATCCCTTCAAATGATTACAACTTTCAGTTAAACACTTTTCTCTCCTTTTAATGATGTTATCACATGCCCAGTGTAACCACTGAAGAATGCTGGGTTAAGGGTGGCAAGCTTATGCAAAGTTGAGGGCAGTAATAAGCACCATTTTAGGTATAGCAGAAAGCACATGGGCTGGGAGGCTTGTTCACGCTGTCTACCTCCAACTTCCCATTTTGTATCATTTGATTCTCAGTTGAGAAACAGGCATCAAAGAGCCAGGGGCAAGATTTTTAAGATGATAGAAAGAACATGGCAAAAATAAGTTTATATTTGATCCTGGCTGCAGGGTACACTGGTAAGGCTAAGGCTGAATATAGGCTGGGCACAGTGGCTCATGCCTGTAATCCTAGCGCTCTGGGAGGCCGAGGTGGGAGGATTCCTTGAGGTCAGCAGTTTGAGACCAGCCTGAGCAAGAGTGAGACCGTGTCTCTACAAAAAAAAAAAAAAAAATAGAAAAATTAGCCAGGCATGGTGGTGTGTGCCTGTAGTCCCAGCTACTTGAGAGGCTGAGACAGGAGGATCACTTGAGCCTAGGAGATTGAGGCTGGGTGAGCTATGATGACGCCACTGCATTCTAGCCAGGGCAACAGAATGAGACTCTCAGGAAAAAAAAAAAAAAAAAAAAGACTGAATATAAAGGTCGACCTATTCCGATTAGCCATTTTCTTGTTAGAGCAGCTCAATCTGTAGAAAGGAAGCCAGATTTCCTGAAGACATGATTAATGTCATACTAAGTTCCTTTTAAACCCTTTTATTCAGTCCTGTTTTCTTTAAAGAGACAGCTCAAGAATTTCCAGTATTTTGTTACCAAAAAAGACATAATTTCTGTGCCGTGTTGTATGTATGATTGTTTGTGCCTTGTATCTATTTTAACTATATCACATTGACTTTAAAAATAAATGTCAGAGCACGTGAATGAAGATATGAGGAACTCTGTAGACATTCTTCCTAGTGAAACAATCAGTAATTGGTGAAAATTATAAATTAAAAAAGACCATTGGGGCCGGGCACGGTGGCTCATGCCTGTAATCCTAGCACTCTGGGAGGCCGAGGTGGGTGGATCTTTTGAGCTCAGGAGTTCGAGACCACCCTGAGCAAGAGCGAGACCTTGTCTCTACTAAAAATAGAAAGAAATTACATGGACAGCTAAAAATATTTATAGAAAAATTAGCCGGGCATGGTGGCATGTGCCTGTAGTCCCAGCTACTCGGGAGGCTGAGGCAGGAGGATTGCTTGAGCCCAGGTGTTTGAGGTTGCTGTGAGCTAGGCTGACGCCCCGGCACTCTAGCCCGGGCAACAGAGTGAGACTCAGTCTCAAAAAAAAAAAAAAAAAAAAAAAGACCATTGGATCAAACGGTGGAGCAATTTATGCCACAGCGCATTGTCAAAAACACTGGAGCAATCAGTTAATGATTGGTAGAAGCTAATAGCTGGGAGTGATATCAACAAAGGAAAATCATCCAAAAACTTGACAGGGAGATGAGGGAAACAGTCAAAGAGAACCTACCTAAAACTGCTGTCCTTCCTGGGAAGAGTGGGAAGAGAGTCAGGGTGACAAGGTACATGCCAAAGCTGCACTCTTCTGAGGAGCACCATCAGAGGCTGTACACTGTGGGTGAAATAGACTTTGCTGAACTAGTCTAGCCAAGTGACTAAACAAACAAGCAAACAACAACAATGACAACAGACCTGGAACCAGAGATTAATACCCAGAGTTGCTACAATGGAAATGTGCAGTTTGCAACCATAAAAACGTTGCAAGACATACAAAGAAATAGGGAACTGTGACCCATACCTACAGAAACTGCCATTGAGAGGACACAGATATTGGACCTAGCAGATAAGGACTTTAAAGCAGATATTCTAAATAAGTTGAAAGAACTAAAGGAAACTCTGCTTTAAAAATTGAAGGAAGGTATGATGAGAGTGTTTCATCAAATAGAGAATATCAATAAGGAGAAATTTTTTTGAAGAAGAGCCAAATGATGTCGGGCACAGTGGCTCATACCTATAATCCTAGCATTCAGGGAAGCTGATGCAGGAGGATTGCTTGAGCTCAGGAGTTTGAGACCAGCCTGAGCAGGAGTGAGACCCTGTCTCTAAAAAAAAAAAAAAAAATAGAAAAAATTAGCCAGGCGCAGTGGCACACCCCTGTAGTCCCAACTACTCAGGAGGCTGAAACAGGAGGATCACTTGAGCCTAGGAGTTTGAGGTTGCAATGAGCTACAATGATGCCACTGCACTCGACCCAGGGCAACAGAGTGAGAGTCTGTCTCAAACAAAACAAAACAAAACAAAACCAAACCCCAAATGGAACATCTAGAGTTGAAAGATACAGAAATTAAAAATTCACTATACGGGCTCAACATTAGGTTTTAACTGGCAGAAGGTGGAATCAGTGAACTTGAAGATAGATCAATAGAGATTATATATTCTGAAGAATAGAGAGAAAAACATCCAAAAACTCAGCAAACTCTAAATAGGATAAATGCCCAGACACATTATGGGCAAAATGCTGAAAAACAGAGACATTCATGAAATCAATAAGAGAAAAATGACTCATATACAAGGGAACCAGATAAAATTAATAGCCAACTTCTCATCAGAAACACTGGAGGCCAGAAAGCAGTGGTATGAGATATTCAAAGTGCTTAGTAGGATATACAGTTTAGAGTCAAAGATACAAACAGGTGGTAAGTAAAAGGATAGAAAAAGATATACCATGTAACAGCAATATGGGAGTCACAGTGGCTGTATTAATATCTGACAAAATAGACTTTAAAATGGAAAATGTTACTAGAGATAAAGAGAGACATTTTATAATGAAAAGAGTGTTAATTCATTAGGAAGCTATAACAATTATAAACATATATGCATCTAACAACACACCCTTAAAATACTAGGTTTTTGACACATTAAACTACCATAACAGTTGTATTTAACTGAGTCTAGTTTTGACCCCGGGGCCACAGGAAGCATATATAAAATCTTTCTTGTTGATAATCTTACTGTTACAATTAGTATTGACAGTTTAATTCTAAAAACATGTATTAAATGAATAGAAGTCAATAAATTTCATTGTTCTATTTATGTTTACCTTTAAATTACACTTGCATTACACTTTTATTCCATTTTCATAATAAAACACTGTGGCCCCAAGGAAAAGTTTCTGATTTTTTTGTGTGGCAGTCAATATGTTAAGTATGGAGTGTCCAACTTCCTTAAGCACTAAGTTTGACAGTTGATATATCTAACATTTCACTTTCACACTTTTTGTTTTGTTTTGTTTTTCTATTGTGAAGGTACATCCTCATTCTTTCAAATGCACATTTTGGCTTGTGATTATCTTTCAATTTTTTTAGAGCAATTTTTGTGAAACCATGGATAAGTAAAAAATTGATGTTATTTTTGAATGTGAGTTCTGTCATGGAACCAATGCAGCGCAGACGGCTAGAAATATCAATGAGGTGTTTGGGAATGATGTGGCTAATCAATGCACAATATGTCAGTGGTTTGAGAAGTTCCATTCTGGTGATTTTAATCTTGAAGATGAGCCATGTGGGCAACCTGAGACCAAGGTAAGTAATGATGAGCTAAAGCTGTAGTGGAAGCAAATCCATCTCAACCTATGCATGAATTAGCAGCAAGGTTTGACATTACTGTTTCAACAATATTGGACCATTTGAAACAAATTGGCAAGGTTAAGAAGCTGGATAGATAGGTACCATATGAATTAAATGAGCATCAGAAGAGCGATTGTCTGGAAGCTTGCTTTTCTTTATTGTCATGACATAAAAGCGAACCATTTCTATACTTTATTGTTATGTATGATGAAAAATGGATTATTTTTGACAATTGCAAGTGTTTGGCACAATGGCTGGATAAAGATGAAGTGCAAAACACACTCCAAAAGCGAATATTCATCAATAAAAGCAAATGGTGTCTGTTTGGTGGTCCAGCACTGTTATTGTCCACTACAGCTTCATGAAACCTGGTCAATCAATTTCAGTGGATGTCTGCTGCAACCAGTTGGATGAAATGTTGGGATGCTTGCAATTAAGCAGTCAAGATTGGTCAATAGAGACAGGCCACTCTTGTTGCAAGACCACATTTTGCACAAACAACTCTGCTCAAACTACAGCAGCTGAACTTGGAAATTCTCTGTCATCCACCATATTTATCAGACTTTGCACCAACTGGCTACCACTTCTTCCAGGCTTTGGACCACTTCTTACAAGGAAAAATATTCAATTCTCAATGAGCTGTAGAAAATGCCATTCACGATTTCATCACCACTCACTCTCCAGGCTTCTTTGCTGCTGGCATAAGCAAGCTACCATTAAGATGCCAAAACTGTGTTGACAGTTTAGACATATACTTTGATTAATTGTACTGCTTCTTGTTTGAGAGATAATAAACTAAACTTTTGATTTGAAATCAGACATTTCATATTTAATGACCTAATACAGAAAGCAACACTAACAGAATTGGAGGGAGCAATAGACTACTCAACAATTATAGCTGATGATTGTAATATATCACCTTCAGTATTGGATAGAACAACCAGGCAATAGGCCAACGTAGATATAGAAGACATGTAGAACACTATGAACTAGCTATACCTAGCAGATATCTATAGAGCACTCTACCTAACAATAGCTCAATACACATTCTTCTCAAGTACACGTGCAACATTCTCCCAGATAGACCATATCCCAGTCATAAGATAAGCTTCAATAAAGTTAAAAGACTTTAAAACATACAAAACATGTCCTCTGACCACAACAAAATGAAATTAGACATCAATTACTAAAAGAAATTTGAGATATCCCCAAATATGTGGATAATAAACATCAGACTCCAAAAAGGAAGAAATAACAAGGGAAAATGGAAAATACTGTGAGATGGATGGAAATGAAAATATAACATGCCAAAATTTATGTGGTGCAATTAAAGAAATATTCAGAATATTTATCTTGATAGTTATAAATACCTATATTAAAAAGGAAGGAGGATCTCAAATCAGTAACAGACTTCTACCTTAGTAAATTGGAAAAAGAAGGGCAAACTAAAAGCAATAAGAAGGAAGGAAATAATAAAGATTAGAGCCGAAATTAATAAAGCAGAGAACAGAAAATAATAGAGACAATCAACAAAACCAAGAATTGGTTCTTTGGAGTTTTGTTTGTTTATTTGTTTTGAGACAGGGTCTTAACTCTGTTGCCTGGCCTAGAGTGCCATGGCATGATCATACCTCACTGCAACCTCAAACTCCTAAGCTCAAGCAATCCTCCTGCCTCAGCCTCCTGAGTAGCTGGGACTACAGGTGTGCCCCACCATGCCTGGCTAATTTTTTGTAGAGATGGAATCTCACTATGTTGCCCAGGTTGGTCTCAAACTCCTGGTCTCAAGCGATCCAACGACCATAGCCTCTCAAATTGCTGTGATTACAGGTGTTGAGCCACTGCATCTGGACTAAAACTTGGTTCTTTGAAAAGAGCAATAAAAATCAATAAATTTTAACTTGACCAATCAAGAAAAAAAGAGAGGAGACTCAAATTTCTAAAATCAGAAATGAAAGAGGGAGCATAATTTCCAACCTTATAGGCCTGGCATGGTGGCTCACGCCTGTAGTCCTAGCACTCTGGGAGGCTGAGGCGGGTGGATCGTTTGAGCTCAGGAGTTTGAGACCAGCCTGAGCAAGAGTGAGCCCCCGTCTCTACTAAAAATAAAAAGAAATTATATGGACAACTAAAAATACATATAAAAAAGAAAAATTAGCCAGGCGTGGTGGCACATGCCTGTAGTTCCAGCTACTTGGGAGGCTGAGGCAGAAGGATTGCTTGAGCCCAGGAGTTTGAGGTTGCTGTGAGCTGGGCTGACGCCACGGCAGTCTAGCCAGAGCAACAGAGTGAGACTCTGTCTCAAAAAAAAAAAAAAATTCCAACCTTATAGAAATAGAAAGAATTATTAAGAATTCTTAAATGAAGTCTTACATTCTAGTATTAAAGAATACTATCAATAACTGTATGTGAAGAAATTAGATAACTGAAATGAAATAGACAAATTCCTAGAAGATACCATCTACTGAAACTGACTCAAGAAAAAAATAGAAAATATGAATAAATCTGTACAATTAAAGCAATTGAATCCATAACTTAAAATCATCTTACAAGGGAAAATGAGAACTAGATAGCTTCATTGGTGAAATTTATCAAACATTTCAAAGAAGAATTAATACTAATTCTTCACAAACTATTTCAAATAACACAAGGAGAGGAAATACTTTCTAACTAATTCTATAAGGACAGTTACCCTGATGACCAAAACGAAAGATATCGTAAGAAAAGAAAACTACAGACCAATAACCAGTATCAGTTTTGAGTATAGAGGCAAAATTCCTCAACAAAATATTAGGAAATTGAATCCAGCAACATATAAAAAGTATTATACACCATAGCCAAGTGGGATTTGTTCCATGACTGCAAGGTTGGCTTACATCCAAAAATCAATTAATGTAACACACCATCTCAATAGAATAAGAAATAAAACCACATGATAATCTCAATAGACACAGAAAAAACACTTAACAAAACTCAATGCCCTTTCATAATAAAAAACAGTCAACAAACTAGGAATAAAAATGGCACTTCTTCAACGTGATAAAGGACATCCATAAAATCCTACAGCCATCATTATACTTAATAGTGTAATAGTGAAAGACTGAAAGCTATCTACCTGAGATTGGGAACAAGACAAGGATGTCCAAACTCGCCTCTTCTATTTACCTTAGTACTGAAGGTTCTAGCCAATGCAATCAGATAAGAAAAAGAAATGAAAGGCATCTAGATTGAAAAAGAAGATATAAATCGATCTGTATTTTAAAATGGCATAATCTTATATGTAGGAAATCCTAAGGAATCCACCTAATAAACAAGTTCTGCAAGTTTGCAGGATAGATCAATATACGTGAATCAATTTTATGTCTATATACTAGCAATGAATAATCCAAAAATGGAATTAAGAAAACAATTCCATTTACAATAGCCTTAAAAAGAATAAAATGCTTAGGAATAAATTTAACAAAATAAGTGCAAAATGTATACTCTGAAAGCTACAAAGCATTGAAAGAAATTAAAGAAGACTAAATAAATGGAAAGTCTTTCCATGTTCATGGATTGGAAGGTTTAACATTGTTAACGTGACCAAACCTCACAAACTGATCTACAGATTCAATGCAATCACTATCAAAACCCCAGCTGGCTTTTTTGAAGAAATTGACAAATTAATCCTACAATTCATATGGAAATGTAAGAGATCTAGAATAGCCAAAACAAAATAATCTTGAAAAAGAACAAAGTTGTAAGCCTCACACTTCCTTGTTTTAAAAATTACTAAAAAGCTACAGTAATGAAAACAGTGTGATTCTTATATTAATATAAAGACAGACATAGCTGGGTTCAGTGGAGTTCATGCCTGTAATCCCAGCACTTTGGGAGGCTGAGGCAGGAGGATTGCTTGAGGCCAAGAGTTCAAGACCAGCCTGATCAAGGGCGAGACCCCGTCTCTACAAAAAATACAAAAATTAACCAGGTGTGGTGGTGTGTGCCTATAGTCCCAGCTACTCGGGAGGCTGAGGCAGGAGAATAGACATTTCTCCAGGAAGATATATAAATGGCCAATAAAAAAACATAAAAAGATAATTAACATCATTAGTCATTACAGAAATGCACATCAAAACCACAGTGAGATGCCACTTCACAATCACTAGGATGATTATAAAAAAGAAGATGGGAAATAATAAGTGTTGGCAAGGACATCAAGGAATTGGAACTTTCATACACTGCTTGTGGGGATGTAAAATGTAGCAGCCTCTTTGGAACACAGTTTGGCATTCCCTCACGATGTTAAACATAGAGTTACTATATGACTCAGCAATTTTACTCTTCGATATATACCCAAGATAATTAAAAATATGTCTATACAAAAACTTGTACATGAATGTTCATAGTAGCATTAATGTAGTATATCCATGCTATTGAATATTATTCATATATGAGTTATTATCCATATAAAGGAATGAAGTTCTGATATATGATACAACATGGATAAACCTCAAAATTATTAAGCTAAATGAAAGAAGCCAGACACAAAAGTCCACATGCTGTATGATTCCATTTATATGAAATGTCCAGAATAGGAAAATCCATAGCAACAGAAAAATACTAGTGGTTGCTAGAGGTTGAGGAGAGTGGACAATAACTACTAATGATTAGTCAGTTTCTTTTTGGGGTGATGAAAATATTATAGATTTAGAGGGGATAGTTGTACAAATTTGTGAAGATACTAAAAACTATTGAATTGTACACTTTAAATGGGTGAATTGTATGGCATGTGAATCATGTCTCAATAAAGCTGTTACACAGTTTAATTTCATGCTTTCCTTGATAATCACAACTAAAAGCTCTCATCTTTCAGGAAAAAAGCTTATTTAGATGATGGTATTAATGCAAATTATCAATATTTACAGATTGTTATAGATGACAAAGTAAGTAGTTAGCCTCCTCTGGAAACAATAGTCACCTTCAAAGCATGCTATGAGGTCAATGATGCAGGATTTTTCAAAGTGCTAAGGAATAAAGATTTAAAAAAAGAAAGTTTTCCATGCCTTACCATTCATTTCCTTTTTTTTTTTCAAATTTATTTTTAACGTGGGAGTAGGGGGAGGAGAGACGGGGGAGAGAGTGAGCTTACAATTCACTTCTCCATAAATTTTCACTCCCCATATGACATAAATTTCTTTTTCTAGAGCATTATATAATCTTTCAGATTTGTCACAAGCATAAATTTTCCATTAATCCAATTGAAATTTGACCATCTCACTTTAAAAATAATTTATATACCATTAGCTAAGTGCTCTGCATTTAACATGCTGATGGAGGTCTCTAATTGCCAAAAAACCTGATCCCAAGTTTTTCCATAATAATTTTTTTTTTCTTTTTAGAGAAGGAGTCTATGTTGCCAGGCTGGCTTCTAACGGCTAGGCTCAAGGGATTCCTGCTGCCTCAGCCTCCAGAGTAGCTGGGACTGAGTCCCAGCTCAATGGTAATTTTTATGAAGAGCACACAACCCAAGTTTGCAGCAGTCGAAGGATGTCATGCTAAGTGTCACACATAACTCTGATGAGTCAATTCCCCAAGCCTATTTTATCACCTTAAAGAATGCTATTTCTTTGATTATTCCAACTCTTTTAGCTGATGTTGGGACCAGGACTGATGCAAGGGCTGGATGCATGCTACCTGTAATTGCAGCATAAATTATGTGACAGAGCCAAGACCGCAAGGCAGTCAGAGACTAGGTTTCAAGGACTGATTCTTTCTAATCCTTGGTTAGCCAGCTTTAACAGAACAGTTGCTAATAGATTGGATTTATTGGATAGGTATTCATTGTGCACCTGCTCCATGCAATGGCAGTATACAAGGGCCTGGATATGGGGTCCGCGAAGGAAGAAAAGTCTGTCTTCCATCATATCTTCTAGTTGAGTTTCTTCCTTTATTACGTTCATTATCACATTTGCTACACATATTATTAAATGCTTTCTGTAAAAGAGGCTATGCTGAGCACGTAACCAATTCATGTTTCCAAAGCGGCACTGTATAATACAGATGATTTATGCAATTAGAAGGGAGAATTCATCAGAGAACAGTCTAGATCAGGACGGAGCCCATTCAATGCTAGGATCCTCAGAAGCCCGGCCTGGCTTCAGATTTCCCACCCCAACGGCTCCCAGGGAGCACGCTGGGGAGACAGACGGGGCGCTCCTCAGTTAGGGAACCTCAAGTCCCAGAATCCCACGAGGACTGCAAATCCCAGAAAGCTGCAGGCAAATCTATCCCCGGTGCCAAGTCGGCTGACTGCGGACGTAACCAAGTTGGGAAACTGGGGTGAGATGCTGCAGCATCTGTCTCTGCTATTTTCCCTAGGGAAGGGGCTTCTTAATAAACCATAGCATGTGAATTCTCTGTCACAGCTCCCATGAAAGGACCCCTCCCAGCCTGTTTGCTATGAAGTTCAGCGTCTCCCAGTCCCCTTTCCCCTGCCTCTGCCCCCGTAAGAATGGTTCAGCCCGGCATTGAGGCTCCTTGAGTTGGAGCGATGGTTGCGCCCGCCCTACCCCGGAATGCGGGCCTTTGGAGCTCGCGAGGTGGGAGGCACCGAAGCGGGAGGCGTTCTGGGCCTGGGCGGCCGTAGAGGCGGCGGCGCCTGCCGGCTGTGGGAGGAGCCGCGAGGTTCCGGCTTCTGGGGCAAGGCGACCCTTAGGTCGGCGCTGCGAGAGAGGAGCGCAGGTAGGTGAGCGGAGGGCCGCAGCTCTCGGACCAGCTCGGGCGGCGGAGTCCCCCACGGAGCCCGGGGCGCCCCCCGCACTCCCGGCCTCTAGCTTCGAGGCGGGGGAGTGAGGAGATGCCGACTCAGAGGGACAGCAGCACCATGTCCCACACGGTCGCAGGCGGCGGCAGCGGGGACCATTCTCACCAGGTCCGGGTGAAAGCCTACTACCGCGGGTGAGTGTCGCGGAGTAGAGGTAGGGGTGGGAAGGGAGGGGAAAGGCTAGCTCGAGTTGGCGTGGAGGAGGAGAGGGTGAGGGGCTGGATGTGGGTTGGGCTGGGCGAGCGGCTCTGGGGATTCGGGGTGGGTGACGGAATGAGCGGGGAGGAGCAAGGAAACGCGCGGGTTGGAGCACCCTCAGGTGTGGTGCGGGGCGCTGGGAGTCCGAGGGGCCAGAGTAGGGTTCGAGGAGGAGCCTTGGAATAGAGTAGGTTCACCTAGTGGGGGCGAGAGACTCGCCTATTGAGAGGTTTGCAAGGGCTTTACATCATTAATTCTGGGTGTATGTGGGGTTGAGAGTCGAGTGTGCCAGGTGATGCCTCAGTTAACTCATTTTGCAATGAGCTTAGGAAACCGGACTGCTTCTGTTAAGCTGGCCCTTTTGATTACCAGCAGGCCTGAAGCCTCCGGTTCTTTGAGGCAGGTTTACCTTCATCACCGTCGTGTTCACGAAGTGTATCTGGACTGTGGTCAGACTGTCAGTATATTAGACATAGGAGTTATATTGAAGAGTAAGGTTGATGCGTTTTCAGCGATGTGCATTAGGTATTTATGTCTCGCCAAGATTAAGTTGCATATGTGTAAATTAAAATTTGGTGAACCTTTCCTTGTTTCAAGGACCATGCAGTAGGTTGAGGTATTGCAAGGTGAGAAGAGGACTAACCTAGGCACAGTTTTAAATTCTATGATCCTTAGTCATATTATTACCTGTTATAATTACTGTGGTTACCGGAAATAATCCAGTCCTAAAATCATCGAGTTAAATCACTCTATCATCGTTGATTGCAAAGTCCCCTCCTACCTTTGAATTCAGTTGTGGTTTGGAAAAAAAAAATTTTTTTTGAGATAATTATGTTTAGGAACATTAGAAATATGAAATGTTAGAGTGATCATAAAGGTTTGAGAGTAAGGATTAACAGAAAACGCAACTGCTTTGGCCTGTCTTACTGCTTGTCCAAGTAAATTGCTTTAAAAAAACTCAAGCGCTGCCAGGTTGAAACTGCAGTGCATACTTTTACATTCCTGTGAGGATCAGTGAAGATAGCAAATTCTCAAACTGCCTCTCTTGTTTTGATTTTAAAGAAATATAAGCCCCTGAACGTCTTACTGATTTGATGTAAGGACTTACTAGTTTGTTTGCTGCCATGAAGCTCTGGCCTGTATTTATTAGCTTAACTGTATTCAGGAGTAGTTTATAGGAGTTATATTGGACAGTATTATACCTGTGTTTTTATTTAAACACATGTAAAATTGATCCAGGAGGTGTTTTTGTTGTTGTTGTTGTTGTTTTTTATTTTTATTGAGACAGAGTCTTGCTCTGTTGCCCTGGGTAGAGTGCAGTGGTGTCATCATAGCTCACTGCAACCTCAAATTCTTGGGCTTAAGTGATCCTCTTGCGTCAGCCTCTGGAGTAGCTGGAACTGCAGGCATGCACCAGGACACCCGGCTAATTTTTCTATTTTTAATAGAGATGGGGTCTCACTCCCTTTCAGGTTGCTCTTCGAACTCCTGAGCTCAAGCAATCCTCCCACCCCAGCCTCCTAGAGTGCTAGGATTATAGGAGTGAGCCACCACGTCCCCCACAAGGAGGTTTTGATTTTAGAACAATACCAAGAAATGGGTGGATTTTTTAAAAAAGTTTGTAGTTGTCACAAAAGCTGTTTTGACTTGAAGATGGTCAGCTGTGAACTTTGCAACATGAGAAAAAAATTTCCTTTGCTTTTTTTTTAACCTAACCTGTAATTTGATGGATGAGCCATTTCACTTTAGAGTATGTTCCATTTTATAAAGTTGATAGTTCTTGAGTTGTCAGGTGTAGCAAATATAGTAGGTGACTTTTTCTTAAAGGTGTCTAATTAGTGACAATTTAACAAACTAGATTTAAAAGTGAATGCATGCACATGGTAGGAAAGTGCAGATCGTACAGAGTATAAAATAAAGTGTCCCCATTCCATCCCCTCAACCTCCACACCTAACTACTGTTGACAGTTTATTTCTGGTTCTTCTAGAGTTCGCATTTATTACTTTGAAAATTGTACTTTTGTGATGTATCAACTTTAGATGATATCTAGCTATCCTTCCACTGAAAGATGAGAAATTCAGTGCTTACTACCTTTTCCTTCCTAGAGAGGGGCCTTTCAGTTTTTGATAGTTAAACTATTATTTTTAGTTTTCTGAGGTACCTTTATGGCTTTTTTCTTCTTTTAGAATCCCATCTCCAGAAAATGGCTTTTAATATATAAATTCATGACTTATTAAATTGAGGTAGTCTCCAGTGATTCTATGAAAGTGAAGAAATTAGTACTTTTCTTTTTTTTCTTCCCCATTTTTATTAGTTTGACAAATATAAATAGGCCTAGATAGTAAATTAGAATCATTCTTAAGCTTCTCTTTTGGAAAGAAATCAAAGTCTACTGTACTTTGGGAATACAGATGCCACATTTTCTTGGCTTATTGCTCCAATTTTTAAAAAGAAGAGAATAACATACAGCTTGTTTCTGTGTTTGACTAAAATTTTTCCAAGAAATTCAAGTTAACATTGTCTCTTAAAACCTATGGAATTTTACGAAGGAGAGAATGAATAACTACTGTTGACAGTTTATTTCTGGTTCTTCTAGAGTTCGCATTTATTACTTTGAAAATTGTACTTTTGTGATGTATCAACTTTAGATGATATCTAGCTATCCTTCCACTGAAAGATGAGAAATTCAGTGCTTACTACCTTTTCCTTCCTAGAGAGGGGCCTTTCAGTTTTTGATAGTTAAACTATTATTTTTAGTTTTCTGAGGTACCTTTATGGCTTTTTTCTTCTTTTAGAATCCCATCTCCAGAAAATGGCTTTTAATATATAAATTCATGACTTATTAAATTGAGGTAGTCTCCAGTGATTCTATGAAAGTGAAGAAATTAGTACTTTTCTTTTTTTTCTTCCCCATTTTTATTAGTTTGACAAATATAAATAGGCCTAGATAGTAAATTAGAATCATTCTTAAGCTTCTCTTTTGGAAAGAAATCAAAGTCTACTGTACTTTGGGAATACAGATGCCACATTTTCTTGGCTTATTGCTCCAATTTTTAAAAAGAAGAGAATAACATACAGCTTGTTTCTGTGTTTGACTAAAATTTTTCCAAGACATTCAAGTTAACATTGTCTCTTAAAACCTATGGAATTTTACGAAGGAGAGAATGAATAACCTCTTGCCCATTGTAATGTTTTTTATTCAATGAAAGCTTTCTAATAGCACCTTCGTTTCAAGCCTCATTTAAAGACAACATCAGCACTCTTTAAATTATACCAATTTCTGTTCTCCGAAATTAGATCTGTTAAGGTTATGGGTTTATATAGTCTAAACTGATGGGTGTGATATTACGTAGTCAGTTGCTCATTAATACAGATGAAACTAAAATGAGTCACCAACAAGGATAGTTAATAAACAGGTTGGCTAACTAGAACACCTACCTGATTTTAACATAGAAAATCCTTTCTTTATTCAAAGGAATGTAAGGACATTTCTGCATTTGAAAAAGTTTTCTTCTCCCTCAGCTCTTCTGAATGGTGGTTAACACATAGCTTTCCCCCTATCCTTTTCTAACAGTATTTGTTTCCTGTGAATGTTGAATCTTGTAATAAGCAGAATTTTTTAGTGAATAAATTGCCCTTCCCTTTCAAGACATGTATACTGTTCTCATTCTGTTAAATTTGATGTAAGTGAAAATGTGATGTCTACATATAATGGATGTTTAATTTTATTTTTTTCTAGTTTTTAAGCAGGAGATTAATAGCACTGAGAATTTGATTTTGTTGGAGACCACCTGAGAGTACCTGTCTCATGGCGCGCACCCCTCTTTCCCTAACATGGGAGCTTTTCAGTGAGAGGCTTTCTTCAGTCATTACCTAGTGGTGTTAGTTTGGAGGAAGAGAAACAGGTTTTGTTGGTTAGTGATAGATTGCCATTGTAGTTGCTTATCCTTATATAAAGTTACTTGATATTATGGGATAGACTTTTAATAAGGCAATGTTTGGACTGCTCATTTCTTTATATTTTATATATAAGGGAAATTTTGCAAAAAGCTTGTAAAAATTCTTTTTAAACCACTGCCATTAAGCAGCAATAACAATAGAGAGGATTCCTTCTGTGCACATCTAGAAATAAGATTAACTCTTTGCTTATTTGGAATGCATAGCTGGTTCACTGAAGAAGTATGTAGGATTTTTCTCACTGTGAACAAGTCTTAGCAAGACTTATTTTTAAAAGAATTGCAAAATTATGTTAGCAATATACTTTAGTAATGGTTCTGAGGAAATATAATAATATCTTGAGTTGAGGGTTGGGGGAATGTTAATTGGTTGGTCTTGGAGCGTCTGGCAAGACACCTAACCTTAGGGCAGATGTGATGCATATCTTGGCCAGAGAGAGAAAAATAGGACATGCTGGCCTGGTGCCCAGAAAGCCAAAAACCAAACGAAAAACTCCCCTTCGAAATTTGCATTAGATAATATAGAGAGCACTGGGGACTGAAACTGAAAAGTTAGAAGGAGAGGCTGGTAAGGCCGGACCTGACCATGTGTAAACTAAAGATCTGAAGAAGCAGAAACAGGAAGCAAAGGAGAAAGAAGCTACTCTGTATGGAAAAATTCTCCCAGAGGTCCTTAGTTCATGATAGCTTTCTTTTTTTTTTTTTTTTTTTTTGTTAATTTCAATGTATCTAGGGGGTACAAGTGCAGTTTTGTTACATGGGTATATTGTATAGTGGTAAGGTCTGAGCTTTTAGGGTACCCATTACCCAAATAGTGTACATTATACCCAATAGATAATTTTTCATCTCTCACCTCCATCCCTCACCCACCTTTGGAGTCTTCATTTTCTGTTATTCCACCCTGTATGACCATTTTGCACGTAGTTTAGCTCCCACTTATATATAGGTGAGAACATTCGGTATTTGATTTTCCATTCCTGAGTTACTTTACTTAGGATAATGGTCTCCAGTTCCATCCAAGTTGCTGCAAAAGACATAGAAATATGGAATGCTTCATGCATTTGCTCGTCATCCTTGTACAAGGGCCACGCTAATCTCAGCATCATTCCAATTTTAGTATATGTGCTGCCTAAGTGAGCCATGGTTGCTTTCTAATACAACTACCACCCCTTCTTTTAAGGTAACTTGAGTGTCTTTTTTATGATTTAAATGGGCCTAATTATAACATGAATTTTTCAAGTTCCAGTCTTGCTTAGGATTTCAAATACTGCTGAAGATTATTTAAACTCAGTTTAATAAATATTGTTGAACACCTATTATAATCCAGGCACATGGTGCTATTGTGGGCACAGGGGATACAGAAGTAGGTAGTCTCTGCCTTTGAGGAACTAAGAGACTTGTGGAGGAAAAGACATGACAGTTACAATATAAATGGTTAAATCTGAAGTGTGTATGTGTAAGGTACTTGCAGGGATGGATATTGGGGAAGAGTTTAGGGTAATAGAAGTCTTCCTAGAAGATGAAATATCTGAGGCTTTTAAAGGATAATTAGGAGTTTTCCTGGTGAATGAGGATGTTGGTGGTGAGTCATTCTAGGCATTGAACAACCACATTATAAGTTTGGGGAATTAAGATCAGTTTGGTTGTTAATCTCATATTCATTCCTTATTAGGTTACAAAGTGTGAAGTGGGCATCAATGAGAAGTGAGGCTAAGAAAGTTCACAGGGGCTAGATTGTAAAGACAGTTGAATGTGGTACTGCAGAGTTCAGACTTTTTCTCATTGGTGAAGATTTAAATAAGAGAGTTTTGTGATCAGATTTGCCTTTTAAAAAGATCGCTCTTGAAACCAGTATGAGAGATGGATTGATAATGGGTGACACTAATTTGGAGGTTTTTGAAATAGTCTAGGTGAGCAATTTTGAGGTAGAAAGAGGGTATGGATTCAATGGAGATTTTAGGAGGTAGTAATGACATGAATTAGAGATTGATTGTCTGTGGGGGATAACTCATAGGTTTCTTGTTTGAGAGAGATTGGGGAATACAGAGGGAAGAGATTTGTGGGAGAAGTTAACTCATTACCTGAAACAGTTAAGTCAATTTTGAGTTGTAGGTGATTATGAGTCATCCAGGTGGAAATGTCCAAAATTAACTAAGCAATCATTATTATGTGCCTGTTGTATGTTGCAAGCAGTGAGCATGACAGCTAACCTATGTAGGAATGTGACTGAGAATGGTGATAGAAACAAAAATGCCACCAGTGGCCAAATTCAGATCACAAAGGCAAGGCACTAAAGCTAAATTTTAAAAAATACAGAAATACATAAAGTGGAAAGTTCCCTTGGTAGCCTCCCCTACTTTCTAGGGACAGCCATTGTTAACAGTTTGGGATATTCTATATCATAACAATGTATCTATAAATATAGATATGTATACATAAGCACACACATAGACATACCCTTTTATTTTTCTAATAAATGGGTTTATATTTCTACACATGTTCTACATCTTGATTTTTTTCATGTATGGTCATCTTTCCATGCCTGGATAGACAGATAAGTGGATCTCCTTCTTTATGGTTGGTACGTAGTGTTTTATAATATTGTCATACCATAATATATTTAATCTTTTTTCTGATGAACATTTAAAATTATTTTCATTAAATTACTATTTCAAATAATGTTGAAGGAACATCCTTATATTTAATATATATTCTTGCAAACCTGACAGGGTCTTGCTGTGTCACCCAGGCTGCAGTGCAGTGGTCTAATCGTAGCTCACTGTAACCTTGAACTGAACTCCTGAACTCAAGTGATCCTCCCACCTCAGCCTACAGGCATGTGCCACCCTGCCCAGCTAACTACTTTATTTTTTTGTTGAGCGAAAGTCCTCCTATGTTGCCCACGCTGGTCTGAAAATCCTGGCCTCAAGCAATCCTCCCACCTCGGCTTCCCAAAGTGCTGGGGTAACAGGCATGAGCCACTGCAGCCGGCCTACGTTCTTAAAAATAGTATACTAGTGAAGCTTTTTCCTTGTGCTCCCATTGCATGTTATCTGTCTTTTAAATTTTTGGCAATTGGATTGGTAAAAAATGGAACTCTTTACAAGTGTCTTTTTATACATTATTGATAATTTGTATTTCCCTCGGATTGTTTATTCATACGTTTTGCCCACTTTCTATTCTGTTATTTTCTTACTAATTTGTTGGGGAGACATTGACATTTTGTCTGTTAAGGTTGCCAGCATGTCCCCAATCTGTTGCTTATGTGGAGTTTTTCATTTTTGTGTAACCAAATCTGTCCTTTTATTTTCCTTTATGGCTTTCCTTTATGGTTTGCTTTCTTAGGTAGATGTGTTTCTCATCTAAAAATATTCTATTTTTCTTCTGTTATACAACTTTTTAAGTGATTATCTTTTCAGTGAATCTGATATTTGGGGGTTTAGCCATTTGTAGTGTACTGATACAATATTTTTATTTTCAAAATTTATTCTAATACCATTACTGAAGAGGTTGTCCTTTTAACACTGATTTATAAGAACAACTTTGTCATATCTACTAAATTTCTCATAAGGTACATAGGTACTTTGTATTGTTTCATTGATTTTGAGGGGAGACATCTATATATTTTATTTATTTATTTATTTATTTATTTTTTGAAACAGAGTCTCATTCTGTTGCCCAGACTAGGATGCCTTGGCATCAGCCTAGCTCACAGCAACCTCAGACTCCTGGGCTCAAGCAATCCTTCTGCCTCAGCCTCCCGAGTAGCTGGGACTACAGGCATGCACCACCGTGCTCGGCTAATTTTTTCTATATATTTTTTAGTTGTCTAGCGAATTTACTTTCTATTTTTAGTAGAGATGGGGTCTCGCTGTTGCTCAGGTTGGTCTCAAACTCCTGAGCTCAAACGATCCACCTGCCTCAGCTTCCCAGAGTGCCAGGATTACAGGCGTGAGCCACCGCGGGCGGCTGAGATCTATTTTTGTACGTGCTATTACGTGTTTAACTATTGTAATGTTTAATTTTGATATATGTTATGGAATTGCTCATTTCATTAATTTTCTATTCCCAGATTTTCTTGGCTGTTCTTGTGCATTTTCTCTTCCACCTGAATTCTGAAAGGTTTTTATAAGTTAATTTTAAAAAATCCTATTAGTATTTTGATTTGGAATTGCATTGAGTTTATAGGTTAATTTGAGAACTGATAGTTTCATAATATGGAGCCTTGTCTTATATGGTATATACTTATTTACTCATTTCTTTCATGTTTTTCAGTAAGGTTTTATAGTTCCTGTTCCAGAGTCATGCACATTTCTGTTATGTTTATTCCTACATATTTTATAATTTTGTTGCTTTTGAGAATGGGATCTTTTATTCTCATAGGCTTACTATATACTGTCTATTTTTGTATGTTTAAACTGGCCAAGTTATTAATAATTTCTTAGTATTAACTGTCTTAGAATTTATAGGTAGATAATGTCATCTGTAAGTAACAGTTTTGCCTCTTCTTTTCAATATCTTATTTCTTTTTCTTGTCTTAACCATTTGGCTAGGACTTTCCAGACAGTGTTGAATTACAGCAATGATCTTTTATCTTCATGAAATATAATCAATAGTGAGAAAAATTTCTGTCAACTAACGAAAAAATAAAGCTTTTAAAGAATTAAAGTTAGTTTTATTCAGAAGTTTTACTGAGGACTACAGACTGGGGTCTATAGCTTGGGAGCAGTTCTGTGAGACTGCCGGGCATGATATTTCAGCTCTCTGGTAAGTGCAGAATCACATCAGATTTGTTCAGAAGTTACATTAAAGCAGAATCACATCAGGATTTGAGTATAAGAGTACATCTGGTTATAGATTACAGAGGCAGAATCATTAACCGCCCCGGACATTATCTTACATGCAGGAAAAGGCGAGGACTAGGGTCAGGTATCTTTTAAGGAATATAGTGACTCAGACAGGAGACTAGGGGGCTGTGCATTCTATCCTGTTGTGTCTTCAACGCATCTTTCCAGAGAGCTACAGGGTTGTCACAGAGTCAGGGGCTTTGTTAAATTATGCTGGTAAGCAGAAATGAGCAAACATGGTTTCTTACATTTGCTATTTTGTCTCATATTTCATAAAGTATCTTTAAAGATACCCAGCCTCCTTTTCTCCCTTTGGCGTATATTAAAAGAGAATAGACATATTAAAAGAGAATAGAAACTGACTTTTATAAGATAGTTACTTAGATATTCCAAGAACTATGGTGTTTTGCACTTATTTTTATTTAATCCTGACAATACTCAGAGGTAGATATCATTATCTCCATTTTAGGATGAGATGACATTTTACGACATTGAGATGTCGTAAACCACTGTAAAGCTGAGTCTTGCAGGATGTGGTGGCTCACATCTGTAATCCCAGCACTTCGGGAAACTGAGGTGGGAGGATCACTTGAGGCCAGGAGTTCCAGACCAGCTTGGCCAACATAGTGATACCCTGTCTCTACAAAAAATTAAAAAATTGGTTGGGCACGGTGGTGGATGCCTACAGTCCTAGGTACTCTGGAGGCCGAGGTGAGAGGATTGCTTGAGCCCAGGAGTTCCAGGCTGCCGTGAGCTATGACTGGTCCGCTGCACTCCAACCTGGGCAATAGAGCAAGCAAACCTTCAGAGAGATTTCTCTTTTCTCTTTTACTTTTCTCTCTCTCTCTGTTTTTTTTTTTTTTTTTTCTTTTGAAGACAGGATCTCCCTTTGTCACCCAGGCCAGAGTGCAGAGTGGCATCATCATAAATCACTGCAACCTCAAACTCCTGGGCTCAAGTGATCCTTCCACCTCATCTGCCTGAGTAGCTGAGACTACAGGTGCATGCCACCATGTCCAGTTAATATTTCTACTTTTTGTAGAGATGGGGTCTCGCTGTTGCTCATGCTGGTCTCAAACTCCTGGCCTCAAGCAATCCTTCCACCTTGGCCTCCAAAAGTGCTAGGATTACAGGTGTGAGCCACCACACCTAGCTATCTTTTCTCTTTTACTATATTGATAGAGATATATAACATTGCTTTTTTGCTTTATTGTCACATTCCTATTTCAGAGTTGTTATTTTTGAGTCTTTTCCATCTTGATTATTAAAAAATGAAAATTGCTTTGTAACTTTTATAATTAATAATTTGAGGAGTGATATTAATACTTTGAGATTGTGACTATTTTGGGTGTGACTATTCTGTTCCCCCAAAACATTTTGCCCAATGGTTTTACCATCCATGGATAATCCTGCCTAAACCAATTATTATATTGATTATTGTAGATAAAATTTTTTTCTGAATAGACTATATTTAATTTAAGAGAAAAAGCTTACATTGAGATAGGAGGACTGAACGTGGTTCTTTTCTGAGGTTATTTTTAAAAGTAATTCTTCCTAAGGAAAAGCTTTAAATTCTATATTTTAGAACATAGGAACATTGCATGCTTAAAGCAGTTTGTCTTCTGAAGCCCAATAGCAAAATTAAAAATACTTTTTTTTTCTTTTCTTTTTAATTCAGCTAAAACTATAAATTTTCCATTTTGGAAATCTTTGTGGTAAAGCAGACTATATTCTGTTGAAGATCAGTGGTAACATAATTTGTGCTAATGCTAAAATTAAATCAGAAAAAATCATTTATGCATAATTTATGCATTTGGAATGCAATATCTTTATTTTGCAGTTCATTTTTAGCTTTGGTACTATAATAAGGATCTGGTGATTATAGAGTATTATGAACATGGTGCTTTCCCAATTACTTAGAGAAATGTTTATATAGAACTCCCTTGAATGCCTGGTGTCTGGAACTTAAGTAATGATAGTTAATAAAGCATATCTCCTTCGTTGAGCCTCTTAAGGATGTGTGTACTTACACTTTTTAAGGATTACACAAATGTTTTAGAAGTATTTGTCCTGATAAATATTTTTTAGCTCTGGAAACATAAATAAGATTTGTGAAAAATCCTTGTTGTTTACAGATATACTTACGTATATGTTAATTTTAGGTTCGTGTGGACTTTGATAAGGAGGTCATATTTTGATGATATCTGATGATAATTAATTTTTTTCCCTTGCATTCAAAAGATATAACTTCATACTTGTTCTTTGCCAGGGAAATTCTATAGGAACTTTTCCTTCTCTTCTAATTTCATTCCAAAATACATTCTCCCTACCCTTATGCCCACATACTAGTAACCTTGAGGATGTTTTGAAAGATTGCTTTAAGGCAAGCAGGTTCTCTTTCAATGTCATTAGAAGAAGGAACTATTTTCTATTTTTATTTTCTTTTTTAAAAATAAAATTTTAAAATGTAACAATACTTTTATTTGTAAAATTTATGTTAAATTTGTTTTATATTTTATTTAATTATAAAATAAACGTTATAATAAAATACTTTTACATGGTAGAAAAATTAATAATCCCTACCATTCCGAAGACTCTGCATAATACATTTTCCTTCCACCTGTAGTTTCTCCCCAATCCCCAGTTCTACCACCCAGAGTTAACCACTTTTAAAATTCTGTTTTGTTTATTGTATCTGTTGATCAATATGAAAGATAGGGAATTTAGCACTTCTACATTGTATTGTCTCCTGACTATTTCAGTTTTTCTTGTGGTTACGTTTATGACTTAAATAATATACTTTTCCCTACTTTTATTTTTTTATTTTCTATTTTAAAAAACTATATAACATAAAATTTATCTTAACCATCTTTAAATGGACAGTTCAGTAGTGTTAACTAATATATTCACATTGTTGTGCAACCAATCTCCAGAACTTTCTCATCTTATAAAACTGAAACTATATATTTATTGGACAGCTACTCTCCATTTCTTTCTCCGCACCCCAGGTCCCTGGCAACCGCCATTCTACTTTCTGTTTCTACGAATTTGACTACTCTAGATATCTCAAATCAGTAGACTCAGACAGTCACTTCTAAACCACTTTAAATACCAATTTTCAAAACTATAATTCCTTTGGAGAAAGGTAAAAATGAGTGTGAAAGACCTAGAAATCATGCCATACAAAGTATGATTAATAGACTCATGGGTGGTTAATCTGTGGAAGTCAGGACCAAGGGAGGTGACTTGACCCAAGGACCATCTTTTGGATGAAGGTAGATTTTGGGGGGAGGGGAGATCTGGAAATAGCAAAGGGGACGGGTTTCAGTTAAATATAAGGTAGAAGCTTTTCAATAATAAAGTGGAATGCCTGCCAAAGGAGTAAGCTTCTGGGAATTAACATTAATGTAAAAGTGGGATTATCGTCTGTTAGAGCAGTTAGGATGGGCTTCCTGAGTGAAGGGAGATAGAATTGAGGTTTCTCACAAATCTGATATTTTTATTTTTAAGTCATTTAATATTGATATTTTAATTTTTACTTTAGAAAAACAGTTTACTGGAAGCAATATATGGAAATGTACACATAACATAGCTGAAGTCCATCAAATTTTCAGGCATTCAATAATATGTAGAGCATGATTATTTTTAATTATTTTCAAACTTAAAACTCCTTTTGTTTTTCAGGGATATCATGATAACACATTTTGAACCTTCCATCTCCTTTGAGGGCCTTTGCAATGAGGTTCGAGACATGTGTTCTTTTGACAATGAACAGCTTTTTACCATGAAATGGATAGATGAGGAAGGTGAGTGGTAGGAGAAGTCTGCCTGTGTAAGCATTTGATTTAAAATCTTATTGTCATTTGTTTTAAAAAGATAATAAGAGTCCTAATAAATTTAAGGGAGAAAGATATATTAGAAATTTGATGCCATTAGTTTTTCTTTAAGTATTTAAATTAAAAAGAATACTGAAGAGTACAATCTTTGTTTTACTGTTTTTACCCCAAAATGAAGTGAAATTAACTTGACTTATTTTCAGCAATAAGGTAAGCATCTCATCAAATAGTGACATTTTACTTTAATTTGGAATATGCATTGCCTTATATTTTAAGAAACTACCTATTTTTTAACTGAATATTGCCATAAAGAAAATGTTATGGAATGAAAGTGGTTATGACAACCAATATTTCAAAGTGGTAGCAGAAACTTGATACCTTGGTGACTTGTACTCAAAAACATTTATTAAATATCTGTGTGCTGAGGATAGATATTTCCTGTCCTCACACTCATAGTCTGATAGGGAGATGGACATGTGTATAACAAATGTGATAAATTCTGGAACATAAACGAACAGGGACCAGCATCCACATCTGCCTGAAACATCTGTAATATTTGAACTAAACCTATAACAAAGAGTAAAAGGTTTTGACATGGAAGAGGTGAGTAAAAAACCATATAGGCTGAAGAATAAGGTATAAAGAAAGGCATAGAGATATGAAGAACATGATGGATGGGGAAGAACAGTAACTCACTATATCTCAAGTGTGGGGAGTGGTGAACTTGGGCTAGATCTTGGATACTCAAAGTGTGGTCTGTTGAACTGAGTAGAAATGGGGACTCTCAGGCCTCATCACAGACTACTGAATCAGAGTCTACATTTTTATAGGATCCACAGGTAAGTTGTATGAATATTAAAGTTTGAGAAGCATGGAACTATATCCCCAAAAGCTTTGCAAACCACATCAGACTTTATTTTACATGATGGACTACTGTTGAAGTGTAGTTAAAAGGTACCTTAAATATACTACTTTTGTATAATGGTTTTCTGTTAATTGTAATTCAAATAGAATTTCTGGGTCTTTTTTTTTTTTTTTTTTAGACAGGGTCTTGGTCTTATTGCCCAAGGTGGAGTATAGCAGCAAGATTATAGCTCACTGTATCCTCAAACTGCTGGGCTCAATCCTCCTGCCTCAGCCTCCTGAGTAGCTAGGACTAGAGGCGAGTGCCTGGCTAAATTTTCTTTTTTTTTTTCTTAGAGTTGGGGTCTTGCTATGTTGCCTAGGCTGGTATTGAACTCCTGGCCTCAAGTGATCCTCCCTCCTTGGCCTCCTGAAGTGCTGGGATTACAGGTGTGGCCACTGTACCTGGCCTAGAATTTCATTTTAAGGAATGTTATTATAATATTGAGCTCAATATTTGAGGCCATTTCTATGTTCCCTGATATAAAGAGCTCTGGAAAGACATCCCAACTCCAAGCTATAAGTAAATTCAAATGCATTTTCATTTTTTAAAAGTTTTGAAAAGTTTCTCTAAGGTAATCCATGTTCACTGTTTGAGGAAAAAAAGTAGTACAGAAATTTATGAAATTTACTATACTTGATCTTAGCCAAAAGGCCGAGAAGCAACAATGAAATTTATAAAGAAGTCTCTTGATTACCCTTTCTTTTCTCTCCTTTCCTCCCACACCAATCCCAGTTGAAAGAACCACTGGTAATAGTTTAGTATATATTCTTCTAGATATTTTTTATGCATCTGCAAACGTGTGTTTCTCTAAATTATTTATTAGCATACTTTTATTAACAAATTATATACAAATTGTTATGCAGTATGTTTCTTTATAATGTTTGTTGGACATTTTTTCATTTCAGTATGCATCAATTTGTATCATTACCTTTTTTTTAGCACTACATACTATTGCATATTGTAGATATTTCATGATTTAATTCCTTATTGATGGAAATTTATACTGTTTCCAGTTTTTCACTACCATAAACAGTATATAATTAACTTTTTTTTCTTTTTTCTTTTTTGAGACAGGGTCTTGCTCTGTCACCCTGGGTAGAGTATAGTGTTGACATCATAATAATAGCTCATTGCTGGCCAGGCACAATGGCTCACACCTCTGATCTTAGGACTCCGGGAGTTTGCGGCAGGAGGATCGCTCGAGGTCAGGAGTTCAAGACCAGCCTGAGCAAGAGCGAGACCCTGTCTCTACTAAAAAATAGAAAGAAATTATCTGGACAACTAAAAATATATAGAAAAAAGTAGCCAGGCATGGTTGGCGCATGCCTGTAGTCCCAGCTACTTGGGAGGCTGAGGCAGAAGGATTGCTTAAGCCCAGGAGTTTGAGGTTGCCGTGAGCTAGGCTGATGCCATGGCACTCTAGCCTGGGCAACAGAGCAAGACTCTTTGTCTCCAAAAGAATAATAGCTCATTGCAAAATCAAACTTCTAGGTTCAAGCGATCTTCCTGCCTCAGCCTCCCGAGTAGCTGGGACTATAGGTGCACGTCACCATGCCTGGCTAATTTTTTCTATTTTTTTTGTAGAGATGGGGTCTCGCTCTTGCTCAGGCTGGTCTTGAACTCCTGAGCTCAAGCCATCCTCCCGCCTCAGCCTCCCAGAGTGTAGGATTACAGATGTGAGCCACGTCGCCCAACCTCTATAATGAACATTTCTGAGGGTAATTTTGGGTAGTGGTACAGGACTCTCTGTGTAGCACATCTGCAGAACATGTACCTTGTGAGAGTTGGTCATCAAAAAAGTTAAACCAAGGCTGGGCAAGTGGCTCACACTTGTAATCCCAGCATATTGGGAGGTCGAGGTGGGAGGATCACTTGAGGCCAGGAGTTCCAGACCAGCCTGGGCAACATAGTGAGATCCTGTCTCTACCCCCACAAAAAAAATTAACCAGGGGTGGTGGTCCTAGCTGTAGTCCTAGCTACTATAGTCCTACATATTATAATCCCAGCACAGGAGGCTGAGGCAGGAGGATCGCTTGAGCCCAGTAGTTGGATGCTGCAGTGAGCTATGATCGTGTCACTGCATGCCCAGCCTGGGTGACAGAGTGAAACCCTGTTGCTAAAAAAATAAAAAATAAAATTTAAAAAGTTAAACCAAATGGTAAGTATGTGAGGTAATGCATATGTTAATTAGCTTGACTTAGCTGTTCCATAATGTATGTATATATCAAAACATCATGTTGTATACCATAAATATATACAATTTTTATTGGTCAATTAAAAAAATAATTGAAGCCGGGTGGCTCATGCCTGTAATCCTAGCACTCTGGGAGGCCAAGGCAGGAGGATCGCTCGAGGTCAGGAGTTTGAGACCAGCCTGAGCAAGAGCAAGACCCCCTCTCTACTAAAAAATAGAAAGAAATTAGCTGGACAACTAAAAATATATACAAAAAATTAGCCGGGCATGGTGGTGCATGCCTGTAGTCCCAGCTACTCGGGAGGCTGAGGCAGGAGGATCGCTTGAGCCCAGGAGTTTGAGGTTGCTGTGAGCTAGGCTGACGCTATGGCACTCTAGCCCGGGCAACAGAGCAAGACTCTGTCTCCAAAAAAAAAAAAAAAAAAATTATTTAGGGTGGGCACAGTGGCTCATGCCTGTAATCCTAGCACTTTGGGAGGCCAAGGCAGGAGGTTTGCTTGAGGGCAGAAATTCATGACCAGCCTGAGCAGCATAGTGAGTCCCCATCTCTACAAAAAAATTAAAAAACTAGCCAGGTGTGGTGACATGCACCTGGAGTCCCAGCTACTTAGGAGGCCGAGGTGGAAGGATCACTTGAGCCTAAGAGTTCAAGGTCATAGTGAGCTATTATTGGGCCACTGCACTCCATCCTGGGTGACAGAGCAAAACCTGTCTCTTGGAAAAAGTAATAATAATTAAAAAAAAACCCAGTTTATCGCACAACTGCATTGAATGAGAAGATCCTTTCACTCTTGCCCTCACCAATCTCAGATATTATGAGTCATTAACATTTTTGCAAATCTAATAAATGAACACTAGTTTGGTATTTTAAATTTTGCATCATATAGGAGGAAGATTGAGTATCTTCATCTATTCAACCACTTTTGACCTACTGGATCACAAGGTTATTTTAAATATGGTTAATTATAAATGTCATGGATAGCTCACACTATGTCTTCAGCCTGAAAATGAGACCATATAATGTAGTACAGTGTATAGCATATGCTTAGCATGCAGTAAAATACTTCTTATAACCCAGTGTTATTCCCATTTTAATCCTGTCCTGATCATTTCATACCATTTATTTGCCATTTATACTTTTTTTCAGTCAAAAACTTTCAAACTATAGCACACATAGGAATCATTGGATAATGCTTTTTATTAAAAGAACTTGGTTTAGAGATAATCCATTAAAAATTTTATAGTACCTTTGTACTTTGTATTGTCTTTGCCTGGAAAGTTTTGTTCCCAGATTGTCAGATAACCATCTCCTGTCATTCAACTCTTAACTCAATGTCATATCCTCCAAGGAGCCTTCTTACCCCCATTTACTTTGTAACTTCTTACCTTATTTTTTGTCTTGTTTTCTGGTGGTGATTTTTTTTTTTGTTGTGTGGTAGAATGTATGCTCCGTGAGAGCAGAGATTTTGTCTGTTTCGTTGACGTTGGAGCTCAAGTGCCTAGAGCAGTGCTTAATAATAATATGTTCAAAAATATTTGTGAATTGTACAAAAGGCTAGTACCAAACCTTTCCATGGTTTAGTTTTACTTCAGTTATTGGAGATTTTAGCACTGGGAGTTGCTGTTGTCTGGTTTTTTTTCCTTAAAGTAATAGCATATTTTAATTAATAGATTCATGTAGTAAACTAATTTTTGATGAAATAGTTTTATCCTCCTACAGTGCAATTCATAGTTCTTTCTCCCTAAATAGGTATTAAGTGTTCTAATTTTCTGGGAAAAACTATAAAACTGTAGCCTTTGCCTCGTTCAAGTAAAATGTTAAATTTTTCATTAAGGTCTGTTGATTCCCATGTGATCCTTCTTACCTTGCTTAATTCTGATACCAGTCTTTTCTTAATTTTAGTTACATGGAGGCAATAGTGATTATTTTTAAGTTACTTTCAATTATTTTTCAGTTGTAACTTTGTCATCTTTGTTTTCAGTCATGTAGGCATTGGGGTATGCTAATCTGGAGAAAAAAAATTTCTCTAGGATCAAAGACAGGACTATAATTTGATTTCCTTGGCATATGAGAAACGCTGTTCTAGAAAACAGACATTTAATTGTGGGATTTTATGCTCAAGCAAATAAAGATCATAAGCTTATTTCTCTTTAAACAGACTTAAGACAACTGCCCTTTTTCCTTATGCTCAGAACCAGTCTTACTGATTTGCTTTGATGTGGAAAAACTGGTTTACTTAATCTAACTAAACATTTTAGAATGAATAGTAGTTTTGTAACCATTATGTCCCCTCCCCCTTCCCATATACTCTTATGTAGTGAGAGAGTAGGGAATGACAAATGAGACTTTTTTTAAAAACAAATGTGATGTTTTAGTTCTTTTTCTGTTTGTTTCACTTTATTCTATTTATTATGTATTTATTTTGGGGGATAGGGTCTCACTCTGTTGCCCGGGCTAGAATGCCATGGTGTCAGCCTCGCTCACAGCAACCGCAAACTCCTGGGCTCAAGCAATCCTCTTGCCTCAGCCTCCCAAGTAGCTGGAACTACAGGTTCTTGTCAGAACACCTGGCTAATTTTTTCTATTTTTAGTAGAGATGGGGTCTTGCTCTTGCTCATGCTGGTCTCGAACTCCTGAGCTCAAGTGATCCTCCTGCCTCGGCCTCTCAGAGTGCTGGGATTACAGGTGTGAGCCACCGTGCCCAGCCTGTGGCAATTTTTAATCCACCACAGAAAAGCTTTCTGGGAAGATACCATGAACAAAGTTAGGGAAGCACAAAAGTTTAGATTATGGCTGAGAAATTCAATGTGGTCAAAGTGTACAGTAACTTTTGTGGGTACTTGGAAAAATGCCCGGAAAGTAAACTGTTGCCATTTAAAAAAAATGTTTAATTTTGAATATGTTATATGTATAAAATAAAATTAAGATATTACAAAAGAGGGTAGTGAAAAGTCTAAATCTTCCTCCCTTTCTTCCTTGTCTCAAAGGCAGCCATTCTTATCAATTTACTTTGTAATATTCCAGATACATTCTGTGCATATATAAGCACTGTGCCATGTATATTTTGTTTCCCCTCTAGACAGTAGACCATAAATGCTGTTCTGTACTTTGATTTTTTTTAACTGAGCAGTATAACTTGAAGGTATTTCATATGAATACATATAGAACTGCAATGTTCTTTAAAGCCTGAATAAACGAATTAGGCAGGTGTGGTGATGTGTGCCTGTAGTACCAGCTACTCTGGAGGCTGAGGCGGGAGTATCACTTGAGCCCAGGAGTTCAAAGTTACAGTGAGCTATGATCCTGCCACTGTACTTCAGGCCAGGTGACAGAGTGAGACCCTGTCTCACAAAAATAATAAGAAAAATAAAATAAAAAATAAATCCTGCATAAACTATTAATAGACATTTAGTTTATTTACAACCTTTTACAATTATAAATAGTGCTATCATGGATTTCCTTATACAAGAGTCATTGTCGACATATGCAAGTATATCTGAGGGTAAGTAAATACTTGTAAAGTAAAATTGCTGGCTCAAAAGGTAATGCATTTTTAAAACTTATTTTTATTTTTCAAATTGTGAATATATATGTTCCATTTTAACCATTGGTAAGTGTACAATTCAGTGGCATTAAATATGCCCACATTATTGTGCAGCCACACCACCGTCCATCTCCACAGCATTTTCATCTTCTCAAACTGAAGCTCTGTACCTGTTAAACAGTGACTTTCCACCCCTCTTCCCTGGCCCCTGGCAACTACCATTCTACTTTTTGTCTCTATGAATCTGACTACTCAGTATTTGTCCTTTTGTGACTGGTATATTTCACTTAGCATAATGTCCTCCAGGTTCATTCATACTGTAGCATGTGTCAGAATTTCCTTCCTTTTTAAGACTGAATAATATTGCTTTGTATGTATATACCACTATTTTGTTTATTCATTTGTCAATAAACACTTGAATTTTGACTGCTGTGAATAAAGCTGCTATGACCAAGAGTGTGCAAATACCTGTTCCAATCCCTGCTTCAGTTCTTTAGATATATACCTAGAGATAGAATCACTGGATCATATGGTAATTCTGTTTGATTTTTTTGAGGAACTGCCATATCTTTTTCTACAGTGGCTGTACCATTTTATATTGCCTCTATCAGTGTACACGGGTTTCAGTGTTTCATCAACACTTGTTTTTTGTTTTGTTTTGTTTTGTTTTTTTGAAACAGAGTCTTGCTCTGTTGCCCGGGCTAGAGCGCCACGGCGTCAGCCTAGCTCACAGCAACCTCAAACTCCCAGGCTCAATCCTTCTGCCTCAGCCTCCCAAGTAACTGGGACTACAGACATGTGCCACCATGCCTGGCTAATTTTTTCTATATATATTTTTAGTTGTCCAGCTAATTTCTTTGTATTTTTTTTAGTAGAGACAGGGTCTCGCTCTTGCTCAGGCTGGTCTCGAACTCCTGACCTCGAGTGGTCCTCCCACCTCGGCCTCCCGGAGTGTTAGGATTACAGGCATGAGCCAGGCCCATCAACACTTGTTATTTTCTGTTTTTTTCCAATAATAGCCATCCTAATAGATGTGAAGTGGTATCTTGTGGTTCTGATTTGCTTTTTCCTAATGATTAATGATGTTGAGCCTTGTGCTTATCGGCCTATTATACATCTTCTTTAGGGAAATGTCCTTTACCCATTCTAAAAATTAGGGTTTTATTTATTTATTTATTTTTTGGTCATTGAGTTATAAGAGTTTTTTCTTTTTTACATGTTCTGAGCATTACTCCTTTATCAGATATATTTTGCAAATATTTCCTGACATTCTGCACGTTGTCTTCTAACTGTTGATAGTAGTTTAATCTATTTGATGTAGTCCAATATATCTATTTTTTTTTTTTGCTATGCTTTTACTATGCATATCCAAAAAGCCATTGCCAAATCCAATGTCACGAAGCATTTCCCCTATGTTTTCTTCTAAGAGTGTAGTAGTATTAGTTCTTACATCTAGATCTTTGATCCATTTTGAGTTAATTTTCATTTATGGTGTAAGATAAAGGTCCGACTTCATTTTTTACATATGGATATGTCTGGATATTTTACAGAATTACAGAATAACATGTAGTTTTAATAGATAATGGTATTTTGATTATATTAAGAAATTTTTAGAGTAACCAGGATTTGCTCAAAGGGCTACAGTGGTAAAGAGTAAGTGGGTGGGTATACAGGGGAAACAGGATTTTGTAATATGTTTGAATATTTCCAGAATTAAAAGTTAGAGTTGGTAAACCTGGAAAATGGTATTTTTAGAAACCTAGACACAGAGTTTCTATGAATAGTGAGAGGGCTATTTTGTCAGGTGCTGTAGAGAGTTTAACTAGAACAAAGACTGTAAAGATGCTATTTTCATGACTTCTGCTACAGCAGTTTTACTGGAATGTTTGGATTAAAACCTGCTAGCAGAATTTTGAAAAATGCATGAAAGATAAGAGCATGGAGAAAGCAGGATGTAATCACTCTTAATGTTTAGTGAAGTTGTTTCATTATAAAAGATTATAAACTTATGATTAAAAAATACTAAAGAAAAGTATAAAATGAAAAACCAAGGACCCTGCTCCTTTTCCTTCCCCTTCCTCTCACCCATCCCCTCCAGTTTCATTCTATAGTTTGTTTACTCCAAGTATGGCTGCTGAATGAATAGACTGGCAAATTGAGAGTGAGAGAGATCTTTGAGAGGGAGGCTCATACATGCCTTTGCCTGAGAAGAGATAATGGAAGGAAAGAAAAAATGGAAATGGAACTGAGGAGCCCAGAGAAAATAAAAGGAAATAAGGTTTCAGTGGTCAAGTTGGAGAAAAGAATAGAGGCACTTTTTTCTTCTAGTCAACAGGAAAAATGACTTCCTTTTTCACTCTCAAGTAGCAGCCTGAGTTCTCTGCTGATGACTGAGGTTTGGATAAGGGTGGTGGCATCCACTGTGTAGTAACCACAGGAATGAGGAAAAGAATGGCAGCATGAAGGACCCAGCTCAGGCCCCAGCTGTGCTCGAAATGGTTTCTTCATTGAGGAATGCCATTGTCCAGGATGTGCCACCTTATTAATTGCCAAGGATGACTCAGCTCTTTGGCTAGCTGGACAAGGAAGGTGTTTCTTCCTTCCCCTCTCTGCGTACCTTCAGTAAAACTATGCATTTATATTTAAAAGCAACTCACGTGGGACTGTTCTTCAGTCCTGTGTACTTTGGTAGCTTTTACTTTCTGTGACTCCTTTGTTCAGGCTCTCTCATGTGAAGAAAAAGAAAAATTGACAAAACGATTACATGGAGACCTCTAACCAACCATGTTGTGGCAATGGAACTGTTAATACTTTTACTTCCTCTTTTAAAGAAACAGGTAACAGAAAGCTTGCTCCTAACTATACCCATTAGTTATGTAGCAGTGACAGTTTCAAATGTGGTCATGATAGATTCTGTTTGCTAGATTTTGAATATATACAATGTTGAGAACAAAATGGTTATATATATATATGTATATATATATATATATATTTTTTTTAATTTGGTGTCTGTTGACCTCATGTAATATTTTGTACTGTTCAAAAAAAAACTTTAGACAAATTTAACAGTTTAATTGAGCAAAGAATGATTAGCAAATCAAGCAGCTGTCCTATCCCCCAACCAGGATAGGTTCATAGCGACCCTTGAGCTGCAGCTACAGCGTGGTCAGAAAGGAATTATGGAGAGAAAATGCAAGTGAGGTACAGAAACAGCTGGATTGGTTACAGTTTGGCATTTGCCTTATTTGAGCACTATTTGAAAAGTTGCCTGCCTGTGAGTGGTTGAAGTATGGCTGTTGTGATTATCTGAGACTTGACTACTTGTTATAAGAGTAGGTTACAGTTTACTATGTAGGGAGAAACCTACAGGCAGAACTTAAAATATGTAAGGAGATAGCTTTAGGATATACTTATTTTACCTGTACAAATAAAAATGGGGGTCGGGTGTGGTGGCTCCGTACTCTGGCTCAGTATTTTAGGAGGTCACAGCAGGAGGATCGCTTGAGGGCAGGAGTGCCAAACCAGCCAGGGCGACATAGGGAGACCCTTTCTCTACAAAAAAATTTAAAAGTTAATCAGACATGGTGGTGCACGCCTATAGTCCTAGCTACTCTGGAGGCTGAGGCAGCAAGATCACTTTAGCCTGGAAGTTTGAGGCGGCCGTTAGCTATGATTGTGCCATTGCACTCTAGCCTGGGCAACATTATGAGAGCCTGTCTTTGAAGAAGAAAAAAAAAAGAAAGAAAGAAAATCATACCACCTACTTCAGAGAATAGAATTATCTAAATAACTAAAGATTTGTCCTTGTCAAATATTTCTCTGTTTATATATGTAATTGGTTTTCATCGAGATATTATATTCTGGAATATAATAGTAATTGTCACATTTAGAGATTTTAAAAAGTGAGCTTTACTTTTTGTATTTTTTAGGGGACCCATGTACGGTATCATCTCAGTTGGAGTTAGAAGAAGCCTTTAGGCTTTATGAGCTAAACAAGGATTCTGAACTCTTGATTCATGGTAAGGGAGTAGTCATTATTATATAATTATAGCTTCTAGAGCTATAATTTTTTTTGAAATAACTCTTTATTCTTGACCATTTTAAAACATAATTCTGATGGTTTTTTTTTTTAATCTCTACGCCTCATCCCTACGTAATTGTTCTTTTTCATAGTTTCTCAGATGTTAGAGAAGGTAAAATCAATCTGCTTCTTATATTCTAGGGAAATTTGTTATCTCTGTATGCCTTCTTAGGTGTTAAAATGTGATCTCTCAGTGTTTCACAGCAAGTTTAGGACAAAATTTAAGAATTGAGAGCCTAATGAACCTAAGTTATCTCCTTACAATTTTGTAATGTATGCAAATAATGATCTCCAAAGGTAAGGGATCTTAAATATCCTTTCTTTTGTTTAAGGGTTAATAATGAAACTATTTACATTGTGCTTTACAAACACCTTTGAGATAACCTTTGAGATGTGGGTACTGGTATAGAAGTAAAAACATAAACTCAGTGATTGTATAACTGGTACATTGTAGACCTGGATTGTGAATCTTAGGAATTCTGATTCCAAATTTGTGTTCTTTTCATTCTACTGTGGTACCTCTCAATTTTTTTTCTATGTCATACAGAACCCCCTTAATATGCTACATTTAATTTAATATAGTGGCAATATTTCATGTAACATTTTTGGGAGCTATGGGAGACCAGACTTAGGAAATTCTTTAAAACACAAAACAAATATAATTCTTTCCTCAAGTATAATGAATTATTTCAATACCTTGTCATTCCTTTGTACTTTTCTTTACAGTGTATTTAAAAAAAAAAAAAAAAAAAAAAAACAACAAAAAAAAACAGTTGTTTCTTGATTTTTTTTCTACCTTTAGAATTTGACATAGTGACTCCCAAGGGATCCATAATCCAGTTTGTTGAGATCACAGTAGAGATCTTAGTGGAGTTGAGATCCTAGTAATCTATTTTTTTGTCATCTCTTTCTAGAATAAAATTACAGTGAATGTTTAATGAAATGATTGATCAATGACATTTAACAGTCAGTTTTAAGTTTTATTGCTCTTTTAAAAAAATTCAGAATATTAAGGGGATACAAATGTTTTTCTTACATGGATACCTTACTGTGCCTATTACCTGAAAAGTGTTCATTGTATAGATCGGTTAGGTTTTTAACTCCCCACCCCCATTTTATAGCTTTTTATACTATATCACAGATCTGTTTTCAGAAGTTAGCTTATATTTCAGCTTTTAAAAATACATGTTAGGAACTGAGCTTTCTGTCTTCTGTGCTCTTTATTAAACTGTGTATTTTATTTTATTTTTTTGTAGAGATGAAGTCTCACTGTGTTGCCCAGGCTGGTCTTGAACTGCTGGGTTCAAGCAGTCCTCCCAGGACTACAGACATGGCCACTGTGCCTGGCTAAACTGTGTCCTTTAGTACATCGTAGATTACAAATAGCTAACTAGATGTTCATAAATACACTGTTGCTTTATATCTTACCTCAATATAAAAATGATTTTAATTAGTATGTTTATCAAGTTATAATTCCTAATTTAAACTTATATTTTTAGATTTTTGGTACTGTTTCTGGTATTAATTTATTCCTAAGTTCAGTATACATCTTTTTAAAACTCTAATGTTTTATGTTTCCATGTTTATATACATTTTTATAATTTTAATTTTAATTCTTCATTGTAGCAAACTTGTCCTACTATAACAAGGATTTAAGGAAATAATAGTTAATGCTTTCTTTAAGGACCAAAAAAATTAATGATGTAACAGGGACTAGAATTAGTAATTTGAGTTTCTAATGCATTGTTTATAGATATGTTTGTTTTCAGAAAACCTTCTATATGGCCTTGGTAAAATGGATTCCTTCAACAAATAATATTGACCATATCTTGTCTCAAGTAAAGAGAGGGTCAGGTTGAAATCTGGGCCAATTTTTTTATATTTGAATTTTAAATGTAATTTTGAATTTCTGTGTAAGTAGTGTGTTTTAAATATGCTGTTAACTAATTTTATTTTATTTTCTTTCAGTGTTCCCTTGTGTGCCAGAACGTCCTGGAATGCCCTGTCCAGGAGAAGATAGTGAGTGTTTATATACTTCATACCTTTTAAGAGTTATGCAGCAGCACAAGTGAAAAGAAATCAGAAATAGAACTTACAATTCATTTGATTTCTTTTCCATTTTTCAATTTAATTTGGAATATATTAGCAACTACCTAAAGTCCACTTTTGCCAGATCAAATTCAGATAGTTCTTAGTTACAAGTTAGGTATTATCTGTTGCATATACAAAAGGAAAATTAAGTTAATTTTAAGTCTTCCTGGTTGTTAATTTTGGAAATTTTCAAACCTATGAAGAAGTTGAAATAACATTGAAAACAAGGATACCCATATATCCTTTGTCCAGATTTACCAATTGTTAACATTTTCCCTGTTTGCTTTATCTCTTCATCTGTGCATACATGTATACACGCACATATACACATAACAAATGTACTTATTATTTTTTTATTGTGCCATTTGAGAGTAACTGACATGACACTTCACCTCTGAATACTTCAGCATATGCCCTTAGGAATTGTTAAGGGGTTGCTTTTGAATGCCTAAGCCAGTGGTTATTATTAATGAGATGAACTGAAAGAGTCAAAGTATTTGTTCTGATGTAATATGCAAACTTATATTTATAAAGTTATTGCTTTTCATATATGGTATAATTTATTAATTGTGGATATTAGGCAACTCATTTTTATTTATGGTTTCTGCACATAGCCATGAATTTAGAAGGAATAGTGGTGTTTTGCTTTGAATTAAGTGAAATTGTTCTAAACTTTTAATTGTGTGACTCTTCATCTTCCTTAATGAAAAGGAAAAATTGAAGAACTGTGGGTATTTGTATATAATGGTAGCCATGTGCTACATAGGAAGATGGGGAAATACAAGGAATAGGCAGAACCCTAAAGCAATAGTGAAAAACACAAGTTTGGATTTAGCTACAAAAATTTCTCTGGGGTTCTGGTGGCAATGAATTGAAGCCAGGTAGGCAGCCTTCACAGACCTGTTCAAGCAGGTATCTTCTCTTTGTTCAGAGCCAGAATTTTGAAAGGCTTGCCATTGTAGCAGAGGTTCTTGGTTCCAGAGTCCCATCTCCAAATATATTATAGATCTATAGCATTCTTCCCAAATAAAATATAGTTTTCTAACTTTTCACTATGCTTCATGCTCATTTTCTCCCTTTGAACTTTACTGGTGGATATTTTGTTACCACCTTTCCCTCAGTAAAATATATATTACTAAACTAGGACATGCAGGAAAATTGATAACCACTAATGTGCTCTCTTGGCCCTTTTAATTCCTAGGCAACATTAAAATGTTTAAATTTAAGGTAAGTCAAGTTCTAGTTCATGAAAGTTTCTGAAATAGAATGTTCTTTTAGGTTAAAATGCTGGTAACAGAAACTTTCTGCTTTGGCTACTGCTAACAATATATAAGTAAAAGTAAATGCACATAGCTGGGTGTGGTCGTGCATGCCTGTAGTCCCAGCTACTCAGGAGGCTGAGGGAGGAGGATCGCTTGAACCCAGGAGTTAGAATCCAGCCTAGGCAACATAGCGAGACCCTGTCTCTCAATTTCAAAGAAAAAAAGAAAAGTAAAAACATCTGTATTTAAGGGTTTGTCTTATGCTATCTCAAAATTTGTAATTCAGAGCATTGCAACTGGTCTTTTCTATCACAACTTTAAATAGTAAATCCAGTGCTACGTTTGCTTTAATGTATGAGTTCAGAAATCTAATGTAATTTTTCCATGGTATCAACTATTACTATGGGATATAGTTATTACTAATACACAATATTTTTTTAATATATAATAATGATGGACTTTACCAAAATTTTGACCGTTGACTGGATTTGAGCATTTGGAACTTCTTTCTCTAAAAATGCTTAAGAAAAGTATTAGTATAAAGACCATTAGATGAAAGGTTATTGGGGGACAAGATGGTCTTGTGGTACAAAATATCACTTACAGATTACTTATAAAATGTAAAAGGTACTTTTACAATGAAGAGATCTAGTAATCACTACCTTTTATTAATAAGTGATTTAACATCAGTAGTAGGAGTCAATATTCTAACATTTGTGTACCTTGTGATGTAATGCAATAATAAATACACAACATCACCTATGTATTATTTTTGCCAAAAGTATTTAATACTCTAATCATAGGAAACAAACAAATCCAGAATGTGGGACATAACATCAGAGAACTGCCTAGACTCTTAAAAAAAAAAAAATCATGAAAAACAAACAACAAATGAGGCAGAGTGAATGTTTTAGAATATCTTAAAGAGACAAAAAATGCAAAATAACTAAATGCAATGCCTGAGTCTTTTTTTTTTTTTTTTTTTTGAGACAGAGTCTCGCTTTGTTGCCTTGGGTAGAGTGAGTGCTGTGGCGTCAGCCTTGCTCACAGCAACCTCAAACTCCTGGGCTCAAGTGATCCTCCTGCCTCAGCCTCCCAGGTAGCTGGGACTACAGGCATGTGCCACCATGCCTGGCTAATTTTTTCTGTATATTTTTAGCTGTCCAGATCATTTCTTTCTATTTTTAGTAGAGACGGGGGTCTCGCTCTTGCTCAGGCTGGTCTCGAACTCCTGACCTCTAGCAATCCACCCGCCTCGGCCTCCCAGAGTGTTAGGATTACAGGCGTGAGCCACCACGCCCAGCCTAATGCCTGAGTCTTGATTGGATCCTAGATGGAAAAAGGAAACTTTGAAAGACACTTTTGAAGCAATTAGGGAAATTTGCATATGAACTGTATCTTGGGAGATACTGAATTAATGTTAATTTTCTAAGACATGATAATGGTAGTGTGGTTATTTAGAATTACGAGGAATGTCCTTAATCTTAGGCAATGATTACTTAGGTATTTAGGGGTTTTTAAGTGTCATGATGTCTGCATCTTCCAAACAATTCAGAAAAAAAATGTTTTTATAGAGGGGAAAGCAGATATGACAAAACAGTAATAATTGGTAAATCTAGGTGAAGAATGTAGGTATTTATTCTTTCATCTTTTCTGTGGGCTTAAGATTTTTTCGAAATAAAAAGTTGGAAAATTTTTCAAAAGGAAAGCAATAGTAGTTATTGAAACATTTCTACTCCATGGTCTTTACTTTCATCTAGTCCCTCGATGAATCTATTTTACTTTTTCACATTCAGGTTTTTATCAATATTTTTTTTTCTTGCAGTGACTATCATGGAAAAAATTACAGACTTAATTATAAAGTAACTTTTACTCACACTTGCTCTTTCTACCTTTTTTTCCCACTATTAATTTCTCTTCAGAATCCATCTATCGCCGAGGTGCACGCCGCTGGAGAAAGCTGTATTGTGCAAATGGCCACACTTTTCAAGCCAAGCGTTTCAACAGGGTAAACTCAGTTTGTTGAATGCTGATAATTTGAGACAGCTATTTGTTTTCTTTCTATTATGAAAGAAAGGTAGTTTTGTAATTAAGTCTTGTTATTCCCTTTTAAAGAAATACGGGGACCTTCTATTCCCAGTTTGCCTGGGGCAGTATGCCTATAATTTTTTTTTTTTTTTTTTTTTTTTTTTTTTTTGTTGAGACAGAGTCTCACTTTGTTGCCCAGGCTAGAGTGAGTGCCGTGGCGTCAGCTTAGCTCACAGCAACCTCAAACTCCTGGGCTCAAGCGATCCTACTGCCTCAGCCTCCCGAGTAGCTGGGACTACAGGCATGCGCCACTATGCCCGGCTAATTTTTTTCTATATAGATTTTTTTAGGTGTCCATATAATGTCTTTCTATTTTTAGTAGAGACGGGGTCTCGCTCAGGCTGGTCTCGAACTCCTGACCTTGAGCAATCCACCCGCCTCGGCCTCCCAGAGTGCTAGGATTACAGGCGTGAGCCACCGCGCCCGGCCTATAATTTTTTTTTAATGAGTGTTTATTTCAAGTATGAAAAATAACGCCAACACAGTTTCCAAATATTGTGTTCAGTTTAACAAGAATAAAACAGGACTTCTGAGAAAAGTTTACAATTAGGTATAAAATACTTAAGAATATATTTTCACATTCACAGTGGGCATTTTTGAAAAATAAATTTTGCAAATATAGCTTAGAAACAAAAATATATTTACAGTCCCAGTTAAATAAACAAGTCCTTAATTGAGGAACAATCCTCCCTCAGGATGGATAATTAGCATTTCAGAATTAGATCTGTATAAGCATTCCTTTTAAAATAATAGTAAACTTGGTTCAATCATGTAGCAGTTCAAATACCTTACGGTTTTCCTGACAAATACCATCTATGTCTTCTGTGTGCTTTCCCACAACGTTCTCAAGCCATTTTAATTGAGCAATTTCAGTGAAATACGTAACCTAAGTGGGAACCAAACTGACCAACAAATCTTTATTGTGGCAATTATGGGTATTTCCAGCAAAATATTCTGAACAGAAAGGGACAGAAATTTCTCAGTGGCAGTTATAGAACCACGTCTTGTAATTACTTTATAGGACTGCTATGAAGGCTTCTGCTTCTCTTCTTTAGGCACATCTGTTTTTAGGTTTGAAACATTACTTTTGAATCTTTTACTGGGTTTTGTGGCATCTCAAATCCATCTTCACTGAAGCTTCTCTTGGAAAGTCTTGAATTAACATTGTCTTCATTAAATATGATTTTACTCTTTAATTATTGTATGTGTTCCCATTTCCCTCCAAACATGTCAGTCCTCCTCTGCACAGAGTGTTTACTTCTTTGGTGGGACAGGGAAAGAGGACAACCCAGGGAAAGAGGACAACCTGAGTGAGTGGCCTCCTGGGCCCCAGAGTTTAAGTCAAGTGGGCTCTGCTTCCATTTTTCAAGGAGGGAGTCCCACCGGGGATCTAGGAATAGCTGGGCCTGCCCCTGGCCTGTGGTGGTGGCTGTGAGGCCCCTTGACTATGCAGTCCTAATTTGTCTATAATTTTTTAATTTTGCTCCAGCCCAGCACAAAGCTGAATGTCTGTAATATTTAATAGCATGTCCTTTTACTCCTAAAAAATGCTCCAGGTTGGATGATTAATTATCCAACTAATATACCCTACCTATGAGAAAATTGGACTTTTAAATATAATTCAAGGCAGCCAGAAAATAAGCAAAGTTTATTTTGTTTATTTAATGTTTTTATTTAATGTTGTAATTTGATTTTAACTGTTTAGAAAATAATAATAGCAAACACTTATCTGGCTTTTATTGTGTACCAGGCACTTTTCCAAATGCTTCACTTATATGGACTCATTTAAGCCTTACAACAACCCTGTGCAATAAGTACTATATATTTTTATTTTATAGTTGAGGAAACTCGAGTAACTTGCTCAAGATGTCACAGCTAGTGTCAGAGCCAAGATTTGAAAGTAAGCAGTCTGTATCTAGAAGTCCATGTTTTTAACTACTATTGATAACTACAGATTTATGGATGCCAATTCCATTCTAAAATTAATTGTCCTAAATTCATTCATGTAAATAGAAACCACCACCTGAGATTCCCAAATTCTTATTTTCAGTAGCACTCATAATTAAAGAAGGCTTTGAAATGAAAACGTAGCTTTTAAGAAAGCAGGGCTTTGCTTTGACTTCTGATAGGTCTGGAAGGTTTATGTTTGCTTTGGAGTTTTTAAATGGCTTTTTCTGCCATATGTATTTCTAGTTTAATTCACTTTTTCTGTTTTCATTATTCTGAACTTATTTATGTGAAGTTTGCAAATTTTGGGACTGAGAGAGCAATATGGTCACAAATTTCACTGTCTCTCTAAAACACGTTCTCTTTTCTATTTAGTTTTCATTGACCTTCATAGCTTTTGAAAAATTATGTATGAGGAAGTTTTGTTTTGTTTGCCATGGGCTGGCAGTTGACACCATGATAAAGGGAATTGAATTGAAGAAAGCCACTTATTTTCATTATTTTATAAGCAAACTGTTGGGAAATGATTGTGACCATTTTTTGTTAATAAAATATTATTTAACTACTCTTTTCAGCGTGCTCACTGTGCCATCTGCACAGACAGAATATGGGGACTTGGACGCCAGGGATATAAGTGCATCAATTGCAAGCTCCTGGTTCATAAGAAGTGCCATAAACTTGTCACAATTGAATGTGGGCGGCATTCTTTGCCACCGGTAAGACACATTTGTCTATTTTCTTTTTCAACAGAGCATGTTTGAGATGGGGTGGGGCTGGGGGGGCCCTCACAGCTATAATCTTAGCACTTTGGGAGGCCAAGGTGGGAGGGAGGATTGCTTGAGGCCAGTATTCAAGACCAGCCTGAGCAAGAGTGAGACCCCATTCTACAAAAAAATAGAAAAATTAGCGAGGCGTGGTGGTGTGTGCCTGTGGTCCCAGCTACTCAAGAGGCTGGGGCAGGAGGCTCACTTGAGTCCAGGAGTTTGAGGTTGTAGTGAGCTATGGTGACGCCACTGCACTGTAGTTTGGGTGACATTGGGAGACCTTGTCTTAAATGGAAAAAAAAAAAAAAGAGCATGCTTGATAACATCACTGGAACAGAGGGCTTAAATAGGAAGGTGTGAAGGAATTGTAGTATAAGAAAGTTGTTACAGAGTATTGGTAGGAACACTTTACATTCCAGTTAACATATTGTGAACTTTGGAACTTTTGAAATAACTATGGTAATATTTGTTTGTAGGATATATTTAACTTCTTTGACCTGCTATAAAATCTTCTGGTCTAAATTAGGAAGATGTAGGGAGAATCATTTAAGAGATTTTTTTTTTCCTGTATTTAATCTAAACTTATTAGTTTGTAGCTCCCATTCTAGCATCTATCCTAAGCAGATACCAGGTAAAAAGATTTAAGTGTTTGCTATTTAAAGTATGAGATTACTGGAGAGAAAAGCATTTAAAATTTTTATTTTTCACTTTCTATTTTAAGTATATAATTAAACATATTCATTGTAGAAAAAATAGGGAATACATATCAATAAAGAAAAAAATTAAATGGAAATTCTCATAAATTCTATCATCTAGAGGTAATTGTCATTTGTTGTATATCCCTCTGCAACTTTTTCTATGCAAATTTATATGCATAAACATTTAAAATTTTTCTGTATGGAAAAAATTTCAACATATAAGAGTAGGTGAAGCAGTATAATGAACTTCCATGTATCAGTCACCCAGTTCCAACAATTTTCAACTTAGGACCCATCTTGTTTTCATCTATACTCCCACCCACTTAACCTCCCCTCACCCTACATTATTTTGAAACAAATCTCACACAGACTTCAGTATGTACCTCTAAAACAGCAGCCCCCAGCCTATTGGCACCAGGTACTGGTTTCATGGAAGACAGTTTTTCTGATGGGATTGGAGGGTGGATGGCCAGGGTGGGAGCTCCGGCAGAGGGGCTGTAAATGCAGATGAAGCTTTGCTTGCCACTGCTCACCTCCTGCAGTGTGCCCCCTCCAAGGGGTTAAAAATTTCAGTTGTCCCATAAATGTTGTAATTTTGTTTTTATAGTTTCCATTATGAATCAGGATTCAAGTGAAGTCCGCATCTACAATTGATGGCTGTCTCTTAGATATTTTTTAGTTTACTGGTTCCTCCTCCATCTCTGTCTCTCTCCTTTTTTTCCTTAAAATTTGGTTATAGAAGAAACAGTCATTTGTCATTTACAGTGTTGCAGAATTTTGCTCATTACTTCTCCATGGTTATGTTACTCTGTCTTCTTTGTTTCCTTTATATTATATAGTAGCTGGATATAGAGGTTTGATTGGATTCTGGGGGTTTGTTTTGTTTTGTTTTGTTTTTTAAGACAGGGTCTCATGCTGTCGCCGGGGCTAGAGTACAGTGGCGTCATCATAGCTCACTGCAACCTCAAACTCCTGGGCTCAAGGGATCTTCCTACCTCACCCTCCTGAGTAGCTGGAAGTACAGGTGTGCATCACCACGCCTGGCTAATTTTTACTATTTCTGGTAGAGACAGGTCTCACTTGCTCAGGCTGGTCCCGAACTCTTGACCTCAAGTGATCCTCCTACCTCAGCCTCCCAGAGTGCTAGGATTACAGTTGTTAGTCAGTGAGCAGACCAGATTCTGGTTTTGTTTTTGTTTGTTTGTGGGTTGTTGTTGAGACGACTTTGTAGAGTTGAGTGTTTATCCACCAGAAGGCACATATGTTTGGATGTGTCTTTCTTTTACATACTTTTTAACAAAAGTGAGATTATATGCATACTGTTTTCTAACCCTTTTTTCCCCTCACTGAACAATTTATTTTGGTCATCTTTCTGTATCTATATCCTCATCACTTTTAGCATAATAGTTTGTTATATGTCTATACTGTAATTTATTTCTGTTCCCTGTGATTGAACATTTGAGTTGTTTTCTAAATTTTTCTATGAAGAAATTCATAATGAACTTCCTGGTATATATATTATTTCCCTTAAGGATTCAGAAGTAGAATTACTGGGTTAAAAGATATGCTTTTTTAAAAAGATCTGGATGCATCTTTTTAAATTGTCCTCTATAATGGTTATACCATGTTTATTCGTAAGACCTTCCTCAGACATAGTGAAAGTCAGTTATTAGTGGGTCTTGGGTATTAGAATTATTTAGCTAGTTCATATAATGGGTTTGTAGTTAAGGGGAAAATCCAATCTTAAGGAACAGTTATCAACTCAACAGGAGGCTAAAAATTATAATTTATCCAGCTTACTGTTGATATTTTTGTGTATTCTTAGGTGAGGGAATGATTTTTGTGTTCATACATGTACAAGGAAAGAGGGACAGAGGTAGTGATTATATTGCTGTTTTACGATAAGGGTTAAACACATTTAAAATTCATAAGCTTACTTATATGCCTATCTTTAAGACCGTTTTAACATTGTAACTGTACAATTAATGAATTTTTTCCAACTTTACTTTTTCCTGCTATTTAATAGTATTCAGTAAACTTGGGTCCAAGATTAATGAATTAGTAACAATTTTGGTTTGAATTATCATTGTTCCTAAGATTATTGGCAGTTAGTTGGTTAAGTCAGTTTCTAGGAGGTATTTCTTTTCCTTTTTGGAGGCCACTAACACCTTTGAGAATCTTCAGAAAAATGGGAAACTCACTAAATTTTACATATAATTTTAAGGGTTTTATAGATATCCTGAAGTCTATGTCCCAGCTAAGAGCTCATATTCTGGACTCCTCTTGCCAAAGATTTAAAGTGGAGCTTGAAGGAATAAGTAGTGTAGAAGAGAAACAAATCAGAGTATATAGAAGTTTAATTTGATTTCTAATTAGTGGTCTGACATTAGTTTTGTGTCTGTTTTCTGTAAAATGTGGCTAACATTATTTCATTCACAGGAATATTGTATGGTTTCATAAAATAAAATTAAAAGTAAAATTTAGTAACATAATTCTCACTTATTAAGTTATATTCTTTCAAAATTACATATTGGTATGCTGTGTCTCATTGAAACAATGTTGTTTCTGGACTAACAGAGATATTGGGATTTAAAAAGAATCCACTAAGTTACTGTGTCTTCTGAAATGTTTGTAGGAGCCCATGATGCCCATGGATCAGTCGTCCATGCATTCAGACCATGCACAGACAGGTAAGAATGACGCTGGCATGAATCATTGTTCATTAACAAAATAGCGTTTAAATATTTCTTTAGGTGACTCTTACCTGAATGTAAAAACATTTTTGTTCTTCCCAAATAAAAGTAGGTAAGCATATTTTGTGGTAGTAAAGTCAGTCACAATATTTAACATACACATTTGGCATTTTAAAAAGACAACTATGTAATTACAACAAATGACTATTTTTTCTAGTTCAGATAAATTTCTTTGAGATCCTTTAAATTCAGCAAACTCAGTTTTTTTCCCTAATGAAAAAATATGAAGCTGATTTTGTGAGCCATGTTGTGTTCAAGTGACCTGTTTTTATTAAAAGCTTTAATATCAGAAGTAGAAATTATGTAAAAGATATTGAGATGCAGCATAGGAAATTCCAGAAAGGTGATGTGAGTTCAGTGTTACATAGGTACAAAATCTTAAACGCATAGCTGGGAAAATTTGGAGAACAATGAAAGGAGTAGCGCAGCCTGATCTGCTCTGAACTGAACCGAGAAAGGGAAGACAAGGGAGTTTTTCTGGAAAGACAGAATGGAATCTCTTGGTCATGGAAGAAGCTGGCTATATGGAATACAGGCTTTCCACCCCCCAGCCCCCAAGTAGCTTTAAGAAATGGAAGTCACATCCTTGTCAGTTCTTTACTTAACCTATGTAGCAGTCAGAAAAATTTTGACTATGAAGGGAGTGAGAAGTGAAAACCACAGATCCTCTATCTCTATGCCTCAGTCATAGTAAAAGATTTAAATATAGTTTACAGAGTCATCCTTATAGAAGGAAGTGTTTAGTTAATTTGTAAAGGAGAGAGATGTTTTAAAACATGGCAAAAATATTTGTCAAAAGTAGTACGTGGCTACCAGATTGTTCTCTTTACCCTCACTAAGGATTAGGATTTTGCTATTATGTGTATATACAATTTGTTATTAGTAAGACAGGTATTCACTTTTAAATAATAAAAACTTATTCAGAAATAAAAACTGAAAAAAGAAAATCAAGAGAAAATTTTTATGTCAAACTCGTTAATAGATGCTATGTTTTTCTTCTCCCACCTCTTTTTTTTTTTCATGTTTGGGATTTGGTTTTTAGTAATTCCATATAATCCTTCAAGTCATGAGAGTTTGGACCAAGTTGGTGAAGAGAAGGAGGTAAGATAATTTGTTTCATTGTACATTACATCATTACTTTTTTTAGTAAGACTCAACAGTTTAAAATATGACACATTGACGTTAGATTTTAGAACATAATAGTAAAATACAGGAATGATTTTTAATGATTCCAGAGTATTATTCTGATTTAATTTAGTAATTGCTAATTTAATTTAAATTAGGAAATAATTTGGTAGGATGACTTATTTTCATTTTAAAATAGGTTAATCTAAAAATTGTAATGTATTTAATAATATACTTCATAGTATTGTTTAAAATACATAGCAGACCCTTTCATTTTGTGGGCTAATTGCTTATTTAGAGTAAAAATGATTAAGCATGTTAACTGCCACTATTTTTTTCTGACTATTAAGCATTTTATCAGTTTTTAAAACAAGTTTTTAATTTAAAATATTAAAATAATGTTTTTAAAAGCTTATAGTGGAAAAGACTACCATACCTCACACCTTCCACTCCCAGTTTGACTTCTTAAAGACAAGCTTTTTAACTATTTCTAGTTGTGTCCATAATGTTTATATCTCTGTTATCAGTTTTTCAAGTTTATTTCTGGCCATAAAAGATTTATTAGTTCACACTACCTCCATTTCCCTTGTCTTTCCAGTGTTTGATAGATGCATTATATTTTGCTCTTCTCTTGGTTACCTTTTTAAAAAACCCAACTTTTTATTATGGAAATTTTCAAACATAAATGTAAGTAGACAAAATATAATAGTATAACAAAGCTCTTTTATCTGTTACCCAGTTAAAGCACTTACCAATTCATAGCCAGTCTTGTTTTGTCTGCCCACTTCCTTCACTCCTGCATTATTTAATTGCTTTATGGAATTAGCAAGGACCAGTGATGTTACAGATTGATGTTGAGTAGAAGTAGTAATCATACATCATTGTCTTATTCTACATCTCAGAGAGAAATCTTCCAATATTTCATTATTATGTTTGATATTTGTTGTAAGGTTTTTGGTAGATACTCCTTATCAGAATGAGGGAATTTATCTCTATTCCTAGTTTGCTGAGATTTTTTTTGTCATCATAAAAAGATGTTGAATATTATCAAAAGCATTCTTTGGCATTTGTTGAGTGGATTGTTTGTAAATGTTTTCAAATGTGAAGCCTAGTTTTATTTATTTATTTATTTATTTATTTTGAGACAGAGCCTCACTCTGTTGCCCGGGCTAGAGTGCCATGGCATCAGCCTAGCTCACAGCAACCTCAAACTCCTGGGCTCAAGCAATCCTCCTGCCTCAGCCTCCTGAGTAGCTGGGACTACAGGCATGTGCCACCATGCCCGGCTAGTTTTTTCTATATATGTTTTTAGTTGTCCAGCTAATTTCTTTCTATTTTTAATAGAGACAGGGTCTCGTTCTTGCTCAGGCTGGTCTCAAACTCCTGAGCTCAAACAATCCACCCGCCTCGGCCTCCCTGAGTGCTAGGATTACAGGCGTGAGCCACCACACCCCGGCCTGAAGCCTAGTTTTAATTCCTGGGATAAACCGTATGTGTTGTCATGTGTCATTCACTTTATATATTGATGGATTTGATTTGCCCATATTTTGGGTTTTTATTTTTATTTTTAGAGACAGAGTCTCGCTCTATCACCCAGGCTATAGTGCAGTGGTGCAATCATAGCTCACTGCAGCATCAAACTCCTGGGCTCACGTGATCCTCCCCGCCTCAGTCTCCCAAGTAGCTAGTACTACAGGGGCTTACCACCATGCCTGGCTAATCTTGTTTTAAAATTTATTGTAGAGACAGGTCTCACTGTGTTGCCCAGGCTATTCCCAAACTCCTGGCCCCAAGCTTCCCAAAGTTCTGGGATTACAGGCATGTGCCACCATGCCTGGCCTGTTTTTAAATATTAATGAGAGACATTGGCTTGTAATTTTCCCTTTTTGTATTGAATTGTCAGGTTTTGGTATCAAGATAATGCTAACATCATAAAATGATTTGACACATGTTCCTTTTGTTGTTTCTGTTTTCAAAAAGAGTTCTTGTAAGATGGGCATTATTTCTTTCTCAAATTTTTTAAAGATTCACCAGAAAAGCACTCTGGACCTGGAGTTTTTTTGTGGAAAGGATTTTAATTCTGGATTCTATATCTGAGTAGATTTAGGACAAATCAGATTCTCTATTTCTTCTTAATTTCTGTTTTATTCCTTGGGATCTATTTAACCTAAATTTTCAAATTTATTGACATTAGGTTGTTTATTTCTGAGGATACTAAATGATATCATTTTTCATATACTGCCAGAACGATATCAATTTGTTAATCTTTTCAAAGAACAAACTTTTTTCTCTCTCTGTTGAATGCTTCTTATTCTAGGGCATTGATTTCTCCGCTCATTATTTCCTTATGCTTTTTTGTCATTTAGTTTAAAATACATCCTAATTCTCCTTTATGATTTCTTCTTTGACCTATATATTATTTAAAAGTATACTGCTTCATTTTTAAATATTTGGGAAATTTTGTTGTTATTGATTTCTGGATTAATTCCACTGCAAGTCAGAGAGTGTATTCTGGGTGGTTTTAGTCCATTGAATTTTGTTGAAACTTGCTTGAAGAGCAAGCACATAGGTACTGGTAAATGTTCCATATGTATTTTTGAACACAATATGTATTCTGTAGTTGGTGCAGTGTTCTATACAGGTCAGTTAGATCAAGGTTGTTAACAGTGTTATTCAATCTATAATCTCACGGGCATATTTAACTTCTTGTTCTTTCCCTACTGAGAGGTTTCTTTGTAGATTTGCCTGTTCCTTTTATTTTTGTTAGTTTTTGCTTTATGTATTTTGAGGCTGTTATTAATTACATAAACAAATTGAGAATCATAATATCTTTATTGGATTAACACTTTTCATAATGAAATATCCCTATCTGTAGTATGCTTCTTGCCTGTCTTAAACTCTGTATACTAGATAATTGCCACATAACAAACTATCTCAAAGTTTAATGGCTTAAAAGCACATTTATTATGTCACAGTTTCTGTGGAATTCCTGTCCACGTGTGGCTCTTGGATAGGTCCTCTGCCCCAAGGTCCCCATCAAGGTATTGGTAAGAGCTGCTGTCATCTCAGAGTGTAACAGGGGAAGGAGATGCTTCCAAACTCACCTCATAGTGATCAGGGATTTAGTTCTTGCCACGTGGGCCTCTCTGTAGGGCAGCTCATGACGTGATAGTTTGCTTGTCAGAGCAGGCAAGCAATAAGATCCAGAGAGAATGAGTGCTAGAAAGATGGAAGTCACAGTGTTTTGTAACCTAATTTTAGAAGTGATATCCCATCACTTTTGCCATATTTTGTTCATTAGAAGCAAGTCACAAGGTCCAGCCCATGTTCAAGGGGAGAGAATTACACAAGGGCATGAATACAGGAGGTGGGGGTCACTGGGGGCTGTCTTAGAAGTCCCCTACCACAGTAGGCTAATATCCCTTTGTCTCATATTAGTTGAGCTCTACAACAACTCTCTTTTGGTTAGTGATTACATGATATATATTTATTTTCCTTTTACTTTCTATCTTCTGTCTCCATATATTTAAGGTGTGTGTTTTGTTAAAATCATATAGTTGGACTTTTTTCTCCCTCTAGTAAGATAATTCTTAACTATAGTATTTGTCTATTATAATGTTTAGTATGTTTTTAATATTTAATTATTTTTACATTTAATGTAATTATTATCGATTTGAGTTTAAATCCACCATTATACTATATGTTTTCTATATCCCACTTATTCTATGTTCTTTTTTGCCTTCTTTTGGTTTAGTTATTTTTTATTACTTTTTTCACCTCTTTTAACTTGTTTGGCATTCTTTTGCCATTCTTTTTCTGGTTAGTCTGGAGAGTGCACTTTGCATCTTTTTTTTTTTTTTTTTTTTTTTTTTTGAGACAGAGTCTCACTCTGTTGCCTGAGCTACACTGCCGTGGCGTCAGCCTAGCTCACAGCAACCTCAAACTCCTGGGCTTAAGCAATCTTCCTGCCTCAGCCTCCCGAGTAGCTGGGACTACAGGCATGTGCCACCATGCCCAGCTAATTTTTTCTATATATATTTTTAGTTGTCCAGATCATTTCTTTCTATTTCTTTCTATTTTTAGTAGAGATGGGGTCTTGCTCTCTTGCTCAGGCTGGTCTTGAACTCCTGACCTCGAGTGGTCCTCCCACCTCGGCCTCCCAGAGTGCCAGGATTACAGGCGTGAGCCACTGCACCTGGCCCACTTTGCATCTTTAACTTGTTAAAGTTGAATACAAATTATTAGTAATACATGTACCATTTCCCAGAAAACGCAGTGACCTTAACACACTTTAAATTCATTCCCCCTCCCTTCCTATCTTTGGTGCTGTTATCGTCATATTTTAAAATTCTCTCTGTGTATTAGTGTTTTTAAATAGTCCTTATTTAGATTTACCCACATTTTACCCTTTTTGTTCTTTGTTCCCTCCTGTATCTCTGTCCTTCCATCTGAGCTCTAGTATTTCCTTTAGTGGGAACCTACTAGTGATGGAATCTCTGAGTTTTTGTCTGAAACTGTTTTTATTTCAGTTTCATTTTGGGAGCAATTTTTGTTGGATTTAGAATTCTAGGTCAGTAGTTTTTTTGTTTTGTTTTGTTTTTTAAGTCCTTCGAAAGTGACATCCCACCGTTATCTGGTTTCAGCCTTATTATTGTGCCTACGAAGGTACTGTACTTTTTTTGTTCCATTTGATTCTCTCTTACAGTTTCCAGTTAACCACATTGAAAGTCTGTATACTGACTTATTTTCTTACCATTCTCTTCTTTCTTAACCTGCCCAAATCTGATTTCTTTTCACTCCACTTTATTTATTTATTATTTCTAAATTTTCATTTATGACCATTCTTTTGGATTGTCATTCTCCTTCAGTTTTCATAATATTCTTCTATCTGTTTTGTACTTACTGGGTTTTTTTAATGTTTCTCAAAAATTTGCTCTTTGCTTTTCTTGATACTCTTCAGAGAATTCATACTTTATTCTCTTTGTACATCTCTTGGTTTTATGCTGATGATTTTGCAGGTATCTAATAAAAGATTATCTTCAGGCTTCTCCATAAATTACCAGAAGCTTAAATTTCTAGTTGTGAATGAATTATAAGGCTTACTTTGTCATCCCAAAGAGGCCTGGTATTCTATGGATAAGAATGTCTTCCATTAGCTAAACTGCTTCATGCTTGTTTTCTGCGTATAGCATCCAAAAATGCCTCTGAATGTGTCCTCTCACTAGCTTAAATTTCCTATAGCAAGTTTCCAGCAGAATTTCTTTTATCTTGATGTCCCGTTGTAACTTCTAAATTCATTATTAAAAACCAAACTATTATCTCCAACAACTCTGCCAATCTTGTCCTATCCACACACATTATTTTCCCTGTCTGTGGTACCTCCAATCTCCCAGTTACCAAAGTTAGTGTCATTTTTTTATTCATGCATCTCCATTGTCCCCTAACCCAAAAATTATTACGTCCTTTTCAAGGACCTAATTTTTCAGATTTCGACTCCCTCCCCATTCCTGTTACCACCCATCTTACCTCCACTTGTGAACTCATCCTGCCTCTTGGGTAGTTAGATTATGTGGTTTGGAATGATACAGAGAAGAATTAACATAAGAAAATATTTTTATGTTCAGAAAATATTTTATTTTTTTTTTATTTTTTTTTTTTTTATTTTTTATTTTTTTTTTTGAGACAGAGTCTCACTCTGTTGCCCAGGCTAGAGTGAGTGCCGTGGCGTTAGCCTAGCTCACAGCAACCTCAAACTCCTGAGCTCAAGCGATCCTCCTGTCTCAGCCTCCCGAGTAGCTGGGACTACAGGCATGCACCACCATGCCCGGCTAATTTTTTCTATATATATATTTTTAGCTGTCCATATAATTTCTTTCTATTTTTAGTAGAGATGGGGTCTCGCTCTTGCTCAGGCTGGTCTCGAACTCCTGAGCTCAAACGATCCGCCCACCTCGGCCTCCCAGAGTGCTAGGATTACAGGCGTGAGCCACCGCGCCCGGCCCAGAAAATATTTTTAAATCATTATAGGTATACCTAGGTATTGGAAATATAAAGTACTATGCAAAATAGTTCCAGGTATAACACTGATATAAATGTTCTCAACAGGCAATGAACACCAGGGAAAGTGGCAAAGCTTCATCCAGTTTAGGTCTTCAGGATTTTGATTTGCTCCGGGTAATAGGAAGAGGAAGTTATGCCAAAGTACTGTTGGTTCGATTAAAAAAAACAGATCGTATTTATGCAATGAAAGTTGTAAAAAAAGAGCTTGTCAATGATGATGAGGTAAGCACAGTGATGTTTTACTACTTCTAAACTGCTAAACTGCTTAAGAGCACTGTTTCAGGGAAAAACTCAATGTTTGTGCCTTACTATTTCAGTCTACTTTTCTAAATATATGCTTGAAATAGACTATATGAGATATTTAAAATAATCTAATTATTATTAGATTTTTTTTTTTTTTCCAATAAAAATCATCAGCTGGGTGTGATGGTGTGCACCTTTAGTCTCAGCTACTTGGGAGGCTGAGGCGGGAGGATCCCTTAAGCCCAGGAGTTCCAGGTTGCAGTGAGCTATAATCACACCACTGCACTGCAGCTTGGGTGACAGAGCAAGACCCAATCTCAAATAAATAAATAAATAAACAAAAATAAAAATAAAACCACATTACTATCAGGGGAAATACTTGAGGTTTTTTTTTTTTTTTTTTTTTTTTTTGAGACAGAATCTCACTCTTGCCAGGCTAGAGTACCGTGGTGTCAGCCTAGCTCACAGCAACCTCAAACTCCTGGGCTCAAGCAATCCTCCTGCCTTAGCCTCCCGGGTAGCTAGGACTACAGGCATGTGCCACCATGCCTGGCTAATTTTTTCTATATATATTTTTAGTTGTCCATATGATTTCTTTCTATTTTTAGTAGAGACGGGATCTCGCTCTTGCTCAGGCTGGTCTTGAACTCCTGAGCTCAAACGATCCACCCACCTCGGCCTCCCAGAGTGCTAGGATTACAGGTGTGAGCCACTGCGCCGGCCTACTTGAGCTTTTTAAAAGCTGTCTAGACCATTTCATAATACTGACAGATTTACTAGTGGCATTTTTCTCTTTGTATGTAAATTGTTTTATGATTATCAATGGTTTTGATATTTAGCCTCATTAGTTAAAAATTGCATTTGTGATAATTGAATTGCTAAGAGCAAATTTATCATTGGTTTTGATGATATCATTTTATTTGACCTAGATTTCTTTCATATTTTAAAATAGGATATAGATTGGGTACAGACAGAGAAGCATGTGTTTGAGCAGGCATCCAATCATCCTTTTCTTGTTGGGCTGCATTCTTGCTTCCAAACAGAAAGCAGGTAAGATTGAAAGATAGTGGAATGATTACACAATAAGAATCATTCTGCTATAATTCATGAAGTAAAAGTCATGGAGAAAGACACAACAGTACTGTGTTTACACCTTCCTGCTACTCATACTCCAGTCAGTGATGTCAGTTTGACATTGGATCAGCATTTGGAAATGACCTGCTTTAGGCAAAAAAAAGAAAATGCCAGGTCATAATTATGGCAGTAGAAATCGAACCTCTTAAATTTCCTCAGGATTCTACTTTTATGACTTTAAAGTTTCCTAGCCCTTAACTGGAGTGGAAATACTGTTGAAAATGACTTATCTATCAAATACTAAAATTGGGATGGGAGTGAGTGGCTCTGGTTTGCAAGTGGTACTGCTTTACAACAGACGTAGCAGGTTACAGAATTATGATGCTGGTTTACTTTCTTATATCTGCCGTACCCTAGATACCCTTTGTTTCCACCAAATTCTTGGCATCTATTTAAAGGCTAAATTGTAGAAAATGCTATGTTGTAACTGGTTTCTGAATTGTTTAAATTGCAAAGGTACACTGCCATATTTTGGATCTTGATTTCATGGGTTCTCTCGTGTGTTTTAGATTGTTCTTTGTTATAGAGTATGTAAATGGAGGAGATCTAATGTTTCATATGCAACGACAAAGAAAACTTCCTGAAGAACATGCTAGGTAAGTTTTTTGTTTATTGTTTGCTTGTGTTGAGTTTTTGTTCAGAACTATGTGAGTTTTTATGTACAGTGATTGAAAACAGATAAATAATTTATTTTGATACTAGTTAATTCCTCATAAGTCATGTAGAGGCTAAGCTAAAAGTTATTATAACATGTACTGTAGCATATATATTATTATATATAGTTCTTATGCTTCCTAAGAAATTGAAAAGTGTAAACAGTATTAAAGGGGAAAACTTTAATCTACTAAAACCAATTATTCTCAAATATTTTGTCTGTTCAGCATCAGCTATTTAAATAATTGATAAATGTACAAACATTTATTAATCTTATCAAGTTTACAGTGACTCCTTTGACAGTTTTTCATTAGAATAGTGTTATTCATATGCACTTGAAATAATAAAACAATTCCTCATAAACTAGTATGTAATTCTGACTATTTTTCTTGTGATTTTAATTTCTGAATTGTTCTGCCTTTACCTTTTTCCCCCTCTAATCCTGTAAGTGTTGATGAATAAGAGAAAGGAGTGTTGAAGACTAATTTTGTACCCTTAATTTGATATTAATATATGAGATTGTAAATTGTTTATATGTTGGAGGAGATAGGTGAGAAGGGATCATGTCCTTAAACAGTTGTTTTGTTCTTTTACTCATAATCAGCAGTAATAGTGTCCCTTTCCTACTTCACAAGAGTAATGCCAAAATGAAGCATATGAGTTTGCATATGTATATAATTATTAAGTGGTGAACAAAGGTTAGAGATTTCATTTTTAAAAATAACTTATTTAGTAGAAATTTTACTAGTTCATTATTTCTTTTTTTTTTTTTTTGAGACAGAGTCTCACTCTGTTGCCCGGGCTAGAGTGCCATGGCGTCAGCCTAGCTCACAGCAACCTCAAACTCCTGGGCTCAAGCAATCCTCCTGCCTCAGCCTCCCGAGTAGCTGGGACTACAGGCATGTGCCACCATGCCCGGCTAATTTTTCTATATATATTTTTAGTTGTCCATGTAATTTCTTTCTATTTTTGGTAGGGACGGGGGTCTCACTCTTACTCAGGCTGGTCTCGAACTCCTGAGCTCAAACGATTCTCCCGTCTTGGCCTCCCAGAGTGCTAGGATTACAGGCGTGAGCCACTGCACCCGGCCACTAGTTCATTATTTCTTGTCAAAAAGTGATAATATCCTTTAATTTCGTAAGAAGTTATAAAATTGTACTCATCTTGGGGCCAAACTGTTCTTTTACCATGTATTTATGTTCATTGTATATTTAGGCTTTATCAATAGTCACGCTTCATAGCAAAGCCACAGATGATATTTTGAATTGTGAACATAGCCAGTATTTGTTCAGTTGGACTTGGGGAAACTAGTCTGGTTTCTACTATGTTAAAGTGACAGTTCTGGTTCATACCATCTTTGCTTTTCTAAGAACTGAAGCACAGAATAAGGGCTCAAGTTCCCTAATTATAGAATTAAGTAGCTAGAAACATGATCATGATGATGTGCCAGCAGACAGCCATAAACCTGCTTGGGTGTTAACATTTTTATTTTTCAGTCCAAAAGTGCTGGTTATCACCAGTGAGTTGGTAGCAGTTTTTAAAAGTACCTTCTTTAATATTAAATTTTATGGTTGTAGAATAGTTTCTTTTAATTCCTTTTCTAAAATCTTCATGTGGATTTAATGGTTTTGAGTAGTCAGTTCTTAGTATTCTTTCCATTCTAGACCCATCAGTGATTCTTAGCCTTTTGGGGGATCTTCAGTCCCTTAGAGAAGTGATAAAAGCTATGGGAACTCTTTAGAAAATGTACATGTACATGTGTACATACAACTTTGCCTCCGATTGTGGGAGTATGGACTGGACTGCCTGAAGGACCCAGATTAAGAATCCCTGTTTGAGACTTTCAAATTATTAACTTTATAAAAAAATGTGAGTTTAAGTTAGACTGAAACTTTTCTAATTTTGTTTTGGACTCAGATGTCTTAAAGTGGTACTTCAATTTGGTTTTTTTTTAATATTAGTTCCTAAAATCACTGGAAGAAAAAAAATCTTTTGATGTGATTTTTATTTTTCCAATTGTAAGTGCAGGACTTAAATATATCTTTCTCTAGAAAATAACTTACTTTTTATTTTAATTTAGGTTTTATTCTGCAGAAATCAGTCTAGCATTAAATTATCTTCATGAGCGAGGGATAATTTATAGAGATTTGAAACTGGACAATGTATTACTGGACTCTGAAGGGCACATTAAGCTCACTGACTATGGCATGTGTAAGGTGAGGAAAAATTTCTAGTCATTAAAAAGATCTTCAGAAGCTTCTAAAATAGTCTTTATAACTTCATGTTTTAAGGTGAAGAAATGATTGCTACTTTGTTTAGGAAACGTTTTGGAATTCTAACACAAAGACAAATGTGCTTTTCTCCTAACCATTTGCAAAATTCCGTATCTTCTATTATATGTACTACAGTAAGAATTAGTTTTTTATTGCCTGTAACTTTTTGTCTTAAGTTGTGACACTATCAAAGAAAATCTGGAGATAAAAGTTGTCTGTAATCCCACTACTTTAGCACAGCCATTTGCATACCACCTTTCAATTTTTGCCATTTAGTAGTGACTCTGAATTAATGCATTCAGGAGAATTTTACTCTCAGAACATGTTTTCTTTATTTCTTGTTTTATTCTTTTTGTAACAGTATTTCATTTTAAAGGTCTGATCTTTTTCCACAAAATGTATGGGGAGCTACTCTCCTTGTTAAAAGTAACTGATACAAAATTATCCTTACTTAGTAATATGGCAACAAGCATGTTTAATAAACGTGGGAATTGCATTCCCCACTCACCTGAGGAAGGTGTCTCCAGAGTCTGGAGATTATCTAAATGCTAATATTACATGAGGCAGTCTAATCGTATTGAAGATCTAACCTTATAATCTGTTCAGCGTACGTTAGAAAATAAAATCTTCACCTAAACTATTTTTGCTTTCATGTACAGAACTCAAAGGCATTTTTCTTATGATACTTGTTAAAATTTTTATTATGCAATTTTTCAGTCATAAACAATTAGAAAGTTTAGTGAGTGGAACCCATGTGTACCCATTACTTGTATTTGTGATACCTTTTTAATCTCTGTGTCTTTTTTTCTCCCAAAGGGATATTTTTTCTCATTTCAAAAAAAAAAAAGTGACAATAATAAAGGAATCTTATAATTCTCAAGAGAAAATAAAACTAAACAAAAAATATGAAGAATATTCGCCTTTTAACAAAGTGTACAAATTGAAACAATGAGACCTTTTTTTGCCTGCCAGATATTAGCTTTAAAATTAGAATAGTCTGTATTTTACAGGAGTTTAATGAAATAGACAGTCTCTTATTTCATTGGTGGGAGTATAAATTGTTACAACCTTTTGAAAAGCAGTTTGGTGGGAATTTGTCAGGCATCTTAAAGATGGCCATATTCTTTGATCTAGTAATTCTGCCTCTTGGATATATATACTCTTAGTAAATACTTTGGTTTGTGAGGAGAGGTTTCTAACCAAAATTTTTATTGTAGTTTATGATAAATATTATAAAGTCATTTAAGATACTTATAAAAATGCATAACAATATAAAATGCTTGTAACATTAGTTAAAGTCTTAAAGTATAGAATCATCTTTTATGTATTATTCTATTAACATCACACATCGACTGTTTACTTTTTTGTATTTTAAAAATTATTATAATGGCCTTGCATTACTTAATGAAAATATCACAAAAATGAATTAAGGCTGTCTTTCTTTCTTAGTCTTTTGTTGCTCTTATTGAAAAATAATGTTGGCTTGTTATGTTATACATTCTTACTCTTTTTTTTTTTTTTTTTTTTTGAGACAGAGTGTCACTCTGTTGCCTAGACTAGAGTGCCGTGGCGTCAGCCTAGCTCACAGCAACCTCAAACTCCTGGGCTCAAGCAATCCTCCTGCCTCAGCCTCCTGAGTAGCTGGGACCACAGGCATGTGCCACCATGCCCGGCTAATTTTTCTATATATATTTTTAGCTGTCCATATAATTTCTTTCTATTTTTAGTAGAGACGGGGTCTCGCTCTTGCTCAGGCTGGTCTCGAACTCCTGAGCTCAAACGATCCGCCCGCCTCGGCCTCCCATAGTGCTAGGATTACAGGCATGAGCCACCGTGCCTGGCCCACATTCTCATTCTTTACAGGGTTCCTCAATCAAGTTCATCAGGATCTTTGATAAATCTCAGAGATCTTTATTTAGTAGGTCTTTAAATTAGTTGCCTGCCTTCCTCCCTTTATTCCTTTCCCCCTTCTTCAGGAACTGCCTAGTTTTATTAGTGGGAAAAGACACTGAGCTAGGAACTTATGTTTAAAGACTTTACTAATAGTACTTTGTCTTTTCTCTCACTAACACATTTGCACCCCTGTGGTATTAGTTTATGAGAAATTAACCCTGTGAAAGTTTACACGTGCCTATCTTATAACTTAGAGTCAGTATTTCAACTTTCCTGAAGTTGGACCTCATGCAAACATTGGGTGAATTTCTTTTGCTCGTAACAATTCCTTGGGAAATTAAAAAATTCTTTCGGTTTCTTCAGAAATACTTCCTTTAGGTTTAATTAATCTCTTTAGGGTCTCACAAGGTGCATTTTTATAAAGAGTGCAGAGGATAGTGATGAAAACTTGAATTCATATATTCAGACTTATGTTTTAAATATTTTATGAACATTGATTTTATTGAGTGAAAACTTTAGCGGTTTTATGAATTGATGGATCTTTGACTCTACTTTTTTATAAGCAGAGGAATTTTAATAATAACATTTGTGTTATGCTATAGGTTATTTAGCTGATGAACTACATTCAAGATGGTCAGTCAGCAATGATTGATTTAGCATAGCTGTGTTACTAATTAACAGACTACATCTCTTGCCTCTGACTATTGCCCTGAAAGTGTGTCATTTATCATGAGAATGTATAACAAGCCATTGCCAGTAATATAAAATAAATCACGTTCATATTTCTTAGTATACAAAAATAGCATATAATATTCCTATTAGGAATCATTAAAAAAGCTTTGCAGTGCCAATATATTACTAAATATTTCTTCTAGATGTTTATAGCAGTATTATATATAATAGGGTAAAATTTGAAGAAAAATACATTCACTGTACCCAGATTATCTCTGGAGAAACACATAAGAACCTGCTAACAATGTTTGCCTCTTGGAGGCTGGAACTGGATAAGTCAGGGACAGGAATGGGAGGAAGGCTTGATTTTTAATGTATTGCCCCTGTTTTTTTGGTTTAGAGTTTTGTAACATGTAACCTTTTTTTTTGAGACAGAGTCTGACTCTGTCACCTGTCCTAGAATGCAGTGGTGTCATCATAGCTCACTGCAACCTCAAACTGCTGGGTTCATGCTATCCTCCTGCCTCAGCCTCCCTAGTAGCTGGGACTACAGGCGTGCACCACCATGCCCAGCTAATTTTCCTATTTTTAGTAGAGACGGGGTCTCACTCTTGCTCAGTCTGGTCTTGCACTCCTGAGCTCAAGCAATCCTCCCACCTCGGCCTCCCAGAGTGCTAGGATTACAGGCGTGAGCCACCACGCCCGGCCATGTAATATAACAATAGGGAAATGGTTAAATTCTAGACACACATGTTCCATAGAATTTTGTGTAGTCATCAATAATAGGAAGTCTGTAATTACATAGGAGGTGTTTGTAAAGTTTAAAATAAAAAGATGCTAATTACATATACAATGTTATTCAGTTGTTTTTAGACTTCTTAATTGTTGATTTCTTATTTAATTGCTTTGTGGTCAGAGAATGGTGTGAATGATATCAGTTCTTTGAAATACATTGAGGTTTCCTTTATGACTTTGTATATGGTCAGTATCCCATGTATACTTAAAAAGAATATATAATCTCTATTTTACATGCAGGGAATCTCTCTCTATTTTAATGTCTCTCTCTCCCTCCTTCTCCCCCTCTACACATAGACATATGGATAAACATATTCTACATATATATGTATTTCTTATATTTTTTTTTTAGCTCAGCTTTTGACCAAATCTTTCTCTGCTTACTAATTTTTGATATATATGATTTATCATTTCCTGATACAGATGTGTTAAAATCTCCTATTATGAATGGAGATTATAAAATTCTCTTAATAATTTTGTTCATTTTTACTGTTTATATTTTGAGGCTGTGTTGTTAAGGTGTACCTAAGTTTGTTTGTATTTGTTATAACTTGGTGATTATTCCATTTATTTTTACATAATTTCTCTACTTATACCTATTAGTGTGTTTTGCCTTAATTTTCTTTATCCTGTAGCTATTAAAATACAAAACCAAAAACTTTGTACCTTAGGAAAAATGAGCAGAAAGAAAACGTTATAATCTCAAAAGTAGGTGAGTTAGGAGGTGGGATTTAACTGCTTCTTTTCTTCATGAAATATGATTTATTTTACTCATATAGTTAAAATTTTTGTACTAAATTTTAACTTGAATATAAATTATTTTAAATGCAATTTTTTATCTTAATTGAACTGACTCTAGCAACATCTAATGAAGACAGATTTTCTTTCAGCTATTTAGTGGTGATCCATGACTTTTAATAATAAAGGCAACTGTTCTAGTGATGTTATTTAAGCTTAGTATATTACCTACAGATGCTGAGCTAATATGATAGATGAAATAGAAAAGATGGATTTAAAACAGACTTTTTGATCATATTTCTTGTTTTTTTTTTTTTTTTCCCTCTCTTTTTCCTTTTATTTTAATTAAAGGAAGGATTACGGCCAGGAGATACAACCAGCACTTTCTGTGGTACTCCTAATTACATTGCTCCTGAAATTTTAAGAGGAGAAGATTATGGTAATGAATAAATAGGTGGTATTTTAGCTATTGCTAGATGGGTGGCTAAATGGGGTATCAATTGCATTATAGTATGCTAAAGCATTTTAATACTGATCTTATTAATATAAACTTTCTTGATCCTGTTGAAACTTACACAAAGATTCCAAAACTTTGAAATCAGAGATAGTATTTGGCGGGGTACAAATTTGAATAATATTTTCTTAGTGATAAACACTAAAGAGTAGCAGGTAGTTTACATATAATAACTAAGTTAATCTTCTTAACCTTATGAGGTAAGCACTGTTAATTCCCATTTTACAGATGAGGAAACTGACATACAGAAAGTTTAAATAACTTGTCCAAGGTCATACATCTAGAAAGTGGCAGAGTAGGGATTCAGACCAGTAGCCACGTGACTCTAGAGTCATGAATCTCTGGAAGATGGCTCAGATTTCCTGGGATATTTCTCCCGGGAATCTGAAAGATGGTGGAAAGATTGACTGCTTCACAGGCACCAGACGATACATTTATGTTAAGAAAGCATTTGACTTTTTGGGTTCTGGCCCTCTTCTTTCAGCTGGTTCTCTGCTTTCAGGAGATGTAAAGGAGGATGTGGTACTTCTGAAAGCTGCTCACAGTTTGAATCCAAAGTCCTTCAAAGGTCTTTAGTCAGCTAGCAAAAGATCAAGTTTCAAACCAGAGAAATTATTCTTAAATAAAATTTAATTATATCCTTAAAATATTAGATACTAAGCTTGAGTTTTAAGTTAAACATATTTGGAAAAAGAAACATTTTTCTTTTCCCATAATTTTATTTTTAAGTTATCTTTTACGTACCTACCCTTTTTGGTAAGTAAAGTATTACTGTAATCCTCAGTGCCTGCCATGATACTTATAATGCATTTAGAGTTTACTTTTTCATTGTGTTTATTTTTTCATTATGTCATAGAATGAATCTCCAATTACTGACTTTCAAGAACGTCACATGTGTGATTTATTGCTTTAAAATTTCTTTCTGAAGGTTTCAGCGTTGACTGGTGGGCTCTTGGAGTACTGATGTTTGAGATGATGGCAGGGAGATCTCCATTTGATATTGTTGGGAGCTCTGATAACCCTGATCAGAACACAGAAGATTATCTCTTCCAAGGTAAGTCACAATATTTTACAGAGATTCTCTGTGAATAACCTATTTCAGAGTACAAATGAGGGCGACTCAAGGTATTACTTCGAATAAGAAAATTGAGAATAATCTGGATAATGTACTCCTGACATAATGTATGTGGTTTTTATTTTTTTTTTTAATTTTTTTTATTTTTTTGTGATAGAGTCTTGCTCTGTCACCCAGGCTGGAGTGCAGTGGCAGGATCATAGCTCACCACAGACTTAAGCTCCTGGGCTCAAGTGATCCTCCTTCCTCAGCCTCCCAAGTAGCTAGGACTAGAGGCATACCCTACCACACCTTGCTAATTTTCTTATTTTTTGTCAAGATGGGGGTCTCACTATGTTGCCCAGGCTGGTCTTGAATTTCTGGGCTCAAGGGATTTTTCTGCCTTGGCCTCTCAAAGTTCTGGGATTACAGGAGTGAGCCACCATACCCAGCCTTACTTTTTTTTTAAAATGCATCCTTTCTCCTCTGTAGTCTTCAGTCCTGTTCACAGTTATCTTCTCATACTCAAAGTCATAACAAAGAGTTTCCTTTAGATTATATATTAATATCACAGAGTGGAGGAACGAATCCTGTGGCTAGAGAGGACAATCTTTACACATGGACCTGATGCTGAGTGCATAAGTTCAAGAACAGTATGGGGGGAAAATAAAATACCAAGAATATAAGAGGGATCAAAAGATGGGAAAGAAAGGACCCATGTTGGGGAATACAAAGAATTGACAGAAACAAGCAGATAAGCACTGGGACCTCTAGCACCCAATCCAAACAAGTATGAAAACTGCTGTAAAATTCTACATTTAATAATTAAAGCCATCACAAAATATGAATAGGCATTTCATATAATAAGAGACCCAACTGGGCATGGAATATGTGAAAAGATATCCAATTTGACTATAGTAATTAGAGGAATGCACATTAAAACATTAATGAGCTATTATTTCATATCAATACATTTGACAAAAATTTCATACCAATACAAATAACAAAAAAAAGTGATAATACCAGGGCTGGTAGGGATGTGGAGCAATGAACTCTCATAGACTGCTGGTAGGAATGAAATTGACATAACAGCTTTGGAGAATAATTTGGCAATTTTCAATAACATTGAATATTATATATGACAAGCATTTTACAAATAATGATCCTTTAAATGTTATAACAATCATGAAGCAGGTATTATTTTTATTCCTATTTTACAGATGAGGAAACAGACACAATAAGGTAGTCAAAGAGTAAAAGACGCGTGTGAATGATAAATGCAATGTTCAGATTAGAGGCTATCTCTGAAAAGAAGGGAATTGGGCAAAAACACGAGATGCTTCCATTGTATATGTAAATCTTAATTTTTTTCTGCTGTAATGCCTTAAATATATCATTATAAAAATTTAAATATTCAAGCCATATAAAATTTAAATATAATGCCATAATTTGTATCTTCCTAGTTATTTTGGAAAAACAAATTCGCATACCACGTTCTCTGTCTGTAAAAGCGGCAAGTGTCCTGAAGAGTTTTCTCAACAAGGTATAAATCATGTCTAAAAATCTTTTGTGATTTGTCTCTATCTATATAAATCAAACTGGCAAGTAGAGATTCAGGCAAAGTAAAGCAGCAGAGTATGTAACTTTATCAATTTGATCTGGAATTTTTCTAAAGTTCTAAACTAATGTTCTAAACATGAGTTCTAGAACTCATATTGATGGGTACTTGGGTTGTTTCCACATCTTTGTGATTTCGAATTGTGTTGCTATAAACATTCAAGTGTGAGTGTCTTTTTTATAGGATGTCTTTTTTTCTTGTGGGTAAATACCCAGTAGTGAGACTGCTGGATCAAAAGGTAGGTCTACTTTTAGTTCTTTGAGGTATCTTCATACTACTTTCCATAGAGATTGTACTAGTTTGCAGTCCCACCAACAGTGTATGACTGTTCCTTTCTCTCTGTATCTGCACCAGCATCTGTTATTTTGGGACTTTTTGATAAAAGCTATTCTCACTGGAGTTAGGTGATATCTCATTGTGGTTTTGATTTGCATTTCCCTGATGATTAGCGATGTTGAACATTTTTTCATGTTTATTGGGCATTAGTCTATTTTCTTTTGAAAAGCTTCTGTTTATGTCTTTTGCACACTTTTTAATGGGGTTGTTTGATGTTTTCTTGCTGATTTGCTTGAGTTCTTTGTAGATTCTGATTAATGGATGTATAGCATGCAAAATTCTTCTCCCATTCTGTAGGTTGTCTGTTTGCTCTATTGATTGTTTCCTTGGCTGTGCAGAAGCTTTTTAATTTGATCAAGTCTCATTTATTTATTTTTGTTGTTGCTGTGATTGCCTTTGGGGTCTTCTTCATAAATTCTTTGCCTAGACCAGTATCTATAAGAATTTTTCTGATCTCTTCTTCTAGAATTCTTACAGTTTCATGCCTTAGTCTGTCATCCATCATGAATTAATTTTTGTGAGAGGTGAGAGGTGCAGATCCTGTTTCAGTCTTCTACATGTGGCTATCCAATTTTCCCAGCACCATTTATTGAATAGGGATTCTTTCCCCGGGGTATGTTTTTGTCTGCTTTTTATCAAAGATCAGATGGTAATATGGTGATGGTTTTATATTTTGTGCCAGTACCATGCTGTTTTGGTTACTATAGCCATGTAGTATAGCTTAAAGTCTGGTAAAGTGATGCCTCCCAATTTGTTCTTTTTGCTTAAGGTTGCTTAGGTCGAGGTCTTTTCTGGTTCCATACAAAGTGTAGAATTATTTTTTCTAGACCTGCAAAAAATGACATTTGGTTCTTGTGTTGAATCTGTAAATCACCTTGGGTAGTATAGTATAGACATTTTAACAATGTTGATTCTGCCGATCCATGAGTGGATCAATAAAATGTGGTATATGTATACCATGGATATTACTCAGTCATAAAACAAAAGTGGTGAATTAATACCTTTTGTAACAACCTGGATGGAACAGGAGACCATCCTTCTAAGTGAAGTATCACAAGAATGGAAGAGCAAAAACCATATGTACTCACTACTAAATTGAAACTTACAGATCAACACTTATGCACGTATAATAGTAAAATTCAGAAATAAGCAGGTAGGAGGGGCGAGGAGGGGCAGGGGTAAATTTACACCTAACAGGTACAAATGCACACTGTGTGGGTGATGGCCACACATACAATTTTGACTCAAACTGTACAAAAAGCAATTCATGTAACCAAAATGTTTGTACCCCTGTAATATTCTGAAATAAAAAAAAAGAAAGAATGCAATTGTAAGTTACAACGAAAAAGTGCCAAAGTGCTAGAGAAATGTAATTATGTAAATGAAATAATAAAAGAAAAAGCAATTTTTAAAAATTAAAAAAAAAGAATTACAGCATTAAATCCAGAGATAAGTTGTCCTTTCCCTTTTGCCAATATAATTTACTTCCCAGCTTTATATTACATATTATGTTTTTAATGTAAATGATATATATCATATTCTCAATTGGGGACAATTGAATCTTTGGGGTTAGCCGCAAATGTACTTTCAACTCTATTTTTCAATTTTCTCCATATCATCCATGGAATCTATTTGTACCATGTAGTTTTTGAGCACTTGGGCAGTAGTGTCTCCTACAAGTTTCTCATGTCACCAAAAAGCTGGAATTAGATAAAATTCAGAAGAGATGAAATGTTATCTTTGGTTTTTAAAAATCGGAACATTATTCAATTGTTCGTTGCAGTTGGTAGGCTTAGAAGAGTTTTAAGTTCTAAGCTGTGACTGTGGTAATCATTAATTCTACTTTAAATAAATGACAGGATGGAAAGGTTGGTGTGCATCTACTTTCTAAGGTAAATAGGTAAGATAATGATGAATTACAATAAAATAAGAAATCGCAGCTTGTTTTATGTCAATACTTTATCTGAGGAAAGATTTAAACTTGAAACCTAATCTTTCACATAGTGAAAAATGAAGGCAAGAGGTGTTAATATGCAAAATAAAATGCCTTTTATAAGGAAGAAAAATGGGAGCATGTTCTCATTCATAGTAATGACTAAGCCAAGACTTTTTTTTTTTTTTGAGACAGAGTCTCACTCTGTTGCCCAGGCTAGAGTGAGTGCCGTGGCGTCAGCCTAGCTCACAGCAACCTCAAACTCCTGAGCTCAAGCGATCCTCCTGTCTCAGCCTCCCGAGTAGCTGGGACTACAGGCATGCGCCACCATGCCCGGCTAATTTTTTCTATATATATTTTTAGCTGTCCATATAATTTCTTTCTATTTTTAGTAGAGGTGGGGTCTCGCTCTTGCTCAGGCTGGTCTCGAACTCGTGAGCTCAAACGATCCACCCACCTCGGCCTCCCAGAGTGCTAGGATTACAGGCGTGAGCCACCGCGCCCGGCCCACCAAGACTTTTTTTATAAATTGCAGGCTCCTTCTCAGTCCAGTGATTCAGATAACGGTTGTATCATTGTCTCACACAGATTATGTTTTCTCGCTATAATTAGGGAATAGGGCTTTTATTCATAAATTGAGCTAAGAACAATTGTGGTGAAGTTTGGGGCTTTACATGTTTTGACTATCACGGTAGCCCATGCCAAAGAAATAGCTCGGTGCTGCTCAAGTGATTCTGCTGTTCTCTTTTCCCTCGCATTTTTCTTTAGCAAGGAGTGGTGATGATTGTCCATTTTAATACATGATAGGTAGAGAAAGAGCCATGAGGAAATCTTACCTGTCACAAGCTTCTAATAACTCAATTTGGTCTAGAGCTGTACTTTCTAGAAATAAAAGGTAGAAAATTACAACTTCAGAAGTAAAGTTATGTAATAGGCACAAAACCCTGGTTACAAAGCTGGTTTATTTTAAAGCATGACATTCACCCAATTCTTCAAACATTTCTTTCACTATAGGACCCAAAGGAACGATTGGGTTGTCATCCTCAAACAGGATTTGCTGATATTCAGGGACACCCATTCTTCCGAAATGTTGATTGGGACATGGTATGTAAATTTTGATTGCTTTCTAGATTAGACTTCCATTTAATATCTTGGGCCAAGTTTTATTGTCTTAAAAAACTAGCATATCACAGCTTAAATAACTTAAAACCACTCTCTAGAGTGCTTTATAAAAAACAAAATAATAGAATACCAATGCTATAGAGCAGGTTGCAATATTATCGAGGCCCATATCAATATTAGGATTTATAAATTATGTTCATCATTGTTAATATTGTCAAACCATGCCTAGGAACTCACTTTAATAAGACAGAGAAACATCTGAGGGCAGAAGAGAAATGTAGAGGTAGAATTTTTCTAAGAATACAGGCTTAAGCTGTTATCTGATATGTCTTTTTAGATGGAGCAGAAGCAGGTGGTACCTCCCTTTAAACCAAATATTTCTGGGGAATTTGGTTTAGACAACTTTGATTCACAGTTTACGAATGAACCTGTCCAGCTCACTCCAGATGACGAGTAAGTAGTTCTACACACCGAAATATTTTTAAAGTTCTTTGAAAACTCTATTTTTAATGGCTATAAAATGTTTCATTTCCAGATTATACTATAATTTTTGTAACCATTCAGTTACTGGCTGTTTGAATCCATTATATTATTATAAGTTTTAACAATAACTGCCATTATTTTCTACTTTGCTTTATGTGCATTATCTAATTCTCACAACAACCTTGTAAACTAGTTATTGTCATCTTCATTTTACAGATGAGGAAACCGAGGCTCAGAGAGGTTAAGCAAAGTTACACAGCTATCAGGTGGCAGAGTCAGGATTCAAACCCAAATCTGACTGACTAAGGCCTGTGCTCTTTCCACTGTGCTACACTGTTTCCCACTTTGATGATGACCATCTTTGTCTGAGTTCCTGAGTATTACTTTAAGATAGATTCCTAGAAAGGGAACTAGGTCAGAGGGTATGAAAATTTTAAGGATCTTGATATGTATTGCCAAATTACTTTTTTAAAAAGACTACATCAAATTAGCAAATCCGGCCGCAGTGATCTCAAATATTTTTTGTGCTTATACTGCATCTTTTAAAGATAACTAAAATAATTTGGGGATATTTTGATCATTAACCTATCATTACAGAATCATTCTCTCTAATGTCAAGGAGGCCCTTATTGTTTGGCAGTCATTTTGCTTATATCTTAATTCTTTATCACATTCCTCAACAGCATCTGTTTCAAATGGTATCTAAATTTTAGAAGCCTTCAATCCTACCTGGCTCTATCACTCTTAATGGATTAACCTTACCTTAATTTGACTGCAAGGATTGAGACCTCTTTTGTATGAGGTTGCTTTACAGCTGTCACCAGAACACCTTGCATCTCAGGATTGCTTTCTAACTCTTCTCAACCTTTTTCTTATTCCTACTCTTGGAAGCCTCTCCCTCTTTTACAAGGGGTGCCCCTCGTATTTTCCTAGACCTGTTTCCTTAGTTTCCTCCTGGATTTCATTTTGTCATTTCTCTTATTGCTTTACTTTCTTTGATTTATTAATATTTTTCCAGCTTTTATCCTTCTGTCTACAAACACGCTCAGATATCCTGACTTTTCCCTTCTCTTAGCCCTTTTTTAAACCACCACATTTTTTTTTTATTTTCATTTCACCTTCAAACTTAAAAAAAGTTAATAGATGCTCATGGTGAAAAAAAGAACAACAACAAATAAGCAATATCTTTATCAGACTCCTTCAGAATAGTCAGCATTGATTGTCTCATGTTTTTTTACTACCAATTCTTTAACCCCTCACAATTTAACCTGCTTTTTCAGCTTTTGAAGGTTGAATTGATTTCTTAATTTCTAAATTATAAAGCATTTTTTGGTCAGTCCTCATCTTCCTTAATGTCTGGAAAGCTTTTGGCACTGATGGCCTTGCCTTAGGTAGCCTATCCTGGTTCTGGTTCATGTCTGTGACCACTAATCTGTCATTTGTTTTCCCTGTCCCCTTGAGACCAGGATAGTCCATGGTTCTGTTCATGACAGCCTTCTCTTTGCTATATACAGTTTGTACCTTGAAGAGTTCGTTCAGCCCTGTAGCATGGATACTAGCTATTTAAATGACCCTTAACTAAATTGGCAAATAGTTATTGAGCAGAAGGCACTATGCTGAGTACTAGACATTCCAAGACAATCCAATCTCCCAAAAAGCGCACTGCTACTAGAGAAGAAAGATGTGTACCAAATCGTTATTTCTGACAGCCTCGTGTATTAGAAAGAACACTGGATTTAATCAAAAGGTTAGAGTCTGAATCCCGATGCTACCTCTTCCCAACTGGGTAACCTTGTAATGAATTGCATAACTTCTCTGAGCCTATTCCTTCTCATACTGCCTACCTCATAAGGTTGCTGTGAAGAATAAATGAGTGAGGGTTTCTGAAGCCCTTAGCCCCTGCCCTGATATCTCTCCTGAGCTTCACTACCGTCTGTTTAACATCTCCCCCAGTTTGTCAGACAAGCACCTCAAGTGTATGAAGTCTAAAAGTAGTGACCATTTATGGTCTCTTTTTCTATTGTTCTCAATCATTTCCTTGTTTTTGTTTACCTGTGTCTGCTCATTGTACCACTACATATTCCTGTCATTCAGATTCAAAATGTCAGTGATTGTAAATACCTGCAGTTGCCAAGTATTTGTCTAAATTTTTCTTCATCATTTCCATCAAATCCTTCTTTTCTCTTCCCATTGCCATAACCCTAGTTCAGTTCTCATTCAAATCATACCTAGAGTATCGTGTCAGCCTCCTAGTTCATCTCCTTCCCTCCTTTACTTTACAGCCTATTCTTACATGTCATGAAGTACCACTCCAGTTCTTTATCCCCTTTAATTAGAAACCTTCAGTTCTCCTACGTTGCCTGTTAGATAACATCTATCCTCTTGGCTAGCATTTGAGGCCTCCCCTGTCTGCTGCAGCCTGACTTTCTGGCCGTATCTCTCACTGTGACACAAGCAGTGTTCTGATCAGGCTCAGTTGTTCACCATTCCCTGATGGCGGGTGTCATCTTTCTGCCTCTGCCTGCTCATTCCTTCATTTTTACCTATTGAAATCTTCCCATCTTTCAGGGCCACCTCAAATGCAACCAGATCTTTGATGAATCTAGGTGAAACTCCTTAGATCACTGGCTTCTTTGATCTAGCCATTACCTTCCTTCCAGCATCATCTGTCATTTAACACCTTCTATTCCTGTGCTCCACCCCTAACCAATTACACACATTTCCGCAGACCTACCACAGTCTTTCATAACTCCATTCATTAAGTGTTAGTAGAATGAATGCCGACTCTTTCCTTGATTTCTTCAACTAGAAATCACCCCTTTCTTTAGAACTGTGGTTAGAGAAGGACTTAGCTTATTGTATATAAAATTTAGCAGGTTTTGTTTTCTCTTGTAGCTTTCCAGTATAATGAGTTACCTGCCCTCCTTGAAGGAAGGGACTGTATCCTCTGTAACTTTGTGCTCCACAGTATGGCGTATACCTTTTGTATTACAATATTTGATAGTACTGCTCACTCTTACTGTGTGTTGAACTAGAAACCCAGTGTAATGGAATGCCGGCCTCTCCGCTCTCTGTGACCCGTTATCTCCCTGTGGTGTTCTCTCCTTATTCCAGGTCTCTCAGTGTACTTGTTCCTATTGCCTTTTCCTTTTGGCTAACTTCTGGGCCTTCTCTTCACCATCTTCCATCTGGCTGTTGAGGTGACTACTAAATCAAATGCTAATTCAGACCTGGATGTTCACTTATAATTAAGAATGTTATTCAGGTCAAAAGTTAAGATTAACTGGATTTGGGGCAATTTGTGCCTTTTTTATTCCCAGTCTTCAGTTTTAAACTACACTTTTTTTGGCTCTAAACTTGCTTGTGGGATTATTAGTCTTTGTTGATTTTCAGTACTCTCTATTCTTGATTCTTCTAGAAAATTTGTGGGATTAATCTAAGAACTTCTAGATTTTTTTTTTCACAATGTATATAATTATCCTTATTTTTTGCTATTTAATCTTATTTTACCATTTAAATTAAAGGTTGAAGAAATCTTGATTATGATGAACATAAACTTATTTTTCTTTCAACAGTGACATTGTGAGGAAGATTGATCAGTCTGAATTTGAAGGTTTTGAGTATATCAATCCTCTTTTGATGTCTGCAGAAGAATGTGTCTGATCCTCATTTTCCATCTATGTATTCTACTTATGTTGCCATTTAATGCATGGGTCAACTTGTTACCAGGCTGGATACAATTAATCATTTTATATTTGCCACCTAAAAAAAAAACACTCAATATCTTCTATTATAGACTATAAGAATCAATTATTACATCTAAGTTTAACAATGAAAAAGAAATTAAAACTAGCTTCCAAACAATCATGTCGAAATTTAGTTATACTGTTTTTTCAGAGGCCTACTGATGAGTATTAAAGTTATCTTTTTTGTTTAAACAAAATATCACTGCTTTTAAAAGAAAGTATCTGTTGCATTAAGGCACATAGTGGGATTACATCATAAATCTCCCATAAATTTTATCATTCTGCATTAAGACATTTGAGAGTTTAATTTTGGAATAAAAGATTAAAAATACAACAATTTTTTATATTATCTATTAGTTTTTGAGATTTTTATGTTTAAAAATTCAGCTGTAAAATTTATTATTGCCTTGGATAAATAAATTATTGATAAGGCAACAGTTATTAAGTTGGTAATAAAAGATATTGTTTGCTTAGAACTGGGGAATACAGATTCTTCTTGAGTTAAAAAGTAGATACATTTTATTAAGAATCAGATTCCAAATCATTAACTATTTTTGAAAACCTGGTGCAAGTAATTTTTTTAGTATAATAAGGGGTAGCTTCTGACCTTATCCCTTTATTGGAAACTTTAACTGGAATGTTAATGTTATAGTGCAAAAGACCCAGGATGCAGTTGAATGGAAAATTAAGAAAGGAAGAAATAGAATTTACAGAAAAGTATAATAACATTTTTATTTCTTACTGGAGAGTGAATCCCAGAGTTGCTTTTTGTGATTTGATTTAAATAATGAAGCACTCACTTGTTACCAAACTTGTAAAAGCATTCCATGTATGCTATGGATGAAGAATGTATTAATATTTTTCCTTAGAATTTAGTATACAGGAAAATAATTTATTTTCTAGGTAGAGTGTATTAACTATGCTCATTTCTTCCCCATAACCACATTATTTGTCCTTGCCTGTTTATGGAGTCCTTAATAAAGTAAACATGAATAAATGTTCAGGACACGCATACATACTCACACACATCACAGTTCCAGCTCCTTAAGTGAGTTTTCAAGTAGGTAACACATGCAATACATAGAATACATTTCAGGGGCAGAGTTGTTCAGATTATTTTTTATTAATATTAGCATTTAGCAATTTATTATTTAAAGAGATGCTAGATATAGCATCCTAGCATCCTTCTGTTTATTTTAAATATCTTTTTTTATGAAAAGGGACATAAAATGTAGCCATGATCATATAAATTACTTAAAATTGTTCAATCTTAGTAAAATTTAATTTTAGGGATGTTATCTAGTCTTAAATTTAGAATGATTTAAAGTGTGTAGGCATTTAATTTTTTTTTTTTTTTTTTCCTTTTTGGATGCTGCATTTCATTAGAAATGTAGTTTCTCTAAAGTTTCTGGTCAAGTATTCTTTTTCTTTCAAATAACTTGTCTGAAAGCAATGAAAACCTCAAAGGAAAATGTTTATATATGTTCACATGTTTATTTAAGAGATATACATATGTTTCTCTTAATACCTGAAACTTGTTTTAAAACAAAAAGCAGTATTCACTTCAAATCATAAACTTACCGAGAATTCTGGCATCTTATGTCAGAAATATGTTTATGATCTTTTAAGTGGTGCTGTTTCCCCTAGGGCATTAGTTCTCAAACTTTAGAACATGGAAGTTTGTTTAAAACGCACATTACTGGGTCCACCTTGGCATCCTGTCACGTCTTTGGGCCTCATTTTGAGAAACACTTTCTTCTTCAGATTATTTTCTTTTGTCCTGTAGTTAAATATTGAAAGCGTATTCATAATAAAACATTTTGAGAAGGGGTAGGCAGTGAGTTATTATCCACAATTTTAAATAAATTTTGAATGAATGACTTCTTAAATTTGTCACCTTCCCCACCTACCCCCCCAGAAAACCTATCAATGGTTTCTACCACTTATGTACAAAATGATGAGCATTTTTCTATGATGAGATTTTAACCATTATTCAGGGTAGTCTTTTGTTTTTTAATCTTTTTTTAACTAATAAGATTTACTGTGTATATTTTATACAGAAATGCATTATAAAAATGTTTTTAATTATATTCTGTTTTTTGCAGTCTTTAAGTGCCCATGCCAATTGTTTTTATATTATATAGAAGTTCTCTCAAAATACTCACCAGGGGATAGTGAGAATGGTTGGAATTTTGGTGTTCTAAGAAAAAATTTATTTTGCATAACCATATGGTCAGATCATTTTATGCATATGCAGCCTGGATTAGATATCAAATGTTATGCTTGTTCACTACCGGTACGTTTACTTTATAAATTTGTTTTGTTTTGTTTTTTGTCTGTGAAATACTCCTTGGCCATCATAATGTAATCTGTATTTGTGTATTTTTTTTTTTTTACTTTAAACTCTTTAAATAAAATGTTTAATACCTGTCAAGAGTGGATCATTTTTAGTATGTAACATATCAGAAAATTGTGTAAGAACATAAGATAAGTGTAAGAAGATATATCAAAATTTTTTCAAGAAAAACTTGAAAATTTTAGAGTTTGGAATTTTGCTGCACTTAAAGTGGCATTCTGGTATTACTGATGCTATAGTGTAGACATTATTAAAATCAGGAATTAAAATATTCTCCACTGTATTTGTAACTCACCCTTCCATTCATCTCTTCTATTAGAAAACAAACTAGTTAAAAAATCAGCTGAACATAGAACATCTTAACTAGTTTCAAAACTGAAGCAAATTTAAACAGATTCTGACCAGATTATTCTCATATTATGTTCTACAGTGATGTAAAGTCTAGTATTTCTCCTTTCTCAATTGTAGCTAGCAACCATATTTATTATAGCTAGTGTCCATATGTAAACAGGTGTGAACCTGATGTCCCACACTTAACAATCCTTCTTGCCGTAACTTTGTTTTCTTTCCTTCACAAGAAGAATGAAAGCTTAAGTGCCTTTACTTTTTTCTTAATTGACTTGTTAGAGAACAAGATTTTAGTATACTTGTCTCTATATTAACACCATCAAAGACTGATCTCATCTGTCTTCTCTATTATCCTCATTTCAATTCTTGCTTAAAATGGAGTTACAGGCAATATTAAGGAAGTGCTTTCCAGGCTATTCCCTGTATCACATTATAAACTTGGTTGCTTTCTGTGAGTTAATAAAATCCCCAAACAGAGCCCAACGAGGAACTTGAAGCTTTAGTGAAATTTTGCATGAAGGCATTCAGTCACTGGGACAACCAGTTTCTCTCTGAAAGGTAAGCCAGTCCCCAGTCCTTGAAATTCAACAGCCTGGTTTCTGGACAACACCCAACAGTGAGTCATCTGGTGTATCTGATGATCTCCTTTCGTAGATTTACTCTCCTCTGCTCTTGGATTTAAGAGATCAGTTAAGACCTAGAAAGTTTGAGAAGCTTATATCCATGGTTTATTATTCCAGAATGTACTGGAATTTACTGTGCACAGTGCTAAATAAGGCTGATAAAAAGAACCTCTGCCCTTGACATTCAGCATAGAGAACAGACATTTAACTAAGAAAGATGTTCATCTCCACAACAAATTGGTGATAAAAGCAAAATAAATGCAGTAAAATACACATAATGTAGTCATGATGGTTTATCAGCTTCACTAATGAAACTTGTATGAACTTTAACATTCTTTTGTAATTGATCCATGCTAGACATTTTTCAGATTTATGATAGATTCCACAGCTTTCTGAGTGTGCATACACACACACACACGCACACACACACAGTAAGAATAAAATCTTTAGATCAACCTCCCCCACCCCCCGACACATACAAGCTATGAGATTGGCTTTCGTGCTGCAAAATATGAATTGGATTTTGCATAGATTCGAATAGGAGAGCAAATTGTTAGATGCTTCTGCTCAGAGATCCTTTACAATGAGTCTCTGAAATTTATAATTGAAATGAATCCAGCTCAGAATTTGAAAGTAATTTCTAGTTTTTTGGTTTTTTTTTTTTTAGAGAGATGAAACATTTTGATTATTTTTTAATCTTCAAAATTTTCTGCTGTGAGACAGGAATGCATGATAGAAGTGGCTCGGCATCTTCACATGAAACACTTGGATTAATTTTCATTCACAAATTTTTCTAAAAACATCTACAATTTTATAATCCCATCCACTTCCAACCATTATCACAGATTTAACTGACCATTCAACAGTAGTTGCCAGCATTAGATAGCTGGCAAGCTTTCTGTGTATTAGTAGTGTCTTTTGAAACTACCACCCAAGAGTATCCAGATTATAAATCTCATCATACATGGCAACCCCAAAGGTGACTGCTGTTTGGATCTGAAATTTGGTAGTGCAATTCACCTTCATGTAGCAACTTGTGCCTTCCTGGCATTGACATTTTATTTTTACACCAATTAATATTTCTAGGTCTTTTTTTTTTTTTTGGAGAAACTGAAATTACAAGTATCTAAAAATTAAGTTGCTGTTTAGTGTGATCTTGCACAGGATATGTGAAAGTTAAAACCCATGCCAGATGAATTCACTAGGGAGAGTATTTTGGTAACTCAAGTTTTTGTGGATAGTTTAGCTGGTCAGAAGCAAATTCTGATTAAGAAAGAGCCTGTTGAAAGACTTTAGCAAAATCCTCACAAAAATTAGATGCTTTGTTTTTTCCATAAAAGGGAAGTGCTGGGTGGTTTCTAGAGGTAGTGCCACATAACCAGATTTAAAACTTGCATGATATGATATAAACTATCTGCAATGTGGGTGGCTATACTTGGTGACTTTTTACATTATTCATAATATAGGAATAAAATCATGTAAAGGAAGTTAAATACAGAAATCTAACATGTTATGGCCTTTCAGAGAAATTTTTTTAAGTAAAAATTTTTTCTAGGCACTCGGTTTTTATTTCAAACAGCCAGAATTTTAAATGTATCCTGAAAGATGTGCATTTATGAACAGTTTGACTTGTTTACCCAGTTCAAAACTATTAATTTTCTAATAGGGAAATTTGAATCAGTGTGTCAAAGATTTGATATTTTGCTAGATTATCCTTACATTTTTAAGCTTTAAATTTTAATGTATTTATTGGGGTCTTTACAATGTGTCTATCACTATGCTGATTTCTACAGGATTTGAAAAAGTTATATCTTAGGAATTTCTTTATGATACAAGGAATAAATGCATTCCAGAAAAGTTGGCTTAATGTTAAAAAGTCTGTGTGTATGTTATCCCTTTAGGTAGGAGATACTCCCGACAATTAAAATAAAAATTAATATTCTTCCCCCAATAGTGAAGTCTTCGGGGAGTGAGTAGTAAGGGGCGGAGGATAGACAGCAGTGTGCTTGGTTCTCAGAATGGTGATTCTGTCTGCTTCACCACCACCAGGGGCCAGTCTCTCGCTGCAATGAAGGTCAGAGTTACTAACACCTTAGTCCTCTGGAGGAGCCAATGTATTTACTCTAGGCGGGTTACCAAGTGATTCCAGTATTCTGTCGGTGGTGATCATGTGTATTTTGATTTTACAGAACTAGTAAAAGTCCATATGCCACTTGAATTGCCCATCAGAAGGAAATCTCTCATATTTGGGAGCCTAGCAAGCTTTTTAATAGAATTATTTTGCCACTTTTAACCATTCGGAATGTTAGAACTTCCATATTAATTCTACACAAATAAGGGCCTGCTATATGCCAGGCACTGGGCATACATCAAGCAATAGTCTATTCATGTTGTGTTTCATCTATGAAGAATAGTTTTAGTTGAGAATAAAACCAGGAAGTGGGAGCTAAATAATGTGTACACGTGGACATAGAGTGTGGAAAAATAGACACTGGAGACTCAGAAGGGGGAGGGGGTGGGAGGGGGATGAGGGATGAGAAATTACTTAATAGATACAATGTACACTGTTTGGGTGATGGTTATACTAAAAGCCCAGACTTCACCACTAAGCAATATATCCATATATCAAAATTGTATCTTCTAACTTTATACAAATTAAAAGCAGGGCTGATTTTGGTCATTAAAACACAAAGGAATTCAATTAAAACCCAAGAAATTGTCCACATTCTTTAGTTGTGAACTTTCTAAATCAGATATTGCATGGCATTAAAATAGTGTCATTCACATTTAACTCATGAATGTTTGCAGACACTCAGATTGTCCATTAAAAACATGATTTCAGAAGTGCTTTGACTATCCTGCTATTTCACAAACACTAAACACTTTTGTACTGGAGGTAAATAGTTGAAATCATCTGTTTAGCAAGGAAAAGACATTTTCCTTCTAATCCTGTTGAAAATTAATTTCCACCATGCTTCCACTCCAGGCGGTTATTTACTTCATTGCCCAAAATAACTGATTGTACAATGTGCCGTAAGCTGCATTAAGCAACCTCACACCTCTCCCTCACAGGTTTTCCATCGACAGCTTTTCTAGATTTGTTGTGTTGTTGACACCACTTTATAATCTGCTCGTTGTAACTTGGTAGTGAGAGTAATTTGGAAGTATGAAATCATCCACTTACAAAGTATTCTTGAAAATACAGTGATTTTTTAATATTTTAAAATGAAGAGGAAGCTAGTACCTTATAACTGTAATGAGGCCTGGTGTTTTTAACTTTGGTTTGATTTTCAGTGACGCCAAAGGAAGTTACTCCTCATGTTAGATCCACCCAAATGGAAATATTATTTATGGGTTTTAATAGCCGACGTGGGCCAGGTGTGCGCTAAACATTTTGCACATGTCTCATTTAATCCTAATAGTCCTCTGACAGTGTTTCCCACCCCAGAACTACTAACTGAAATTTTTAGTAGGTAAGACCTGGGACTAGCATCTCAGGCTAGTCTCAAGTTAAATTTCAAGAACCGCTGATCTGCACTAATAAGTACATTATCCCCATTCAACAGGTGGGGGTGCAAAAAAAAGATATAAAGAAGTTTGGTAACTCACTCAAGGTCCATATGACTCTAGTGTGCCCATTACCTCTCGGGACATCATCTATAAAATTTGCTCTAATTAGCCAGGCGAGGTGGCTTGTGCCTGTAGTCCCAGCTACACGGGAGCCTGAGGAGGGAGGATGGCTTGAGCCCAGGAGTTGGAGGCTGCAGTGAACTATGATTGCGCCACTGGGTGACAGAGTGAGACCCTGTCTCTAAAAAAAATTTAAAAATAAAATAAAATTTGCTCTAAAATTTTAGTCTCCCTCTGAGAAGGAACACACCTCTAGTGCACTGTTTTTCAAACTCTGTCTTGCCTACTCCTTTGCAGCCGTCGCTGTGGATCTGTTTAAGGTCTTGGTCCCTTCTCTGCAACTGTCTGCACTGGGTCAACCCTGCTAACCTTTGTTCACGATGCTGCACTCTATCCTTCAATGGTTTGAGCTTTCTATGTCATATATCTATGACATACACTTTCTTGGACAGCCCAGGACCCCTTTCTTCAAAGTGCTTTGAATTGTGTGGTAGCCCATCATAAACCATTCCTGCCTCCAACATATGGTGCAAGCTGCCCAACAAAACAGTTCTGTTGCTGGCCTCCTCCCCTGACTATGACTTCCTTGGAAAAGAAGTCCAGGATGCTGCTTATTTATGGGAAACTAGGATGCCCCCCCCCCAAAAAAACCACATATACACATACCTCTAATCCCTGGGTGACTGCTGGGATTAAATCTCCTAGATCTGTCTTGGAATAGTCATGCCCATGTGCTGGTTATCTCTGGTGATCCTCCAAGGTGTGCCTCCGGTAACCTAGCCTCCCCCGTGTTCTCGGTCCCATTCTGCTCTGTTCTCGGCCTTCCCAAACTCAACTTTCCCCCCTCCTGCCCTCCTAAAATCTCTCCTGTGCCCACTGGGACCCTCCTGGGTAAATGAACATTTATGTTCTCAGTTTATTCATTGCATTTTCCTTCCCTTTCTGACTGTCCCCTGAGGACATAGCTTTACTTGCCACCCTCTCAAGTGTAGAAGGCTCATTCTTCTGATGTTTCCCAGGGTTCAGCATTCTGGTTCCCTCATGTGGTTTGCATACTATCACTCCTCCACCCATGTGTAAAAACTCTACTTCTTTGGGGGTTCACGCTCTGTGGCTCTGCCTCTTTGCTATATGCCACACTCTTGCTTATTTCATTTCATTTGAGGAAAATTTAGTACCTGGTTCACTGACCGCTCTACCCTAGGGCCTGCCATCCTTGACAGCTTCAATGCCTAGACGAGTCAGGGATCCAACATCCAATCAAACACCAAATCCCATCCCTTCTTTTTTTATCAGTCTTTTTCCTACCACAGTTGTTTCTACCTAAGGATCACTTTTTTTTTTTTTTTTTGAGACAGAGTCTCGCTCTATCGCCCGGACTAGAGTGCGGTGGCATTAGCCTAGCTCACAGCAACCTCAAACTCCTGGGCTCAAGCAATCCTTCTGCCTCAGCCTCCCAAGTAGCTGGGACTACAGGCATGCGCCACTATGCCGGCTAATTTTTTTCTATATATTTTTAGTTGTCCAGTGAATTTACTTTCTATTTTTTTTTAAGTAGAGACAGGGTCTCACTCTTGCTCAGGCTGGTCTTGAATTCCTGAACTCAAATGATCCACCCCACTCAGCCTCCCAGAGTGCTAGGATTACAGGCGTGAGCCACCACACCCAGCCTCTACCTAAGGATCTTAACACATGCTGTCCCCATACCTGTAAAACTCTCTTCTCCTCTTCCCCCTTTCTTGGGGTGTGCACCTTATAACCTTCAGGTATGCTTGTCACTGCCCCAGAGAGGTGTATTCAAGGCCACCTTTATCTGGTGGCTCTCTCCACTATTCTCTACCACTGTACCTTCATGGAACTTCCTCTTCATAGCGTTTCTCAAAATGTGTAATTACATATTTGCTGGTTTATTTTCTTACCATCTGTAACCACCGGCAATCTGTTCCACAAGGACAGAGGCCATGTCAATTTTATTTACTCTTGCAAACCCAGTACCTAGAATGTTGCTTGGCATATAGACCCCGTCCAGAAATGTTGATTGATTGATTGATTGATTGACAGGCTCTCGCTTTGTCACCCAGGCTGGAGTGCAGTGGTGTGATCACAGCTCAAGCAATCATCCCACCTCAGTCTGCATGCACCACCATGCCTAGCTAATTATTTTTTGTAGAGGCAGGGGTCTTGCTATGTTGCCCAGGCTGGCCTTGAACTTCTGGCCTCTACCTCCCAAAGTGCTAGGATTATAGGTGTGAGCCACCATGTCCAGCCCAGAAATATTTGTTAATGGATAAATAAATGAGTGAATAGACAAACATCATTAGCTCTGCACTCTGAAAAGAGAGAGTTCCCACTTGCTCACTTTTACACCGGGAATAGAAGTTGGCAGGGAAACTTTCATTGCTCCAGCTGTGTGGGGGCTAAGGTACCAGTATTTTTAATAGGCCATCCAGATGACTTTTATGCTTTGGTAACATTTGGAAAACTGCATTTAGGGAAAGGCCTTCACCCACAAACCAAATGCTGACCTAAGCTAGAGAACCTTTTTGCCACAGGTGGGGAGATGAATCATTGTGGGGTTTTGTGGGATTCCCCAGTGCTGATGTAAAGGGAAGCTTTAGAGAGGCCCCAGTTACTCAGGTAATAAATGGAACTCAAGGGAAAGGGGACTCCCGAAATATTGCAGAGACTGGAAAGCATAGACTAATTTTAGTTGATTATTAGTTTTCTGTTTTGTTTTATAGTAAGAAGTTAGAAGAGGAGAATTACCGTGTATAGATTGCCTCTGATGCATTGACCAGGCGAATGTTATTGAAAATCTTCCATGGCAGCACATTTTATACTAAAAAGATGGATTTTGTTCTCAAAAATACTCAAAAGCCCCTTGGAATCAAGTTTAATGTGGGTGGCAAACCTGGGGAATATTGTTATGGGAATTTAAGCTTTAATCCCCCTCCTTGTACCCCTTGCTGGCGTGACCCCTGAGGGGATGACTTCTCAAGATGACTTTCAGAGGTAAACAGGACATTGTGCTCCTTCTCTTTGGCCACAGAGGAAGACTTTCATTCTTGTCGCGGGAGAAGAAAATGGTGACCCAGAAAGCATATTTTATTTTCCTCCAGCACAGTAATTCCCAAAAGCTGTGCCCTTTGTTCTGCAGTGAGCCCATTGGAGGTACCTCAGGTGCTTGCTCTGGGCCTGGGGTAAGGAGGTTCTGGTTCTGAAGCTCTTCCAAGCCAATATTTACAGAATCCCCAGAAAAACGGCAGGGCGTGGTGGCTCACACTTGTAATCCTAGCACTCCTCTGGGAGGCTGAGGCGGGGGGATCGCTTGAGGTCAGGAGTTCAAGACCAGCCTGAGCAAGAGCAAGACCCCATTTCTACTAAAAAATAGAAAAAAAATTAGCCAGGCAACTAAAAATAGAAAAAATTAGCTGGGCGTGGTGGCACATGCCTATAGTCCCAGCTACTTGGGAGGCTGAGGCAGGAGGATCGCTTGAGCCCAGGAGTTTGAGGTTGCTGTGAGCTAGGCTGACGCCACGGCACTCTAGCCCAGGGAACAGAGCGAGATTCTGTCTCAAAAACAAACAAACAAACAAACAAAAAAACCCAGAATCCCCCAAAACATTCAATTTGTTCTGTACTTCAGGCTCCTTGTGATAGAATCCCATAGGCCTGGGTGGTAGGGATGAAAAGGGAAGCATCGCACCCGCACTTAGAACCTCCATCCCTAGAAGCTTATACAACTGCAGGGCTTCACGCTCAGGCCATGGGTGCTCTGCGAGGTGGCAGAGAATTCCCACACAGAATCCCCCTTCCTCTCCCCGCACCCCCTTTCTTGCCCACGGCCCACCTCTGCTATTCTTGCCCTAACCCCCATCTCTGCTGCTAGGATGGGTAGAGGAAACACAGGCATTGTGGGATTGGGGAGAGGGAAGAAAGTAATGGAATTGCCTTGTTTTTGTTTTCTGAGTTTTTGGGGTTTTTTTTTTTTGTCACTCCTAAATTTCTTTTTTAAAAAATCAGACATCTTGCATTGTGAGGATTAATATTCTTTGCTAGCCATCTCCAGGTCCACATTTAAGATATATTCTCCCGGCTAGCAAGATTCTTGGGCCTTTAGGACTTAAAAGAGCATTGCTCTCCTTTTAAACCTGGAGTAGCATTACAAAAATCCCCTTCCATCAATTTTGACTTGACAGAAACCACCTCTGGTTTTCCCTTCCCAATTTCCTGTTATCTTCACCACCTGACACTGGGCAAAGAGATATTATAAATGATGATGGAGTGTACTGGACTCCTGCTTTTGCAGGTGTAGGAGTGAGGACCTAATTGCTATTTCTAACATCGTCTATATGGGGAAAAAAAAAAATCCATGTTTCAAACAAAGGGCAAACAAGCAACCTAGTGGACCTAGTATTACTGTGGAAACAGTCTCTGTGTGTATCCATGGGTGGTCATATACCTAACATACATAAAGGATACTTTGGGGCATTTTCTTTATGATAATCCTTCTGGGGACCTGGAGAATCTCTGGGCGCACTGAGTACTTAGGGTAGGCTACACTGCTCTGACAAATATACCCTAAGGTGATGGGAGTTTATTGCTTCTTCTTCTAACAGTTGGGGACAGATGCTCTGGGGCCCAAGCTGGGAGGCCAGGGCTCTGTTTCCCACTGACAACGAGGGATCCAGGCTGAAGGAGGCTCTGTCATCTTCAACCTATGGTTTCTAGGAAGCGGAAATGTTGGGCGGCGTATTTGTGGGAGGTCTTACAGCTAGGCCTGGAAGTGCTTTGCCTCACTGCGCTCACTTTGCTTTGGCTGGAACTCAGCCCCATGGCCTTTCCTAAAGCAAGAGAGACCGAGGAATGTCAGCTAGCTTGTGCCCAGGAGGAAGAAGCAAATCTATTTTGGTGGCCTGCCAGCTGCCTGTGCTGTGGTAGAAATTCTTTCAGACTGAGTGAAATCAAATGAGGGGCTGTGAAAGACCCTTGGAGGGGCATCAGTAAGTTTCAGACTGAGAACATCAGGTGAGAAGTCTGGATTGGTGCTCAGAGGGTCACCAGCACCGCCCTTTTTTGGTTCTTGGTCGCTAAAGTTGCTGTGTCCCATTGTGACTCCCTTTGTCAAACCCTGGCTTGCTTGGACTTCCAGCTCCCTCCCTTGTTCTCCTCCTTGCCCTGTCGTTGTTCAGCATGGCCCTGCCTCCAGGCTCACAGGCTCTCCTTGCTACTCAGGGTCCTCCCACCAAGATTCCTGGCCCATTATTTCACTGGGCTGCACTCCTTGACTTTGGCTCATGTGTCTTGTGAGTCGTCTTCTGTTCCTCCTAATATGGACAGCAACACCCAGGCCTCTGAGCCTTTGTCCTGATGCCTCATGCTCAGCCACTGCCCTTTAGGCCTCCTTTGGTCTTGGCGCTTTGGTTTCATGTTTTGCTTCTCTCATCTCCATTTGACCCTCTCCTTGCCAACTGCCAGTTTGGCCTCCTTGAGGCGGTCCCAATTAACACTCGAAGACACTCAGCTTTCTGTCTCACTGATAAGTTGACCCCATTTGATCACCCCACCCTCCCATCTCCCCAAACTGCAGACTGAACCTCTGTTGGGGGCCTGAGACTTCACCTTCTTTTTCCTGTGAGGAGCTCCCTAGCTGAAGACCTTCTGTGGGCCAGCCAATTCAGAAGACATATGGACACAAAATATACTCAGCAGGAATCTTCCCTTGTCACTTAACATATGTCAACAGTCTTATAATGGTGGGATTTGTTATGTAGGTGATCTTCCACTCCATTCCCATCTAAGTTATAAACTTGGTATATATTTAATGAATATCTTATTATGTGCTATGTGTTATTACACATATATACTTCTTTGTTCACTTCACAGCACATGCTAGGTGCTCACTAAATACTATTAATATTAGCTTTTCCCTTATCCATTTACGATTTTAAGGCAAATTCTTTTTATAGGGAAGATTTAAATGGTTTAAAACATTGGCTACTCAGCTCTTAAAACAGATATTATGGAGCTGAGCATGATGGCACATGTCTGTAGTCCCAGCTACTTAGAGGCTGAGGCAGGAGGAGGATTTCCTTAGCCTGTAAGTTCGAGTTCAGCCTGGGCAACATAGCAAGACCCTGTCTTTAAATAAATAAATAAATAAAAATAGAATAAACAATAGAAAAGACTGAATATATAGCATTATTCAGGAAGACTGTGAAATTGTGATATAATAAGAAATATATATATATATATATATATATATATATATGGTCTCTGTCTCTGGTTCCTGACGTAGAGCTCCTAAAACCATTGAAATCTTTGGAGTGGTGAGTGTCTTTTGTATGTTAATACTGTGGTCCCCCAGGTAAGGTGGGTGAGCAAGGGAAGCTTCATCTGTATTTGCAGCCACTCCCCTCCTATCACTCTCATCACCACCTGAGCTCTCCTGCACCCCTACCCCAAGTTCCCTGGAAAAATCGGCTTCCATGAAACTGGCCCCTGGTGCCAAAAAGGTTGGAGACCACTGTAATAAGATGATAGCTTCAGGAAGGGGGCTGGTCAATAGAAAGACCAAGGCATGATTAAAGCCTGGAACTTTGATTCCTACCCCTGACTTCCAGGGTGGACAGAGGGACTAAAGGTTGAGCTGATCACCAATGGCCAGTGATGTAATCAGTCATGCACACATAATGAAATTTCCATAAAAACTCCAAAGAACAGGGTTTAGAGAGCTTCTGGATTGCTGAGCCATGAAGGTGCCTGGAGGGTGGCGTGCCTAGAGAGGGCACGGAGCTCTGTGCCCCTTGCCACATGCTTCGCCCTCTGCATCCTTCACATCTGGCTGTTCATCTGCATCCTTTGTGATATCCTTTATAATAAATCGGTAAACATAAGCATTTCCCTGAGTTCTGTAAGCTGCTCTAGCAAATTCATTAAAGAAAGGGTAATGGAAACCCCCAATTTATAGCCAGTTGGTAAGAACAGGTCACAACCTGGGGTTTGAGATTAGCTTCTGATGTGGGGTGGCCAGTCTTGTGATACTAAGCTGTTAACCTGTGGTATCTGACCCTATCATCAGGAAAACAGTGTCAGAATTGAGTTAAATTGTAGGACACCCAGTTGTTGTCTGCTGGAGAATTGATTGGTTGCTGATAGGGAAAAATCCTCAGTGCATTTTGGTGGCCGGAACTGAAGTATTCTGTGTTGAATATCTTGTTAACTATGTGTGAGAGAAGGAAAAACACTTTGGTTTTCTCATCTCTTTCGAAGACTTTATCAGATACTAAAGAGAAAGGCTGTTTAGAGACTACGTAGAAGAGAAAAAGAGAAAGCTGGATATTTACTACACTATTCTGAAGCTTGCTGTGTCAGTGTCCTTCTAATGTGGCCTTGCCATGCTTTTAACAGCATTATAACCACATTTTGAAATGAGGATCTGTCTTGATAAAAATATGTAAGCTATAAAGAGAAATAGCATGTATGCAGCCTAAAAACTGGCGTCACCAAGAAATTCTTTAGAGACTTAACATCTTCTGGCTAACTGGACCTGGAGAAGGAATTGTAAGTTAGGGAATGATAGAATTTGAAAAGGGCTATCTTCTAGGTAGGAAACAAATTCTTCCTTACAGAACCCGACTTGTTTAAAATGAGGGAAAAAACTAATGGTTGGTTTAAAAGGAAATGTTTGACTGAAGCCTGCCTTCTGTACCCATAGCTACCTGCCCACAAGAATGTGGCTCCCTGGTGACAGCTGCACTAATTATAGAAAAACAAGTTGAGTGGAAGATGAATTATGTAAATTTACATTGACTGAGGATCTTGCTGGAGCATTTAGGAATTTTGATTATTAGAAATAAAGCAAGGATTTTCTTACATTGGAAAACGATTAAAAGATGAAGTCTTTGAATGAAATCTGGATCAGCCAAAATAACACTTATTAACATTACTGGCCATTATTTGCAGGTAACAGCCATTTTGTGGATTTGAGAGGAGATATAAAGTGGGTTTTAGGCTGCAAATCTGTATTTCATTTTTGATTTATAAAAAATTAAAGGTACCAAAAAGTCACATTTTTCATAAACCCTCACTGTTAAGTAAAATAAAAGCCTGCAACTTTCTCTGCTCTGTTTCAAGCAGTTTTCTTCTTTTTAGATAACAACATTGCTTAAAAGCTGAGGATCAGGAGACAATAACGAATGGAAGCCAGTCAATGTTCTACAAGAACACATGTTTTGTGTTTTTCCAAAGATGGGCCATATGAAAGCCAAAGCCTGTATAGGCATGCTTAACATGATTCTTTACACATTTAGAAATTTGACAAACTCAGGTTTGGTGAATATGTTAGCAAAAGCAAATGAAACTGGTATTTAAATTTTTTCTTAGTGAAACATTACTCAACACTTACTTTAACATGCTGTAATTCTAAATGAATCTTTTTGCCTACTCAGACACATTGGAAATACAGCTAAATTGTTTTAGTCGCCCACTCACTGAACAAAAAACCAAAACAAAACGAAAAATCCAACCACGTATTACTTGCTATGTATCAGGAAGGTTAAGGGTCTACCACAAAAGCAGCACAATTCACAGGAAATGTTCTTTTCTCACTCCCCATCAGCTCATAGCACTTTGAGTAAGTAGAGAAAGCACCATTACATCAGGGTCAGGGTCAAAAAACTGTGCTAATGCAAAAATGTCCTGGGCTTATTGCCACTCTTAATCCCCAAATATGGATATTTTAGCAAACTACAGTTTAACGGAGAATACCTAAGCCTTTTTCCAAATGGAAATCTCTCTCCCTATTTGTGTTACACTGAAAACCCCTGTGCAGACAGACAAAGGACAGCTTGGGGATACCCAAATGTTCGCATTTAGCACTGACACAGCACTTTTATCTGTAATGTGCCTTACAAACATTAACTAATTAAGAGGAACAACACTCCTGCAAGGTATTTAGCAGGATGTAAAAATGAAAATCTACAAGCAAGACAGCCAGGATGCATAAATCATGAAGTGTTAAATCAACATGACCTGAAAACCAGCAGGACTCCCTCCCTCTTTCCTTTCCATGACCGTCTTTGGAGAAAGGCAAGAAGTGAGATTTTATGCCGGGTGAAGGTAGGTGTGCTGATGTTGGGTGGAGGTGGGTGGGAGGACTGTGATGAAATTCTAAATATCACATTTGCAAAGGGGAAATGTTCTACTAACTCTGAGAAGGGGGTTCAAGAATGTAGCCCTTTTAGAAGTACCCCAGAGAATATATTATAAAATCAATATAGTGTTTAATTAATCTACTACAGATTGACTTCACATAAAGAAGCCCCAAGTCGGAAAGTACCACGCTGGGAAAGCAGACAGTGCACAGTTGGAGAGTGTAAGAGGGCAATAGAGTGGCCTGTGTAATCTGCACTTTTTGTCCTTCGAAGGGCGGAGGGCATTGTGACTGCCCTGTGGTCTGAATGCCCAAGCCAATTGCTTATGGGCTCTATGAAAGCTTCTCAACAGGTAACAGCATCACACAACAGTGAGTGAAATGAGCTTAGTGATTTTAGAAGAGGCAATGCGTATTGTTTAGAAAAATCTGTATTTCGGGGCTCTAGATGAAAGAAGAGTGGGATTCCAACTAGCTTGGTGACCCAAACCTTCGTTTCCTCATCTTTGATATGTTTAATAATCTCTACCTCAAAGAGGGTGCTAGAAAATTAAATGAAATGGATACAAAAGTGCCTAAGTGCAAAGTAGATGCTCAGTGCATGGTAGTTCTCCTCCTACAGCCTTGGGCATGCTGCAGAGGTGAGGCAGATACAGTTCTGCCTCAACCCCAGGAGGTCTGTCCTTGTTAGAAGCAGTTCTAGAGTACGGGCTTGTCTCAGATGCCCTTGAATACCCTGGAGCTGCACTGTCCAACATGGTGGCCATGAGCTACCTGTGCTATTGAGCGCTTGCCATGTGGCTAGCCCAAATTGTGATGTGTTGTCACTGTGAACTACATACTAGATTTGAAGACTTAGTAAAAAAAAGAACAAAAGTTTTATTAATAACTTTTATATCAATTAGATGTTGAAATGAGAATATTTTGGACATACTGTGTTAAATAAAATATATTATTAAAATTAATTTTGCCTCTGTTAAACTGTGGCTATGGAAGACTTAGTTACATAGGAAGCTCACATTTATGTCTCATATTATGTTTCTATTGGACTGCACTGCCCTAGAACATAACTCTCAAATATCATAGATCACATACTTCATCAATTAAAAAAAAAGTCTGAGAATGCATTCCCAAATACGTAATTTTTTTGTTTATAAATATACTTTATATACAGTAGAAAATGTAACAAAATAGAAACCAAAAAAGAATGAGAGTCCTAATATCTTCCTCTCACACCGCAGTAATGGTCCTGAAGTACACACACCCCTTTGGAGATTGCTGCCTTAGAACTGGCTCTTGATGAGGCAAAGGACTCACCTGTCATGCTCCTTTGTGGGGAAGGGAACTGGGTGATTATAACCGGAGAGAAACAAAATTACAGTAAAAATTATAACAATACATAGATTACACAAGTACAACCGAAGTAAAATAATTACAAATGTAACAGGATAGTTAAGATAAAAAGGCTGATGGTAGGTTCCTCCAGTTGCAGCTGCAGAATTTGGTTAGTAGGGATGGGCAAGTGGAGAAGGGGCCAAGGAAGAGGCAATGGGTTCTGGGATGGGGTGGGGTGGTTCTGCCCATTATATAAAATCGGGAGGATATCAATTGTTTGCATGAAAGATTATCGGAGAGGGGACTAGGGCAGGCCCAAGGTGCCCCTTGGTACCTTCCTCTCCTACCATTTCCCCTACAAAAGAAGGGTGGGCTCTGGCTTTCCAAAGGTTTATTAAGAGAAGATTTTTTTTTTTTTTTTTTTGAGACAGGATCTTGCTCTGTCTTCCGGGCTAAAGTTCAGTGGTATCATCATAGCTCACCACAACCTCAAACTCCTGGGCTTAAGAGATTCTCCTGCCTCAGCCTCCTGAGTGGCTGGAACTACAGGCATGTGCCACCACGCCCAGCTAATTTTTTTATTTTTTGTGGAGATGGGGTCTTGTTGTTGCTCAGGCTGGTCTCCAATGCCTGACCTCAAGCAATCCTCCCCACCCAGCCTCCCAAAGTGCTAGGGTTACAGGTATGAGCCACTGCTCCTGCCCAAGAGGAGATTTTTTTTTTTTCTGATTTTCTCAGAGGTATAGGAGAGGGACAGGGAGGAGAAAGGAAAGTGGTGGCAAAGGAGTAACTGGAGGCTGAGAAGGCAACTGTGCGTATGTTTTCAGGTTCTGTGAGCAGAGGAAGGGAGTCCCGTTGCATGTAGGGCCCCAAGAGGTGACAAGACCTTTCTGATGGGAGGCGTTAGGAGATGCTAAGATTTGAAGACAGCAGTGAAAGACTCCCCTACCCAAGCTTGGCCCAAGAACTGAAGAGGCTTTGAGGTTGGGCAAGGTGTGGGGACCCATGTGCACTGGAGACCAGAGGGCCTGCCCTGTATATTCCAGAACACGTGAGACCATCTGGGACTCTTGCACAACCTTAGGAAGGCAGAGAACCCCAAATCATGACAGAGTAATTTTCCAGCGGCAGCATTTTTGAATTAGAGATACATAGAAAGATGACAAGTTTTTAATTAAAAATATTTTAATTAATAAATGTACACAGTTACCTCATTTCAAATGTCAAATAGAAATAAAGATAAAAGGTCCCGGGCTCCACCTCCACACTCAAGATTCACACCTTCCAGGATCAACTACCTTTAATATTTTAACTGTTGCTTCTGAGATTTACCTCCATATTTCTAAATAATGTATTCTAACTGCTGCTTCTAAAGTTGCTGCGTTTTACAATTTATCTGAGGACTTCTTACCACGGAAGATGAAAATTCAACACACACACACACTTTGCCTCTCCTCCCTCCTCTCGGTATAATTATATACAATTTTTGGTTATTAATAGAGTGTTTACATTATTATGATTATGTCATTGTTATCTCTAGCAGAGCCAGGTGCTGTATTATGATTTTCCTTTCTTGAATAAGTTTTTGTTTTTTCTAGAGTTAATAAGTACCTTATAAAAAACAATCCTGCTTAGTTTTCTATTTACCTATTTATTACTCATTCACCTACAGACTTTCCCATTGAACAATCAATCTCTCTCAGTACGTTCAAACATCAGGAAACATGCCATTTTTCTGTCATTTCTCATCTTCCTGTGCAGATGCACTGACACACCATCGTCCTTCTGGGGCTTCCCTCATCATCATTTCACGTTTCCCTTTGTCTTCGTGGCTTGCATTGTTTGTGTGTGTCCTTATGGGTTTATGCTTATTTTATTCATTTACTCCACTTTTAGCGAGGGTTCAGGAAGATACAGATATTATTTTTTTAGCAGGGCTTATCAGGTGCTGCGAATGTAACATTGCCCGGCCTGAGATGATTCCAACTATCTGTATGTCAGTCAGACTTGACAGTAGAAAGGAGAGTCCTTGTAAACTCTATTAACACACTAATTTTAATCTACAAATACCAGATTGAAGGAACTCATGTCAACTCATTTTGTAAGTTCTGGAAAGTAGCTCTTAAACATATGGAACCATGAGCACTTATGTGAATGGGGGTCATTCATCTCTAAGAACCAAAGGGCTTTATACCAAAGGTAGGACATTTTGAGTAAAAAACAAACTGTAATGGCTTGAGACACATAGAATATGCTAAAATCCATGAGCTCACAAGGATACAAAAAAAAAAAAAACAAAAACAAAAACCAAAAAACTCCTTGGCCATCTTTGGAGGATGTGCATTATCTTGAAAACTGGTAAATGAAAGGAACAAAAATTCAAATATCCTGCCTTTCCTGAGAAAAGCTACATCTCAAGGTAACCAAAAGATGATAAGGAAGTGTCTTTGTTTTTAAAAACACTTCCAGACAATAAATGAAAAAGAAATAAATGATATTGTGACCCCTAATAAAATAATGGATCCAAGCAATGATCATTGATGGCTTCTGAAACCATTTACTGAAAACTGATTGGGGAAAATTATAATAGATGGATCAGGCTGACAATACCTGAACACACCGATCAATCTTGATGTTACAAAAGAGAGAGACAAGCAGACATTATGTGTCTCATGTGATGTAAGAGAAAGTATATATCATTGACAATGAAATATTCTTGCCCAAAACAAATCACATGTAATCTGATCAAGTCTCTAGATTTTACTAGCAATCTCCATAAATTTTTTTCTTAGTGGCTAAAGGAAAAAACAGAGAGAGCCAGAACATGATAAATTGACATTATAGGGATGTAGTCAACAGAATCATCAAAACTCAGAATATGGGAAACTCTATAGGACAAATAACAGTTTCTTTCACAAATAGAATGCAAGGGAAAAAAAGGGGTACCTAGAGAGTAAGGGACTTAAGAAACATACCCAAGTGCAGTATGGGGACCTTAACTCAAATACATCAACTATAAAAATAAGCAAACAAACAAATATTTATGAGACAATCAGGGAAATGTGAGCACTGGCTAGATATTTGATGATAACTAAGAAATTATTGTTAGTTGTTTAAGGTATTGATACTGGTATTGTGGTTGTGTTTTTAAAGGACTTCTTGCTGTTTAGCGATACATACCAAAGTAAAGAGAGGCTTATGTGGCCTGCCTTTCTTGTCCCTCAAACTGTTATCCCACAGCATCAGCTCTCTTTAAAACAGAGTCAGAAAGCTGGCATAGATATCCCCTCTGACTTGTCACAGAGCTTGCTCTGTGTGGGCCACTGGAGTCAGCCTAGGTCTGCAGAGCCAAGGAAGGTCCAGGGTAGCTGGCCACTGGGAATGGTAGTAATTACTGAGTGTGAAAAGGTCTACCTGGGCCAGTGACAGGGAATGGTGGGGCCATGGTAAGTGGAAAAGTATGCTCTATCTAAAAGTATTCAAATTCAATGGAAAAAGAAAGAGAAGAGAGAGAGAGAGAGAAACACTGACAGCACAGCTCTAGGGTGCATCCTATTCATGATCTCTGCAGAAGACAGACCTAAACCTATACTTGAGCTAAATCCAGACTTTTCTTGGAAGTATAACTTTTGGCCATATTTATCTCCTTGAGAGTCAATAGAGAACTCTAGCACCTACTCAGGGTGGATTAAAAAATATTACACTTATCAAACTGACAAAGCAAGAATGGGTAGGAAGTGCTGTACCAAGAAAAAGGCAGTCCTTTGAGGAGCCTGACTGTGTTTATTTAATGATAAGAATCTTTACCCTAAGTGTGTCAGCCAGCACAGGAAGCCCATGCTGGTGGAGAGTCAGAAGTGCCCTGGTCATGACTCTGTTGATTGGCTCCAAAGGGCACCTTTACACACACAGGCAAAGGGCATGTCTAGACTTCTCAGTCACAGGAGACTTTCCCGGGCACTGAAGGGGAATGGAGGGTGGGGAATAAGGGCCTAAAAAAGAGTCAAGAATCCTGCTTTTCTCCCTGTGAGTGGTTGATTTTCATTCAATTTAATAATAATTCTGAAGCTCTTCCTAAAATACTAGAAAACTATCAGAGTGTGATAAAACTGTTAAAAATAGGATTTTTGCTGTTTCAATATCTTCCTCATCAGATAGGATTATTATTTATTTGATGGGTTAGCAGAAAGGCTCAGTGTGTCAGCTTCTCTATGGTCAAGATTAAATATGGAGAGTACCATGCAAAGGAACCACACCACGCCGTGTGGGAACACAGACAGGAAGAATATGCAGTTCCTGTCCTTCATATTGTAGATGAAGCTCTAAGAATTACATAAAATTACATAAATCACTTTCTAACCCATAATTTGGTAAATGTACAGGATTGTGAGATTAAGAAATATTGAGATGGTAAGGCTAAGCTTAGGAGATCCAGGAATTGACTCCAGCTTTGAGGGGTGGCCCATATTTCAATAGGTGTTAAGGGGAAAGAAAGCCTTTAATGGTGTGCTAGACGTTTCCAGGGCCTGCTTATCTGCATTCCCTCCAAAGAAGCTGCTTTGCCCAGAGGTTCTTCTAGGAAGTCATGTTTTTAAATGCCCATGACCCCTTGTCCCAGCAGGTTAGGCAAGAGGGGACGAAGGACTGTTAATCCCTGGTGTGGACTGACCAGTATAGCCTGGCATAGAAAGACATTCTAAGCCAGTAAGAGTCTCCTTCTTAAGAATTGAAATGTAGGAACGTGGAAAGAACTCAAGTCACAGGATATCACATGTGAGTCAAAGTTATGAAGAAAAGGTGGAGGCTACCTGGGAGCCTGAGGACTTTCTGGTTCCAGTTACAGGTCTCCTTATAATCTACCACCCCTGAGTGACTTGAGATTAATAGAATGGATATCTGCTCCTTAAGCAAAATTGTCTATTAGATTATATGGACAGGATGAATGGAAATAACAACAAGCTTTTTTTTCTCTCTTAGTTCTGAGGGTACAAATACCTTGTCATCTTAGTATTTACAAGGTGGACGTTGCACTTACTTTTGTATGTAAGAGGAATCAACAAAAGACCAGGAACCAGAATTTCCAGTTTCCCTTTCTCTTACTCTGGACTTCTCTTTTCCTCCCTCCCTCTCTCCTTCCCCTCTTTCTTCCTTGTCTTATGGATGAAATGAGAGCAATGAGAAATTTAAGGTGGGAAATCAGATCAAGCCAGGGGTAGAGTTAACATACAACTGTAGCTAGAGGTAGTCACACATGTGATTCTGAGCTACTAAGAACCTAGGGGAACACACGGTTAATAACAACTTTTCTAGTATTGTAAGACAGAAGCAAAGTAGCTGAGGCTCAACAGAAACTTCTCTCATGAGTTCTCATAAAGGAAACACCGAGTCATCTTCGACCAACAAGTTATATATAGGTGGCTCTTTCTTAGAAAATCCCTTACACAGATGGAGAACATAATGCCAAAAATCCTGCTCAAGAAGAGAACTCTCCATGTTTTAAGTGTGAACAATTTTGACGGTCTGAGTTGATCCAAGGAAAAAAATCCAAGGGGAAAAAACAACATACCTAGAAGAGTGGATGACCTTGCTGTTCTCCAAGCAATCTCTGATGAATAGCACTTCTCACAATTGTGCTTTGATAGAAGTAAAGAGCAGAGAGCCGATATCCCGAAGGGCAGAAATTCAATACAGCTGATTAACAGCAGAAGCATATTTCTGACATTTTGATATTTGGACAATAGATGGAGCAGAGATCATGGTTGACATTATTCTCTGGAAGCACAGAGCCAGACCTGGAGAGGCAACACTGGAGGATCTTCCGGTTTAGGTAGAGATCTCAACCGAATATCCGAGCAGATGTGCCACTTCTGGGGAGGTTCCAGGACTGCACTCTTATTTCCTATTTATTTTGGCTCACCATGATCTCTGCCGTGTACACATGCAGTTCACAAATGGCCTCAGGAGTCTACCCCAGTGTGGATGATTGTTTGCAACTAAATTTTGCAACATCTATTGGCAAGTTGTTCTCCACTTTCCTAAAAAATGCAGTTATGTATTTTATCTATTTTTACATGTGTAAAATATCGAATACTGAATACCTAGCCCTTGTCCATCTGAGAGAAGGTGACTTAAGCACATTAGGAAAATATTACATAGAGCTTTATTTGACAAGTTGATTTATTTGAAAATCAACAAAGTAGCTGATGGAACTTCAGGGTAGTAATTTCACATTTATATTAACCTTTAATGAGCCCATGTGGTTTCTTTAAAATCTATATTACCTGTGTAAAGAAAACCTATTCATTAGAAATCCAGTCTCTGATTTTGGTAACCAAGCCAATATTTATTTCCCACAGAGGCCAATTCTAGTGAGCTTTAAAATCCAAGATAGTTAACTTTGTGAATGTAAGTCTTTATTATTAACACTTATTTCCCATGCTGTCAATTGAAAGCATATGTTGACCACCTACTGTAACTAATTTAACGGAGAAGTGGTTGAGACATTAATGGATAAAACAACAGTGTTGTTAATATTTTTCTCAGGAAAATAACTTTAATGCTTATATTAGGCATATTTGCAAATAATCATTTTACTGCCTGAGGTTTTAATATACAACTTATATAACTTACTTGTAAAGAAAAATATTAATACATCAATTCTAATTGGCTAACTCTGTCTTTTCCTGTTACGTTGTAAATGGAGAAAGTCTAATTGGCCTAATTAATCAGTATTAACCCTCTAGGCCAGGCTTTTGAATCAGGTTAAGTCTAGATTGTTTTTGGCCTGTGGTCTGGTCCCTGCTGCTGATCCATTCAGAGATCACCCTTTGCACCAGGAAACACCCTAATGCCACAGCAAGGGACTGTGAGCAGGGTGGTTTCTGTTAGAAAAGGATAGAAGAGTTGCATGCATCATCATTGATGTGTTTCATATTAGAAAGTTTCTAATTTTTTGGTATTGTAAACAACACAGATGTACATCCTTGTTATACCCCTTTTTGCATTTGTCCACTAACTTTGTTAGGATGAATTTCTAGAAGAGTAACTGTTGAGTCAAAGAGTAGGAAAAATTTTAATTTTGATACCTATCCTGCCATATTTTTACCATTATATTTCTCTTGGTTCCTTCATATTTCACTTACTGAACACCATGAATACAATAATGCCTCTTTGTGTGTGCAGAAACATACAAGAAAGAAAAGTTTCACTTCTATAATCAGCTTATAAACATAGTTGAACCTTACAACTGTGTTCTTTTTCTTGTTTTTCTGTGAAACTGTTTACGAAAGAATTTTAATGTTATTTTGGGAAATATTCATATCTCTACAATGTTTTTTACTTCAAGAAAAGGTCAGGGCTGCTTGACTGCTGTGAGGGAGGCTAGAAGCAGAGAGAGAGAGAAGAGAGAGACAATTCCAGGTGCTCTTTTTACTTAATATTGCCAATTTTGTGAACGAATTTTAAAAGACCAACCTGCTGTCAGGGTGATGAGACAGCAGACAGATCTTGGAAAATCAGACCTGTTCCTTCTCTCAGAAAAGTCTGCATTTGAGCTTCTGTCCTACCTGCTGCCACAGTCCCTTGGTCACACTTTGGGTAGGCAAATTCTTCCCTCTAACTTTTCTATATACTCCCTTTCATTTGGTGTACAGCTTCTCAAACTTGAGTGGGCAGAGAAGCACCTGAGAGCTTGTTTAGTAAAGATTAAAGGATAGAGATACCTGTATTCCAATCGCCGAGATTCCAATCTGGTAGTTCTGGGGCCCAAGACTTCATATTTTTAACAAGCTCCTCAGATGATTCTGGTCCAGGTGCTTGATAAATTCCACTTTGAGAGAAATTGTTTTGGAGACTTGACGAGTACTTTCTGTGTAGGAAGAAATCACGATAAAAATTTTCCTGTTTAAAAAGATTGGTTATGCCACTCTTCGTTTCAGTCAGTTCTGAGTCTCATCAAACAACTTTCTTATGAGGACACTGAACTGTTTCCACAATACTTCCCAGACAAGAATGCTGCTGGCCTTTGCATTTTCCCACTAATCATCCTTTAAAGTTAATTTATCTGTCTCACAGTCTTCCGTTCCTAACCCCTCTGGTTCTTCTGTTCTTATTGGGTCATGCAGAATCCTTTGAGGATCTCTACAGTTTCTCCTGATCTTACTTTAGGAAATAATATTTTTAAGATATGTCCCTGGCACAGCTCAGGGAATTGGTGGGGAGGTCATAGCCAGGCTGAGGTTATCTGGATTAATTAGAACCTGCCTCTTTGCATGGAAGGTCCAGACACCTGATTTTGTCAACAGACAAGACTGGATCTGGTCTGTGAGCAGGTTCACATTAACAGAGCTCATAGCACTGGAAGCACACAACCAGCATGCCATGCATGTGTTTACAGTTAAAAAAGGAACAGGAACATTTGCATTGGCACAGATCTCCCCACATGCAAGTGGTTTGGGAAGCCCCATTATAATCAGAAGAAAGAAATCAGAATAAGGGAAGTTACATAATTTGCTTTCTGAATACCTTGAGGCTGATTCATGAATCTCCACAAGTAAGATAACCTTGCTAACCTTGCTGACCAGTTATGCCTTTGGAAGGATACGTTTATTTTGTAGGTTTGTTAATACAGTGAGTTAAATTTTTCTCTGAACAGAGAACCACTTTATCTCTTGTAAGTGACTTTGCCTCTTCCTACTTTCCTTCCTTCGTTTCTTACTTTTTTTATTCCTTTATTTCTTTTTGCTTATTTTACAGGTAATTCTCAGATAGCCATCTTAATATCTTTTTTTCCAGTTGTTGCATAGTATGGGAGGCAGGGACATAGTTTGCTATTACATGGACAGGGATGTAGTGACACAGTTTGCAATTACTGGGTCAGGTACTTCACAATTGTACCTGAGTGTTTCTGCATTACTCACTTCCAGTATCTTTTGATTCTCGTCTTGCCATGGCAAACCCACTTTACTATTTGCTTCTTGTCACAGAATAAACTCTATTTTCAGTAGTTAGAGGGCTGTGCTGTATGGTAACCACTGGCCACATGTGGCTACTTAAATTAAATTTAATTTAAAAATTCAGTTTCTTAGTTGTACTAGTACTCAACAGCCACGTGTAGCTAGGGGCTTCCTATTAGACAATGCAGATATACAACATATCCATCACTGCAGAAAGTTCTATTGGATAACATTAGTCTAGAAAACTTCTACATTTAAAAGAAGCAAGTAGATCTCTGAATATTTTATATTCTTGGCCAAAGGCAAAAAAGGTGAGATGTTTTCATTGTTTGATTGTTAAAAATTTGGTTGAGGAATCTAATATTAGTGGGATTTGGTATTAATAGTTATAATTAAGTCCAATGATATATAAAATTGAAGTGGGCAGGTCTTTGGGGCTATTACCACATCCTTCTACTTTTTCCTCAGAGCCTGCCACCCTTCAATTAGTTAGGACTGTTTTGCGTGTAAGTAACAGAGACCCTCTCTGACTAGCTCAAGCCCAAAAAGAGGATTCATTTAAAGGTTGCAGGAGCATTCAAGGACGGGAATACAGCTCAGCCTGTGGAATAAACTGGAACCTAAGACCTGCATCTTATCAACACTCTATCTGCTTCTCTCTTGCATCTGCCTCGTTTTGGTTTCTCACTACATACTAGTTTACACTGCTGTTCCACTCCACGATAAGCAAGTATGACTACCAGTAGCTCCCAAGATTGTATTTCCTCCATTCAATACACAGCCAGGGCCGGGCGAGGTGGCTCACGCTTGTAATCCTAGCACTCTGGGAGGCCGAGGTGGGAAGATCACTCGAGGTCAGGAGTTCGAGACCAGCCTGAACAAGAGCAAGACCCCATCTCTACTTAAAATAGAAGGAAATTAGCTGGACAACTAAAAATATATAGAAAAAATTAGCCGGATGCAGTGGTGCACGCCTGTAGTCCCAGCTACTCGGGAGGCTGAGGCAGAAGGATGGCTTAAGCCCAGGAGTTTGAGGTTGCTGTGAGCTAGGCTGACTCCATGGCACTCTAGCCAGGGCAAAAGAGTGAGACTCTGTCTCAAAAAAAAAAAAAATAAAATAATTACACAGCCAGGCTAGACTCTTTCAGTGCTCATTCCAAACACCGCTGGAAAGGTGCTCATTGGCCTAGCTTGGCTTAGGTGTCTATTCCTGGTCCAAGTGGCTGTGATTGGGGTCGAGGTCAACCTTAGCTGCATGAAGCCCTACTGTTGTGGTCACGTGGTTCAGGGGGTTGGAGCTGGAGCCAGGAAAAGAAATAGGGGCTGGGTAGCCAACCCTCAGGGAGGTCACTCTCACTGTACCATTTGGTAGCCCAATACCCTACTTTGGTCCTTCAACTGAGCTCTCCCTCCCTGAGTTATATTATGGATACACCCTGACTATTGCTACACCTTCCTCTAATCAAAGTTTCTTTATCTTGTATTCCATTAAACTAGGACTCTGCTAGATGACCAATTAATCTGATATAGACAATAAACTCTAGCAAAGATTTCAGACAAACCCAAAATATCAGTTTTCTCATCTGACAAGTAGGCATAATATTGCCTACCTTGAAGCATTGTTGTAAGGTGTAGAGATTAATAATAGTAACAATTAATAATAATGCTTATTTTCTTCCAAGTAACCCATTTTCAGTTTAACCTAGATATTAATGGAAATATCTTCCAGGAATTTCAAACACTATGTTATAAAGCAGTTAAGGAGATTTACTCTTTGGTGACCCTCAAATCATATAACATAAACTTTGATATCCATTTTTTTTTTTTACAACCAGATTGATCCTGCATAGAACTCAGATTTGAAAATCAAGTAAAACCTTTCTCACAATCTGAAGGGAAGGATTTATCTAGCCCTGTGAAGTTGGGAACAACTTGGTGTTAGTTTCCTCATCTGTAAAATGAGATAATAATAACCATCACTTCATAGTGTTAAGAGGATTAAATGAGTTATTACATATAAAGTGCTTAAAACAGAACCTAGCAATAATAGTAAACACTACATAAATGTTAACACTGATTATTATTTTTTAACTCATTGTTTCTTAAACTGAAAGCTGCAATGCATTAGCAGTGGACTGAAATACAAAGAAACAGAATAGAATAGAATAGAATAGAATATCAGACAGCATTGCACATAGTAAAGGTATTATTGAGGGTTGTGATAAATGTATTCAACCTGGGAGTTTCAGTATTCTTTCTTTTTGACTAATTTCAACTAGTCCTTATAGCTTATTTGAATGTGTATGAAGAAGAGTGAGGAAATGAAGAATGGAAACTCCACAGATGTGGGTCAAGTACATTTGGTTCTTTCAAAAATTTTTTTATTTTTTTTTTAATTTAAAATGTCAGGGCTGTGCTTTTAATTTATTTTTTAATTTATATTTTATTTATTTATTTTTTTGAGACAGAGTCTCAAACTATTGCCCTGGGTAGAGTGCAATGGCATTGTTGTAGTTCACTGCAGCCTCAAACTCCTGGGCTCAAGCGATCCTCCCACCTCAGCCTCCTGAGTAGCTGGGACTACAGGTGCGCACCACCATGCACGGGCTAATTTTTTCTATTTTATATTTTTAGTAGAGACGGGATCTTGCTGTTCCTCTGGCTGCTCTTGAATTCCTGACCTCAAGCAATCCTCCCACCTTGGCCTCCCAGAGTGAAGTACATTTGGTTCTAAAGCTTCTGCCACTGATGAGCAATGTGGTTTGGCAGCTGACGTAAACTCTGCCTAAACTTCCCTTTTGTTAAAAGAGGGAATTTCTTGTACGTATCTCATAGGAATATGTGAAACACTGAAGCACTTTGAACTACTTAGAGTCCAGTACAACTGATTAGATCACACCTCTCAATTTGCAGGTTGCAAATCATAGCTTGGCAACATGATAGAGTTAATGATGACTCTTTTCATTTTTTTTTTTCCAAAAAAAAGTCTCTGATTTGAATAAATTAAACTTTGCCAAACTTTCTAAACACTTACAAAATTTCTAGAATTGACAATGAAATACACTTAATGTGACTATAATTTCTTTTGCTTTTAGAAATTTTTGTAATTTAAACATTAAAAATTTGAACACTTCTTACATGGTCTTTCTCTATTTTACCCTTTCTGGCTATTCCTTTTTGTCTTTTTCTTTCTTCCCTTCCAATTTCTCAGAGCCTAAGTTAAAACCTGAAAAAAAGAAGTGCATGTGACACTATTCAGGGAGAGGAGGTTAACTGTTGTTAAGCATCTGGTTTTCATCTTATTTAAGGCATGAAAGTGGGAATTGGGACCTTGTAGATCCAGTATTGACTTAGCAGATAAGAGGAGAAAGCAGTCACAAGGAGAAAGCCTACTCCATGAGAAGGAACTTTGTACCGGCAGGAATAGTGGCACTAAACAAATATGGGGAGTAACGTGTACAGGGAAGAGGACAGGTAGAAAAAAGATTAAAATTCTGTGAAGAAGTTAAAGAGCATCATCATCATCATCACTGTCATAGTTCTGACAAATAGAAACAAATGAAAAGCTACAGGAAAAAAAAGAGATGAAAAAGGAAATGGTTGATACTTTAGTGAAATTGAAAACTTGTAGCATTTAATTTGCTGCTAAAAAAATCTTTCAAACAAAATTTTTTTTGTTGTTGAGGATCAAGGAAGGAGGATTTCGGCAAAAAGACCATCAGACTACAACTGGTTTGTCTTCTTTGGAAAAGAGCAGAAGGTGTAAACGAAAACACAAACCAATGTTTGTATGCTCAGTTAACATTTGACTTTTCTTCCTCCTTCATAAAAATAAAAATAATTTATGTTGAAGTTTTGTACTTTATCCTATCCTTTTTCTTTTTTTTATTCTTTACAATTAATATTTGTAGGTCATTATTAATAGATCAGTAGATGGAAACAAAAGGAAAGCATTTGCCTTAAACTATTTTATTAGTCAAAGGACAGAACTGGCCATCACATTTATAACCCCTAAATTCTTGGTTTCTATTATTACCAGACAACCATTAACTACCGAAGAAGAAATTCTAGAGTATCTAGTGACCGTTAATTTCTATCTTCTATCTGTACTACTTAAAGGAAGAAGATGAAACAATGGGTAGCCCCGGCCCCCAATCTTTTGGAATTCTTATGCACACACAGGCACACTCTCATGGTGGTCTTGGTCGGCTCCTGCTGGCAGCCAAGAAGGTGAGGTGGGAGGCCATTCAAAATCCACCAGGAAACAGCTATTTACTGACCAATACTTAAATTGACTTTTCAGTACTGAGGAAGACCATCAGTATGTGGAATTACAACACTGATTACCTCACAGTACTTATTTTTTCTAAGGCCTGTATTTTCTGTACAATTCTGTTTCTGGGATAAAGAACCATTATCATTTGTTCTCAGTGCTTTAAATTTCATACTATACAATCAATTTTACTTATAATTTCTGAAAATCCTTAAGTAGTCCTGCAAAAATGTGGCTTAATGTGAGCTTCCCCATATGCATTAGCTCTATGTAAATGTACCCTGCTCAGTTTTTTCACTTGCTTTCAAACTTGTACCTTGGAGGTCAGGACCTGGGAATTTAAGAGTAAAGGGAATTTTAATTGGAAACATTTCATACTTTGACCAATAATGGGAAAAAAATGTCCTCAAACTTTATTGGTTCTAGCCACATTTGCCAGTCACTATTTCTCAAACAATTGTACATAAAATTACAGTCAGGAAAGATCTTTCCCCAAAAACAGATTTCTGAGGAAAGCAAATCAAAAGAATAAGAGAGGGGGATAATGTGTTTTGATTTCTCAAAAGTCTTACTTATTGTCCAATTTATTTTGGTCCTTAGGCCTTTGGACATGCTAGCAAGTAATTATTCTTATGGCTTTTAAAATACTAAATATTCATTATTAATAGCAGTTTCTGAATCACTAATTTTTTCTAAGTCAGTCATCTTGGTTTCTAAAAATTTCTTCTCGCTAGACACATGAGCCAGGTGCCGAGAGTTGACCCGGTGCCAAGTCTCAGGACTGTCCAGTCTTCCACATCGTATCTGCAGCCATGACTTCTGAATATTTTCGCAGTTAGAAAATCTATCCCCCCAGACTCGCAGATGCTGTTCTTCCCCCACTGGCTCTGCACAGAACATCATTATCTTTGCCGAGCTTCTGTCTCTATGGCAATAACAGATGGGAAGTGCTGTGGAATTATTCATGTTCAGAAAAAGAGGCAGTCAAGAAGGAAGAAAAGGTGGGGGTGGGGGAGGGGGCACGACCTGGGAGCAAAGCGATGGGGGCTTAAGCAAGGGAACTTAGGAGGGGTTGGGGGGTGGCGGGGATGGAGAGGCTTGGGAGCCTTTGGTAGGCCTGTTGTGCGGAAAAGAGGGGAGAACAATCTATCAGCACGAGAGTATTTCCATTTGGCCGACTCCAAATGTGAACCCCCATATGAGCAACCCAAAGCAGTAAAACCAGGAGAAATGGGGATGAAAATGGGCGAAAAGAAAAAAAGGGACAGAGCTCGAGTCTCCTGAATTTTGTGCACTGCTACTCGGTGGAGTATTTCAGTTCCTGATCTTGCGCTGGGATGGAGAAAAGGGGGTTTCTTGTTGTGTCGAAATATGATGGAGCAGCCCCGCACAGTTCAATTTGCTAACTGGCTAACCTGAGAACCAAGGAGAGCCCCCGTACACGCCCGAGGGTCATAACCGAAAAGCTAAGTCGTATCTTTCCCCACCTCGTCTCATTTCTCTCCAAAAATAAATAAATAAATAATAAAATAAAATTTTTAAAAAAGAGAGAAAAGGACCCCTCACTAGGCACTGTAAAAAACATGCATTTTACAGTTCCTTTTTGGAACCGAGAGAGCAGTTTGGTGGGGTGGCGGCGGAAGGTGAAGTAGAGACAGAAATGTTTTCTCTCGGTTTTGCCGGAACTTTGGCCACCCCTCCCGCCCGGCCGGATGGTGGATGGAGGTCAGCCAGGGGAAGGCGTCTGGGTGGAGGCCGCCCGGGCGGGGCGGAGCGCTGCGCCGGCAGCTGGCGGGGCGGCCCTCAGGCTGGAGGCCCCGCGGGGGCGAGGGGCAACCCAGGCGGGAGGTCCCGCGGGGGCGGGGAGCGTCTGCGTGGCGGCCGGGGGGAGCCCGACCAGCACCTGGGGCCCCGCAGGGCGGCCGCAGTCCGGCTGCCCCCGGGGCGGGGCGGCCCAGCTGCGGCCCCGCGGGGGGAGGGTCGCCCGTGCCTGACCTCTTGAGCTGGCGCTCTGCCCGCCCGGCCCTGCCTCCGCCCTGCCGGCTGCTGGGGTCGCGCACAGTGCACCGCGCGGCTGCCCTACCCCCCTCTCTCCCAGTAGCGCAGCGGCCAAGCGGCCTGGGCGCCCCCGGGTCTGGTCCTTCACCACACAGCAGCGGGTGGGGCGGGGACGGGGAGGTGGCGGCCCCAGACAGCCGGCTGGGCGACTCGAGGAAGGAAGGAGGGAGGGTGGCGGTGGGGGTGGGGCAGGGAGGGAACATCCTGTCTGCGCCGGGTGCACCGCAGACAGCGCCGCGCGCCAGCCGCCCAGACGGCGCGCAGGGCCAGGAGCGCCGGGCGCGCGCCTGGGGGGAGGGGCGCGCGCGAGACGACAGGGTGGGGGGAGCCCTGAGGAGCCACAATAGGCCAGACGGCGCGCGCGTCCCCGAGAGGGCTGGGAGCCTCGAGCAGGCGACGGCGGCGGGCCCGCGCGCGCGTTGCCGCCGCTGGCTCCGTTCCCCTCCCCTCCCCCTCCCCGCCGCCCTCGCTCTCCCCCGGGCGGCCGGAGACGGCGGCGGCGTCTGCGGGAAGCCGTGTGTCTCCGCAGTGACGTGGGCGGGCCGAGGGCTCGGTGACGTCAGAGGGCTGTGTGTAGCGATGTGTGTGGGGTTCGGAGCGGCGCCGGCACAGCCGAAAGGAGCGGGCGAGCGGCGACGGCGGCGGCGGGCACAGGTGCGGCCCTGGCTCGCGGGGGGTAGGTGGCGGGAGGCAAGGGGCGCGCGGCCTCCAGGGAGCCGGACGGCGGCGACGGGGTTGGTGGGGAGTTAACAAAGCTCGAGCTTCCTCGGGCGCCGAGGCCCGGGTCGGGGGTCCAGATGCGCGGGTCCCGGGTGGGGTCGGGGCCAGTGAGGGGCGCAGAGCGCGTGTCCCGCGGCAGATCACGCCTCGCTGACCCTAGGCGGTGGGCGCGGGCTGGGCAAGGGCGCTGCACTTGACCGGAGCCGCCGGGACCCCGGAGACCGGGAGGACCGTCGCCGCCCCCCTCCCCCCGTCCATCAGCGCTCCGCGGGGATGCCCAGGGCTCGACCCGGTGGGTCAGCGCCCAGCGGCGCGGTGTTCCGGGCTGGGCGCCCAGTCTGACCGCGGTCCCCTCTTCGTTTTGGCCCGGGGCGGGTGGAGGGTAGGTTCAGCCGTAGGGGCGCAGGGGTAACACCCGAGAACTTCCCGAGGAGAGGGTGCGCGGGGGATTTCCACAGTCCTCCCCGCGGCCCCCGCAGTGGGGCGGTGTTGGGAGGGCACTTGGGGTTATCCCAAGCTCGCGAGTGGGGGTTGGGGGACTCCTCCCTGTACTTCCTTCCCTCCACCTCCTTGCACACCCCCAGGCTTCCCGGGTCCCTTGTGCTCCTCCTCTTCGGGTTAGAGATGGGTGGGTGGCTTTTCGTGGGCGGAGAAGTTTAGGGTTTTAGGGGCTTCCCCCATTCTAGGTCATTGCCTCCTGCCCTCTTCCTTGGCCTGCGTTGACTGAGGTGTTCCTGTGGTGGGCAAGTCAGTACGATGGCTAGTGGCATTGGTCCTAGATCCTTTAGGTCTGTTTTAAGGTAAATTGCTAGGAGGTTGGGAAGCAAAAATTTGCATTTATTGGATTTCTTTTGGGTTTTCTTTCAAGAAGGAAGTGGAAGAAGAATCTTTTCCACTCTTCCTCCATTTGCATTCTTTGTGAGATTTGGCTGCCTTGTGCTTTTTGTCCCGGGTTAGTCTTGTTCATGGATGGAGATTCCCAGGCGTAGAGTCTATAGCTTTTGGCTTCCATTAAGCAAAATCGCTAACCTTTTAAAGGGAAAGTTAATTTTTGCCTAAAGTCATTACAGAAAAATAGCGTACACTGACTAGATGAATTATTGCACTTAAAATTGTAACTTAGTTACATATGGTAGATGTGTTAACTCGTTAACTCTGATTTTTTTTTTTAATAAACTGGTATTTTTTAAAAATTAGGAAATGAAGTAATGGATTACTTTTTACTTAAAATGGCATAACTGAGAAAGCTTCTGGTACTGAGTTTTGGATGAGATGATCTGTTTACAGGCTTTCATATTCTGAATTCAAATATCCTTCTTTTTGAGGGATATTATTGCTCCCTTTACCCACCTTCCAAATTGCTTCCCTATTTAAGTGAACGTTCTGGTAAACTGGTGTTAGATTTAAAGAAATCACTCAAGTGTCACGTTTGGTAAAGTGAACTCAGTTTAAAATTAAGAAACTGGTTTCAAACTGACCCTTTGGCCTCTGGAGCAAATTCAAATGTAACTCTTCCCCACCCCCCTTCTCTTCTTCCAGATTAATTAAAAGAAGAATGAACCTTGAAGATAACTGGGCAGTTTTTTGTTAAGTATCATTGTTGGTTGTAGAAGTTCAAGAGGAGTCGGAGGCTGTTCTTACTGGTGTGAGGATTTATACAAGTATTCAGTTTTTCAAGACAGACCAACAGACCATCATTTTTAGAGGAGATATTCCCTCTGCCCCCAATTTTGGTGTCCTTGGTGGCAAAAATTAGATTTGGTTGCATCATTTTGACTTGTGGTTGAGTCTAGACACGAGTAATGGCATAAACTTTCCATGTGTTTTGCTTAAAACAAATCAAATCATTGCATTGAACCTGGATGTCTTGAATTGAGAAATTGGTAACTTTATTTTAATACATATAGCTGAAGAGTTCAAGAAAACAAAAGCTTCCTCAGAGGTGTGCCTCTGAAAATTATATTATTATTAGAGGCAAAACAAGAAATTTGATAGCATTTTAGTGGAATTATAGTGGATTATAAACAGAACTGAAACAAAGTTGCAAAATCTATTGAGTAAGGAGATCTCTTTGGAATTTTAAATTTTCTGTGAGAGTAAGTTACCATAATCATTTGTATACATTACTTTTCTGTCTTCAAATAAGCAACTGAATAAAAATGCAAATCTCAGGCTTAATTATTTAGCAGAGAATAGCGAAGCAATGGAAAACCTACAGACTAATTTCTCCTTGGTTCAGGGCTCAAATAAAAAACTGAATGGGATGGGAGATGATGGCAGCCCTCCAGCGAAGAAAATGATGACAGACATTCATGCAAATGGAAAAATGATAAACAAGATGCCAACAGTTAAGAAGGAACACTTGGATGACTATGGAGAAGTGCCAATGGAAACTGATGGAGAGCATGTCAAGCGAACCTGTGCTTCTGTGCCTGAACCTTTAAATTTAAATCCCAGTTTGAAACACACTTTGGCACAATTCCATTTAAGTAGTCAGAGCTCTCTGGGTGGTCCTGCAGCATTTTCTGCTCGGTATTCCCAAGAAAGCATGTCACCTACTGTATTTCTGCCTCTTCCATCTCCTCAGGTTCTTCCTGGCCCACTGCTCATCCCTTCCGATAGCTCCACAGAACTCACCCAGACTGTGTTAGAAGGGGAATCTATTTCTTGTTTTCAAGTTGGAGGAGAAAAGAGACTCTGTTTACCCCAAGTCTTAAATTCTGTTCTCCGAGAATTTTCACTCCAGCAAATAAATACAGTGTGTGATGAATTGTACATATATTGTTCAAGGTGTACTTCAGACCAGCTTCATATCTTAAAGGTCCTGGGAATACTCCCATTCAATGCCCCATCCTGTGGGCTGATTACATTAACTGATGCACAAAGATTATGTAATGCTTTATTGCGGCCACGAACTTTTCCTCAAAATGGTAGCATACTTCCTGCTAAAAACTCATTTGCCCAGTTAAAGGAAACTGGCAGTGCCTTTGAAGTGGAACATGAATGCTTGGGCAAATGTCAGGGTCTGTTTGCACCCCAATTTTATGTTCAGCCTGATGCTCCATGTATTCAGTGTCTGGAGTGCTGTGGAATGTTTGCACCCCAGACATTTGTAATGCATTCTCACAGATCACCTGACAAAAGAACTTGCCACTGGGGCTTTGAATCAGCCAAATGGCATTGCTATCTTCATGTGAACCAAAAATATTTAGGGACACCTGAAGAAAAGAAACTGAAGATAATTTTGGAAGAAATGAAGGAGAAATTTAGCATGAGAAATGGAAAGAGAAATCAATCTAAGGCAAGTTTGTTTTTTTAAATAGCAATTTTGGGTAATGGTGATGGTTTACTTTGAAATCAAAATTCTGTATTTCTAGTATAACTTGTGTGTTGTTAAGAAACTTATTACTCATGCAATAACAACAAAAAATAGTGATCAGTATAATATGTTGCAAATTTTAGGTTATAAAGTGCTTTCCTATTTGTTTTCTCATTTGACTTTCCAAACAACCTTGTGAGAGTAGGATTATTCCCATTTTACAGATAAAGAATGGGAAAGCCACTTGATCTCTCTGAAGGACTTGGGGTTGCTTTCTCAAGTCCTTTCTTATTTCTTTTTCACACAACTTGCTTCTTGATGACTAAATCTGTTGTTTTTCTAGGACTCAAGATAATTTGCACTTTGGTATTATCTCCATTGCAAATGATGTAATGCCTAGTCAAAACAATTCTTGTGGTGGGCTGCAAACAGCATTTTTCAAAGATACACCTATGATATTGATGTTGTTTCTATGCTTGGATAGTCATGCTTGATCAATGTTGAAACAAGTGGAAAAGATTTATCTGAAGAATTTGTGATTCCAGTAAGCAAGATTTTTTTTTAAAGAAAGGAATAATTTTTAAAAATTATGACTAGAGCTAAAATAAAAAGTTTATTTTAGACTAATGAAATGTTAATATAAAAACCTATCAGCAAAGAGTTCTTAAACTTATTATATTTCCCACTGCATTATATGGTAGGCTAAACGAATATCTTCATTCTAAGACTTTGAATAGCCTAGATAATGGACAAGATTTGGGTTATTAAATATTCAGTTTGCTGATCTAGTCATTTTATATATTTCTCTACTTGATTAAAATTGATGCATAATAACAATACTAACACTTACTAAGTGTTTAAAATGTGGCAAACATTGCTCTTGAACAATTTTGCATGTATAATTTTATTTAATTCTTACAACCAGAGGTTGGTTATGTTTCATTTAGGAACTTTTAATTTTTCTCATTATTTTGATTTCTTGATATATCTCTGCCCTTTATTTTTTACAGAAGAAATGAATGAAGCATATTAAATGACAATTATTCACAGCAAAGTTAGAGGTTGGACTAGAACCTAAGATTTGATATCCTGTGCCTTCAGGGTTTTGAGGGGAATTTAGTTAACAGTGTAGTATTAAGACAGTGGTTTGCTTTTGAAGCACAATGAAGATAATAATTTTAGATTCTTATTTAAGGTAGTTTGTTGCTTGTTGCTTCCCAAAGGTCAACACTTATAAATTCCTTGTCAGTGGCTGCTGGATAAGTTTATATTCTTCAGGTGCCGTTATTAACTGATTTTTAAATGATTGGCTTCAAATGTGGAACTTGCTTACAGCTGTATTTGTCCTATGCTAAAGTTTGTGTTCAGAGATTATCTGTATTCTCAAAATGAGGAATGCCTCTTTTGATATTTATGATATTGTGCCCGCAAGCTAATTAGGGGGCTCGCTCTTCCATGTCGGTAGGTGGCCAATTTGCCAAATATATTTGCTCCAATTTTTGTTACTCTGACATAAACATTTCTGAGATAAACTACTTTACCTAATATATTCTTGCTCTGTTTATGTGAAAAAAATCTGAGAACCATGATAAAGGTTAAAAAAAAGATAATGGTTGAATTTATTTAACTGAAAGTGAATAGGCTAAGATTTGGTTAAAATTGAAACCATTCTTCATCTGGGATGTAGTCCCTTATTGTGTTAGAATTTGTTAATTTTGAATACATTTTTTTTTTATTTTGGGAAGGTGTGAATTTTTTTCTTATCTTTTTGCTATATTATTTTTTGCAGTGTTTGCTTTAGTGTTTGTGTTATATTTTGGTATTGCTTTTAATTTTATGTGAATTAAGGAAATTTAAGAAATTTCTAACAATCAAAACTTTTAAGTAAGATTTTTTTGTTTCATGTTTAATACAAACTTGAGTGGTGGTCTTACACTTGCCACTTCACATTTTAAAAATTTGCTCCTCAAAACATTGTGAGCTTTGGTTCTTGAAGGTCTATGAGGAAGGTGAATTAGAATGATACTTCCTCCTCTCAGATGGGTCATGTGCTACTAGTTGTATAACTAGTAGATGGTAAAATCAGGAGTTGAATGCAGGTCTTCTGACTTGAAGTCTAGTAATTTTCACTAAATGTAGTAGTATAAATTGAATTTTGAGAAACACTAACTGTTCTTATCAGTTGAGCATCCCAAATACGACATCTGAAATACTCTAAAATCTAAAACTTTTTGAGTGCTGAAATGGCACTCAAAGGAATATTTCAGATTTTGAATTGTTGGATTTGGGATGCTCAGCTGGTATATAATGCAAATATTCCAAAATCTGAAAAAATCTGAAATTGGAAACACTTCTAGTCCCAGGCATTTCTGATAAGGGATGGTTCCTAAACTCTTAACTTGCATATGTAGACTAAGGTATTTAACTGGGAAGGGAACAAGGAGATGGTACTTGACTGGGGAACATTTTTCATTATCTTCTGTGAGTCAATGAGTAGGTTACCAGACAAACCAAATGGACCCAGAGGGAGCTCATTTTAAAGTCAAACTTTTTTTTTTAAAGACTGTACTAAGTATATTAACAGGTTATATAAAGTACCTTATGTCGATGTGAATACTAATGTAATTTGATATGTCTATATAGTTTGTATTGTTAACGTACTGCTTATTGATTAAAAATAAAAAAGAAACCTGAAATTCAATAAGTAATTGTTTGAAATGTAGCAACTTTTTTAAAGCATGAGAATTATATATTAGTAATAACCAACAAACTCCTTATTTGCATAGCTAATAGCTATATTTAATTTGCATAGTTAGCAGCTATATTTAGATGGGAGAAATAAGTTGTGTAAGGTTAGAGGTCTAAGTAAAGAACTGAATTTCTTCTTTGTAGAAACTAAAGATATATTTTGAATTCTTTTTTACTGAGGTCACTACAAGAAATAAACTTGATTTTAGATCTGCCTATGTTGCTCTGCAGAATGGTGTTATCAAATTATCTGATACAAGCTTTTTGTGCTTTTTATTGGAAAAATGGTTATGGTATTTTATGGTGTGCAGATAAATGTAAGCATATCATATTCCTGATTCTTTTTCACATTTTCAGTGACTATTTAACAAAATCAGAATTAGATAAAATTTATTTAAATTAAAAATAAAAAATTAAAATAAAATGAATTTGATCTAATTCTGATTTTGTTGAATATTGAATTGTTTGGGGAAAAAGGTTACTAAGCAAATTAACCATTTGTAAATATAATTTGAAGAGTGATGTTTACTTAAGATTGTTTTCAAGCACATTAGAAGAGGCCCCATTTATAGTGCATTGATAAGATAATTACAGGTGATTCTTCACTGTTACAGCATGTAGCTGACAATCTCAGCTTTACTTAGTTAATATATGCCCTTATAAGTACTGTATTTTAAAATTTAGATTTCTAACATTCCGACTGTACTACTCTTGGGTGAGTAAAATAATATAGGATTTACTCGGGGAAAAAATGAATTCCACAGATTATCTGTGATACAAATAGATGACCTAAAGGTATCAGCTTTTTAAAAATTTTCCCCTGAAAGCATATTAACTATTTCGCTATCATTTAGCTTTGCATTTTTGTTTCACTTCTTCATTTCTGCAGAGATCATTGGAATAATAATGGGACAAAAAATTTCTCCCTTCTTGCAAGATATTGTACTTTTGTTTAGGAAATGTGTTTTTCAGTATAAACCTAAATGAACTGAGGAAATACACTGGAGAGAAGGGGCAACTGCAAAGTGAAGTGTTGGGATGAAATATGTTCCAGTAATAATTGTGGTAGATTTGTTGGTGATTTATTACCTCAGTGGTGTAGTGTAGTTTGTATTTTGTGATTAGCAACAATTTTGATCAACTGGAAATAAGGTCAGAATCAAATGAAGTATTTGTGCTCATATAAGGGACAAGTAGGAATTTTTTTGTATAGCTTTCAAAACTTGACAACTGTTTCCGTGAGTTTACTTGCTAAAATGAAGTATGAAAGAAGAAAGTGTGAAACAGGTTTGCTGTAAGAAATAGAAACATTTGCTGAATCATTTCATTATTTTAGACTTGCAATCCAAAAAGGTATATTGATGGGTTGTCTTGAAGATAGTGCCCATTCCGATTATTTGGTTAAGATCACATTGAAGTTGTCAGTGATGGAGACCAACACAGACTTGTTTAGATTGGATAAGAGTTTGTTTTGAATACCTTCCTCATTTCTAACTGCATTTGTAATGAATTCAGAGTAATCAAGGTTTTGGAGCTCATTCTGTTAATAATAGAATTTATGAACCTTCCCTATCCCTGGAATTTTTGGGAAATCTTTAGAATGGCTTTGGGAGTAGTGTCCCTTATGGTTTAGGAAATACAGAATCTATATTCATTTTTACCATTAAAAAATGAAGTTGAGCCAGATGCATTGGCACACCCGTAGTCCCAGCTACTTGGGAGGCTGAGGCAGGATGGCTTGAGCCCAGGAGTTTGAATCTGGCCTGGGCAATGTACAAGACTCCATCTCAACAACAAAAAAAGGAATTGTTAGCATTTTTTAAAAAAGGTTATAATAAAAATAGTTAGAAATGTATCCTTTTGGCTTGAGAAATGGGGAAAAAAATTAGGAAACTTTAAAGAAGAAAAAGAAAAAAAGATTGTCATCTAATCAGTATAGTTAGCTACCCAATAGTCTTCTATGTTATTGTTTATGTCACTGGGAAAACAAGTAAACAAGAATTGTGTTAATTTCAATCCTGTTAGAATTTTGGGAGTGGAAACTGATTATGGAGTCAGAATTCAATTTATTCCAAGTAAAGAGGTAGAACTGGTTTGGGAATTGCTTTAATAATAGCTTGAACCTGTATTTTGTCCACATGATTTTATTATACTGGGATTCATACTACATAAAATAATTTAAGTATTTTATTAGACTCAAAAAAGCAAAAGAATATATAATTAAACACATCTTTTTTAAAGGTGTAGTTTGCTTCAATCACTAAATGTAGTATTATTTCACCATACTAGGTAGGAGGAGGAATGAATTGAAAAGATATACAATTAGTTTAAAACTCATTTTGATTTCATGACTTTCAGACTTGGGACTGGGTCACAGAAATATGTAATGTAAAGACTAGATGGAGGCCCCCTAGAGCAGGAGTTCATCTTGTAGTGTCTGAATCTATAATCGGTAGATGCCTAATGAATGGACAACTGAGTGAAAAGTCTAAGTAGCCCTGTAAAGTCACTGGTGATTCTCAAAGAGGAAACAGGTTTGGTTTTCAAACAAAGCAGCATTTTGTTTTTGTTTGTGATACTGAATCTATTTCGAGATTTCAAATAGCATTAAAAGTACATCTTTGCTTATCTTATAGGGAGAAAGAATAAAAAAGTTTAAGAAACTTATTAAAGACCATTTTGGTCACTAATACTAGGGCTTTTATGCTTTTTTGTATTCTGTGTTTAAAAAGTTTTTTTGTGTGATTATGAAAACAATATAGGCCCGTTGTAGTAAATACTAAAGTGAAAAATTAAAGTTTCCTTGTAATTTCACCGTGGAATGAAAACTGCCACTAGAATTTATTTATTTACATATGTAATTGTAAATGTGTTTGTGCAAAAGCATCTGTAGAATGCACAAGTATTAATATAGCACTAGTTATTAGAATAATACTTTTAGACCAATTTTAGTTCACTTAGAGCAGTGTTTTTCAAACTGCAGTTTGTCATCCGTGCAGCCATTCTCATCACAGCTTCTGTGAGAGGAGAATTAAGCCCTACAGAAAATGATTTGAGTGGTGGTTTTGTCAATTCTCCCAAGGATAGTACATAGTACTATTCTAAATGCACTGGAGAGAAGTTAATTCATTACATATAATGGATGCCTTTGGGGCATTTTTAATTCTCTTGAGAACTGAAGTTGAGAAGGGCCAGGAGAGTCTTGAAATCAATTTAGTGGGTCACCAGCGTTTAAAAAAAAAAAGAGATAGAATAAAATAGAAAATAGAGGACATTGCACATAGTAAGATTAATCTCCATTTTGATTTTGGCAATTTAAGGTATTTGAAGGCCAAAATAATCCAGGACCATAATTTTTATAATACATGCTGAAGTGAGATAGAAAAGTAAGTAGAGCCTTAGATTTATACGGGATAAGATTTTTGACATAAATATTTTAGTGAAAATATGTGTATACATTGAGATTTCCAAGTAGTTGCAATATTAAATGGATTGGACACCACAGAATTCCAGTATATAAAATTTTTCATTTTGAAAAGTCCCAGAAATAAAAAAGGATTTTTATCAGTGTGTTCCATTTCCTTCAAGTTGGAAAGGGAGTGATATACTCCCAACTTCGCATGGATTTGTTTCCGTAGATTTAAATTAATAGTTGTGTATTTATTATAAGAACTTGAACCTTTGCTTTTCCTGTGAGCATTTTTAAGCACTTCAAACCTAAAATTGGCTTTTTGCGGTAGGTGGTGAGTATGAAATTTCAGTTTGGGGAAGCAGCAGGCATTGCTTTGACTCCTGAAGATCCATCTTTGATAAGTTAGTGCAGGTCATATATTCCCAGTTTTACATTAGTTTGATTAATTCTAATGATCATGATGAAGTGAGACAGGAGACTAAGCCTTAAAAATCTCTAAGTAGCTATTTGCTACCTTGTAACACTATTCTGTTTCAGTTGTTGAAACACTCATTCACAACATGTTGGAAGTATTGAAGAAACCTGATACTGTACTGAGGGATTCTGTTTCTTTTAGTAAGAATCTGTTGGCAGCTGCCTGGTAGGGTGTCTTTCATATACTTCTGAAATCATTTATTGAGCACTTAAATGTCTTAGTATTGTACACAGTAAAAAGACCCTGACAAGGTGTATGCACTGCATACCTAAGAAGTTATTTCCTAATTATGTATCCAGTCATGTGTTTAGTAAGGTTGCTAACAATTTATGTTGGGCCAGTACAAAGTAATGTGCATTTAATATGCATTATATTTTATTTCTTGTGTAAACATGCTGTTAGGAAGATAGACTGTTAAATTTACCAACCTACTACTGCTTACTGTCTTATGAACACAAAAATTTAAAAATTAATCTTTGTCATTTATAATACCTTTTAAATTCTATTTTTAAAAATAATTTTCCACATACTTTAAAAAGGCTTAATTCTGATTTTTGTTGGGATTTTGGAAATCCAGTATTGTCTTGATTTCTTTAGTTCATTAATGTTTGTCATCAGGATTTAAAGATCATACTATTAATCTGATGCTGTAATTTAAAACTAGAGTGTCACCTAAAAGCAAAGCTTATTATTGAAAATAAGTCTAGGGATTTTAAAGTGGTTTTTCTAGTACAAATTGAAATATTTGTATATGAATAATGCTGAGTGGGTAGTATTGCTTTTGTATTTAGAAAGTGGTAACAAAAATTTTTTTGTAAATAAAATCAAGCTTTCTAAACTATTCTTTATTCTGACACTAATAACCATTGTATCACCAAAATACAGTGTTTCTTTATTAGAAATCTGATTATCAAAGGGTTGTGTATACAAAATAACCATAGTAAGGTATAGAAATTTAGAAAACCTTTCATAAAACATTTTTTAATTCTTATTTTATTTCTATTTATTTATTTGAGACAAGGTCTCACTCTCTTGCCTGGGCTAGAGTGCAGTGGCATCATCATAGCTCCCTGCAACCTCAAACTCCTGGGCTCAAGCAATCCTCTTGCTCTAGCCTCTCGAGTAACCACCACACCTGGCTAAATTTTCTGTTTGGTAGTGATGGGGGCCTTGCTATGTTATTAAGGCTGGTCTGGAACTCCTGGCCTAAAGCGAGCATCCTGCCCTGGCCTCCCAAAGTGTTAGGATTACAGGCGTGAGCCACTGTGCCTGGCCAATTTTTACTTACTTTAAATAAACCTATTTACTATATATTTTAATATTGTTTAAATTTTGCTTTCATAGACATTATTTGGAGTTTTATGACTTAAGAGAAATAACTTTTGGAATGAAATAATACATCTGAAATTTTGCTTATGTGTTTGAGATGAGGATGCCATGTGTTTATTTTGGAGTAGATAATGGGAAAGGTTAACAATAAAAGAATTTTAAAGTGTTGAGACTCTAACTTCAGCTACTGAATGATCTACTTTTCTTTGATGAGTAATATATTTTGTTTTGATATTTAAATACACAAAGGAACAAATTATTCCCACGTTGAAAGGTAAGATACGAGGCAATAGATGCTTGTATTTTTGTATCTAATTTTTATTTATGATCAGTAGCATTACTGCTGTGCCATTTAATTATATTGCTCTTTCTTTGAAAACTTAATTTGTATGTTGACACAAATGCAGAATAGATGAGAAAATCTGGCATGTCTGTGAATGTTTTGTTGTATAATACACATTGTGCTTTTCTTAATTGTTTTTTTTTTTTTGAGACAGAGTCTCACTCTGTTGCCCAGGCTAGAGTGAGTGCCGTGGCGTCAGCCTAGCTCACAGCAACCTCAAACTCCTGAGCTCAAGTGATCCTCCTGTCTCAGCCTCCCGAGTAGCTGGGACTACAGGCATGCGCCACCATGCCCGGCTAATTTTTTCTATATATATTTTTAGCTGTCCATATAATTTCTTTCTATTTTTAGTAGAGGTGGGGTCTCGCTCTTGCTCAGGCTGGTCTCGAACTCGTGAGCTCAAACGATCCGCCCACCTCGGCCTCCCAGAGTGCTAGGATTACAGGCGTGAGCCACCACGCCCGGCCTTCTTAATTGTTTTTAACATACAGTTAGGATAATCTGTTATAAATGTGTTTATGGCTTACCACAGCATATTAGGTAAAATTAACTTGCAGCATTTTATCATGGTTAGTGTTGTACAGTTCCCCATCATTTGTATTATATAATTTGTATCTCTTATAAAATACAGCCTAAACTTTTGGGCTTCTTTGGTGCTTCATGGAGTAGAAGGATATTGAATGTGAAAGAGACCAAAAGTTTCGTGGTAGCAGAATAACCTTGTAAAAGACTACCTTGGGAATTAATGACTACGCTGTCATTCAAAGTTCATTCAACAAATGAGTCCCTACTCCATGCTAGGCATGGTGCTAGATACTGAAAATACAAAAGCAAGATGGTTTTTGACCTCAAGCTGCTGTTAAAGCAAATGCTAGTCACTTACCAGGGATTTTTGATTAGGGAATTCAGACATTGGCTAGGGAGCTATACTAGGCGATCTTTGGGATTCCTTTAGAACCCCTAGTCTGTAACTCTGTTAGTGGGTTAGTGGTTGAGACTAGAAGATAAAGCATAGAAAGTAAGAGGGATGGCTGTTTAAAAATAAACGAATGTGCTAACAGTTATTTAAGGTTGTGTCTGAAGTTAGAGACAAATAGAAATAAAGAGATGCTGGATTGGGGTCATGAATAAAAATAAAATTTACTCTTATAAGTCAAACTGTAGGGTTTTGAAATGAACTTAATAGTCAAAATTGAGTCAGATTTCAAACCAAGGTCTTTTAAGAAGTTTATAATTGTTTGATGTTCTGAAGATTTGAGATTCCAGTATCCATACTAGGAAAAAAATATGTGAATCAATTTTGGTAATTTTAATTAAAAAATATGGAAACAATTGGTTTCTTGGGCACTATATCTAGAATTGTTTCAGATATAAGACTTCCTTAAAGAGAAGCTTCCCAAATAATACGTTTAACAAATTACTTTTAAAAAAGAAATTTTCATTTAATTCAAGCTGATCTTAAATTTCATTTGTTGGAGTGAACTTAACACCTCTTTAGTCAAACAGGGTTGGGGTGCAAAGTGTTCTGTCCATTAAGTTTTTTAAGCACCATGTATTTTTAAAAACTAATGTTTTTCATGAATTCTAAAATGTCTTAAATAGTTTTGAATCTAAATGGATACAGAATGTAATTTAACTAATGTCATACTGACTCAAGACTTCTTAAATATCAGTTACTATACTCAGTTGAGTTGGAGGTAGGGGACAATTGAGATATATTAAATTATTTTCCCTGGCCTATGCAAAGCCCTCAGATTGTCTTGCTTTTTGAAGCAGTTTTTGTGTTTGCATCTTGTAATTTTCCTCTCTCCTTAGGCTGTCATCTGTCACCTAGCATCTATCATTTAGTATTTCTGTTGTCAGAAGTCAGTTCCTTTTCTAATTTATTGTTAGAACTAAGCTGTATGTTCAGAAACTATGTGAACAAGTGATTGGTTTATAAATAAGCAATTGAATTTGCCCAGATTCTTTATTAGATCAGAATTGTAAGGTTTATTTGAATCTTTAGAATATTTGATCATGCTTGTAAGATTTTTAAAAGAAAATTCTATTCTTATGTATAGTTCGCAGGTCCTCACTGAATACTCAACTTGTAAATCCTTTTAAAGTATTATTTTTAAAAATTCTTTAAAATTCTTCTTTAATAATTTAAAATTTTTGAGGTATTGTTAGTCTTTCAAATTCCTTGCCCAATCTATATTCTTAAAAATATAGATCTCCTACAAGTTGCCATATTTTATTTTTGGCTTTTATTTGCCTTAAATTGTCTACTAATTGATCAAGTTGTGTGTAATGTGTGTTCCAGGAGCTGTTTTCTTTCTGTTTTTTTTTTTTTGGGTGGAGGGAGCGGGGTGTTAGGTCTCTCCTAAATTTCTTCACCCTCATTGGTTTTCTCCATTAGCAGAATTTTCCTAATCAAACCGTGGACAGTTTAGAATTGATTTTGCTTTAATGCCAACTGCTTAACACAGAGACATCTGTTTCCTTTCCGTTCCTTAGTCTATTTGGTTGTGAACTGGATCCCAACCCTGATCCTGGGAAATCAGACAAAACAGCTTTCCTAGTTTCTTGGTGTTTGGTTGCCAACCCCTGTGTGCGGTTTTGTTTGTTATTGAGTGAAGTCGTCATTCCCCATACACCCTGCCTGGTTGCAGAAGGGATTGGAGCCTCTCATAGGCAGGGTTTAGAAGAATATCTAGTTCTCCTTTTTATCTTATCCTTCCTTTAACTCCTTCTCAATCCCATTCTCCCTCACTGTACTGGGTTTGTCTGTTAACCTGTCTTCTTTGCTCACCCTAACCATGCCACCTTTCAGCTCTTCTCTCCCTTTCTGCTAGTGAGTCTTGCCCCTCTGTTGAGGTGTTCTTTTTCCACATGAGCAGGGTAATTACTGTAATATGAAATATGTAGAGAATGAAGTATAAAGCAAACCAGAATAAGGGAGAAGTTAGTAACCACAGGTCATTTATTCTTTTTTCCTCCCTCAATTTCTGAACCTCAGTTGTTTTCTAATCTGTAAAATGGAGATAATGATACCTACTTAGCAGAGGGTATTTGTTAGAATTAAGCATGATGTATAGAGTTCTCACCAGGTAGATACTTACTAAGTTGCCAGTTACCTTTCTCCTTTTCCTTTATTTTCAGTTATAGTTCCTGCTTGAACACTAAAGAAGCTTTTCATATTTATCAGGAAATATAAGTGTTAACAAAGTGGTTTTGAGTTTAGTTTGGCAAAATATTTCTTGCTGTAGAATGGTGTCTAGTTAATGTGGCAACAAATACTGTAGGGCTGGAGTATACGCTAGCTGATTGTAACAGCAAGAATAAGAATTAGAACTTCCCAGTGCTGTACATTTGCAGAGTACTATTATTTATTTTTTAAATTTTTGGGATTTTTTTGAAGGAGAATTTTTATTTTTATGTACAGAAAACTCAACAGTATACATTTAACCCAATTTAGTGGCAAGTTCTTTAGCCTTTGCCTTTTCCAGTTTGGCAGTGCGAGCCATAGATTTCGGACGCAGGACTGTTGCCTCTGCAGTGACGGCAGATCTTATCGTATTTGTCATTGTAATTGGTTCTGATATCTTCCACCAGCTTAGTCAGACCTCCTTTGTCTTCCAAGATAACCTGCATGAAGGTGATAGTGGTATAGGTCTTCCTGTGAACTAGACACCCCAGTCTGGCCTTCTGTTTGGTAACACAATAAGGGACCCCTAGCTTCTGACGCAGGGCAGGCAAGAAGACAGCCAGCTTGATGGGATCCACTTCATGTGCAGTTACCACCAGCTGAACTTTCTTGATCTTACCAAGGTGGTGACAGTATGAACCCCTGCTTCAGGACACATAGTCTCTTAGTGGGGACATCCCCTTTGCCAGCAGCTTTCTTCTCAGCCTGGGCCAACGGTCTTCTCTTGCTTTTTCTCTCGTCTGTTCTTGTGGGCCAGTTTAAGTGGTTGAGTAGCTGTTTGGCAGTCCAAGACCTGGGTGAACTTGTTAATCACAGGAGGCACTTTCAGCTGCTTATAGAGGAAATCTCTTTGCTGCTGCAATCAGATGTAGCCGGGCCATTTGACAGAGTGAGTGAAGTCTCTTTTGGGCTGGATATTACTGTCCAATGCCAAAGTTCTTAGGCCTTTTCTCAAATAGGAGATTTACTACCTTCTTGGCCTCCTGCTTCTTCATGACAACAGGGGCCAGGGCCACCTTCTGTCCCTTTGCCCATTTTCCTTTTGGCATCTCTAGTGGCTGGAGGAGAGCTATTTAAAGTAGATTCCATAAGTATGAAATTTGATGAAATCATTCCTGGTAATCCACATTAACATGCATACTGGACTGGGCGCTGTGGCTCATGCCTATAATCCTACCACTTTGAGAGGCCGAGGTGGGAGTATGTCTTGAGGCCAGGAGTTTGAGACCAGCCCGGGCAAAAATTAAAAAATTAGCCAGGCATAGTGGCAGCTACTTGTGAGGTGGAGGCAGGAGGATCGTTTGAGCCCAGGAGTGAGGTTGCAGCGAGGTATGATGATGCCCCTGCACTCTAGCCCAGGCAACACGGTGACACCCTGTCTAAAAACAACAACTACAAAAACCATGCATTGTGATGTTCTTGTGATGGGATAGTTCATGTGGTTGTCTCTTGAGTTTCAAGTGACTGGACATGATACTTTAAGGAAAGATTGCCTTATTAGGAAATGACTCATTTAATGTAACTCTTCATCAAGTGGCCCAGTTGAGTTGACATGTAAAATTAACCATCACATTTTCCCCCACAATAAACATTTTCCCTTCCATATTTTTCTACAGACAGATGCACCACCAGGAATGGAGTTACAGTCATGGTATCCTGTTATAAAGCGGGAGGGTGACCATGTTTCTCAGACACATTCATTTTTACATCCCAGGTGAGTTGGTCTTCATTTGCTTTTCATTCATGAATGCATTCATTCATTCAACAGCTATATGCCACATGCTATTCTAGGACCTGGGAAATTATTGTTTAGTTTTAGGCTTTCTTGGTAATTATAGATTATGTTTAAAAATGCAAAATTGTTTTAAAATAAACACATTGGGTTTAATATGTTTTGTTTATTATTACAGGGAATTTGTAGGAGAATTATATTGTTTAGTCATTCTTATTAGAAAAAAATTCAAAGAAAGAATCTAAAGTAAAAGGAATTGTAAATTGTATTGAATATCTGAGATAACCTTTATGTGGTATTTGTATGTTTTTTCTAAAAATAGGTCATTTTCTTTTTGTCCTGAAGTAAAAAAAATGAAAGTTCTCCTTTATTTCTTTACTTTTCTTCAGGAGGTAAACCAACTTTTCAGGAGTTCAGTGTGCAACTTTGATATTGTAAAAAGAAATTCTTTTGAAATTAGAGCTTTCATAATAACCATACTTCTTAAAATCAAGTATTCACATTTTTGATAAAAGTACACCTCAGATTCAAAGCTTTTGATTTATTGATTCCTAGATTTTTATCTGCTGCTATAAATCTATGTTCCCCTCAAGCATGGTGAGGATTCTGTCTTTCTATTTACATTTGCACAGTTACTATCATACCTATTGTGTTTGAAGTATGTCTTTTGGACACTATTAAACCTGTCAGTTTTCTGAGCAGAAAACTGAGTTTTTGGCCCAAGAATTTATGTGGTTGATAAAGGGAGACAGTATAGATGTCCTGTACAAAGAAAATGGTATGTAAGAGCAGATTATCTGGAGTTTAGGAGATGAAGTGTTATATCAGTTAAATGGTTGTATCTTTTTGCTAAAGGTTACTCAGAATATAGTTACAAATATGATACTTAAATATCTAGCTCAAATTTGTTCCATGATCCTCTCAGATAATCTACTGAGCAATTTTATGTGAGTTTGTAGCAAAATTGGTAGTTATCTCTTCAATCTTAATTTTGTATAATTTATTATTTCTCTTTTATCAAATGAGTAAGAAGTACTAAAATATTTCAAGAAGATTGCTCAGGGGGGTTTGATACGGGGAGAACTGCCCAGTAGCTGTGCAGCATTCAGAGTGCCTGTTCTCTGTCTGAGCTCTGTAAGAAGGGCCCTGGGAGCTCCTCATTGGGCCTGTTGTGAGTTGGGCCGTGGCCATGCAGTGTGTGACCGAAGCTGCCTCAGCATAGCAAAGGGCCAGGATCCCCTGCTTTGGAGGGGTACTGGGCAAGAAGGCAGTCCTCCAAAGTAGCTACAGTTTGTTTTCTGTGTAGAATACACGGTGCCTACTTAGGGCTGTCTAACAGCTCTATAAGGTGCTTCATGCTTTTAGTCCTCAGGTGGTTTTGAGGGAAAGAAAAGAGATTATTATTTTCTTTCCCAGTGAGTATCTTTTTAGTGCTTAGAAATTATTTGCAAAGCAACAAAAATCCCTCATAATTTCATACTTAATGCCTAAAGTGCTGATTTGTTTCCAGTAGTTCTTTTGTGTGACCCTTATTTTTCTGAGTTGTAATATTGTCTGTCTGGTTAAAAAAATTGAGTTTAATGATAGATATGTTACATATTTTGATTTTTACATAAATATAATATGTAATATATGTCTTATTTTGCCTGTGTTTTCAGTTACTACTTATACATGTGTGATAAAGTGGTTGCCCCAAATGTGTCACTTACTTCTGCTGTATCCCAGTCTAAAGAGATCACAAAGACAGAAGCAAGTAAGTCTGTATCAAGACAGTCAGAGAAGCCTCACAGTAGTAGTAAACATCACAAAACAGTGTCTTATCCAGATGTCTCACTTGAGGAACAGGAGAAAATGGATTTAAAAACAAGTAGTGAATTGTGTAGCCATTTAGGTAAGTATTCAGAAATTATCTTTTTAAAATTAAATATGTAATAAACACATTTATTCAGCATTTTCAAAGAAGATTTCTATCTAAGCTAATTTTCCAGATAATTGAAGCTTTTACTTAAAAAAAATGATACATTTCACATTTCTTAGAACCTCAATTGCTGTAGTTTTCTGGCATTGTGACAGCTATAGAGACTAATGAGATAGATCTATAGAGGCTACCTGGCTTCACACTGCAAGTAATTTTTGCCTGATTTTTTTTGTCTTTCCTACCATTTCTTTGCTGTCAGATTTCTTCAGTTGGTCTTTATTTTTCTTTCTAATTTGTTGTGAACTGAGAAACCATTTAACTAATGGTTAAGAAGTATATGTAAGTGAGAGTAGTTAGGTGTAGAACTCAGGGATACTTAGTCATGGAATAAAACAAGGATTAAAAGCTTTGGGAGCCAGGCAGATGGCATAAATGTAAAATACTGGCTGGTCATCTGAAAGAAAAGTGTCACTTTTCTGCCCACTTACCATGCTTTTTAAAATACTGTGGATCAAATAAGACATGTCTGCTTAAATGCTGCCTGTGTTACCCTCTGCATATCAGCACAGCTTTGCCTAGTGCTTAGGCAATGTGACAGTTATTTTAACTGCCTTGGAACAGTTGGAGAATCCTCTAGTTATTTAACCTTTTATAGAGAATGGAGACTCTTGAGGGTTTTCTATAATTTTGAGATGTTTTGTTTTTTGTTATGTTTTGTTTTTAGAGACAGGATCTCTCTGTGTCACCCAGGCTGTAGTACAATGGTGTGATCACAGCTCACTTCAGCCTCCAACTCCTGGGCTCAAGTGATCCTCCTGCGTCAGCCTCCAAAGTAGTTGGGACTACAGGTGTACACCACCGAGCCCAGCTGTTATTTTAATTTTTTTGTAGTGACAGGTTTTCACTATGTTGCCTGGGTTGGTCTAGAATTCTTGGTCTCAAGCGATCTTCCCGCCTCAGCCTCCCCAAAGTGTTGGGATTACAGGTGTGGGTCACCTGATCAGGGCGCCCAGCCCTAATTTTGAGATTTTTAAAACTCAGTTTTCTTTGGATTTAAATATGGTAAACAAAAATTAGTAATGTACTATTATGCCATATTTGCATTGTGTTTTATTTTTCAAATTAATTAATTTTAGTGACTTTTTAGTTTGTCATATTTCTTTTTTTTAAAAGTTTTAATCTGATTTTATTTTTTGACAAATAATTGTACATACTCATGGGGTACACAGTAATATTTTGATACTCATAATTATAGTGATCAGATCAGGGTAATTAGTATATCCCTCATCTCAAACATTTATCATTTCTTTGTGTTGAGAATATTCAATGTCCTCCTTCTAGCACTTTGAAATCATATTAACTATAGTCATCCTACAGTACAGAACACTAGAACTTATTCCTCCCATTTAGCTGTAATTTTGTGTCCTTTAACAAGTCCCTCCTTACCTCCTCCTTCCTCCAGCCATGCCCTATCTCTGGTATCCTCTGCTCTAGTTTTTACTTACATGAAATCAACTTTTTTTAGCTTCTGCATATGAGTGTGAACATGTGGTGTTTAACTTTCTGTTTCTGGCTTATTTCACTTAACATAATGTCTTCTAGTTTCATCCATGTTGGCACAAATGACTCTAGTGACTTTTTAAAAATTGTTGAGATATAATTTACATACCATAAAATTTACCCTTTTAAAATGTACAATTCAGTGGTTTTTAGTATATTCACAAAGTTGTGCAACCATAACACTAATTTAATTCTAGAACAATTTCACTCCAAAAAGTAACCCTGTAATCCATTAGCAGTTACCCCCATATTCCCTTTTCCTATTGCCTCTGGCAACCACTAATCTTTTTTCTATCCGTATGGATTTGCTTATTCTGGACATTTTATATAAGAGGAATCATACAATGTGTGGCTTCTTTCACTAAGCATAATGTTTTCACAGTCCATGTTGCTGCACATATCAGTACTTTTTATGGCTTAGTAATATTCCTATGTAGATAATTATAACACATTTTGTTTTTTCATCAGTTGATGGACATTGCCTGTGTCCACTTTTTGGTTATTATGCATAATGTTGCTGTGAACACTTGTGTACAAGTTTTAGTGTGGATGTAGGAGCCTGTACCATTTTACATTCCCACTAGCAGCTTATGAAGGTTTCAATTTCTGCACATCTTTGTCAACACTTGTTATTGTCTATCTTTTGAATATAGCCATCCTAGCTAGTGCTTGTAAAGTGGTGTCTCATTGTGGTTTTGATGGCAATTCCCTAGTGAATAATGATGCTGAGTATCTTTTCATGGTTCTTCATGGAAATTGCTTATCTTTGGAGAAATTTCTTTTCAGATCCTTTGCTTTTTCTTTTGAGGCAGGATCTCACCCTGTTAACCCAGGCTGGAGTACAGTGGCATGATCATAGCTCACTGCAGCCTCTAACTCCTAGGCTCAAGTAATCCTCCTGCCTCAGCCTCCTGAGTATCTGGGAGTACAGGCACATACCACCATTGCTGGCTACCTTTGCCTGTTTTTAAATTGGGTAATTTGTCTTTTTACTGTTGAGTTGTTAAGAATTCTTTATATATTTTGGATGCTAGATTCTTGTCAGATACGATTTGCCTTTCTGTCAGTTTTCTTTTCATATTGTTAGTGTCTCTTGGAGCACAAAAGTTTTAAATTTTTATGAAGTCCAATTTCTCTATCTTTCCTTTGGTTTCTTATTTTAGGTGTCATATCTAAGAAACCATTGCCTAATCCAAAGCTAGAAAGATTTACATTTAAGGGTTTTAGCTCTTATATTTAGGTCTTTGATCCATTTTAAGTTAATTTTTATATACGGTGTGAGGTTCAATCTTATTCTTTTGTATATGGATACAGTTGTCCATTTGTTGAAAAGACTGTTCTTTTCTGATTGAATTGCTTTGTCACCTATGTTAAAAAAACAGTTGCTTATAAAGGTATGGGCTTATTTATTTCTGGACTCTGAATTCTGTCGTACTGATCTACATGTCTGTCCTTAAGCCAGTGCTACACAGTTTTGATTTCTGTAGCTTTGTAGTAGGCTTTGAAATTGGGAATTGTGAGTCCTCCAACTTTATCATTCCTTTTCAAGATTGTTTTGGCTATTTTGGATTCTTTGCATTTTCATGTGAATTTTAGAATCAGCTTGTCAGTTTCTGCAAAAAACCAGCTGGGATTTTCATAGGGATTTGCACTAAGTAAGTAGATCAACTTGGGGAGTTTTACTCTCTTCACAATATTAAATCTACTAGTCCATGAACTTAGGATGTCTTTCTATGTATTCAGACCTTTAATTTCTTTTAACATGTTTTACAGTTGTCATTGTACATGGTTTACACTACTTTTGTTAAATTTATTTCTAAATATTTTATTTTTTGATTTAATTTATAAGTGGAATTGTTTTCTTAATTTCATTTATTAATTGTTCTAGTGACTTAACAGAGTGATATTCATACTTGATTTTTTCCTCTTAAAGATTCATCAATCTCAAGTAATTCTACAAGTAAAAAAAAGGCTGAGTCTACTGCTTGCAACTTAGTCAGAGACCCAGTCAAAGTGGGACTTGCCCATGATGCTGCAGCTTCATCTCCGCTTCTTGTCAAAGATGTCATTTGTGAGGATGATAAGGGAAAAATCATGGAAGAAGTGATGAGAACTTATGTAAAACAACAAGAAAAACTGAACTCAATTTTGCAAAAGAAGCAACAACTTCAAATGGTAAAATCATTATCTAAATGATAGTCCATTATGAAACGATAGTTTTGCATATTCTTAGTAAGAAAAGTCAAGATGAGATGCTACAATTGTACTTAAGATTATTCATACTTTGACACTGATAAGCAATTTTAAATTTTTAGAGAAAATAGTTTTTCAAGATAATTACTTTCTTATAGAACTGATATGATAGTTGAATTTTAGATATTTTCTGTCCTATTTTTTCCTAAATTGAAATTTCTAACATGATGGAAATAAGTAAAAATTGTATTGTGATTCTTTACATTACAGGAAGTGGAAATGTTAAGTAGTTCAAAAGCAGTGAAGGAACTTACTGAAGAACAGCAGAATTTACAGAAAGAGCTTGAATCTTTACAGAATGAACATGCTCAAAGAATGGAAGAATTTTATGTTGAACAGAAAGATTTAGAGAAAAAGTTGGAGCAAGTAATGAAGCAAAAATGTACCTGTGACTCAAATTTAGAAAAAGACAAAGAGGCTGAATATGCAGCGCAGGTAAGAATTACTCAAGTGGTGTCCTTTCAACTGGAAATGGAAGCTGTTACTTCTCTAAAGGAATTACTTTTTGTCAGACTCATTGTACTAGGCTAGATTTCAAAATAGATAATTCTTTTAAACACAACTTGATGCTTCTTTGTCCAAGATGATTTTTTGACCTTTATTGCTTTATTAGTTTAAACTTTTATTGGATTTCTGTAATTTATTTACCTAATTTGCTAATCTCTAGCTCTCTGAATATCAACTCTGGTATTATTTTAATGTAATATATGGGCTTTCAAATCTACAATTTAAGAAATGTGAACTGTTGCTCATTGAGAAGCGCTGGAGCAAAAATAAATAAGCAACTCCTTTTGGTAATAATAGCTTACAATTTAAGGAAGATAAATAACCAACATTAGCAGACTGTGATGAGAGGTATAGCAAAGTATAGGGCATAATGAAAGTGCTGTCTATAGGTGTTCATTCCTCCTGATCCTCTGCCCCTCAATTTAATGTCCTGTCAAATGTCAAATTAATAGTATTGGATATTCAAGGGATTTAATGTATGTGAAATTGTTCGTTTTGTAAATATTAATTTGAAAGTAAGTTTTTGCTATGATAGGAAGATTAAATGGAGAAACAAAACTGAAAACTGACACAGCCTTTTAAATCACACAGTTGGCAGAACTGAGACAGAGATTGGACCATGCCGAGGCCGATAGGCAAGAACTCCAAGATGAACTCAGACAGGAACGGGAAGCAAGACAGAAGTTAGAGATGATGATAAAGGAGCTAAAGCTGCAAATTTTGAAATCATCAAAGACTGCTAAAGAATAGAAACTGTTAAAGAGACTCATCTGTGTATTATTTACAGGGTTTTTTTTTTGTTTATTTGTTGCTTGCTTTGGTAATGGAATTCTGAACAATTTATCTGCATGAACATAACTAGGCATTCTATCCATTTGTAGATTAGAGAAAGTGAAGAGATTATATATTAGTACATAAATTTTTACATTTTCCAAATGAATGAAAATGTATGTTTCTTTGTATTTTTTTTTTAAATCAGCTTAGTAACAATACTATATGGTTTCAACTAGTAGATAATCTGCCTATATTTCTAATGCAAACTTAACAATTGTATACTTTTTAAAAGCTACAATATGTGATGGAAAATAGCTGTGGTCAATTTTGTTACCCATATTTCAGACTCAATTTTAGATACAATGTTTGCTTCATATTTCAAATATATAATATAGAGCTACTCAAGGAGTTGAATCTCCATTTTTCTCATTAACACGACTCCTTTGTAAGTTGATATAGTATACTCATTATTATATGCAAAATTTACTTTTATTCAGATTGTGGAATGAATTTCCACCAGTTCTTTTTTTGATGTCTCCTAAGAGGAGTTTCATTGAGGTTATAGCACACCCCATGGGCACAGTGGGGAAGGATAACATGCATTGTTATGCACTGCTGCTAAACACAAGAAGCAGTTGTAATTTGTTTTTCAGTTTAAATGTGGTTATATTTAGAAGTTTTTTTATACAGCAACTTTAGAAAAATAAAATGTAATAATTTCTGAACTTTTGTTTATGTTGTTAATAGTGGTGTGAAAATATTAATGTTCTTGAGAAAAACTGATAGCATTGATGCACATCAGTTTCTATACAATCTGTAGTCCTCCTGTACAGTTTTTATATGTAGTTATGGGTCTTACTGAAATTTATATAATAGATTTGTTTTCCTTTAAGTTGTAAAGTATTAAACACTTTGAAGTTTATTTTGCATTTTTGTATGTTTAAATGTAAAGTCTTACCAAAATTTGCACGAATGGACCATTTTCAATTGCTACTTAATATCAAAATCAGGAATTTACTGTCAACTGATAGTGTGTGATAGGTGAATATAGGACAGTTTAGTTATCTGGTACTAAAAGCTTTTTAGATAACTTTTAGAAGACAAAGGAATTCCATAGTTTGGGGAGAGGCAACATCTTCTGCACTTTGTTTTTTGCACAGAAAAGTCTGTCATTCTCTAATGGCACATTTCATATTAGTTAATTCTTGGCTTAAAAGTTACTAGGTGAACTTCTTAGTATGCATTTTTAAAGGACATTTCCTGAAACTATTAATACCATTAATTGACATTATTCCATGAATTTTTTGTTTTTCATGTTCTTTTATTAATATAAGGTACTATATGAAACTATTTAGAGAGCTAAATTTATTTTTAAAATAAATTAGCTAGGGTTAAGGTTATATACTATTTCCAGCATAAAAGATCGATACTATTGTAATGGTGTAGAACTTTAAAAAATCACTAGGTTATCATTTAACTAGTTATTTTAATATTTTACTTAATGGCACTCACATATCCAAAAAAAATTTTTGTACTTCACCAACTGTAGTTTCTTTACTAAATTGAATATGATCTAGATGTAAATTTTTTGTTTTCCATTGGAAAGTTAAAAGTTCCATTTAACTTTTCAATATAGTTAAATTTTATTATATTAACTCTGTGATTTAATTTGTTGATTCTTGGAATCTCTTCGAGGAGGAACAAATATTAAAATGACATGCAGAAAGAAATATTTAAAATGACTTTTCCTCCCAATGTCAATTATTTAGATCTAGAGAAAGAAAAATCACAGACTAGTTTTATTTAAGTTGTGAATTAGTTGTGTCACAGCTTAGCTTTTTGGGAGAAAACCTCAAGCACCTATAATTTCATTTATTTTTCTAATTCACCCAGAACCTTTCAGCTTATGTTACTTAGTAAGTGATGAACTTAAGTTTCAACCCAAAACTTATAAATTGCTGCAATCTTTGAAATATGTTACTTTAAAATTCTACGTGGTGCTTAAACACCATTAAATTATTATAAACTCATAATTGAGAATTGAGTGAAGAAATATTTTTTCTAGTCCTTTCCATAATGAAAATTTGCCACAATGTGTAGTCTTCGTTTTCCAAGAGATACTTTGATGTGCCATAGGTTTCTGTCTAACTTCCTTGAACATGGTTTTTTTTAGTCAATTGTAAATATTATACCTATTATTGTTAAAAGTAACTTTAAACTGCACCACATAGCTTGAAAACAATATAGAGATTTTGTAATACCTTAAAAGTGGCCTCTACTAAAATATCCACATAAAACTTATTCTTCTGTTCTTTGCATGCTCATTTTGTATGTTGGTTGCTAGCTTAAAGTTTGATTTGGTGTTAGTTTTTGCGTGCCAAATTCACTAGGCAAGAAGATTTTCCCTCGGACTTCATAATATTGTACTTTTAAGGGAAAAATATAAAAATGTTTACTCTATAAAGCTGCATTAAAGGAACAGCCTATAAAAAGTTTTGCTAGAGCATCTTTAGAATGAAGAAGGATAGAGTATTAGCTAGCTTGGGTGGTGGATGGTAATTGTTTCTGTAGTCTAAATTTTATGAGAAAAATAAATTTATAAAGTTGGTAAGTGTAAAACCTCCTGCTGTCATTGAGGAAGCTCTTAAATTACCCTAAATTTTTCAAATGCTGCTTGTAACACAATGAAAAGATTTGACCGTCAATTTAATTTTGGCTTGTGCTTTAGTTTTTGTAAAGCATATACTTTTCCTTGAATTTCTGTGTTCATGGGAGTTAGGGTGTTTTATGCTTCTTGAACTAATTTTATAACATATTTAATATATTACCAGTTAAGATATAAAGTCATCTGTACATGTTGAATTATAAAGCAGTTACTAAAGTAGGTGAAATAGACTGAGTGTTATGGTATTTGCAGGTTTTCCATATCTTTTAGAAGTATGACAGAGCAACAGTTTATTTGCACATTTGTGGCTTCTGTTTGAACGAAAGTAAAATGATAAGAAAACTCTAGTAATACAAAATGTGTCAAGATACTTCTCTAGAATTAATTGCAAAGCTGGTGCTGATGGGTTTTGATCAGCTTCTAAAACTTTCTTCTCAATTGTAAGACTTATGTTTTGATTACTTAGGGAAAAATCGTCATTTTCATTTGCCCTTTATGCATTTAATCCATGATAAGACATCAAAAATTAATACAATGAAAAATTGTGCTCATACTGTACATCAATTTCTGTGCTTGGAACTACTTGTTAATAGTTTTTATTGAAGCTGTCATCAATAAGGGACTGCTGTATTATACATTGTGGAATTGAATAATTTAAACAGAGCTTAAAATTTTTTTCTAGTCTAGGATACTTAAGCATTTCCATTATTGGAAGAAAAGCATATGGGTATTTTATATTGCATCTTGTTTAAAAGGACAGGCTTTTTTTTTTTTTTTTTTTTGACAAAGTCTTTTCATTTAAATGACTTCTAAATTACGTGATGTTATTTGGAGCTTATTTAGTAATAGAATTATATGTCTTATGTAGTGCTACAGTTTTTGAATTAGAAAGTGATAAAATATAAAAACAAATTAAAAAATTAAGCCCAGAAAACAAGTGTATTAAGTTAGTTTAATATAAAAGAAGTTTATGAGATTTTTTTCTTCAATATAGATACCTCACTTGAAAATAAAGAAAGCACAGCATACTTAACATAGTTCTAGCAAAAATGTCCTACTAAGACATTTGCTAAATGTAGGACATCTTTTGGAGAATTAGAGTTTGTGAGAAATAAAATATACTTGCTTTTAACCATCCTGTTAGAAGTATTTGTTTATCCTGATAATTTTAAGCCAACATAGTAGTCTTAAATTATTTCTGAATTTCTAATCTGTGAAGGCAGTAAATGAAATATCTGTTCTGCAACTGTTAAAACAAATTTTTGACTACATTGACCATAATACAGTTTAAAGTTTTGCCAATGATGTACAGTTTTATGGTTAAAATTGCTGTGGTTGGTTGCATTACATGACACAAAAAACTGTCCTCTACCTCACGTGAAATAAATATTTTATATGGTTTTACTAAAAAATAAGACTCATCTATTTGGTCACTTAGTTTACAAATTTTGAATTATATTTGTTGAAACATGACATACTGTGCTCTTAGCTTATACCTCAATTGTATTTTGTGCTGTTTTCCATTTTCATGCTATGTAAATAACTTGTATAGATTGTGGATCTAATTCCAAATAAAAACTTTTAATGCCAATGAAATGTGATTGAAATTCATCTCAGTATCTCGTGAACAAACTTTCTTGACCTCTTAGATTGGCATTTTCCCCTTTTGTTCCTTTGAAGTCTATTATTTATTACATACAAACTGATTAACTTGAAAAACCTATTTTATAAAATAAGGAATTTTATGCAATATTTCCGATGAAAATATCAGCATTTGTGATTATTCTCTTTCATAATATGTGGACTTTTGCTTTAACATTTTTCCACCATTCCTGGTGTAAGTTACCTATTACTACGTAACAGATTACCCCAAAATTTGGCATCTAAAAACAAAAATATTATCTCAGAGTATCTGGAGATCAGAAATCCAGGAGCAGGTTAGCTTGCTATTTTGGCTCAGGTGCTCTTACAAAGTTGCAGTTCAGATGTTACCCTGGGCTGAAGTCATCTGAGAGCTTGTTGAGCTGGAGGATCTGCTTCCTGTTGATAGGCACAGTTCCTCACTGTTTGGACCTCTCCCTGGAGCTGTTCACAACTTTGTGGCTGGCTTACCCCTAATAAGTGATCCAAAAGAAAAAGCGATGCTGCAATTTCTTTAAGACCTAGATTCTAAGTCACTCACTGTCAACTTTTGCTTTGTCTTATCACAGGAGAGGATTACATGAGGGTATGAATACCAGGAGACAGGGATCACTGGGGGCCATCTTAGACCCTGGCTATGATTCCCTCCAAATTTTAATTTTTAAATTTTTTTGTGGTAAGAAGTACAAGATAAAATTAACCATTTTAACCATTTTTTAAAATTTCAGCTTATGGGGGTACAAAAGTTTAGGTTATGTATATTGCCCATGCCCCCCCACCCCACCAAGTCAGAGCTTCAAGCGTGTCCATTCCCCAGACAGTGCACATCACACTCATGTAGGTATACACCCATCCCCTCCCCACCCCCCCACATCTGTCCGATACCCAACTGGTGTTATTCCCAAATGTGCATTTTAACCATTTTTAAGTGTACAATTCAGTGACATCTAAGTACATTTACAATGTTGTGCAACTATCTGGAAAAGTTATTTCCAGAACTTTTTCATCATCCAAAACAGAAACTCTGTACCTATTAAATAGTAACTCCCTATTCCCTTCCTAGCAGCCCCTGATAACGTTTCTTCTACTTTCTATGAATTTGCCTATTCTAGGTACCTAAGGGAATCAAAATATTTGTCCTTTGTGTCTGGCTTATTTCATTTAGCATGGTGCTTTCAATGTATATCCATGTTGTTGCACGTATCAGAATTTCATTCCTTTTTATGGCCAAATCATACTCCATTGTATGATTGTTGGATCGTATGGTAATTCTATATTTAACTTTTTGAGGAACCGCCCACTTTCCATCAGGGCTGCATCGTTTTACATTCCCACCAGGAATGCAGGTGGGTTCCAGTTTCTCCACATCCTTGACAACATGTATTTTCCATTTTACTGATAATAGCTATCCCACTGGGTGTGAACTGTTACTACATTGTGGTTTGGTTTTCATTTCCTCAGTGACTAGTGATGCTGAACATCTTTTCATGGCGCTTAATGGCCCATTTGTGTATCTTTGGAGAACTGCCTATTCAGGTCCTACACTCATTCTTTAAATTGAGTTGTTTTTTGTTCAGTTGGAGGAAGGTTTTTTTATAAGTATATATTTTGGATATTAATTCTTTATCAGAATATGGGATATGCAAATATTTTCTCCCATTCTGGGGTTTGTCTTTTCACTCTTGATAGTGTCCTTTGATGCACAAAAGCTTTACATTTTGATGAAGTCCAGGTTTCTATTTTTTTCCCTTTTGTTGCCTGTACTTTTGGTGTCATATCCAAGAAATCATTGCCAAATTCATTATCATGAAGATTTTCTCCTATGTCTTCTTCTTCTCCTCCTCTTTCTCCTCCCCCTCCTCCTCTTCCTTCTCCTTCTTCTTCTCCTTCTCCTCCTTCTCTTTCCCCTCCTCCTCTTTCCTTCTTCCTTCTTCTTCCTACTTTCTTCTTCCTTCTCCTTCTTCTTCTCCTTTTTTCTTCTTTCTCCTTCCTCCTTCCCTTCCTCCTTCCTCCTTTCCCTTTTCCTCTTCTCCTCCTCCTGCAGTTATGTGGTCATAGCTCACAGCAGCCTCGAACTTTGGGGCTCAAGTGGTCCTCCTGCCTCAGCCTCCTGAGTAGCTGGTACAGGTATGCACCATCACACCTGGCTAATTTTAAAAAAAATTTTATTTATTTTATTTTATATTTATTTCAGTATATTATAGGGGTGCAAATGTTTAGGTTACATATATTGCCTTTGCCCCTCCTGAGTAAGAGCTTCAAGCATGTCCATCCTCCAGACTGCACCCATTAGGTGTGAATATACCCTTCTTCCCTCCTCCCACCTGCCTGACAACCAATGAATGTTACTACTATATGTGCACCATGTGTTGATCAGTTAATACCAATTTGATAGTGAGTACATGTGGTGCTTGTTTTTCCATTCTTGTGATACTTCACTTAATAGAATGGGCTACAGCTCTATCCAGGATAATACAAGAAGTGCTAGATCACCATTGTTTTTTGTGGCTGAGTAGAACCACATGGTATACATATACCACATTTTACTAATCCACTCATGTAGTGATGGGCACTTATGTTGTTTCCACATCTTTGCAATTGTGAATTATGCTGCTAAAAACATTCGCGTGCAGGTGTCTTTTTTATAGAATATCTTTTTTCCTTTGGGTAAATGTCCACTAATGGGATTGCTGGATCAAATGGTAGTTCTACTTGTAGCTCTTTGAGATATCTCCGTACTAATTTTCCATAGAGGTTGTATTAGTTTGCAGTCCCACTAGCAGTGTATGAGTGTTAGCGTATGAGTGTTCCCATCTCTCCACATCCATGTCAACATTTATTGTTTTGGGACTTTTTGATAAAGGCCATTCTCACTAGAGTTAAGTGATATCTCATTGTGGTTTTGATTTGCATTTCTCTGATGATTAGAGATGTTGAGCATTTTTTCATATATTTTTTGGCCATTCTGCCTTCTTTTGAAAAGTTTCTGTTCATGTCCTTTGTCCACTTTTTAATAGGGTTGTTTGATTTTTTCTTGCTGATTTTCCTGACTTCTATATAGATTCTAGTTATCAGCCCTTTATGGGATATGTAGCATGCGAATATTTTCTCCCATTCTGTAGATTGTCTGTTTGCTCTCATGACAGTTTCCTTGACTGTGCAGAAGCTTTTTAATTTGATCAGGTCCCATTTATTTATTTTTGTTGTTGCTGTGATTGCCTTTGGGGCCTTCTTCATAAATTCTTTGCCTAGGCCAATGTCTGTAAGAGTTTTTCCAATGTTTTCTTCTAGAATTCTCATAGTTTCATGGCTTAGGTTTAAGTCTGTTATCCGCCGTGAATTGATTTTTGTGAGAAGTGAAAGGTGCAGATCCTGTTTCAGTCTTCTACATGTGTCTATTCAATTTTCCTAGCACCATTTATTGACTAAGGATTCTTTTCCCCAGACTATGTTTTTGTTTGCTTTGTCAAAGGTTAGACGGCTATATGAGGATGGTTTTATATCTGGGTTCTCAGTTCTGTTCCATTGGTCTTTGTCTCTATTCTTGTGCCAGTACCATGCTGTTTTAGTTACTATAGCCTTGTAGTATAGCTTAAAGTCTGACAAATTCATGCCTCCCAATTTGTTCTTTTTGCTTAAGATTGCTTTTGCTATATGGGATCTTCTCTGGTTCTATACGAAGCATAGAATTATTTTTTCTAGATCTGCAAAAAATGATGTTGGTATTTTAATAGGGATTGCATTGAATCTGTAGATTACTTTGGGTAGCATAGACATTTTAACAACGTTGATTCTGCTGACCTATGAACATGGTATGGTTTTCCACCTGTTTACGTCCTCTGCTATTTCCTTCCTGAGTGTTTCGTAGTTCTCCCTGCAAAGGTCTTTTACCTCCTTAGTTAAATATATTCCTAGGTATTTTATTTTCTTTGTTGCTATTGTGAAGGGTATTGAGTCTTTGATTTGGTTCTCAGTTGGACTGTTGTGGGCATATAGGAGTGCTACTGATTTCTGTACATTGATTTTGTAACCTGAGACTTTGCTGAATTTGTTTATCAATTCCAGTAGTCTCATGGCAGAATCTTTGGAGTTTTCTAGAGGATAAGATCATATTGTCAGCAAAGAGCAATAGTTTGACCTCTTCTGTGCCTATTTGGATGCCCTTGATTTCCTTCTCTTGTCTGATTGCTCTGGCTAGGACTTCTAGCACTATGTTGAATAGAAGTGGTGATAGAGGGCAACCTTGTCTGGTTCCAGTTCTAACTGGGAATGCTTTCAATTTTTTCCCATTTGGTATGATGTTTACTGTGGGTTTGTCATATATGGCTTTTATCATTTTTAGTAAGTCCCGTCTATGCCTATTTTGTTAAGTGTTCTTATCATAAAAGGGTCCTGAATTTTGTCCAATGCTTTTTCTGGGTCTATTGAGAGTATCATATGGTCTTTGCTCTTGCTTCTATTTATGTGGTGAATTACATTTATAGATTTGTGTATGTTGAACCATCCCTGCATCTCTGGGATGAAGCCCATTTGGTTGTGATGGGTTATTTTTTTGATAAGCACCTGAATTCAGTTTGCTAGGATTTTGTTGAGAATTTTTGCATCTATATTTATAAGGGATATTGGTCTGTAGTTTTCTTTTTTTTTGTTGCATGCTTTCTTGGTTTTGGTATCAGGGTGATGTTGGCTTCATAAAACGTGTTGGAGAGGATTCCTTCCTTTTTGATGTTCTGGAATAATTTCTGCAGGATAGACACCAGTTCTTCTTTGTAGGTCTGGTAAAATTCCGGTGTGAAACCATCTGGTCTGGGTCTTCTCTTTTTAGGAAGGTTTTTTATTGCTGCTTCAATTTTGGTACTTGATATTGGTCTGTTGAGGAATTCTATTTCTTCCTGATTGAGTCTAGGGAGGCTGTGTTTTTCTAAGAATTTGTCCATTTCCTCCATGTTTACAAGTTCATGTGCATAGAGTTTTTTATAGTATTCATAGATGATATTTTGTATTTCTGTGGTATCAGTTTTGATTTCTCATTTTTCATTTGTGATGGAGCTTATTAGAGTCCTTTCTTTTCTGCTTCTTATTAATCTAGCAAGAGGCATATCAACTTTGTTTATTTTTTCAAAGAACTGACTTTTTGTTTTATTAATCTTCCATATAGTTTTTTTTATTGATTTAATTTTGTTCTGCTTTGATCTTTGTTATTTCTTTTCTTCTGCTGGTTTTGGGCTTGGTTTGCTCATCCTTTTCCAGTTCTTTGAGATGATTCATTAGATTGTTGACTTGTGATCTTTCTGTCTTTTGGATGTAGGCATTTATGGATATAAATTTTCCTCTCAGGACTGCTTTAACTGTGTCCCACAGATTTTGATAACTTGTGTCTCCTTTATCATTTAGTTCAAAGAATCTTTTGATTTCCATCCTAATTTCCTCCTTAATGCAATAATCATTCAGTAGAAGGTTATTTAGGTTTCCATGACTTTGTGCAGAGATGAGAGTTTCTGTTGGAGTTGATTTCTAATTTTATTCCACTTCGGTCTGAAAAGATGCATGGTATAATTTCTATTTTTTAAAAAATTTTTGAGACATGATTTGTGGCCTAGGATATGTTCAATCTTAGGGAATGTCCCATGAGCTGATGAGAAAAACATAATTTAGTGGTTTTGGGTGGAATGTTCTGTAAATGTCAGTCAGGCTCATTTGTTCTAGAGTTATGTTTAAGTCTATTGTTTCTTTGCTTATTTTCTGTTTGGAGGATCTGTCCTCTTCTGTCAGAGGGGTGTTGAATTCCCCAGCTATTACTGTGTTGCCATTTATCATTTTGTTTATTTATTTTTTAATTTTTTTATTTCATGAAATTATGGGGGTACAAACATTTTGGTTACATGTTATGACTTTGCCACATCCCAACCATGATTTGAGACGTGTCCTCCCCGTCCCCTACAATGCTCACCATGTCCATTAGTTGTGAGTTTACCCACCCCCAATCCCTCTACCCCCAAAGAATATTACTACCTTAGTATTAATCAGTCAGTGCCAGTTTGACGGCGAGTACATGTGGTGCCTATTCTTCCATTCTTGTGATACCTCACTTCAGAGGATGGGCTCAAGCTCTATTCAGGAATATATAAGAGGTGCTAGATCATCGTCCCAGCACCATTTATTGAAAAGAGATTCTTTTCCCCAGTGTATATTTTTGTCTGCTTTGTCAAAGATTAGATGACAATATGCAGATGGTTTCATCTCTGGATTCTCAGTCCTGTTCCAAAGGTCTATGTCTTTATTCTTGTGCCAGTACCATGCTGTTTTAGTTACTATAGCCTTGTAGTACAGCTTGAAGTCTGGTCGACTGATACCTCCCGGTTTGTTCTTTTTCCTTAAGATTGCTTTGGCTATATGAGGTCTTCTTTGGTTCCATGCAAAGTGTAGAATGAGAATGGGGCCCCAGTCTCTTCTTGTTTGTAAGGTCTCAGTTGAGAAGTCTGCAGTTATTCTGATGGGTTTTTCTTTGTAGGTAACCTGGTTCGTTTGCCTTACACCTTGTAGGAGGGCCTCTTTGGTGGTTATTTTGGTCAGTCTGATGACTGTGTGTTGTGCTGTCTTCCTGTTTGCAGTGAATCTCCCAGGAGTCTTTTGAGCTTCTTGTACTTGGATATCTAGATTTTTAGCAAGGCCTGGGAAATTTTCCTCCATTGTATCCTCAAATAGTTTATCCAACCCTTGTGTATTTTCTTCTTCACCCTCAGGGATGCCTATAATTCTCATGTTAGGCCTCTTCACATAATCCCACATTTCTTGTAGGCTTTGCTCTTTTTTCTTATTTCTCTGCTCTATCTCTGTGACTGACTTATTTAATTGAAAGGTGTTATCTTTAATCCCTGAGATTCTTTCTTCTGTTTGACCTATCCTAATCTTGAGGCTTTCCACTGTGTTTTGTAGTTCTTTGAATAAATTCTTCGTTTCCAAAAGTTTTGTTTGATTTTTCTTTAATATTTCAATTTCTTTAGTGAATTTTTCTTCACTAAAGAAGAAATTTTTTTGTGGTTGGTTTGTGTTGGGTATCCATTTTCTCTTGCATATTATTGAGTTTTCTTACAATCCGTGTTTGAAATTCTTCTTCTGTCATGTTAGTGTTCTGAATTTGGTTGATATCCGTTGCTAGAGAGTTGGTGTTCCCCTTAGGTGATGTCCTTTCAGTTTGATTCTTCATACTTCCAGAGTTCTTTCATTGATTCCTTCCCATCTGGAGCAGGTGTTGCTTCTTACATTTAGATTTTTGTTTACATAATGACACACCCAGTTTAGTCTCTGAGCCAATAGGTGGTGTTTGTGGGTGAGATTCGACCACACCCTGTATGATGAGTAAGTAAATACAGTAAAAGGGTATGCAGATTGACCTCCCTGTCAGTAGGTGGGACTTGTTGAGAGGAGCAAGCTGCAGTATTGTTTTTGGGTCCAGTAACCAGCTCTAGTTCTCTGGAGAGGCACTCTAGTGTCTCAGGTGGTGGGTGGGGCCCTTGGACTTCCAGGTGTGCCCCTATTCTCCACCTCAGCAGGGGAAGGTGGGAAGTGAGGCTGGGTGGGGCTGGGTTGGGTAAGCCTGCCCTCAAGCTCCACAAATGCTGTTAGCAGGGGTCAAAGGTCTGTTCTCTGCTTCTGGGCAAAGCTGCCAGGGAGGGGCTGAAATGGCACCACTCAGCCAAGAAGTCTGCGTGTGGGGGTGGGGCTGTCTGAGACTTGCAGTATGAAGCAGGCCTGGCTCTTTTCCACCCTCCCTTATTCTATGGTTTCTCCCAGGCCTCTGTCAGCAGGCAGGACCTCAAGCCAGCAGATCTCCCCTGACTGTGATGTGAGCCAGGAGGTTCCCTGCCCAGAATCACGGCCTGAGCTGGGAGCACAGCCTGAGCTGGGAGGAGGGTTGCCCCTCAAGAACACTGCAGCTAGGACCCACTCTGATCTGCCACTGAAGGCACACACACCTCAGTAGGCTCATTCACAAATATCCCTTGTGTGTCCCCGGGCAATGAGATTGAGACCTGGGTGTATGGGATCTGGCCTTCAGGCATGTCCCTCAGGCCCTGGAGATCAATCTCTGACCCTGCTAGGGAAAAGAGTGCTGGTCTTAAGTCACCTACAAGGTGCCCAAGCTGGATCAATGTCTCTCAGCCTCGGGATTTGCCTTGCTCTGCTGGAGTCACCAGGCAAGCAGCACCTGGGATGGAAGGTAAGCAGTAAGCTCACAGTCCAAGTACCCCTCAGTCCACTGCAAGGCCCCAAAAAGAAAGGTCCCATTCCTTGCAGATGCCTCCAGATGGTGGCTAAATTGTCTCTCTCGGCAGCCTTGGGTAGGGGAGGGGAAGGAGAGAATGAAGCAATATGGCACCTGCATATCGGCTTGGGTCTGTGGGGTGGGAGGTGCCCTGAGGGAGCCTGGTGCTCTGTCCATAAGAGGCTCACCACTCACTGGCGGCAACTGTCTTTCGACTGATGTTAGCAGGTCTCTTCAACAGCTCAGGAGCCCACCAGCAGTCTGAGATGTAAGGGAGTGGAAATTTCATCACTCTACCTACCCTTGTCACTGGTCTCCAAGCCTCTCAGGGTTTAGACTCTGCTGGTGCCTTTCTCCTTCCAGTTCTGCTCTGCAACTTCTTCCCGTGGAGTCTCCTATAGTTTCAGGCACCCTTCCTTCCAACTGTCATCTGATCTGTTTGTCTGCCTGTTTGTTTTTTTCACTTTCATCTAAAATCTATCTTTCTTGCAGAGACACTCTGGCTGGTGGTTTTTCTCATCTGCCATCTTGCCTCTAGTTCCCTTTTTTTTTTTTTTTTTTTTTAAGAGATGGGGTCTTCCTATGTTGCCCAGGCTGGTTTTGAACTCCTTGGCTCAAATGATCCTTCCACCTTGGGCTCCCAAAGTGCTAGGATTAACAGGTGTTTTCTTTACATGCTTTATTGTTTTAACTGTTGTTTATTTAGATCTTTGATCCGTTGAGATAATTTTTGTGTATGGTATAAGGTAATGGCCCAACTTCATTCTTTTACATTTGGGTATCCAGTTTTCTCCCAATACAATTTGTTGAAAAGATTGTCCTTTCCCAATTTAATGGTCTTGGCATCCTTGTTGAAAATCATTTGACTATATAGTTGAGGGTTTATTTCTGGGTTTTCTATTTGATATCATTGGTCTGTGTATCTGTCGTTATGCTAGTATTCCACTGTTTTGATTACTGTAGCTTTGTTGTAAGTTTTGAAATGAGGAAGTGTGAGTCTTCCAAATTTGTTCATCCTTTACAGATTTTTTTTTGAGTTTTTGGGGTCCCTTGAGATTCCATATTTTTCTTTTTATTTATATATTTTCTTTTCCTTTTATTTATTTTTAGGGACAGGGTCTCTCACTATCACTCAAGCTGGAATACAGTGGCACAATCATAGCTCACTGCAGCTTTGAACTCCTGGGCTCAAGTGATCCCCCTGCCTCAGCTTCCTGAGTAGCTAGGACTACAGGTGTGTGCTATCATGCCTGGATAATTTTAAATTTTTGATTATTTGTTTGTAGAGATGGGCTGTCACTATGTTGCCCAGGTTAATATAATCTTAAACTCCTAGCCTCAAGTGATCCTCTCACCTAGTTTCCCAAAGCACTAGGATTACAGAATTACACCTGGATGATTTTTCTATTTCTGCAAAAATCACCATTGGAATTTTGATGGTGATTGTGCTAAATATGTGGATCACTTTGGGTAATATTTTAATCTTAAGAATATTAAATCTTCCAGTCTGTGAACATGAAATGTCTTTCCATTTACTTATGTTTTCTTTAAATTCTTTCAGCAATATTTTGTAGTTTTCAGTGTATAGGTTTTTCTCCTCAGTTAAATTGATTTCTAAGTATTTTGTTCTTTTTGATGGTAATGTAAATGAAATTGTTCTCTTAATTTCCATTTTGGATTGTTCACTGCTAATGTAAATAATTGCAACTGATATTGTGTGTTTATTTTATATCCTGGAACTGTGCTGAATTCAATTATTAGCTCTAATAGGTGTGTGTGTGTGTGTGTAATCTTTAGAGCTTTCTACATATAGGATTATGTCATCTGTAAACAGATCATTTTACTTCTTCCTTTCAAATTTACATGCTTTTTATTTATTTGTCTTGCCTAATTGCTCTGGCTAGAACTTCTAATACTATGTTGAATAGAAGTGGTGAAAGTGAGCATCCTTGTCTTGTTCCTGATCTTAGAGGAAAAGCTTTCAGTCTTTCACCATTAAGTATAATGTTAGCTATAAGTTTTTCATATGTGGCCTGTTTATATTGTTGAGGAAGTTCCTTCTATTCATATTTTATTGGGTGTTTTTATGATGACATGGTATTGAATTTCTCGAAATGCTTTTTATGTATCGATTGAGATAATCATGTTTTTTTTTTCCTTCATTCTATTCATGTGGTATATTATATTGCATGGTTTTCATATGTTGAACTGTCTTTGTATTCTGGGAATAAATCCCAATGGTCATGGTGTATAATAAATGTGATTGGAAAAGAAACTTTTTATGATTTCAATCTTTCAAAATTTATTCAAATTTGCTTTTTGGTCTGTTATGGAGATTACCAGGTGTACTTGAAAAGAAGGTATATTCTGTTGTTGAGTGGAGTGTTCTCTGTTAGGTCTAATTGGTTTGCTATGTTGTTCAAATCTTCTTTCTTTATTGATCTTCTGTCTGGCTGCTCTATTCATTATTGAAAATGAGGTGTTAAAATCTCCTGTTATTGCAGAACTGTTTGTTTCTCCCTTCATTTCTGTCAATGTTTGCTTCATATATTTTGGGGCTCTGTTTTTGTTGGAAATGTTTATAATTTTTATATCTTCTTGAAGAATTGACTCTTTTATCAACATAGATCTTTCTTTGTCTGATATAGCTACATTAGTTCTCTTTTGATTACTATTTGCATGGAATATTTTTTTACATCTTTCACCCTATTTTTGTTTTTAAAATGTCTTGTAGACAGTGTATAATTAGATCATTTTTAAAAATCCATTTTGCCAATGTCTTATTTTTATTTTTAATTGATAAGTAAAAATTGTGTGTATTTTTAGTGTACAACATGATTTTTTTTTTTTTTTTTTTTGAGACAGAGTCTCACTCTCTTGCCCAGGCTAGAGTGCCATGGCGTCAGCCTAGCTCGCAGCAACCTCAAACTCCTGGACTCAAGCAATCCTCCTGCCTCAGCCTCTCGAGTAGCTGGGACTACAGGCGTGTGCCACCATGACTGGCTAATTTTTTGTATATATATGTTTAGCTGTCCATATAATTTCTTTCTACTTTTAGCAGAAACAGGGTCTCACTCTTGCTCAGGCTGGATAACATGATGTTTTTTGTTTTTTTTTGAGACAGAGTCTCACTCTCTTGCTCAGGCTAGAGTGCCATGGCATCAGCCTAGCTCACAGCAACCTCAAACTCCTGGACTCAAGCAATCCTTCTGCCTCAGCCTCTCAAGTAGCTGGGACTACAGGAATGTGCCACCATGCCTGGCTAATTTTTTTTTCTATATATATTTTTAGCTGTCCAAATCATTTCTTTCTATTTTTAGTAGAGACGGGGTCTCGCTGTTGCTCAGGCTGGTCTTGAACTCCTGACCTCGAGCGATCCTCCCACCTCGGCCTCCCAGAGTGCTAGGATTACAGGTGTGAGCCACCGTGCCCAGCCTCAACATGATGTTTTGATGTATGTATACACATGGAATGGCTAAAATCAAGCTATTTAACATATGCATCACCTTACATACTTATTATTTTGTGGTGAGAACACTTAAAATCTACTCTCAGCAATTTTTAAGTATATAGTATATTGTTTTTACAACATGATGCAAAATAGATACTTGAACTTATTCCTCCTGTTTAAAAATTTTGTGTTCTTGGTCTAATCTCCCCATACCATAGCCTCTATTTTGACTTTCTGTTTCTATGACTTTGATTTTTTTACAATCCACATATGAATGACATCATGCAATTTTGTTTTTCTGCTTGGCTTATTTCACTTAATATCTTCCAGGTTCATCATGTTGTCAAAAATGACAGGATATCCTTCCTTAAGGCTGAGTAGTATTTCATTGTGTGTATATACTACATTTTCTTTATCCATTCATACATTGATGAACACTTAGGTTGAGTCCATACCTTGGCTATTGTGAATCAATGCCATAATGGACATGGAAGTACAGATAACTCTTTGACATACTGATTTAATTTCCTTTGGTATATACCCATTAGTGGGATTGGTGGATCATATGATAGTTCTATTTTTCAATTTTTTGAAGAACTTACATACTCTTTTCTGTAATAGCTGCACTAATTTACATTTCTACCAACAGTGTGCCAGGATATGTCCCTTTTCTCCACATCCTCTCCAACACTTATCTTTTGTGTTGATTATAGCCATCCTAACAGGTGTGATGTTAGAATACCACAAGATATCTTGAAGTTTTAGTTTGTATTTCTCGGATGATTAGTGATTTTGAGCATTTTTTCATATACCTGTTTGCTATTTGTATATCTTCTTTTGAGAAATATCTATTGAGATCCATTGCCAATTTTTAAATTGGGTTATTTGTTTTCTTGCTGTTGAGTTGTTTGTGTTCCTTATATATTTTGGATAGTAACCGCCTATTAGATGCATGCTTTGCAGACATTTTCTCCCAGTCCATAGGGTTGCCTTTTCTTTTGTTAATTGTTTTCTTGGCTGTTCAGAAGCTATTTAGTTTGATATAATCTCATTTGTCTATTTTTGTTTTTGTTGCCTGTGCTTTTGGGTTCATATACAAAAAATCATTGCCCAGACCAGTGTCAGGGAGCATTTCCCCTATAATTTCTTCTAGTAGTTTTACAGTTTAAGTATATTTAAGTCTTTAATCCATTTTGAGTAGATTTTTGTATATGGTGTGAGATAAAGCTTTAATTTTATTCTTTTGCATGTGGATATACACTTGTCCAAGTGCCATTTATTGAAGAGAGTATCCTTTCTCCATTTTGTCAAAAAGTCAATTGACCACAAATGAATGGATTTGTTTTTGGGATCTTTGTTCTGTTTTATTGGTCCGTGTGTTTGTTTTTGTGCTAGTACAATGCTGTTTTCATTACTATTGCTTTGTAGTAGATTTTGAAGTCTGGTAGTGTGATACCTCTAGCTTTGTTTTGTTTTGTTTTGTTTTTGCTTTGGCTATTTGGGGTCTTTTGTGGTTCTATACAAATTTTAGGATTTTTTTTCTATTTCTGTGAAAAATGTCATTGGAATTTTGATAAGGATTGCATTGAATCTGTAGATCACTTTCAGTAGTATGGACATTTTAATAATACTAATACTTCCAGTCTATGAACATGGCATATTTTTTTCATTTATTTGTGTTTTCTTTAATTTCTTTCATCAATGTTTTATAGTTTTAATTGTACAGGTCTTTCACCTCCTAGGTTGTTTATTCCTAAGTATTTTCATCTATTTTTTTTGGTAGCTGTTGTAAATGATATTGTTTTCTTGATTTTTATTTTTTTGGATAGTTTATTTTTAGTGTGTAGAAAGGCTACTGATTTTTGTATGTTGATTTTATATCCTGCAACTCTACTGAACTTGTTTATTATAGCAGTTTTTGGTGGCGTCTTCAGGGTTTCATATATATATGTATATATGTACATGCATACATATATATATATATATATATAGTCATTTCATCTGCAAACAGGGACAATTTAACTTCCTCCTTTCCAATTTGAATGCTTTTCTTTTTTTTTTTGCCTAATTCCTTTGGCTGGGGCTTCCTGTCTTATGTTGAATAGAAGTGTCTTATTCCTGATCTTAGAGGAAAAACTTTCAAATTTTCATCCAGTATAAAGATAGCTATGGGCTTATATATTGCCTTTATTGTGTTGAGGTACATTCCTTCTATGCCTAATTTGCTACGAGTTTTTAATCCTGAAAGGATATTGAATTCTGTTGAATGCCTTTTCTGCATGTATTGAGATGATCATGTTTTTTGTCCTTAATTCTGTTAATATAGTATATCACATTCATTGATTTGTGTATGTTGAGCCATCCTTGCATCCTGGAGATAAATCCCACTTGTTCATGGTGAATGATTCTTTTAATGTATTCTTGAATTTTGTTTGCTAGTATTTTGTTGAGGATTTTTGCATCTATGTTTATTAGGAATATTGGCCTGTAATTTTCTTTTCTTATAGTGTCCTTCTTTGCCTTTGGTATCAGGGTAATGCTGACCTCATAAAACAAGTTTGTAAGTTTTCCATCCTCTTTAATTTTTGCAAGAGTTTGATAAAGTTTGGTATTAGTTCTTTAAATATTTGGTAAAATTCAGCAGTGAATCCATCAGGTCTTGGGCTTTTCTTTGATGTGAGACTTTTTTAAATGATTCACTATCCTTACTTGTTATTGGTCTACTCAAATTTTGTATTTCTTGATGATTTCATCTTGGTAGGTTGTGTGTGTGTCTAGGAATTTATCCATTTTATCCAGGTTATCCAATTTGTTGGTGTATGATTGCTCATAGTAGTCTTTTATGATCCTTTTCATTTCTGTTGTATTAGTTGTAATGTTTCTTTCATTTCTTGTTGTCTTTATTTGAGCCTTCATTTCTTTTTTCTTAGTCTAGCTAAAGTTTTGTTAGTTTTGTTTATCTTTTCAAAAAAGAACTCTTGGTGTTGTAGATCTTTTGTATTGGTTTTCTAGTCTCTATTTCATTTATTTCTGCTCTGATCTTTACTATTTCCCTTCTTCTACTAACTTTGGGCTTAGTTTGTTCCTTTTCTAGTTCCTTGAGGTGTAATGTTAGGTAGATTATTTGGAAATATTTCTTTTTTTTATGTGGGTGTCTATTGCTATAAACTTCCCTCTCTGGACTGCTTTTGTAGCTTCCCATGCATTTTGGTATGTTTTGTTTCCATTTTCATTTGTCTGAAGATATATTTTAATTTCCCTCTTAATTCCCTCTTTGACTTATGTTGTTCAGGAGCATGTTGTTTAATTTCCACATATTTGTGAATTTCCTAAAATTCCTATTATTGATTTCTAGTTTGATACCACTGTGGTCAGAAAAGATATGTGTAGATGGTGCACCTTCCATGACAGGAAAACATGAAAGGTTTATTGCACAGATAAAAAAGTATCAACAGATCCAGATGCTTTCATTTCTTTTCATTGCATCTTACATCAGCAAAATCTCCGCGCTGAAGCTACTATTTTAAGTGACACTTTAAAAACAAATTATAGTATTGTTAACTATATTTGTGCAAATGCAACATGGCATCATCAGTTTTGTAACATGCTAGAATTGAATGATGAGGTATTCAGTGTGGATTTGCTGTATCATTCTAAAGTATGTTGGCTATGGCAGGGACAGTGTTAGCCAAGATTTTATCTCTGTGGGAACAGATAGTTAAATTTTATAAAGAACAGAATCAGCAATGTGAATTATTGAAAGAAGGTTTCTATAGGAATGCAGCATTTCTGTGTGATATCATGTCAAATCAAAATGACTTTAATATTTCTTGGCAAGGTAAAACTAAGTCTATATATAATATGTGGCAAAAAATCCAAGCATTTTGAAAAAAGCTATCTTTTTTCAAAGCAATTCTTCAAGAGGAAATTTTGGATAAATGTTTTCCCCAGTTAGCAAAGGTCAGGATGCTGTATGCAGTATGATATATGCAAATCATTTGAAGAATCCACAGCTGTTATAGACCTATTTATTGGAGAATACAATGAAAGGTTCACTAACTTTGAGAATCATGACATCACACTCAAATTACCATTTCAGCCTCACCTAGCCCATATCACCAAGGATCCTAAAGAATACAGATAGAATTGATTGAGCTTTCAGTAAATGACATTTTAAAGCTGTTTTTTGATGCTGAGAAAGATCCAATTGAAAAATTGGAAAAATGCAGTAGAATACTCATGCCTTCAGCTACATGCCCCCAAAATGGTTTCTTGCTTTTCAATCACTTATTACTGTGATTCTACATTCTCCTGCCTAACGCAAGTCAAGATGCCCATAAGCTCACAAATGACTGATACCCACCTATAGGATCAACTGAAACTGTAGACCTCCATGCTGCAACCAAATATTCAAATGCTTTATGCCAGGTCTGGCCTCTTGGTGGACTGTTGTCGTGGTTCTCCTTGTTTGGAAAATTCACAAGCAGGGGCGGTGTGACAGAGTGACCACAGATCGGAAGCAATTCCACACAAATAGCTTTTATTGCAGAAAAGAAGGGAGCTAGAGTATGTTCCAGAGAGGAATGGGTCAGTCTCCACAAGTGGAGAAAGACGTTAAGGACTCCCAGGTGGTTCCATTTTATTGGCCTGGTCTTGGAAGGGATCAGTGGGGGGTAGGGGTGGGGTGGGATGGGATGTTACCAGGTGATTGATATACATGATTGTCAGGTATTCTGCGTTTTCCTGCAGTCCCTTCCTCTGATTGGTTCCCCAGCACCCACTTCTCTGCCCCTCGGAACTGCCTTCCTGGCCTGTAGATTTGGTCCCTGCCTAACAGTCTCCAACAAAAAGCTGACACAACAAAGTCATTAAAAGGTTTAGTTAACTTTAAAATTAAATAGTTTTTATTTTTTGAAATTATTAAGTTAGATTTTTACAAAATAACGTACATTTTTAAGTATATCTAATTGAAGTTTCTTGAATGCGGCCGTATTTGATTACAACTAAATTAATGAGGCCTTCCAACATGGAAAGTTTCCCCACCCCTGCTTAAGGCCTTCTCAGTTTTTTTTTCTGGGCATATGTCTTACTTTGGCATATGTGTGGCTTTCTAAATTCCCCCACATACACAGCTCCTTCTTAATGTTCTATTTGCTGACACAATTTCAACTTCTCCAGGTCTTAGACAGTCTATTAATTGTTTCTACCTGTAACCATTTGCCCCAGGCATCTGTGAACCTGTAGTCCACCTTGCATCTTTTGTGAGCAGTGCCCACTTCTTTTTCCCACCTGTTTTGAGTTAGGCAAAACAGAGATGAAAGCCTTGTAACAGCCCTTCAGATACCTTCCAAGACAGTTCAAAGCAGCTGTACACAATAATTTTCAAATAATGTCTGTTCGGCTCACTCTGGTTCAAGGTAGGGAGCTGGGCTGCTGCTGCTTGAAGATCAAGACTGCTACTACACTGGGAAGAGGGTTGGGCAAGGACACGTAAACACAACACAAAACCATCCTATCATTTTGAAGGTGGCCTTTTCCTTGATTGTGTTTTTGCTTGGTTGCTGTAAACTTTTGATTATCTTACAGAGCCCCCAAAAGTTGTCATAAGATTGTTTTACTTTTTAAAACATGTTTCTGTGGGAAAGCCTGGAGCTTCCTAGTCCAGCATTTTGCTCATCATTCTCCTGTTTAGCTATAGTCTTTTATAACCTGATCTCATAAGTGATATACCATTACTTCTGTCATTTGCTATTTGTCATGTGAAGTAACCTTGGAACAATGTGGGAGGCGGTTCACTGGGGCTCATCTTAGAGGTTGCTTACAGCAGGACAGGACAGAATCCACCCCCCTCCCCGAGGATATCTTGGTTGATACCAGAGTTTTATACATTAAAGCTAGAAGTTTCATTTGGAAAGCTTTAAGGGAGAGATCTATACAGGGAGATAAGGGAACATGAAGTACACCTACCTCTATCTGGAGGCTGGGGAATGTTCCTGCTCAAGCTGACACCTGAACAGAGCTTTGAAAGATGTGGATCTGGGGGAAGGAGGCAAAGCTGTGGCTGTGTTGAGAAGCATTCTAGGCAGAAGAAGCTACATGAAGACAGGCTGGAGGCTAGTAATGAATGCACTATTATACTTATTGAGAAAACAATTCTCACAGTCAATTTTAAACTAAAAACTATAATATGGATGATTTATGTTTTGGGAAAAGCATGCACAAGGTGTTATGGGAACTCTTTAGAACTCCATAAGACGAGGCAGGATGGTCCTGACATAGGAGGTTCTTGGGCTTAACTAAAGCTTTTGAATAAGTGGGAATTAGCTGTTTGGAGAAAGCCACTTCCTACAGAATGAAGGGCAGGTATAAGCTTAGAGAATGAGAAAGTGTGCTGATCCTCAGTGAGGAACTGCCATGGAGTTCAGTATGACTGGTTTGGACACTGCTTGAGATGGGCAGCTACACAGTGGAGGGGAAGGGTTGTTGACAGGATCGTGTCATTTTGTGTGATTGTGGTATCTTGTATCCTAATAGGTTGTAAGTACATCTGGTGGTGAAGAGGACTGCCAATGAGATAGTGACACACCATCAAGATGGTCACATGGTATATAGGGACATGAGGACAGGCATATCTCGTTTTATCACATTTTGCTTTATTGTGCTTTGCAGATATTACATTTTTTAACAAATTGGTGGTTTATGGCAGTCTGTACCAAGCAAGTCTATTGTGGCCATTTATCCAATAGCATGTGCTCACTTCATGTCACCACGTTACATTTTGTTAATTCTCACAATATTTCACTTATTTTTATTATTATATCTGTTATGGTGATCTGTGATGAGTGATCTTTGATGTGACTCTTGTAACTGTTTTGGGATGCCACAGACCACACCCATAGAAGATGGGGATCTTAGTTGGTAAATGTTGTATGTGTTCTGACTGCTCCAACCCACCAGTTGTTCCCCTCTCTCTCTCCTCAGGCCTCCCTATTCCCAGAGACACAACAGTTAGCTCAGTTGTGAATGCAAAGGAAAAGTTCTTGAAGGAAATTATAAGTACTCCTCCAGTGAACACATGAACGATAAGAAAACAAAACAGCCTTATTGCTGACATGGAGAAAGTTTTACTGGTCTGGATATAAGATTAAACCAGCCACAACATTCTCTTAAGCCAAAGCCTAATAGAGAGTAAGGCGTTAACTCTCTTCAATTCTATGAAGGCTGAGAGAGGCGAGGAAGCTGCAGAAGAAAAGTCTGAAGCTAGCAGAGGTTGGTTCATGATGTTTAAGGAAAGAAGCCACCTCCATAACATGAAAGTGCAAGGCGAAGCAGCAAGTATTGATGTAGAAGCTGCAGCAAGTTATCCAGAAGATCTAGCTAAGATCATTGATGAAGGTGACTACACTAAACAACAGATTTTCAATGTAGATGAAACCGCCTTCTATTAAAAGAAGATGCCATCTAGGATTTTTATAGTTAGAGAGGAGAAGTCAATACCTGGCTTCAAATCTGCAAAGGACAGGATGACTCTCTTTTTAGGGGCTAATGCAACTGATGACTTTAAATTGAAGCCAATACTCATTAACCATTCAAAAAATCCCAGGACCCTTAAGAATTATGCTAAATCTACTGTACCTGTGCTCTATAAATGGAATAACAAAGCCTAGATGACAGCACATCTGTTTATGGCACGATTTACTGACTGTTTTAAACCCACTGTTGAGACCTATTGCTCAGAAAAAAAGATTCCTTTCAATATATTACTGCTCATTGACAATGCGCCTGGTCACCCAAGAGTTCTAATGGAGATGTACAAGGAGATCAATGTTGTTTTCATGTCTACTAATACACTATCCATTTTGCAGCTCACCAGTCAGAGTAATTTTGAATTTCAAGTCTTATTATTTAAAAAATACATTTCCTAAAATGATATCTGCCATAGATAGTGATTTCTCTGATGAATCTGGGCAAAGTAAATAAAAAACCTTCTGGAAAGGATTCATCATTTTAGATGCCATTAAGGGCATTTATGATTCATGGGAGGAGGTCAAAATATCAACAATAACAAAAGTTTGGAAGAGGTTGATTCCAACCCTCATGGATGACTTTGAGGGGTTCAAGGCTTCCGTTGAGGAAGTCACTGCAGATGTGGTAGAAACAGCAAGAGAACTAGAATTATAAGTGGAGCCTGAAGATGTAACTGAATTGCTGCAATCTCAGGATAAAAATTGAACTAATGAGGCGTTGCTGCTTATGGATGAACAAAGAAAGTGGTTTCTTGAGATGGAATCTACTCCTTGTGAAGATGCTGTGAACATTGTTGAAATGACAACAAAGGATTTAGAATATTCTATACACTTAGTTGATAAAGCATAGGTAGAATTTGAGAGGATTGACTCCAATTCTGAAAGAAATTCTACTGTCGGTAAAATGTTATCAAATAGCATTGTGTGCTACAGAGAAATCTTTCATGAAAATGAAGAGTCAGTTGATGTGGCCAACCTCATTGTTGTCTTAGTTTAAGAAATTGCTGCAGCCACTCCAACCTTCAGCAACGACCACCCTGATCAGTCAGCAACCATCAACATCGAGGCAAAGACTCTCCACTAACAAAAAGATTATGACTCTCTGAAGGCTCAGATAATTGTTAGCCTTTTTAGCAATAAAGTATTTTTAAATTAGGGGACACACATTTTTTAGGCACACTGCTATTTCACACTTAATAGACTACAGTACAGAATAAACATAACTTTTACATACACTGGGAAACAAAAAAATTTGTGTGACTTGCCTTATTGTGATATTTGCTTTATTGTGGTGGTCTGGAACAGAACCCACAACATCTCTGAGATACTCCTGTACTCTTTACAGACCCTTATATAATAATGAATATTTAAAATAATTTAATATTTAAATTTAAATATTAAAAATATTTTTTCGTATTATCAAAGCAAGTCATGTTCATTATAGAAAATTGGCAAATGCATAATGAACAAGAGAGGAAAACCCCTCAATCTCCCTACCCAGAGGAACTGTTTGTTAACATTGCAGTGTATATTTTCCAAATATATTTATGTATATTTAAAAAACTAGTCTTCAACGGTACAGATATTTTGAAATAAAATTTAGCAATTTGTATTTTGAAATTCACATTTTGTAACATATCATTTACTTCTTAACTGAACACAGTTGAAATGTAAATCAAAAAACTTAATTGAACAGTTCATAATTTTCTTAAATGAATTTTTAGAAGCTGAGTCAAAGTTTATACACATTTTAAATCCTTTTGCTATATAGTGCCAAATTATTTTTGAAAATGGGTATGTCAGTGGTATTGGTATTGGTATTTTGTAAAATTCATCCTTTGTGTGTCTGTGAAGTTATTTTTATCATTACTTTTGTCTAGCATTAATGGGAGACTGTGAGAGCCCTCCAGTGGCCAAGCTAATTTCTGCAAAAATATCATTAGTGGGATTATCATAAAAAGGAATTATATGTAGTTGTTAAATCTTAATGGCAAAGAGAGGCGTGACTAGAATTACTAATATCTTAACTGTTAAAAAGTCCTTATCCCATAGTTGGAGGAGAGATGATATTTGCTTTCCTTTCAAATTCTTATTCATGTGCTATTAGATTATGAAGCACTTTGAATTTCACTGCTATGTAATACGAAGGTTACGATTGTGTTTACCAACAGGCTTACAACAAAATGATTACAATAACCGGTATAGAAGGTAATAGTTATGAGTACTCACTATGTGTTAGACACCACTTCAAGCATTTTACACATAGCAACACATTTAATTATCACAGCTATTATGAAATTGTTACTATTGTTGATATCATTTTACTGGCAGGAAATAGAGTATTAGTTACTAAACACAATTACAAAACAAAAAGATGAAATAACTTGCCCAAGATCACACAACTAAGTGATGGAGCCAGGATCCCAGCCCAGGGCCCTTAACTACCTTGCTCTGATGCCTCCCTTGGATCTTGGTTCCCAAGACTGTTCCCATTCAGGATAATTTAATAAAATAGAATCTCTATTTATGTGAGAAACAAACAAAAAAAGAAAGAATACAATTAGTATGATAGAGACATAGGCTTATCTTCTAGACATTTAAAAAAATGGAACAATATAGTATTGACAACATAATTTGTGATTTTTTATTTATGAAATTTATGATTTTTATGTAGTGAATGAATAACAAGAGAATACATGATTGTTTTGATCATTTTATAATTAACATGTTTCAGTAAAAGACTTAAAGCTGGACAAATTCCTCTGTATTTCCATGTCCTAGGTAGCCACATGGAAATACTTGCTCTTAATTTTTAAGATAGAGAATTTAATACTTTGGCTTTTTAGTTAATTTTATTTTTTCCTTCAGTACTTACATCATTTTTCATTACTATTATATTTTTGGAAAATGTGATCTCCAGTTTTGGCTAAAATAAGAACTTTTACTATTCTTTAAGAAGTATGATCTCATAGGTTGAGTTAGACATGATGTCATTTAATGTAGTCTGAGACTTCTGGTGAGAAGCGGGTGCATAGAATTGCCTATTTGAAGACAGAAGAGAGAAAACACGCTGAGAGGATTCAAACCTACAACTCCAGGTAAAAGCTTTTCATTATTTTGCTTTATCTACAAGCTGAAGGTAGGGAAATTTGGAATAAAATGGCTTCTGAAGGAATGGTATTAATGTTATTAACATAATTGCACTCTGAAGGCAAAGAAATGGGGTTCTGAAAAGACAATTTTTTTCCCTAGTAGCTGAATTTGAAGTTCTAGATGGGAGTGAATTGTAAAGATGGAGACATACTGATTGAGGCCAGCATATGTGGTAATTAGAGACTTCTCTGCTTGAGACCTGAGCAGTTCACATCCCTTCTATTGGAGAAGGTTCACCTAACGAGGCACAGCAGGTGGGTACCTGAGACTACAAAGGACTATCCTCTGCTTCTTACCCACTACCTAGACCAGCTCTAATCCTCACCTTCTAATTTCTTCTGCATGGTGTCTTCAGATCTTATTCTAGTGAAACTTGGAGGCTTTCAAATTCATTCTCTCTCTCTCTCTCTCTCTCTCTCTCTCCTTTTTAGCCCTTTAATCAGTTTCATTCAACAGATATCTATTGAGTGCCTTCATGTGTGCCAGGCACTATGTCAGACCCTCAGGTTTAAACTTACAGGGTATTTTATTTTCTAAAGCTTTTTTTTTTTTTTTTTTGAGACAGGGTCTTTCTCTGTTGCCCAGGCTAGAGTGCAGTGGCATCATCGTAGCTCACCTCAACCTCAAACTCTTAATCCTATGCTTGATACACTTGTTTACACTATGAATTTGTACTACAATATTTCTAAAAATGTATGTGGACTTTTTGTATTATCAAATATTTAAAATCTATCAGAGGAATTTATCCTTTAAAAAAAGGTCCTAGTAAAAGTACTTGATTTTTAAATGAATAATCTCACCTAAGTAATTTCATGTATGTTCTGTGTTTTCATGTTTGGTTTCCTAAAGAGATGCATCTGTTCTTAATATATGAAGAATGCCTTCACAGAGGAATGCACATGCCAGGTGAGTCTAGTTATTGCTCATTTGGAATATGTGAAGTTGAGTTTTAATCATGTTTCTGTACAAGCCACAGCTCCCTTTACATAGAAATTTTTTTTTTTTTTTACCAGCAATGCAATGATAAAAGACAACCACTAGTAGTCGCTGAGAGCCCACTCCTTTGGCTCGAGCTTTGCTCTCAGTGTGGGCTTTTGATGCTTGCCAGCAATCACATTTGCCTTGCAACGTGCATTTGCGCTCTAACTGAATAGCACTTTAGTTTGATTGACTATTTTTAGGTGTAAATAATAGAACAACATGAGGCAGTAGGATTACACGAGGCTAGGAGTTCTAGACCAGCCTGGGCAACGTATTGAGATTGCATGCCTGTAATTTTAGTTATTTAGGAGGCTGAGGTGGGAGGATGGCTTGAACCCAGGAGTTTGAGGTTACGGTGGGCTGTGATTGTGCCTCCACTGCACTCAAGCCTGGGTGACAAAGAGAGACCTGGTATCTAAAACAAATAAATAAATATGTAAATAATTAAATAGTAAAAGAACAGTTAACCAGACCTCTTCCTTTGTTGAGTACACATCTGGGTTTTAGGGCCTTAACTGGCCCTCTAATCCCCCCCTTCAAATACCTTTGAATGAGAACAAAATAAAGGAACTTATGCTCAAGCCATAGAGTATATGATTCTTCTCACATTTTTCATAATGGAAAGAATATTGGACTTAGGGTTACAAGACCTGAAGTCAGGTCTTAGCTGTACCTTTCTAGATCCATTATACACTGTAGATATGGGAAGAGATGGCATGGCAGAGTTTTCTGAGAGAAAATTAACTGAGAAAGCCTTTGTCTAGATGGTCTGGGGACCCACAATTGGCACTTATCTGGGGGTGACTGGACTGAGAGACTGACTCTCACAACTAAAAGGGTACCTGGGACTCTGGTAGACCTAAATATCAGTTTATTGACTTATGCTACATAGGAAGTCAGATCCTAATCACAAAGAGGGCTTGGGAAGTAGAGTCACAGCCAAGGAATGTGGACAATTTTAGCAAAAGTCTCAGCTAAGATAGCTTGAGGGACTTCCCCACTCTACAGAGGGGCTTGCCAATGACGCTGCATCCTCAGGGTCTGTGGGCCACGAGACTATCTCCTTGGGCAGTGAAGGCTTCTCATCGTCTCCGTCTGCCTCTTGGCTCCTGGTTTTCTTTGCTTCCATGGCTGTCTGACTTCCTCTCGAATGGAGAGGTCCTCTCTTTACTTACAGCTAATTTATTCAAGCAGGTTACACCTTTGCTGGCCTCCCTCGGGTGGCCTTTTGTGCATCTATGCTGGGATCAATTAGGTAGTGAACTTATGATTTCTCTCATGAGATAATGATAATAACCTAATTATTTAGCTTTCATCTCTATCAGAGGCAACTCATGTTTTCGACCGATCTATGTTGCCTATAACTAACACTAGCAGTAGCTAACAGTAATGAGTGCCCTTCAGTGCCAGGCACTGTGCTGAGCACTTCATATAAATTACCTCACTGAATCCTCACAATCCCCCTAAGGGAGCATTTACTAGTCTCACTTTGCAGATGAAGAGCCTGAGAGTCTTGTAGGTTAAGGGACAGGTAAGTGGTAAAGACAGAATGTGAACCCGGGAGGTTCCACTCCAAGGCAGCAATCTTAACTTGGCAACTCTTTTTACCATTTAGTGCCTGAGTTCTGAAATCTGGCTTTACAAACACTTCTGTGTGTGACCTGTGGTTGATCTGGGCATTGTTGAATTCTGATTGGTTGAATTTTCATGGATAGAATGTCAAATGCTAATCGAGTCATAAGTGCAGATTTCATAACTGCTTTCGCAATGAGTTGATGTTGGTTGGGTTTTGTATTTTATGTTGTACTTAGTACAAAAGCTACTTTTTTATGTTATAAGGAAATAGCTGAAAACATTCAGTCAATAGACCCTGATGAAATGTCCCAGAAACACAATGGCTCACTCAAAAAAGGAACATATTCCTATGAAATAGTTTCCATAAATCAAGCTCATGTGAATATACAAGAATGCAAAGCAAGAGTTCTGAAGAGTCATGTTATAATAGTAGTAGCCTGGGTTTTTTGAGCACTAACTTTGTATCAGACATGACTTTAAGCTCTGTGTGTATATTAACTCACAGAATTATCAAGAAACCTATGAGGTAGGTACCATTTTTATCCCTAGTTTACAAATGAGAAAAGGAGGCCAAGAAAGATGAAGTAACTTGCTCCTACAGCTAATTAGTGCTAGAGCCAGGATTTGAACTTGGGCAGCCTGGCCTGTGTTCTTTCCTAATCACTGAGCTTCCGGGGTGGTTAGGTGGCCTTTGTACTTGACACTCTGCCATGTATTACTGAAGCATTTCAGTTTGTACACTTGATTTCTTTGGGATCTCCAGGGAAATGTAACTATCTCCTCAAGGCCAGACTTCCCTAGAAAACAGGTGCAGATAACAGGCGTATTTGTATGCATGAGGAGAAAGTGCCTTAAAGATGTTGATGGTGAGGATGATAGCTTACACTCAGCACCCACTGTGCGCTCTGCAGTTTTCTCAGTGGGATACACATACTAACTTATTTACAGTGAGCCAAAGCAGTCTAGCTTTTAATGTGTCAGAAATGGGACACATGAGCCCTTTAGGAATCTTTGGAAACCGATAATCAGGACATTTCCCAGGACTGGTTAGCGAGGGGATGAGAAGGGCCCACGGAGTCTACCCCTTCCTGGCTGTGTGAACTTGGGTAACTTAACCTCTCTCATGCTGTTTCTCTACGCCTAATACGTGTAACTGACGACTGTTCCTACCACAAAGGTTATGAGAATTAAATACATCTGCATAATACATAACACAGCTCGACAAATGCGAGTTGCTATTGTTGTCACCCTTACTGTGGCTATGTGCCTCTGATGATTTTCGACCACGGGAAAGCCTCGTTTTCTTTCTACTAATAACTATGGTATGCTGAGTAACTCACGTCCCTCAGGGCAGTTATCCGCCCTACAGTCCTGGGCCGCGGGGGACCTGCACCGGGAGCGCGCACCAGCCGGGGAGAGCGAGTGGGGAGAAGACGAGGAGGGACGGAGCGAAACGGAGATGAGAGCGGGGCAGCAAGGGGAGAAGTAACGCGCAGCAGAACAGAACTCGCGCCTGACGCGCGCCCTCTTTGCGCTCTCCATTTCTTGGACCTGCATAGAATTGTTTTACTTTCCAGCACCGACTGCGGGCCACCCGCCCGGCGGGGCGGCCAGCTGGCCCCCTCTGTTCGGTCGGCTCCCTTCCACGCTCCACTTCGGACCCCGCCCTGCGATTGGCCGGCTCGACCCGGGGCTGTCGCCGATTGGCGCACGCCGGCCGGGGCTATGCGGTTTAAAGAGGGGGCGGGGGTGCGCTGCCCAGCAGCGCTGCTGTCCCGGCTGTCTCGCCGTGCGCCCGTCGCTGTCCTCGCCTGGCGCCCGCCTCTGGGTCGCAGCCGAGCTCGCTGCCTCTCGCGGCCAGCTGCCGCCTCGACTGTCGCGCCTCGGGCCGTCGCCCACCAGCGGCTCGCGAAAGGTACCAGGGCAGGCGCTGTCCAGCCCAGGGCCGGCGCACAGACGTGAGAGACGAGGCGCGGGGACGTCCTGGCGGCCACCATGGTGGCCACGTGCCTGCAGGTGGTGGGCTTTGTCACGAGCTTCGTGGGCTGGATTGGCATCATCGTGACCACATCCACCAATGACTGGGTGGTGACCTGCGGCTACACCATCCCCACATGCCGCAAGCTGGATGAACTTGGCTCCAAGGGGCTATGGGCTGACTGCGTCATGGCCACGGGGCTGTACCACTGCAAGCCCCTGGTGGACATCCTCATTCTGCCGGGTAAGGACCCCGACCTTCCAATAGGCTACTCCTAAACCCGTATCCTCTGGGTTAGACGGCGTTCATAGAAACATTTTGGGGGCTCGAAGACCTTTGGACATGGTTTTGACACACCCAGTCCCAATTGGTTGTAGAAGAACTAGGTAGCCCTGAACTTAACCTCTCTTAGCCTCGGTTTTCTTATCTGAAGTTTGAGATAATAGTGGTAATTTAGCCAGTGGTAACACCAGCCAAGTCGTCTTGAAAATTTAATGAACTGAGACATAGACACTTAGTAGGAACACAGTCCATGTTAATTACCGTCCCCTCCTCCCCGATGTCAACTGAAGTACTTCACTGCCCTGCCGGGCCTCCCCTCCCGCAGCGCTTTGCTTTCCCGTTACATTCCAACCGCAGAGGTGAGAAGGAAAGAGTGAAACGCAAACTTTCGGGAGATTTGAACAGACTCAGGCTCAGTTTCCCAGTCCTAGTGGGATGGCCGAGGCGCCCTGGCCAGGTTAGGGCCCTCCTAGGTCTGCCCAACCGGCAGCTGAACGATTTACTTTCAAGGACATCTCTGGGCTGCCCAGTTTATCAAACCTGAGGGTTGGTTCCCACACGTTCCAGGGCCTGTCTTAGGTTTCCTAGTGCCCCCGCCCCCTGCCCCCTGCTGCGTGGGGGCGTCGGACCGCGAAGCTGCAGGGCGTCTGTCTCTCGCTCCGCGACACTTGGATGGATTAGGAAGAGCCGGCAGACCACTGGGGAGACGCATCGCGCTGAGGGGCGCTCACCCATCCCCCCAGCTATGTCTCAGACTGCGGGGCGGAGGGGAAGAACACACAGGCCTTCTCCTTTCCCGACGCCGGCTGGGGGCCACATTTTCACTTGCAGTTTTGATTCAGATTTAAACCATGGGCCAGTTGGGCAAATGGTAATGTCGCGGACACCCCCTTGGTTTTCTGCTGGGAATCTGTCCTGCCCGGAAGGCTTATCCCGGCCCTGGCTCCTACAAGGTTTCCTTCTGTCGTCCTGGTCTTCGTGAGTTGTGTGCATTTAAGAGCATGTCCCGTTTCCTGAAGGTGGAGAGAACCTGGCCCTGAAGCTGCCAGTCTGGGAGCCGTCCACTTTGGGCCTTCTCCCAGAAGGGTCTTTCCTTCACCAGAGACTCTGCTCGCCCTTTAAGACTCCCCGAAGTGACCCCTATTTCGCAGTCCTCGCAGTGGGGATGAATCCCCCACATTCCTCCTTGCTGCCCTAGTACTTGTTTCTTATCCCCACCAGGGCACGTTTCACCTTGTTTTTTGTTCATAGTTCGTGAGTCAAGGTCTCCCATTACGTTTTAAATTTCTCACATATATAGATGGTGTTCTATTATTCTCATTGCATCCTCTTCTGGACCCAGCATCTCCTCTGGCACACAGTAGGTGCACACAGTGCTTATCAGACTTGCCCTACACTATCCTTTTCTTCATTTTGGACTTTCAGAGGGACAGAGATGTGGGAACCCAGATCTGGACCCAGTTTCAATTAATAGTGGGTTGATTGTCCTGGGTCAGACTCCAGGATCTAGGACTTACAATCTGGGCTATCTGGGACAAATTACTAACCTCAATGAACCTCAGTTGTCTTCTTTTAAAAATTAAAATCAAACCAACTACCTACCTTTCTCAATTATTTGAGGATTAAATAAGAAATGCAAATCTTTTTTGATATAGTGTATGCTCCATAAATGGTGGCTATAATATTTCATTAAAAGCTGGGCATGGTATTTGTAAGGACATTTGACTGAAGCATAAAATTACTCTTTGCCTCCTTCCCCTGAAGTTAAGTTTACTAAGCATTCAGTGCCAAGTGGTTTTTTTCTAGAGAACAATGATCATCCCTCAGAGGGGAGTGTGTTTTAGAGAGGGCCTAATTTCCTATTCTCTTGTCCCTCATATTTTGGATGGGGACAGGAACAGTCCTCAGTCTCCATCTTTTGATTTGCAGACATGGCCTTGGCACTGTAGCACGTGGACAGCCAGTGCTATGAATTTCAGAACCTCTGTTGCTAGCTGACTGCCTCCCTTGTGTCGACACTGTCTCTCCTACAAGATGCAAGAGCATAGGGCTGGGTCAGGGGCTGGGCTTCAGACTTCCTGTGGCTCCTCTCTGGGGATCTTCAAGTTAGCAGATACTTGAGTGATTGATTATCCTTAATTCCGAAGGAGCTGAGATGGGCAGTGGTTGGAAGAGGACCCTTGTGAAGTCTGAGTTCTGGCAAAACATACCTTGCTAAAAGACAATGTTGAAGTTAGGTCTTTGTGCACAAATCAGGGTCCTGGTGTGTGAGGAAGAAGTTGGGGCTAATTTTTTGGCTTTGTCACTAACTCTGTCTCACCCTCTGAGCTAGAAAGGGAGAGTAATAAATGCAACCTTTATTTTTTTTCTTTAAGAGGGGGAGAGTGTTTTGATGAGAAACATTAAATTTAAAAGGGAACCAATAAATTTCAGTCTGTGAAATTCTAGCATCTTGTCAGATTGATTCTATATAAGTATTGCACATATTGTATTCTGTTTCTTAATAAAGTCGTTACTTGGCATTTTACTTGACAGTATAAAGTTCAGTTAGTTTTGCTCCACTCTTTTATTATGCAATTCACTATTCCTTCATTTGTACTTGTTTGTTTCCATGATCTATTGTGGGCACTGTGTTAACTCCCTATACCCAGGCAGGTATCTGCCTTCCAGGAATCCCCAGGGCTGCAGAGATGTCTGTTAAGCAGTGACGATGGGCAGTTGGGGAAGCATTCCCAGGGCACTGTGGGTGAGGCAGGAGAGGGAGCCCAACCCTCTACAGATGGCAAGATCTCTGAGGACAGCAGCCTCTGGGGAGACAGCAAAGAGAGGAAGCCTGAGTCTTGGCTTAGTCTAGGTTAGGGCCATACATAATTCACACCAGTGTGAATTAAAAGCACACGGTTAGAACAAAATCACCCAGTACACTTGGAGATAAAAGCACTGCACAGACACAGACTATTAACACCAATAATAATAGCTAACCCCCCCTTTTTTTTTTGAGTCTTTGGTATAGGCACTGTTTTAAGCACTGCATGAAATAAGTGATTTAATTTTCAGTAGAATTCTATTAGAGACATGTAGGTACTATTATTATTTTTACTCTATAGATGAGGAAAGTGAGACATAGCAGTTAGGTAATTTGCCCAAGATCACACGGGTAGAGCATGTCAGTAGCAGACCGGAACCAACATACGCCATCACAGAAGACGTTGGAAGAGTTGAGTTTTCATTTGAACATTCACAGGGTGATATAATAATGTAAACGGACGCTTGGCCCCTCTGTCCTGGAGGCTTGGCCAAGTGGTCTAAACTGAAGATCCCCATTTAGTCTCTCCAGACCCCTTTCTTCTTGCTGAGTGGCTTCAAAAGTTGAAAGTGCTTAGCGATCTAAGACAACACATTCTAAGTCCTGAGATGGGGCAAGAGGGAAGAAGGGAGGTGGTGCTCAGCGCCCATGAGGCAGGGCTGAGGAACTGAGAGGGCCCTGGTTTAACCCCATCCTGTCTGCTCTCTCCTTCCCAGGCTACGTGCAGGCTTGCCGAGCCCTGATGATTGCCGCCTCGGTGCTGGGGCTGCCGGCCATTTTGCTGCTGCTGACGGTTCTCCCCTGCATCCGAATGGGCCACGAGCCTGGTGTGGCCAAGTACAGGCGAGCCCAGCTGGCTGGTGTTATGCTCATTCTGCTGGGTAAGACAGCTTTCTCTATGGCACCCCGACTCTGAGTGAACCTGGGGAATCTCAAATCCTGTGGCTGGTTGATGCTTCATCGAGTTCAAGAGAAATGTGATGGGGAGTGGAATGACTCCCCTGAGGAAGGGACCCCCACAATCCACATCCCTTTGTATTTCACAGGCAGTACACAGAGGGGTTAGTAATGTTTGGTGTGGGGGGTGGGTGGGGGTCACTGAACATGCAAATTAGTTTAAAAAGAAAAAGAAAAATATTTTAAGGGCAGGAAATACCAGAAGGACAGAAGAGAGCTACGTGGTGGCTCTCTACTCAGGCTTCACAGTGGAATTCCTTTTAGCACACTCATGCCCAGGTCCCACAGCAAATCATTGAATCAGAATTTTCTGGGGATCAGGCCAGGCAAAGATATTTTTTTTTTTTTTTTTGAGACAGAGTCTCACTTTGTTGCCCAGGCTAGACTGAGTGCCGTGGCCTCTGCCTAGCTCACAGCAACCTCAAACTCCTGAGCTCAAGGGATCCTCCTGTCTCAGCTTCCCAAGTAGCTGGGACTACAGGCATGCACCACCATGCCCGGCTAATTTTTTCTATATATATTTTTAGCTGTCCATATAATTTCTTTCTATTTAGAGATGGGGTCTCGCTCTTGCTCAGGCTGGTCTCGAACTCCTGAGCTCAAACGATCCGCCCACCTCGGCCTCCCAGAGTGCTAGGATTACAGGCGTGAGCCACCGCGCCTGGCCACAAAGATAGTTTTTGAAAGCTCCCTAGGTGATGCTTATGTGCGGCCAAGATTGAGAACCTCAATTAATATATAAAGAAAGAATAGAGAAAGAGGAAGGTGAGAGAAAAGTAAGGTGTTGAGGATGGTAGGTCACCAGGTGAGGATTCCGTCTTTTACTCAGTAAGCCTTCCCTGAGCACATGGGTCAGGCTCTGTGGTAGACATTGGGGGTACTGGGGGAAAGGCAGTCTCTGCTCTGAGTGTACCTGGACATCTCGATAGAGTGTGGTGTGTGCTCATCTAACAAAGACACAGGGGCTGTGCACACACGTAGGAAGGCACCTAACCTAGACTGGATGAATTTCCAATGAGTTTCTAGAGCAGAAGAACCCAGAGATGAGCCTGCGACTTGAAGAGTAGGTGGTCAGGTCATGGATTGCAGGAAGGAAAGTCCAGGACAAGGAAATGGCACGTGCTTGTTCTGCTTTGCTGATTACACCTGCACACAACGGGGCTCGATTTAGCAACCTATGGAATCTCTTCAGGGATTTCATTTCTCTCCACTTTTTTTCTTGGATGCTAATTCTATTAGTGCATTCTAAATCCTAATAGAGGATATGAATTATAAGAACAGCAGCTCTTGATGCGAAGTATATATATCAGTGAGAGGAAACTGATTTGGACATGGGTTAGACATAAAGTCACATTCTCCTGAGACAAGGAGTTCACATCCCCAAATTGGCACATCAAATCATGTGCTTGAGGGGGAAGGGGGAGGGGTCTGTGTGGGTCAATGCCACTTAGTGATGGTCACGTCCCACCTGGAGCCTTCTCCCACACAGTGACACCCATGAGTTGAGGGGACATGAGAGGTGGGGTGCTATTTCCCAGGATTGCAGAGGGATGGAGGTTTGCAGGGGTTTGTGAAGCCATGGAGAATTCAGGGGGAGAGGATGTGTGTGAGTGCGTGCATGCGTGTGTGTAACAGGAGTGAAAAGACCACTGTAATTTCCAAAGAAGAATCTGGGCATGGAAATTTTGATTCCAGCCACAAAGAATTTGTGTGCCAGCGCCACACAGGAGACACATAATCAGTGTCCTGTGCTTTATCTAACTCACAGGCCCTCCCTCATGTGGGCTTTTCGGCGGTCAGATCTTTGTGTTCAATTCCCTTTCCAACGGGAAGGCCAAAGCTCTAAAAGTCAACTGGGTTTGCAGAATCCACATGAACCCTTCTCATCCTGGACACTTGCTGTTGTTTGTTACTTTCCTCACGTTCTCATGGAAGCCCCTGACGGCCTCTTGGTCTCTGAGGATGACAGAGCCAAAAGGATGGGTCTGTTGTGTTAGGTGCTCATCTTCAGAAATTCTGGTCTTCCATATGAGAGTCACAGTTTCCACAAGTAAGAGAATATATTAAAATAAACAAACAAACCCAGTGGAAAATAGAGGCACAAAAACAAACATGTAGACGAATTGGTTTTTTAAAAAAACCCCTAAAAACAACTGAATTGTTTAGTTGAATAACCAGGGTCATGAAAAAAAAAAAAAAAAAAGCAGGCTGGACTCGGTGGTTCACGTCTGTAATTCCAGCACTTTGGGAAGCCAAGTGGGAGGATTGATTGAGGCCAGGAGTTTGAGACCAGCCTGGGCAACACAGCAAGACTCTGTCTCTACCAAAATTGAAATACCAGCTGGGCATGGCCCCAGCTACATGGGAGGCTGGGGAGGGAAGATCACCTGAGTCCAGGAGTTTGAGCGTTTGAGGCTACAGTGATCTCTGATCATGCCATTCCAGTGCCACTCGCACTCCAGCCTGGGCAACAGAGAGAGAACCTGCATGTAAATAAAAAAAAGCAACCAGTGGTTTGAAATTTCCTAGCTGAATTAGTTTTTCTTTATCTTTTAAAAATGGGTTGGTGTAGATAGACAGAATCATAGATGAGGAGGGTGAGCGGGGGCCAGGTGGTGGGCGTGAGTCCCTCAGTCCCTATTTGCTGGCTGGAGTGAAATTGGGGGGGAAACCGGGCATCAAGCGATCTGACCCGACCAAGGAGGCTGCACCTTTCCGGACACTCACCATTTGGATGGGAGTAGGGGCCCCTCGTGGCCCTTGGGCAGCTTTGCATTTCCAGTATTGTCTGCCTCCTCTTTGCTCCTGCCCGGATTCATTTCTCAGTGGGTCGGCTGTTGTTTTGACTGGAGCGAGCTAGCTGTGGAAATGTAGAGCTCATTGTCTCAAGTGTGGCACCTGCGATCTCCTCTAGGTTCTCTCCCCACGGAGCCCTGAGTGCCTTGTTTTCCCCTGTTGGCAGTGGGTGGGAGGAGTGACAGAGAGTGAAGGCTCCCTTTGTGTTGCTGTGGGCTGGTTTCTGCCATGCTCTGGGGACAAGCCAGTGTGGGCCTGTGCTGGGTCCCAGGGTCACCGAATGGGGCTCCAGCTGAGGTGTGGGTGCTGACTATAGGGGATGAGGCACCCCTGGGGCTCGGGGGCCTGGGAACTGGACAGTATTACAGCTACTCTTGGTATGAAAACTGTCAACACTATTAATTAACTTCAGTTTTTCGTGATCCTGAAAACCTGTAATTATTTTTCTGAAAGCTTAAAAAAATTGTCTGTCGTACAACTTTATCTTCTCAGCAGTCTAAGTTTAATGGTGTGAGGATTTGGTTCCTGCTGTGGGGGAAGAAATAGGAGCCTGATGCTGCTGGCTTCTTAAGCCACATGAGTAGCACCAGGAGCAGTAGGCACCTCAGATCTGGGTGGAACTAAGGCTAAGCTGCTCTGTTCGTGGCCTTTCAAGGGTCCCTGCCAAGGCAGGAGGTGCCTGTGTCCTGAATTGTTTTATCTTATCAGCTGGAGTCAGACCGTTGTAACTATACTGAATCTAGAATCTACTACTTTCTAGCTGTGTGCATTAGGGCAGTTACTTAATGTCTTGATCCCTTTTACAAAATGGGAACAATAATGCCTATTTCATGGGTTGGTAAGATCAGTGAGATGATATATGGAAATTATTTAGTATGGTATCTGGCACATAGTAAGTGCTCAATAAATGACTGCTATTATTATTACTATTGTTGGTTAGAAGAAACAGGGACCTAACCCAGAGGGCAATGGATATTCTTCTAATCATGTCTGATTTCCTCAGGGTCATCTTCACATATGAAACTGGTAAGGAAAGACAATAACCTTTTTTTTGGAAATACCACCTTTTATCCTGTTCTAATGGAAATATTTCCTTTGTTTACTTTGTAGAAACCAGAGTGTGGGGATGGATAGAGTTTTTGCTTATTCCATTATGAAAGGCCACATTAAGCTACCCTACTGAAAACCCTGAATCTTAGTTCTGATTCAGTCTCATTCTCACCTTGCTACAAGCTAGAAAATACTTTATTTGGGCATTTTTAGGGATTGTGGTAGGCAATGGAAGGTAAGGATGTGTACTTTCAAAGTGGAGTATTTTCATCTTCTCCCTTATTTGTGGGAAAAAGTTATTTTATCTTGGAACTTCCAGGTTAATAGTGAAATTGCAGTAAATCATAGGGTAGGTACAAATGCAGGCCACACTGAACTTGTCATGCACACAGAATCCGATGTCCTACAGGGAAAAGGAGTCCTTGGATGCTTCCCAGTGGGATGCTTGTAATCCCAGGGCTTTAAGAGCACAGTTAGGAAAACTCTTCCTCTGAACTCATTAATTTTATACAAACAAGTCCTTAATCTAAATGAAACTTCATATGGACAGTGGAAAGGATGTGGCGTGTTAGTATGATTGTGGCTAAAAATGACTTCATCAGTAAAATTGGAGGCACTAAATGCTTTATGAGTTCCTCCTGTGTCTGAATTCTGTGATTAAAAAAGATTAACAAATAACGACAAGGCTGCCTTTTTAAAAAGGCTATAGGGGAAAAAATGATAATGATGCATGGAATAGAAATAAAGCGAAAAATGTTGAAATCAGGCCAGGAAAATAATGTACTCAAATATTCCATTGATTTGATGATTGCAACTGTGTTTTCTTAAGTCAATATTTTAGAGGATGACAAATTAAAAAAAAGAAAAACTAAACATTTTTTAGTTTCAAATGATAAGAAAACAACAGGTAAATATGACTCCAACCAACAGCTGGTTGGAAATCTCATTACTTGTTGCCTTAACTGGCTTCCTTGTGAAAAGCTAAAGTTAATTGCTACTTAGGTCATATGTTATCATAGTATTGATTGTAGAAGACAGTACAGTGTTCAGTGCATTGTAAAATGTTAGGTGGTGGAGGTCTTTAAAAACTTTTGTTTTTTGAGACAGGGTCTTGCTCTGTTGCTCGAGCTAGAGTGCCGTGGCGTCATCATAGCTCACTGGAGCCTCAAACTCCTGGGCTCAAGTGATCCTCCTGCCTCAGGCTCCCAGAATGCTAAGATTACAGGCGTGAGCTGCCGAGCCCAGCCTAAAAATGTTCTTATTGTGGAAAATTTCAAGCCTATACAAAATTAGACAGAATAATGTAATAACTGCCCCCCTAACCCAAACTCCTTCTCTGTAATGATCTACTCATGGATTATATGCTTTATCTTTCCATGTTTCCATTTCTTCAGTCCCCAGATTTTTTTAAAGCAAATCTCAGTTTTGCTCTGTGCTAGAAATGGTGCTTTTAAAAGTCCTTTCAGTGGGAAGTGACAAAACCTGAGAAGAGGTGTTCATTGGAGAAGGAAGAAATGTCAGTGTCTGGTGATCTTGTCTTTCTCTGTCTCTTGTCTGTTTGTTTCTCTTTCTCTCTCTCTCAGTAGTTACCTCCAAAGTCAAACACACCTATATCAATTTTAACTTCCTCACATTTATTTAACTGCATATATTGTCATGTGTCATTGAATCTCTAAAGAGATTAAAAACTACACTTCCATTTCATTGCTCTAAAATTGCCTTCTAAATCAGGTGCAGTGGCTCACACCTGTAATCCCAGCACTTTGGGAGGCCAAGACAGGAGGATCACTTGAACCCAGGAGTTCAACACTAGCCTGGACAACACAGTGAGATCCCCATCTCTACAAAAAAATATAAAAAATTAGCCAGGTGTGGTGGCACATGCCTATAGTCCCATCTACTTGGGAGGCTGAGGTGGGAGGATCCCTTAAGCCCAGGAGTTCAAGGCTGCAGTGAGCTATGATCATGCCATAGCACTCTAGGCTGGGCAACAGGGACAGACCCCCTGTTTCTTAAAAAATAAAAATAAAAATAAAAAATAAATAAAATAAAATTACCTTCCCAAATATTTTCTGTGTTTGATCACGTCAAGATCATTGTTAACTTTTATCAAGGCTGTATCCTACCAATTAAAGAACACATTTATTACATTATTTGAAACTTGGTCTCAAAAGAGGCAAACAATTTTATTCTCTGAAGAACAAGGAATCCTACTTACAAGAAAACCAAGTCCCGGTGAATCTGTGTCTACGTGGTGAATTTTTCTTCTCCCTTTCCCCCTTTTTCTTCTTTTCCTTTTTTAGCTAAGAATAACCCTAATTTTTACTTTCCATTTCCCAAAAACAAATGGCAGATCCCACTCCCCCCGCCTTTGTGCAGTTAACTACTACATCTTCTGAAGGTAAAAGAGGAGAAAGAGACTGAAAAATCTGAGTGCTAAAATTACTCTGTCTTGTTTTTAGAGACTTAATTTAAAAATAAATTCTGATGATGGTAAAAAGAAAATAACCCAAATTCCCTTTATAGTTCTTCAATTTTCTTTAATTTAAGGTAACTGTGACTTTTCAGAAAAACGTTTATTTTCCCCTAATAACTAAGAGAACCATTTGAAATTCTTTTGGGGGGGGAATCTGCAACTAAAAATAAATGTGGCAGGCTTTCTGTGTCTTTAAGAAAGCCAAAAATGGTTGCCAGTTCTATTACTATTTCACATTTTTTAAGTTAAGTAATGATTTGACTTGCATTTTTAACTTTACCAGTCAAAACATATCCCTCTCTCTCTTCAAACCATTGAGTAAATTCTCCTTTTTGGTTTCTAAACATTTTTCGTTTTGAGTTCAATCAAAGGTCACTGTTTCCAGTGAGCCTCTCATTTCCTTTCATGTTGTGTGGTAGTCTGTCATTTTTTAGTGGTTTTGATGTGGTTCATCTTTGAGAGCCACAGGAATTCCACCCAGGGATCATTTGTCTACTAGGAAGTCAAGAGCCTGCTGGTGCTCATTTGCTTCATTTTGCATGAATTATGAAAGAAGGAAATCTTTAACGAGGTAAATGATGAGCTTGTGACTTTCAGTGGGTTAAAGTCACCATAAGGTTTTATGATTTTGGAAGTCAGTTTTTAGTGTGTATGATGTAGAAAGTAGAACTGAAATGAGACTTCGTCTCATCCATCCTTCGATCCTTCCATCCTTCCATCTGTCCACCCATTCACTCATTCAGCCCTGTGAGATTCATTGGATAACTATTTAGACATTTTTCTGATTTTTCCTTTTGCTAATTAATTATATTGGAATAAAATCTAACAAAATCCTCAAAACACTCAAAACCAAGCCTGAGGGCTACTTTTGGGATATTGAGCCTGATAGCCTTGTTTTATTATTTGCTTAGGAAAAGGGGAAGAATTAAATGAATTTAAAGGCAGTTTCTTGTCTTATTCTATGAAATCTAAACCAAATCTGAAAGTTAAGTTAGGTTTACATTAGAGGTGAAGAATGCTTTCATACATGTGTATGGGTGTATGTGCTGTATGTGTAAATACAAAGTAATTGAAAATATAAAACTTAATTTGAACCAGGAGCTGTTTTGAAACCAGTTAATTGTTTATAGGAAAAATTGGTTGGATTGAACCAAATCAGTTGCTTGGAAATTAAATCTCTTTTTGCTGTAGAATTCAGCTTTTCAGTCCCCTCCTTTTTGCTCTAAACAAGCCTGGTGCTTGGAAGGCCTTGCCAGGTTGCTGTTCTTGCCTATAGCAGAACGAATGCCCACTTTTAGGGTCTAGGGGTGTGTAGCTAGATTCTGTATCACTGTGGGGAATCTTTAGCAATTCTCTCTGGCTGAAACACTCTAGGAGAGGATTTCTGTCCTGATAGAGCTTCTTTATCTCTGTGCCTTGTTGAAAGTATGACTATGACAATAGCCAAGCAGTTCTCCCAGCTGCCTGATGGGAATCCATGGCCAGAGGAAGAGAAAGAAAAAGACTTTCCCCTGTATCTGAGGTTTTCAAAGCCCTGGGCTGGAAAGGAAGGACTCAGATAAATACTGGTCTTCTTGAACATTCTATTCACAGAAGGAAAATATTTAATACTTCTTCTCATGGTATCGCATATGAAAATATTACAGAAGCTGGCATGATTGTGCTTACTTCTTTAAGAAAAAGGAACCCATTAGCATATAAATAGATTGTAGCTTCTTAGACAATCTTTACACAATTAATGGAATGAATTCCGGCTATTAGAAAGCCAGTCTGGGCAATTCAAAGCCCCCCAGATTCACTTTCTTCCTTCTGACTTCCACTTGGGATCTATGCTTTTTAGGACAGCAATCACGTCTACTTATGTGAATCTGTAGTCAGCTTGTGGGGCTGGGCTTAGTCTGGTGTCAACAAAAACATGTATCACAAGTTACACAAATGCAATGAGATAGTTTAAAAGGTCTTTCAAAATGGGTACGACGAATCTTTTTTTCAGTTTAGATTTGAGTGCTTGTGTTAAAGAAATAGTACATTTCCTCTCTGTGGGTATAGGGAGTAAGTCAGAAAATCACTCAGTATGAGTAGAAGTCAGAAAAAAGTTGCTGGGTTGAAAGTGACGAGGGTGCCCCAGGTGGGCAAACACCAGACCGGCAATGCAATGCCCTGTTTTGAATTCGTTGATGGCTTTTCTGGTTAACAATTGGAAACCTCATTGTTACTGCTATTTTTATGTCTGCCAACTTTAATGTGCCATCTCAAAGGATGTTATGGAGTTACTTGTCTAGAACTGTGCTGTTTAGTACAGTAGGCACTGGACACATGTGGCCATTCAAATTAAAATTGAAATTCAAAATTCAGTTCATTTCACCAGCCTCATGACATATGTTCCATGGCCCCGTGTAGCCTGTGGCTACTCTATTTGGCAGTGCTAGTCTAGAGGTTTAAAAACATTTTTTAAGTCTATAAACTGCTGCCTGCCCTTCTTTTGTTACTTTGCTTATAAAGAGGTGAAGAACTAAATGACACAGAAGCTATTTCTTATCTTATTTTATAAAATCTAAACTGATCGGAAGGTTAGACTGATTGGTACAGGACCGTAAATAAAGTTCTACCATTTTGACTCCTCACAACAAATGTCATCACCACAAAACACTTGAATGGGTGAATTCTTTTATCCATTGGGATTTTGTGTTGGGATTTTTTTTTTTTTTTTTTTTTTTTTTAAGACAGAGTCTTGCTTTGTTGCCCGGGCTAGAGTGAGTGCCGTGGCGTCAGCCTAGCTCACAGCAACCTCAAACTCCTGAGCTTAAGCAATCCTACCGCCTCAGCCTCCTGAGTAGCTGGGACTACAGGCATGCACCACCATGCCCGGCTAATTTTTTCTATATATATTTTAGTTGGCCAGATAATTTCTTTCTATTTTTAGTCTCGCTCTTGCTCAGGCTGGTCTCGAGCTCCTGACCTTGAGCTATCCACCCGCCTCGGCCTCCCAGAGTGCTAGGATTATAGGCGTGAGCCACCGCGCCCGGCCTGTGTTGGGATTTTTTGATTGTGAAAAGCATGATACAAACTCATACTCTTGTCTGCTACTCCACTGATGTCTAGCCATATTCACTCCAGCAAGAGAAATTTCATAGCTTCTCCAGGCTTTTGTAATGTGAATTGACCAAATTGAAAAAATAGAGTGGAAAATTGAGGCGGGCATCATCTTGTTTCTCACCTCTGAACAGCTCAGGTTATTCAGTCATTCAATTAGCACACATTAAACACATACTAGGTACCTGGTACCGAGCTAAACCTTGAGTTTGCAGACATAAGACACTGGCCCTTGCCTTCAAGGAACTCAGAGCCTGGAATGAGAAATAGACATGTAAAGAGATAATTATAATACAAGTAAGTATAATTAGGTAAGTATAACTATAGAATTATAACTGCAAATATTTTTAGACTTAAATGATTTATTTCTAGGTTTTTACATTGCAGTTCTTTTGTGTCCACTGCCACCTGTTGAAAAAAATAAGGACCCAGTGGTTTGACCCAAGCTTTTAGTCGGCTTGTTCTATAGATGCCAACCTGGAGGTTCAGATGGCCAAGGGAGCACAGCTGTGTATCAGAGTTTTAGGAGCTGGTTGGGAGCCAGAGGGGTGTGTATCGGAGTGAATGGGCCTGCCTGCTGGCTTGGTGTGTGGTGGGTACGCCAGTCATGGCTCTCTCCGTGTCTCCACAGCTCTCTGCGCCATGGTCGCCACCATCTGGTTCCCTGTGTGTGCCCACCGTGAGACCACCATCGTGAGCTTTGGCTACTCCCTGTATGCGGGCTGGATTGGTGCTGTGCTGTGCCTCGTGGGTGGCTGTGTCATCATCTGCTGTGCCGGGGATGCTCAGGCATTTGGTGAAAACCGTTTCTACTATTCTTCGGGCTCCAGCTCCCCGACTCATGCCAAGAGTGCCCACGTATAAGAGGGCGGGCAGGCTGCCCATGGAGGTGCTGTCGATACTGGGCCTATGGCCCTAGGTTTGCTTGCCACAGTGGGGGAAAGCCCACTCCTCTGCCAGGCTCTAAAGCCAAAGGTCTAGAAAAGCATCCTGTCTGGCATTTCGTAGTCTTAATCCCCTCCCCCCATCTTTTGGTTGCCTTAAAAGAGATCTCTAGCTCATATAATGTCTTCACATGTTTCTCATGGTGTTGCCCACTATTAGCTCTTTTCTTGGGCATTCCTTTGTTGTTTATTAAAAAGATTATGTGTATATATTTTGTTTCTCTCTAAATTTTAAATGTCTTGCAAACATTGCTGAGTTGGGTGGGGGTGGGGAAGAGAAATAAAAGACACTTTTCAAACAGTTACAGATGACAATGGGAGCCTCATAAAGATGCCTCTCTGTTTCCTCCCCCCTCTTCAGTTCCAAGGTCATTTACTTAGAGGAGATACACAAAGATGGAATTGGGGACATGGGGCGGGAGAGGGAGGGGAATCGTTGGAACCTTCTCTCCATGGGAAAGTTTCCCTTTTGTAAGTTGAGGGCAAGCGTGGGGATATTTTTTAGTTTATGATTTTACATTTTATCTGTACATACTTTTTCAAGATTGATCATTTTTATAACCATGGTTTTCCTGAAATTCTCAATTTATCAGTATGAAGGAAATGATCCAACTAGACTTCAGTTATGCAATAAATAACAGTACAAGTGAGTATAACTTTAACAGACATTCCACAAAATATTTTTTTCAGATTTGTATGATATGGTTTTTAATACTACATTTTCCTATGCTTCAACTTACATTTTTAAAGCTTTTTTCCCTTTCTCTCTCTATTTTCACTCTGTTAGCCATCTTGAAGTGATGTTGTTTAACATAAATTGTACTGTTGAATTTGGCTTTACGGGTGTAAACGCTGATGGTATATCAGTATCTGAGACCCCAAACTCTCCAAACACTGATGGTGCATTTTGTTCTTTAAGTGAAATCTGTGCAATAAAATAACAGACTGTCTGCAAAACTGGCCTTCAATCTTCTGTTGTATCCAGAGGTATCATTATTGATTTTAAAAAACTTGTTCATCTCGACTGGTAATTTACAGGGAACATGATCAGCGATTCAAGACCTAGTCATTCTTCATTGCCCTGGATAATTAAAAGGTTGTCTTTTATTCATGGCATCATGGTGATAATGTGCAGTCATAAAAATATAACCCAGATGCTCTCTGGATTTCTTAAGTGGAGTGACTTTATGGCATCATTAATTCATAGATAAATGGGCAGCAATCAGAAACCAAGTTCTAAGCACTATGCAGTTAAACTCCTTTGTCTATTTTGAACACTTAATGAAGGAATTGGGTAGGTACATGAACGCATTTTGTTCAAACATATACATGTAGATGTTTGGAAATTTTGGACAAAGACACGCTAAGCTGATTGTTATTTGTTTTCGGTCCCCAAAACTCTGTCCAGTTATGGGCTTGGCCAGGCATGGTGGCTCACACTGGTAATCCTAACACTTTGGGAGGCAGAGGTGGGAAGATTGCTTGAGGCCAGGAGTTTAAGATCAGCCGGAGCAAGAGTGAGACCCTGTCTCTATAAAAGATAGAAAAAATTAGTGAGGCCTGGTGGCACTTGCCAGTAGTTCCTGCTACTTGGGAGGCTGGGATTGTTTGAGCCCAGGAGTTTGAGGTTGCTGTGAGTGATGATGATGCCACTATACTCTAGCTGGGCAACAGAGTGAGACCCTATCTCACCCCTCCACTCCCTACCCCCAAAAGTTATGGGCTTGCTCTAAAAAAACAGATTACAATCTATTTTGGCAGACTTTTTCCAAATAAAATACTAATTTCATTAGCTGATAATATAATAATTGTTAAACATTTCCTCTTTGGAAATATCCATTTGGGCTGGTCATTTTGCAGAACTTTGTATACATTAGATTATAACCTGGTGGAAACTATTTCTAAATTACTTATATAGAAAAGATTATCTTTATATTGACTAAAATATTTGCTAAGCTATAATATAGTTTTTCTAAGGATATAAGTCATGTGATTATATTGGAGGACCCTTTCTACCTCATTAAACTTGTCAGGGCATAATGACTGTGAACATGAATGGAGCAAAAAGCTCCACTCCACTGGGAGGAGCGGACAGGCGAGGCTTTAGGTCTCCATGTTCCCTGTCCTCACAACATCAGCTTGAATCAGAAGCACCTTCAAGTAGTTCTCTTCTCCTGTGGACACTTTTACTCACCTAGCTCCATCCCTAAGGCTGCCGCTTGCTTTCGTCATGATGGGGTATGCTGCACAAGCCCACTTTTCTCTGCAGCATGAAAAAAAGACCCCAAATCTTTCCAAGCTGACTGTTGCCTGACAATCAGGGAACCCCGTTTTTGTGGGTCATAACTCTAGTGTTAGAGTTTATCAGTTTGAGGGAGGAGAGAGAGATGTTCCTGTAGAACAGCACTGACCAATGGGAATACAATGTGAGCCACATATGTAATTTAAAATTTTCTAGTAACCACATTAAAAAAGTGAAAAATAAATAAGTGAAATTAATTCTACCATATTTTATTTGATCTAGTACATCCAATATATTATCATTTCCAAATGTGATCAATTGACAGGATATTTCATGCCCTTCTTTTTGTATTACATCTTCGGATTCCAGTAGGTATTTGACACGGCACGTCTCGGTTTGCACTAGGCGTATTTCAAGTGCCCAGTAGCCACATGTGGCCGGAGGCTTTTGGACTGGACAGCACAGCTGTAGGACAGCAGGCTCTGTCTCAGTAATCATCAAGAGGGATTCGGTCTTGGTTATTTTTATTAATATTTGCCCCCATTAGAGTTCCATTAGAACTTGGCAATTACAGTTTACTGAACAGTTATAAAATCTTCACCCAGGTGAAGACGATGACCGCCAATGGCATGTGAAACGGCGGACCTGGAGTGCTCCGCCTACCTAACAGGGAAAAGGGAATTCACGCTATGGAGAACTTTCCTGTCAGGAGCTTCATACATTTAATCCTCCCTGCGCCCCCCCATTTTGTGGATGAGAAAAATGAGATGCAGAGAGTTTAGGTTGTTTGTCAAGGTCGCATAGCCACTCTATAGAACTAAAAGGGATTTATGTCTACGTAACTCTAGAGCCCCTAATTTTCCGATTTAAGAATCACTGCTACAGAATCAGGCAAATTGGAGATTCGCTCTTCACCCTAGAGACCAACTCAGTAGAAATGGGTTGAGAGCCAAGAATCTAAATTTGCATTGTGTACCCCAGCAATGCTGAGGGGGTGGCCTCCACACCGCACTTTGAGAAACGGCGAACAGCAGGGCTTTCTCATGCCTCTCTGTAGCGCAGCCAGTGTCATCCCTCTTTGACAGTCATCGGAGCTGAAATGGTTGTGAGACTTACGCCGGGCTTCACCCTCTCTCTAGCTTATTCTGAAGAGACCACATGCAGGGGATCTGTGGTTTGAAAGTGAACCAGTCCAGCTCGCACTTTCCAAGAATTTGATAGAAACTGCATTACAGGGAAGAACGTTTCAAGGGAATCTCTGAATCTAGGGATGTTAGATACAATGACAGCAACAGAAAGAGCAGATTGTGTACTTCAAGAATACAATTTACATATTTGTGGCGAATTGGTGGTTTGGGGTAACAATAGAACAAGGTTTGGTTGTGTTTCGCCCTGTTTTTTTTTTTTTTAAATTAAAAGAAAATCTGCGTGTCAGTGTTTCTCTATACAATGTACACAATGTGAACTGCAACATCTTAAATGTTTGGCAGGACACTCATGCTCATGACATCACATGCTGGGAGGACAGGGAGGCCACTGTGGGACTGGCCCTGGGGACAGGCCGCATCAGTGCTGCCATTGAGATAGCCCCACAAAAGAGTGTGTGACAGCCAGATGTGCAGCTTAATGGAGACTGAACCAGGATTGTGGGTGGAACGTTGGCACATGCTGCTTATGGCTTGAATAGCAGCTCTTGAGGAATCTATATTTCTCTACCTCACGCAGAAGCTCAGAGCTCAGGCTTTGTGGCCCTGTGGCCGGGGGAGGGAGTGGAGACGGAGGGACTTGTCACTGCTCCATGCCCCATTGTTAAAATGCAAAATGTGGAAATGTTAAGCCATTTCTAGAGGATTGCGGAAGACAAAAATTTCTTACTGCTTACATCCAAATTACATTCCAAAGAGCACCTGATTGCTATAGTTGGGAGCTTTCTTTAATTAAAACAAGTATGTCTCTATTTCTCTTATGTTGGGTTACACAGCTGTGCATTTAAAACTGTAATGTGGGGGGTGGGCAAAGGCAATATATGTAACCTAAACATTTTTACCCCCATAATATGCTGAAATAAAAAAAACTCTGTAATGTGCATACAGATCACTTGGGGATCTTGTTAAAATGCAGATTCTGAATCAGCAGACGTGGGCTGGGGCCTGAGATTCTGCATTTGTAACAAGCTCTTAGGTGATGCTGACGCTGCTGGTCCTAGACTCACACCTGGAGTAACCAGCCGTCAGAGTTCATGTCCTGCTGAAACACAGGCCATGCTTATACATATACAGTGTAAGTGGTGCCTCTCTTGTGGAAGATACTGGGATACTTCTTTGCTCTTCAAGATAATTCTGGAGCCTCTCTGGTCAGTAATACTGGTGTCATGCTTTTGGCTTCAGGCTTTTTCCCTCATTAAAATACAAACACCCAGTGATATGCCTGAGCCCACTAGTGCTGGCTCATGAAAGCCAACAGTTTTCAGGAATTTTGTGAACCAGTTGATGTCACACTGGTCACTTGATAACAGCCATGGTAGGATATTTATGCCACAGAAGTCACAAAACACCGCAAATCAGGTATTTCTCCAACACTCCCCTTTCCAGCCAGTCGTTGAACTTTTGCCAGCCCACCACTGCTCAGCTCCTAGAGAACCAGGCCTTAAGCTGTGTCAGTCCCTGACACCTTGCTTTCCTGAGAAGAAGTCCACATAAGCGAAGGTGGGGAGAGCTAGGAGTATACTGGGTAACTGTGGGAAAAGAGATGTGCCAGCCACAGTCTCGTGCCACTCTGTGGGTGCTGGTCCCCTTGTCCTGCATCTGAGGCCTTGGCAGCCCAGGCAGAGAAAGGGCTACTTCCTTACCTTTCGGCCTGGTTTCTAGGCTTAGATTAATGGTAAAACTGGCTTATATATAAAATACAAGGCTGCCAGGTTAGTGCCTAGGACCATTGCTGTCCTCTTTGAACTCATATACTTATTGGTCTCACTAATCTGGCTTTGAGAAGTTTCCTGGAATCTTTTAGATTTTAAAAGTCACATTTTTTTTCTGATTGTAAAAATAGTCATAATGTAATAGATAATATTTACTGAGAGCTTATTCTTTGCCAGGCACAGTCATAGTACTTTATATATACATTTAACCTTCATAGCAACCCTCATGAGCTATTGTTACTCCCATTTTACAGATGAGGAAATTAAGGCAGAGAGAGATTATTTAACTTGTCTAAATCACACCTGTTGAGTGATATATATTCATTACATAAAATTTGAACAATGTGGAAAAATACAAATAAGAAAATAAAAAATCACCCACCATTTCATCATTAAAGTAATTTCTTTGTATATATTCTTGGCCAAAATTTTATTTTAAAACAAAAACTCTAACATATTCTATCTATAATTTTGCAAACTGATTTTAAAAAATTTAATGTATAGAAAACATTTTCTTATATTATTAAGTGTTTTCTATAACAAAACTTTTAATATTTGTATAATATTCCATTGTTTGGATGGAATTTAGCCATAATTTAGTCAGTGAATTCACAAGAATGTCTTAGTTATTTTGTTTTGATTCCTTTCTAATTTCTTCTAAGTAATTTTGTCATGGACATTCCTTTTTTTTTTTTTTTTAGACAGGGTTTTGCTCTGTTTCCCAGGCTAGAGTACAATAGTGGAATCATAGCTTACTGCAGCTTTGGAACTCCTGGGCTCAGGCAATCCTCCTGCCTTAGCTTCCCAAGGACTAAAGGAATGTGTGCCACCACACCTGGCTCATTTTAAAATTTTTTTATAGAGATGAGGGGTCTCACTATGTTACTCAGGCTGGTCTCAAACTCCTGACCTCAAGAGATCCTCTCACCTCAGCCTCCCAAAGTGCTGGGATTACAGGTGCCAGCCACCACTCTTGGCCATGAACATTCTCATAGGTAAATCTTTGCACATACACATGATGATCTTTTTAGGATAAATTCTTAGAAAGGAGTTGCTGGATTATATATTCCAGACAGTGTTTTAAGAACAGCTTATTTTTTGGTGGGAGGGTAACTAGTTTCCCCAGCGCTAATAATAGGATGCAGTATATCAACTCAGTACGCTATGCTTTTGAAATTATTTGAGATATTTAATTTTTTCCATTATGTTGATATGGAATTATGTAAGAAAATACTTTTAATAAATAGATAATGCAAAAATTTCAGAAGTATTCATAATGGGAGAGAAGGTTTGCAAAGGGGAGGCTGGGGACCGAGGTTCTGCCTGCCCTGCGATCCTGCTTCAGTTGACTCTGGTCAACTTGACAGGGACAAGTGTGGAGTGTTTGTCCTCGGTAGATTTTGCAGTGGGGACACTGTGATTTTAATAGCCCCTGGTTAGCTCTGGGAGTATTGTTAGCTAAGCATTGTTCTTTATTTTTTTTTGCTCCCACCATAACATACGAAGAATAATCTATTGAGACAAAAACAAAGCAGGGTCAAAATGAATCACATGCCCTTTTCCCAAGCCTTCTAGACGTTAATCCTGTGCTTATGCTAGAAAGAAAGTTTACCTGGGCTCCTTTGCTATGTAATTTTTTTTACTACTGTTTTAACAAAGGTTCTGAGAAAATGCATATGTAGGAGAGCTTCGGAGGTATGAGAGAGCCAGGACTGCCGGGGAGTAGAGCATTTGTGCCACAGGACAGCCAAGGCCTTGAGTGTTTCTCTTGGTTTTGCTCCGGTCTCCACGAGCAGGGCAGAACCTTCCCCACAGTTAGGGAACCTCACTCAGGCATCCCAGGCCGCAGGGCTGACCTGGGGATGTGGCTCTTCCCTTCCATTTGGGGTATGACAAATCCTTCTCCCTCGCCTTGGCCTTTCCCAAACCGGAACAGAGCTCAGATTTGCCTCAGTCATAGAGTGTCTCAGCGAGGACCTCGAGTCATTCTAGTCATTATTTCCAGTGGTGTGGGGTCATCAGCATGTGACTCACTCAGGAAAATGCAGATTCATGGAGGCAGTGTTTGGGGATGGTGCCTGGAAATCTGCATTTTAAATGAGTCCCCAGAAAAAGGTTCAATGACTATGGGTGCTGGGACAGAACATTACAGAAAGACTAGTCAGATGGAGGTACTGGAAGCCAGAAAGGTAAAATGATTTGCCCAAGGCCATAGTGCTAGGGAGCATTTCCTATGGCTCTAAATGAAGGGGTTGTGGTCTTGGGGGGACTGCTCCTTCTTGAGCTAGCCATTCCATCAGAATGAGAGCCGCCCTGTCTCGTTGTCTCGTCTGACCTCTCCCCTCTGGCCTCGGAGTGAGCACCTAACTCAGGCTGGGCCAGTCACAGTACCTCACTGCCCTGAGCATACTGGCTGGCCCAAGAGGGCAGCATTTCACCCAAACTGGACTGGCCAGAGCCTGCCCTTTATTGGAGATGTGGGTCAGAGCACACTTATTTCTGATAGCAAAACTCGGAAGATGTGAGCCTGGAAGCTCTCAGCAGCTGTCATTCTAGCTGTGTGGAAAAAGTGAGTCGGGGAAAAGGAGGCTAAAATGCAGAGGCAAATAGAAGGTGAAGAGCAGAGTTTTATGGTATACGGGGCCAGGTTCCATTGTTTCTGAGTTCAGCTTCACAAATGCCGTGTGGTTATACAAACCAATATTCCCACCCACCCCTTTACTTTTCTTGTGCTCTTTCAATTGCAACGAAAATAATTCTGATCTGGCAGATACTCTGGTAGTTATAGAGGCAGTTCCCACTATGTCCAAGTTAGTTTCTCCTCTTCCTGTGGGGTGTTGCACCTTTTCTTTCACGAGCCATGTGGTCTGAATGGGACCAGGACCCTTCTCCTTTGCTATCCTGTTAGGTCCAGAAGAAGGATGTGCTATCCAATCAGGCAAATCACATTTTCTCCTGGCATTTTTCAAACTGAGGTTATGAGAGGAGACACTTCTTCTCTAATTAGAAGAGTTCCCGGCACCCATGGTGTCTGTCAAGCTTGTGCAGAAGCTCATCTGTAGGAAGGGAGAGGATGCACAGATGAGAAATGGAGAGCAGGGAGCCCAGCAATGTTCACGTCTCTGGGTCTAGGTGACCCTGGAGCCTGCACCATAGTCTTTGGCCAAAGCTAGTCTGAAGTGAGTTGCTATCACTTTCAATCAAAAACGTCCTCTCTGACTGAGGGATTCCTAAACCCTTTGGCTTGGACCTGAAGCCTGAGGAGGGCTCACATTTGGGCTGCTGCTTGTAAACCCATGCAGGGCAAGTTTGTCCTAACTGAAACCCACAGACACCCTCCTCACCCCTACCACGGTTCCTCCCTCTCTACCTCTGCTCCCTATGCTCCTGGCTAGGTCAGAGTTCAGGAAAACAACCTTAGGATTTCAAACAGAGGGACTTGGTTTCAGATAATGGAACAGCAGAGAAATCAAACAGGATGATGAGGTAACTCGGAGTTTAGCAATAGCAGGCAGTCATCACCAGGGGATGGAGGGGCTGTGGGACCAGAACCGAGAGACCGGGGCTGCCTCATGAGGGCTGAGACCACAGAGGGAAGGGCTGTCCTGTAGGATCTAGGACCATGGGAGAGACCCAGTTCCTGCTGAAGGTTCCACCTAAAGCAGAGCAAAAGAGGGAAAATACCCTGGTTTCTCTCCTCCTCTGTCCCTCCAGTCTTCTGCCAGTGCCTCCCTTTGGTTGAACCACCCAGCCACAGCTCAAGGGAGCCTGGGAAACGTGGACAGAGCACAGGGCAGGAAATGGTTCTCAGAGCACATGGGTGGTTAAGTCTGATATAGCAGAGCAGATCAAGGATTAGGGAGCCTCAAAATCTGGAAGCTCCTCAGGTCTCATGGGGCAGGGCCGGAGACACTGTCTGAGAGCCTGCCGGTAAATGCTTCACAAGTGAGTACTTATGGGCCTGCTTAGGACATTGATTCGAAATTGATTCCCAAGTCTCCCTTCCCCACTGGAGCCAGTTATGCTTTGGACAGCACACAGAAGCTCCTGCAGTTCCACTGCTCCGGTTCAGAGATGAGTCTGCTTCTCTTCTCCTGCTCGCTCCTTGGAACCCAAACCAGCCTCTGGATTCTGAACCACTTCCTCTCTCACGGATGCTACCAGAGCTGTGCACCTGGGACCTGCTCCCCTCTCCATTCTCGCTGTCTGCTTACACCTCAACATGCATCATCTCCTTCCTGTCCACCTTCTGCTCTGTCAACACCAAGATCTCTACACGAGCTTCCTTGGCTTGTCATTCTTTGATGTGCCCCCTTTGCCCACTGGATGAAATGCAAATGCCTTAACTTGGCATGCAAGGCCTTTCATAAACCTATCTGGACTTTATTAAAAATATTTAAATAAGGGTCTTTGGCTATGAGTAAGAGAAACAGATTCTGACTAAATGAAACAAAAGAGGGATTTTTTTTTTTTTGACCGTGGGGGGTGGGAGGGGGTGGAAAGTAAAACAGGGTTTTTAGGGAAGAAAACTTAATTTTTCAGGAAAACCAAACTCGGGAGAGGGGCAGGCACAAGGTAGACCATTTTGCAAGGGTTCTGTTGCTAGGATGAAGGAACTCTGACTGTGTTCAGTCTTTTTGTCACTCGCTTAATAGTCAAATACCAGGAAGGGAGCATCTGATTGGCCTGGAGGGGTCATGTGCCTGCCCCTGAGCCAATCGCTGTAGCTCTTGGGATTGGGCCAGGCCCAGGTCATAGCTCCATATATATTTCTTTTCCTGGAGTAGGGGATAGGGTGGAAAAGAGGAAGACTTCCCCAAAGGAATTAGAGTACTTTCACACACACACACACACACACACACAAAAGAACATGAATACTGAGGGGATCCAAGATCCAAAGTAACACATGTCCATTATACTTACCAGTATCCAAAAGTTTAATTCAGTCATTAAACTTCTTTTACATTGGCTTCCCTGCCCATTGCCCCGTGATGTCATCAAGGGGTGCTTTTGGAAGGAATTAATCATCACTAAACAAGGGACACTTTATAGGAACAATTTCCTGGTGAATTAATTATTATACATTTTAAACTCTTTCCCTAAGGCTATTTATATTTTCAGTAAATGTGAAACGCTTTTATTAATTAAAATAGCTCCCTCATTTTTCCTTCTGCTCAGAACAGAGCAGAATTCTGAATATGTGGGCCTGCAGGGTCTGATGCCAGCTACATGATTCATAGCTCTGCTGTGTTTTTAGATCTGCTCTTCCTTGGAACTTATTGATATTTTATTAAGATTTGAAAGTTTGCATATTATTTAAGAATTCATAAACTCTTAAAACTTTGATCATCTTAAAATGAGTTTTATGAGCATCTGCTAAAATTATTTTTTCATGCATTCATTTGTTAGTTAGTTAACTAATCAGGCAAACATTTATTGAGCACTTGCTATGTGCCAGCCATGCATTAGCCACTAGGTATAAAAAGCAAGCACAAAGACAGTCTCAGCCCTCAGATAACTCACAGTCTAGAGGGTAGTCAGGTACTCATGAATAATGATGATATTAGTTTCTTATCATTGTCATCTTTAATCTACTTTGGAAAGTTACACTCTGACTGAAAGGGAAAAATAGAATACCAACAGAAGTACATCATTGCACAGATTAAAGATAAGAGGTTACCAAATACTGGCTATATAAAGACATATCAACTTTAACTAGGTCTTCCTCCAGCCTTGCACCTTTCTTATAGATGTGGAAAATTAGCCAGTCCCTGAACTTCCTACAGTACATTGATTTAATTATAAGCAAAACAGTGAGGTATTGGCAGAGAAGTGCCTTCTTCAGGCTTCTGTGGAAAGTCCTGCTGAGACCTTTGGGAGAGGAGCATGCTGTTTCTTCTTAGAGCTGGAACTTAGTTGAAGGCATCAATGCTTGCTTGTCAGAATGATTTAAAAACTCTCCAGGTGTCAGAGCTCAACTTCTACTGTGACGGGTGTGGCAAGAACACAGCCGACTCAACTGGCTCTGGCATGGACATAAAATGCATGGGCAGGCACAGTTAGCAAAGTGGAGAACTGAAGCGATGATTCCCACGATGGGGACCATACACGGTGTGAGGATGCTGAACTGTCTCAAAGAAAATATGAAAATAGTGTTTCTTTTCATACTTTAATTAATTAGTTAATTAATTAGAGACAGGGTCTTGCCCTGTTGTCCAGGCTAGAGTGTAGTGGCGCGGTTGTAGCTCACTGCAGTTTTGAACACTTGGCCTCAAGTGGTCCTCCTGCCTCAGGCTCCTGAGTAGCTGGGACTACCAGCACACGTCACCACGCCTGGCTAAATTTAAAAAAAATTTTTTTTGTAGGGACAGGGATCTCTCTATATTTCCCAGAGTGGTCTTGAACTCCTGGCCTCAAGTGATAATCTTGCCGTGGTCTCCCAAAAGGCTGGGATTGCAAGCATGAGCCACCACCCTCAGCCTCATAGCTGATTTAAAAAAACAAACATACAACAAACAGTAACAACAAAAACCTAGACATTTATTGAGTGACTAATATTTAATAAAAATGACACACCATCACATGAGTCATTTTGTGAAATCCATTTCACAAAATGTAAAAGTGTGCTGATCCGGAGTTTAGTCCTGGTGCGGTGTGGCAGCTTTGCCTCACAGGGCCCCCAGGGACCCAGCTCCTTCCAGCTCACTGCTTCCCCAGCCGCAGGAAGCGGCTGAGGCCCGGGTGGCGGCATCTCCGTTGCAGGTAGTGAAGACCTAAGAAAAGGGCCAAAGGTCCACGCCTGTCATCTCCTAGGAACATTCCCTGACTCTGTCACAGGACTCTTCTTGAAGTGAGTCACATGGCCACACCTAGCTGCTGAAGAGGCTTGAAGACATCTGTATGGGGCTGGCTACGAAACTTGCAGTGCTCAGTGTAAAATAAAAATGTAGCTCCTTTTACAAAGGGCGGGAAAAACATGTTGTTAAAGACATTGAAATGTGAAACTTTTTCCTTTTCCCGTGGTCTCTCCTTTGCTGTGTCATGGTGTTTTTTTGTTATTTAATGTTGTTCTTAGTAAAGAAAAATTAAAAATTTAAATTACTTGCATGAATTTTACCATCTGATTTTTTTATTTGCAATGTCAGTTTTAAATGCAAATATAAGAATATTGAACTGTTATGCAGAAACATCAAAATTCCACAATTTGTATTTGGTAGCTCATATACACACTTGTATTTTGCTCTTATAAATTAAATCAATTGTTTTTTATTTTACTTCTTGATGTGCATGCATTCTACCAACACCCTCTACCTTCAGCTAACGGCTGGGTAAGGAAGGACTGAAATGAGAAGGAACTGTAGGTTGCCCTGTCTTTTCCTTTCTTTCTATGTCATCATTTTCAGTATAAAGTGGTTGACTAATACAAGGAATCAAGAATGAAAGCATGTGATAGGGTTCCTTGGTCATTTGTGTTTCTTAGCGCTCCATTGCCTTCTTTAGGTATTGGAAGCAAGTTTTGGCCTCTTGGGACCGTCAGTGCACCCGCTTAGTCATAGACACGACACAGGCTCCCCTCGGAACTTGCTTTGAGTCTTGCTGAACTCACTCACATCATGGGTCCCCTGGGATTCTGTGCTCATGAAGCATTGTGAATGCTACATGCAAATAAGGTGGCAAGAAACAGTGGCCACATATATTTTCTCTGCTCCCATGCGTGCTCTGTTGCCCCATCAGGCTTCACTTACAAAGCACAAGCTCAATAATCAAATTATTCAGAATTTCAAGATGTCAACAGTAGAGCATTAAACCAAGGGCAGGGTCCTTCTGCTTGTGGGGCCTGTGAGACTGCACAGGTCGCATGTCCACGAAGGTGGCCTGATCCTAGCTGCTGGGTGCCCAGCTAAAATTCTGATTACGTCTGTAAGAAGAAGAGAATAGATTTTGGGAGAAACTTGTAGCTTAAGCCAAATATTCTAACAATTCTATACAGATGGTGTCATCTCCTTTTTCCACGTGAAGAAAGTGAAGCTCAGGGAGATGAAGTAATGAGCCAAGGTTACAGGGCTAGTAAGTATCACGGCCAAGATTTGAACCCCTGTCTTCTATTGGTAAGGCCAGTTCTCATGCTGCTGTGGCATACTTGGGGTTTATGAAATGAAGCTAAATTATATTTAACAAAATACAGTGAAATGAGAATGTAAAACAGCATGCATCTTTCTTATTAGATACTAGCGAGAAGCAATTTTACTTAATAACAGAACGCCGGCCGGGCGCGGTGGCTCAAGCCTGTAATCCTAGCACTCGGGGAGGCCGAGGCAGGTGGATCCTTTGAGCTCAGGAGTTCGAAACCAGTCTGAGCAAGAGTGAGACCCCGTCTCTACTAAAAATATAGAAAGAAATTAGCTGGACAACTAAAAATATACAGAAAAAATTAGCTGGGCATGGTGGCACATGCCTGTAGTCCCAACTACTTGGGAGGCTGAGGCAGAAGGATTGCTGGAGCCCAGGAGTTTGAGGTTTCTGTGAGCTAGGCTGATGCCACAGCACTCTAGCCAGGATGACAGAGCAGGACTCTGCCTCAAAAAAACAAAAACAAAAACACAGAATGCAACATTCATATAGTTATTCATTTAATTCTTGAAACAGTCCTGTGAGTTAGGGACTATCAGCATACCCATTTTACAGATGAGAAAACAGAGGCACACAGAAGTTAAGTAGTTCGGCTAAGGATCCATAGCCAGGATTGTAACCCTTGCTGCCTGGCTGTAAAGCCTAAGGTACTAACTGCTACTCTGGCCTTCAAGTGGAATTTATTCCCTAAGAAAGTGGAATGAATTGCAATGGAAAGCCATTTAATGAGAAGACAGATTCAAACTCAGTATAAGATTCTTTAAATAAATTCTTTCCCAATTAAAACTGTTAGTTTAGGGATAGGGTTAAATTTTCCACCTGTTCGTCTTCAAAATAGATATTCTTAGAAAGGGATCCTTTACCTGTAGTAGTATAAAGGGAACTCAAGCTTCTCTATAGTATAAGGGCCATTGGATATGTATATCTCTGGAAGGAGGAAATGTAATCTTATATTTTCTACCACTTCACAGATTTTCAGGAAATAAGGGGAATTAGCTACTGAAGGAAATAAGCTCTCTTGCAGGCTTTGAGGTCCTAATTAATGACAGAGATCATAATCTGTGTGTAAAAAGTAAAATCACACAGATGTATCTTTTGCTAGATGTGGTCCACCGTGGTCACCACTTGTTAGCAATTCCCAATTTTATTAGGGTGAGGGGACGGACAGTGTTCAGAATGTGGATTTAGTTTGCAAACAAAATGCCAAAACAAGCGAGTACACTCTGTTTCTAGGAAAGAAATCATTGGGCTGGAAAACCCTCAAAATATCAATCATTCAACAAGACCTCTTTAGGAAAACAAAGTTATGATTTTTGCACAGAGACCTTTTGAAGTTAGACAGTTTTGGCTTAAAATGTGAAAATAAGCGAGCACCCTAGGTTGGGAGGTCTTTCTGAGAAGACCCCTAGAGGGGAGATAGAGCCTCAGCTTTCTTAAAAAAAATTGGCCTCAGGATGGAAAAGAAAGAGCCAGGGTTCTGATTTCTTAATCATGTACTCTCCCTCCAAGCTCAAGGAGTGGGCTGAGCCGAGACCTGGGAGGCTATCAAAGACTCCCTCTGTGTACTAGGATTTGGACTTGATCTCTGATGTCACGATAAGAACAAAAGAATCTCATGCTGCTGTGTCAGACTGGGGTGCTTCTGATGGGGAGAAGGGTGGGTAAAGTGTCCTGCCTGTGGGTCATCTCCACAGCCTGGAGTTGTCCCCAGAACAAATCCAACTTGCCTTTCCTAGCCTGTTAGAGAATTGTTCTCCATGAATGCATCTGAACCCTCCTTGAACCCTGGAATGTTTCAGCTAGTGCTGTCACTTGGAGTTAACAAGTTCCATATGTTTACCACCCGTGGCGAAAGTAGTTTTTCCTTTTATTTGTCCTCAGATTGTCTCCCAAGATGGTTGCTTTGTCCCATTAATAGTTCATTTGGTAGCCACCAAGACTGCTCACCTCACTGCATAATGTCATTAATCTGATTCCACCACCTGAAAAGAGAAGCTTTTGAGAGATAAGTTTTGCTGAAGAATTTTGGTAAAATAATTTTGTAGGCAATTGGAGATCTGGGCACAGCAACAGCTGAATTAGTTTTAAATGCATCCATCTTCTAACCTGTTGAGTGGAAACAAAAGCTCCACAGAATTTGTGAGAAGAAAACAAAATGTTTCAATCTCGTTTTCAAAGCACTAAATTGCTATATAAGGATAAGTGATAAAAATGTCTCTAATTTCTATGTTTTTTTGATAACTGGCTGGGCATTTTGTGGAAACATAGTAAAATTTCATTATATTCATGAGTCCAAATTAGTGTGTCCTTAGGGAAGATACTAGAATGTGACTTTGTTTGGTCAAGTGAATTTATTTAATGATCAAATCTTGAGAGTGCCAGAAAATGCCACTAAACTTCAAGATATAATTTTCCTCTAATGTACTTTCTTATGTAGATATATAATTGCACATTATTATCTTTTTTTCCAAATTTATTCACATGGCATTTTATTTTGTTTACGTGACACTTTGTTTTTATTTTTGGAGATAGGGTCTTGCTTTGTTGCCCCAGCTAGAGTACGGTGGCGTCATCATGGCTCACGGCAATCTCAAATTCCTGGGCTCAAGTGATCCACCTGCCTCAGTCTCCCAAGTAGCTGGGACTAAAGGCACTGGCCACCAGGCCCGGCTAATTTTTCTACTTTTTTGTAGAGATGGGGGCTCTCTCTCTTGCTCAGGCTGGTCTTGAACTTCTGACCTCAAGTGATCCTCCTTGGCCTCCAGAGGGGGTTAGGATTACAGGCTTGAGCCACTGTGCCAGGCCTCCACATTACTATCTTTTAACCATTGGTGTAGTTTAAATTCTAGGCTACCAAAATTTTTAGAGAGAATTTCTTTCCCATCAATTATTATAAAATAAACAGACTATGTCCTACCTAAGACATCTTCTTTTTCTTCCCCTTTTTTGTGTCTTCCTTTACATTCTATGCGTAGAATGCATGCCATTTTTGATATCTATGCCATTAAATCTTATGAGAGGATTTTCATTGTGCAAACTTTTATTCAATATTTCCTCTGGCTATAAACACACATAGGTATGTCTATTTAATTATTTATATAGAGGCGCAACTATACCAATGTATCATGTACAATAGAAATTATACACAGAAAATTAAAAGAATAGGAAAAAACAACATTTTAATTTTATTTCATATTATTTATTAATGATACAAACTTTTTTCTTTTTACATTACTAATAATATTTTAGTGAAAGCAATGAGTTTGAACCTACTTCATTATTTAATATTTGGGAAAAAACATTCAAAGGTCTGATTCTTAGTTCAGTTAATTTTCTTACTTAGTCTTAGCTGTTTTGGCTGAAAAAAGATATCTCATATGAATACACAGAATCATATAGGAGAAATACATCATTAAATCATTATACTCTTGTGTCAACTTCCTCCACTAATTTTGCAAAGATTTATATTAAAATTTGGCAGTGGCTTTCTATTTTTCTTGATGATTTTCAGTTGTTTTACAAACTAATCAAAATATATTGCATTTTTGTATTTCTAACAAATGGTTTGAAAACTCATAGAGACTTGATTTGTAAGATTACTTAACCAGATTTTAAAAATTCTAAGTTTTCTCTCTATATAGTAGGACTGTTTTTATAGTTGACACATATTATTTTCAGTAATAAGATCATATTCATATCCAAATATCTCTTTTCAAAATGGTCTCACCACGGGACTAATTTCCTTTGAAAAGCAAATACTTTCTCATGAGTTCACAGATTATTTCTCATAAGATCACAGATTAATAGTGTTTATTTTGTTTTTAAATTCTTGTTACATGGCAAATTTTTGTACTTTTGGCTTCACTGTTTTTGCTGCAGTGGCTATTTTATGGTGTCTTTGCAGGAATTTTAAAAAATGACCAGCTCTTTTTGTGGGGTTAGTTTAGTAAAAACAGACAATGCAGTGTATAAATCCACTTAAATGGATATTTGTAATCTAAACAATATCATATCTTAAATGAAAGAGAGTGACACTGTCTACCCCTCCTCACTGAGGAGCACCCTCTGTCCTCAGAGCTCTTAAAGACCCACGTGACCATCAGACCCAGAGAGAGATGCCTGGTGTGACTCCGTATAGCATCCATAACAAGCTCCACAATACAATGCAAAGTAAGCCTTACATATTAAATATAAGACTTCATTTTTCTTAACTCTTAGGTTAAAAACATTTTAGAAAAATAGAAGTTCTAATATTTTCTTTTTTGGTATCTTTTTGGAGGCTTTTGATCTGCATGGAGAGAAAGACATATAAACAAATAACTGTATTCAACGTGTAGAATGCTACCTATGTGAAAAGAAGAATGCTTTGGTGGCATGAGGTTGGGGAAGGAGAAGGTGGGGGAGAGGGTAAATTCCAGAAATTTAGAGAGAGAAAATACATTTGGGAGAAACTTTGAAAAATAAATGGGAGTTTGCTGAACCGACAAGGAGGTGAAGGACATTCAAGACACAAGCAAAGAAGACAGTGTGCTTAGGAAGTTGGTGTTGAAATATAGGACGCCTGGGGGAGGGTTAGACAGGAGACTCGCAGGCTGGGAACGGCTTTGTTCTGACGGCAGTAGGGAGCCACTGGGGATTTTGAGGAGAGGCCTGACCTTAGCGAAGGATAGATTTCATTTACAAATCATGAGCTCTATATACATTTTGAAAATAATTACTTTTTTGGCAGGTGTGGATGCAATTCTGTTCAATCTAATGTAACAAATAATTATTGACCATATCCTTTGTGACAGGCAATAACCCCAAGGCAACACAAGGTATATTGGTGCATATTTTACTTGATGGAAGGATTAAGCTGAATATTTACAATGAAATAAACAAATATATGCATTTGTCCTTTAAAGTGGTGATTTCTTTTGATATCTTTGACATCGGGAACATATTAACTAGTATTTAATACTTAACAATATATACGTTTGGGGTTTATGTGTGGCCCTATGTTATGAATGAGGCAGTGTTATCATGACATTCTTCAGAAATCAATAATCTAAAAGCCCAAGGCTGACCTATAGCTATAGAATTCTGTGCTATCATTGGTTTACCATATTTTCCAAAATCTCAAACATACTTTTTCTCTAATTGAGAATTTATATATAGGAAATGATAAAATCATGCTTACATCCTGAAAAAAAAAAAAAAAAGATCCAATGTATATGTGAGCCAAGCATTCAAGCTCATGAACTCTATTTGAGTGTGGATTCCTGCTGAAGGAATATAAAAGCATCCTAAATTTATATGTGCCAATGTAGAGAGAGTGGCCTGTGTATGGTGTGGCCTCGAGAAGATAGCTTCTGTTATTGCTTGGACAAAGGTGCCAAGATGCCATCTTGGTTTGCCAGCTAGGACATGGCAAATATTTGAAAAGGCCCTTATGTCTTAGGAAATAAAGATTACTTACATTCTCTTTTTTGTTTTGTTTTGTTTTTTCGAGACAGAATCGCACTCTGTTGAGCACTCTGCAGTGGTGCAATCATAGCTCATTGTAACCTTGAATTCCCTGTGTCAAGTGATCCTCCTGCTTCAGCCTCCCAAAGTGCTAGGATTACAGGTGTGAGTCCCTGTGCTCAGCCTTTTTTTTGTCTATGTTCTTCTAAGCATATTTTACTTTTATAATCAGAAATAAAATGTAAGGCAGGCATGGTGGTGCACACCTGTAATCCCAGCACTTTGGAAGGCTGAGACAGGAGGACCACTTGAGGCCAGGATTTCCAGACTAGCCTGGGCAACATAGTGAGACCCTACAAAAAAAAATTAAAAAAATTAGCTGGCGTGGTGGCCTGCACCTGTAGTCCCAGCTGTTCAGCTATTGGCAAGGCTGAGGTGAGAGGATCACTTGAGCCCTATGATAGTGCCACTGCACTCCAGCCTGGGCGAAAGAGAGAGGGGAAAAGAAAAACCATCTATGAGTAAAAGTATAAAGAAGAAAATGCATACCACTACAAATCAGACTTCTCTGAGGTAGTAATAGTTAATACTTTATATAATCTCCTTCCAAATATTTTTCTATGCTACGTAAAGTATATATATTTATTCAACTAAAGACATACTATATAAAATCTTTGCATCCTACTTTTAAAATTTAACATAATTAATGAATATTCCTCATTAAACGTTCTTTGAAAACACGTTTTTAGATGGCTGTACAGTATTGAAGTTTATAGTTACACTATAATTAATTTAAACAACTTCCAGTTTGGGGCATTAGGTTGATTTCAATGCTTTTGGTGTTTTCCCTCTGTAATTATAGATATATCTTTTGGCATAAACCTTTGACCATATCTCTGATTATTTATTTTCTTAGGATCAATTTCTAAAAGTGATTCAAAAGATCTGAAATCTGTCAGATAGGTGAACTGTTGAATATTTAAACCGAGTGATTGAAACCGTTCTCTACTTTGGCAAAAGCATAGTGAGGGCTTCTGGATGAGGGGAAAATCTTACCTTCTATTAATTCATTCCCATTTATTGAATGCCTCTTGAGTCCCAGGCTCTGCACCAGGTGCCAGCATGCAGCAGGACGCAAGAGAGACTCGTCAACTGCTCTCCTGGCAGTGATCTGGGAAGTTAGAATCATGGGCCAATTTCTCATTTACAGATGAGGAAACAGGGGAAGTGGCTCGACCAAGTTTACGTGACAGCAGTCGGGAGCTGGGTCTCGCTTTCTCATTCCAAGGCTCTTTGCACCCCATCAACCATCTCTCCCCTCAGAGGGGTCCTTGCGGCTGCAGTTCAGGGCAGGTTGATGGTGTTTTCCAGCCCTCGTTGCATTTAGATCCAGCTTTGGCAAAGGTTGTGAAGTGAATGGGGCCAAGTGTGTCGTTGGTACCCTCGCTTCTCCCTTCTGTGCCCACTTCCCCTCCTCAAGTCCCCTCACCCCCCTCTCCAGCACCCAGGGACCTCATAATCTTTTCTCACAGTTTGTGAAAACCTACTTTCGGAGATGGGACTGATGATGCCAGTCATTCATATCTCAGTGTGGATGAGTTAAGACGCTGTGTTCCTTCTTCCAGGGGGAGTTAACTGTGAAAACATTTAAAAATCTCCTCCTTATTGAGGAACGCCAGACTTTGTTTCCAATGGAGGAATTCTGGGCATGAGACAGCAGATAGGGCAGAGGGGCTTTCCTCTGCTGGTCCTCAAGGCTCACAGCTTGCTATGAGGATCCTTGGCAGGACATCTCCTTCCCTCCCCTTTCCATCAGGGTTGTCTATTCCAGTCTCCACCTTCTCCTACCACTCTCCTAAGATTGCCGTGGCCCAGTGCGGAAGCCAAGGACATTGTATTCACACCTTGAACTGACTTAATCCCAGTACGTTGAAGGGGCTGCTTTGGAAATAGAGCTTCATAGAATAGGGAAACCCCAGTGCCAGGAACCCCCCTTCCCCTTCTCTACCCTACCCTGTGAGGAGTGTCTCTGCTCGGAAGGAAATTCAATCAGGGTCTTCCAGCCACCAGAACTGAATTTGGAGGGACTATTTCCTCTTTGGATTCTGTTCCAAATTGCATTCCTGTTGCTGCTGTTTGAAGTTAATTAGAGTCACAAATCATTTGTATTTCCCTTCTCTGAAGGGAAGCCTGCCACAGCACTTATCTTATCCAGTTAATGGACTTACAAAGGGCTCATTCCATAAGCACTGGGCTAACATATATATGTAATAAAAGCTTGAAGAGTTTGAATTTTAGGTTGTGGAAATGGGGGTGTGTGGCATTCTCTCTGAGCCGCAGAGCTGAGTGTTTTGCTGCCCTGGATTTGGTTGAGGCCAATGCGAGAACCGAAGGCTCTACCTCCAGGTGGGGGAAGCCATGCATGTGGGGGAAGCCATGCATGTAGGGGAAGCCATGCATGTGGGTGAAGGAGATGAAGGGAAGCGGGCACGGAAAGGACTCTCTTTGCCAGTTAGTGAACTGTTGATAGCTGGAAATATAATGTGGAGAAGCTGTCAATTTACTGTTTGGGATATGAGGATCCCTTGCATTTCTAATTGAGTATTCATTTTTTTTAAAATATTTTGAGTTATGGCTGAGAGAGGAGATGCCTCCAAAGCAGCTTTGACACTCAGAATAACCTTTTAATTTTTTTTCTAATTTTTTTTATTGTGGTAAAATGCGCATAACATAAATTTACCATCTTAACTATTTTTTAGTGTACAGTTCAGTGGCATTAAGTACATCCACATTGTTTTGCAACCATCACCACCATCCTCTCCTGAACTCTTCTTTTTGCAAAACTGAAACTCTGCATCTGTTAAACAATAACTCCCCATTCTCCTCCCCCAGTCCATGGCAACCACCATTCTACTCTCTGTCTCTATGATTTTGACTACTCTAGATACCTCATATAAGTGGAATCATACACTATTTATCTTTTTGTGACTGCCTTATTTCACTCAGCATAGTGTCCTTAAAGGTCATTCACGCTATAGCATATGTTACAGTGTCTTTCCTTATTAAGGCTGAACATTCGTTTGTATGTGTATGCCACATTTTGCTTATCTGTTCATCCATTGATGGGCACGTATTGCTTTCACGTTTTAGCTATTGTGAAAAATGCTGCTGTGAACGTGGGTGTACAATTATCTCTTCAAGACCTTGCTTTCAATTCTTTTAAATATACACACGGAAAGGGAATTGCTGGGTCATATAGTGATTTAATTTTGAATTCTTTGTGGAACTGCCATACTGTTTTCCATAGTAGCTGTACCATTTTATATTCCCACCAAACAGTGTACAAGGGTTCCAATTGCTTCACATCCTCTCCAACACTTGTTATTGACTAACCTTTTAATTTTAAGACACATGTAATGAGGTTGTATTTTGAAATATTAATCCAATTTTTAATGGTCCTGGTAATCCCTAGTTCTAAGCTGTCCTGGGACTCCTTGGATACTATTTGTAGTCTCTTCCATGGAAAAAAATGGGCAATCCTTCCACTAGTATGAAGCTTCTTGTTCTCAAGGGGATAGATGTAGGATAATACATAACGGGAGCTCTTGTCAGACAGAAGCGTGGAAATCTAGCCCCTGCTGGTCCTGCTGAATGGTGGATAGGGGAAGAGAAATAGATGTAGCATAGAGAGGGGAAAAAGTACTGTCCAGGCTTTCCACTCTCTGTGGGTGTGGGTGTGGTAGGAGTGTGAAAGCCTGAGAACTTTGGAGGGGTTAATGGTATCCTTAACTGGAAAGGGTATAAGCAGTGCTGTGCTGGTAAATATCTACAGCCAGCTCTCTGGGGGCAATAAAAGCTCTAATATTGTTGAATTTGCCAATTTCCATGGTGTAAATACTCTCACCATGGCTGATTTCAAGCTACCAATGTGAATTCAGTAAACATGGAGTCGGGGAGAGATGTGCAATAGATCATCATTATATTATGTTTCCCCCGTACAGATACAATAGTTGTAAATAACTTCAAAAACACAGATAATGGTAAAACATAGTAAAATAATTAGTTTTGAGTTATTTATTACCTTTTTTCCAATATAATTAATTGTAAGTTTATAGAACTTAAGTTTTAATAATATTAAGTTTAGCAACTGACTCACAAAAGTCATGAGAGTTAACGATCATTTTCACAAGCAGGCTGCAGAACGTCACTGGCTCTAAGCCTCAAGGAGCAGAGCCCAGAAATAATTGCGTATAGTGAAGGAAGTGGTTAGATCCTGGATGGAGCCCGAGGGGGTGCTCTTCAGTGGTATCTGAAGAGTCCAGGTAGCAATTCTGCAAAAGCATCTGTTAAGGGCCCAGAGCACCCTAGTTCTCACCTGCAGCCACAACCTCCTCCCCCTATGGGATCATATAATCTCTGTTTCCAGAGCCATGTTGGAGAGAACCAAGGGGGAGGGGAGGAAATCCAAAAGACTGAGTACTTATCCCAATGAGACTCAATCGTCTAAAAGAGACTACACCAGAAAACACAACCGTGATTCTGTAAGTTAATACATTTAAGGTTTGTTTTTCTTCCCCTGCTACCCAGGGAGATGGACCTTTGTAAGGGAGATCAGTGAACTGTAGGAAATAAGGATGTGGCAGGTTCTTTGCATCTTATGTGGTGCGGAAAATATGTGACCCTGCTATATCCGTTACCTTTTCTCCAGGTATCACTATCAGTACCATCAAACAGTAAAATAAATTAAGCCACCATTAATGCTAAGGTAATTGGGTTTGGGACTGTGGGCAGGTAATGTTCTTCTAATTTGTCTTTAAAATGCATGGGGGCAAAGTATGGAATGTTTCTTATTAACCATAAGGTGGTGCAGAGGGTGAAGAGGGGCAGCAGCCTGAGCAGGAGCTGATACCGAGAATGGGCTAATTAAGGACGCAGTGTGGTCAGTGGGTCCCAGAGACTGCCCTGCGCCCTAGTTAGAAGAACATGGTGAGGGTGAGTAGAACCACTTCAGGTTCTCCCAAGGATCTACTAAAGTGGAACTCTATATTCTTCTCATGGAAGTAAAGTAAATTTAAAAAGGTAGTGTGGCACTGACTTTCTTCAAATTTAAATTTTATTAGTCGATTAGCTGTAATTTTTAAAATATTTTTATTCTGAAAATGAATTTTCCACAATAATGCAATTCATTTCAAAATGAGCTCATTTATCTGGCTTTTCTACAAAAGACAATTGAAACACTTAAGGCAAGATTCACGTATTCATCTCCATGTAGGAATGGAAAAAAGTAACAGACTTCAGGTACTGGTTAAGATTAACAAAATATGGGAAAGCTCCTTTTTCTTTTCTTTTCTTTTCTTTTCTTTCTTTCTTTTTTTGGTAGTCTCCTGTGTAAAAGCTTTACATTACTATGTATATTTTTATAGTAAGACACTTTTGTTTCTGACTTTCTTTATACACTAATTTTAAATTTAAAGGCACACAATAAAGCTTTATGCATTTATTAAAATATACACATTTTGGTGAATTTAGAATTTTCTCTTAGTTTCTTGATAAATCAATATATTGTCAACACCACAGTCATTTGAAAATAAAACACACTCTGTAACACATCTGGATATTATTTCTTTCTTCATGATACACTACATTGTACAGTGCACCAACAGGAATTAAAAATCACAAAACGAACAAACTTTAACAAATACAGCAATTTCATATTAAAAAAAAATAGCAGAGAACGACACTAGAAATTACCATCTGCAAAATGTAAGTTGTACTTCTCAAGGACCAAACAGAAAAAAGAAACAAGTAAAATTTACAAGCTGTATTTATAACTTTGGATATGAATTAAACAGTAACATTTCTTTTCCACGGTGAGAAAAGCTAGAATGTGGAGTCCTGTGGTCAGATGGTGTGACTACATGGAATGAGGACTATAGCTGCTCTCCTAAAAACCTGCAGCCCCTATCTCAGCCCTGACAGTTGAGGTATTGATGCCCATCACAACAACGTTAATACAGTCTTTGCTTTGGAAAGCAGGGGTTTATGATTTCCAGCGTAAATTCTCACCTGCAGGGGTGTGAGCGAGACAAGTGTATCAGCAACTGCCAAGACCAACCAATAGATGTATGTGCATGGAACAGTTTCTTCTTCCCAATATCAGAATGAACACAGTCCTTCAAAGCCTGTGCTTCTGGCAAAATTCACATGACTCACAATTCCCTCTAGCCAATGTCACCAATGTCAATGTCAGGAAAACTTAATAGAAAAAAAAAAAAAAAAACAGAAGGAGTCCCTAACATAAAAATCCAGGCTGCCCCTGATTCCTAGTTCTAATACAAGCCATTTTCTTTCCTTATGTGTACCAACATGCACTAAATGTTCTGAAAGAGTAAGAAATTAGAACTATTCGCTGTCAGAAGACTTCAAGCCCAAAGCTGCCTTTGTGGAAGTCCTGTGAGGATTTTGTAATTCCAAGCATGTGGAATACTGTTTAATGATTTCTAACACTAATTTTAGTTGATACTGCAGAATACATATTCACCTTTGATGGGCTTCAAAACTTCCACTAATCCCTTTTGGGCTTTAAGTCCTGAAAACAAGAACCTATTTCCTCAGAGAAGTAATTTTCACCAAAGGCACCTGCCTAAATACTTCAGATAGAGAAAGAAGAGGAATGCATTTTAGAAAGGAAGTTGCTCCTGAGAAGGGAAAAAAATAAATAAATAAAACCACCTCTCTTCTAAAAGTCTTAGAGAAAAATAAAAGGAGGACAATTACATACATGAAAAGGGCTTTTTGCTATCCACCACCATTCCAAGTGAGAAATGCAAAGTAAACTCGCTGAAACAGCATTCTGGTTCCTGCTGTGGTGGGGCCCGCACGTTGCTTAACTACAAACATTGGCTCTTCCACGGCCAGGCCAGCACTAGGAACCTGCTGGTGCCTCTCTCTCTTAGGGTCTCTAGAGCTTCTCTAGGCAAGTGGGTCCTCGGCGTCAGGGAGGCACATGTGTACTGGGGAAACAGAAGCTCCCTGAAAATTTTGTATAGAAACACCCTCCTTGACAAGTCTTGTTCCACACAGCATGAGAACGGAATGCCGTTTCCTTTGCTGTGCTCCCTGTCCCTCCTACAGGAAAATACGGCTGCCTCTGGATGGCTCACTGCCCTGAGGCTTAAATCCAAGAGTGGACTGCTAACTGCAGCCTGGACTGGTCAGCAGATCCCAGCTCTGGCTTCAGATACATTTCCTGATTCCTGACTTCTCCACACAACGAGACATTCTAATCTGAAATACAAAATTCGGTAAACCTGTGGCTGACGCCCAGTGGACTTCCCACTGACATCTTGGGCCCCTGGTAAAATTTGGTGGGTAAGAGGACAGCAATTTCCTCTAGTCTTAGAGGTGGATTTTCAAACTGATGTAGCTTCTATTTTTTTTTCCCCCAAAGACAGAGTCTTGCTCGCTCAGTTGCCCAAGCTAGAGTGCAGTGGCCCAATCACAGCTCACTGTTACCTCAAACTCCTGGCCTCAAGCGATCCTCCCTGCTTAGCCTCCCCAGTAGCTGGAACTACAGGTGTGCACCACCACCCTGGCTAATTTTTTTACTTTTTAATTTTTTGTAGAGACGGGGTCTCGCTATGTTGCCCAGGTTGGTAGCTTTTCTTTATAATGCAGAAAAGAGGTAGTACCTTTAAGGTAGACGTCCCACAAGCGGCATTTAAAGGATACCAAGTTTATCAACCCTTTTCAGCAGAGCAGAGGAAAGATATTTCTTTGAAGGATTTTGTGTTTTGTTTCCCAATAATTATTTGCTTTATATTCTGAATGACGCATAGGTTCTGGTGGAAGATGGATTGTTAAATTCAACAACTTTTTTTCCTGCTTACTGAAACAGGCTCATCATGACATTATACAGGAATTTGATTAGCTACTAGTTTGTTACTAAGAAGTAGAACTGGAATCTCACCTAATTGTATCATTCAGTTCCTTTTACTAGTTCAGAGTAGCCTTGCACTCAAGCTGAGTAAAACCTGGAGCTGAGGTTTCACTGTTTAGATAAGCATAAAAAGTTGTTAGGTTTAGTTATTGAAATTTACTGTTGAAAATTTCAAAGTGGCTGTAAATAACTTTGTGTTGTCTGTCCACGTGTTAAATGACTAAATTTCTCTTAGGTTAATGATGAAATCAGACGTAGGACTCAAACAAAAAATCATACATTGCTTTAAGTATGGATATGCTTTCCCTTACTGTGTTAAATTAACTTGGAGCGTGTATGTGATTTGTTAGCTCCTTGCATAGGCGAGGAAGCCACTGCTCAGCTTTCTGAAAGTCCAGCTTTCCCTGAGTCACACTTTCATCTTTTCCCCAATTATTCCTCAACCAAGGAGAGCCAGACAGCTCAGCTGACATTCACATCTACCTGTGAGTGAGCCCTAACCTACCTTCCAAACATTATTTCTTACTGTTCCATGTATAAATCATGCATAAATCATAAGCTCCAGGCAAACTAGCTCCATGCTTGCCCTTGATGGGGGCAGAGTACACATTATTAGGGGACAGCTGTCAGCCACAGTCTCCACCTCATTCATGCGGGCCCTCTGCTTGGCATGCCTTTCTCCCATTTTTACCTAGTAAAATTCTGCCCATTCCACAAGGCTCAACTCAAGTGCTGCTTGTCTTATGGTCTTTCCAATGGAAGAAGCCTTTTGCATATTTAAACCTCCACAGCACATTATAACTCCCTCATCTCACCTGACATCTTCACTACTGTTCTTTATTTATATATCCTATTTCTGCTATTTCTTAAGAACTGATGTCTATCTTACTTATTGTAGCAGCATATGCCATAGCACATAAAAGGCCCTCCAAAAATATGGTTGAATAAATACTTCATTTTCCTCTGATTCATTCATTCAATCAACAGATATTTGTTGAATACCCACAATATGCCAGGCACATGTAGCTAGTAAAATCTGGTTTGAAGATTATCTATGGATTTCAATGATCCATGCTATTTCAATCCTCTGCCCTCGTGGGGAAAGATCTGTTCTTATCATGCAGGAGAATACTTATTATTATTATCACCAATTCTATTATTTTTCAAGGCGCCCTTCATTGGCAAATTTGGTAAAGCATATCACGGTTCTGTATTTGTGGACTAAATACACATCTAGCTTTGTCTCACCCTTTCTATTTCTACTTTTATTTGTTGTGAGTTCCTCACTTTTTGTTTTATATCCTATGTATTCTAATAGCTTCCTCAAATCCTTTTGAACTGAAGCAGAATACCAATAAATAAACAGGATAAAATTTAAAAAAATCAAGTGTGTCTAGCTCAAAACCACGAATACACACAGTGAAATCTCACTCAAAGAGCTCTTGCTATAGAGAAGAATTCAATAAAATGCAGGTCTTCCTTGGACTCCGTTCCAGGGGCTAAGTTTCTAAGATAATTATTTGTAAGGTGAGCTTACTTTTAATGTGGTCCCACAAATATGATATTAACAAACTTGTTAGGAAAACGCTAGTATAGTCATTCTAGTGATTGATGAAATCTGCAAACTGCATTGTGAAATCTGGGACTGTTTCACAGGAGCTGGGAAATATGAGAAAAAAACATGTCTTTGTACCTTAAAAGACATTTTGTATCATATTGATAAATTTTTTTTGAATCAAGGTTGCTAGGGAGATGACTTATCAACTTTAGACAAATAAAGAGAGCAAAGGCCAAAAAATATAAAGATACTATTCAGGAAAAATGGCTCTCAAAATGAGAGTGGTTTGTAGGATATGTGTAAAATCAATACCAACAGCATTAACCAAAGCATGTGTTCTCTCTTCTCATGTTATGAAATGCATACATCTGCCACCAGACTATTGTTATTTTAGTAACTAAACCTCACTAGTAAAAGGAAGCTCTTTTGCTCACATTAAGATTTTGTTATTTTGTACTCATTTCTCTTGAATGTATTCATGAATACCACCCCATCCCATGTATCTAGATGTATATCAAGTTTAGCAGACTGTATTTAAAGTAGGCAGATTTGTTGAGTCCTGCAACCAGTTCAAAACTTTGTTTTCACAAAGGTTACTGATAAATGAGTTTACGATTAATCCCCAGGGATATATTTCACAGACCAGGCACTATGTCTTTACGATTAAGTTTAGGGAAGAGAAAACACAGCATTGTCAAGCATTACATTAAAATGACAAAATGACCTCAGCAAACCAGAGTTCTAAATAATTAATACAGAGGAGTAAAAAAGAAGATCTAGAACACTGCAGTTATTTGAATTTAATGATATTCATTGGCCATAGGTGTGATATGCAATTTATTTAATGAGTATTTTTAAAAAACTAGTTTCAGTTGGTCTTTATATGTTACTTTAAAGCCTTGTGTACTGTTACGAGGACTTGTCAGTTTGGTTGTTTTCTCTGTTCTTATCATGCTCCAGTGCTGCTCATCCCCGGACTGTGAGCCCCCAGGAGCAGATGTTAGACCTCTTTTCATTCCCATCACTTAGCACTTGGTATATTCTCAATCAGTGCTAGTTGAATGAAAATATGGACTTTTGTCTCCTCATCGTAACCCTAAATCATGCCAAGAGGGCACGAACCTCAACCTTTAAGAAAGAGCAGACAAATGTTAGTCGATGTGTTCTGGAAAACTTTTGGCTGAACAATAAATCCAAGAGAGAGAGGGCAAGGAATTGGCTGTTTTGCACCCCCTTTCAGGAAATTCTCACCAAGGTTTTAGCTTGATTCAAATGGTGCCTTCTCATATGTGCAAACACATCTCTATGCAGCCATAGGAATCCTTGTAACCCAAGAGTAGAATGTGTAGCCCGTGTGGTTTTGCCTGTTGTAAATTCTCTCATATGGCCCATTTCTGAGAAAATTCTTTTAAGAACCTCTCTTATGGCCCAAATTTAGACCTTACCAGGTAGATATTTCTCTGGGATTCAGTGAAACTGCTGTGGGAAGTAACAGAAAAAATTCACCTCTAAAAGTGAGCTACCTCAGAGGAATAAGGTTCAGAAGTGAAATGTGATCTTGTGGAATGCCATCACCTAAGTAGCTGTGCTTCGACATTTTTTATTTTCAGAGTAGCACCCACCAATCAAGTGGCTGCATATCTCAAACAACTGCAGAATTTATAATTTTAGAGATATGGAATAGAATTTGCAATATAATCTCAGTGGCTGGGTCACTGCTCCCTGTAAAGATTTTTATCTGATTGTAAGACAAACAGCCTACTTCTTCAAGGCATATTAGCGCCATGAAATCATGCTCCACCTTTGCCCTCTTTTCATCGTGTCAGCAGGGGCTTAGCGTCTGCCGTAAGAGAAGGCATGACAGAGAGTTAATTTCTGCCAGTGCCCTTCTGGCCTTCACTGCAAGGGATGGTGATTTAATTTTTTTTCCTGGGCATTTAAGTAGGGCTTTGATGGTATTTCTTACTATATTATTGGGTCTGCATGACTGCTTTATGGTGAATCTGAAATCTCTGGGGAAATGGTCTCAGGGTCCCTGACTTTTGCTGGAGCCTAAAATTATAGTTTGGAAACTGTGAGAACATTGGGGAATAAAAAGAAGCATAAGTCTTCTCCATGAATTTTGTTTGGGTGAGATTTCAAGACAAAATGTTGCTTGCTGAGGAAGTGCCAGTGCCCACCTGCCCACCCTGACCTGGGGGAGCAGCGCTCACCCGACAAGCTGAGAACAGAGCTTTGCCCTCGTGTCTCAGGGGGTTGAAATGCTGCCTTGTGCCCACACCACACGCCCCTGCCCCGCCGCCTCAGTGGTCCAAAAAGTTCGCTCCTTGCTTCTTGGGGTCTCAGTAAGTAGCAAAAAGATTCAACCAGCAAAGCAAAGGCCTAGGAAACATTTGCTACCATCAGCTCTGATGGTTGCGCCTAAGATGGAACTTTGTGTAGCCTCTTGTTTAGTTTTTAAATAAGAGGACCAGTTAGGGACCCAGGTCAAGCCTTTCTACAGAACTATCCTGAAGAGCAAAAGTAGTAAATGACAGGCTATGACTGGGGATTGACTTTGGGAAAGGCTGGAGTTGTGAAATGAGAGCCAGAAAGGTTTTCACCTTCCAGCCCACAGGTTAACTTACTGAAAATCAGGCATCACCATTTCTACCTCTCGTGCGTTCACTCCTACTCTGGAGAGTAATCTAACTCATCGTTTGCGATCAGGGCCTCCGAGTTCTGTTTGTGTTTGCTTTTGCTCTTCACTTTGCTACTTGTCCGGCTGTTTGCCTTCGCATCTGACATCTGCTGGTAAGAGAAGCCTTTGTCTTCGGCCGGCCCGCCCCAGTTCTCCTGGCTCTCGCCCTCTGTGGCGTAGGAGAAACCCTCCTCCACCGAGAAGGGGTCATCCACGTCGTAGCGCTGGTACGTGCTTTGGTGCAGGGCCTCTTCTCGGGCACTGATTTCCAGGGTGCTGTTCCAGATGCCGTACCCAAAATAAATGAGCATACCTGCAGGGGAGGGGAAGGGCACAGGTGAATAAGCAGTTGCTTTGGGAATCCATGGGACTGGCAGGGAGATCACCCTCAATGGTGAAATCAAAGCTGGAGAAGATGTGTTTTCTTTGATCTAAATGGTGTCTTTTCAAAACACCGAATTAGATGCCATTTAAAAATCGGGAGATCTTGCATTAGGCAACCCATATTTACAGCTTTTCCTAAAAAGTCGAAAGGTCTGACAACACTGCATCCACATTCGTCATGGAAATTTTTGGCTGGAGGTGAGAACTAGCTGCCTCCTTAGACAGGATACGGGCTCTCTAGGTCACCTCAGCCCCAACCTCCCATGGTGATATCCAGCTCACTGCACCCATAAAGCTGCCAGCCAGGAATTCGCATTGTCTACCCTGGGTTAAATATTTATGGATCCGCAACAGTATATTCCCAACCTTCTCATAACATTTTATTATCCCCTACTTATACTTAGGGACTCCATCTCTTGTTTCACCACTTAGCAACATGCAGGTATTATCCTCTGATTTATTTCACCATTTTTCATTCACCAGAGGAATAACACTGCCACTCCAAGCTGCCTACTTTCTTCTGTGGGCTCTCAGTGGCTAGTGCACGCCACTGTAATGGCCCTTAGAACATCTGTTGTATGGTTATCTGCACAGGGTAGTACTATGTTACAGTCTCTGCAGAAAACTGGTGCCTAATGTTTATTGAATGAATGAGTGAGCACTCTTGATGAGCATGATATGTCCAGTACAACCTCTTTGTGTTGATGTCATTCCAACCAAAGGAAAGAAACTTGCCTCTCTAGTTAATATGTATCATTAATATGGGATAATGCTTCATTTTTATGATTTTTTTGGAATACTATATAAAAATAATTTGAGAGCCCCTATTTTTTAATCTTGCAAAGCCTATGAAGTTTCAGGGCCTGGAGAGCTGAGAACCACAGCATTGGAGGCCATAAGGCATAAGAAGTAAGAGTGTGGGTTCTGGGTTCAAATCCTGCCGTCGTCATTCTTAGCTGTGCAACACTGGTCCTGTTACCCGAGACTCTCTGTGCCTCATGTTCTCTTCTGTAAAACCATGAGATTATAGCAACCCTATACAATGGGATTGCTTGAGGATGAAATGAGATAAGCAGTGGTTCTCAACCCTGGCTGCACTTGGGAGCTACCAGGGGAGTTTTTGAACCACTCTGATACTCAAGCCCCATCCCTGGGGATTCTGATTTAATTGGTCTACAGTGTGACCCAAGCATAGGTATGTTTTTAAAGCTCCTCAGGTGATTCCAGTGGTCAGAGAACCCCTGAGATGAGGAACTGTGCCTGATGCACCTGATGCAACTCTGCCACTTACTCAGGCCATGCTATGGCCTGGCCACTGGGGTCCACTCAGCTACTCAATCTCCTTCCTGGCCCCAATGCCCTCTTCTGAGTGACACCGGCCACTTTGACTTTGCTAACCCTGTGGACATCTGCTGGGCTGTTTGCTTAGAACCACAAGTCAAGCCTGCTTTGCTGCTCTGGTGCTTGAGAAATCTTGCTCCCTTTTGAATTTGAAGTGTGTCTTTTCAAGCTCGGATTTCTCCCTTCTTGTCTCAGATGACTTTCCCCGCACCCCCCCCCCCCCCCAGTGAAATCAGCTTTCCAGGAGCCAAAGTAAGCAGAGATTTATAGTCCTAATTGATAATAAATCCTGGAGTTAATTATTTGCAGATGCAGCTATTACTTCTCAAATAGCGGCTTCATCTTTTTGAGCATGAGTATTTACTCTTTTTTGTCTGGGGGTGGGGAGTGGCCATGTGGAATAGTTATTATCCTTGTGCAGAACAAGGCATCACATTAAGGCCTCTTCTAAGAATGCCAGTGTGCTGGGTCTGGGAGTGTGCCTCTGTTTGAAGCATGTTTGAGGTCTGAGAATGAATTTCAGGTGACCAAGCAGAGCCAGCAGGCACATATCTTGTTTGCACAGCTTTGCTTTCTTGATATCTTTTCTCCTAGACATCTAGGCAGGTGCCAAATCTCGCCTCTTACTCCTGCTTGGTGTCTTTTATGCCAGTTCTTTCCTTTCTAATCTCCTTCTCTGACCCTATTTATAGGCGAGATATTTGTCTACTGAACTTAATACCATTTTTTGAAATGGTATTTTCAAAAAATACCCCTATCCTTAACTTCTCTCCTCTGCCACTACACAGGTCATCTCTCAATCACTGGTTTGACATCGATTCCAACGGAACTTTCCCTGCCCCTACTAAAAACCTTGGTGTGGTTGCTCATAGAAACATAGCTATTTAGAGCTGGAAAAGATGTTACAGATCATTTATGCCTTCTAATACCTTCATTTTATAGAAGCAGAAACAGGCTGGGAAAGACTAAGTGACTTGCCCAAGTCTGAGAGGGGCAGAACCAGCCTTTTATATGAAGAAAGAAAAGTCTCTTGCATAGCCAGTCCTTCATCTTCTCTCCCCTCGGCTGGCTCAAAGACTGTGCTTACTGCAGTAAATATTCAGCAAGAGGTTAGGTCTACATTTGTCTCTGGGAGTGGCCAGAGCTGGAAGGAATGTGTGTGTGTGTGTGTGTGTGTGTGTGTGTGTATGTGCATACATCGACTATGGTTACTTTGGGAAAGCGACCCATGGAAACCTGCACATAAATATTTGTGGGTCTTTTAATGTTTGCTCTGAGCCCCCTACAGTTTCAAAGGTGTGTCACTCTGTCTTCCAAAATACATTTCGAATGCGAGTTGAGAAGCTGTGTGCAGGCAGCCCAGCAGGGTCAGCAGTTTCTCAGGAAGGGCATTCTCCTAGGTCTTGGCATTCTGTCTGCCTAATTCAGGAAGAGTGGTGTGAGGCCGAGAAGGATTGGAGAAAAGGAAAAATGGAGGGGGACAAAGAAACAGAGAGGCACAAACGAAGGGAGGGAGGGAGAGAGAAAAAGAGAGAGAGAGAAAGTACTACCATCTGTCACACATAAACAAGGGCTTTGTGTCAGGCAAGTAAACAGAGCTGCTCAGCGCCTCCTGTGTGGGAACAGGGGATTTTGTTTCTGCTCCTTTTTCCAGTTGGCTTAGACAACTAAGCATGAGGTAGTTTCTGAAAAATCTCTAGGGTTTCTGGGAATTCTGAATCATCTAAACTAAACTTCACACAACACCTCTGTGTGCTGAGGTCCAATATTAATGCATCATTTATGTTGCACCTTTCTCCCAAAGAGCTCCAGAGCTATACAAATGGTTCTTGCTTAGAATCCTTTAAACCTATTTGGGGAAGGAGTGTGTGTGTGTGTGTGTGTGTGTGTGTATGATTATGTACATTTCATAGACAGAAAACTGAAGCACAGAAAAAATAAGGGGTTGCCCACAGCAACATGGTGAGCGGTTGGACAGGGAATCCTCCAGGGCTCTCCATGCCCTAACGCAGGGTGCTTCCATCTCTCTTATTTCTTCCATCTACCAGGGATGGAAAACAATTTTGCTTCAATTTTAATTTTGAAGAATTGTACACATATACAGAAAGGGGAGCGAATAGTATAACGAATCCCATGTACTCATCACCGGCTCCCCCCACACCCTCAGCCCTGGCACCTTCTTTCTAGGAATCCTTCTATCATAGGTCTCATGTGTGAGTATTTCACTATGTTTCTCTAAAATAGACTCCTTTAAAGAACATAAGTATTAGCCCATCTAAAAATTAATAATTTCTTAATATCTGATATCCAGTGGTATTAAAATTTCTCTGAATTGTTACACATATGGGGAAAAACTCTTCACCTTATGAGGCTACACACTTATTTCAGTGATGCCATCGTTGCTTGGAATAGTTTTGGGGCACTCTTATTTAAGATTGTCACTGGGACTGGCATCATATTCTTTTATAAACACTTATAGATGTCAAAATTTTATGTTTTGAGGGTGGATTTTATTTTGAAATAAGCTAGAAGTCACTTGGAACCAAGCAAGAAGAATAAGATGGCTAATTAATAATATTATTTATTCTATTTGTATGTTTAATTCCACTGTTCTTTAAAAACAGATGACTTAGATCCATTGCTTTGGAGTTACACATCGTATATGTGTAATAAATTAAACACAGTTGTGATATTAAAAATCAGAGAGGAGTCAGCTTTGATGCTGTAGCAGGGTCCTGAAGGCTCCCCTACTGGGCTGGAGTTATTTTTTTAGTTGATGGGTCATGGTGGGGGGTGCCTGGTGTGGCCAGGACAGGGACTAGTTAGCAGCAAACACAGAAGTGTATCAGTATTTTAACAACAGACATGGTTGGACCAGGGCACTCAGGCTAAATGCCAGCCCTGGTCAAAGGTGAGTCCTGTGAAAGTCTGTTTGCAGTTAAGGGAAATATTCAAAGGGAGGCTTTGGCATCTTTTCCATAGAATAGTTCCCTGGTGGAAAATGTGCCTATGGGTGGTTCAGGCTAGACAAGATGAAAAATCATGTCTTTAACAATTGAATGGGCTTCCTTTATGCAATAAAACACTTTGTGATCATAGAGCCCTTTACAAAAAAAAAAAAAAAGCAATTTCTCTTCCATCATCCTGGAGTAGTTAAGAACTGTACAATAAATCAGTAATTGAAATAGCACTAGAACACATCTCTGGACTCTAAGCTGAGGGCGGTTCCCATCCACCCGGTGCCTCTAGGGAAGGTTTAGGCATGTCCAGCGTGCCTTCAGATGCTGGGGCCCCACAGTGTCAGCGGATGAAGCACCTACTCATCTAATTGTGTTGATCCATCCAGTGCAAATTAAGCAAAGGGCCCCAAACCTACAAGCGAGAGGGGTGCAGGAGATGGGTCTCAATCATATGGGAGAAAACCTAGAACAAAAACTCAACTCTAAAAAGAGACTGGGTGACCTAAACAATAACAGCAGATTTCCGACTCTGAGGGCACAAACTCCGGTTGAAGAGCAGCTCCCTGATGTCCAGGGTCCCCGGGAGCTCCCTGGCCTCTGCATGCGGCTCCACACCCAGAGCCGAGGGGACGTGGGCCACCTGACCTCGGGCTGGGTGGAGCAGCCTCTTCCTGGGGTGCACTTTCCAGCAGGAAGCCCTGCCTACTGCAGATATCCGAGGCACTTTGTTATGCCCAGAGGGTTTTTTATTTTGACTACTCTGGGATCAACTTTCCAAAACAGACACTTGCCAATGCAGAAACGGCGACTGGATGGTAATGAGAGTGTCCTCCCCACCCACAGCAGTACCCACCAACTCCCACTGTTGCTGATTATTTTTATAAATACCACCAAGAGCCCTGTTGATTCTAACAACAGCAATATTTGTTTAACATGGTGTGGCCAGAAAGAGCAGGCGTAGCATGGAGTTGCGGGGAGATTCTCTTCCTGGCCCTGCAACTGATCTAATAGGAAGTCATGTTACCTTATGTCTCATCAGTTTCCTATCTGCAAAATGAAATTGGGATTTTATTTTATTATATTTGAGATGTATAACGGCCATGAGAGGCGGTGCAATCTTGTTATAAAAATGTGAAACAAATCTAGTGATCTGGGCCAGCAATTTCACTTCTAACTCAACAGAAACTCAAGAGAAACGTGTCCATGTGTCCACCAAAAACATGCACAGGAATGTTCATAGTAGCTCTGTTCGTAACGGCTCCAAACTGAAAACAACCTAAATGTCCATGGACTCGAGAGTGAATAAATACATTGTGGTATATTGACATGGTGGAAGGCTAGACAGCAATGAGAATGAACAAACTGAAACTACAAGCAACAACTTGCTTGAATTTCATGAACATAGTGTTTAGGGAAAGAAGGCAGATGCCCCTCTGTGTGCCTCAAAGTCTGTCCCAGGTGCCCTCCGCATACCAGCTCCAGCGCCTTCCACCTCTGCGACCGCCCTGCCTCCCTTCATCCTGGCTCACGGGAGAGCCGCCATTTCAGCTGCCACTGGTTGCAGAACGCTGAGGGGCGCTGCTCCCTCTGCCCACACGTCTGTGTCCAGCACGCACCCTCTGCCAGCAGGCAGGCTTGCCAGATGCAGGATCCACTTCCACACTCTCTCCTTGGAATCCCATCAGCCCTCCTGCCATCCTCATCCCGGTCTTCGGGATTTTTCTTGCTCTTCCTAGCATGATTTTGATGGTGAAAGTGCCAATTGTTTTCTCCTCTGCCTCCAAGGAGAATTTCACACTTACTGATGGGACCCATCAAGAATTTAGTTATCAGGTTCCGATTCACGATTCATGACCCCTTTCTCTCCTCCTCTTCCCTTTCTCACAATGGCTGCTTTGGGTCAATTTTCAACAGGATTTCAGATGACGGCTCAGGTAAAGACCATATGGGGTGTCTTCACGTGAGAATATTTATATTTTGGGATAGGATTCATGAGGTCCATTGCCCATATCACAATTTCTGTCTGTTCTCTAAACCTATAGACAAGAATTCATTTTCCTCAGAGGGACTGAAAAAATTCCAGATGACAACTTGGCAGCTCCCAGGGTAAGGGTGCCATGAGCTATTGTAACAGATGATTAATTTATAATAAAGGCCCACTGGGAGCAGTAGACCTGAAAGATGCCCTGGTATTCTCACCGAGCCCTGCTGCTCTCATATTCCCTGAGGCTCTGCCCTCCCCCTCCAGATGTTCTTTCACAAAACTGCATCAGCTGGGAGAAAAGGAAAAAGAGTGCTGCTTTATGTTCACTGTGTTGGGATTAATAAACATTTGCTATTTGAACTATTCCTCTTGTCTGAAGGAAAAGAAACGTGATGGAAAATCTCATTGGGGCTTGTGCCTCCTCATACTCTCCAAGTTTGCTCTTCTGAAGGTCAAAAGCTTAGCAAAACATTGTTACAAAAATGCTGTAATTAAGATTCATTTAGAAAAGGTTGGATAAAAAATGTGTCTAAGAAGATTATCAAGTTATGACTCAGCCTAACTATGTAAATCTTTTTAAAAAGTTAACTGATGTTTCATAAGAAGCTCCATTTAAAAATATCTCTAATGTTCTCCCCAGGAAAGTTATGCTATGTATAAAGCAATCTCAGATATAGAGAAAAATCTGATATTTTGGAAGCCCAGAAGTTTAGAGGTGGAATCTTTATTTTATAAGATCATTAAAGATTTTATAAGCCAATTTGAGGTTGTGGGATGGATATATTTTATATATGCAAAAATTTGTTTTTGAAAACCAGGAAGTTTTTGTAATTAGATTATCTGCCCTGCTTGATAATCTAGTCTTCTCTTTAGAGCAGTAGCTCTTAAATTTGAGCATGCATTAGAATCACCTGCAGGTGATTGAGCCCTAAATTGCCTTTGGAGCAAATTGCTCTTGGAGATTCTGATTTGGTACATCTGGGATGGAGTTCAAACTCAAATTTCTAGCTAGTTACCAGGTGATATTTATGCTGCTAATCTGGGACCACATTTTGAGAACCACTGATCTAGATTATTGTAAACCTGGTTGCACATTAAAATTAGCTGGGGTAGCTTTAAAAATTTCCCAGCACTTGGCCACACCAGACCAATGGAATCAGAAAATCTCTGTAGGGGGAGCCTGGGCTTAGAATTTTTCAGAAGCAACCCAGGGTGGTACTAATTTGTAGCCAGGGTTGAGAATATTTGTTCCGGGTAAAACTTAGTCATATGGCAGCCTTCGAAAATTATGATACTAAAGCAGTTAGCAGCAGGTGCCCAGAAATACTAGCAATCCTTCCCAAATGTGGTTTGTGGGCTGCTTATCAGAATTACCTGTTGCCTGTTGAATTACAGACACCTGTGCCCTCTGCCCGGCCAGCCCCAGGCTGCAGGGTAGCATACCTCTGAGTTAGCGAGTAGCAGTTTCTGGAGGGAGTTTGGAGTTTGTGCTCTCAGCGAAATTACAAAAGGCACTCGGGGAGTTTTCCTCTGCCTGATAACTAGGAGGGCAGCCTGAGTCAGCAGAGGTTCACATCGTGCTTTGGCATATGATAGCTAGTATGTCTATATGGGCGGACAGTGAATCACATCAGATTTTTAAAAGAAAGCCAGGAAATAAATGTTTCTTATTGCTTTCTCCAACATTTTTCTCATTTAAGCCCCAAACAGCAACCAGTTCAAGGCTGATAGACTTATCTGCTTTTTTACAGATGAGTCAACTGAGGTCCAAATAAGTGAATTTCCCAAAGTCACAAGACAAAGGAGATGGTGGAACTGTGATTTGAACTTGGCACTGTTTGACTCCACAGTCAAGGGCCCCTTACCATTTTAGCAAAATGCCTCTGGTGCTTCAGAAACCATAGATATTATGCAGAACTGGCTATAGAATTTTTGGTGCAAAATGAAAACTTGGGGACTTTTGTTCAAAAATTATTAAGAATTCAAGATAGCAGTAGCAGAGTATTAAACCAAGCATGGGACCCTTTGCACAGGTTGTAGGCTCATGAAGCCAGTCCTGATATTATGTGTTAATCCTCATCAAATGTTCTGATCAATAAAGTCTGCTCAGAAATACCCTGGTGGGGTGGTAGGAGCCCCAGATCTGAGCATGGGTATACTGAATTCTAGTAATAGCTCTTTGAATAACTTCCCATTGACTTTGAGCATGTTATTTAACTTCTTGGAGGTTTAGTTTACTCATCTGTAAAATGGAGAGAAAGAGGAGCGGGAAGGTGGTGGACACATCAGTGTTTTGCAACTCCAGTTCTTTATAGTGTGGTGGCTATAACCATGGACTCTGGCCCTACACTCCCTGAGTTCTGATCTTGGCTCTGTTATATTCTAGCTGGGTGACCTCAGGTAAATTCCTCAGTTTCCTCATCTGCAAAATGAAGACTGTTGTGAGGATTAAATAAGCAAATTAAATAAGTAAAGCCCTCAGAATAATGGCTGATATGTGATAAATGCTATATAAGTATTAATTATTACTATGAATCATATGGTACCTGTACTAGTACTAATGGTTTTCTTTAATATGACTCACTTTTTAAATTTAAAAATCATCTATATAGTCTCTTCCTATCCAAATGTATTTGCAAAATCACCAGATTCACAAGTGAGTATGTATGGTTTTTCTAATACAATGTGAAAATGTACAATAACTATAAAATATTTTAAAAGTTCATTCATACACTTTCTAAAATTGGCTGAAGTATTACCAATGTCATGGGTCCCACTGCGTACTAGATGTTGGAGCCCCTTTCAGCTTTAATAGTCTGTGACTGAATGAAAAAGTCTATGTGTATTTGTGTCTGTGCCTTCATTCATTTGTAAAATACATGACTAAAATATTTCTGCCCACTTCAGTCACTTCTGTCCACAGTAGAATCTTTCCACTGGTTAGCTACATGTTCCAGTGGAAAAATGTTTGGAGATAAGAGATTGTAAATAAATCATATAAATGGTTAAAATTTTGATGAGTCAGTGGGGTCCTCTCAAGAAATCTTCCTAAAATTCAACAAGGGGGATTTAGAAGAGTGTAAAATTGGGGCAAAATGATTACAGGAAGGCATAGAATGGCCTTCAGTGGCCAGAAATCTGAAGGAAGACGTATATCCTTTCACTCTGTTTTTGCCTCTATCTAAATCTTACCTTTTAGGCCCAGTTCAAATTCTACCTCCTCAAAGTCCTTTCTGGCTATTCTGACTGGAAGTTGTCTTTTTTTTTTTTTCTCCTTGAAGAGTGCTTTAGAATGTTTAAGAAGTATTCACTGAGCACACAGCACAGGCACTCTGTTCCATGCACAGAGGACGCACGGTGAACTCCCATGTCCCTGATCCCAAGGAGCCGAGAGGCTCCTGACCAGTAAGTCTCTGTGGCCTTCCCCAAGCTAGTTGATTCATGTGCATTTGTCTCACCTCCTTTAGGCAGGGGTTGCCTATCTGTTACTCTTCTATTCCGCCAAGCTCCTAAGGATCCTCCTCAGATAAGTAGTTGTTACCAGAGACCCCAGGGTTACCACGTTAAAACAGCGACTCAGGAACTTTGAAATTAGTCTTCACTTAAACATCCCTCTCAAGTTATCATTAGCATCAATCCCCGGCACCTCGTAAATAGCAGTGACTGTCAGGGATGATAAACATGTAAGGAAAATACAATATAAATTGATCCCAAAGTAAAATTAGAAATCTCAGAAAAGGTATAGGACTTCTTGAAGTCCATGTAAGTGGGTTTAGAGAACAGTTTGAATTCATACTCAAAGCAGTGGACAACTGAGGACCTAACAGAGTCATAACAGTTATTAACAGCGAAAGAAAGTCAACAAGAACGATGGCAGGATGGGTACTTCCCAAGTGAATGATTGGAATGTCAAAGGATGAAGAAAGTACCTTGGGAAAAAAATGAAAAACCTTTGAATATTTTACAAAAGTCAGTATGAAGTGAGAGATGTTAAATGGTGCACATCTGTCAGAAAAATAATGCCAAAGTCCACACTGAATTCATAATTTGTTCATTTTAAAAATTAGACCATGATTGCTAATTTAATGTAATTTTGTCAAATGTAAGATAAATAAATGTTTTCATAATTCTTTGTTTCACAATTTTTAGTTTCTAAGATAGAATTCCAATCAATCAACCTTTCCCTTCCTCACTTTTACTATAATATCTTTGTCCATTTTAAAAAAGTGTAGATTCACTTTAAGTGGACTTTTTCTGGTACTGATGATCCTAACATAGAAAGAACTTTCAGCAGTTCCGTATTCAGTGAAGTGATGGATTAATCAGCATCATTCTTCCAGAGCCAGTGACCAAGACCATGACAGGCAGAGAAGGAACAACTGGCTTTATTGGCTCTAATGCAGAATGCAAGCTGGAATTCTCTAGGAATGGAGTTGCCTAGTCCAGTTAGGAGGTAATTTTGGGATAAGCATGTTTAAGCTGCTAAAAGGGAACTTTCAAGGCTCCAGAGGAAGTTGCTTACCCACAAAGCACCAGACTGCAAACCGGATCCATGTGATGGTGGAGAGCTTTAGCATGAGATAGATGTTCACCAGCATGGCAAAGGCAGGCACAAAGGGGAGGCAAGGGGCCATATAGGGCAGCTTCTTGGGGTTCTCTGGCTGCTGCAGGATCACGAACACCAGGGCGCCGATCAGCAGCACCATCAGAACAACCAGAAGTATGGCCCACCAGCTCTGCCCTGAGATGTAGTCAGAACCAAAGATGATGAAGGAGCAGAAGATGAACATGAGGATGAAGAGCAGGAGCACGCAGATGGTCACCGTGTGCCCTGTCGCTGCTGTGGGCCGGTCCATTTTGCCTGGAAGGCCCAGCTGGATCCTCATGGTGTAGTAACGGGGCCCAATCAGCTTCTTCAGCTTGATGAGATAAATGTTTTCAGATTCCTCGGCTTCTATGCCTGTGGTCATGTCCACAGTGCCATAGTTGGGGTGGTTGACGTTATAGGTTGACTTGTCTGATTTTCCGATGAGCATCTCATTGTCTCCCAAGGATGGTAAGTTCTTGGCCCCACATGTGTTGGTGGCTGGGCCAGAAAACTCATCCCCTTCACTCACTGGAGAACAAGCTTCCTTCTCACAGTCAGCCAGAATGCCCTCCTTCTTCTTGGTGTGCTCCTCAGACAAGAACTTGACAAAACCATCAATGTCACTCTCGGGTTGGTATCGAAGGAGCAAGACGCACACGGAGACCAAGGTGTAGGCGAGGAGTGTGCCGATGGACATCATCTCAATCAGGTCTCTCAGGCTGACCAACAGCGAGAGGAGGGCTGCCAGGAACCCCGACACGATGCAGGCCACCACTGGCGTCTCTGTGTAGGAGCTTACATGGGCCAGGAACCTGGAGGGGAGGCACAAGCAGAGGGTTAATGGAGGGCAACAGACAGTGACCAATTCTAACCCGGCCAACAGAGGGGGCTGGAACTGTCCACAGGCTGGTGTCGTTAACTCCTCCTGGTCCCACTCCTCCAATTCATTCTGCATTCACTACTTCAAATCCAGCTGCTATTCTCACCCAGGATTTGGTTCCTGGAATATAATTTAAAGGGAATTCACTTAAATTCTTTGGTTTTAAGGCAAAATTCTTATATTAAAGTGCCCACTTCATTTGTAAGGGGAAAGGTTGATTCAATCTAGGAGGTCTGTCAGAGCTCTGCGTTGAAGTCCAGGCTTTGCAGGAAAAAGTGATGGTTGGAGGGAGTCATACACCTGTTTGGGAGTCCTCTAGACCTGTGGCTTAACAGCAGCAGTGTCGCCCTGGAGCTTGTTAGAAATATAGATTCTCAGGTGTCATCCAGGATCTACTATTAATACATCAGAATCTTTGGGGGTGTGGGTCCTAGCAAACTATGCTTTAAAAGATCCCCAGAGGATTCTGATTTATACCAAAGCTTGAGAAACTTTGCTCTACAACAAATGTACGGGGATTTAGTTGGCAAAATTGCACAAAGATTAAGAACCTGTGCTCATAGATACAGGCTCAAGTCCAGCTAGTTACCAACTGAAGAATAGAAGACCAACAAGGCCGATGAAACAGCGGGCGCTTCGTTAGCAGTTCCTACAGGCTCCCTCTCCCCTCCTCTCTCTTCTCCTGGTCTGTCCTCCTTCCTCCTCCTCCATTCCTCCTTTATTTTCACAATTCACACAGACCGTAAGTGTTCTTGAAGTCCCAGCATCTTTCTTCTTAATTTTCTTTGACAGCAGAAAAACCCTTTGGATGTGTGGAGTTATCCCACCTCCATCAACATAGACCCTTCTTGATCTGTCCAGCAACACAAATGCAGTAGCTCTGGCCTGGTGATGGCTTCAGAAGGTGCCCGAGGAAATGGAGCAGAATATGACAGCCACAGAGATAAAGTCCCTGAGCCAGCCTCCTCTGCTCCCCTGAGAGCTCCTCCGCCTCCACGGTTTACTCTTTGCTTTGTGCGCTTGAAGAAGGCTTTCCCTGCAAGCCCTTCTTGCTGGAAACCAAGAGATGAGGCCACATCCCCTTTGTACCACGGGCAGATAGGCCACTTCATGGGCAACTTGGAGGACAAGAACTGTCAATTATTGGTGTGGTTACCAGTCTGGTTTTTGGAATTGGATAGTTCTGGGTTCAAATCCTGACCTGCCACTCAGAAACTGGGGGCTTTGCAGCAAGTGTTTTTTTCACCTCTTTGAGTTTTAGTGTACTCACCTGCAAAATAGAATTATTGTGAGGACTAAATAGGATACAGTATTCAAAGCACCCAGGATACACAACTGTTCAATAAGTAGTGGCTATTGTTGCTGCTATTATTAGGTTCTCTTCAGAGGGTCTTATCTTCTCTTTAATTATTGATTTTTTCAACTTGAGAGGGGTTATGGAGAGAGGGGCAGTTACCAGGCATCCATGTGATGTCCCTGGGATGAGATCTTCCTTCTGTAGGCCACCCAGTGCAGCAGTTTGGCACCTGTCAATCTTCACAAAGGAGCACACTATGTCACACAAGAAGGGCAGCTGGGGGAACATATCAATTTGTGCTGGGTTGAGGGACCCGGAGTATAACTGAGGGGCTGTTTCAGGGCCTGAGCTCTTTTCACTCAAACTCTTTCCCAGGACACACAGCAGGTTCTGCAGTCTGTGTGAATACCATCCACATTAAAATTACAGTCAGGCTGACAGCAGTGGACACAGTCTCTGGATAGACGCGGCAGAGTAGAATAAATTTCATGGAGCGTAGCCCTTACCTGAAAAGGAGCCCATCACCAGCCATGGCATAAATGACCCTGGGCATTGGGAAGAGGGAGCCCAGCAAGCTGACTGTCAGTCCTGCAACTGACCCAATGGCCACTATGAATTTCGCAGCATAGAATCCATGAGCCACAAACATCTCCATGAGCGGGGATTCCGTGTCAATGGCATAGTATGGCACCATCAGAGTTAAGATCACGCTCACCTGTTAAAACAAGAGAAGGCATAGCTGGAGGTGTGGGGATGAACAGCATGGATGGATGCCCCACAGGAGAAGAAAGAGCCCAGCCTCTGGAGCGGGGGCTTGCACGGCAGTTTGGATCTGCCACTTGCTGGCATGTGCCTTTACTTTAGACCAGTCATTTGGCTTCTGGGTCCCAATATTTTCTTGCTGCATGTGAATTTAGTGGACTAGACCAGAAAACCTCTAATATCTCTCTGTGGCCCTTTGATGTCTGAGGGATAAGTCTGTAGGCATTTCAGCCCTATGAAAGCAGAGCTACACTGACAGTTCAATGGAGAGCAGATACTACCAGAGAAAAGGAGCTGCAGCCAGGGCCTGGCAGTGACCATGAGCACCCTGCCCACATGGACAAGACTCTCGTTTCTTTTACACTTTCAGGGTCCTATAGGGTCATATCTGTACTCCCTCTCGCTCCAAACACCAGAGATCAAAACTCCGAAGATAAGTGCTGATGAGGTCATTAGGTATTTAACTGATGGGACCCAGACGAGGACTCATATTTCCATTTCCTCTCTAGCTTAATCCCAGGAACCAGATAGGCCTACAAACGAATTGTGGTGTCAGGATGAATCAAGTCCTACTCAAGGGCTATAAGACCACCACCGCTTTGCTTAACCAGGAACCACTTGGCTGGGAGCTCCTGGGACCTACCCACTTCACATGTCATAGGTCTTCCAAATGTCCCTCCCTTCAGAATTGGGCAGAGGCAATGGAGCCACCAGTCATATAGCCAGATGTGGGGCTGCTCCAGCCTGCTACCAAGAAGGGAGTTCAAAGGCTAAAAGGGAGATGGTGGTCATGTGTAAACCACTTCTTTGCCTGTTGCAGGAGCTAAGCTCCTCCATGGGCTGCCAGGGAGGATAGCAGGATGTACCGCCACAGCCCCGCAGTTAGGCTCTTCTCGTGGTGGAGTGGCTGCCTGCTAACCAGTGCCAGACTAAACAGCTTCTGAGACATTTTAAGACCCATGCAGTCTAAAAGAGAAGGTTTCCCAGTAACATCACCACTTGCAACATCCCCTTTGCGGGGGGGCGGGGGGGGGCAGTGGACTGGAGGAGAGCAGGATTGATTCTTACAGCAATTAGGGGTGAGTCTCCTGGCCGTGGTAGATCAGGGCAGGTAAAACGTTGGTAGATGCATAGCAGTACTTTGTAGTCTATAAAGTGCTATTCTAACAAAGGAACTGTAATCGTGGACTTTATTGTGCTGTGGAGAGGGGAAGGGGAAATGCAGAATAGAGGGTCTTTGCTGCTTCCCTACCCCACCACCCCTCCCTCAACACTGTCCACAAGGATGACCAGGGCATGGACAGGATGAGGCACTTGAGTGTGTATGCGTGGGAGGAGGCAATAATTGACCCACCCATAAAACATCTGGGTGGGCAACTAACTGTTTACACACCACATCCAAGCTGCTCTGTGTTTGTGTTTGGCTTCTAGGACAATTCTGTTTTGCAGCTTGTCTTAAGATCGGTTGGTCTGGCTTCCTTAATTAGTTGCTGAGGATGTCTTTTTGGGAAGGAGAAACAGCAGGGCTGATGGGTGCACCCCCAGCAGCTGCCTCTTTCCTAATCGTGGTGACCTGAGCGAGTGGGGCCCTCAGGCCCCGGGGGGTATAATCACACGCTCATTGGCTTATCAGCTGATCTCTCCATTGACAGGGGCTGAGGGGGATCTTGGATGTGGCTGGGCTGTTTCTGTGACAGAAAGTCAGGGATGGGAGCAGAGAGATGAAACATCAAAGTGTGAGGAGAGGCTCAACCTCTCAGGGGTGTGATCCCGAGGAGACAAGGCTGAAGGCTTCATTCTGAGGACTCCCCCAGGCAGGGAAACCCGAAGGATGAGTTTGAGCCAGTGTCCAAAGAGGGACCAACGGCCGAAAGAAATCTCATTTTCCTCCCCAGATTTGAGAGGAAGCGAGTCTCTGGAGGACAATATAGTCTCTTTCCCGGCTCTGCAGGGAGCCTCGCCTCTTTGCTGCCGGGAAGCTCCCAGAAGACAGAAGAGCATTGAGGAATGTGCACAGAGGCCCACAATGCCTCTGCTCGCACACCCACCCGTTACTGCCAGCCTATGACCTGGGCTCCTTGGACGGCGGCCCACTCCCCGCCGCAGTCCCCTGGGCAGCGCGGACACTGAGAGCTTGTGCGCGGGGAGCGGCAGGAGGGAGCCCAGGATGAAGTGAGGGCCTGGGGCTTCTCCTTCTCTCCAGTTCGGAGTCCTGATTTTCTTCTTGTCATGGGTGAGAGGTGGGGCGATAGGAGGCACACCACACAGGTACACCAACCCCAAGAAGGCACAGGGAAAGGACTAGTTCCCCACAGAGGAGGGAACACAGGCCCAGAGCCACATCATGAGGAGGGTCCCGTGAGCGTCTGGTACTTACAGACACATACGCCGTCAGGCAGATGACCAGGGAGGCAGTGATGGCGTAAGGGATGGACGTGTTGGGATTCTTGGCTTCCTCTCCAGTGGTGGCGATGATGTCAAAGCCAATGAAAGCATAGAAACATGTGGCTGCTCCTTGCAGCACCTGTATGGATGCATTTGTCAGACTCAGAAGGTCAGGGCAGCACCAGGGCCTTAAACATGGTACCCACAGTTGCACAGTGGACCGCAGACATGAGTGGCAGAGCAGGGGACATAATAGAGCTGGTGCTAAATACCCCAGGACCTCTACCTTCTAGCTGTGTGGCTGTGGTCAGTCCCTTCATGTGTAAAGTCGAGATATGAAGAATTATGCCGAAATGCAAACTGGATCGTTGAACACATTCAAGTTCTTTTTGGGAATAAGTGGGAGTATGAATAAATCAGTATGTTGGCTATCTCTATGTCTTAGGGAACTAATACCTTTCTGTGCTTTGTTTTCATCCAGTGGTTCTCAACCACAACCATAGGCTGTGTGACCACCCCTAGGGGATGTCTGGAAATTCGGGGAGATACTTTTCACCTCACAGACATGGGGTGGATGCTTCTGTAATTTAGTGTAGGGGGCTCAGATACTTGTGCATAAAGAATTATCCTGCCCAAATGACCATTAGTGCCCCTGATGGATTATCTCTATGGTAATTTCCTGATCTGAAATGATATAAGAGATTTTCAGCTCTTCAGAGCTTCTATTGTCTGGAAAGACAGGGTAAAGATAGAATTTGATTTTCTCCTCCTTTTGGGGCTTAAATGACCTACTTGGGCATAGAGCAGGAGGTCAGAGTAAAGCTGAGGAGGTGATACGCAGTAACATCTGCTGGATGTCTGTTGCAGGGAGGTGGGGACTTTATAAGTCAAGATATCAGTGAAAATGTTCCATGGAGGAGTGTGTTACTTTCTTTTAAATAATCTATTGAAGTTTAAATGAAGTTTCCCAACCTTGGTATTCTCATTAATAGCTGAAAGTGAAAAAGGTACCTCTTTGAATGCTTAGGGATGTCCTTTTAGGGGAAGTCAAAAGTTTTTTGGACCTGTGTGTATGGGCTGAGGGAATAAAATGCAAACTCTAGCCAGGGGTCCAGGAGGTGAGACCCATTGTAGACTGGACCTGTTTTTCCCCTTTCTTCCACATTCAGTTTATAAATGATGAAATTCAAAATATGTGCCAAGTAGATACTCGTCCAGAATTTTCACTCTTACTTTCCCCAATGACTTCTCAATAAGGAACAGACAAAATACTAAATACTAGAACCTGTAAGGTACATCACACATTCAATGATCACAAACCTTCAAAAGCAACCTTTGCTGGTCTGTAAAGTGAGCTGGTGTCTTTTACAGTCTCTCCCAATTAGGATTCTAATGTTTCCATCTCCTAATCTGGAGGTTCTAATCCTGGAATCCATGGAATTCAGGAGGGTCTGAGAATTTTGTTGGGAAATAATTGTGTTGTACTTTTTTTTTTACCAACCTCTAACCTGATGTTAGCATTTCTTTTAATTATGCATGTAGGTGACAAACCAATAGCACCTGTGCTGTTGTCACCAATAGCAATCAGATATTTTCATATTATATGAGAGTTCTTGCAGAGATCTTAAAATATTAATATGTTTATCACTAATTCCAAATTCTGATAGTTATCAGATGTAGATATTGATATTTAAAGCCCAATAAAGAAACCCATTGTTATTATATCACAATTTAAAAATATTCATTGCTACATTTTGGTATAATTGATTTCTTTTGAATTCCTAAGTATTAATAATTAGGTTATTCATTTAAAAACACCATTCTCGAGCGGAGACTAAAGCTGAAAGAAGGAATCTTAAGGATTCATCCAGATGGGAAGGGCTCAGCGAAAGAACTCTGGAAGTATAAAGAATCAAGCTGAAACTTCACCCTCAAAGAGGATTACTAGTTCACCACCAATTAACACAAATCAGATTCCAAATAGCAACATGTCACAGGAAGAATTTCAAACATGGATCATAAACACGCTGAACAGCATGCAAGTAAAAATGGATAATCAACATAAAGAAACCACAAAAAAGATCCAGGACTTGGAAGAAAAATTCACCAAAGAAATTGAAATACTGAAGAAAAATCAAACTGAACTCCTGGAAATGAAGAATTTATTCAAGGAGCTACAAAACACAGTGGAAAGTCTCAAGAGCAGGGTAGATCAAACAGAAGAAAGAATCTCAGAGATCGAAGATAACACTTTCCAATTAAATAAGTCAGTTACAGAGTTAAAACAAAGAAACATGAGAATTAACCACAGTCTACAAGAAATGTGGGATTATGTGAAGAAGCCTAACGTCAGAGTTATCGGCATTCCTGAGGGTGAAGAAGACAATAAGCAAGGGTTGAATAAACTATTTGAAGATATAATTGAGGAAAATTTCCCAGGCCTAGCCAAATCTCTAGATATACAGGTTCAAGAAGCTCAAAGAACCCCTGGGAGATTCATACCAAATAGGAAGACACCACGTCATGTAGTCATTAGACTGACCAAAATATCCACTAAAGAGGCCCTTCTTCGAGCTGTAAGGAGAAAGAATCAAGTAACATACAAAGGAAAGTCCATCCGAATCACGCCAGATTTCTCAACTGAAACCTTACAAGCAAGAAGAGATTGGGGCCCCATTCTCACTCTTCTGAAACAGAATAATGCCCAGCCTAGAATCCTGTATCCAGCTAAGCTCAGTTTTATATATGAAGGTGAAATTAAGACATTCTCAGATAAACAAAAACTTAGGGAATTCACCAAGACAAGACCAGCTCTCCAAGAAGTACTCAAAACAGAGTTACACATAGTCCAGCACAAGAAGGAACCTCGAATGTAACACTAATCAAGAGATAAATATAAAAACCCAGTTATCATAATGGCTCAAGAGAGAAAACAGATCAATGAAATTCAACCCAACTTGAGGAAAAGCAATCTGTCTCACCTATCAGTTCTCTCATTAAATGTGAATGGATTGAATTCCCCACTCAAGAGACATAGACTGGCCCAATGGATAAAAAAATATAAGCCAAGTATCTGCTGTCTTCAGGAAACTCATCTAACCTGCAAGGATGCATTTAGGCTGAAGATAAAAGGATGGAAATCAATATTCCAAGCAAATGGAACCCAAAAGAAAGCTGGCGTGGCGGTTCTAATCTCCGATAACGTAGTTTTTAAATCAACAAAAGTAAAGAAAGACAAAGATGGTTACTATATACTGGTGAAGGGTACAATTCAACAAGAAGACATAACTATACTTAATATATATGCACCCAACCTAGGTGCACCCAGATTCATAAAGCAAACCCTACTTGATCTCAACCAAATGATAGATAACAACACGTTAGTAACCGGAGATTTTAACACGCCACTGACAGTTCAGGACAGATCTTCCAAACAAAAAATAAACAAAGAAATAGTGGACTTAAATACAACGCTCGATCAAATGGGCCTGACTGATATCTACAGGACATTCTACCCAAAAACCACTGAATATACTTTCTTCTCATCAGCTCATGGGACATTCTCCAAGATTGACCATATCTTAGGTCATAAAGCATGCCTTAAAAAATTTAAAAATATAGAAATTATACCATGCATCTTCTCAGATCACAGTGGAATAAAAGTAACAATGAACCCTAACAGAAATCCTCACTTCTACTCAAAGTCATGGAAGCTAAATAACCTTCTCCTGAACAACCATTTTATAAATGAAGAAATCAAGTCGGAAATCAAAAGATTTTTTGAATTAAATGACAAAGGAGATACAACCTATCAAAATCTGTGGGACACAGCTAAAGCAGTCCTGAGAGGAAAATTTATTTCCATAAATGCTTATACCAAAAAGACAGAAAACTTACAATTAGACAATCTAATGAATAGACTCAAAGTGCTGGAGAAGGAAGAACAGACCGATCCCAAACCCAGCAGAAGGAGAGAAATTATTAAGATTAAATCAGAACTAAATGAAAAGGACAATAATCAAACCATAAGGGAGATTAATAAAACCAAAAGTTGGTTCTTTGAAAAAATAAACAAAATTGACACACCTCTGGCTAGACTAACCAAGAACAGAAAAGAAAAATCTCTTATAACCTCCATCAGGAACACGAAAGGAGTAATCACGACTGATGCCACAGAGATACATGATCCCATATATGAATTCTACAAAAATCTTTATGCACACAAATTAGAAAACCTGGAGGAAATGGACAAATTCCTAGAAACACACAGCCTTCCCAGGCTCAACCAGGAAGAAGTAGAATTCCTAAATAGACCGATATCTAGATCTGAAATCGAAACAGCAATAAAAAACCTTCCCAAAAAGAAAAGCCCTGGACCAGATGGGTTCACACCTGAATTCTACCATACCTACAAAGAAGAACTGGTGCCCATCCTACATAAACTATTCTCCAATATAGAGAAGGATGGGATTCTCCCCAACACTTTTTACCAAGCCAACATAACCCTGATACCAAAACCAGGAAAGGATGCAACTAAAACAGAGAACTATAGACCAATTTCTCTTATGAATATAGATGCAAAAATTCTCAATAAAATTCTAGCAAATCGAATCCAAGTGCTTATCAAAAAAATAATCCATCACGACCAAGTGGGCTTCATCCCAGAGATGCAGGGATGGTTTAACATACGCAAATCTATAAATGTAATTCATCACATAAATAGAAGCAAAAATAAAGATCATATGATACTCTCAATAGATGCAGAAAAAGCATTCGACAAAATTCAACACCCTTTTATGATAAGAACACTCAAAAAAATAGGCATAGACGGGGCCTATCTAAAAATGATACAAGCCATATATGACAAACCCACAGCCAACATCATACTGAATGGGGAAAAACTGAAAGCATTCCCACTTCGAACTGGAACCAGACAAGGCTGCCCACTGTCCCCATTACTTTTCAACATAGTATTGGAAGTCCTTGCAAGAGCTATCAGGCAAGAGAGAAGAATCAAGGGAGTCCAAATAGGGACAGAAGAGATCAAACTCTCACTCTTTGCTGATGATATGATGTTATATCTAGAAAACCCCAAGATTTCAACCAAGAGACTCCTGGAATTGATTAATAAATTCAGCAAAGTCTCAGGATACAAAATCAATACACACAAATCAGAGGCATTCATATACGCCAATAACAGTCAAACGGAGAACCAAATTAAGGACTCAATACCCTTCAAAATAGCAACAAAGAAAATAAAATATCTAGGAATATATCTAACTAAGGAAGTAAAGGACCTCTATAGGGAGAACTATGAAACTCTGAGGAAGGAAATCGCAGAACATGTAAATAGGTGGAAAACCATACCATGCTCATGGATCGGTAGAATCAACATTGTTAAAATGTCTATACTGCCCAAAATTATCTACAGATTCAATGCAATCCCTATTAAATTACCAACATCTTTTTTCACAGACATAGAAAAAATAATTTTACGCTTTGTATGGAACCAGAGAAGACCCCGTTTAGCAAAAGCAATATTAAACAACAAAAATAAAATGGGAGGTATTAATTTGCCAGACTTCAAACTTTACTACAAGGCTGTGGTTCTAAAAACAGCCTGGTACTGGCACAAGTGCCGAGACACAGACCAGTGGAACAGAACAGAAAATCCAAATATAAAACCGTCCTCATATAGCCATCTAATCTTTGACAAAGCAGAAAAAAACATACTCTGGGGAAAAGATTCCTTATTTAATAAATGGTGCTGGGAAAACTGGATATCCACATGTAGAAGACTAAAACAGGACACACAGCTCTCACCCCTCACAAAAATCAAATCACGGTGGTTAACAGACTTAAACCTTAGGTCAGAAACTATTAGAATTCTAGAAGAAAACGTAGGTAAGACTCTTACAGACATTGGCCTAGGCAAAGAATTTATGAGGAAGACCCCTAAGGCAATCACAGCAGCAACAAAAATAAATAAATGGGACCTGATCAAATTAAAAAGCTTCTGCACAGCCAAAGAAACAGTCACAAGAGTAAATAGACAACCTACAGAATGGGAAAAAATTTTCGCATACTACACATCAGATAAAGGACTGATAACAAGAATCTATTTAGAACTCAGGAAAATCAGTAAGAAAAAATTGAACAACCCTATCAAAAAGTGGGCAAAGGACATGAATAGAAATTTTTCAAAAGAAGATATAAAAATGGCTAACAAACATATGAAAAAGTGTTCAACATCTCTAATCATCAGGGAAATGCAAATCAAAACCACAATGAGATATCACTTAACTCCAGTGAGAACGGCCTTTATCAAAAAGTCCCAAAACTATACATGTTGGCGTGGGTGTGGAGAGACAGGTACTCTCATACACTGCTGGTGGGACTGTAAACTAGTGCAGCCCCTGTGGAAAGCAATGTGGAGATACCTTAAACAGATTCAAGTAGACCTACCATTCGATCCAGCAATCCCATTACTGGGCATCTACCCAGAAGAACAAAAGTCATTCTATAAAAAAGACACCTGCACCCGAATGTTTATAGCAGCACAATTCACAATCGCAAAAATGTGGAAACAACCCAAATGCCCATCGATTCATGAATGGATTAGCAAAATGTGGTATATGTATACCATGGAATATTACTCAGCTATTAGAAATGATGGCGATATGGCATCTCTTTGGTTCTCCTGGAGTGAGCTAGAACCCATTCTATTAAGTGAAGTATCCCAAGAATGGAAAAACAAGCACCACATGTACTCACCAGCAAACTGGTTTCCCTGAGTGCACATTTGGGATTCACACCAATTGGGTATTGGACAGAGGTCGGGGCTGGGTGGAAGGGATGGGTGTATACCTACTTGATGAGTGCGATGCGCACTGCCTGGGGAATGGACACGTTTGAAGTTCTCTCTGGGGGGGATGGGGTGGGGGGAGGGGAGGAGTGCACACCTACATGATGAGAGTGATGTGCACTGTCTAGGAAATGGACACAACTAAAGCTCAGACTCGGGGGGATGGGGAGGCATGGGCAATGTATATAGCCTGATCTTTTGTACCCCCTTAATGAGCTGAAAAACAAACAAAAAATAAAAAAAAATAAAAAAAAATAAATAAAAACACCATTCTCATAAGGGGTTCATAATTTTTATCAGACTTCCAAGGGGTCCATGGCACAAAAAAAATTTAAGAACTCCTAGTCCATTCTAATAAATCAGGTAGAAAGAACTTCTCAAACATAAGCAGTCCCATCTCCAGAGGGCCACTTTCTGGGAGAGAAGAGAATTCTTACTTTACTTCCAGCAAAGTCCTTCATATCAAAGTATAAAAAATGTCTTTGTCCTCTAGACAAGGGGAGAAAACAGATTTCACTTCATCATACATGAAGTTTCACAGGCTTGAAACTGTGCTTGTTTTTACTTATCTAGAAAATATTACTGGTTTTCAAGGATGAAAGGATGCTAGGATTGCAGGCTCGCTAAGCTGTCCTGAAAAAGGAAAGCCTTGCTTTAAGACAGCTTACAGAAAACAGGTCCTGCTCTCTCTTCCTTCAACATCTTTCTTCCCTTCCAAACACACACATACACAAACTCATGCATAACACATGAACACACACACACATACACATGTATACACACATACACACATGCAAACACACACATGTATACACAGACATGCATACATACACGAACACACACACATATATACACAGACACACATACACACAGACACACATATACACATACACATATACCTACACACACACCCCCTTCTTGTATCATATGGTGACCTGGAGCAACAACTATGTAGATCTGGGGCAAAGCTACTTTAGAAAAAGGTGAGAGGTGTGTGAACCACGCCATGTGAGGAATAACTGGGAACCTGGAGATGTCTAAGTTGAAGAGCAGGAGACTCAGTGGAAGACATGAAGGACACCTTCAGATATGTGAATTACCAGCAGTTGGCAGCTGGAGCAGAGGCGTCCTGTAGGTTCCAGAGGGAATCCTAGAGCCATGCACATGGCACAGCTGGGTTTGGTTAGGAGTGCAGACTTTGTAGACTGTCAGACCTACGTTTGTTCTGCCACATACGACCTTGGTGACCCAGAGCAAGTCCTAACCTCTTGGAGCCTAAGTTTCATTATCACTTTAATGGAGATAATAATAGCACTTAGCTCATAGGGTTTTCATAATGATTAATGAGACAACATAGTAAACTACAGTCCTAGAATACAGTAGGTGCTCAATACATAGTAGATCATACCACAGTTTTGTTATTGCCATTATAAGTTTTTCTAGAGCAGCTGAAGCCCAAGTACACAAACTCCTCCTCTTCCTCATTCTCTTTCTTCTCCCCCTCCTCCTCCCACACCCTTCCTCCACCTCATCCTCCTCCCTCTTTCAGAACTTGATACATATATGTTAAATGCTGCCATGTGCCAGGCACTGTGCTTGGTGATGGGGATATGGTCACAAGCAAAAAGTACTCTGAGAGTGACCTCGTGGGGCTTGGGGTCTAGAGGATACTGCAGGACCCCAGATGCAACCTTGACTGTGGTAACAAAGTGAACAAGGTTAATGAGCATCTATGTTATACATAAAACACAAATGCTACTATTTTCCAAATGAATGATAGAATGGATGGTGATTACTGATAATGATTAGCTACCAGAAAGTTAACTATGATCAAGTTAGGAAGAGAGGAAATAAGTGTGCAGAGAGGATGTATATTAGCCTGAATTTGCATACGTAGAACTAGAAAGCAATTATAGTTGAAGAAAGACTGGTCAGATCGAAGGGAGGACGTTTGGAGGTTCTACTACATTAGGCAGGCAACAGAATTTAACTCAGGTGATTCAAATGACACAATTTCAAAGAGGGACTGTAGGCAGGTATGGGCAGTGTACAGGCAGGGTTAAAGTAGCCATCTAGGGATGTGGCGGCATCAGAGACGACAACAGTAAGAAGTTGCTGTCATCCCAAGGCCTGGGGCAAAGGGTGGGTGGTGTTCCTGGAATCCAGAGGGAGCTGGAGCTGCCCAGGAGCAGCTGTCTCAGTGGAGGTGCACAGCCAGTGTGGTGCCCAGGCTGCGAGGCAGCAAGGAGGAAATGCCCAGGCCTCACTTGCTCCTCACCTTCTGATCTGATAATATTTCCCATTAGCTAAACCTAACAGGAAGCAACCAGCAAGGGGTTTTCTGGAGCAGAGAACAGAGTATGAAGGGTGGAGAATAGATCTGGGAGTGGAGGCACATGGAGAATGGCTGGCCCACCTATCAAGGTCAAACAGACCTTGGCCTAACAAGACATACATTAAATAAACAGATTATCAAAGAAAAGATAATGAAATTAGCAAAAAGGATCATTTTTTTATTAAATACTTGAGTTAGTTTGAGTGAGTTTTTCTTCCTTGTAAGCAAATGGTCCCTGATTGGAAAATAAAAAAAGCCATGAAATGAAAGGATGCATGGGTGTGTCTCTACCCAAATAACCACCAAAACTGTTTTCCACTTCATGCTATACAGATATGAGATCTGGCCACTGTTATTTATGATTAGGATATCCTCCCATGCATGAAAGAATGTATGTGGTATCCAGGAGTGAGCAACTAGCAATAAAATTGGTGGGTAAAGTGTGTGTGTGTGTATGTGTGTGCACTTGTGTGCACATGGATGTGTGTTTCTGGGTTCATTGGTACTTTATCCTAACTCTTTATTTTAATGTTTTACTTGGTTAAAATAGAATTTACTGTTTAATTTGATGACATAGCTGAGATTGTTTTCCAAAGTAAACCTGGTGTGGATACTCAGCCCGGCAATTCAGAACGGGGTCCATCCCTCTGTAGAGCTTTGCAGGGAAGCAGCACGTGCCTCAGTTGCTGGAGGGCTGCTGCTTAATTAGTTGTCAAAAGCAATGTCATTAGTGGCCTACTACTCAGTGTGTGGGGTCCTTAAAAGCTGGCCCCCTGTGCCTTGCTGATATTTGAGAGGCATTAGGATGAGGCAGCCATCTCATATTTTCCGCCTTGGCCAGGCTGCCAGATGCCTAGGAGATAATTAGGCACCTTTACATAACTTACTCCCAAAGTAACAAGACAAAATTCCAACTTAACAGCATTTGCTACCACCCCCATGCCCCAGCTCTATTAGCAACCTGTCCACGGTGACAGTGGAATGTGCTAATAGGTTCCAACAAATGGATTCAGATGTGGAGAACATGAAAAATAACTTTTCCTTTGTTTGGAGGCTGTCACAATTCCCCACAAATGCTTGCTATGGACCATTTTCCTGGAAGCTATTTGTGCTGGTAGAGTGTCTTATTTGGTTAAAGAAAAACCATAAGATAGCATCAAGAACAAATAACATAAAGGGAGCACACATCCAACAATGTCCAGCGGCTGAGGAATTGCAGATGGAGGCAGGGGTTCAGCTGAGGGCCAGAGTTACTTGATATAGGAAAAAATGTTTGTTTTCGTAAGCTCTTCAAGACCAAAGAAGCATTTGACCCAGAACCTGTAAGTGAGTAAACCATTCCTTAAGCTATTTTCTTTGGAAGGAAGTGTTTGGAGCAGAGGGAAGAGTAGGCTTATGAGGGGTCCGTGGCCAGAGGATGGATTGTTCATTAACTCTTTCAAAGTACTTGAGAATTGCGTGTAAAGTCATGCAATGCTATTCTTATAAATCACCTCTTACACAATAGTTTCTTCCTTTCCATCCTACCTAGGGCGATTGAAGAATGAATGGATTGGAACTCTGTGCTAGTCTACTTGTCAAGGGTAGGGGTCCCTAAGGAGTGAAGAAGCTCATGTAGCTGCTAACTGGGCAACATACTTTTGTTGACAATTGTTAGATGACAAAGCAGGGGATGTGTTGATTACCTTGGTGGATTACATGGCCATGAGACAGTGTCAGACCTTAAAAAAATAGGATCTAAATTCAAAGTGACCTTGCTGGACTGGAAAAGTGACCTGAAACCAAAGTAGAGAAGGAACAGGTCCAGGCCCATTCACTAGAGAGGAAACGTACTATGCAGAAATCCAAGGTCAGGCAGAGAGCAGACAGGATGAATCAGCAACATCTTCACACTGGGCTGTCCTTTGTGCTCAAATGATACTTTTAGGCACAGCCACTAGGACATACATTATCCCTGAGTTTCCTTCAGGGATAATGGATTTGCAGCAAAAACTCCAGAATCCCAGTCAGTTTTTTGGTGGCCAGTGACAAAACTACTGAAGGCAGTAGGCTTGGGTTGGAGTGAGGACAGGGAGCAGAAATGCAAAAAAAGATGACTGGTCCCATGGCTCCAAACTCAGGGGGAGTAGAGTAAATAAGGACTTTGGTCATCCAGGACTGGGGTCAAGTTTCAGCTCTATTACTTATCATCTAGATCTGTGACCTTAATTTTTATAAGCTTTAGTTATTTCCATGTAACAGTGGAGATCATTGTACTTATTTTGCAAGGCTGTTGTGAAGATTAAATGAAAAGTATATATGAAAGAGTTTGTCACAAAGAAAATGTTAAATGTTAGGAAAGGCATCCTTCCTTCCTTTTTTATGCCTGACTTCTGATCTTCTTTTATGAAAACTAGTGAGAACCCAGGATGTATAAATGGGGAACCCCTAAGGCTGGCTTGATTAGCTCCTTCCTTGGTGAAGTCGGCTCCTGATTGAGAAAGGATATGGAGTCCCTGAGAAGGGAAGGGGAGATCCCCAGAGAGAATAAAGATCTCAGAACAAAACACAAGGTGACAGGAAAGGCTAAAACACAGTCCTTCATCTTCTTCAGAATGAGTAAAAGGGCATTTACACAGAGGATATTAACTTTTTCCAATCTTTATATGGGGTCTAAACTATAGTGCATGACATTTGGGTGAGTTGTTAGAAGGATTTTAAAAATTAAACATGAACTGTGTAATTAAGCAAAGTTTTCAGTTGCATTGACAGGACATCTTCATAAACAATGCACACTCAAGCCTGGGTCCATTTAACTATACTCCCATCTGAAGATAAGAAGAGACTAGACTGTCTCTTAATGTTCCTCCGAGGAACATTGCAAAACAGCCATGACATGAAAAGGTGCATGGGTGGATGTTTGAAGGAAATGTAACATGTCAGATTCATTACCTCATTACTTTAAAAAAAATTTTTAAAAAAGGGCTCAGAAGGGAGTTGTCATCCACACAAGGCACTGGACGTGGTGGAAAGGGCTTTGGAATCACACAGACCTGGGTAGGAATTTCAGCCCCGGCACTAAGTGAGGTCAGGTAAGTTACTCAGCCTCTCTGAGCCCTGGAGTCTTCATTTTTAAGGTGGGAACAATAGCACCAGCTTTAAAGTTTTGTTATAAGAGTGAGATAGTGTTTATAGAGTATAATGCCTGGCACCTAAATACTGGCACCTTCCTCCTGTCATTTTAATTATTGCTAACCAGAACAAAGTGCACATAAAAATTCCAAAATTTTGTTTTGTTTTGCAAACATTTGGTTCAATTAGTTTTCCCACTTGATAGATGAAAAAAGCTGAAAGCACGGAAGTTAACTGATGACCAAAGTAAGTCCATGACCCAGTAATTTCTTATTTTGTTAAGAAAATCGTGAGATTGTTTTCCTGTACTATGATGAAAATGCAATTGAGTTCCATTCTTTTTTTCTTATAATTTGTTGTTTCTCTTATATGATAGGAAAGGAACAATTTGTATCATAAGATAACGTAGATATGGGGATCTAGAATGGAGTCAACAGTGTTTCTTTGTCTCTTCTGGTTTTAACCAGTTTCAGTATTTATTCATTTCAAAGAGGAGGGAAGAACTTTGTGGTTCTGTGGAATTCTTACAGATAAGCAGAAGACTGGAAATCTTGGCTTCAATTGCTTCCTTGCTTATTTCTCTGCATTGAACATCATGGAATGGTTCAGAATAAGCAGAAGTTATTCTGAGTCTTCTCCAAGAGAGATTTCTGATCCCTGGACATTTTGGAGGAAAACCAGTCTAAGCAAAAAGTGCAAAAGCAAAGCGTGTGGAATTCTGGACTTGTGTTCTGCCACCAGTCTTAGACAGATTTGCTTCGCTAGGCCTCAGGTTATTCACCTGTCAAATGAGCAGAGAGGACCAGGTGACCTCTAAGATCCCTGCCAGCACAAAATTTTCTCTGATTTATGTTCTATTTAGATAGACTAATGAGTTTCACCAATAAATCCATAAAATAAGCATTTTTAGTTGTACTGGAGAAAGACACCAGGAGCAACTCAGAACCACTTGTCAGTATAAAGCATTTGCCACTTCGATCTTCCTATTTTTCTTTAGCATAGAACACACCACCCAGATCGTGGGGTGAGATCTGAAAATGTCCTTTTGGTCCAGCTCACTCTCTTACCAACCCCCAGACCACACCAGGTAGACTTCTCAGCCATGAACCACATCTCTGGAATGGGATTTATAACTAGTTCTCCACTGGACCCACTCAACTGCCCTCAGACCCCAGTGGGACTCTCCTTCTAGGGTCAAATGTTGACATTGGATTTAAAAACTGTTCTTTCCCTAGTTCCATACCCAGGCAAAACTCATTCCTTCCCCACCTGTCTACTCTCCCTGACCTCCTTGTCTATTTATGGACCTGTGTATCTCTCTTAGACTGTAGAGACAGCCTGAAGAACTGAGCTATTCTTGGATGGACTTTGGAGTCAGACAGAACTGGCTATTGGTTTTGCCACTTACACTGTGTGCTTAATTGGAAGTCATTTGACTTCTCTGAATGGGAGTCTTTTTCATCTTTAAGACCGGAGTGTAAATATCTTCTTCATTTAATTGGGATGATTAAATTATATGTTACATGCAAAGTACTTGGCAAAGTGTTAGGCATATTGTAAGTGGCCAACACCATGGAATCTATCATCGTTGTTTGTATAAAATAGGATCTCAACAAATGCTGGTGAAACAAATAAGAAAAAAAGAGAACCACTTCTTCAGAACATTCCAACTAAATTCATATTAAAAGGTGATAAAGAGAACATCACAGTGATTATGGAATAGAGCAGCAGTTTTTGAAAATATATCTTAGCTGGTCACTAGGTGAAAGGTGGAGCATGTGACAGGTGCACCAGGCTTTAGGAATGAACTCACCCCTGACCAGCCATGGGGCAGGAACTGGCCTTCAGCCCAGTATTTCCCATTGATGAAGAACAGGCCTGCAATCATGATGAACACCCACACTGCCAGGTTCAGCACGTTGAGGACGTTGTTGAAGCCCACAGAATTCTTCACCCCCAGAGCAACAATGATGGTCACGATGACAGCAATCAACAGGGCCAGAAGGTCTGGGTAGGATTCTTCACCTTTCCCTAGAGGGAAAGACATGAGTGAATACCATCCACAGGGAAGAAAGGGCCATGCAAACTCCTAGTCCCCGCCCCCCCCCCCCCAGTGCCTCCTCACTCAGTTTTGACAAGCGTGGTCAGTCTGTTAGGGAGACAGGAGGAGGAACTGTGTGTGTGTGTGTGTGTGTGTGTGTGCGCGCGCGTGCGCGCGCACACAGGTCCCTGTACATATCTACGCTGTGTCTAGTTGCAAATGGGCAAGTTTGGGTAGATAAGAGGATCTGATATCCTGGACCAAAAATTGGGATATGTGATGTGACAATTACAACAGTGCCTGTGGAACCATGGCACAGGACATTTGTTTATTTTATGTTATTTTTTTTTTGAGACAGAGTATTGCTCTGTTGCCTGGGCTAGAGTGCCGTGGTGTCAGCCTAGCTCACAGCAACCTCAAACTCCTGGGTTCAAGCAATCCTCCTGCCTTAGCCTCCCGGGTAGCTGGGACTATAGGCATGCACCACCATGCCCGGCTAATTTTTTCTCTATATATTTTTAGTTGTCCATATTTCTTTCTATTTGTAGTAGAGACGGAGTCTCGCTCTTGCTCAGGCTGGTCTTGAACGCCTGAGCTCAAACAATCCACCCGCCTCAGCCTCCCAGAGTGCTAGGATTACAGGTGTGAGCCACTGCGCCTGGCCTGGCACAGGACATTTGAAGTCAAAAGTGTCCTGGGATGGGATATATAGAGAGGTCTAATACGTTATTTGAAAATTATTTTTATTTTCATCATTGGGAAATTTATGGTCTATAAAATTTCCATTCCATTCTAACAAACTTTTCTTTATTAGCAAATCTAAGAATGTGTGTCTTTGAAAACTATTGTAAGAGGGGTTTTCTGTTCCTTTGTATGTCTGTGGTTGCAGAGAGCAAATAACCAGTGAACACGCCCTGCCTGCTTGTTCTCTCGTCGGCCAGTGGACTCCTGCCCTCTACAGAGTGGAGACGGCACTGCCTCGGCAGTCAGCGTACTCGGCCGGGAGCCAGCCGTGTGGCCTTGGGCAACTTGCCTCATCTCCCTGTAAAGTGAAGGACATGGATGACCTGGTTTTGAAGGGCCCTTTCAGACCTAAAATTCTGCTAAATCAGTATAGGGAACAGGCTTGGTCTTTATATTTTTATCTTATCATGGTATCTGTGTGCTCAGCATTTTTGTTAATTTTTCTGAAATAGAGACACCAAAATCGAAGGACTCGACACAGCCACAGAAGCATTCCTTGGAAATTCAGAGACAAGACTCCAAAGCTCCCTCAACTATTGTTTGGCTTCCCTCTAATATGGAAGTTTATCAGGTGTCAGGGTGGAGAGTGGGCAGCAAGTGCTGGAGGAGCCTGAGGTCTCATGGCATTTGTTATGTGAGCGTCTGGGCGTTTGGCATCCACCCAGTTATATTATCCCTCTTGGACCTCTGCTAGACTAGAATCCATTTTGTTCCATAAAAGATTCTTTTTCATTTGAAAAAAAAAATATTCTGATGAAACTTCTGGAGAAGTTCTACCAGTTCTTTTTCCTGCATTGGTTTTATTTTTATATAGTTATTGTCGTGGTGCTTGTATGGTTTGTGTCTTTTCAATATGACATTACATTAAAACATATTCCGTGTTATTACAAGTTTTCCTAATCATCCTTTAAATTGCGAGCTACATAATATGTGTCCACAGTTTACTTAATCATTTGTCCCATTGTAGAATATTTAAGCTGTCTCTAAATTTTTGTGATTGTAAATAAGGTTGTGATGAACATCTCTTTGTATAATGCTTTCATGAAAATTAGAATCTTTTTTCAGGATGGATAGATTCACAGAGAAAGAATTACTTTGCAAAAAAAAAAAAAAAAAGATTTAAGGCTCTTGATAGATTTTGGCCATCTCACCCAGGCCATTGAGGGTTCCCACGCTGTCCACCATCCAGCGGCTGATGGTGTGGTTGGCCAGGGAGTCAAACATGCTGCTCAGAGCGCTGGCGCCGGCTGCAGTGCCAATCAGGTACTCCAGAATCAGGTTCCAGCCAATGAAAAAGGCCACAAATTCCCCAACAGTGACATAGCTGTAGGTGTAGGCAGATCCTGTGGTCTTGGGGACTCGGACTCCAAACTCTGCATAGCAGACGCCTGCGAGGATAAGCACACACAGATGGTGGACTTCAGGAGATGAGCTAGCCTCTTGGTGGTTAACAATCTTGGGTAGAAAATATTGAGAATCTCTGGGATCTTAGAACAAATACACAAAGTTTTATGTGCATGAATCAATTCGAAGCCAACTCTAATCTCTTCCAACCTCACTTCCGAAAAACTTTTTAACCTCAATGCCTAGCAACAGCAGTAGCATAATTCCACTGAGCTATTGGAAACTGAGTTTTATTTAGAAAAATTCCTACTTGTTATGTGTATCTCTCTTGCATTCCTTAAGTGTCAGATATCCTGAGTGAACATGGGCCTAAATCAATATGACCCCCACCCTTGATGGCACCAGGGTCATATTCCGCAGTAACGTTCTTCTCTTTCAGTTTTTACATATCACAAAAGGTGCTCCTCATTTGAGCGATGCTTCAAGCAATCTGTGAAAATGCTGTACTATATCTAGTGGGTAGATAAAAGATGCAAATATAAATGAATTACTAGTTATTAACAAGGAAATTCAGCACATGCAAAAGATAACTTAAAACACTTTTAGAGTGCCTACTATGCACGTGGCAGGGTGCTAGGACTGAGAATAAAAAAGATGAATGACACATGCCCCTGCCCTCAGGGGAGATAGGCCAGAAAACCAGTGCATGTCGTAGGCTATGTAAACTTGACAATGCAGAAAGGTATAAGATCAATGAGAGCAGAGATGAGAGACATGGACTCAGCTGGTTTTGAGGTATATGGAGGAATTAGTTGGATAAAGAAGGTGGAACATGAGGCAAAGACATGGTGGACAGAAACAGTATGAAGTATATGGGTGGAGTGGAGTGTGCAGAGGGGTATTAGGCAAGACAAGGTTACATGGGTAAGCAGAAGTTGTGTGTTTTCCAAAGTGGGTTCAGGGCCCACTTCCACCGGAATCATTTATTGAATCCTAATTTCAGGAGATAGGGACCAGGAACCTGCATTTTAACAAGCTCCCCAGGTAATGCATGTGTTCATTTGTATTTGAAAAATACTGGAATATTGCCTCATTCTTTGATATAATTAGAGATCAAATTAGAAAGAGATTGAGAATACACCAAACTTCTGGGAGCTGGGAGAGTCTCCTATTTTGTGCTGGGGATTCTGGGTGTGGGCCCATGGGTGGGGCAACAAGCTGGAGGACAGACACAGGACAGCGTGGAAGGAACACACCAGGAGTGGGATGGAGGAGAATGTGGGAGGGAGCTCAAAGTGAACTTTACCTTCAGTCCCAATTTTGTTAAGGGTCAACCCTGAGGTTCTCTCATCACAAACCAGGGAACAATAGTTCACTCTTTTGTGAATAAAGAGAGCAGGTTTCTTCTCCTTCTGAAGGGGGTGAAATCAATGCAAGGAAGCAAAAACAGAGATGTCAAAAGCAATGCCACAATCAGCGATTGAAGGTGATGTACTGTCTCCTCCTTCCCCACGGTAGCTCCAGTTGTCAAGGTGTCCATGTGGAAGGAGCACTGGACCAGGCAGGCTGGGCTCCTGTCTCAATGCCACCACTTTACTTTCAGTGTCCTGATTTGTGAAGGAAAAGTATTACACTGGATGCTGCTTTAAGAATTTCCTAACTCTGAAACTCTAGGATTCCATCTGTTGTATTGAATTTTGCTGAAAAATCCATTGACAATAACTTAACTTTTCTTTGACATCAATTACTATATTGTCCTGTATTATAGAGATGCTCTCTGGGATAGTGAAGCCATCTGTCCCTACATTAAATGGCCCAGGCTGCTACTTTGAGTTCCTATGTCAGCCTTCCTCCCCTCACTTTGTGAAATAGTTTTCCATCTCCTTCCTGTTGTCAGACTGTCAGTTGTTACTTCCTCTTGCTGCCACAGTGCTTACCTCGAGCACTCAGACTACCTCTTTTCTAAATTGCTGCTTCCAACACCTGATGTTTAAATTGTTAGAGTGGGTCTAAAATTAAGAGGAAATGGTCTCCAAAGAAAGGCCTGAAGAACTCTTCCGTGAGGAAAGTATAGTGCATACAAGAATTTAGTATGAGAACCTGATGATATTTTCTTGCATGCTTGGAGGACTTTTGAATTCTCTTCGGGGTTCTTGAGAATGGAGTTTGTACATAGAGATTACGTTGCTCTTTTAGTGCTGTGTGAGGAAGAGATTAGGAGGCAACTAATTTTTCCTCTGTGATATAGAATCCAGAGCATTTTCCAATAATTCCTATATCCTATGAGCTTATTCTCTCCACCCGTCTTTACCCCCTTGATAGTGTACAAGATTTCTAAGTAAAATTTTTCCAAATGATGCTTTTGAAATAGGCATTGATTTGAGAGCAATTTTAATTTGGATAGCCAATATTGTGAAGTTTGTGGAATCAAATGTTCTCTCCATAATATTTGATCTGCCAAATTAAATGTGAAAATACCCAATTCACCACCAGAACATACGTGCCAAGGGCAATTAGCAAATAGCCAAGTCTTCTTTAGGTTTTGTGAAGGGACCAGCCCCTTGCTGTCCTGAGTCAGAGGAAGAGGCCCTGGCTATGCATGGTACAAGGAGCATTTGGAATCATAGTCAATCTTTTCCCAAGGCCCTGCTGCGATCCTGATGGACTGCAAGTTTGGGAAGAACAGTGAGAAAATCCATCAGCCACTAACCATATAAGACAATTTCTGCTCCAAGAAATTGTTCTTTTGGACACATTGTAAAAGATCTTATTCTATTTTCTAATCTTTCTGATTTTTTTGATGCAGAAAAGCAGACTTTTAGTGAGCACTAGAGAGTATCTAGCCTGGCACCGAAGCTCAATGGTAAGGATTGAGTGTTTACAACCCCAAATATCCTGAAGAAAATATTCTCAATCATGCAACTATTTTAAAATATTGGGTATGTAAGAGAACACAGTCAAGGATATCTTTTTAATTTCAATAAAAAATAAAAACCATGGAAAGGGAAACCTTGGTTTTTACCTAGATTATCCAGTGTCCCAAATTACTGAGCATCTGAGGGCAAGTTACTTACCCTCACCTGGGTGACATGAGGTGGCCAACTAGATGAGCTTTTGTGTCCCTTACAGCGCATCATTCTTTGGTTTCACAACTAGAGTCAACTCTCATCATCTGAATCAATGGGGGAAGCCCTGTAGAAAATCTTGCAAACCAGTGGTTCTCAGCAAAGGTGGTGCTGCCTCCTGGGGGGACTGTCTGTGATTCATATGATGATTGTAGGCACTGTGGCATTAAACGGGCAGGGGCCTAGGCTGTTAGACATTCTGCGATGTGTGGGACCATCCCACAGAGTTAAGCATTGTCTTGTATCTTACATGACTGCTGAAGGTCCCAGTGGGCATGCATGTAAGTACAAACCTGTTTATAATTTTTGAACCTGAATTTATCTCCATTTTATGTATAACACAAAGCATTTTTTCTGCATGGCTTTATGTACATTGAATTTTCTAGGACTGCAACAACTGGGTAAATTGAGGGACAGTTGTAATTTTTTTTGTTTGGAATTTACCAAGAGTTGGTCACCATTTTGGAAAACCACATCATCAACAGCAACATTATTCATGGTCTTTGAGCAGCAAACAACACACCTACGTGAGTGTGCGTTTGTAGCAGTTGTATTCATAGTGGTTCTACAAGTCACTGCAAACATCTGACGACTTCATTATGTTTCCCAGTGTACTCGTGCCCCAGTACTCACATGTTGAGATAACTATTGCTTTCATTAGGAATTACTTTCCTTTATTTATCTTTCATACTCAGGGCATATTGATTTTTTAAAAAAATTAAGTGTGTGGGAAGGTAACATCATCTCTAGTTTTCATTCCAGAATAGTAAAGGAAGCATTACAAAGTATTTTTTTTTTTACCAAAAGTTGACCTGGGTGTACTAGGGTGAAGAATTACTATTCTAAGTGAGAGATAGCTGTATAAATAATCTTTACTTAATTTGGTAATCCATTAAAAAATTCTTGCCTCAGAGTTACCTTCATATTCATATTTGCCTTATCCTATTACCAAAGTGATTTTGCATTTTGTGCTTACCCATCATGTGATTGGAGAGGGAGAGGCATACTGATTCCAAAAGTATATATTGATATAGCTGGAGAATATCAATATTGGGGTGCAGGCAGCCATCCATGAGTAACTGCATGCTGCAGACCACATGAAGGAACTTTTCCCATTAGAGGTGGTGAGAAATGGAAAATCTAGATCCTTGAGAAATGTAAAGAATTCACTTCAGCAGAACTAGATAGAATAGAAGTGATTCCTCATAGCCTGTAACTCTGACACCTTTTCAATCGTCCACCACACAAGTATATTGTAAACATATTCCTATTTACATTTTGTCATATTCCTAGTGTTTTGTTTTATTTCTATACCCAGAACTTTTTGTGATTAAATTGAAAGATTGCCAGACTAAAAAGCAGTTAGACTTAGAGAGGACTTACACATTGAAAAGAGGATCGGGACAAGATACCAGGAGATTCTCTATTTGAAATATTCTGTATTAATCCCCTCTTAGTAAGGGTATCCGAGTATCAGAGTATTCCAGACATTGTGTAATTTGGGGTTCAGAAAAATATGGTCTTTTCAAACGTGAATTTCTTTCCAAGTCAGAGTCTATGGTTCTGTCATATATAGGAATAAAGAGCCCGCCCTGGGTGCAGTGCTCTCAGAGAGCCTGCAAACAACATCGAAAGTTCCAAACTGTGCTTCATACAATGCTGCCCAATAGTAAAGGTAATCACTTCATGAACCCCCACCCAACTTTATTACATCACTCACAGCCTACCCTGGCTCCCTGTGACCCTCTAAGAACAAAGATTCTCCATCTTAAGAGGGTATAAAGGAGAAAGACCCAGGTGCAAGTAGGCAAAAGGTGGAAAAGGGCTTCTCCATTTAAGAAATATATTTCCCTTCACATTCCACCAAAGAAAGTCATTAGATAAATAAGTACTTTTAAATAAATGTACTTTCACTTGGAAGGATTAAATCTAGCAGTTATTCACACTTAAATGTCAATTACTCTACTCAGATAAACAGAGGTTTTCCCATTAACATGTAGCTTACCTTACTTTGACTAATTTCTTAACCTACTTATCAACTAATTTAGCAATTTCCTAAATAACTTCTGACTTCCTAATTTCCTTCTTCTATTTGACACACATTGTTAAATCAGGCACTGTAGTGAATACCAGACACACAAACAGTAAGGCAGGCAGATTTCCTGACCTTTGAAGCAACTGTATTCCAATCAGGAAAGAGTTTAGTACACAACTTATTCCATGCAGCCACTATTTAATACCATAGAGCATCTATGAAGTGCTCTTGGAGCCCACTGGGTGAGTGTGATCCTTAGGGACATGGTTCTTTGGTTGCTGTGAAAACAGAAAGGCTGGAGGAGGGAGCTTTAGAGCTGCATCTTGGAAGGGGAGCTGGGCTTTGGCAGTCAGCAAAAAATGGGGAAGGGTGGTTCCAGGCAGACAAAAGGGCACAGCTAGAATGACACATGCAGGCTACTTTGGGGATTGGGGAAGATGGGTCTGCAGAGGAGAACTGGGATCAAGTAATTGAAGGGGCGGGACCTTTTTAGTAGATTGGCTGATTCTGGCTGAAAAGGACTGTATAGTTCATCTTCTCCTGTAGCTTTAAAGCTCTTTCTTAGTTGTAGAATCCTTTTTTCACACAAAATCTTATTTGAGAGCCCACTACGTAAATAAGTAAAAGCAGCGTGGCTCTGTTTGAAGGGGTAGGAGAACTGAGGCTGGTCTGCTCAGGATCTCCTTCACCCCACACCTCCCCAAAGCCCCCGACCCTCCTCTGTGGTCCCCAGGGCCCCATGGGAGTGGGAAGGGGTGTCCACTGTCATTGGGGTTGTTCCTTTGTTTTACAGATGATGCGACTGAGCCCCAGACCTGAAGTTGAATATTCAATTAATGACAGAGCAGGGGCTAGAATGGAGGTCTCCTGACACCCAGCTCTAGGAGCTTTCCAATCTCCCATTCAGTCATCAAAAACATTTATAAGGTACCATCTCTATGCATCTATGTTAGATTTTAGGGACTCAGAGGTCAATAGGAAGAATACAGTCTTTTTTTCTGGGGGAAGGTCCTTAAAGTCTAGGGGAGAAAACAGAGTAGAAAACCAACCAGACAAAAGGACTGTCCAAAGGGAAAGAAGGCATCAAGAAATACAAGAGGGAATGGCGGAGCATCTCAGAAAATAATTTGCTAACTCTGCAGTTTCATCCAGGCCTCTGAGATCAGCAACAACTTGAATGTTGCTCAGAGCTGCTATGGTGGGCCATGGTTGCAGATATCAGGCCCAATTAATGGTTTTGATCATACTGTGTCTATTATACTTTATACTAGGGAAATAGGAAGGCTGGGGTGGGCTGACCAGCAAATGGCTGAGGTCAGCAATTCCTCATCCATGAAGTCAGTTCCTCCCAAGTGCCCGTTACCTGCTGTCTCTCAGACACAGGATGGGATTGGTTGGGCTATGCTATACAACTCACCGCTTAGGCCCAAACCTGCCTTTAAGAAAGTCCTCACCAAATATAGCATTCTGCTGGGAAGGTTTTTACCCATTTCCTTCTCATTTTCTTAGTGTTTTTTTTTATTTTTTATTTTTTATTTCAGCTTATTATGGGGGTACAAAAGTTCAGGTTACATACGTTGCCCATGTACCGCCTGTCCCCTCAAGTCAGAGCTCCAGGCGTGTCCATTCCCCAGACAGTGCGCATTGCACTCATCATGTAGGTATACACCCATCCCCTCCTCGCACCCCCCCCCCCGAGTCAGCACCTTCAAGCGTGACCATTCCCCAGACGGTGCTCAACGCACTCATCATGTAGGCATACACCCATCCCCTCCCCCCAGCCCCCACCTCAGTCTGATATCCAATTGGTATCATTCCCAAATGTGCATTTAGGTGATGATCAGGGAAACCAATTTTCAGGTGAGTACATGTGATGCCTGTTTTCCCATTCTTGGGATACTTCACTTAATATAATGGGTTCCAACTCTCTCCAGGCCTTTATCAAAAAGTCCCAAAACAATACATGTTGGCATGGATGTGGAGAGAGAGGAACACTCATACACTGCTGGTGGGACTGCAAACTAGTGCAACGCCTGTGGAAAGCATTATGGAGATACCTTAAACAGATTCAAATAGACCTACCATTCGATCTAGCAATCCCATTATTGGGCATCTACCCGAAGGAACATAAGTCATTCTATGACAAAGACACCTGTACCTGAATGTTTATAGCAGCACAATTCACAATCACAAAGATGTGGAAACAACCCAAATGCCCATCAATTCATGATTGGATTAGTAAATTATGGTATATATATATACCATGGAATATTACTCAGCTATAAGAAATAACAGTGATACGACATCTCATTTTCTTAGTGTTCTTATAACATCTCTCTTCCTTTTATGAAGTCACAGCAGGGCTAGGACATGTATATACTGCGATGGTTGCTGGTCTTGCTTAATGTGGATTGGGAGTGGGGTATAAGGAGAAATCACAAGACCTCAGAGAGAAATGGAGTGTAGATTCTTTCTGAAGCGTTTGTTTTCTCTGTGACGCCAAATTCCAGATGGTGGGTAATGCAGTGTCTCCATCATTGTTGTCTCTCTTGAGAAGCAGGTTGCTGGATCCCAAGGATCGTCTATCCAGTCCCCTGTCACATGCGGCTGGACCCACTGAACCTGCACTGATGTCCTCATCCCGATGCTCTTGGTTAGCCAAGAAAATTGTGGGTTTCTTTTTCGGGGAGTGACTGTTAGGCACCCTCCCCTCCCGCCTCACTGCCGCTCTGTCTTCCACCTGAGCAACCTTGTCCACTCTGTCACCTGTCAGTAGAGCCCAGGCCACTTTTACAAATGTGTCTGGAGGAAAAGCAATTTGTCTGGGAACACCTATGTTTCTTTCTGTCTAAGAAGAGACTTATGATTTCTCTGCCCGAGCAGGCTCCAGGTGGACAGTAGCTGTCCGTTTTTAGGGGATGGGAGCATCATTAATCAGTGGGTGTATGACACCATTAGTTATTGAACTTGACAGGGCTCCAATTAAAGTTGGGTAGGGAACAGAGAGCTCTCAAGTCCCTCGAACCACAGCACTAATATATCAACATATAATCAGGCAGGAAAGAAGCTGTCCTTATAGTCAGAGAAGTGACTCCTAAAACAGGTCAAGGAAATAATTTGCTGATTAAATGTGACCAGCCCATCTATTTATTATTTTCTCTAGATCTTCCTCTATAAAAATATTTTAGAGGTTATTGGAGGTACATATTTTCCATAATATGATGAATTCAAGTATTATATTGTCTTGTCATGCTATTTTTAATAATCATCATTATGCATATTATTTTACTTGATTACTATATCAAATGGAGACGATGATGGTGATGATGATGATGATGATGCTCATGTGGTTGCTTTAAACTAAAGAATCCACAAGGTTAGCTGCTCCCTGAGCCAATCTTCTAGCCCAGATTAGTCCTTCTTCTCTGCTGAGGTGGCAGGTGGGCTGGGACTGCTCTTTTCTCTGCCTCTATCATGTTTATGTGGGTGGCCTCAGGTTAGCACTGAAGGCTGTCTTGGAGGGGAAAAGATGTTACAAAAGGAAAGGCAAAGGCACATGTTTTTTTGGCATCTGCCTGTGCCAGGCTCATTGTACATGCTTCCTCAGGTAAGCTGTGGGGATGCTGAGGCCAGCGCCAGCAACCACTCTGCTTTAGGACAGGAAGTGAGGTGTCACAGAATTCACACGGCCTCTGGGGAGACCCAGACAGTGGTTATGACGATTCAATACAATGGTACACACAGATCCACTTTGCCCAGTGCCTGGCACACAGTAAGTGCTTAACAAAGGACAACTAAAATTATTACTATCTGTGATGTTGGGCAGGTCACCCAATTCACTGAGCCTTAGTTTCCCTACCTGGAAAAAGGTGATATCTACTGTGCAGGTTGTTATAGGTCTTCCAAAGACATGTGTATAGTTCCTGGTGTATAGCAGGCACTCTGTCAGTGGGAGCTATGGCTATTACTTATTGGTGAGGAAAAGGAATCTCAGAGAGCTTTATTTAGCAGCAGGCTTTGGAGTATTTATACAGAAGCCTTTGCCTCAGAGGTGGGAGAAAAGAGGTTGGAAGCAAGTGCTGTTGGCTGATGGTTTTAGAGACTCAGCGTTGGCAGGAATATTAGAAATCTAGTTAGACTGAGACCTATGTGTGCTTGACGCATTTCTAAAACAGAACCTGGAAAAGTTTCTTCCTAGATTTTAAATCTTTGATCTGGAAACTTCTTGTTCTATCCCACAACTCCCACAACTCTTAGAAATTGTGAGAGTGAAGAGAAAGTTTTGTTTTTTTCACTCCGCCTCTCTTCGTGAGAACTACTGCCCCTCATCCAGGTGACTCCGAAAACAGGGCTAAAAGACTTTGTGCAGGTCAGGAAAGGAGAGTGGGGGCTGACATGACAACCAGCAATTCTCCCCCACCCAAATATTTCTCAGCTCATCGCTCTCAGGAGGTAGGCAGGGTCCCATTTCTACAGCAGATGAACGTGGCACTGGCAGAGATGACAGATCTGAGAGGCTTCCATGGGGGGCCAGGCCACTGCCCCCTCACCTTGGGAATATAACAGACAGGGTTCAAGGTGAGTGTCAAGGGGACCCGCCTGAGCCCTGCTGTGGCCCCCCTCAGCCCAGGTGAGGAGGAAGTGAGACCGAGGCCTCACTGAAAGGGGACACAGTCTCAGCAGATGCCCAGGGAGGCTGGGGGGCGGGTAAGACACAGCAGGTCTCTCATGGGCCTGGACGCCCTCTCTGTGGAGGACCTTCCCAAAGACATGAGAGACCCCTCATGAGAGCAATGTCAGCTCAACTTTTCCCAAACTGGGCTAACACGCAGGGAGAAAAGGAGCAAGGCCAGAGTCTCAGGATTTAAGAGACTCAGGAGAGAATCTTTGGGTGTGGGGATTCTCCCCCATCCAAAAGTTCTCCTCCCCTTGTGATACAAACACCTACCATGTTCTCCTTCCTCCTTCTTCCCTCCCCCTTTCTACTGCGTGGCCCTCAGAGCTCCAGGAGGATTCCACCTGCCATAGGGCCTAACTATTACATTTGTATTTTAAGGGGTCAGTGTAGCCACCTGCTTGTCTACAAGGAAGGAAGGGTGGCCTGTGCTTGGTAAGCTGTGGCCGCAGTATCTTCTGTGCACAGCTGACAAGACTCTTAAGAACTGTCCTTCCTAAGAGTCTCACCTAGATGGTCCTGGTGGAGTGTTTCCAACGAGGCAGTCCCTACCGAGTGCAGTGACAATGGTGGGTTTTTAGCTGAATTTTGTACAAGGGAACTCAGTGAATGGAACAGTGACTCTCTTGGATACATTGGTGGCTTCTTGAAAGAGGCATTCCTGCCAACAAAAATTTCAGGTGCTCTCGGCTGGATTTATAGTATTCAGACACATGAACACTCTCATAATTAAAACAGTCTCAGAAATGTTTTCAAGGGAGCAAGCAATTGTATTTATGTTTCACATATAAGAGAAATTCATTATATTGGTTATTTTTTTAAAGTCTAAGAAATTATAAGCTGGTGTATTTATAAACAAAGTCTTAAGATAAATAAATATATCCAAGGGCTATTATTGAATTTATTCCAATGTAGGAAATGCCTAAAGAGTTAATGAATGGGATCTAAAGGTGTATGTGTGTATGTGTCTATATGCTTATGTACATAAATGTGTACATTATATATATGTTTTCCATTACTTTGCAAGGGACTTTTTGGAGTCAGATCTATGAAAATGGCCAGTGGTGATGTATAGTGCGAAATGTTTGTGATGCATCTTAGCAAATCAATGCTTTCCACACATACACTCATGGCTTTTAATAAAGCCAGGCACAGTTTGCATCATGGACAATGCATTCCTTGGGTTATTAAATAAAGAATCCATTCTATTGCTTGCTTTTCCCTCTTCTTCATGCCACCTTACTCTTTACATTGTGGTGTTTGCCTTCCCTGCATCCCAGAAATTGCCCTCTCCAACCCACAAGCTGTCAGTAGGATTGGCCTCTTATCAGCATGTCTGCAGTTTGTGATATAAATGCTCATGCCCTTTTTGTTGCCTTGTGTAAAAATCTGTTCTTCCTTAAGTTCTATTTCTTCTTCTCTGCCCATTTCTTTGCTTTCCATTGTTGCTTCCATTTCCATCTGTGTGTAGCCATTTCACAAAGTTCTGCCTTCAGCTCTTTTCTCTCCTTCCACCCCCTGCTTTGGTGAGCTCACTTCCTTGCCAGGGCAAGTGCCAGGGCCCTTTGATTCACTCAGGTGGCTGTGGCTCCTTAGTACCAGCCTCTGTGAACTAGCAATGTGAGGAGTGGGCCAGAGTGTTCAAAGCAGATGGCCTGGCACGTGCAAAGTTCCTGAGCTGCTGTGGTCAGCTGATTAGACTCCACACATAAAGTTTGCCTTGCATAGGCCTCTGAGGACAAGGGCTGGCACTTGGCATAACTCCTCTTCATGAGTTTCCATCAATACTCTTCTCTCAGGTGTTTATCCCATGGTTATCAGCAGGTACCGTGCCTTACATACCTCTGGATCTCTAGCACCTATTTCAGTGCATAGAGTTGAGGCTGCTTAAATATCACTTCAGAGAGAGAGAGAGAAAGAGAGACAGAGAGAGAACTTTGTCATGGTACCCTGTTTGTTTTCCTTTATGGCACTTACTATGATTTATAATTATTATATGTATTTATTTACTTGTGTTCTGAGGCACAGCTTATTTTGTGATCAGTAGCATTTCTATATACTAATAACAGTCAAGTTGAGAGTCAAATCAAAGACTCAATGCCATTCACAATAGCTGCTAATAAAATAAAATACTTAGAAATATACTTAACCTAGGAGGTGAAAGATCTCTATGAGGAGAACTGCAAAATGCTGAGGAAAGCAATCGCAGATGACACAAACAAACGAAAAAACATATCATGCTCATTGATTGGTAGAATTGACATTGTTACAATGTCCATACTGACCAAAGTGATTTACAGATTCAACACAATCCCCATCAAAATACCAATGTCATATTTCACAGATCTAGGAAAAATAATTCTATGCTTCATTTGGAACCAGAAAAGAGCCTGAATAGCCAAAACAAACTTACACAAAAAGAACAAATCTGGAGGCATCACATTTCCAGACTTCAAATTATACCACAAGGCTATAATAACCAAAATAGCATGGTACTGGTACAAAAATAGAGACATAGGCCAATGGAACAGAACAGAGAACCCAGATATAAAACCATCTACTTACAACCAACTGATCTTTGACGAAGCAGACAGCAACATACACCAGGGAAAGGAAGTCTTATTCAATAAATGGCACTGGGAAAATTGGATAGCCACATGTAGAAGAATGAAACAAGACTCCTATCTCTCACCACTCAAAAATTAATTGAAGATGGATAAAAGACTTAAATGTAAGGCATGAAACTATAGAAATTCTAGAAGAATATGTAGGAAAAACTCTTCTAAACATCAGCCTAGGCAAAGAATTTATGACTAAGACCCTAAGACGATTACAGCAACAATGAAAATATATAAATGGGACCTGATTAAATTAAAAAGTTTCTGCAAAGCAAAGGAAATAATCAAAAGAGTAAATAGACAACCTACAAAATGGGAGAAAATATTCACAAACTATACATCTGATAAAGGGCTAGTATCCAGAATCTACAAAGAACTCAAATAAAAATCAGCTAGAAAAAAACAAATAACCCCATTAAAAAGTGGGCAAAAGACACAAACAGAAGTTTTTCAAAAGAAGATAGACAAATGGCCAACAAACTTATGAAAAAATACTCAACATCACTAATCATCAGGGAAATGCAAATCAAAACCACAATGAGATATCACCTTACCTCTGTCAGAATGGCTATTACTAAAAAGTCAAAAAACAATAGATGCCAGTGTGGATGCAGAAAGAAAGGAACACTAATAAACTATTGGTGGGACTGCAAATTAGTACAACCTCTATGGAAAACAGGATGGAGATTCCTCAAAGAAATAAATATAGACTTACCATTTGACCCAGTAATCTCTCTACTGGTTATCTACCCAAAGGGAATGAAGTCATTTTATGAAAAAGACACCTATACTCGAATGTTCATTGCAGCACAATTCACAATTGAAGCACAGCCTTTTTAAGCCTTATTATAGGAGGCTGTTCCTGTAAAGAAGAGAATTCTTTTTGGCAAATACCTTCAGAGCTAAAAGTATGCTCTTTGCACAAGGTTTATCTGGAGAAAGGGAGAGTAGGAGGTGGGCCTACTGGATCTTTTTGCTAGGGGCTGAGGGGCTTCAGAATCGGAACTGTTCATTTGCATTAAGAAAGAACTTAGGCTTGTTAGGTTGGAGACTGGCCAATAATAGTGGTAGTAGTGACAACAATAACAGCAAACACTACACAACATTTGCTTTGTGCATAGGCAAGATTAGGCACTTTACATACACAATCTTAGTCTTCACAAGATGGTTATGATGCAGAAATTATTGTTATTTCCATTTGCAGTTGACGAACCCAAGATCTCAACAGGTTAACAGGACTTTCCGACCTTTTCCAATAACACACCTAGAAAATGATACTATTTGTATGGAAAGGGAAGGAGGTAATGTGTAAAAAGCTGAGGCTGCTCACAGGTGGAGGTGACTAGCCTGGGGCCACTTCCCAGGTGTCTTGAGGGCTGAGGGATCCATCCCTTGCTATAACTTTCAGCAACCTGTTTGGGAAGCTCTAGGTTAGGTATATTTCCCAAGTCACATAACAAGTAAATGGCAGGGCTTGAACTGAGGCAGTTCAGCTAGGGGAACTAATTGCATCTGGTTCCCAGATGCTAGATGGGGTTGGGATGTGTGTGTGTGTGTTTGTGGGCGGGAGTTGAGACAATAGGCCTTTCTTTATAAACCTTTCCCCTCCCCAGGTTCTTTTTCTTACTAACTCAAGTTACAGGCAATCTAATTCAAACTCTTCATTTTACAGAGGAGGAAAACAAAGTCAAGAGATGTAAACGACTTGCCCAAGGGCCCTGAGCTGCTGAGGATCAGAGCTGGAACTAGAGCTTGGAAGCTCTGACTTCTGACCCAGGCCTAGTTGTCTCTTGTAGTGCTCACAACTATTTCACGTGTGCATGTCTTGTTCCTTTGCACCGACGCCAAGCTCTTTGTCTCAGAGTTCTTTCCTGTGTTCTGCAGCACTTTCTGCCATGCTGAGCCCAGAGAAAGTGATCAGTCCCTCCCACCGTCACACTAGGTACTCTTGGTATTCATGTCCCAATCTTCCAGGTGCTTCAGAAGATGAAAAAGAAGCCCAGGTTTTCCTGGCTTTGCTAGAGGAAACTCATTTTCACCACCAGCAGTTTGAGAAACTTGCAAATTTCTATTACATGTGCTCACCTTCTCTGAACTGGTAACTGACATCCTTCCTACAGGGCTGTCAAGGGAGCCCTATATAGAAGAGCTACATGAACTTCACAACAGCTTTCTCCTCACTGCTGACAGGTGACAGAAAGAAGCTGAACTTAGAATTCATTTTCATGACCTGATTTACAGAAGTTTTGATCTAGAAAAGTGTTCTCCTAATCAATAGAATAGGTGAGGTACAGGCTCTTTTGAAACCCCAATAAGAGTGAGGGTTTCCTTGAATCATTTGATTCTCCTCAGTGAGTTTTTAAATTTGGAGGTGTGTGTCTGCATTAAGCAGATTGAGGGTAATGGTCCCTGGAGCCAGGCAGAATCATATTCAGACTTAGCCTTTGGCGCTGACTGCCTTGTGGCCTTGGACAAGTCACCTAGCCTGTTTGAGCCTCAGTTTTGTAATCTGCAAAATGAGATACTAGTGACATTTATTTTGTAGGGTTTGTTGGAAGGATTATGCAAATAGTGTTCAGCTAGTGCCAGGCACATCAAAGTCCTCAAGAGTTTAGTTATTGTGATGAGTCATAAAACAGGGACACTAACACCCACCTGACTTTATAAACATCAGGGGTAGCTGCTATCATTATTAAGATTTTAACATATGGCTGTGTATTTGGGCAACATTTTGGAGAGCTAGTCTTCTGGAGGTTTGAGGACTGGCATGCATTTGTTCATCTTCACATTTCTTCCCCACCCTCTCAATATTTCTGCCTCTCCAACCCCCCACTGTGGTTAAGAAGTGTTGTGGGAGCAAACAAATGCAAGTTTGTGGAGTGAATGAGTGATCTTAGCTCACTGAGAAGGACTGTAAAGGACCAATTCTCTCGGTTCACCTCTCAAGTCTGACTTCGAGTTGAGGAGGGAAAATGGTTTATTGTTCTACAAAAAAAAAAAAAAAGGGAACTTGTCAGATTATCTATATAGACTCCCAATCTTTAGAAATCTTTCCTTGGTCATGAGACTCCAACCTGAGATGAGTACCGGAACGGGGAGCCTATGTTTGCGTTCTGCAAGCGTCTGCAGAGCCTGGAGTGTGGAGAGGCCAGGAGCATCCCTGCAGAAAGGCATTTGCTGGGCAGAGCTCTGCCCCCACCACCTCCCCAGGATTTGTTTCGAAGGGCTCACGTGATGATGGAGCAGAGAGTGCTGAAGAGCAAGCGACAATGGCAGGAAATACAACTTACAAACCGTAATGCTAAACCACAAACTAAGGGTGCCAAGAAAACACTACTCAATGTGATGGCTTTTTATTGCCTTTTAGACCCAACCAACAAGAATTGATTGCAATTTATTAGTCCACATCAATGAGACAGATTTCCTGGATTCAAAGATCTCAGAGATAGCAGGCTGAAACGGAGGAGTGTGAGCTTCAGAGTCCTATAGTCTTAGATTTGAGCTCTGACTCTGCACTAAATAGCTGTGCCACTTTCAGGAAGTTGCTCTAACCTCTGACCCTCTGGCTCCTCATCTGTAGAGCAGAACTAAAGTCACCCTCCTCCCGGGGTGGTGAGACGGGAAGGAGGTGCTACATAAAGCACCTCTGTAGTGCTCTGCACACAGAGATGAGTCCTGTGTCCCCCATGGTGTTCTGTGGTGGTCGTCTTTGCTAGAGTTCTCTGTTTCTACTTTCACTTTCTGTCACGAGAACTGTGTTGTAAAATCCACTATTCTAATGACATTATTTCAGAATCATTCTCATTTATTACGTGTCTTTTCTTGGCTGGAAAGAGTATTTCTCCCTCTCCCTCGCTGTCCCTCATCCACCCATGCCCAAATCCTCTCCACCCCAAGCTTCCTTTCAACCTTCATTGTCAGGGATGAAGGCCTCATCATCTCTTGCCTGTTTTATACAATATGGGCACAACCAGTTTTCCACTTCTGTTCTCTCTCTGCACTGTGTTACTAATGTGTATAACTGGTCATGTCCCTGAACTGCTCAATGCCTACAGAATGATACCCAACCTTCCTGGCTTGGCCCTCAAAGCCCTCCTTTAAGAACCCTCTTTGTTTAGTGAATTATCCTGAAGGACCATTTTGATTGGGGAAAGATAGTTTTTGGAGAATGGCCAGGATGAACTTGGAGGGTGATGAAGAAATAAGTAAACTACTTGAATAAGATATGGACAAGAGTTTTAGGGCTTGACAGTGAGCAGACCAGGTAATAGAAGGTAAGGTTGAAGGAGAAAGGCTGCCCATCAGTGGGGCTGGAGGCTGAAGCCAAGACCAAGAGAGAGAGCTCCCCAAAGGCAGGGAGAACTGGGTGCCCTATAGTTGGGTGTGAGCTTGCTGTCCATGGGGGCTGACTGTATTATGCCCCCCGTCTCTGGTACAAATTTTCCATACAGTTCACTGCACACACTGCCTTGTGCTACTGATGCTTCGAGGGGAGGAGGGATTGGGTGGCTTCTAGTTTGGTGAAGAGGTAAAGAAAAGGGGGCAGCAGGTAAAGAAACGCAGAGACAGACTGTGGAAGCAGTGGTTTAGAGCTGGGAGGATAAGGGAAAGGTGGGCTTCACGATGTCCTGGATTTATTGCGGGGGGCTTTAGGTTTTCCAGTTGTAAATTGACTAGAAATCAGAGCCAAATTTATTTAAATATGTCAGAACAAATTGACCTCAGCAAACTGGAGGGCTTAGGGGTTATGCATCCATTATAGATGTGGCAGTGACAGCCAGTTTTCCTTTCTTTCCTATCAACAGAGCTCTGTAATAGTGGGGTGAGCAGAATGTCCAGGTGGAAGATTCCATTCCTCAGCCTCATTCATGGTGGCCAGTTGTCTAGGCTTTGGCCGATGTAAGAAGCTATAGGGAACAACTTACAAGAAAGCTTCTTCAAAAGGGGACAGAAGGGTGGAGAATGACCTTCCTCAACTTTCCCTTCTTCTCCCTGCCTTTGTAATGCAGACGTACTGACTGGAGCTCTGGCATCCATCTTGGGCCTTGAAGACACCTTGCACTGGAAGCCAAGTGTCTGGATAGTGGAGCAGAAGCATGAAGGGCCCTGCGTCCCCTGGCTGCTGGGCCACAGTAGCAGCCTCCCGCCAGCTTTCTTTCACACAGGGGAGAAATGAAAGTATCTCTTATTTGTGGTTCTCTGTTGTCTGCGATTGAATCTAATCGTAATCTGCTAATACAGTAGCAGAATAGCAAAATGATTAAGAAGCGAGCTCTGGTGTTAGACAGCTTTTACTCCATTCCTTACTCTGTCACCTCTTAAGCAGGAGGAGCCTTAAGCAAGTTACCAAACCTTTCAGAAGCTTCAGTTTTCTCACCTGTAATATTTGAGAAGTGTAACACTACTTACCACATACGATGTTGTGAGGATTAAGTAAAATGTGTTAAGCATTTCAAGCTCTTTCAGTATACAGTAAGTGCTTCAATAAATGGTACCTGCTGCTACTATTACTATTATTACTACTATTACTGGGATAGCTACTTATCAAGTTTGGCATTCATCTCCATCAGTAAGCAATGGGTCCATTAGGATAGAGACCATTTCTTGCCTGTTTGTAGTAACTGCCCCAGGACTGGTATATGGTGGGAATCCAATACATTTTTACTGATCCATATCTTATTATATTTTTGCCATTTTTTTTTGTAAGTAGATGATAAAAATCACTGGTATTGTGGGTATTGTGTACCAGGCAGGGGACTGATGCTGCATATGGACCTTGTCATTTAATCCTTACAAAAAACCATTTGAGATATGGACTTAAAGGGTAATTACAGAAAGTGCACAAGATTAGGAGACAGTCAGACCTATATTCTGTTTGAGATTCAATTTTAATAATATTAAAAGGGAACTGGATATAAACTTAGAAAAAAGTCAAACCTGCCACTCTTCTGCCATTCAAATTCATAGGAGCCTCTTGGGGCTTTGAATGGCCCAATGTCCCTGGCATGATGTCCCTGCTTCGTTTCATCCCCAGCCAACTCAATCAGAGACCCTCTGTAAGCCATCCTGCCTCCACCCCTCAGTCTCTTCACAAGGCTGTAGGCGGAAACCAGGAAGAAAAAAATGATTTCCTCTATGTGGTTTATATAACCTGCCATACACAAAAGGGTTTTTTAGGTTTGGCTTGGGCATGGGGTCCGGTTGTGGCCTCCTGAGCTATGAAAGAGTAGATAAGGCCTTTCGGACAAAACACAGCTGCTTCCTCTGATAAGTTTCCCTCCACCTGTGACAGGGCTGTGGGCAATTCTGGTGCTGGGGCAGGACTGGTAGGAGGAGCTTGGGAAGTTGCCGTAACTTTGAGTCTTGTCAAATTGTAAAGAAAAGAGTGTGTTTCCTCTCTCTCTTTCCTCTGTTTCTCTCTGAGTCAGATTTGTTTCACATTATAAACAGGTTTGCATAGCGTGGGGGATGATGCCATAAGGCCAAGAAAAATCTCCGAAGAGTCTTCTGTCCAAATAGTTTCTATTTTAGCATGATTCTTCTTCTCATAGGGCATGGCTGCAGCAAAAGATAGGTTCCGGTTCCTGTAACACAGCGGTTCTCAAGCTGGCCCCACAATGGAAGTCCCTAGGGAACTTTAAACCAGTACCAATGCGAGGCTCCACCCCGGTCCATCTGAATTAGAATCTGGGAGTGGAGCCTGGGCATCAGTGTTTCTATAAAGAAATAGACAGAAATTAAAAGAAAATTAACATGCAAGCCACATACAGGGAGAAAGTATTTGCAAAAACATGTGTCTAATAAAGGACTTGTATCCAAAATGTATAAAGAACTCTTAAAAGTTAATAATAAGAAAGCAAAGAACCTAATTTAAAAATGGACAAAAGATTTAAATAGACACTTCAGTTTCAGGTGAATCATGTCCCAGTTACCCTGACTTGCTCATTGTATGTTGTGTGCTTGTATCAAGATGTGACATGTACCCCATGAATATGTACAATTATTTATGTATCAATAAAAAAATGAAAAAAAAATAGACACTTCACTAAGGAAGACCCAGGAATGGCAAATAAACCCATAAAAAGATGTTCAGTATCATTAGTAATTAGAGAAATGCAAATTAAAATAACATTGAAATATCATTATATACCTTCTAAAATGGCAAACAAAAAAACAACAGCTGATGACTCTGAGCTGGCAAGGAATGGAGCAACAGGAATGCTCATATATAGCTGGTGTGAATAAAAAATAATATAGCCCCTTTGGAAAAAAATTTGGTCTTTTATTATAAAGTTAAACATTCACTTACCATACACACTAACAACTCCACCCCTAGGTATTTACTCAAGAGAAATCATAACTGGTATTCACACAAAAACCCGTGTGGGAATATGTACAGTGACTTTATTCATATTGGCCACACCCTGGAAACAAGCCAGTTGTCTTCCAACTGGTAAATGGATAAGCAAACTGGTGTGTTCATATGGTGGGATACTGCTCCTCAGTAAAATGGAACAAACCTCTGATACACAACATGAATGAATTTCAAATGCATCTCACTAAGTGAAAGAAAGCAAACTCAAAAGGTTACATATTGAATGTTTCTATTGGTATAATGTTCTGGAAAAGGAAAACCAATAGGGACTAAGAACAAATCAGTGGTTGCCAGGCGCCGGGGTCGGGGAGGGGTTACCTACAAAGAGGCAGCATGAGCGAACTACTTTGGGGGTGACGGAACTCTTCTATATCTTGGCTGAGGTGAAGGTTACACGACTGTATGTGTTTGTCAAAACTCACATTATATATACAAAGGGTGTGTTTTACTATATGTAATTATAACTCAATACAACCAACCCCATTTCATTCATTATTGCAGAAAAAAAGCTGTCAAGTGATTTAAATTCACAGGGTTGAGAGATACTGTTGGCACAACAGATTTGAATCTAGGCTCTGTCATTTAAACTTCATTTTCCACATACATAAAATTGGAGATAATAGAATCTCCCTTAAAGAGATATCATGAGTTTTAAATGTTATACTGACAACCACCTAACAAAGGATTTGACACAAAATGATATTCATGATATCACTTATTTAGTGCTATGTGCTAGGCAATATATTAATAGCAGGTACATTTATAAGCAACTCTATGAAATAGATATTATTATTTTCAAATTGGAGAAATTGAGGCTCAGTGAAGTTATGGAACTTGCTCAAGGTCAGTGGCTGAACCAGGTTCTAAGTCCAAACTGAGCATTCTTAATTACTACACCACTCCTGCAGTCTATATTTCAAACATCCCACTCTTCAACTGTCACTTCCTAGCCTCTATCTCACTTTCTCAGTATTTTTATCCCAATGATTTCCTGACTTCATTGAAATCTCCAATTTCCACAGATCCTCCCACTTTTCATGAATCATCATCACTCTCATGTTTTCACTTCCCTCCTTATTCAGCCTGGATTATGTGGTTCGGCATGGTTTACTCTTCCTTTGCAAACACCCTTAACCCCATTGCTTTTTTCTCCTTCTGCTTAGAAAAAACTAAATCTAGCAAATCCTAATTTTCTCTTTATTCCATTCTTGCAACCAAGCAACAATTATTGCTGGAGATAAATGCATGACTGTGGAAACTGGCAGGCAGGCCAGGTTTTAATTAAGACCAGGAGAAAAGGACCATGTATTAGAAAGGGTAAGATATAGGGGAGCTTGATTACTGTGCTATGGAGAAGCGGCGGGAAGTTTGGCCAAGGGAGAGGCAATACTGGGATGATGATGTGGGCGTGGAGAAAAGAGGGTGGAGGAGCTTCCTTAAGTTTAATGACCAAGGATTATGAGAGTGAGAGGCCTGGCTGAAGAAACCTGGTCTACATATGCTAACATTGGCACAAGTTATTTTGGTCCTGGCCCTGGCTGGGGGCCATAGGAGGATTCTGGCTGGCTTCAGTGGGTAAATGAGTCAGTCACAAAGTATAGAGAAGTGTTATGGATGTGGCCATATGTGCACTGGGGGAGAGGCAGCATTTTTTCTTCTGGTGCCTGATGTAGTGGTGAAGGCACCAGTTACTTGGCAGTACCAGGGTCTTTGGTGGAGCTGGGTTAATGAGGTGCTTGTAAATGTTTAACAACTGACTCTCCGAACAACGACAGCAATCGCAACAACAAACACATAGTCTCATCATAGCTGACTTCAAGTTAACAACATGACATCGCTGAATGTAAAGTTGGAAAGAGGTAGAAACGATCAGGGCTCTTGGCAGCTGCTGCGAGCTGGCTCCAGCACAACACTGGTTGGGCCAATCTTGGGCTCTCCATCTGAGCAGTGGAAAAGTCTAGACTATACAGTGCCTATGAGCACGTCCCCAGAATGCAACTGGACCTTGTTCTGGTTTCTAGCTATAATATATCCTGTGAAGGAAAAGACAGAAGTGATTCATCCACAGGAATCATTGTGGTATGGGGGCTGGGTCAAAATAGGATGGGATCTAGAGAAAATTGTGTAGTCTTCATTAACTGGGCAGGACCCTGATGTATCTGCCCTGTGCCCTCTGTGGGACCCCCTGGTTATACGTCTGCCTTTTTTCCTACCATTGCTATTCTATTCTATAGGATAACACGTTTGGATCTATAAACTCATGGTAAGTAAATTTTTTTGTCAAAAAAGTTTGGAAATAATTGCAATCATATTAATAGAAATTCAAGTATCCATAAAATTCATTCATGTCAATAATTTATTTTCATCTATAAAGGAGAAAAATCCTCTATTCTGTAGAAACCTCAATTATTAGGATATTAGTACATACAAGAGTGTGACTTCAGGAAAAGAGGATAGTGGTAAAAACCAGCAGGGAGGGTAAGTCACCACTGGAGATTAATAAACTCAGTCTGGAAATATTTCCCTTATCAAAGTAAAACAATGTCAACTATAAACCAGCATGCTTTCTGGTTGCATATCTGCAATCTGTCTTTACATGGATGAGGGCTATTTAATCTGGATGTATGATATTAATCTTGCGCTTTTCTTATGGTAGTATGCACTAGTACACAGAACTCCCAACATAAGTTAGAATTTCTATTTCTCCTGAAACAATTGAAGAGATCAAGACATTCACTGCCAGTACCTGCGTTGACCCACATGATCTGCCACCCAAAGCTCCAGCAAAGCCTCACACTTTTGCAATACAGTCATCAAAAATCAGGAAGATTTTGTGTTTTTCAAGTTGTCCATTGACTACTTCAGCAATTCTGGGAAGATACTGTGGATGCCAACTCAAGAGAAGGGAGGGAAGAGGAAAAGGCCATAGGAGGGCCTTTTCACAAATTATCAACATGGAGTCCCGGCACCTTATTTTTAAAAAATGAGTTTTATGACTCTTTCTCAAGGGGAGAGAAGGAGCTGTTGACCTACCTCTGCAGAATATCAGTCTGTTGGGGCACCTACGGCACCACAGATGGTGCTTTGTGACTCTCACAATGGCCTCAAATCTCCTAGCTTGTCTTCCTTCTCCTTGGGAGGTACAATGCCAGCTTGAGGCTTATGAAATCCCAATCATAGCAGATTTATTGACTTGTCATTTTGCTACTCTGTCTATCCCTTATTATTTATATCCTAGGGTGTCCTTTCTCCTACCCCAAAGGGATTGACTTATCTTCCAGTGAAAGGGAGAGTTAAAATAAAAATAGAACCATTAGAACATGACAGGGAATGAGAAGTTGGGAGATGTCTGTACACCAGAATAATTATTTGTATTGAAAAACCAAAAAAAAAAAAAAAAAAAGGGAAGCTACTATAATTGAGTTAAAACCTCGCCCTGATTTCCCTGGAAGTCATGGAAAACAGAGAACATAATGAACAATTCTCTGCCACTTTACAGAGCTCACCACTAAATACTCTAGAAAAGTGGGATGCACAGCGAGCAGTCCAGGAAGCTGCTGTCCACAGGACTTCCTGCATGAGACACTCACCTGATAATATGGATGCGACGGCTGCAATGATGAAGGACACAATGACACCAGGTCCTGCCATTTCCTTGGCCACCAGGCCAGATACCACATACATGCCAGTGCCCACACAGCTGCCAACGCCAAGGGAGATGAGGTCCACGGTGGTGAGCACCTGGGCTAGCTTGGTGCCGTGTGCTGTGGTGGCCCCAGTTCCCTCTAGCATGGACTCTACCGGTTTGGTGCGCAGGATCCTGGAGTGCATGGCATACCAGGCAGCTCCCCACTGCACCCGCCGGGGATCCAGTGAGGCCAGGAAGCCACTCATCTTGAGAGATGGGGGTTGCAGTGGAGATCAGCTGATGGAAGAGGGCTACAAAAGCCTTAATGGATGGTTCTGGAACTCATCTAGTGAACAGGGATCTCCCTCTTAGGAAAGGTCCAGAGGGACCTGAAGCAGCCTTCTCCTGGGCATGGATGTCTGCAGGAAAAACACAAGAAAGGAGAAGATGAGACCAAGGGGAAACAAACTATGACTTGGAGGCACAATTACTGTCCTTAACTGGAGGTTAACGTCCTGAACTGGTAAAACTGGTCTATCCTGTGTGTTCATAACATGGATGGGTTCTATGTGTTCCATTTCCCCTTGGTGTTTCCCCTCAGTCTTAAATGACAGCCTGCAGCTTGCACTGTGTTGCATAGTCGTTCTAAAAAGGATGATCTGAGTCAGGGCTCTGCCACTTACTGCTCTGGGACCTCAGGTAAGCTACTTCCCTTCTCTTGCTTCAGTCTCAACTGTCCAATGGGATAACGAAGCCTCCCTCCGATTGTTGATGTGAAGATTAAATGAGCATATGTCTATAAGGAGCTTAAGACAATGCCTGGTACATAGAAAATGCTCCTCTGACTCAACTCTAAGTACTTCTTACTTGGCCCTCTGAGCACTGGGTCTGTGATTCTTGGATATAGTTTTAGGGGATACAACATCCTCATTTTTTACATAAGATGTAAAATTAGATCCAGAAGTCTCAAGAGGCCATGCCACCCCGTGGGGTTGTTTTGGAACTTGGCTTTCAAATGAAATGAAAAAGGTTTTGGTCATTCTTTTGTGCTCAAAGTTGGGAGTGGCAGGGAGTGCTCCTGGCATTTGAGGGAGGGGGACTCTGAGATGCTGAATGTGTAGGACAGTGTCACATAACTTTTGGATATCTTACTCAACATTCCTGTAGATGAAAATCCTGGTTATGATGATCTGAGCCTAGAAACTCTCTTTTACATATAAACACGTGGGATATTTTGGATAGTCTTTATTTTTATTTCAGCATATACAGAGGTACAAATGTTTAGGTTACGTATATTGCCCTTTCGCACCAAGTCAGAGCTTCAGGCGTGTCCATCCCCCAGACGGTGCGCACTATAGCCATTAGGTGTGAATATACCCATCCCCTCCTCCCCCCTCCCATCTTCCCGACATCCAGTGAATACTATTACTATATGTGCACTTAAGTGTTGATCTGTTAATACCAATTGATGGTGACTACATATGGTGTTTGTTTTTCCATTCTTGGGATACTTCATTTAATAGAATGGGTTCCAGCTCTATCTGGGATAATATAAGGGGTGCTATATCACCATTGTTTTTTGTGGCTGAGTAGAATCCCATGGTATACACATGCCACATTTTATTAATCCACTCATGTATTGATGGACACTTGGGTTATTTCTACATCTTTGCAATTGTGAATTGTGCTGCTATAAACATTCGAGTGCAGTTGTATTTTTTATAGAATGTCTTTTGTTCTTTTGGGTAGATGCCCACTAATGGGATTGCTGGATCAAATGGTAGTTCTACTTGTATCTCTTTGAGGTATCTCCATATTACTTTCCACAGAGGTTGCACTAGTTTGCAGTTCCACCAGCAGTGTATGAGTGTTCCTATCTCTCTGCATCCACCCCGACATTTATTGTTTTGGGACTTTTTGATAGAGGCCATTCTCACTGGAGTTAAGTGATATCTGATTGTGGTTTTGATTTGCATTTCCCTGATGATTAGAGATGTTGAGCATTTTTTCATATGTTTGTTAGCCATTAGTCTATCTTCTTTTGGAAAGTTTCTGTTCTTGTCCTTTGCCCACTTTTTGATAGGGTTGTTTGATTTTTTCTTGCTGATTTTCCTGAGTTCTATATAGATTCTAGTTATCAGCCCTTTATTGGATGTGTGACATGCAAATATTTTCTTCCATTCTGTAGGTTGCCTGTTTGCTCTCATGATAGTTTCCTTGGCTGTGCAGAAGCTTTTTAATTTGATCAGGTCCCATTTATTTATTTTTGTTGTTGCTGTGATTGCCTTTGGGGTATTCTTCATAAATTCTTTGCCTAGGCTGATGTCTATAAGAGTTTTTCCAACATTTTCTTCTAGAATTCTTGTAGTTTCACGCCTTAGGTTTAAGTCTGTTATCCACTGTGAGTTGATTTTTGTGAGAGGTAAAAGGTGTGGATCCTGTTTCAATCTTCTACATGTGGCTATCCAGTTCTCCCAGCACCATTTATTGAATAAAGATTCTTTTCCCCAGTGTATGTTTTTGTCTGCTTTGTCAAAGATTAGATGGCTATATGAGGATGGTTTTATATCTGGATAGTCTTAATATACAAGTACACTGAATTTCCAAGGAAGGCAATTATAGAATAAATCAAAGGAAATTGTAATTTGTTTAGTTTGGAACTTAAGAAGAATTGTTCACCATTTCAGGAAACCAAGGCCCCCATGAGAATGCCATCTATAGTATTGCTTTTCTGATGCAGTGCCCTGTAACACCCTGACATCTGGAGCTGAGATTCTTCATGTGCAAATGTCTGACAGCTGCATTTGGACATGCCTAGGATTTACATACTGAAATATGTTATATATATGCAGGCTATCCATGAATTTCACTTCAGGATACTAAAAAGGGGTATAAAAAATATTTATTATGAAAAGGGGTGTCGGGTCTGATAGACTTGACAACTACCGTGTTAGGTGGTTTCTAAAGTTTTGTCAAATTAGAAAATGCAAATATCATATGAAGCTACTTTGTTTGGAAGAGAACGCTTTATAAAATGTATAAATGTATAGAATTTTTGAAGTATAGTCAAACATTGATTCCAAGTACTGTACTGATAAGCCTAGGACATTTATATAATCAATAAGTACCACCTACATAGCTGCTAATATTATTAGTTAGTACTACTTAGCACTTAATGTAGCACTTGTCTGCTTCTAAAGGCTTTGCAAACACTAATTTAGAAGAATCAGGTGAAATGTGGCAGTTTGGTTCACAGGGTTGGGTGACAGTCCTTCTGGTTTAATTGCCTTCTAGATCTGACAGTATTGCTTCATGCTGTGTTATTATTTCTGACAACACCTTAAATATCACTGCGGTTGAATAGTGTCACTGTATATGCCAGAGCTATTGAAAAGCCTAGAGTGTCCGCATTCCTCTTCCTCCCCTTCTCCTCCTCCTTCTCCTCTTCCCTCTCTTCCTCCTTCTGCCTCTCTTACTCTTCCTTCTCCTCTCCTCCTAAAGACTTCTGGATTTGTGAGAAAATATACCACATGTGTACCAGGAAGACTACCAGAACAACTGCTTTGGTTGAGGCCTAGTAGGGAAATGAATGTTTCTGTCTTTTTGATTTCAACTCAGCCAGAACATATTGAACATCTGCATGTGTCAAGCACACAGGCTTGTAGATGCAAAGACGTGGTCCCTGTTCTCACGGGGCTTGCAGTCTAGGACAAGAGGTAATGGACACCCAAATCTCATTGCAAATGAGAAAGTTTGGTTTCTTTTTTCTAAAAAGCTTGCCTTTTATTATTTCTCTTATTACAAAAGAATATCATGTCTACTGCAGAAAAATCAGACAATATTAAAAAAAAAAAACCACATGAGTAAATAAAATACTACCCAGCTAGCATCAACCTATCAACACCTGATTTATATTCTTTCAGACCCTCTTCTGCACAAGCATGCATACACATCTATTTGGGTGGATATATATGTGTGGGTTTGTGTTTTATAAAATGGGATTATACCATTCGTTCTGACTTAAAACTTCTTTGTTTTGCTTAACAATGTATTTTAGTGTTTTTGCACATCAATAGTTATGGAAACATGATTTTTAATAACTGAATAGTCACCTAACTATTGTGGCTTCAGTGTTCTTATTCGGAAAATTGGCCTGTTGCTTTAGTTTCAGTTTACTCATTCCAAAAAAATATACACAGCATCTTCTCTGCACCAGCCCAGTCTTACACATTAGTTGTTGCGGTGAATAAGGCATCCAGAGTCCTGCTCTTGTGGAGCTGACATTTGGTGAGGAGGGACAAGACAATACAAGGGTTGACAAATAAAACTAGATCATTCCAGAGAGGGATAAGGGCTATGCTATGCACTGAACTGTGTCTCCCACCCTCAAATTTATATGTTGAGGTCCTAACCTCCATTACCTCAGAACGTGACCTTATGTAGAAACAGGGACATTACAGATGTAATTAGTTAGGATGAGGGCATACTGAGCCAGAGTGGGCCCCTAATCCAATATGGTGGGTGCCCTTATGAAAAGGGGAATTTGGACACAGAACCACACACACAGGGAGAAAGCCATGTGAAGATGAAGGCAAGGATCAGGGTGATGTTCCTACAAGCCAAGGAATGTCACAGATTGCTATCAACCCACCAGCAGCTAGAAAAGAGGCATGGGACACATTCTTCATCATAGTCCTAAGAAGAAGCCAACCCTGCTGATATCTGGATCTTGGGTTTCTAGACTCCAGAATGGTGACATAATAAATTTCTCTTGGCCAGGCACAGTGGCTCACGCCTGAAATCCTATCACTCTGGGAGGCCGAGGCAGGAGGATTGCTTGAGCTCAGGAATTCGAGACCAGTCTGAGCAAGAGCAAGACCCCGTCTCTACAAAAAATAGAAAGAAATTAGCCAAACAACTAAAAATAGAAAAAACTAGCCAGGCATGGTGGCACGTGCCTGTAGTCCCAGCTACTCAGGAGGCTGAGGCAGGAAGATAGCTTGAGCCCAGGAGTTTGAGGTTGCTGTGAGCTAGGCTGATGCCACTGCACTCTAGCCCAGGCAAGAGAGTGAGACTCTGTCTCAAAAAAAAAAAAAAAAATTCTCTTGTTTAAGCCACCCAGTCTGTGGTACTTTGTTACGGCAGCCCTAGCAAACTAATACAGGCTGTAGAGGAAATAAATAAAACAGGGTGATGAAGGGGTGGGAAGGTCTCTTTGGACATGGTATTGGCAAGAGGGGCCAGTCGTGTCAGGTGTCAGGGAAGAGCGTTCTTGCATAGCGGGTCCAGAGGGACAGCAAGTGTGACCTCTGCCAGGATCTGAGTGAGCCTGGTCCAGGGTGAGGAGGAGGATTTGAGTGCCGTGTCAACTAATTTAACCTCACAACAAATCTGCCTTTACAGTTGAGGCAGAGGAGGCCAGGAGGGGGCAGCCACTTGCCCACAGTCACCAGAGCCAGAACTCAGCTCTGAGCATCTGATTCCTGGCTCCCCTGCTTGAGGTGCACAGGGGCCAGATTGCAAGGGGCTGGCAAGCCGAGGTAAGGGCTGTGAGTGTGACTCTAAGTGCAGAGAGAAGCCACAGAGGGTTTTGTTCAGGTGAGCAACATCAGATGACTTTCATTTCTAAAAGCTCATTGTAGCTGCTATGGAGGAATCACGGGCCCAGGACCCTTTAAGTTGGTCCTGGATGGATGTGAAAAGGTGAGTGGGGTGCAGACCTGCTGCTGGGGGAGGCTGACAGGTAAATAGAGGTCCACAAGCCGGTGCAATTCCACAGCCCAGGCAGCGCCTGCACCCAGGACAGGGCACGCAGGAGCGGAGGGGAAGAACCATCAACAGGGTGGAGAAGAGGCTCAGGAGCCACATGCTATTGGGAACAAGGACAGTGGCACTGTGGTAGACATGGCTGTGGTAAATGTGAGGGCCTTAATGCCAGCTTTTTGAGGGGTAGTGAAAGGGTTTTCCATCTTCAGACCCCTTTGCAGTGGCTCTCTATCTTGGCTACACATTGGAGTTACCCAGAGATGTTTCAGAAACGCTGGTGCCTGTGCCCTACCCCAGAAATTCCCGTGTGATTTGTCTGAGGTCTGGCCTACACATAGGGATTCTTCAAAGTTCCCCAGGTGACTCTTGCACAGCAAGCAGGGTTGATGTCCCTTGCCCCATGCCAGGCATAATGACTCAAGTGCTCAGCGTGGAAAACCAGATACTGCCTTTTTCCACAGGAGGCCACTAGTCCAACAGGCACTTCCTATTTCCTTCCTGGGTAGGTAGTGGGGCCTCTTGACAGCTCTCCTAGGCTCTCCAATGACTATGGATTGCACTGTCTGGAGATACACTCTGGACACTCGCACTGGTCAGCCCCTTCATCAGACACTGTCACAAGAACACTGAGAAGTAAACCAGCCTCATTAGGGAGGTGACAGCTTCTATTTGCACTCTGTATTCCTGATAATTAGAAACTGTGGTGAAAATGTGGAGAATCAACTAAAACAAAGGTTGAGGGTGGCAAGAATTCCTTCCTGGTCTTGTTTTCTCCATGCAATTCCTCTGAGTGCTTGCTTTATGGATGCAAACAGGGTCTTGGGACATTTCCTTTCTTGGTAGGAAATTTACTGGAGAGAACAAAATGTACAAAAGAAAACATGCTTCTAGGTGACTATTGACAACATCCATATTCATTACCCCCAGATTATGTTAATCAAAGATAGTTTTGGAAGCTCATTGCTGTTGTCTTTCCAAGATGAGCAATAACTGTGTGTTGTGCTTTCTCTAGCACTTTAATTCAAGTTTCTCAAAATACTTCACAGCTATAACTAAGGAAGGCTTACAGGGCCCCTGGGAGGAGACAGTCATCATTGTGGTGTTGCTGGCATGCTTGAGGGTTCAGTGGGCTCTAAGTATAATGATGGTAAAAGCAGGTTTGTTTCAGGATGAAAATAATTACGGTTTAGGAGTTCACTGAATAAGTAGGATTATCAAATTAGGTTGGAGCCTGCCCTTGGAGGTGAGGAGAAGAAGGAAACGACAGCTAACAAAACAGTAAACAGCCAAAAATCATTCCTGCCTGGTGTTGCAAATACACTAAGGGATTATAAAAATCCCTTCATGGCGTTCCTGATGAATAGTTATCCAGCCTTTGCTGAAACATCTAGGGCAGGAGGGAACATTGGCTGATAGAAGCAGCCCCTTCACGAGGTTGGATAGTTATGATTGCTACACAATTTTTTTCTAATCAATATTTCCAGGCAAAATGAGGTTACAGTTGGGGCAAAAGTTGCCTGGTGACTGAAGGATCTGAGGATGCTTCTGAGGCCCCTACCCATCCTGCATCCAGGATCTTGGGCTCACCCTCCCACCCACCTCACCGCTTCTCCTCCTCTGGGCTGAGCTCCTGGCTCCTGGTTAAGGACACAATTTCAGGAGCCAGTCCCTGGGTTCAAATTCTGGGTCTGTCCTTACTAGCTAAGTGACCATTGGCAAAGCCTGTCTGTGCTTCTGTGTTTAGTGGGATAACAATGGCACCTGGCTCACAGGGGTGTGGTGAGGAGTGAAAGAGTTAATATCTGTGAAGCTTTTAGCACTGTGCCTGCCATCTAGTGTGTGCCACTGGAGCATTAGCTAGTGTCACCCTGCTCTGGCCCCAACCAGGTTTTTTGGCCCCCTATTTCTGACACCCCTCCTGCCAACCTGCCTTCTTAGGCAGCTCTCAGAGAGCCATTGGCCCTGCTGCCCAGTCCTTACCCGGGGCTTTTTGTGCTGAAATTCCCCTGGGTTTTTCCTGGCTGCAGACTATGCCCTGGTATTTTCACTCCAAGGGATTCTTGCTTACCTTTCTCCAGCTTGTAGAGAATGGCTTTGTTTTTTCCTGTGTTTCCTTATCTAAAGGGGCTCCTCAGCAGATTTGCTTAGGCCTTTGGGTACTACATCTCCTTTCATTCTTCTACACCCTGACTTTTCTCCCCAAGATGCACAGGTACCATGGCTCAGACATGGTGGGTTCACCTACAGCCACAAGCCTATCCCTGAAAACCCTATCCTTTCTGACTTTTATACAGGTGGCTTACTCTGGCTCATGCAGCTAGTTGGAAGGTGGATCCTCTTCTGAGGCCTTTGCTTCTGCTACTCTTCTACTTCCAAGCTTGCCAGATAAGATCTATGTCTGCACCCCAGCTGTGGATGTGTTTGCATGTCAGTCGCTATGGCTTTATACTGGGTGGCCAGGTACAGGCCAGATGTATCTGACTTTCAGGGTCTGCTCAGCCCTAACGAAACACCTTAGGAAATTGGGTTGAGATACGTGTCCCGGTAACTCTCTTCTTGTCTGCAGTTTTTCTCTCTGTATCCATACAGATTAGGGCTATTCTATTTGTGGGATGAATCTTGAAGGTTTTGAAGACAACTAACATATTTTTTCGAGTCTTATCTTTCCTAGACTAAAAATCTTCAATTTCTCTGTGTTCAACAGTGCCTCACATGGCACAGCTTCTAGATCAATCACATTCTGATTTATACTTCTTGGACAGGCTGCAGTTTATTGTGGTTGATATTTTTGGACCATGAGAGAGTGGGAAGGGAGATGTTTTCTGATCCAACTGGCTGTGTGTGTGTGTGTGTGTGTGTGTGTGTATGTCTGTGTGTGTTTGCATGCATGCGCCTCCTAAATCATGCGATGCTGGTGTGTGACAAATTCACTCAGATGTATGATTGGCTTTAAAACTAGGGTTCCTGATTTTCGCATTGCTAATTTTTCCAGTTTTGTCTTGGCTGACTGTTTGATTGATCAAACCCACTTCAAAGATTTTTTGATTACTCATAATATTACTTAACAATGTGCTAGCCTGTTTATATTGTATGTGGAATCTCAGACACAGCCAACTTTATTTTGCTTGGAATGCCTTTAAAGGGGAGTTTGAATCTATAACAACTGCATATTTTCTTTTCTTTTTTTTTTTTTTTTGAGACAGAGTCTCACTCTGTTGCCCAGGCTAGAGTGAGTGCCGTGGCGTTAGCCTAGCTCACAGCAACCTCAAACTCCTGAGCTCAAGCGATCCTCCTGTCTCAGCCTCCCGAGTAGCTGGGACTACAGGCATGCACCACCATGCCCGGCTAATTTTTTCTATGTATATTTTTAGCTGTCCATATAATTTCTTTCTATTTTTAGTAGAGATGGGGTCTCGCTCTTGCTCAGGCTGGTCTCGAACTCCTGAGCTCAAACGATCCGCCCACCTCGGCCTCCCAGAGTGCTAGGATTACAGGCGTGAGCCACCGCGCCCGGCCAACAACTGCATATTTTCACTATGCAAATGAGGTTGTACCAATGAAGCTTCCTTTTCAAAGCTTGCTGGTTTTTTCTATTTCTAAAAAGTTATTGAGTATATTAATCAACTTTTGCTGCAGTAACAAACAATGTCAAATTTCAGTATGTTACAACAATGACATCTCTCCCTGTGGCTCTACTCCAGGCTGTGGATCGGCTTCATGGCTTTTCCTCAATCTGGACTTTGGGTCTATTCCACACGTCTTCTCATCCCAGGATTCAAGCTAAAGGAGCAATCCTTACCCAACACATGCTGTTCTCTCATGGCACAGGCCAAGAACAAAGGACTGGGGGGAATGTAGGAAATGCCTCTTCTGCTTCTGGTGGGAACTGACATTTCCATTGACTAAGATAAGTCATATGGCCAAGCCCAGTGAGTGGGGTGACTTTTCTTATAAAGGAGGATGTGAATAGTTGTGCTGATGATATCTCACTGAACCGCTACTATGTACTAGGCAAAGTGGTTCTATTTTTCTTTTGAGGTTTTTTTTTCTGGAATGGGCAAAAGTCTGCACATCTGAGGTATAAATTTAAAAGAAACTCTGAAGTGTTTGCTGCTGTACTTCCACAGTTAATTATTTAAAAGTATAAATAATGATTTCCTATAAATTGATACATAAATTAAAAATTCATCTACTTCCGACATGAAGCAAAACAAAACAAAGAGAAATCAGTTCAACTCTGCTTGCTTGAAATAAACAATTCTTTTATTTTAAAGAAACCTTATGAGGATAATTGATCTTTGCCTGGTCTAGGACAATATTTCTACTTAAAAAAGTAGTTTCCGAGGCCAATGTACGTAACCTAAACTTTTGTACCCCCACAATATGCTGAAATAATAATATAAATAAATAAATAAATATCACTCCTATTTGCTTCTAAAATGTCCCATTTGGTTAACTTTGTAACGGATGTGTCAGACTGACACCTCCCAAATCCAATGATGGGCCTTAACATCACCTTGACATCACACATAGTGCCCTCCTGATGTGATGAAATAGGAAATACATAGTACCACCTGTGAAATATCCTTGCCAAAACAAAAAAAACAAAAAAAAACAAAGTAGTTTCCCATTCTGTTCCTTTGTTTATCAACACCCTAGGGGTTGAGCATATTATCTTGTGTTACTTGTTGGAAACTGTTGTGAAAATACTCTTGAGAGCATCTACTTAGAGAAGCAAGGAGCAGCTTGTTCAGAGATCTGGTCACTCAGCATTGAGATGCCACTTTTCTCCTCTCGTGCCCCAGTCGGGGAAGGTGTCACAGTCTGACATCACCTTCTTCTCTCCTCTGCCCTGGACCCCAGGTCCAGGACCACAGGTCTTTTCTTGGTGTCACGTGTTATTCATCGTACATATGGTAATATTAATAAAACCAGAGCCCAAGAAATGAAAAACTCTTCACTAATCAGATTTTATTGGGAAAGCTCTCTTTTAGAAAGGATGAATCATACAAATATAACAGTTAATCCTTCTATGCCACCATAAAAGATTTAAGAATTTCTTTAATTATTGTATAAGTATTTCATAAGTTCCTACTATGTGCTTAGCTCAATGGTAGCTATTATGGCCATAAAAGAAATTGTTGCAAGACACAGAATGTCGGGAATTTAGACATAAGGCAGCTTTGGTGGGTGCAAGTGTCCTCTGTCTGTCCTTCCAGATCTCTCACCAGCCCATCCTCTGTGTGGGTAGCTGGCAAGTGTGGAGCACATTGAAGGCTCCCTTTCCCTCTGGTTGGGTTGGTGAATGAGAGGTACAGCAAGTGATTAAGAAGGTGGAAAAGAAAGAGGCTATGTGTTTGTCCCCAGACCCTACTGTGGGTTGGCTATGTCCATCTATTAGGGACCATGGCTCCTGCTGGGTGGCCCTTTCCACATAGCCCTCTCTCTCTGGTCCTGATAACTTTTTTTCCCTCTTGTCCTTTCATACAGAGGATGGTACTCATGTTTCTAGCCCCTGAAACTGCATTTTGCCCCATGGTTCTCTAATCACTGCCCATACCTTTGTATACAGTTCTTTTCATTAACTTTCTTCAAAATACCAGATTTGAATATGCCATGTACTTCCTGCTGGGACTCCTGACTGATACATGGGTATATTCTGGCTGAGAGAGATTCAGGACAATCAACTGTACCCTCAATGTCTACAGAGATACTGGGTTTGAAGTGAGAACACTGAGGCCTGGACTTTGCCTCTTCTGTGTGGCCTTGAGTGTGTCTCTTAAAATCTCTGAGTTACAGTTTTCTCATCTGAAAGATGGGAGAAATAATAGTTACCTTGGAGAGCTGTCATGAGGATTTAATGAGATGCTACTTATAGATGCAGTTTGGAAACAACAAAGCAGCCTATCAATGTAGGCATTGAAAAGGTGACCAATGCCCCAAATGATGGCTGAGACACAGTAGGAGACTTGGTAATTAACAAAAGTCGATCAAAAGTTGTTTGTGACACTCCTTTTACCAAGGTAGGAAAGTGGATCATTGAAGTTTAGAAAAACTTTGAATGGAAGACTGATATATCAGTATTTTTTCTGGTTTACATTTGGTTAACCAGAAAAGTTAATTAGTTAGAACATATTTCCCAGGCATTCCAGTTACTTGAGGTTTAACTGCATGCAAATGTTATTGAGAAATACGGTGAATCCACAGGTCACTTCTAAAACACATGCAGATTTCTGAAGGTAGCACTGTGAAAGGCGAGAGCATGCTTTCGTACAATGAGCACAAGACTGTGCATCAGGAGACCTGAGGTTTTGTCCCAGCCCTGTGGGACAAGCTATGGGTAAGACCTGAGTAAGCCACAGCTTGCTAAGGGTGCTGTTTTCTCATTTAGAAAATGATGATAATGATGACAATGGCCTATTTTTAATGCAACACTACGAGTTGTGAAGTGCCTTCACAGGCGATGCCTATGGTAGTGCAAAAATTCTGATCTCACCACAAATGAAATCATAGGATGTTAGTGTTTGAGATCATCCAGCTTGGCACCTTCATGCCACGTGTAATTGAATGTTGCTGAGCCTCCCAAGGCCAATCTGTACCTGCTTTGGCTGGATGCCCATCTCAGGATGTCCTCATACCCAAGACAGAAATACCACCTGGACTCCCAAGATACTGCAGGGAAAGCAGACTTTACTGAAGGCTTTCTAACAAAGTGTAGATGTGCTGTCACATGTCACACCGAGCTTCCTCCTGTATCAGGTCCCTCTGGCTGCTGTTAACAAATGGCTACCAACTTAGTGGCCTAAAACAATACAAATTTATCATTTTATAGCTCTGAGTCTGCATGGCTGCATAACTTCCGGAGGTTCCAGGGGAAAATCTATTTCCTTACCTTTTCCAGCCTCTAGAATTTAAAGATCACCTGCATTCCCTGGCTTGTGGTCCCTTCCTTCATCTTCAAAGCCAGCAGCATAGCATCTTCTCTCCTCTCTGACCTCCTGCCTTCCTCTCATATGGACCCATGTAATTATATCAGGCCCACCATTTAATCCAGGGTGGTCTCCCCATCTCAAGATCCTTAATTTAGTCACCTCTACAAAGTCCCCTTTGCCATGTGAGGTAATAGAGTTACAAGTTCCAGAGATCAGGACGTGAACATTTCTGGGAGAACATTATTCAGCCAACACACCTTCTAAGAATGACTGTTATCTTAGACATGTCTCTCTTCATATTCCCACACTCTATGGCAGGCAAACTGCCACCTCTTCTCCTGAAAAGACTTGGCTCAGCCGTTCTCCATACGCTTTCTCTAAAATTCTGTCCATAATTAAAACAAAAACTTAACCCAAACTACATGTACCTACTGTCCCTCAAGAACACACATGGTAGGGTCACTCACCCAGCTACTTTCAGAGGAACAGCCCTGAAGCCTAAGCACCGAAGTGACTTGTACAGGGTCACACACCAGGTGATGGTAGGTCTCCTGAGCTCCAAGCAGTGCTCTCCCTAAGAAGGTGCACAGAGTGGCCTATATTTTCTTTGTATGATGTTACTCCCAAGCCAGGCTTGGGATGATCTCCAGAGGAGAATTAGGCATTTGCCTAGTTGTCTATGTGGTGATTTTCCTTCTAAATATCTGTGTTCCTTGTAGGAGCTGAGGGAAGAAAGAAAGGTGACTTAACCTTAAAACTCTTCCTAGTGACTTGGCTTCAGTGGGAATTTCCTCATCCTAATCTGGAGAAGCATGATTCTAGCAGGAGTCTTCTAAATGCATTTTTTCACATTAATATTAACCAATTCCTTCCCCAGGGTTGTTCAGGAAAATCCTTGAGTGGATACATCCCTACAGCTAGTTACCCTGGATATGCTAAATAGAGTCGTCCATATGAGAAGTTCCCTCCCAGATCAATAACTGCAATTTGGGTAACTGACCTTGTGCTTTTGGGTTTGGAGCTCATATTTGCAATTACTTTTGTTTTCTTTATTCACTGTGTCTTAATCCATACCCAGGCCACTTTTGTATCTTGGATTCAGCTCTTCTGGAGGCTGGTCACCTGTCTCTTTGAGATTTCTTCCACTGCCCCTGAAGAGAATTTCCAGTATTCTAAAGAATCTGCATTTTAAGTCAGATAATTTCAAGTAGACCTTTCAAAATTTTGAGAATGACCATTTTACATGATACAACAATAAATAGACATATAGAATCTTAATTTTAATATTGGTGTAGGTTGTTACACATGTTTCATGAACTTTGAATTCTCAAATAAAGCCTGATTCTAACACACCCAGCCCCACCCTACTCTTGGCTTATACTGTTCTCATTACATACCACCTCCCTTAATGGGTTCATAGGATTTCTGTAAATACTTATGGAATACCTAGTTAATGTGTGGTACTGTGTGTGCAAGATGCAGAGACAAAAAAGAGAAAAGATGGTCCCTGCCCTCCAGGATCTCTTAGGCTGGCTGGGAGATAGGCATGAAATGACCATCCAGTGTGATACAAGCAGGTCTCCCCACCGGCTGTAATGATTCCCACTTCTCAGCCTTCTCTTCCCCTGTTTTTCTTACCTTTCCCCCTGAAGCTATTCACATTTCTATGTTCTTTTGAGACTCAGCTCATATCCTGTCTGTCATTAAATGTGTGTTAACCACTTGATCCTCCTCTTCTCTGATTTCCTAGGGGACCCTCAATGCAACTTGTATCCTTAAATTGCCCTGTGCAGATTGTTAAATACCTGAGGGCTGGGATCTCTTAAAACTCTCCAGTGGTTTTGTATTGCAAACAAAATGAAATCCAAAGTCCCTACAATGGTCTCCAGGGCTCTACACAAGCTTGTGTCTACTTTATCTCTGAGTCCATCTCCTACCACCCTCCTTCTTGGTTCAGCCACACTGACTTCCTTTCTGTTCTTGAAATGCACTAAGCTGTCTGTTGTCTCGGGACCTTGGCACTTGTTTCCTCTATCTGGAGTCTTTTGCCCCAGGTCTTTGCATGACTAACTCCCCATGATTCCAGTCTCAGCTGAAACGTCACCTCTGCAGAGGAAGGCCCTTCCAGACCACCTGAGCTAACAGTGGCCCTTGTGTCTCTGTGGTCTCTCATATTCTTTTCCTCATTATCTACCTCACACCTATCTATCTATCATCTATCTCTCTATCTATCTATATCTACCTACCTACCTATGTATCAATCAACTATGTATCTACCCATTCACCTATGTATTTATTAATTCAGTTTTGAGGAATTTATCTTGACTTGACATTTAATTGTCTATGTTATCACCATCTGTCTCCTCCCTCTAGACTGTAAATTCATTGAAAATAGGGATTTTGTCTCATTCTTTGCTGAATCCCCAGGGACTGGAGCAGGTACTTACATGCTGTAGGTAATCAACAAATATTTGTAGAATTAAACGATTCCCTTACAGTACTTAAACAAGTATTGGGCACAAAGTATTTCTTCATAAAAATATATCATTTATGAGAGTTTGTAATAATTCCTGCTATCTTGAGACATCTGTTGCAATGTAAGATCACTTTCTTTGTTAACTACTCTGTGCATAAAATCACAGAACACAAAACCTTAGACATCATCTGGTCCAAGTCCCAGATTTTGCAAATGAGAAAACTCTCTTTTCATTGAATGTTTCCACAGATCCTTTTCAGAAAATAAATTATCTAAACATAATTATATCTAATCATAAATAAATTATCTCTATTTTTCATCCTTTTATATTCATTAAGTTAAAGGAAACCTGAATGAAAAATCCACAGTACCATATAGTAGTTCCTGCCTTATCTGCAGGGGATACATTCCAAGATACTCAGTGGATCCCTAGAACCATGTATAATACCAAATCCCATTTATGCGATGTTTTTTTCTATGCATAAATAAAGTCTATTTATAGATTAGGCACAATAAGAGATTAACAACAATAACTAATAACATAATAGAACAACTATACAAATATGCCAGCATCACTACTATTGTGCTTTGGGACCTACCTATATTAAGTAAAATAACAGTGACTTGAACACAAGCATGGCATGAGATTTCATCATGCTACTCAGAATGATGTGAAATTTAAAACTGTTGAATTGTTTGTTTCTGGAATTTTCCATTTAATATTTTCAGACCTCAGATGATGGTGGGTAACTGAAACCATGGAAAAACAAGACTGTGGATATGGGGAGACTACTTTAATATTAAAATCTTTAACATTAAAATATTAGAAATTTTGTTAGGTTTAGGGTCATACTTTTTGATGTAGAGGTTCCATGTAGCTCCTTGGAGACCTCAGTCTTTTATCCAATCAAAGTAGTAAAAACCTCATAAATCATAGAGTATGCAACATAAAAGAGAAGGTATATTTTTATTTTTAGTTTTCTTCATTGTTTTTTTATCTGGAAGGAAAATAGTTGAGACCTTTGACAATCTGGGAATTTAAACATTTTGAAAGTGGAGATTTGCATTGCCCTGTGGGTGTGCTGTTCATTTCTAGCTTATGGAGTCTGTTTGAAGATAGCGCCTACGCCGCCCCTCAGGGTACACTCTGGATCCGTAGACCAGAGAATCCCTTTCTGGGGGCTAGTTCCTTTCCAGACTGTCATCATGTTTTCCCATTAGGAAATCTGAAAGCTAGGAGAGCATCTTTCAATGCTAACAGCCTTGCTCACAAAGAAATGCCAGATGTCATTTGGTGGCTTTTTAAATGAGTTTCCAACCTACAAGCTATTTGCTTGCTTCCAAACTGTTGAGTTAAAATTTTTCCAGACTGCAAGTTCTGAAGTTTGAAGGTATTCTTTGTAGAGCACAGTAAAGAGCAACTATTAATGCAAATATACTCAATATTATACAAATGTATTTCCATTATCACTAATATTCAAAGAAATACCAAATAAAAGGAGACATTTTCACTTATTAACGAAAAAAGTTTACAAAAATAAAAATACTTATCACTGATATGGGGTCAAAGAAATGATACTTCCATACATTGATGGATAGTGGGAGTATAAACTAATATAAATGCTTTTGGAAAGCAACTATATCATGTGGAAATAATCAGGTGGAGAAAAAGATTTTTTTCAAGGGCATTCATTGCAATTTGAAAGTGGTAAAAGTTGGAGACAACCTAAATGTCCATAAATAGTGGCTAAAAGAATTCAGAGAGTAAGATATAAACAACCATTAGAATATTGTTCTAAAACAATATTTAATGACATGAAAATTACTCAGGGTATATTAAATTAAAACAACTATAATAATAAAGAATACAGAACTGTGCATAGAATATAATTCAATTTAATTATCCTCTTCTAAAGGCAGTGTGGCAAAATCTCATAAGTGGAGAATCTATGGGTGGTGGGATTAGAAATGATTTCTACTTTTATCTTTTCTGTAGTCAGCATGTATTCTTTTAAAATAAGAAAAAAACTATGTAATTAAAGAACAAAACACAGGAGCTCCCAGAATAATGAGCATGGCTGTAAAGAAATATCCTTAGTTTTTGTAGTAATGCTTCTATGCATCTCCATTATGGCAAACTGTTTTAGAGTCTGTTCCGCCCGCTGAATTAGATTTGCCAACATTATCACTATCATCATTCTTTCCACTTTGGAGATATAATTTTTAGGCCAAGGAAAGCTCTTCCTTGGTTACAGAATCAGCTTTACATAGCAGAATCGAATCGCCAGGAGCCTGGAGGTGGGATTTTCCCAGTTGCTACACAAAGCTCATGGATAGAATCTGCCCCTGAAGCAAAAACCTCAGTGCTATGACCTTGGTTTCTCCTTGCTTGGTTTTCTTTCTCTTCATGTCGACTTCCCCAAAAGCAATTTATTTTGCTGATTTCGTGGACTGTTCTAAGAATTCTAATTATCCTCCACAGGTCCCTCTTACAAAATAAAACAGGTGAAAGCATCTCCCCAGCACCATGTCCCTTGAGGCACTGCCACACTTTAACCGCTATCCTCTAGGCAGTCACTGTTGTATTTCATTCTACAGCAGCCAGAGCCATGGATTGTGTGTGTGTGTATGTTCACGTGCAAGCATGACAGTGACCTCATATCATTTTTTAGGAATAAGCTCTTGTGATTTTTTTCTTCTTTAGTATATTAGGATTTTAAAAGATCTTAAGAAGAACATCTCCAGAAGATTTTGACTGCTGATACATTTTCAGTCCTTAATATGGTGTCTACTACTAGATGGAATCTCAGAATGATGATTAGGTGTGAGCATGCACAGCACAATGTGAGTCAACATCAAGAAACCGTTTTGCCATGATGCCTGGAATGTCTTTGCTGAGTGATCTAGAATGGCAAAAGAGACTATCTAAAAGGCCTTTAGTTCAACCTGAAAAAGAAGTGGGAGAATCTACTTGACAAAGCTGAATAAGAATAAAGTTCCTTGAGGTAGAGGGGTCAGATGGTTTACATACTTTCAGGTCTTTCTGGACTGTTTGGTTGTCTTTGCAACTTGACTAGTGCTCGGAGCTGACCTGTCTGGGACAGTCCTCTCTCTGAGATCTGAAGCTCAGGTTGGTGGTGGGAAGTCCCTGTGTCACCCCAGGCTGGTGGACCTGCTGCTGTTCCTCTATGTCTCCTCCAGAAGGGAAGGCCATGATGCCTAGTGTCTAGAATCAGCCCAAGGAGAGCCCAATTTACTATGTTCTGCAACAAAGAGACCTCTGAGGTCATGGCCCCTCTATCTATAAGAAGCACAGTTTCTCTAGGACCAAGAGGGTGGGATAGGGGATGGGCCAAACTGCATTTCATATTTTGACAACTGAAGAGTATTCCAATAAATAAGCCTCTGCATCCAGAGCCTGTATCAAGAATGCTTAATTTGTTCTGCCTGTCAGAGGCAAGAGCTGAGAGTGTTAAGTCTGCTGTACCCGTGGTTTGGGACTGACCGGGGCTCCGGTTCCATTCCTTTAGTGGGAAATCTCCAAATAAAAGGGGTTGAACTTCCCTTGAGACACATCACAGGACTGAAAGAGCCTCTGTATTATTCTGAACTCTGAGTTTCACTCTGTTGCAAGCAGATAAAGGGTAAAATAGACCAAAAAATGTCTCTTATTGTGAGGCTCAAAACTGGGAAGTTAAATGGTCATACATCTAAAATGCAAATCATGGTGCTTAAAAAAGAGGGTCTTCTGTCTCCGCCTTTTATGTTTACATACCTGAGGTAGAAACATCTGTCAATCCCCTCCTGTGACCCAGTTGCTGCCCATATCCTCCCTTTGGTCATCCTCACCTAAATAAGAGCATCACGTATATGATGCTTACTATATGGGCCAGGCACGATTTTACCTGATTTATATACAGATGATTTTTTTTTTTTTTTTGAGACAGAGTCTCACTCTGTTGCCTGGGCTAGAGTGAGTGCCGTGGCGTCAGCCTAGCTCACAGCAACCTCAAACTCCTGGGCTCAAGCGATCCTACTGCCTCAGCCTCCCGAGTAGCTGGGACTATAGGCATGTGCCACCATGCCCGGCTAATTTTTTTCTATATATATATTTTAGTTGGCCAGATAATTTCTTTCTATTTTTAGTAGAGACGGGGTCTCACTCTTGCTCAGGCTGGTCTCGAACTCCTGACCTCGAGCGATCCACCCACCTCGGCCTCCCAGAGTGCTAGGATTACAGGCGTGAGCCACCGCGCCCGGCCTACAGATGCTTCTTGACTTACGATGGGATTACCCTCAGATAAAACCACCATAAGTTGAAAACTTCCTGTGCAAGATGTGCCCGACTGGGAGGTGTGGCTGGCTACAGCTGCCCAGCATTGAGAGAGGACCATTCTACTGAATGCATAGCGCTTCCTCCCCAGCGGGAAGACAAAAATTGTAAGTAGAATCTCCTAAGTTAGGAGCAGTCTGAATATTGAGTCTTACAACAACCCTGTGAGAGAGATATTACTTTTAACCACTCCCAAATTAAAGATGAGGAAACTGAGGCACAGAGCAGTTAAGGCATTTGTTCAAAGTGAGGAAGCTGCTGCACAGCAGAGCTAGGATGTGAACCTAGTCCCCGTGGCTCTAGAGACTGGGCTAGCTAGGGTAGCGCTGTCCAGCAGACATTCTGTGATGATGAAGGTGTTTTCTGTGCTGTCCAATATGGTAGCCTCTGAAATGTGGCTTGTGCAACTGAAGAACTGAATTTTAAATTTTCATATAAATAGCCACATGTAGCCAGTGGTTATTATACTGGACAGCACAGCTGTGGAGTCTGTACTTAGTAATTTTAGAATTAACATCAACAAGGTAGTGGTATCATCTAAGAAGAGGACACTGTCTATCAGGGCAGCTGGGGAATTTCTCCAAGCCTCTGAACCTAGAACTGGGAGAGCCAGGAAGCCAGCGTCCAATGCCACATGCTCTGGTCACCAGCAGAGTGCACCTTCCCCCTGCAATCCATTCTTGGCTCTTCATCTCTTTCCATATAGCATCTGAAAGCATATCTTTCCTCCTTCATCCTTATCCAACAGCCTCTTTTTCCCTTCCTCTATTATTAACGTAGTAACAGTAGAACAGCACTTGGTGACAGAACATCATACCATATGTGTGGGGGAGGTGGGATGGCCCTGTAGAGTTTAACTGGCCAAACTGAAACAGCTTGACTTGGTATTAAGTGGGGTACACATTCTTAACATCCTTAAAAGTTTATCTCAAACCATTCTTTTGCTATCTCTTTCTTCTTGATTATTCTTTCACCTACCTTACTCCAATTCTTCCATCATTGGTAACAAAATATATGTTCTTAATATATAAACAAAAGTGCTTTTGGCTAAAAGTCCTTAAGTCATATTCACCTGAAACTTTGCTATTTAATTTGAAGATCCCCCTTCTCTGTCAAAAAACTTTCATTCAATTAGATTCACATTAGCTAATATTATCATTAAAGAAAAAAATAGACAATCATTTATGGTTTGGGTGACTGTCACTTTTTCCTAAGCACAGTTTTGAATGAACCAACTTTATATTAACTCCTAATAAGCCAAGCACAGCGTCTTGTACCCCGTAGCCTCCCAAGGGCTGTTAACATTTAATTGTGTTGCCTTCCTCTGCTTTCCATTAGTGACTTAGGACTCACCTGAGTAGGAAACCTTACTTTAACCACTGAGCATGGACAGAGAAAACAGAACTCTGTTCAACTGAGAAAAATCAAATTCAAATACTGGTACACCCAGGCTTAAAGCACCCAGACAATCCTTTTTGGCATTAGAAGGGAAGAAATTCCGTTACTTTGTCAGATAGCAGGCTGCCCATCTAATCATAAACTGTGATCACTGTCCTAGCTGGACATGAAGCCTCACCCAGCTCCCAGACAGAAGCAGGCAGAATCTAAAGTTACCTGGTGGGAAAGAGCACACCAGTATTTCCAGTGACCTGGAAAGTAGGAGTCTGTTGGAAAGCTCCCTGAGAAATGACTGCGGAGAACTCTTTTTATAGGACAGTGAAATATGCGGAGAATGGGCATTTGTGTTTGAATCTCCTCGATACCTCTAATTCTCCTGTGACATAGCCTGGACTTGGTGGGTCTCAAATGATGATTGACCTAAGTCAGTACAGCCAACCTGCTGGTACTTAAAAAATACAGAACTTTGATATAAATTAGTGTTCCCATTTCTACTGACTCATTTAAAGGGAACAAGTTCATATGGTGGTGTGAACAGAGAAGGAGAAAGGGATAAGAAGGCATTTTATAATTTCTCAAGATATAAAACCTAGCATTGTACTTTTAAGCAGAGGTTCTTTCTGCTCCCAAACAACAGACCGCCAAGCCACCTTCTGGAGCAATCCTGATGCAAAACCTACAAAGCAATCCAAGAGTAGGCCCCTTACAGTGATGGAAAGTTTGCTTTAGAAGATTATTTGGATCAGTCTTTCACTCCTCCAATTATTTTTTTCTCCCTACAGGCTGGACTTGAATTGGTACTGTTGGTGAGAGCTGTAGCACCATGAACAATATCACATGTGGATGATAGACAGATCTCCTTGGTTTGTCAAGTCAGCTCACAGGGGTTTGCAACCCTGGTACATATCAGAAGCACCTGAGGAGAGTTTAAAAATAATAATGTCCAGCCAAACTCCCAAGAGATTTATATTTAATTGGTCTGAGTGGGAACCTGGCATCACTGATGTCAGAAGGCTCCCTGGGTAATTCCAACGTGTAGCCAGGGCTGAGTCCACCTGGAGGTAGACGTAAGATTGTCAGAACCATGTTCCCCTCCTCCTCCTCTTCCTCCTCCTCCTCACTGTCTCCTGAAGACTCTATGAGCCAGATGGAATGTGTTCAACCTTCTGAAGTGAAGCGTTTTGTTTTCTTTTATGAACATGAAAATATTTTCCATCTCCAATAAACAAAACAATATATACCAATTGTAAATACAGTTGACCTTTGAACAATGGGGGTGCAGTCAGGGGCCCAGACCCCTATGCAGTCCAAGATCTCAGTATAACTTTTGACTTGCCCAAAACGGAACTCTTTCAGCAATAGCCTACTGTTGACTGGAAGCCTTACTGATAGCATGAATAGTCGATGAACACATATTTTGACTGTTATGTGTTATACACTGTATTCTTACAATAAAATAAGCTGGAGAAAAGAAAATGCAAAGAAAATCAAAATAGAAAATATATCTACTATTCATTAAGTGGAAGTGGATCATCATAAAGCTTCATCCTCATCATCTTCACACCGAGTAGGCTGAGGAGGAGGAGGAAGAGGGGGGGTTGGTCTTGCTGTCTCAGGGCTGGCAGAGGCGGAAGAGATGGAAGGGGAAGCAGGAGAGGCAGGCACCCTCGGTGTAACTTTTACTGAAAAAAATCCACATAGAAGTGGACCTGCAGCAGTTCAAACCTATGTTGTTCAAGGATCAGTTATAATTCAGATGATTCGGAGAGTTCTAAAAAAGAAAGTCAAAACCACTCGTAACATTCCAGTAGAAATAAGAGCTGTTAATATTTTGGTGTATGACTTTTCTAGAACGTTTTATAGAAATATACATATCATAAAATTGAGATATTACTTCCTGACTTTTTTTCACCTGATATAGCAGACACATCACATATCCAAGACTGGATGTGTCTCTGCATCATCTTAAAGAGCCACAGGACTGCCCATTTTGTGTACAACAATGGTTTAATCTCCTTTTAATGGAAATTGAAGCAATTCTCATTATTTTGCTCTTATAAGCAACACTGCAATGGACATACATTTCGCAGGCATCTGTATAAGTCCTTAGGCTAAGTTCCTTGCAGGGGAGTTACCAAGCTGAGGGACGTGCATCTTTCACGTTCTGGTGCCCTTTGCCAGAGTGCCCTCTGAAAGATTGTGCCCTCTTACCCTCTCCTCAATGTAATGCGCCTGTGCCCATTTTCCTATGAGGAAGGAATAATTTTTCATCAATCTTAGCAATCCTTGAATTTGGCAGCTCCCATAAAAAAAAACTTTACATTTGTACAACTCAATTCAAGGTGTATTTACCAAGTGCCTAATATGTGCTGGGTGCTAAGGATAGCAGGACATATGGGCTCTTCCTTTAAGGAGCTTTTAATTCCCTTACTCAGTGCTTCTGGGTATTTTAGTGTGCATAGAAAATGACCTGAAGTGGAGCCTGTGTCTCAAATAAATAAATTAATTAAAAAAAAACATCTAGGCATCTTGTTAAAATGCAGTTTCTGCCTCCATAGGTCTAGGATGGGGCCTGAGAGTCTACCAAGAAGCTTCCAGAAGGTACCTATGCCTGTGCAGTTGGCCTGCACCAAGAAGCCAGGCTCCCCGCCTCTGGGCCTTCATAGCAACTGTTCCCTCTTCCCCTCTCTTTGCCCGGCTCAGTTGTTCCCGTACCTGGCTGCACTTGGGAATCACCTGGGAAACTTAACGAGCCAACAGCACAGACGCAGCTCCTTGGGCTTCTTCCCGGACCTTCTGAATCCACATCTCTGGGAGTGCGATCCAAAATCAGTATTTTAAAGAAAATCACAAGACCAGATTTTTGCAGTGACTGTTTAGGCTGCTCCTCCTAACTCCGCTCTACTGTTCACTCTGAACATCACTTCTGACCAGTGAATGAGTTTAGATTCTATCCCACCACTATAAATTGTTATAGCACCCTGCACTTTTTCTTTGGAGCACTTTATGTAATAAATTAATTAATCGTGTCATTATTCATTAAAGTCTGTGTCTCCTTTAGTCTCTGAGTTCCGTGAGGGCAGAGCTGTGTCTGTCTTGGGCATTGCAGCGTCCCTGGTGCCAAGCCAGCGCCTGCTGGCAAGTCGGTGGCACTCAGGACACTGGAACAGATGAATCAGTAGGCACATAAAGCACTTTATAAATATCTTCACTTTCCATTATAATAAGTCTGTAAGGCAAGAAGTATAGGCACTAATATCCTCATCTTACAAATGAAAAAAGAAGGCTTTTGAGAGAGAAAGTAACTGATTCAATAATAATATGGGGAGAATCCAGACTTGAACACTGGCCTTCTGAAGGGCAGCCTCGTCCCTCTCCACAACCCCAGGCTACTCCTCTGTAGCCCTTATACTCAGCCCAAGCAGAGGAAATTTGTTCAAATGTCCCCAGTGTGACACTTGTTATGATCTCAGAAATTAAAAATGCTAACAGTTATCCCTCTCTGATGTCTTGGGGAGAGCCACTTAGCTTGAATAGTGACAGGAAGATTGCATCCTTTGAGAATAAACAATAGTTCCTCTGGTCACCTCTGTGTTTTGCTTTTTCTAACATGAGCAGGGGAGAGAATGTACCTAGATCAGTCAGCTAAAAATTACCTCCCAAACCCATGGAGGCATGGGGAGTCTGAATGACAGCAAGGATGGAAAGCAATTTAAAGTCTTTACAAGGAAATCTTTATATTATTAATTATAGGGGCAGAGCCTGATAGGTGAAGGCTTTAGTGTAGGGAAATGAGAAAGCTGGGGCTGCTGTGGTCTTACCCATCTGCAATTTTATGTGCAGAGGGGAAAAGAAGAAGACCTTGTGCTATAATTAAATGATGGCTGTGACTGGACACGTGTGTGTAATGAAGGGTTGATCTGAAAATAGGTCAACGGTCCTCAATTCTATCGGCCTTAATGCTACCTTTTTTATAGCATACATTGCATTACAAATGTGATGGGGCATTACACACATTCGTATCTTGAAATGAAATTCATAGATAACATAATCAACCCGCACACATTATTCAAGAAAAATCAATATAGTGCACTCACTACAATATGAAGAAGAACTAGAAGGCAATTAATTTATAATAAAAAATGCTCTTCAGGCTGTAAATGCTCAAGAACATTACAATTAAGTACTCAAACTTGCATCTATGCATAGAATCACCGTGATCTCAATAGCCACAAATGATAAAGTGTGGGTGTTGGTGATTCAAATACTATGGCAAGGGCTTATGATGAAGTGGTTTTCTGAAATGATGAACAACTCTTATACACTTCCAAACGAAACCTAATACTATCTTTCCTTGATTTGTATGTTGTCTTTCTCAAAAATTCAGCACATATAAATTTTAAAAATTGAGGTATAATCCACATACTTTTAAGTGTATAATTTTGTGTTTTTTAGTACAGTATATTCACAAAGTTGTGCAACCATTACAATGATCTAATTTCAGAACATTTTTACCACTCCCCAAAGAAGCCCACACCCATGAACAGTTACTCCCCATTGCTTATTCCCCCAGGCCTGGCACCCATCAATTCAATCTATCTTCTCTCTTTATGGATTTGCCTATTTTAGACATTTCATATAAATGCAATAATGCAATATGTGGCCTTTCGTAAGTGGCTTCTTTCACTTATGATGTTGTCAAAATTCATCAAATATCAGAACTTCATTTCTCTTTTATGGCTGAATAATGGTCCATTGTATGGATATATCATATTTTGTTCATTCATTCATGGTATCAGTTGATGCCATTTGGGTTGTTTCTACTTTTTGGATGTTATGAAACATTGCCATGAGCATTTGTGCACAGATTTTTGTGTGGACATGTATTTTTGAGTCTCTTGGATGTGTGCTAGGAGTGGAATTTCTGGGTCATGTGGCAACTCTGTGTTTAACATTTTGAAGAACTGCCAAACTGTGTTCCAAGGCAGCAGCACCATTTTACATTCTCACCAGCAATGTATAAAGGTTTCGATTTCTTTACATTTTCCTCAACACTTGTTATTGTCCATCTTTTTTAAAAAATTAAAACCATCCTAGTGTGTATGAAGTTGTACCTCATTGTGGTTTTGCTTCTCATTTCCCTAATGACTTGAGCATCTTTTCATGTGCTTCCTGGCCATCTGTATATATTCTTTGGACAAATGTCTATTCAAATCTTTTGCCCATTTTAAAAATGAATTATTTATTTTTTAATTGTTGAGTCATAAGAGTTTCTTATATATTCTGGTTACAAATCCTTCACAGATGCATGATTTGCAAATATTTTCTCCCATTCTGTGGTTTGTCTTTTCACTTTCTTAATGGTTTCATTTGCAAGACCAAAGGTTTTTGGTTTCAAAGTAGTCTAATTTATCTATTTTTTTCTTCTATTGCTTATACTTTTGGTGTCATATCTAAGAAACATTGCCTAATCCGAGGTCACATAGATTTATGTCTATGTTTTCTTGTAAGAGTTTTATAGTTTTAGCTCTTACATTTAGGTCTTTGATCCATTTTGAGTTAATTTTTGTGTAAGGTCTGGGGTAAGAGTCCAACTTCATTTCTTTGCACGGGGTATCCAGCAGTCCCAGCACCACTTGTCAAAAAGACTATTCTTTCCCCCACTGAGTTGTCTTGGCCCCATTGTCAAAATCAACTGCCTATAAATGTAAGTGTGTATTTCTGGACTCAATTCTATTCCATTAACCTACATATTTAATATCAATCTTTATAGCATATGAAGAAATTTATGCACAGTGCTTTATGTTTACATGTAAAATGGAATTATATTCTGGGCTTAGACAGTTATGAACAGGTTTTCCACTGCACGATTGTCTGGTCGGGTATTTGGAAGCCACAAGGGAGGCAGGGCGGTTCTTCCTCCTGTGTGACAATGCTGCTCAATGCAGTATATCTAAGGTTATCAGCCCCCAACAACTAAATGCTAGCATGTCCCCCAACCATTCTGGCAATCAAAGCATCTCACAAATTTCTAGAACATCCCTCAGGCAGCAATACCTCCCCCATTAAGAGCCACTTCTCTAGTTACTTTCTGCACCTTCAGCCTATTTCCTTTGTGGCCTTTTCTAGCCCATCTCCCCCATGGCGAAAATATGAATCTTTCCAGCTTACTCCTTGCTTGGAAGCTTTCAATGGCTCTTTATACCTTGTGACATGATGTTCAAACTTTTCTACATGGCTCATCAGCTTGATCACCCTCCAAATCCTTGTCCTGCACACCACCTGGCCGGTGGAACTGGCATGGAGACTACCAACCTCTACACACACTGCCCCTCTCCTGAGTACACCTGCAGCTATTTGAGAATTACATTCACCCTTTGGAACTAGCTCCATCAGCTGCTCTGGAAAGCTTTTTCTTCCCTTCAGTTGTTGGGGCCTTGCCTTGAGCTCCCAAAATGCCTTTCCATTCTGGCATTTATTACTCTGAAATGTAAGAGCTAGATTTTCTTTCTGTCACTGGCCATAAGTGCCCTGCTTTGTTCACCTTGGCTTTCCTGGCTCTACTTTAGTCCCAAGCACACTACCTAGAACATTATTGGCATCAGTAAATTTTGGCTGAAGAAATGATCCTTAGTATTGCCATATGTTCTTACCTCTTAGGAAACTAACTTCTCTAGTTCTCCTGAGACATTGATTAACCATGCAGCTCATAAAGATTTATTGCCATTTGTTTATATAATACATCTGCCTTTATTTGAGATGATAGGCAGTCTGTATGTGTAATTCCGGGGAGTAGAGAAAGGAAGTTCCCAGTTCAAAACATCAACAACATCATCAACACCACTGCCACAACAGAAAGTCTTCCAATTAGTAGGAATTCTCTAATGGGGCCAAGCCTTTTTGTTCCATAGTGAATGAGGCAGTTTAAAACTCAAATACCCCATGTGAGATGTTCAAGAACAGTGGAAAGGTTGGGTAGAAGATGAGCAGAGGCTATGGAAAGGTGAGGAAAACCTAGGATCTAAAAGGAGCCACAGTGCAGAGGCATTTGAAATGAGAATAGGTGGGGGAATAGGGATGTCTGAGTAGCAGCTGCTATGTTTAAGTAACTTGCTTGTAAACATTGGCATCGGAGTCAATCATGGACATCAATCCTCTCATTGCAGCTCTGGTGCACAAGCCACTGTTAAAAAAATTTCAAAAAAATTTTGACATTTTTAAATTACTTTTCCTTTCTTTCCAAAATTAGTAAACATTAGTTAGAAAAATCTTGGGAAATATGGCCAAATAAAAAGAAGCAATATCTATCACTATGAATTCCATTGCCTACAGATGGCACTGTGAATATTTTGGTGTACATGCTTTCAGTAACTTTTGTTTCCCTCCAGTATTTTTAACCCCTCTTTGGTGTGACTCTGATAGTCAGTTGTTAAGGAAAACTGCAAATTCAGAGCTAAAAAAGAAAAGAAAAAGGCAAGAGCAAGAAAGGAAACAAGAAATGTTGAGGAGTTTGCCAGCTCTTCTCCTCTGTCCAGGGCTGTGTTGGCACAGCTGGGAGAGTATTGATTCTATTACATCTTCCACTACACAGCCATGACGTCCATAATGCAATTCAGAATGGCCAGAATGAAATTAACCATGAGTCAGATGGTAGCTCCTGGTTTGTTAAGCTAAGGAGAAACATTTTTTTTTTGGCAGGGGGGTTCATTAATTCAGCATTTTCTTTCCTATGTCTGTGTTTCATTTATTCAATACGAAGTCCAAGGGGCCATGTTGCAATTGCACCGTAACTGATGTGCAGCATTTCCTTCTCCCGCCTGGGTGGCCTCTCCTTCACCTCCACAAACAGCCAACACCTGGCCTCGGCAACATTCCTGACACATCTCCCTTCTCTCTTCCCACAGCACCCACCTGCTTCAGTCTCCAGGAGCCATTAGCTGCCCTGACCCCTGCAGTCGCAGCCTAATCTGCTTCAGTCCCTTTCTTCCATTTTCTGCCCGAGGGCAGATGAGCCTCCTAAAGTTATTACTTCTTTGCTTAGGAGCCTTCAACAATCCCCTGATACAAAAAGGGTGGAGTTCATGCCCTTAGAAGGTTATCTGCCACCCTCTACCTTTCCTTACTTATATTCACTTACTTGAAGATGGCTCCAGTGGAAAGTAATCTCTGAAGGGGTTGCCAAACACTTTGAAAAAGGTCTTGCTTATTTAGCTAATTAGGAAAGTTATACACTCTCATTGTAGACAACTTGGAAAATATAAGAAGTATAAAGAAGAAAATAATAATCACTCATATCCCACTGTTTAGAATTGGCTACTGCTAACATTTTGGTACAAAAAGGTCCAAAATTATGCTAAAACTGTGCATACAATATTGTATTCTGCTACTTTCACTATTACATTATGCTACTTACTACACTATTACATTATGCTATTGCATATGGACATTTGTTCAGATTATTAAACTATTCTTATAAAATATGATTTGAGTTGTTGTTCAGTGTTTCATTATATACAGTCATGAATCACTTAACAATGGGGATATGTTCTGAGAAATGCATCGTTAGGTGCTTTTGTCATAGTGGTAATGACATAGAGTGTACTTAGCAAACCTAGATGGTATAGCCTACTGCACATCCAGACTCTATGGTATAGCTTATTGCTCCTTAGCTAAAAACCTGTACAGCATGTTACTGGACTGAATATTGTAGGCAATTGTAACACAATGGTAAGTTTTTGTGTGTATCCCAACATATCTACACATAGAAAAGGCATAGTAAAAATATGGTATAATCACATGGGACCTCTGTTTTATATGCATCCATCATTAACCCAAGTGTTGTTATATGGCAAATGACTATAGTTGTGACATAATTGACATAATCAATCATCTTGGTATTGTTAGACATTAAGGTTTCTGTCAAATTTTTACTATTATAAATAATGCTACAATAAACTTACTTGCATATAGATCTTTGACCATAATTTTGATATTTGTTTAGAAGAAATTCCTAGAAGATGGTGCCTTACAATTCTTCTGCTTATTACTTTAATGCTTGGCATATTTATTTTACCTCCCCTACTAAATGTACAAACTGGCACAAAGTTCTGCCCATAGTGGGTGCACTACAAACAAATGTTGGTTGAACTAAAAGACACTTTACCTCCCTGGGCCTCAGTTTCTTCATTTGTAAAATGAAGGTATTGAATTATATCACCTTTTAGCACTGAGATGCTATGGTTTTTGTATTTTAAGACCTTAGCTAATGTGTATCTAAGATACAATATTCACAAATAGTTGTGATCACAGCCCATTTCTTACATGGGTAACTAATTTTCTATGGAGCTTAGGACAGCCTGCAACCTATATAGCTGTCCAGAGGCAATATGGCAAGGTAGGAAGTCCATGGGGTTTTCATTCCTTTAGCCTTGGCTTCAATTTCCTCTGTGCGAATTTGGGCAAGTACATTAGCCTTTCTGAATTTCAGATCTTCTTCTGTAAACAGTATTAGTCATGTCTACTTCTCAAGGTTGGTGGGAGGACTAAATGAGATAATGTATGTAGAGCTTCTTGTAATAGTAGGGTTTTACTTGTTACAGCTATTAGTGTAAGGCACAATTCAGTAAATCACTTAGGTATCATGCACCCTGGATGACCACAAAAAAGTTGGATATACCAGGGTTACTCTTTGAGAAGGGCATTAATACTCTTTTCAACCTCAGCAGAGTGAATGTTGAGTCCCTGTAAAAGCCTGTTTTCTGCATGTGTATTTTAATAGTAGAACCTAGACACAGGGCCTACTTTGGCCTTCCCCAGAAAATCTAGAGGAACAAGGTATTGATTTTTCCCTCCCATAGACAGACAGAGACGCACTGAAGGAAGCAAATTCATTTGTTTTCCAGGTGAATTATTTTAAGATCTATAATTAATCCTCACTGAAATATAGCTCACCAGGATCTTCCCCACCCCCATCACAACCTGTGTAACAAAACTAATAAGTAAATAAATAGAAGCCTCATTTAAAAAAATAGTGTTCATGAGGCCTTTTTGGTCCCTGAAGGACTTCCTTCCGCTCGCATGCGTTTCTCAGCTCTAGTCAGTCAGAGGGGTGAACCGGCCTTCCTCTGAGTCTCACAGTCTGCTCTTCCCAGTGGTTTCCAGGAAGACTCTGGAACACAGTTCTCCTCAGAGCGTAGTTCTGTGGTAATTATTTATTTATTAATATTAATTAATTAATCTTTATTTTTGGATGAATTGGTAGGTCCCCTTACTGGGTATAGGCCATCCAGGACTTTCTAACAGGATGTGTCATGGGGGGTCCACTGGAAAGACCATCCTTCAAAAGGTGGAGCCTATTGTTCCAGAAGCCACATGATGGTGGGCAGTTCTGCCGCCCAGTTAACCCCAAATCTCCAGGGAGCCGGGTGGGGACACGGAGGCATCCCATAGGCAGAGGCGACAGAGGCTGAGCTGGCCCAGCAGAGGAGGAAAGGGTGGCTGAGGAGGGTGGGGCCAGTTATAAATAAGGTATGTGCAGGCTGCCTGGGAGAAAGCAGACCATGCTCTCGAGAGGGAGCTCGGCCTGGGCTCCCTCCCAAGGAGGCTCCACCTTAGTACCTTCCGCCTTCCAGCTGCTGGGTCCCAGGGATCCTTCTGAGCAGCTGGAAGGGGGGTGGGGAGTGTTCAACATATCTGTTACACTAACAAACTGATAAAGAGATTTTGGAAAAAAGTCAAAATGGCTGGTTTCACACAGATCTTAAATTTATAGTAATAAAGTACATACTTTGGAATGAGATGTTTCTGTATTAAAAGCCTGTCTGTACCACTTATTAGTTTCATGGTCTTGGGAAGGTTACTGCATCTCCTTAAGATTTCATTTTCTTGCATGTAAATTGTGGGTAATAAGAGCACCTACCTCATAGGATTGTTGTGAAAAATTATATGAAATAATGTATGTGAAGTTCTTAGCATAGTCTAAACACACTGGAAGTACTAAAAAACGAATGCAAACAAAACCCCAAACCAACCTTTTTTTTTTTTTTGAGACAAAGTCTCGCTTTGTTGCCCGGGCTAGAGTGAGTGCCGTGGCGTCAGCCTAGCTCACAGCAACCTCAGACTCCTGGGCTTAAGCGATCCTACTGCCTCAGCCTCCCGAGTAGCTGGGACTACAGGCATGCGCCACCATGCCCGGCTAATTTTTTCTATATATATTTTAGTTGGCCAGATAATTTCTTTCTATTTTTAGTAGAGACGGGGTCTCGCTCTTGCTCAGGCTGGTCTCGAACTCCTGACCTCGAGCGATCCACCCGCCTCGGCCTCCCAGAGTGCTAGGATTACAGGCGTGAGCCACCGCGCCCTGCCCCAACCTTTTTATTATTTACAATATCACGGCTTCAGGTCAGAAAGTTTTCAATCAGCCTTCATTTGTAGTTGTCCCTAAGTCGTGTATTTCCATACTTATCCTGAGAACAGTGCGACTGGAGTTGTCCAGCTTTGTTACCTAGAGAGGTTCAATCCTTCTCATCAGACTCCTAATAAATGCTGATTCCGTGTCAGGTGCTGGTGTGGGTTCTGGGGCAGGAGGTGAAAGGGACGTGACTCCTGCCCTCAGGGATCTCATATTCAGTTGCTTCTGGCCAGCATAGTGAAAATGTCACTGGATTGGGAGATGTGGATAGTAAGTAGATAGCATGACCTGGTGCATAAGAGTGGAGAGACATAGCATCCACCTACCTCCATTCAAATCCCAGCTTTGTCACTGACCAACTCTCTGACTTCACTACTTGAGCTCACCACATCTCAGTTTGATTTTTTCTTTTGTAAAATGGGAATAGTAATAGTATCTTCTCCCAAAGTAGTAGTATAAGGATTAAATGAGATGCTCCTGGGAACATGCTTAAAAAATTGGAGCATGTAACAAGCAGTAGTAAATATTGTTTATTATTATTATTGAGAGGCAAGGACCCTGAATTCCAGTTCTGCTTCCCACTGAACGGTTTTGATCTTGGGCAGGATGCATGCCTCCGAAACAAAAGGCAAGGAAGTGAGCTACTGTATTAGCTGGGCTGATCGGTCCTGACTAGCAAGGTGGAAACCGGGTTATACTACACACTGAGGGCAAGAAGGAGTCTGTCTGGAATACAGACGTTTCCTAGGGCGTCTCAGTACTCCCATGTCCTGTGGTTAAAGTCAATGGGAATCTGCAACCATCAGGTCAGGCAGGGCTGCTCTGAACCTTAGCGTTCTCAGCTGAGAAAATAAAAGGGCGGGTGGAAGGAAGGGGTTAACTACTTAAACTCCCTTTCAGATTTATAATTCTCAGGTTCTAAATCCCCATCCTACTTCTAACTTGCTGTGTTTTGTACACCACGATATCTGGGCAAATAGCCAGTTTTATTTTCAGATCACCAAGATAGATGTGAGTAGCTCAGTAATAAGACCATGTGGCTAAAATTCAAATAGAAAACACACCCAATTTATACGAAAAATGTCAAACGACAGAGTTAAACATGATGTTTTTCCTACAATGTCATTCTGAACGGAGAATTACAAAGTTGGATTTCAATAACTGGGCTTTTTCACTGGCTATAAATATAAGGTTACAGTATAAAAATGGCTTGTTTAAGCTTCTCCTTACACCTAAGCAGAAGGGGTGGTAATTATTTCCTGTTATAATAGTGCTTAGTCCTGGTATAAACAGTTCTTGTGTGTGGGTCTGCTCCACTGAAGGACGTGAGCTGTTGATTTTCATGCTCATGGTAGCAACTGCCTGGCCAAGTGACTATCTTGGAGGGTTGATATAGGAGTCCAACTTCTTGGACTTGCTTGGAGCTTGCTTCCTAAAACCCATGATGACAGTGATTTCTAAACTTGTATGCCACAACATTACTAATTAATATGTTCCTATAATTTGCCAATATTAATACTGATAGAGGACCTATTGAAACAGCTCGTTAGTGGTTTCAAAGGGTTGTTTCAACTTTTAGATGATTTGTTCAGGGGAAAAACATAAAATCTTTCAGAGAGGTAGACTGTTACTAAGTTAAAACTGACTTTGAAAGTGACTGTCTTCTGAGTATCAGAAAAGATGTATTTCTCTCAAACAATAGGACTAATTGATTTCAGAAATACGTTACCTCTTTTCCTTAAAAATTTTTATTATAAAAATAATAGTTGATAATTATTATTATAGAAAATTTATTAAGTGAGAAAAAGAGCTACCACTTTAACACATCTGCCACTACACCAGTTTTAAGTTATTTTTATGCAAGAGATATAGCATTCACAGAGTAATTTTTTGTTCATTTTTTTCCTTATGGCAAGTTTATTTTCATAACTGAACGCTCATTAGTTTGCATTATTTGAGAAAGCAATATTGATTAATCCATGTTCTAATTAAATGTCATAGATTTAAAAAAATTACAAATTCTGATACTTGGTTTAAAAAATAAACAAATAGATTCAACCGAGAGATAGATTCTCTCTCCCCCAGTTTCCCTTGAATTTGGGAGGCTGCACCACAGTTGGCTGCAGTGGAACTCTGGGCTCACACAATGTGCACACACACTTGCAGCCCACTGGCATCTCAGGAGTGGGAAGGTCCAGCTCTGTCTGCACCACCTCTCTGGCCTGGCTGAGAGTCACCTCTGGGTAAGTGATTTCTTCTGGTTTTAAAACATGGAAGTTGTTTTTACCAAATGCTTTTGGAAGGATGTAGCAGTATTAAATAAAGAAAATCCCCATAGCTCTCTTTTTTGTTGCTGTTAAAATTTTTCTCAACAGTAATTTCATAAGAAATGAATGACTTAAGGCATTATCCCTACTAAATTTCCACTTGAAACAAAATTTACATGTGCTACCAGGGGCGAAGAGAAATCGCACAGGAGGTCTACATTTGCCCAAGTAATTTTACAATCTTTAATTAAAGGTTCTGAATTGAAGATCGTAAAACCTTCAATCAGAAAGAAAAATTCCTTTTTAAGTTTGGGATTCTTTCAGCAGAATGATAAGTGCATTAGTTGTAAATCTCCTTGACACCATAATAAACTGAACTTGAAACGGGGAGGGTGGAAGAAAGAAAGAAAAGCCACAGACCTAGAGAAGAATATTCAGTGCTTAAAACTAACAGGAGAGTAGTACAAATAATACGTATTTTAAAATTCCTACGGATGTATAAAGAAAAAAACAGACAACACAGTAGGAAATGGGCAACTGTTAGGAATAAGCAGTTCACAGAAAAGGAAATCCACTCGATCAAAAAACACATGAAAGGACCTGCTTGTAAAGAAACACACGAAAAGACTTCATGAATAATCAGCAAAATACAAATTAAACCCATCTGAAGCTATTTCAAACCACGATTTAAGCAGCAGTTTTAAAGTTTGATAACACTAGGTGTTGAGGAGGATGTGCAGAAACAATAGGCATTGCCTCTCTATAGATGCCCTCATAGTTTGTACAAAATGGACCAAGGTTTTGGTTTATGGAAAACAATAAAAAGAGCAGAAGGTGGCTTAGCATGTGCAACTTTTCTCCCTAAAAGAAGAAAGTTCTGAGCATAGTCAGTATTTCTCGTTTCCAGTGAAAAATTATGTTCAATTAATTTTGACTTATTTTAATTCAGCTTATAAATTGAATTGTTTCACTCACATATATAACCACTTACACCATGTGTCTGGAACTTATAACAATACATAGCAGGAGAAACATCCCCTGCCCCCCGCCCCCCACACATTAGTATCAGTTCCTGGGTCTTAAAACCCTTTCTTCCCCTCACCCTCATCTGCAGGAACATGTCCTATTTCTTTCCTCTGACTCTTTCACCTCCTCATTCTCTGGGCCTTAGTTGGTCCTCATACTACTTCTGATAACGCCTCTTTTGGCCCAAAGTCCCTTCACAGTCTAGGCCCCACAGTGGTCAGCTCCCTGAGGACATCACTCATGTTTCAGTCTTTTTCAGGGTTAATGTAGAACCTAGCAAGCTTCTCACAACAAATATGAATATTTGTTAATTGATCCACAAATTCCCCAGTCTGGGCAATTGCTGTGTGTGTATCTTCATACAAAATATATAAGCTATTTAGTTAGTGGTGCTTCAAACCTCAGTTCCTATTTGGGCCTCCTGGAGAGAGCACTGGATGAGGAGTCAGAAGTGCAGTGTTTTAGATTAACTCTTGTAGAAAAATTGTGTGTCTTTAGGTAAGTCATTGTACCTTTCAGAACCTCAGTTTCTTTGTCTACAAAATGAGGCTAGCATATCTGCTCTGCTTACCCTACAGGCTTGTGACAAGGATTAAATGAAAAATACCATATGGAAAAGTGGTAAAAATGTTAAAAGGCGATTCATGGGGAATTGTTGATAATGTGTTGTTGTTTATGGATCAGGACATGGTAAAGCACAGAAGCAGTAACGAGATTTCCCAATGCTTGTCCTGGCATTGTTTGGCTTTGGCCTTGCTACAGGAAATATTGTTTTCACCTGTCAAACCCCCTTTACTGATTAACATGCTGACCAGAGGAGCCCCATTGATATTCTAGATGGCTTAGGTGACTCACAGAATTACATCAAGTGTCATCCTCCTTTCTATCAACATCCTTCCATTAAAAAAAGGCCAACACAATGTTTGCTACAGGATGCCTTTCTCAGCACGAATGTGTTCTCTCTCATCTGGCCTCCACCTCCCTCCCTCCCTCTCTCACCAGTGTGCACCCAGCACCTCTGTATAGATTCATGCTCATGGGCCTCCTGCTGTACAAAAGATGCACTCACATCAATTCAACAAACACTGGTCCTGAAGGTTGTGTGTAAAGCAAACTTTTGCAAATAGAATTTCACGTTGAACAGTACATGCTCTCTCTTTGGTTTTGATCTGCATTCGGTTAGCATTGATTCCCAGCACATTAGATTTAGCATCTATCTCTCCATGACATTCAGTCTTTGCTGGACTATAAACACTCTGTTAGAAGGAATCCTGGTGGTTCCTTTTATTAAATGAAGAATCCTTGCCAGTAAATAACTCCAGCACTATCTACTGTTAACAGGTTCTCATGATGCGTTTTCATGTAAGAGCTATGTGTGGGTGTGCAACATTTATCTTTTCTCCCCATTTCACTTCTGAGTCATCACCCCTTTTAAATGCACGGGAGCTCGTATCCTCTCTCCGGTGTTGTCAGAGAGTGCCGTGGAGTGGTGGGGGGATAAACAGCAGTGTGTGTTACCTACGCCAGCCCTGACCAGTGGGTAATTGCAGTCATATAAATTATAGACTCTCTCTGGAGAATAGAATTATTTTCTGAGTCATTTCCACAGCCTCTGGAGTGGCACTTCCTGTTATCAGAGATCTGTTGTGCTGCGGTTAGATTTTAGCTGCTGGCCCTGTGGAGGAGACATGCAGGGACTAGAAAGGACACTCCCAGGTGCTGAAACTAGAAGAAATAATTGTATCTGACACTTTCAGTTCATATAAAAGGAAACTGAAACCCAAAAGATGTGCCCAGGGACACATTGCTAGTTAGAGGCAGTAGTCCCAGGACACAGGGGTCTCCCTCCAGTTCGCTGATTTTGGTTTTATTTTATGAAGTTTAAGTTTTACCAGTTAACCATTTTGCAGAGGCAGCATGGCCTTCTAGAAAGCCTGTAGTCTCTGCAGTCAGACAGGTCTGTGTTAGAGTCCTTGTCCTACCTGTGACAAGTTTATAGTCTTTCTGAACCATGGTTTCTTCATCTAAAAAAATGAGGATTAATAATATCTACCTTGTAGGATTGTTGTCCTAACTTGTGTTAATGGATATGAAATGCCTAGTACATAGTAGATTAAAGCTCAGATAGTGTTATCATTACTCTAGGTGTTGGGGGTGGACCAACTGCTACCTCTAATTTTAATGTAACTTACACTATCAATGGCACTTGTTTGGAAACTAAGTTCTTCCCCATCTTTCCAGCTTTGTGGATTTGGGCTCTCCGTAGACCTATCTTGGGAATTGAGTGGGGTTTTTTTGTTTTTATTTTTTTGTTTTAGGATTTCTAGCAATTCAGTAATCTTGTTCTTGCTGCAGAATCGTGAATTGTTAGGAGGAGGAAATCTCTAGCCTCCTTATGTTCTGAAGACCAGAAGAAATATGTTCTTTGTCCTTCACTTAATATTTCAAGGTCAACTTCAGTTGCTTCAAAAGAAAGAGAACGAGGTTGGCATAGGAGGTGAGACACACAAGCAGTGAGTAGGAGTCCCTGGGCTGAGAGTGGAGGTGGAGGAGGGTAGCAAGGTAAAGGAGACCCCGTATGAGCTCAGCTGCAAGGAGGTGGTGGTTCTCAAAGGCAATAGTAGCTAAGGGGCCTAAAAGATAAGGGACTAATCAGGGTCTGGTCCTCTCCTTGGGAGTAAGGCTGCCATGGCCCTGCTGACCTGCTTGATTTGAGCAGGCCAAGGTTAAATAGAAGCAGTTGCAGATAGAAGGCTGGAGCTGTGTGTGTTCATGTGCATGTGTCCATGGTGGTTATTTTAAAGGTAAGCTGGAGCAAGATTTGTGCAAATTGACTCCCTCTTTAATAGTTACCCTAGGAAACGGGAGTGACAGCAGGCACCTTGGTTGGCCTGTAGGCAGTGAGGAGGAGCGTTGTCTAGAATGCTTGCAGCTTGGTGGAGAAAGGAGAAAAAATAAGTCAGAAGGGAGACTGAGTTCAACTTCCTCTGCTTGGTGGTACAGGGTTGAGGGTCACCAGCAGAGCTGGGTGGGAAAGAGCTGTCTGGGCCTTGGCTCCTCCTTGTCCTGTGGATAAGCTGATGACCTCAGATTCTTGTCCTATTGAAGCACCCCTTCCCTGCTGTCACTAGAAAATGAAGAAAAAATGGAATAGGGGAAAAATACTGCATCAGAAATGTAATGGCAAAAAGCCAAGAAATGGAGGGTAGAAAAATAAAGTGAGGAAAGCAAGCCCTTAGGAGCTTTGGCATTTTGTTGAGTGGGCCATCCTGGAATTGGATTGAATTGAATGTGATCCATGCAATCCATCTTTAAATTATTAATACGCTGCTGATATTATAAATTTTCAAGTTGGAAAGAACCATGCCAATCATCTACGGTTGCCTTTCTGTCTTACAGAAGAGGAATCTCAGGCCCAGAGAAGCAAAGGGACCTATATGAGTTGAGACTCACATAGCTGGAGGAGGGCTGAACTGAAACCACCACCCAGCTCTACCTCTCTGGGTGCTTCCTTGGCAGTGTTTTGGTTCCAGGCATGCAAATCTTATCTGTTTTTTCTCTGTCTCTGTACCTCTGCTCATTTCTGCCAACCCTTTTACAACAAGTAGAGTGGCTCCTGCCAGCTGAGAGAGAAAACCGGGGCAACTGAAGTCAGCTGTGAAGCCAAAGAGAGAAGTGGTGATCTCTCTCCTCGGTCTTTGGAGTTGTGCTCTTTTCAAACAGGACTTGGATGACATGGTTCAACACTACAACACTAGCCAACAAATAGCAACAATAGCTCCTGATTCTACAGCTATGAAATGTTCGTTTTCTTGCACAATTTTCACAGTTTAATCTCCTGACTTGACTTTCTATTTGCAGTCTCTCTCTCTCTCTCACTGCTCCCTCCCTCTCCTCCTCCCTCATCCATCCCACTCACCATTGTCAGGACCTTCTGTCACTCTCTCAGTCACAACAACCTTTAGTGGCTCTCACTGCTTGTGGCTTAAAGTCTAATCCTGGTAGCTCAGCATTCAAGGTCCAAGAGAGATGAGTTTCACTCGTCTTACAGCCATTGAGCTTATAATAAAATGCTTCTCTACAAAACTGCAAGCAGCTGAGCCCAAAACAAAACCTGATGAGGATCACCTTATAGCTCATTAAAAAACTCCACAATCCTGAGACTTTTGCTTTAACATTTAAAGCAAAGTTGAAATAGACCACCCTGAGCGATGTGATGCATTCATGCCATGGGTTACACCTTAAACATTCCAATGTATAAGTGATACTATTCTAGTTGCCTAGAAATTGGCCCTGCATACAAGCTGAGCTGTGAGATTAAGCTGGCAGATTTGTTTCATTTTTCTAATGACTGGTTTCCTCTTGATTTTTTTGTTTGTTTGTCCTTTTATTTGGTCTTATGCTAGGAAAGGCTTGATGTCCCTTGTCTTATGAGGAGAAAATCACCTTAAATCCCAAACAGTTTCTTGTACTTAAATTAGGCCTCCAGGCTTGGTGCAATTGGGATCCATTAGTTAATGGCTTCATGATGATGCTTCTTACAAATGATTTCTGAAAATTGGGACAAACTGAATGACTCAGAACTAAGAAAGAGCCAACTATTTATTTGTGTGTACTTCTTACGCCCAAGCCCCAGACACTAGTAAAGGCTTTGATTGGTGGAAAAAGATGCATCTTCACTTCTCACTGCCCAGCAAATGCCCTGTGCCTTATACCCTAACCTTCTCCACAGTAGAGAGTACTTTAAAATGAATGTGATCTCTTTCCACCCTTTTATTGTTGGCTTAATTTTCTCTTTTACTTTCTCACTCAACATTTCCTTAATATTCTCCAGTCCATCAGAAAGGTTAAACTTTAAAATTCTCTTAAACTGAACAAAATGGCCTTTCAGATTGCTTGCCTTCCTTTTAAAACCCCCATTCTGTTTTGTTTCATAAATATCACTTCTGCCATCAGTTCTCCCATTACAGCTTATTAGTCTTCCTGTACTATATTTTTGCTTTGGGGTAATCAAACAATCTCAGCCTTTGCTGAAAGAAACGAGTTCTTGGCACATGAAGATGTATCTTGAACATCTAGAAAATTAATTTAAGTCTTGAGATGTAGAGTGTATCACTGACAGTTTAAGACAAATCTGTCTTCTACAAGCCACTCACAGGAACCTTGAAGAGCTAGGCCTTTGCTTTTGTAAGTAGTAACTTATATTACGTTGGTCATTTAGGCCTGTAATTTTATTTCCCTGACAATTACATGAGAAGAATTCAAATCACTTCACTGATTAAGAAAACTAAGCCAAAACAACCAATCTTGAAGACAATCCTCCACATACCCTAGGCAATTGGGACTTCATGTTATTTTTATTTTAACAATAATATTCAGGACAATGGTTCCTATTTCTATTAATACTTCCTAGTCTGTTTTTCCCATTGTAGCTTCAGTTTTTAGTATATTTGTTGAATGAGTGAATGAATAATGAAATGAATAATGAACAAAGAGCTATTATTTCTCACTGTATTAGCAGGAGTGACTAAGTCCTAGAAAAAGTATGACTTGCCCAAAGTCCCACACCAAATCTTTGAACTCCTGGGCCTCATTCTCTGCTAAGGCAATGACGATAGACCCATAAAGTCATTCTTATCATCCATGCATTCAAATAAGATACATTAGGAGCAGTCTGTTTCAGAGAGAATTTTAAAATTGTGAATGGGGTAGCATAGATGGGCAGATCATGGTGTCAAACGGCATGGCATTGGAGTCTCAACCCTAACCCTTACTGGCTGTGAGACCTTGTGTAAGTCATTCAAATTCTATAATCCTCATCTGTAAAATGAGAATAATAGTACCTACTTCATAGGATTAGGTGAATAAATGTGAGCAATTGCTACTGTCAGAAGTATTATGATATAGCTGTGTCATTGTCCTTGATTTTAAGAAGAACACTTCACTAACTTGCCATATTGAAATCACATGTGCAAAGAGATGACATCATAATGCTCAAATGACAAGTTTTCCCTAGATTCTTTTTTTCCCTCTTGATTATTAATATACTGTCATGGGACCAGAAAATCTATTTCTAACTGTAGGTTGGAATAGACTTGGGGGCAGAAAGGAAGAACAGAGGCTATTCACTAAGATAGTGTGGAAACAGGGAAGTCTTGTTTCTGTTTTGATGGTTAAATTCTCTAGTGGCATGCTTTAGCTATCTGTACTAAAATTTTATTTCTGACATAACGATATATACTCATTCAGATATTTTCTTCCTCTGTGTTCTGATGCTGGAATAGAAAGTGTGTCAAAAGTCTTTGTGACTAGGACAGAACCTAAAATGAATCCCAAACTGTGTGTGTGGTTTGTTCCAACTTGGAATGAGGGTAACCAGTCAGCTCAAGGGGAAAATAAAAATAGTCAAAATGGTTGTTTGGCCTCTTTTAGAGGTAACAATGTTGTCTGATTTTTAAAAATACTTTTGAGAGTCGTTTCCTTCAGCATTTTGTAGATGAGTCATAGTCGCCCCATGACTATATTGAGAATGACTAACACGCAATATATTTCAAATGTCAGGGTCCACACATGGAGATTACTGACAAGGATAACCCAGAGGTGCACTGAGAGCAAGGCCAGATCATGGTACCCTCTGAAACAGAATAAACAGAATCAGCACAAAGTACCAGAGCTTTGTCCCTTACAGAAATAACCCAGCCACTTGGATGGTTTATTTACAGTTGGTGGTTAAGCTGTGGCATTTACCAGAGCTCCCTAAAGGGGACTAACATATCACTGATATAAGAGAGGCCGTGAGTTAAGTAGTTACAACATGTCTGGAGCAACATCCTGACAGAAGCTGGGGGCTACATAGGGACTAGAGAAAGTCTTTATCTTTTACCAAAAGAAGTTGCCCGTTTCTCCACTACTAGAGAAATAGAGGGAACAAGACCCTCTATTTGAAGGGCACAACTATTCCAGTAACCCGAAAGGGGTTCTTGCGTGGAAATTGGAAAAATTCTCATCTTTGTTGCAGCCTGAAGGGCATATTTCATCAGACTTTCCAACTCCATTAATGCTGATGTTTTGCCCACAGGTTATCTTTGATCACTCATGGGGTTTTCTCACTATCCAATAGCAGGAAGGAAGTAACCTGGGCAACACTTACAAACATCCCCATTGTATGTGCCTACATTGGCATCTAGTTTACAACAGTCTCTTGAGATTTTGGAAGCATGACTTTGTTCTTTGGAGCTAGATCACTGTTGATAGAGTTGATGAAATCAAGTTTCTGTACCGAATTATCCCTCTCAGACTGTGAAACAAAGCCCTACCTGAGAAGTTAGTTCTTGTATTTCTTTTCCCTCTTCCTTGCTTCTCTTTTCCATATAATCTTTACTGAAATATCACCTGTTTTTGTCTTTAAATGATTCCTTAGAAATAATTTACACTGAAAATTTGAGTTCCATTGATTACAAAAATCTTCTATCAACGTAACCTTTGTCTGTACTAAATGAAATGCATCATGCTGATCAATTCGGGCAAAATGCCTTGCCCCTGAAGAAAAAATTGTTTGGCAGTTGTCCTTTTTCACTTTCTTGGCCACTACCAATCTTACTTAAATCCACCCAATACCCCAATTGTCTGGTCTATAGGAATATGAATCTAATAACCTGCCACTTACAGTGAACTTTGCTTCATTCTTCAATCATGGAAGCCATGGACCCAGCCATCTTTCTTCTTGGGCACATTTTTTTCTGTGGTTATCACTACCTGAGTGATGACATTGATCATAAGTATCCTCTAGACCATAAAGTGTTAAACTCTTCCATAATCAGCTTTTTTTTTTTTTTTTTGAGACAGAATCTCACTCTGTCACCCTGGATAGAGTGCCATGGCATCATTGTAGCTCACTGCAACCCCCAACTCCTGGGCTCAAGCAATCCTCCTGCCTCAGCCTCCTGAGTAGCTGGAACTACAGGCACATGCCACCATGCCTAGCTAATTTTTTCCATTTTTAGTAGAGACAGGGTCTCGATAGTGCCCAGGATGGTCTCAAACTCCTGAGTTCAAGCAATTCTCCTGCCTTGGCCTCCCAGAGTGCTAGGATTACAGGCGTGAACCACCACGCCCAGCCCATAATCAGCTTCTTAATGTGAGAGATGAACCAATACAGCACGGGGATAACAACAGGTTGTGAGCATTCTAAAAAACAAGGTTTGGGGATGAACTTGGAGCACAGTGCAGTCAGTCATTTCCATCCATCCTCATGGGATTGTGCAATGACAGTGAGGGGTGTGAGCATGGGAAAATGCCCTGTTATCTATCCCTGGAAAATAGCAGTTTGGTGTGAAGGGAAAAGCACTGGACTGGGAGTCAGGGAATCAAGTCACAGGACTGCTTTTAGCTGTGCAAATGTGGACAAGTGGCTTTTCCTCTTTGGGTCTCAGTTTCCACTCTTGTAAACCCAGTGGATTAGCTTAGGTGGTTTCTACTGGATGTGTATTGGATGAGGGGTGGAGGAAAGGTGGCCAGAGAGAAAGGGAAATGGGAAATAACCGATCTCAGAAACCTAAATAAGCACAGACTAACTTGACTATGAGGTGAAATTTAAGACCATAAGCCTGGATAAATTATTAGGACTGTGCAGATGGGTGAAAAATTCAACCCTGTTACAAAGAGCACTGAAACTCTGGAGTCTGAAATCCTATCTCTGATATGTCTGCAGCTGCATCTTTCTGAAGGCTCCCTCATCTAGAAAATGAAGAGGCTGTGATCATTTATACACAAGCATGAACAGCATATTATTTACAGAACCCCCAGAGATTAAGATGCCTTCTGTTCAGGCTGTGCCTCCATAATCTCTGGCAGTTTGAAACGAGGAGGCAGGGGAGGACGTGTGATATGGGGGAAGAATGTCATGCCCACGCATTGGATTGTTGTTTGTGCTTCTGGACAGAATGCTCTTGTGTAGAAGCAGCTCAGAATCTTATCTATCACCTGGTTGAAAGGAAGGAACTGCAGTGTATCTTAATAGTGAGCAATGGAAAACTTGGAGCTTCATAAATACTTAATAATCACCTTTTGTGTTACGTTGGATTATGCTCAATGAATAAAATTCCCAAAGGCAGCACAGAGCAGGACAAAATGTTATGAACCGAGAGGATGGACTAGGTCCTAGTCCTTACACTGCCACAAACTTGCTAGCTGACCTTGGGCAAGTCACTTAACATCTGTGGGTTTTAATTACATCAACTGTAAATCACAGGGAAAGGAGAATGCTCGGATGACTTCTGAGTTTCCTTTTAGTTGTGAGATTGGACTCCAAGAGCCCTAAATACAAATAATATCCCTAAAATACTCATAAAAACCCTTTCCAAAGGATAAACTCCTGGCTGAGTAAATACATCCACCCAGCTGTATTCAAGTGTCTTCAGTCCCTCCAATATGACCTCCCACCATTCTCAGCCAGGCAAGCACATTGGCCTGCATGTGTGTCATTTCTGGTCACACCTCCAGCATTTGCTTATGCTGTTTCCATTTCTACAATAGCTTTCTCTCTCATTTATCCACCTGAGAAAATATTACACACCATTCAAGGTACAGTTCAATTGTCATTTCTTCTATGGAGGTGAATTGTTCCCAGGTCTCCCCTTGGAGGCTTCCTAATAACACGTGACAGCATGTGTCCTGTTACGTACATAATTAGTGGAGTTTACATCTGTCTGACTGTCAGCTTATTGGTGACTTAAGGGAAGGCACTGGGTTTTATGTCCAGTGCCTAGCTAGACCCATGCTTGTCATAAAGTAAGGGCAGAATCCAATGTTTCTTCAATAAACTACAAAGATGGTGGTTTTCAGAATCATAATTTATGGATTTGGGATCCTATATGCAAATCTTTAGGCCGGGTCTCACATATGGGCTCATTAACCTATTGGGACTCCTTGCCCCTGCTAAAGTTGGAGGGGACTTTTTGTAGAAGCTTATGGGGGCCAATTATAAAACCACTGATCTCTGGTCCTATTTTTTACTTCTCAGTATAATTATTGGAAGCCCAGTAATGCTTTTGAGCTATTACAGACCTCACATGAGCATGGCTGGATTTCATCTGGGGGAGGAAACTATAAGTAAATTCTCTCTATCTCCATCAGCTAGACAATTAGGGGCAATGAACAGAACATTACTTTGAGCAGTAATCTCAGTGGAGGAAGAGTGCAGTTGGCATTTTGGGTGGGACACCTATTTATTGTGCAGGATTGTCCCACTCAGTGAAGGATATTTAGCATTCCAGATCACAGTCCACCAAGAGCCAGTAGTAACACACACTCCCAGTGTCTGTGATAATAACAAATACCCCTTAGTGAGGTGACATTGCCCCAGGTTGAGAACCATTGATTTAGAAGAAACCAGGAGGCCTCCTTGTAATGTAAGTACCATTTTCTAGACTTGCAAGTTTAGATTCAAGATCTTCTTAACCCTTAAAGACACTAATTTAGCTGTCAACCCTGGTTCAGAATTGGGTATCAGCAACTTGAGAGTTACTTTTCACGAGAAGGACTGAAAGGATGGAAAATCCATCCTTTTCCTTTGTATAGACTTTATGGCTTACAAGGAGCTTTAACAAATGCTATCTTACTGGCCCTATTTGTGATGTGAAGGACAAATTCTACTACCCCTATTTTAAAGATAAGAAAACTGAGTATTGAAGAAGTTGAATGGTACTGGCTCAAGTCTCATAGCCTGTACATTTTGAAGGTAAGACTGGAAACCAGATCTTCTAACTCCTAGACCATCTGACTCCCCACAAAGTATCTAGAAAACCGCAGAGGCAGAAGTAGAGTTATGCATTCTATAATTAGCTTTGGTGTTGGTAGAATATGTGGCTAGTTTATCAGTCACATATATTAGAAACTACAGCTAAAGAATAAACCAGAAACTAGAGCCAAAGAATACACACACGCACACACACACATATATACATATTTGGTTACTGTCAGAGCATTCTCAGATTATTAGACATGCCACGTTAAATGCTGGATGCTCATTAGCAGATTTAGTACACATTGAAATCCACAATGAAATAGATGGGCTCTGTGGTGTACTGTATTTATTACTAATTTGGTAGCATATGTTTAATGAGAAGAAAATAAATTTCACAACATGACTTTGAAAATGTTAGTCTTACTCTTGACCCAAACCCACATCCAAGAAATGGCATTCTGGGAGCTCTTCTCCTCTGCCTTCAAAGCTGTTTAGATTGTTACTCTGAGGCAAAAACCCAGAGGCATAAGCCAGAAGACTACTGAACAGTGAAGATGTGGAGGGATAACTTTTGTAGCTTTAGAAGGTGCTGGGTACTGCACCAGCTAACATTCATTTCTGGGGGTGTGGCTGTCCCCACTTTCTGGGAAGAGGCAGCAGAGTGGTCCTCATTGCATGCAGCAGCCTGCAGAGCACCAACATTCAATACCGAACAATTGAAACAATGGATCAGTGTCATCAATTGCAAAAGGACAAGAGTCATCTTACAGAAAGACAATGCAGATCCCTATACGGTGTCAACATAACCACAAACCTGAGGTTCTATTCACCCTTTTGATTGCTCTTCTGGCCAGAAGATGGAGGCAAAATATAAAATCCCCAGAGAGAAGGGGCTTCTGTAGTAAGTGGTCTATAAGTGACATATATCATTTATTTGAGAGACTTCTGGTTTTCATAGAGGCAGTGTAGCATGATGGCATAAACTTGTTGGCTGTATGAATTTGGGCAGATTACTTAACTACTTTAGGATACAGGTTTCTCATCTGTAAAATGGGGACAATAACATTACCAACCTTACAGGGTCACAATAAATATTAGCTATCATTATCATCATTATTGTTACCAGGTGAAGTACTGGCATGAAATTCAGAGATTCCATTATGTAACAATGTAAAAATAAGAGTCTTGATTTATTTTTAATTCTTTGGGCTTAATAAGGCAGAATATAGATTATTCAAGCCCTTAGCCCTATTTCATAAAACCATGGAATGTTTTAGCTTGCAGGGCCTGGAATACTATTTAATCCAAATATCTAATTTAAGAGATGAAGATAAAGTAGGTAAAAGGATTTAAATCCTTGCCCAGGTTCTTGCAACAGGGATTCTGGAGTTTTGAATCCTTTTCTCTGGCTCGTAGTTTCAACCATGAAATTTCTACCTGTTGACTATCCTTGACCAGAAGTTCTTTCACCTGGAGGTACAAAGGGAAATAACCTGAATTCAAATATATTCACTTTCCTACTCCTATAAGCTCTGATAAAAGTTTGATGGAAGTGGTTAAACTCATTGACGAAACAAGTTTTCACGACTAATGAAAAGATGAATGATGTTAAAAGATGCAAAGAGGCCAGGTGTGGTTGCTTATGCCTGTAATCCCAGCACTTTGGGAGGCCAACGTGGGAGGATCACTTTAGGCCAGAAGTTGGTAATCAGTCTGGGCAACATAATGAGATACCATCTCTACAAAAAAACTTAACAATTAGCTGGGTGTGGTGGCACACACTTGTAGTCCCAGCTACTCCGGAGGCTGAGGTGGGAGGATAGCCTGAGCCCAGAAGTTGGAGGCTGCAATGAGCTATGATCATGCCACTGCACTCCACCTTGGGTGGCAAAGCAAGACCCTGTCTCTAAAATTAAAAATAAATAAATACATACATAAAATAAAAGGTGCAAAGAGAAGTAGATTGAGAGAGAGGAGACTCAAGTCTTACTTAAGCCTCTGCCATTAATTTGGGTGACTGTTCTCGGACTCACTTCCTCTGAAAAGTGATAGAGTTGGGTATGTTATTGTTACAAATTGCTGGTATAATAGCATTTTGTATAGATATACTCTCTAATGAACAAGTAAGTCTTTCCAATTATAAAGATCATTTTGTCATCAGAATTTCAAACAACTGGGTGCAATTATTTTTATTTACAGATTATTCAAAGAAACAAACAAGTGAAAAAAATTTAAAAAATGAAGAGGCCATGGAAACAGCTTGCTTATTTGTGGGACAATTTATTGGGTTGGAATATTCTGCCTTTGGCAAATGAGAATCAGTTAATTCTAGGCATTTGCTTAATGACTTGATAGAATGGAATGATCTGTTTTTCTTTCATTTTTATCAGTTATCACCAGTTTAAAACTCTTAAAGAGAGACTCAGTTATTCCTGGAAAAGGGATAATATTCTGTTAACTGTCAAACAGTGATGTCAGCAACTCTCCTCTAATTAACATATGTGCTTTCATTCTAAGCTAAGTGTCTTCTGAATTTAGGAACAATAGCAATTGGCTGCCATTATCACAAAGGCCAAACAAATACTTTCTCAAGGAAATAACAAGTATTTATTTAAGGTAAAAGTGGAAAAGTGCACACAACTCTATTTAAGCTTTGAGTTTAGGAAGTTGCCTCATCACAGTGACATGCAACACCTTGGGCTAAAGTATCCCTTGTTCTCTGAGGAAAGCAGAAAGACATAATTCTTCGAGCAGCCTATTTTGGCCATTGCTACTTATGCCTAAGAGTGTGGTTGTTAGGGTAAGATTTGATGTTCTGTGTTTGTCTCCTGTTTTATTTGCTAAAGGAAAATGCCATAAAGAATACTCATTTTTTGATAGAGAAGGTTGGCTAGATGAGTGTATGGCATGAACTGACCTGGAACAATGGCCTGAATTCAACAAATATTTATTGAGCACACATGTGCCATGCTATAGGAGTTCCAAACACCCTTCACCACAGCACTTCTGTGACAGTATAGGACATTCGTCAATTGAATATTGATTAAATGGATGATCAGATGTTATGTGAATGAGTTTCAAAGCTACATTGTCAGTTCTCTTTATTTCTTGGGATATAAAATCAGGGACAGTCTTTAAGCTACAGACAGAGAAAATTAAACTCTTTTCAGCTCCAAGGTAATGCCATTCTCCTCTTTCCAAAATCCAGGCCTTTCCAAGGTATAAGTACCACAAAGTGAATAAACCATGACTCCCAAAAGAAGATATTTATTATTAAAGCTAGCATGATCTACCAAAGGCCAGAGGTGACAACCTCACTAATTTTCCCTTCAGTAATATAACTCCATTTGCAAGAAAAGCCTGAGAATGGCATGCTTGACCAGTGTCAGGGGCTAAGAGTATGTCTCAACTATTTCTCTGGAAGAGCAACTTACAAGTTACCATCCATGCCTTTGCTGACACTTTAACAAAGTCTTAACTAGGTCCCTAAAGAAGGAAATAACCTGATAGAGATCCTGGAATCAGAGATAAAATCTAATGCCCTTGGCCATACTCAGCTTAACTTCTCAAAGGCTTTTCCAGTAAATAAATACATAAATAGACTTCACTGAGCTTTCAGGAAGAGTAACAACCGTAATAAATACAATTAAGAATCATCTGATGGAATAGCTTCATTTCCAGGCTTATTGTCTACAGTGTCTGAGCTTTGGGTTAGCTTTTTTTTTTTTTTTTGATAGAGTCTCGTTCTTTTGCCCTGGCTAGAGTGCCGTGGCATCAGCCTAGCTCACAGCAACCTCAAACTCCTGGGCTTAAGCAATCCTCCTGCCTCAGCCTCCCAAGTAGCTGGGACTACAGGCATGCGCCACCATGCCCGGCTAGTTTTTTCTATATATTTTTAGTTGTCCAGATAATTTCTTTCTATTTTTTTTTTTTTTAGTAGAGACAGAGTTTCACTCTTGCTCAGGCTGGTCTTGAACTCCTGACCTCGAGCAATCCACCCACCTCGGCCTCCCAGGGTGCTAGGATTACAGGCGTGAGCCACCATGCCCGGCCTTGGGTTAGCTTTTGTGTTACAAGAGAAAAATATTTAAGTATCAGAATGGTGAGCCAGTATACAAGGTATGGCTACATTTGAAAGGCACTCCTACTTGAGGCATAAATGGCATAGATCAAGGTGCAAGAATAGGCAATAGATGCCAGGTTTGGGAGTAAAAGTTAGCCAGATGATTAAGGTTCTACTCATAACCTCAACAGATATTACCTTAGAGAATGAAGACTCCTTATTTAAGGTCAGAATCCCTAATGCAACTTCAAGGATTCAGTTAATCAATACATGATATAGAACTAATCTTATTGTTATTGATTTATGAGAATGGGTAGAAGCTTATTTTAATTAGTAATAAGTAAAAATATTTCTTTTAAATTATCCCTCTCGCCCACTCACATTGAAGAATATCCCTAATACTTTTTTGTTATCTCTGAAATCCTATTACCATGACAGGGCAATTATTGACAATTAACTTAAAACTATTAGTTATGCCTTCTCCCAACTCATGGAAGAAAAAAGAAAAGAAAACTATTAGTTAAAAGGCAAAAGCTGATGGCCGGGCGTGGTGGCTCACGCCTGTAATCCTAGCACTCTGGGAGGCCGAGGTGGGCGGATTGTTTGAGCTCAGGAGTTCGAGACCAGCCTGAGCAAGAGCGAGACCCCATCTCTACTAAAAATAGAAAGAAATTATATGGACAGCTAAAAATATATATAGAAAAAAATTAGCCGGGCATGGTGGCGCATGCCTGTAGTCCCAGCTACTCGGGAGGCTGAGACAGGAGGATCGCTTGAGCTCAGGAGTTTGAGGTTGCTGTGAGTTAGGCTGACGCCACGGCACTCACTCTAGCCTGGGCAACAGAGTGAGACTTTGTCTCAAAAAAAAAAAAAAATAAAAGGCAAAAGCTGTTTCAAACCACTGAGATCTCCTAGTTAAAAAAAAAAATTATTCCTGAAAATGAAATGTTCAGGGCCAAATAAACCAAACCACAGTGCACAATATTTCAATTGCTAGAACCTGACCAACCAGAAATCTCAATAATCAAAACTTTTTTCCTTCAAGATTCCACTCTTCAGTGAAATAAATGACAACAAAGGCAAAATACATTCATATCAGTGGTTAAAAGCATTTAGAAATGCATTCAGCTTAAAATACTCTATTTGCATATTGACTATACCATATGTATATAAAAATGATCAACCACTGCAGATTCAGTCATGCTCTTTACAAAGTACCTTCATATACCTACACTTTGAGTTTCACAATAGCCTTTTGACATAGTTATGGCAATTGTCACCAATATTTTGCAGATGAAGGAATGGAGCTCTAAAGGGCCTTGTAATGTCACCAAGCATTAAGTAGCCCATGTACTACTGACTCTAAGTCTTATAATTCTTTCCATGTTTATCATACTACGCTTACGAAGACAAGATGCACACACATGTTATCACATAGATGTGTGATATCTGAACTTGGATTTTGAATAAGAACTTTCAGATCATTTCTAAGTTGAAATTCAGGAAACCAGAAAACCCCATTCATGGAACATTTTACTTTATAGTAAAATGGAATCCATATGAAGCAAACCCCTGAAGTAACCAGCGCCTTAAGACCTGAGACACGTGCTCTCCTTGCTAGCCTAATTGTCCTGGGCATCTTTGGGCTGCTGGGGATATACTAGGCATAAGTGGCTTTTTCTCCTTTCTTGGAAGAAGCTTCAACAAAAAGTAGGACCTTACTTTTCCCAATTCCTAGTTCTTGATCGCTGTGAGGTTGTTTCAAAACAGCATTGTCCAATAGAACTTTTTGCAATGATGAAAACTTTCTATATATACACTGTCCAATAAGGTAGTCATTAGCCAAATATGATTATTAAGCCCTTGAAATACGGCCAGTGTGACTGAGGGACTGAATTTTTCATTTTTAAAATTTTACTTAATTAAAATTTAAACGTAAATAGCTACATGTAGCAAGTGCTTACTATGTTGGACAGAGTAGTTCTACACAGTTTAATTTCTTGTTCACAGGGCCCAGGGTACCTCTTCAATAACATTCTTGCAGGATCACCTAGAGAGGGTACAATAGATGTTATGTATTTAATTATGAGTTATGTCTTAATTGGCTTTAGAGGGAACTTGAAGCAGGATGCTGGTGTTAACAATAAGAAGGCACATGAAGATTTTTAAGTAAGCTATAACAAATAAAGAGAATATGTTGTGGTAAATATTAAGAGATGAGAGAGTAAAACAATGTCATTTGAATTGAATTTGAATTTCTAGACCCTACGTATTGGATTGGGACAGAACTATCAATTCAATACAGAAATCCAATTAATGAAGATGAGGTTTTACTATGGGCTGGAAAGAGAAGCAAGAAGATAGGAACATAATATCAGGTTCTGCTGTATGTTAGAGTGCACTAGAGCTCTAGGACCATTTCTAATGAAGCTACCTACTTGATAGAATTGTGAAGATTCAGTGAAATGATTGACACAAGAATTTAGCATAGTGCTTACCATGTGGCAAGTATTTTATATGTATTAGCACTTGTAATGATCTTTATGCCTAGATCTTTTTAGGGACTCTTCTAAGTTGCTAGGAGAATGTGGGAAGCTGCTTCAGGTAATCAATTCTGGGAAAATTTTTTTGGGGGGAATAGGTCATAGAAGAGGAAATAAAGACAACATAAGGGCAAACTGAGAAATTACATACCACTATTCCCATTTGTGAATTGCTGCCATAGAGAAAACTGTTACTGGGAAAGGTGGGTCATATCTCTCAGGTGATTGGGTCAGACAACACTAGAATAGTGGGACCAGAGGGGAAAGAACTGGAAGAAAAAGTAGCCAAGAGGACTGCTTGTATTTTAGGTGTTTGTATTTGTGGTATATTACTGAATACAGTTTATGAATGCTGATGTTCTTGTCAAAGAGAATCAGAGGAGGCAGCATGGAAGAGTATTTCAAGAATCATGGAGTAGTGGGAAGGACACTGGCCCTGGGACCAAGTTAACAGGGTTCTAATCCTAACTTTCAATCATATGACTTAGACTAATGACCATCTTTTGGCTTCCAAGTTCTCCTTGTGAAACAATGGTGCTGAATAATCTTTAAGGTATTCCAGCCCTAAAATTCAATAGTATAACTCTAAATATGAAAGCACATGTGATCTCTAATTCTCCAGGTTTCCTGAACCCCTGCTGCTCTTTCAAGAAAGCCTGCTGGTGTAGTCCTCTAACCTGTTTCTGTAATCCTGGAGCTCAAGTTGTGTAAACAGTGGTGTCTCAAGCAGCATGCATAAAAACAGTTGGAAGGGTGGGAGTGAGTGATAGTGGGTGGGTGAACAGATTAAGAGGAAAGGGTTGGAAGAGAGAGCAGAAGTGTGGAAGGGAAAATCAGGCCTCCCTCCTTTGTCATTCTCTTGCTATAATTCCCAATAACAGCCATTCAAAGCCAAATACCAAATAAGGGGACGAAAATGGCTTGGACTTTGGAGTTAAGCAGACATGAATTTGAATCCAACCTCTAGTTTCAAGACATCTAGCTTTAGTTTCCTTATCTGTGTGATACTTATGGTTAGCAGCTACTGTGAATATTTAAATGAGATAATATTGCCTAATAGGTGTTCTAAGTTTTCTCTTAACTAGGCCTCCCAAAATTGGCTTAATCCTCCCCTACCTCACCCATAATATGAAAAACTAGGCTGTGGCTCACACATGTAATCCCAGCGCTTTGAGAGGCCTAGGTGGGAGGATCAGTTGAAGCCAGGAGTTCAAGACCAGTCTGGTAACATAGAGAGACACCATCGTCTCTACCACAAACAAACAAACAAAACTAGTTAAAGAAACAAACACACAGGGCTTCTTAGAGATTGATATCTGGAACATGCTGTGGGTAAAGAAGAGTGCTAAAGAGAGAAAAATTCATAACCAGGAAGCCTCGTCCTTTGTATAGCCTTACAATTCTCTGGTTCGTGAAAGTTACATAAATGTTTATCAAAACAGGCATCCCTAACTGCCTTTTCAACACTTTACTAACAGGAAGACTCAGTGCGAAGGCAGAGGAAATAGAACCCGGAGTTAGCAAAGCTGGATCCTGGAGTGACACCCACTCCTTGCTCTTCCACCCTGGGAACCTCCTCCCAGGCAGAGTCCGGGGCAGCAGAGAACCGAGGAAGGCAGAGCACCTTTATCTGTTTCTGTAGGTCGCTTGCTTAGACCCCTTTACGTGGTTCTAACGTAGTTCTGCTTGCAAGGAATGCTGGCTGGCTGTGAGCCGCCCCCAGCCTCCGAAAACTTTCAGCACCGCGGAGAGCGCCCCTCCCCCAGCCCCGGTCGTCTGCTCTGCGGCCCAGGCTCCCGCCAGGTGTTACCCTGACCCGGGCGCTCTCCCACACCCCATACCTCAGACGGAAGCAGGTTATCATGCTGTGGCCCTTGGCCAACTCCGGCCAGTGACCTCCCCCGCCACATAGGCGAGAATCCCTTCGCCAGAGCCGGTTCCATTGAGCCTCTCAGCTCAAGACCTCAACGAACCCAGCTTCGCCCGGGTAGGGGAAGAGGAGAGCCAGGATCAGGCAAGAGCCCTGCTGCTCTAGCCTTCCCGCACCTTTTCTCTGCCTCTCCTTCGCTTCCTCTTCAGTCGCAATATGAAATACACGTTTGGTGGCGGGGTGACAGGACAGAGAGGAGGTTGGGGGCTGCGTCCCGAGTGAACACGCCGCCCCAGCCTGGCCCTCTGGATTCGTGGGAAACTGATGTGCTTTGGGTGGGGAAGAGGGGAGCCTGACGGGGTGAAGCGGCGCAGGCGAGAGTCCTCTCCCCGGGGCTGCCCGCTCTCAGCAGAGAGCTTCCCCGGACACTTCTCCCGTCACGTCCTCCTCGCTGCCCCCGGCGTGTCACTGCTCTCCGGGGACAGATGCCCCTCGGGGAGCAACCGGCCTGGTCGGGGCTCTGAGCTCAGCCGGAGTCCCTTTGAAGAGTTTGCTGTCAGGTAAAACGGCAGATGTTGCCCCCGCCCTGCCCTCGGGCTGCGGCCGGCAAAGCCGCTCTTCCGTTCCTGGGCGCAGTCCCAGGCGGAGAACCGGGCTGCCCGAGCCGGTGAGTGGCACGGCGGGAGGCCGGCCCGGCGTGTGCCGACCGAGACCGGGACGGGCCGGACGCTGCCCCCGGCTCGGTGCTCTGCCTCTCGCTCCGCCGCGCCGGGCTGCGTCTGCCCTCGCCCCGCCTGGCAGCTCCCGCGGGCTGTCGGGGCCCTATTCCGGCCAGGGCCGGGGGACCCCGACCCAGCGCCTTCCTCCTTCCAGGGAGCCCCTTCCCGGAGGGCGCCCTCAGCCTCCGCGCCATGTTCCCGCTCCCCCTCCCAGCGGCTCCGGCTCCCGGTTCATTCAGGGAGAGAGGCTCATCCCGGTCCCAGGGGTTCCGCTGGGTCGCGGAGGTCGCGGATGGGGACTCACTGCGGCGAAGGGGGCTGTCACTCACCCGAGGGGCTGGAGGCGACGGATTGGCAGCAGAGGCTGGTGGCTGGCGGTTCGCACTTACAGCGCGGGGCCGCCTCTCCGGCTGTGATAGGAGGTGGCGGTGGCGGCAAAGGCAGGCAGCAGGCAGCCGCTGCTGCTGAACAGCTCCTCAATTATTCAGATCGCGCCCCCTCCCCGACACCCCTCCCGGCGCCTGTCAGTCCTCCCTCTAGCTCGCCTGTCTCCACCTCCTCGGAGTCACGTGGCCCGCCCAACCCCTTACATTATTGAATCCGAGCCTCGCACCAGACCCCCCCTCCCCCCTACTCCGCTGTGTCTGTTGCTCGTAACTCCTCGCTGGCCTCCTGAGCCTCCAGGTGCCGCCTCCAGTGTCTCGGGCTGCGTGGAGGCTGAGGGGGTCGGGGATGGGGGCAATTGTCTGTTCTGGGAAAACAGCGGGAGGGCAGAACTCCGTAGTGTCGGTGTGTTGGGAAGGCATCTGTCTGCAGCTCCGCCTCTGTTAGACTCGGCTACCCAAACCTGCTTCCTGCCCTCTGGAAGCTTCCCCCTCCTCTGCGGAGCCCTTACTGGCCTTAACTTCTGCCTCCCTCGGCTCTGCTGGACAGAAAGGATGGTGGACGTTGATTTCTTCTCTTCCTAGCGTAGACAAGACCCACCTCCTTCTCCAAAGCTCAAGTAGTCCCAGTTTATCTTTAGGGTCACACCATCTTATGGATGCAAAGACCATGGATTTGAGATTTGAACACTCACCTGGAATTCCAGTCTGCATGACCTTGGAGCATTTAACTTTCTTCTGTAATCTGTGAAATGACCACTTCACGGGATTGTCACATAAGTTAGAAATCATCATGTTCTTGGATTTGCCCAGCCCAGTGCTGGACACATATTGAGAGTTCAGTAAATGAGAGTTCTTCTTCCCCTGCCTCTGTTAAAATAAATCCAGGAAACAAAAAGGATGTGCTATGTGCTAGTAGGGTGGAAGCATCTTTTTTAAACATGGAGGGAGACATCTCTGAGGTCAGGCTAGATAGATAACCCATGTAAGTGAGGACAGGAGAGACACAAGTCTTATATTTTGCCTTGGTTCTTTTAAGGTGAATGTGCCAGAGCTAAGTTTTATCTCAAAAGGATGGGGACTAGATGGTACCATCCCAGATGTGCTTGGCTGCCTGAGTGAATAAAATATTTAACATGCATTTCGTAGATTGATTTGGATGGAAGGTATCTACATGAATTCTTGTACCTTTGGTCCAAGCCCTCAGAATACATGGGAGCTGATGAAATGTAACTCCCCCACCATTGGAAATAAATTCACTGGGCTTGTGTTTGGAGAGAATACTAGCTGACTGACACCCCCTCTCTAAGGTGGAGTTATTCAATTCAAATCTAGCTCTAGGTCGTGAGTCTGCCCTGGGTTCCAAGGATCCTGGATTCTCCCCAGAAGGATGGCTGACTGTTGCCAGGACAATACTGGTAAGTTCACCTACTTCAAACTCATTACTGCCTTGGACCAGCATCCAGGCCTGAAGTCTGGTGATAGCCTCATAATTTCTGAGTAGTTTTGTAGGGTGTATCAGATCTCCTGGGATCCCCAATAAGCTGTGAAACATTGCAGAAAAAATGTGAAGTTAAAGAATCAAAACTTTGGAATCTCAGTGCAGGCTCTGCCAGTTACTTATCATATGATCTTTGGCAAATCACACAGGGTCTCAGAGTCTTATCTTTAAAATGGGAAAAAATATCTATCTGCCTTTTCTATAAGATAGTTGTGATGTTTAGATGGGATAATGCATGAGAAACCATTGCCCAAGTCAATTTTACCAAGCAAAAGACAGAAAAGGGAGCTAAGCTTGCATAGAGTGCAATAGAAAGTTACATCTTAACAAATATTTCTTGTTAAGGTTTCCCTTGGGTCCTTCTCCCTTACAAGCTCTTATCTTTGGCCTGATGACTGTTGACTTTATCATAAGCCGCTGAAAACACTTTCCAGCTGTAGGTAGAGCCTTAATGAATCAATAGATAGAAATGCAGTAGACAAAAACACAGTTAGGTATTTAGAACCACACACAGCAGCAAAAATTGGCACACATCTCAGTTTCAGAGTTAAACAATGATATTACAGAGTGACTGCTAATTAGATCTTGAAAGTACACATCCTAGTTTTCTTGCTCCAACAGTTGGAATATGGAGCTGTTGATTTGTTTATTCAACGTGTTCTAAACACTCAGGATACAGCCATGAGCAATATAGAAATGGTTCAATTCTCCTTGAGTTTACAGTCTGGGGAGAGGGTCTGATCATAAACAAGTAAACAAAACAGTGGAAATAAGTACCATGATGAAAATAAAACAGAGCAATATAATAAGAAGTAAAGGGGCATCCCTTTAGTTAAATGGTAGAGAACTGGCATAAGAAAATGTGGTGTCCAAGCACAAAAGCTATTACTCTCCAGGGAAGGTACACAGCCTCTTACCTAGGGCCTTTTGCCAAGACTGTATCATTAGCAGGGTAATCACTAAAATCCCTCATGATTGGCCTGCTAGGATGATGGTGGTTAGGCCACGAGGGGATTGGCCAGATGACTTAAAAACAATTACCTGTTTTTGTCTCATGATTCATGATGATGAATACCTGATGCTTTCTTCTAGAAGGACCTTGAGCTCATCAATGCCCTTGAGTGTTGGTTCTGGGCAGATACAGAAGCTGAGAAATGAAAGACACTGAGACAGCCTGACCAGAGGCTGGTCCAAGCCCTCCAAAGGGAGCAGTACCTCTGGGCAGCAGGAGGACAGAAAATAAGGCACGTAACTAGAACCCAGAGTATCATTATTATACCATAAAGATTTATTAAACAAATAACCTGCTGCTAGGATCCTACCAATTGGACTGGAAATTTATAAGCCAATTACCTATGAGTAAATTACCCTCTGGGTATCTAAATTCCGGGAGGAAGAAGGAGGATGTTGACTTGAGCATGCCCATTTCATATCCAGATTTACAATCAGAAATAGCCCTCTTTCCACCCCGACCCCCACAGGGTAAGTAAAGTTGCTTAATCAGTAAAACTGTGGAGAGAAGTCAGAGGTCAGGAATGTCAAACCAATGGAGTTCCCTGACATGGAAGGAAACATTAAAGCAAACACTTCTTCCCATTTATTATGTGATTCTTTAAATACATTCGCTTTTTTATATTAATTGATTTTAAAAAGGTTTCTATCACTACATTAAGTAGAGAAGTTGTGTCGGTTGCCATAAATACAAGACAACCATTTAAATAAATACAAAAATTAAAATAAAATAATGCTATTGTAATGAAGATAAATACTTTTGCCTTCCCAGGAACCTAAACCTTGCTTTCTCCTTATTAGAAAGGAAATTCAGCAGCTGTTAGTGAGATGTTAAAGACATACTGGCATCAAACAGAGCCTTTCTCCATAAAGTAATCAGAAAGATTGAGTAAATGGAAAAGGAATAACTTTGTCACTATGGATTATAGGCCAATTAGTGTTGAGTTCTAGGACCATCTAAAGCAATATTTCTCTAACTTTAATGTGCATACGAACCATCTGGGAGAACTTAAAAATGCATAATTAGATTCAGAAGGTCTGGGGTGGGATGTGAGAACTTGCATCTTTCCTTTTTTTTTTCAATTTTTTTTATTTCAGCATATTACGGGGGTACAAATGTTTAGGTTAGATATATTGCCCTGGGCCCACCCAACTCAGAGCTTCAAGCATGTCCATCTCCCAGACAGTGCACACCGCACCCATTAGGTGTGAATATACCCACCTACTCCTCCTCCCTTCCACCTGCCAGACAGCTGATGAATGTTATTACTATATGTGCGCTTCAGTGTTGATCAGTTAATACCAATTTGATGGTGAGTACATGTGGTGCTTATTTTTCCATTCTTAGGATACTTGAGAACTTGCATTTTGAACACAATCTCAGTGATGCTGGTACTGCTGATTCTTGGACTACTTTTTGAGTAGCAACAATCTAAAGTACCATTGATGGTATGTGTCCCATATTTTGGGAGATGCTAACTCTAATTTTCTAGATGAGAAAAGTTAGGACTTGGAGCATGTGACTAACCTAAGGTCCTATAGTAAGTTGAGCCAGAGCTGACACTCACATTTCACAGGTCACCTCTGCCAGACCAGTGCTTCCTCCCAAAAGATCTGTAAGGCTATTTACTTGTTTTTTAGGGAAAAAGAACAAAACACCTTTTTAAAGGGGATACAACATGAAAGTCAAAGTTTGGATGGCTGTATTCTATAGGTTACTTTGTGGTAACGAACATGCTCAAACTCTTAGTAGTTCAGAATAGCAGAAGTTTATTTATTATTCACATTATGGGCCCACCACTGTGGGCCACTATGGGCTCTGCTCACATAGTCACTTCATGCTATTTTATGATGCCCTGTCTCAAATAATACTTCAGCGTTCACCTTGGGAGGCAAGAACTAGGGCTGGAGGACCTTGCGCCAGCAACTAAATGCTCTGTCCTGGAAGTGATGCACATCACCATTGCCCACAATACATAGGCCAGAACTGTTCACACGACCCCACTCAACTGCAATCACAAGGTGATTGGAGAGGAATAATACTTCCTTCTGCCTGGAATAAGAGTAGAATCAGATAAGGTGAACAGTAAAAGTCTCTACCATATAGTTTTCTCATGACTAGGAATCCTTGATTTTGTCATCTGGATCCTTCTCATAATCTCCTACAGCCAAGCTTCCCAGGCCAGTGAGGCCAATATTAGTTCATTTCCCCCCTAGGTCCCTCTCATCATGCACAGGGGAAAGGCAATATAGTGGCAGAGGGAACATAAGATGCCAGGAAACTTCAGTGTCAGTAGGGGCATTAAAAGAGATAGGTCAGCCAGGAGAAAGTGGCCAGGGTGATTGAGTGGGAGCGGGGAGAGAAAAAGAGAAGGAAGGGAAAGAAGGAGGCTCTTATTTTTTGAGCTCCTCTACTAAGTGTTAGGCTCTGTAGTAGGACATCGATATGATTTTCTCCTCATAATATTTTTGTCAAGTTGTTACTATCCTGCTTCACACAAGCAAATAGAAGCTCAGAGGGCTTACATAATTTGTCAAGGTCAACATAGAGAATAAATCAGGATCAATGCCAGACTGCAAACCTAGACTCTCTCCCAAGAAGTCTAGGAAAGTCACTCTCAGAGAGCAAAGCAGCATTGGGTCCTAAAGACGGGACCACCTGTTCACACTGACATTGGAATTCCTGGGACTCGGCTTTGTGTATTAGGCATGTGCAGACAAACAGCTGAAACGTCCTGATCCTATAGGCAACTACATGGGGCGCCACAGTCTTGCACTGAGGGGAAATGTATTCATGAGTCCTCATCACCCCACAGGTTAATCCCCCTCCCCATTCTTTTTTACCACTTGATAACATCTCTCTATAGGACTCCATGTACTGCCGTTAAGGGCAATGGTTGAATGAAATAAATAGCCTAAGGCTGTGATAAAACATACATTCCAAGCCCACAATGACAAACCTATAATGAACATTAGGAAAACTTTACAAAATATTAAGGGACATATATCGCAGTGTAGAAGCGGACAGATGCTTGGAAGTTTATCTTGTGTTGGGCTTAGGAGGATGTGATAGTTAAGGCTAGTGTGGGTGTTGGGAAGTCTTTCTCTAGAGCCTGAGAGCAGTGGCATCTAGAATTGTCCCATGTACTAAGTCATGGTGAAGAGAAGCAGGGAGCCAAAGAGACCTGGGTTTGTATCCAAACTCAACTATATATTAATGATGTGGTATTTGGCAAATCATTCAAGTTTTTTGAGACTCAGTATTCCAACCTCTGAAAGGGGATAATAGTGCCTAACTGCAGAATTGTAGTAAAGATTGAAAATAATATACATAAAGTGTCTGGCACATATTGTTGCTCAATATTGATGGCAATTTCAGTGTTATTAACAATAAGATGGATACGAGGGGACTAAAGAGGCTCAACTTCTATCTACTTGAGTGAGCTCAGACATGGCAGTTTCCATTTATGCTTTACAAAAATGAGGGAATGAGAAGAGATTTCTTTTATGAGCTCTTCCATAGACTCAAGTCTACAAGCCAGGAGTTGAGTGGTTTTCCTGGGACAGGCTGGAGAATAGTCCTGGAGAGCAGCCACACCCAGTGCAGCAATCAGAAGGGTAATAGCTCAATTATACGCTGAATAAAGGAGTCCCTAGATCCATCAGCAGAGTCCCTGAGCCTCAGGCAGTATGGGCTTCATTTCTTTTGCCATTGCTATCAACCAATGATCCATCACAACAATAGGTAATGGAGGAATGACCGCAGGTCAAAGGGTAGTCTTTTTAGCCACCTTTGCATGTAAGAAAGGTCACATTGCTGATGTAGCAGCCACAGCTGCAGCTTTGAATACAAAATAAAAATATCAATAAGCAAAAGAGAGATTTGGAGGGAAAGAAATGATGCTCACTCTAATGGGATTGTTAGCTTCCTCCAGTCTCAGCAGCCCATGCAAATGCCACCAAGTGGGTAATGGATTATACTGGTAGTGGGTCAATTACGCCCACAGCAGATTCCCTTTATGAGATGGGCAGGAAAATCACTACCCTCTGAGTAAGCATCCATCATGTAAAACAGTGATTATTGTCAGCCTTTTACAGATATGTATTCACCTGCTGCGTGTAAGCTTTCTCCTGTTTAATTCAATGACTTTTAGAAAATGAGACTATTTCATTCCATTTACTTATTTCTTAAAGCTCTTAAGAAGACCAAAGACTCGCAAAGCATTCCAGCACATTAGATAAAAGTGATGAGACAATTTAGAAAAGGAATGACGTTACAGTCTTTATATCCTCCAGATTCCAGCTGGGGAAAGTCTAAAGCATCAACCAAGATGTCTGTTTTCAGAATCTCCAGGGAGGGAGAGTTCACAGCTTGGCTACCCCACTCCTCCCCCTTCCATGAAATGTTGTAGCGTTTAATCATCCTTGCCTTAAGGTTCCCCACTTCTCATTGTGTCAGGTACCAGGAGTGCCTTTGAGAAGACTGAAAGCAAAAACCAGTATGTCCTACGGGGAGGATTCTGTTGTTCCACCTGAGTCACTGCTCCCTGTGGCCCTCTGTCTTCAGATGGGCCACTCACTCTGGACTTTGGCCTTTAAGAACTCTGTGTTCAGCCTGGTCTGGGACATCTTTCTCATGTGACTTGGGGCAGTTTCTAGCAAACTTCCAAATCGGTGTTTCCAAACTTGAAACATGACTGGCCTCTTGGACCAAGCCTGGAACTGGCTCACTGCTTTCTGGATCTGCCCCTGCAGATCCTGTTTTTAATAGTCTAGCCAAGCCCTATGTTATTATAGAGGAAATACATCGACTTTTTTCTTGTTTTGATCTATGCTATATGTCAATATTCAAATATACTGATTTCATGGATAATGCTGTTATAAGAAATAAGAATAGCTCCCCTTACCCTTACCTCCCCCTGACAAGCATTGCCATGGCTTGCTTCATCCACAAGGTCTGTTTCCAGTCTTGTGCTTCTCTGCATGTGCTCTGGAATCTCTGCCTTCTAATTTGAAGATAAGGTGATGATGATGATGACGACAGTGCCACAACAATGTCTATGGCTTCCTTCCCACTCCCCCACCCTAAGCCTTCTACCCTGGCTGAATCAGCTGTTGCTCTTTTCCCTATGTTTAGTGCTGGGAACATTTGTACCAATTCATGTATCATCAGAAGAAGTACTTCAAGCTATAACGGGAAATGAGGCAAACTTAATCCCATCTCACAATAGCTTAAAGACCATAATTGTTTTGTCCAGAACAGATGCTGACAATGGCTGGTTTAACAAGCAAGCGCCCATCTCCTTTGAATTCTGTAAGTAGCTTTAACATCTCTGATTATTTGCTGTAATAAATGAACTCTGCATGAAACTTGTTTTACCCCATACATGCTAATGCTTTCAGTTGGTTAGGTGTCCTCATCAAACAAGAGAAAAGGGGTCAGTGTATAAAGAGTGGCAGTAGAGTGTTTGCCCCGCTCCGAATCGAGATGTGATCTCCAGCTGTGAGAAGACACGTGTCTAGTCAAGGCAGTAGCACTGAATAGTTTGAGAATTAGGCTTTTTTCTCATATCTGGTAAGTAAATTACAAGATAAAGGAATCCCAAATTGTATATTATTGTGTTTATGTCGGGGTGAGTTGGAGAAGGGATGGTAACGTAACTGCCAACAGTGTGAGATATGGAAATGATTACTGTGGTCTGAAGCCTCACCTGTTGAGGCTAGGGCTGTTTTAGGACGTTTGTTGGAGGAAATGCTTACCTGAATGAACTGGAGAAGACACAAATAAAAAAAAAAAAACATTGTGTGTGTTGGGGTGGGGGTGTGTGTGTGTGTGAGAGAGAGAGAGAGAGAGATTTCAGCCTGATCAAGAAGACTAGAAGGCATTTTTTTAATATTTCCTTGTGGTAAAACATACATATTGTAAAGTGTACAATTCAGTGGCATTAAGTACATTCACACTGTTATGCAACCATCACTACTATCTATCTCCAGAATTCATCTCAAACTGAGATCTATACCCATTAAACAATAACTCTCCCTTCCCTTCCCCTGGCCCCTGATAGTTACTATTTTACTTTCTTGTCTTTATGAACTTGACTATTCTACATGTCTCATATAAATGGAATCATACAGTATTTGTCCTTTTGTGACTGGCTTGTGTCACTTAACATGATGTTTTCAAGATTCATCCATGCAACATGTAGCATGTGTTAGAATTTCCTTCCTTTTTAAAGCTGAATAAGATTCCATTGTGTGTATATACCACATTTTGTTTGTCCATTCATCCATTAATGGACACTTGGGTTGATTACACATTTTAGCTGTTGTGAATAATGTTACTATGAACATGAATGTATAAATATCTCCTTGAGACTCTGTTTTCAGTTCTTTTAGGTATATACCTAGAAGTCGAATGTCTCAATAGTATGGTTTATTCTACAGTTAATATTTTGAGAAACTGCCATATTTTTTTTCCACAGTGGCTGCACTACTTTACATTCCCCACCAGCAATGCCCAATGGCTCCAGTTTCTCCACATCCTTGCCAACACTTGTTATTTTTGTTATTTTCAGTTTTTTTAAATAAAAATAACCACCCTAAAGGCTATCCTAAATGATATGAATCCAGAAGACTTTTAAAAGTAAAAATTATAATGGCTAACACTTATTGGGTGCTGACTAGGTAGCAGACATTGTTCAGGAATGTCATAGATCTCAGTTATTTGTTGACGATTTTAGTCAAAATAAACTCTGAATGACTAAATTAAAGGCAAAATCTATGATTCTCCAGAAAGAACTTCTGAACACTTTCTCTATGGAAAATTTGTTCAACAAACTTCAAAAAAATATTTCCTGAAAAGCCTACTATGTGTATAGTGGGCAGGCTGGGTCTTTGAAATAAAAGAAAAGAGAGGAGGAAGTGAACTGCTCAAAACCCTGAGTTGCTTCACAGAACTGAGAAATCCTTCTGTGGTGTGCATCACCTGTGGGATGATGTACATGGACCTGTGAGAGGCAAGTGGTGCCCAGCAGTTTGCCAGTCTTGCTGTGGTCTATAATTGAGTGCACAGTAAGGGGAATGTGGCTGTGGCCTGGCCTCTTTAGTCTTCCCTGTGTTTGGCCTTCTAAATGGTAGGCACATAGAGCTGAAAAGTTAGGGACTTCAGGCACAGCTGGGTCCAGGTGCTGAAAGAACATCATGAGGTGTCTGTCTTCATCTCTCAGCTCTGTTTTTTTCTGAGTTAACTGTATCCTTAGCCTCTCTCTCTTCATAAGTGGCAAATGACCACCAATGGCTTTGGGCTCACTTTTTTAATTTTTCGAGACAATGTCTTGCTCTGTTGCCCAGGCTAGAGTGCAGTGGTGTCATCATAGCTCACTGCAACCTCAAATTCTTGGGCTCAAACAATTCTCCTGTCTTAGCCTCCCAAGTAGCTAGGACTGTAGGCATGCACCACCATGCCTGGCTAATTAAAAAAATTTTCTTTTTGTAGAGACAGGGCCTCACTATGTTGCTCAGGCTGGTCTTGAACACCTGGCCTCAAGTGATCCTCCTGTCTCAGCCTCCCAAAGTGCTGGGATTACAGGCATGAGCCACGCTGCCCGGCCAGGCTTACTTTTTAACAAACCAAATCAACAACCCCAGTGAAAGACTACCTCTTTTCCAACAGTTCTAGCACAAGTACCAGGGCTGACTCTCATTGGACTGATTTGGGTCATTTGCCCACTATGTAAGCAATCACTAAGTTTAGGGAAATGGAATATGATAATTGTCTGGTTTATGCCCTATGCCCGCCATAGTTCTGGGAGGTGGGGTTAGTACTCCATAAACCACATGGACTGGGACTGTTACCAGAAGAAAAAGAAATGGATTATAAGCAGGTGAAAACAATGGAGCATTTTCCAAACTTTATTGACCATAGAATCCTTTTTCTTGAGTAGAATGCCCATCTTAAGTGATCCAGTCCCCAAATCACTTCACATAATAATCATAGTCTTGTGCTTTAGAGATTCATTCTTGAACTCCATTATAGTTATTTGTAAATAAGGCCAAAAAATGTATTGCCTGATTTCTGACACCCCCAGAAACTGCCATATTGACAACAACAGTGAATAAATTTCTTCTTAATAGTACCACTTTGCATTTGTTCAATGCTTTAAATTTCATCAAGGTTTTTCCTCCACATACCATCTTATCAGCTCTTACATACCATCAACTGAAGTCTATACAATGACCCAGACATCAGTCTTCTTGTCATTCGTTAGTTGTCAAAATATCATACCTGATTCTCAGCTTCCCTTAGCTCAACCTGTCACCTTGCTGGACCCAAAAACTCTTAATGAAGATGTTACGTGTGCTAATTAATTTCACCTTGGTGAAAATGTTTTGTTTTAATGGCATAAGAATTAGCAGAGAAAGGGCTGCTTGAAGGAAGAAGACTGGCAAGTTGTTTCTAGCTGTCAATCCGAACAGTGGCAGAAGGTGATGGACCAGATCCCAAGCTGTTTATGTGCAAGGGCAGTGACATTGGAATGACTTAGTTGTAACTACCACTGAGCACTAGGTAATTTGTTTTTATCCAGAAATGCACAAAAGTATGTTTGCATGTATGAGTGGGAATGCATTTGCTTGCAAGTGAAGGAAAATCCAACTCAAACTGACCTAAAAATAAAGGGGATTTATTGGCTCTTATAACCCCATGTCTGCCTTAGATTCTCTTTTAGGACAAGGATGGTTAGATAGGTAGATAGATAGATACTGTAGATCATATGTAGGGCAGAGTTCAGTGTTTGTTTGACTCAGGGCTTCACACAGTCATCAAAAAGAACTACTTCTCATGGTGTCAGAATGGCTAGACTGGTTCCAGGCTTCACATCGGCCCCATATGCCATCCAGAAGGAGAGAGTATCCCTTTCTTTCCCATGAGCCCCAAGAAAACATCCCCTCCAGTCTCGTTGACTTGGATTAGGTCATCTTCCCTTTCCTGTCCAAAAGCTCTAGCCAGATGTTTGAATTATGCTGATTAATTGTCTACTTACCCCAGAAGCCAGATGAGATTAGTTTCCCCTCAAACATATGTGTGCTGAGTGAAATGGGTTGTTACCAAGGAATGGGAGTTGGATATGGGGGAGGCAACTTCAAACAAAGCCCACCAGAGTGGGATTGTAACATTATATTCTCTTTTTCTCTCTCTTTCCCATCTATGTTGACATATTATCTGTTTATCCTCATTCTACAAAGGATTTCAGGCAGACTTGGGCCATTTATAGGAGAAGACTGGGGATAACAGAAAGATCACTGGGTGTGGCATTCATTGTTTAAGGCGTGGCCCTGCCATAGCCCATCTATGACTCTGGGCGAGTCCCGTATCTCATATCTGAAACTCAGCCTCTCTCATTGGATAAGTGGAATTAAAATAATATTTACTGTATTTACCTCACAAGGTTATTATCAAAGAAAAGATCATGAATTTAGTAGTTTTTTTTCTAGTTTACAATGAAAATGATAGTACTATTTTTTTTTATGGTTGGCATCATTTATAAGGAAGAGAGATTTCAGAGCAATCACCCAGAACAGCAGATTTGCTTTGGAAAATGTTCTATCCCAAGTCTCCAGTTGCAGAAAAAAAACAGCAGCAGTGGCTTTTAGATATATGGTGCTGAGCACAGAAAACAATGACTTTGGAATAGCTGGAGAAAGACCAGATGGATGCCTCTGTGATCAGAGGAGTTATTTTTAGAAACATTTTCACTATTCCAGGACAGTGTCATATGGGGAGAGATTATGCTCTGCAGTATAAGGTACTGTATTAATTATTCCCCTTGGAATATCCAGAAGTAAAAAGCATGAGCTTTGGAACAGACAGACACAAACTTGCCATGTAACCTTGAGCCAATCATTAACCTCTTTGATCCTCAGTTTTTTTCATAAGACAAACAGGATAATAGCATTGATCTCATAATATTTGGGGGGTGGTTATATAACCTGGTGTCTATACAGTGCCAAATGGTACCTGGCACATAGTATCTGCTTACTAAATGGTAACTTCCCTGCCTGCCTACAGTAACTAGTAAATTTACAAGTGGATAAAAATAGGAAGAGCTTATCTCTGAAGCTTTCTTTTCTATGCTTTAGAAGTTTATAAACACCTTGAATAGCATTCTTTATATTCTTTTTTTTTTTTTTTAAGAGAGATGGTGTCTTGCTTTGTCACCCAGGCTGGAGTGCAGTGGCTCCATCATAGCTCACTGCAGCCTCAAACTCCTGGGTTCAAGCAATCCTCCAGGCTCAGCCTCCCAAGTAATTGGGACTACAGGCATCATTCTTTATATTCTTAACCCTAGGAAAGATGATTTAGAGATAACACTAAGATATTTAAAGCCAGGCAGTGATTTCTGAACCTCCTTAAATGTCTTAGAATGTTTGGCTGTATGTTCTAAAATTGATTTCTATTACCAGAATGATTTGGATATAAAATACAAACAAGTAGCCATCCATTTAGTTATCAATATGTCAACTTATAACTCTACTTTCTACCTTTTGAAAAATTTATTAGGCATCTTTTTAGGAATATAGCTGTCCTTCATTTTTAACTCAAGAAAATTTAATGGTCCTTAGAAATGTGGAAAATCAATTTTGATTGTTATATGGAAGATATTTCTACTAGCCAATGCAACCATAAATTAATAGTTCAGTGTTAGCATCTGTAATGATGCCTCCTAAAACATAGCTAGTGCCTCTGAATCATCATACATAGGCTGAGAAACATTCATATTACATTCATATTTAGCTTTAGTGCTAAATGTATTTTGTTCTATTTTAATTCTTTGAAATCTGTATTCATGGCACAAACTCTTATCATTAGACATTTTTATAGGTTGAACTTGAGAATTTTGTTTCTGGACCTGGAAATACTACAGAGATCTCAATCCAACTGGGAATTCCAAGTAAACTTTGTACTCTCATAAAAGCTGTAGTTATCGTGCAAATTAATGAAAGTTTACGGTTAAGGGTGACTGCAAACATTTATATGCCATGGTAATTATTCAGTACTGTGTGGCTCAGTAGAAAGATGATAGGCTAAGAATTAGGATGTGTTTATTCTAAAATATCTAAAGTATTTTCACAACCTTGGGAAAATCACTTAACCTTCCTGGCTTCAACATCTTTTTCTGGAAAATTAGAGAGTTACACTAGATAATTGCTGAGTTGCCTTAGCTTTTAACGTTTTGTGTTTCTACCCTTATATGTAATATGTAGTGTATGTTTTGAATAAAGAACCAAATTAGGCTACAGTTGTAAAACTGATAATAGCTTGTAGCAAATTAACTAACATTTACTACCCAAATGTTGCTATTTTTAAGCGGCATACCCTCTACCTTTATAAAAATAGTTGCTGTTTAAAACTATTGAGTAAGAACAGACCTCAGAGAGCAAACACCAAATATATAATGTATTATTACATCTGAGATTGAAGTACATTTTTTTGTATAGGCAGTTATGACTATAGTAAACTGCATTGATAATTGAGATGTAAACAGGTCTGTTTTGAGCAGATTTGCTAATATTCTTCCCTTATTGATAAATATTACATCAAATGCTTTCTTCAATCTTAATTCTCTTATAGCCACTATTACCTATTTATGCATATTCTGTTATGGCAGATGTCCATTAATTATTAATAAAATTCATTAATAACTCTCTCAATATTTGTGCACCTGTTTTTTTTTGTTGTTGTTGTTGAGACAGAGTCTCACTTTGTTACCCAGGCTAGAGTGAGTGCCGTGGCGTCAGCTTAGCTCACAGCAACCTCAGACTCCTGGGCTTAAGCGATCCTACTGCCTCAGCCTCCCGAGTAGCTGGGACTACAGGCATGCGCCACCATGCCCGGCTGATTTTTTCTATATAGATTTTTAGTTGTCCATATAATGTCTTTCCATTTTTAGTAGAGACGGGGTCTCACTCAGGCTGGTCTCGAACTCCTGACCTTGAGCAATCCACCCGCCTCGGCCTCCCAGAGTGCTAGGATTACAGGCGTGAGCCACCGCGCCCGGCCTTGTGCACCTGTTGATACATGTGCTTACATCCTCTAATGGCCTGTTCTTTATTTAACTATCCATCACAAAAATATTTAGCACAACTAAAAAAGCTTTAAAATGTTCAGTAATGATGAGCATTGGTATCAGCAAACACTGTTGGATGTGTAAACAGCCATCAGTAAAGACAGCTGTGTACAATTCTAAAAAGCCAGTCACTGATAGATGTTAACCTGTTGGTGGACTTTGGTCACGGCATGTTCACTCAAGCTGCAATATAGTATTTGTGATGGAAACTCGTCTCAAATGTAGCAGTCTCAGTTTCAGCTGATTAGATTGCTGCCATAAATATGCACCAGAAAGTAATAATTTAAGCAAACAGCTGACGTGTTATAGGAGCTGGAGATCAGACGTAATGAGGAATATATTCAGACTTAAGCCAGGGGAAGTCAAGAGATGCCTAATCTGTGTCAAGCAGCAAAGCTGACATGATTGTTGAGGTAGAGAAGACATGCTGTGATCCTTATTACTATTATACCAGACTTTGGTAGCGAAAGGAAACATGGATATTCGTGAAAACAGAAAAAAAAAAGGGGAAACTTTATTATAGTTACTATGGTGAATAGCTAAACATGAAAATACCCTTAGGGTTAGCCTAAATTCGAGCAAGAAAATTATTATTACTTACATGGCATTTTGCGTGTTATTTTCAAAGTGCAGTCAGGATGTTAATAGTGTGGCTTCCACTATAGAAAGAAGAGGAGGATTTCAGAGTGGTGGAGGCAAGCAACAGGGACCAGTGTCAAACCAAGTGTGTCTCACAAACTCACAGAAAGAGCCACCAAACTCAAAACATCTTAAAGAATAAGAAAATTTGCCTGGAATCCAGACGTAGGGTAGACCACTGTGTTAACTTAATCCATTTACTCCACCTTTGTTTTCATGCCATTTTCTTGGTTCTTCTTTCCTCCCTGCATGTTGGTTTCATGCTGGTGTTGAGGGGTTGCCCTAGAATTAGACCTCACATGTCTACTAGTGAGATCAGACAGAGGGAGACAAAGTATTACTTTTGGGGACTTCTTCCCAGAAGATCAAGGAAGAACTTTCTAGAAGCCATGGGAAAACAACTTCTTTCATCTAATTGACACAGGTGACTTCATGTAATTAGTCTAGAGCCAGTCGTAGCAAGGGAGATGGGATGGGCTTTAAATGATTCAAGCCTACCTCTGGGGCTAGATGTGTGGATGGCTTCTGTCCATATAAGGGCTCTCTGTGTGGGGGGAGAGTGAATACCTGAAGAAAATCAAAGTTCTCTTAGGAGGACAAGACAAAGAAAGGAATGGATGCTCATGACACTAGTCTGGGACCTATTTTTACCAGTTGTTTGAGGTTGAGCAAGCCAGCTAGCCACTTTAAGCTTTATTTTTCTAATCCAAATGATGAGGGCTATTCAGGCACATGATATTAATTTTCTCTTTCCTTAGTAACAATACCTCCTTTTTGTTCTGGTTGGAAAAGTGCCAGCTGAAGTCTACATTTCTTAGGCTACTTTGCTTTTGAGAAATCTCCTTAAAAGATGAACTGACAGCTTTGCAACTTTTTTTTTGTCTTTCTCTGTTTTATCTTGCTTTCCACCTTCAATTTTTATATGATCATTACAGCCTGGTCAGCCATTCTGGATGAGGAGGTGATCTTGAGAATGAAGACCATGAGCTGAGGATAATGAAGCAGAAAGATAGAAGGTCCCTGGATCCTTCCTGGTTTTAGGTTGCCAGTTGCAGCCTGGACTTCCTACCTGGAGCCTTCCTTTATGTGAGAAAAATTAATGTATAAATCCTTTAAGCCATTCATATTTTAAATATGTTTTACTAGCCATAGAACATTTTACCCAGATGGTCCTCTCTGACCACCAGTGATTGTTTTTAGTAACGTTAACATCACTATGGGAAGTCATGGCCATTCAAATGATTGACCTGTCAGAGCTTCCTTATGCCCATGCAACAAATTGTTCTCTTTCAGTGGAGACTTTTAATAAACCAAAATTCTCTTCCAGTTAAATTATCACGTTTTTTATTCATTTCACAGATGAATAGGTGAAAAATAAGAGCATGCATGAGAGACTGTGAATTTCTAAAAAATGAGTGGAATTTCTTTTTCCATATTGCTTTACTCTGCAACAGTATGCATCAGAGTTTGTGAATCATTTAATACTTCAGCACTGATTTTTCATGGAAAAGTGCATCATTTTGGAGCAGAGTACTTCTGTGCTGTTGTAAAACTAAGTGAACAGTTCTTAAAATATCTTAAGTCATATTAAATTCGAACTGCTGTTAAATTATGTCTGGAGCCACTCAGTGATGGCAGAAGTGACTAAGTGCTTTGATTATAAATTGTCTGTGTTTATGCCAGGGGGGTATTTGTGCCAGGGGGTAATTTTTTTCTGGAAAAATTACATTAAGAGGGATTCGTGTTCAGTTTGTCTTAATCTATCTTGATATGTAGCATCTACAAAGGGAGTATGACTTGTACTCTCCTTCCTTCCTCCACACTCAAAAATAATGACTTTCATTTATTCTTGCTCTTGCTTCCATCTTTCCAACTTTAAATCTTTACTCTGTACTTTTACTTCAATACCTGCTTGTCTTTTGGCTTTGGACAATCTCCTGGCATTTTTCACTGGGCACTTCTTGCATGCTTTTGTTTCTTCCTCTGATTTCTCTTTTGATTTTGGAAGTTGACATTACCTTGAGTGAGATCATCCTCCTTTAGCTACTGGCCCATAGAGATTCCCTTTCCCCATCTTTCCAGCCATGGTCAGTTTTTAGATCATATTTTTAGATGTATAAAAAGAATGATTTTATGATTCTTCTTTTGATTTAAGATGGTAACCTGAATGAATGGGATGGGGAAGGCTGGAGTATCGGGAAAAGCCAAGAGAAGCAATAGTAGAATTTAGCCCTTGATTTTAGTTTTGAAGCCTTGTGCATCCTCTAGGTTTTTGTTTAGACTCATCATCAGGCTCCAGTTCTCATTTCTTTACGCAACCATTTATACAGCCTTGATGTGCCCAGTGCCATGCTAGTTACTAGAAATATATAGGTAGAAGAAGCAATCTTTGCCTTCCAGGAGCTTACTTTCTAATAGGGGAGGCAGAGAAGTTAACTAAAAATTACAGCTCACTGTGGTAGGTGCTATTGGAAAACTCTAAGAGAATCAGGGATTGTCTAAAACAACGATTAGACAATTAGAAAGTTTAGACAATTAGACAGTTTAGACAATTAGAAAGTTTACAGCTTTCATTCTGTGAACTGGCCTGGAAATAGTGCAGGGGTTGGTCAATTTGGCAGGAATGGTCAGACAATATTCCAGGCAATATTTATAAGTCCCTTTTTTACCAGATGAAGACATTTTCCTTAAACATAGTATGGCTGTTAAAATGGTAGGGCCCCCACCCATGCACCCAAGAAACAAAGAGTTTCTGTCTTTGGTGCTGAAAGAGGAAGAGTAGATTAAGTAAACAGTACTAATTTCTAAAACTGATGGTGGTGGTGGTGGATGAAGCTATTTATCTAGCAGACAGGCTGGGCAAAGGGTGGGCAGGCTTTATTTTGACAAATGGAGATGCAAATGTTGATGAGCAGTCAGCACAGAGACAGAGCACAAGTCCTTCACAGCCTAATTCCTTATATGATTCACTGGCTCCAGGGAAGGGCCCCAAACTAGTGTGGGAACAGCACAGTGAGCAGAGGTGCTCTCGGTCCCCATGTCCCGATGCAGCAAATGCCATGGACATGTGTATGCAGCTAGAGGGTGGGGGTCTGGAAAGGTGCAGTATGCCAGCGGCTCGTGCTCCCACTTTCCCAGCAGCTGCTCTCATTGCTGTGGTCAAGACCATCTTTACAAATGCACCAATTCTGGAGACACATTTAAAAAAATTATGTTTAATCATGGGCTGCTTTCCATCCCCTAGTCATATGGTGTCAATATTTTTCTGTTCCAAAGAGCTCATATTTGTTCCTTTTCCTAAGACCAGTGCAAGTCAGCATAGTGTAGTAGAAAGCCAGACAGACCTGGAACTCAGCTACAGATAGACCTGGAAGCTTGGTTCATTTATTTGCCAGCTGTACAATTTTGGGGAAATTAATTAATTCTCTGAACATTGGTTTGCTAATCTATAAAATGGGGTAAGAGGCTTAATTGGAAAAATTGTAGTGAGGATTTACTGGCATAACACATATAAAGTGCCAGCATAGTTCCTGACAAACAGTAGGTGCTCCATAAATGGTAGTTACTAAAATTAAATATTGCTATTTCCAGTAATGCATTTTTTTCCTCCTGGGAACAGGTGTGGGGGCAGAGAAGTAAAAGGCATTATCTCTTGGGGAGCCAATACAGTATCTTTGCAGGTAAGAAGACCAGGGCGCCTTTATGTTTCTTTAATTCTTGCTGGAAAAGAAGCTGCCTGGTAGGTGTATGGTGGAAGCTAGGGCAGTCAGACAATGAGCCCTCCAGAGCTTTGAAGCTAGTTACCTATCCAGGGAAGTCTAGGAATGGGTTATTCACACTTCTTGGATTTCCTTTTCTTCTTTTGCGCTCTAAGGTACAGAACTGAGTTCATCCTACCTACCCTAAGTTCATGTCTCACTATTGTCATTGGTTCATAGAAAACCTTTCCATTTTAATATTTTATTTCATTATTTTCTCCCTACTTCTTCCAATCCAACTCGACTCTCCTTCTTCAAAGGCACCTATTATTGCTTGTTTTATGAATGTCTATTTCACATTCATATATTTATTTATACATATATATAAGTGAAAGTACATAATATCGTGTGTGAGTTTTAAATGTACAGAAATGGTATTTGGTCAGAAATATCACTTTGTTTCTTATTTTAAAGCTCAGAATTATTTGCGATTATATTGCGTTTTATTTTCATTCAATATGCAGATGTAGTTCATTCTATCAGATATCTGCATAGATTTCCTTCTTATGTATATACTGCATTTTACCTAGGAAATCCTCTGGTGGTTCCTTCTTACTCTTTACTGTTTCGAACTACTCTCAATTAATATTCAATTACAAGTTTCCTTGTGCACTTATATGAAAGTTTCTGTGGGTATATATCCAGGAATGAATTACAGAGTTCTAGAGCACAAGCAAATATATGCCTCTCTTTTGCCCCCTTTCCTTTATGAACCCCCCTTTCTTTCCTAAAATTACTGCACAAGTCATGTATTTCTGCATAACAAATTATCCCAAACTCAGTGGCCTAAAATAGAAAACAGTTATTATCTCACAGTTTCTCAAAGTTTGATTGCTTTCCAGAATGGCTGCACTCCCTTGCATTTCCACTAGCAAAGCAACAGGGTTTCTGTCTTCACACATCCTCAGCAGCACTTGATATTATCTGCTTTTCTATTTTTTGCCCATAAGATGTGTGTAAAGTAGTATCTTTCTATTGTTTTATTTGAATTTCTTTGATTACTGGTGAGGTTAAACATTTCTTTGTGTAGTTATTAACTCATTGTGTTTCCTTTACTGTGAATTGCTATTATTATTTGATCACTTTCCTATTTGCTTGCCTTTCTTGCAGAATTCTTTGTGCATTTTAGATATTAATCTATTCTCAGTCTAGGACGTTATAAATATCTTCTCCTAGACAATCACCAATCTTTCAATTTTGTTTTTAGTGTCTTTCTAATGAACAAAAATCTTTTGTATGATATAGTTGAATTTAGCAAAAGTTTCAGGCTGGGTTTTTATAGAAATATAGACATAAAATTTAACACAAATCATAAGTGTACAGCTTGATGATCTACCACAAAATGAATACTCCTATGTTCCTCCTCCAGGACAAGAAATAGAACAAAACAAATATATGCCTCTCTTTTGCTCCCTTTTCTTTAAGAACCCCCCCTTCTTTCCTAAAATTACTGTATAAGTCATATATTTCTGGATAACAATTATCCCAAACTTAGTGCCTTAAAATAAAAAAACAGTCATTATCTCACAGTTTCTGAGTGTCAGGGATCCAGGAACAGCTTAACTGGGTGGTTTGAGTTTAGGGGCTCTCACGAGATTGCAGTCAAGTTGCTGGCCAGAGCTGTAGTTATCTGAAGGCTTTATTAAAACTGGAGGATCTGCTTCCAAGAAGGCTCACTCATAGGGCTGTTGTCTAGAATCATCCCTTACTCACTGGCTGTTGTGGGAGGCCTTGATATTTCACCACATAGGCCTTTCTCTGGGGCTGCTTCCAACATGGTAGCTAACTTCCCCAGGGTGGGGGAAGAGAGGGATAAATAGGTGGATGGATGGTTGGATGGATGGATAGACAGACAGAGAAGAACCATAGTCCCTTTTTATGACCTAGGCTCTGAGTTGCACACTGTCATGTTCACTTTATTCTATCTATTAGAAGCTGTTCTCTAAGCACAGGCCACACTGAAGGGGAAGACAAGTATCTTGAAGGCAGGAATATCAAAGAATTTGTGGACAAATTTTTTAAACCATCACTGCAACCATCTTTACTTTTAACATCTTTTAGTTTTGCTTTGTACACTTTATATAAATAAAATTATACAATTTATTGTTTTGGTTCTTTAAAAAATATAGTAAGAAGTAGAGATTCCACTTAATTTTCTAAACATATTGATGTTTTTTTCCCCAATATCATTTTCTAAATAGTATGTCCTTTCACTATTGATTTGGTTTGACACTTTGATTGTATGTCAAATGAGAAATGATGGTCATTTACATCAGTGTGGAGGGATAGATTTGGTAAGAAATGGCCAGATTCTGGATATTTTTGAAGGGTCTTTTCTAATTTAATTCTCAATACAACCCTATGAATTAGGTACAGAAAAGAGAGCATATACTTTGGCCATCACGTGAGAGTGATTAAAGTTCCTAATAATTTTTCTTGGGCTCATCAAGAGTACATCATTTTTTATCATAGACAGTCTTTATAAGGAAGGGCATCAGTTTATTACAAGCTTTCTTGACACTAAGGATCAAGGCAATGACGGATAGCTTCTTGACACTGTTGTATGAAGCTGCTCACATGGCATCTGGCCAGCTGGCAAAGAAGAGTAAAGGGAATGTGTATCTATGCATGTAGGCTGTTCCAAAAGGAAGTTAAGTTTCTCTCTTCTTTTCTTAAAAGCTTTTTAAAAAATCATAAATAGGTGTTAGACTGTATTAAATAAGTTTTCTGCCTTTACTGAGATAATTGTGTGGGTTTTCACATGTAGTGCTATAAGGTGGTATAATGGTGGCTCACACCTGTAATTCCAGCACTTTGGGAGGCCAAGGCAGGAGGATTTCTTGAGCGCAGGAGTTTGAGCCCAGCCTGGGCAACACAGCAAGCCCTTGTCTCTACAAAAACTAATTTAAACAAAAACAAACCAAAAAACCCCACATTGATAGATTTTTAAATGTTCACTGCATTCCTGTATTAAATCCTACTTGAGCATGATAATGTTCTATTTAATATGCTATTCAATTCAGTTAGCTAAAGTAGTAGGTGCTATTTCTGTTTTGCTCATATCTGTTCATTATGGACCATTTTTGTGCATGTCAAGTTGACTACCAGTATCTGCGGTTCTTGCCCTCAGAGTTTTCTCTGATCACTGGAGCTTCCTCTGCCTGTGTATATGCCAGGCAGGAGCAGCCATCCACCAATGACTGATGTAATTAGGAGGATAAAGAACCCAGTTTCCGTGGCCCTCAGGAGGGATAACACTGAGGCATGTGTTCCACACTAGCTTTCAGCCTAACCCAATAGATTAAACTCAACTTACTCAAAGTGGTAACTTGTCAGAAAATGTATTTGCTTCCTTCCTTTTATTCTCTTACTTCTCCACTCACTTACTGGTGTTTCCTTCCAAATAAGTCATTGCCCATGAAGCCTTATCTTAGGGTCTGCTTCTGGGAGATCCCCAAATGAAGCAGTTAACATTTTCATTTGCATTTTGTGTCTGTGTTCAAAAATGAAATTGGTCTGTAAATTTTTAAATCTTATATTGCCATTTTTTCTGGATTTTTTTTTTTTTTTTGAGGCAGAGTCTCACTCTGGTGCCCGGGCTAGAGTGCCGTGGCATCAACCTAGCTCACAGCAACCTCAAACTCCTGGGCTTAAGCAATCCTTCTGCCTCAGCCTCCCGAGTAGCTGGGACTACAGGCATGCGCCGCCATGACCGGCTAATTTTTCTATATATATATTTTAGCTGTCCATATAATTTCTTTCTATTTTTAGTAGAGATGGGGTCTCGCTCTTGCTCAGGCTGGTCTCAAACTCCTGAGCTCAAACAATCCTCCCGCCTTGGCCTCCCAGAGTGCTAGGATTACAGGTGTGAGCCACCGCGCCTGGCCTATATTGCCATTTTTAAGTTTTATTACCAAAATTATACAATCCTTATAAAGTCAGTTGGATAGCTTTTCCTTTTTTCTTCTAGAACAACTTATATTAGAGAGTGATTATCAATTCTTCTAAATTTGATAGAACTCATATATAAAATCATCTGAGTGTGATGCTTTTTTGGAGGAAAGAAGGAGCTTTGATTGCAATTATAACTTTTTGAATGGTAATTGATGTATAAAACTTTTCTATTTCTTCTTGTGTCAATTTTGTCATTTTCCATATATTGCAAAAGGTTATTCATTTTAACCAGGATTTCATATTTATTGGTTTATAGTTGTTCATGTTAGTCATAGAAGTGGTTTGGTGGAGCTGGCTAATACTGGCACATGAAAGCTGGTGATTGTTAAATTTTTAAGAACATCATGAGTGGTTGATGCCACACTAGTTAACTAAACATTGGTTATAGTTGGAGTATTTACACCATGGAAATCGGAAAACTCTACATACAAAGATGTTTTTTCTGGTGAGCTGGTTGTTATAAAGTTACCAGCACACCATTGGCTATTCTCCTACTCACTGATCCCTTCTCCATCTCCTTTGTTGATATCTCTTCTTTTCTCTGATCTCTTAACATCTCAGTGTCCCGTTTCATAGTCTTTGATCCACTTCTCTGTCTCTACTAACTTCCCCCACCCCCATCTTGGTGATCTCATCTTGTCTCTGCGCTTTAAAACTATCCATATGCCTGTGACTCCCAATTTTTTTACCTCTAGTCTGGACCATTTTCCTAAATGCTACTCACATATCTGCCAACTCAACATCTCTTCCTGGGAATCTCAAATTTAACATGATCAAAACTGACCCCCTGATATACTCCTTCAAGCCTGCTTCACTGAACTCTTCCCTATCTAAATTGATGACAATTTCATATTTCAGTTGCTGGGCTAAAAATTGTATAGCCATTCATGATTTCTGTCTTTCTCTCATACCCCAGATCTAATCTGTTAGAAAATTGTGCTGGCCTTACATTAAAAAATATGCAAATCTAGCAATTTCTCACTATTCCAGCCTAAATTCCCATAATCTCGTAACTGAATTATTGCCATGCCCTCCTAAGTTTCTTCACATCCACCCTTCCTGTTCCTAGGGTCTGTCTTTGTGTTCTTTGAGTAGCCAGAATGATCCTTTTTAAATGTAATTCAGATCATGTTACCCCTCTGCTCCAGACCCTCAGATGGCTCTCAGTTTTACTAAGCCCAAGCCAGAGTCCTTAAGATGGCCCTACCTAACCTCTTTGACTTTATCTCCTACTAAATGCCCCTCCACTCCAAGTCCATTCCAGTCACACTGGCATCCTCAGTGTTCCTCAAAAAGTCCAGGCAAGCTCCTGCCTCAGAGCCTCTGTCTGAGATGTTCTTCCTTAAGATAACTGCAAAGGCTACTCCCTCACTTTATTCAAAAGCCACATAGTACATTTTCACTGTTTATTGTTTCTCCTCACTCCCCACTACATGTGAGCTCTACAAGGACAGGAATTTTTCTGACTATTCACTGATGTATCCCAACAGTGAAGCAGAGAATGCCTGACACACTATGATGCTCAGTATCTGCTAAAGGAATTCATTAACCAGTGAGGAAGTGGGCTTGCCTCTCTTGTTAAGATTCAGGACTATACCCAGTCTCTCCACGATAGCCTAAGGTAATGGGGCACACCAGTCCATGCCGCGGTGATGCACCTTCTGAAACCTATGCCTGTGCTGTCTTTTCCCCTAACAGGAGGGAGAAGACCTCATTTTCCTAGGAAATTACAGGCAGTTGGAATAACTCCATCCCCTCTTTACCATCTGTGAGCATGAAATCCTTCTTAGAATGAGAAGGAACTTTATTCTTCTTTTGGCTGGGAGCCCCATCTTCTTTGGGGGGCCCTTTTGGGACAAGGGACTTTGGAAGGCAGAATTAAAGCTTGCTTAGGTTTTACCTATGCTTACCAGCCCATCTTCCTTAATCAATGCCCATTATTTAAAAAAAAAAGAGGCTGCATTTAACCCCACCTCTGAAATTAGAAAGTTAGTCCTTAATCAGGCAAATATACACAGGTAATGATTCAGAAATAGTTTAACGATGTAATGAGGAGATTCAACTCAGTGGAATATAGCAGTTTTATTTTTTCCAATTACCACTTCAGGCTATGCTCTGATAAGTCCCCCATTTTCTGTTTCTCAATAGCATATTCAGCTGATTCCATAACTTTCTTGTCACTTTTGCTAACTGCGAGTCCAGTTCCATTTCAAAGTCTGTTAAAACTGATACCCTCCCTTCCCTGCAGTACAGGCTTGGATGTTGGAAGTAGAGGGGAAAAGATGCACACACCTTGCTCATCTCTCCTCCTCGTGTAGATCTCCATCCTCTGGGATGGTAGTGGGCAGGAAGGAGACATGGGGCAGGCAGGGGTCACCTTACATAGCTGGCCACATAGGGAAATATCTCTGGCCAAGCTCTGTTTTGATCTGGCTCTGTCTGATGCTGGTGGCCTCTGCTGATGGGGTGGTTTTGCATAGATACTAGCCAAGGTTTCCTTGAGGGTGGCATCAAATTTTATCTGATTCCCATCCCACCCTCACACTTGGTACTGAGGACCCCTCATAGAGAGATAATTGGGCCTCTTTTTTGTCCTGGCTAGTGGTCCTCATTCTCCTCTACTGACAGGGTATCATCTTGACTGACTCGTGGCTGCCCTGACAACCTTATCTCTCCTCCCTCCTGCTACAGCTTCAGTGCTCCTTTGCATGATGCCATCAAAACCACTGAGGTGTACTTCACACCCTCTGAGAAACATGAGGGACTGAATGAGGCTGTCCCAACCATCATTTTCTTACATGGCTTGATATATTATTGACATGTCTCACTCTGTTAGCTCTTATTTAGAAATACCTGGACAAAGAGCAAGCTCTAATCTTTGAACTCAGAAGCATCTCCCCCATCAGTGGATGTATAAGATGTCCTAAGAACTCCGCCCTTCTCTGGAAGGCAATACCAGAGCAAGACTGAGATTGTGCAGCTCAGTAAGCCACCATCCAAGGGGTGAGGTGGTAGCTTTCCCTTCTTGTGGGCACCTCTGATCTCTACAAGTGATTCTCCCGGAGCCTTCTCTTCATCAGTTGGTACTAGGTGATGTGGTGGTTGTAGGCAGGTGTTCATTAAAATTCATGCTCCCCTTCCCCTTCCCATGTCTCTCAGAAAGAGCCTTCCAACCAGGGATTCCAAGTCCCAGCTCCCTTTGCCTCTAGTGTGCCCACGTGCCTGGTTCTCACCGGTGGATTGTGAGCAGAAGTGATATGGGGTACTTCCAGGTCAAAGCATTTAAGAAGTAGATGTGCCCACTCCAGGCACTCTTTCTACTCCAGTGGCTGATCGCAGATGATGAGGTCCCAGGAAATGATGGTGAAACCATAGGATGGAGAAAGCCAGGATCCCTGAATCACTGACAAAGGAAAGCTCTTGGCTGAACAGGAACATCTGCTTTGAACTGTTACATGAGAAATAAACTATTGTGCTTGAGCTATTATAGAGTTTTGGGTTCATTGACCACAGCAGCTAATGTTACACTAACTAGTACATGTGAGAAGAAAGTGCCTGTCCTTATGCTCCCCCATCCCCCCACCCCCAGCCCCAAAAGGGAGAAAAACCTCTCACAATGAACAATGAGCTCCCTGCATGGGATGCCTCGCACTCTTCTCCCAACTCCCAGTCTTCTCATGTAAACTGAGGCTGGGCTAGAGTGGAGGCTGGAGGAGTAAGGGATATTTTGTTGGCTCTTAGTTTGCTCTGGGGGCAGTGTGTGGCCCAACCATAGATGGCACTGTTAGAAAGTGATATAGTTTGGATGTTTAGCTCCTCCAAACCTCATGCTGAAATTTGATCCCTAGTACTGGAGGTGGGGCCTGGCAGGAGGAGTTTGGGTCATGGGGGCAGATCCCTCATGAATGGCTTGGTGCCCTCCCCATGACAATGAGTGAGTTCTTCCTTTATTAGTTCACGTGAGAGCTGGTTGTTTAAAAGAGCCTGGCACTTCCCCCTCCCTCTCCTGCTCCTTCTCTCACCATGTGACACACCTGCTCCCCCTTCACCTCTGCCTTGATTGGGAGCTCCCTGAATCCCTCGCCAGAAGCAGATGCTGGTGCAATGCTGCTTCTACATCCTGCAGAACTGTGAGCTAAACCTTTTTCCTTCATAAATTACCCAGCCTCAGGTATTTCCTTTATAGCAGTGCAAGATAGACTAATACAGAAAGTAAAGCTATCTAGTCACGAATCCTGGGGCAATAGAAAGCATTCCACTTAGCATCTTATGACAGGAATTTTTGAAACATGAAAACATGTTCACAGACTGCTCATTATCATCATCACAAAGCCTTGAGGGATTCAGAAACCCCAGATTGGTCACCACAGGCATGGACTCCCTGCCTTGGTCTGTTGTTGCCCTGCTCCCTGTTGCTGGCGTGATGGCACTGAGACTTCACCGAGGGGGAGCTGTGGTGACCCCAGTGACCGGAGAAAATGTCTTACAGTTTGATGCCTGGAGGAGCTATTTATGGGCTATCAGCCAGACCTGACTTTGGTGCCAGCGACTGTCTGACTCTACAAAATGCCCCCACCCCTCAGTGCTGCTAAGCTGGAGCGTGTTGGTGGTTAACTGGGGCCAAGACATCAGAGGGCATAGGCAGTGCCATCACCTGGCAGCAGGTGGCAGTCCAGATGGGTGGGCAGCGGGTATCAGAGAGGTCCTGTGGGAGGCACAAAGTGAATATACTATCAGGATATTTTATTCACTGTGGCACTCTTTAATTTGTATAAGAAGACTGTAAAATCAGAAGTCACAAGCTGAAGGGTCAGCAGAAGGGCTCTGGTTTCGAGGCAGTGGGGACCAGTGTCACAGCAGAGCAGGTTGTAGAAGAAACTACCTGAGGGCCAGGGCCCAAGGGGATTGGGACACTAGGTCCCGTAGGAACCACAGGAAAAGACATTGTTTCACTATTTTCAAGGCTGTGTTGGTACTGAGTCACCAGTGTCTGTGCTGGGCTTATGTAATCCTCTCCAGTAAGAGGGAAGTAGTCCTAGAGCCTGGCCCAGGGCTGAATCCACAGGTTAGGGTTAAGTGGTTCAAACTGGAAAGCTGAGAGGGCCAGGGGTTTCAGGAGGCAAGTAGTCAAGTAGATCAACACCTTCAAGGTCTGAAATTCTCACTGTTAGAGTTAAGACTTTAGGTTAGAAAAGCATGTAAAGCCATCATGAAAATGCAAGTGTTTCCCAAGAGAAATAATTAACATGGGCACATCTGCATATTAGAATATCAGGATAGCTATTTCTGAAGGGATGAGAATTTCTTTCACTGATACGTCTAGAATATAAAGTATGAGAGAGAACTAACTTATTTAGTTCCTTCTATATAATACTCTATTTTAAATCTGTGTTTTATGTAATCATCCTATCCCCATCTCCAAGTCCACATCATTATCTTCGCCTCACAGTAATTTGCCAAAGGACACAGAGTTAGTAAGGGGCTGTAGTCTGTTGTATAATTGTTCAACACACTTGCTGTCCCTCCCTGGGCGTGGGTTAAACATCCCTGCTTTGTCGGTGTCAGGCTCGACCATGTGACTTGTTTGGTCAATAAAATATGAATGAAAATGATGTGAGCAGAAACTTTAAAAGCCAACGTAGGGTTCCAGTGTCTCTTTTTCCTCTTCCACAGATCAATTTCTCAGATAGAGGCTGCTCCTTTGGCATATATCTTGAGATGACAAACACGTGGAACAGAGCTGCATCTGACCTACAATTGGTGGGTAGCCTGAGTGAGACATAAACTTTTGTTATTCCAAGCCACTGAGATTTGGGATTATTTGTTACTGCAGCATACCTTAGCCTGGGCTGATAAATGCAGTGGCAGAAACAGGATTCTGACTCCAAATCCCATTCCTTTTCCCTCTCAACATACACACTCATAGCAGGAAGGACACAGAGGCTTGGCCACCATGTCTGTGCAGCATGTGGCATCTGCCCTTCCCTTCCTCTACCACCTTTTACATATGCCCAGCGAGAGCTTGAGAAAGTTTCAGGTGAGCACAGACAGCCTAGAGGAGTCCTGCCTAGCCATGACCCCTGGGTCCATGTAAACTAAACAGCAGATCTGATCCCTGAGGGGTCATGTCAGCCTCCCCCTTCTTGGAAGCACTAACACCCGGGAAGGAGGAAGACAGTGATGACAGTGTTGAGTTCCCTTTGGATGAGCACTTTCCACATCTCTCTGGCTCAGCTTTGCAGCAGCTGGTGTAATCTAGTAGAAAAGGTCACAGACTGTGAGTAGTGGCGCCAGCCTTCCCGAGCTTCCCTCCCACCCCTGGAGTAACTGGGAAGTCCCTTATCCCACATTGGAAGTGAACACTTCATTGTAGGAAGAAGGCCTCTTGTTCAAAACAAACAGGTGTTCTGATGAAAACCAGAGTGGACCTTCAGGCTAAATGAATTTGCTATTTAGATAGACTGGTTAAGTCAGAAAAACAAACAAACAAGCAAACAAACAGACAAACCTGTGTAAGGGACTCAATTAATCTAAAAAGTGGTCTGATTTTTTTTTTTTTTTTTTTGCTGTTATTAAAAAAAATCTATGGCACTTTTCCTCTATGGATTTAAACTGAGGAAATGGAGTTGATGGCCCCTTTTTTTGTTGGGATTTCCCCCTAGGACTCTGTATTGCAGAGCAACACCCAGCCTGGGTCAAAGGCATGGGGAGTTGTCCTGAAGAGTCACTCCCCTGGCAGCTGTTACAGCCCAGGCAATCAGGGGGCAGCCGCGGCTGCTTAGGGCAGAGAGCAGCATAGATTGATCATGCTGTTGTGATGTGACTGTGGCTTCCATTTTGGGGGCAAGAGGATCTGTTGTAGTCAACCTGCAGGTCACCGGTCCATCATTTAGTTTGATTTTAAACTGTCTTTGAGCCACTGTATCATCTGTACCAAGTGATCATATTGGGTAGCTGACTGGCACTTGAGTTTCTTGGGTCTTTTTGTGTGTGTGTTTCTGCAATTCAGAGCCACCATGTTGTTCTGTTCTATGATATATCCTTTTGAGCCGCCTACAAAACAGATATTTCACAAGTAAAAAACTTGAGCTCAAACACTGATTTATAAACAGTTCACAAAAAAGCAAGAGGATATTGAAGTTCCCTTTGTTTCACATGTATATTTGCTCCTGATGAATTTACCAATGACACGGCTCCTCATTTTGCCATTGGAGGGGGCAAAAACACCTTCTTAGCTCTAGCAAAATACCTAATGGTTATAGTAGACTTGACCAATTGACCAGCTTCAAGGGATCCTGTTTTTGTTTTAGTTCTTCATTTTGTGCAGTTCTCCACTGTAGTAAGAGCCGACATTGAAGAGGGCTTCACTGCTCTAAAAATGCATTTACATGCATTACCAACCAAGCCCTCACGATTTCTGTGGGGTAGGTTGAACAGAATATTATTAAGAGCCCCTGTACACTGCAGGTGGTAGAATGGTTTCACCATGATATTCGTGGATCTGGGAGATTAGGAACTAAGTCACTTTGATGTGGATATGGCTCACATGCTCTTTTGTCTATAAAAAAATGGGTCACAGAATGGGACAAAATGAAGATGAGGAGGAGAAATTGGGAAGGAAGAAGCAAGGAAAGAAGATAGGTTAGTGTGTTAAATGTAACAGGTAAATTGTTTAACCAATGGAAGCTCCAGTTGGCAGCAATGCAAGTGGTGCAGGAGGCAGACATGGTGGGGCTCTTCTTGCTCTGTCTCAAGCCCCCAAATGGCCCATGTACATCATAGGGGCTCTTGATTCAACATTTGCTGAATGAGCTGATTAGCAGGGATGACTTATAATGCCTCCTCCTGGATGAAGGGATGTTTGCATTTTTATACCTATAGGTCCCACTCACCTGTCCTTGTCATAAAATAGCTGGTAACAAATAAAACAGTCCAACAATCTAATTTTCTCTTGCTTAGACAATTTCAAATAGTGTTAGGATAATATTTTTTCCACTGAATTGATTAAATCAATGGGTTGATTTAGTAGCATGTCTATTACGTTATTCTAATTTGGTGAACTAATTGTTTTCCCAAACCAAAAGCAGACAGATCCCCTTTCCCCATGCACAGTGACTATGGCAAGGAATAAACAGTGGTTTCATCCTCATGTATTCCTGATTTTCATCTTTTTGTGGGACATTGTACTTGGGAAATTGTCACTGCCCTAGAAAATTTTAGCTCATTATTTTCTATATTATTACTCACTTTAACATTTGTTTTCTGCCTTTAATGTTGTTTCTTCCCCTCTCCCCCCAAGAATATATGGCTTAGCTCACTGACTAAACTGAAAATTCCCCAAGAATAGTGTTATGGACTGAACTGTGTCCCCCCAAATTCATATGTCGAAGCCCTAACCTCCAGTTCTTCAGAATGGAAATAAGGCCTCTAGAGAGGCAATCAAGTTAGCATAAGGCAATTAGGGTAAGCCCTAATCCAATCTGACTGGTATGCTTACAAGAAGAGGAAATTTGGACACAGAGAGAGACACCAGGGATGTGCACACACAGAGGACACAGTGAGAAGGTGGCCATCTGCAAGCCAAGCAGAGAGGCCTCAGAAGGAACCAATCCTGCCAACACCTTGGGCTTGAACTTCCAGCCTCCAGACTGTGAGAAAATAAATTTCCATTGTTTAAGCTCTCCAGCCTGTGGTATTTTTGTTATGGCGGCCCTAGCAAGCTAATACAGGTAATGACATCTTATACTTCTGTAACACATCCTTGCCCCATGGTGCCTTACAGAGTGCTCAGCACACAATTCAGACAGCACTTAATGCCAGTTGTATTTGTTTTATTTTTTACCTTTTATGTATTTAAAAAGTCTATTCATGAGACATATTTAACATATTTCATTTTATTATGCGTTTATTTTGGTTTGTTAGCAAACAGCTGTCTTATTAATGATTTAATCCTTTGTTTGAATAGATAATGCATGCCCATGGTAAATATTTTAAACAGTATGAAAGGTTATATGGGAATGATAAGCCTCATTCATCCCTCAGTCCCCTATTCCTTCAGTTCTCTTCTCTAGAGATAACCGCTGTTACCACTATGTTGTCTGTCTTTCCAGATACATCTTTGCTTAAAAACAAATGCGTACATATATATGCGTATACTGTACACATGTATATTATAGATGTATAGCATATTTATGCCAACATAAGCTTTATGCAAATCTCTACATATGTAATAGGTATAAATACATATATAAAATATGCATCCTTTTCTCTGATTTTCTTTTTTGTTTTATTTTATTTTTAAATATGACAGCACAATATGCACATGTCTCTACTTTTGAAAGAGAATTAATTAACTTAATAATATATTTTAGGAATTATTCCATACAAACCTATATTATTCTTTGTAATTTATTTTGTAGCATTTATTTTAAGTGCACTGTCCTCTCTCCTTCCTCCATCCCACCACACACACTTTAGTACAGATACCCACATGGAGAATGAATAGGAAATACAAATTTTGAAGACGCTCATTCTTGCTACTATTTCCTGATAGAAATATTTGAGTAACAGATTTAATCAGGTGATAAAGTGAGAGGCATTAAACAAAGATGGCATGATTTTCAGATAAGCAGGAATATTAATAGTGAGACTTTCTCAGACTGACCCCAAATATTTCTAGTTACTATGCTAACTGCAGGTACACACTAGCAATCACATTTATAGCCCATGTTCACTCTAAGTTTATTGTGAAATTAATATTGTACTGAGAAAATAGAAATAACCAAAAAAGAAACATAAATCTACCATACTAGAAAACTTAAATTTTTTTCTTATTTACTATTAGTAATTGCTTATTTTTATACATACTTTGATAGTTTTAATTACAAATCAGAGCAATTGTGTATTCTGGTTTTGTTTCAAAGTGAATCATAAACATTGTTATTTTGTTATGTTTCCATAATAATAACTTTATATGTTTGTATAATATTTCATCTAGTTGATGCATTGTTTCCTCTAATTTTAAAAAAAGGGATAACTGTACTATTTGAGTTATAATTAAAAAAACTTAAAGGAAAATCAATCTGACACATATTTATTGATATAAATTATATACATAAATGCCATTGAGCTGCAAAGTAATTGAGTATAAAATGGAGAGCGGCTCTCGTCAATGATTATAATTAATATTCTCTATACTCTGTGAAATCAAAACTTCCTAGGGGAGATGCTGTAGAAGAAGAAGCTGTTCAGATGCCCTCCTGAAAGAGGAATAGACTTTTCTATTCCTTTAGGAGTTGGTTTCAGGAAACGAGGCTGCAAATTCTTCTTTCCCTTTCCTGTAGCTGAAACTCTACTTGCACAGAGGTAGAGGGAGCAAAGTAGCGTACCTCAGTCACATTAGGTTAATCAGATTCATTTTCTAACAACTACCATAAAGTATCAATAACCAATGACCTTCTTTAATTAATTAACTTAATCAACAAATATTTACCGAGCACCTATTATGTGCTGGATGTGAAATGCATAGGGAAGAAGATAACCAGGACCTCTACCTCTGTACCCTCAGAGCTGATAATTTAGACAGGGTATAGAATAGCACTGAAATAATAAATAAAATAATTACAAGTTTTAGCAAGTGCTAAGAAAGAAGTAAACAGGGAACTATCACAGATAGAAATGAAGGCAGGAAATCCTTTACATAAGTGGCCAGAGAAGACTTCTCTGACTAAGTCACATTGACATTGAAACTTGTAGGAGAAGAAAGACTCAACCACACAAGAGAAGGGGAAAGAGGGGGCAGCAGGAGCCAAGGCCCCGAGGCATGGTGGAAACTGGCACGCTTGAGATGACTAAGACCACTGGGACTGTGTTCAGCGGGCAGAGGGAGTGTGGCCTGGGAAGAGTGTAGACGAGGGTACAGGCCCCATCATGGGTGGCCCAGGACACCACAATGGAAGCCTCAATCTCCTTTAAAGTACAGTGTGAGGCCAGGGAAAGGGCTTAAACAGGTGAATGGCATAATTCAATCATGTTTCAAAAAGAACATTTTGGTGTCTGTGTGGAAGACAGATTGGAGGAGGACAAGAGTGGAACTACAGGGAGTAATTAGGAGGTCGTTGGTGTTGCCCAGCTAGAAGGGACAACGGCTGGAACCTGAGTGGTGGCAGTGGAGATGGACACTAATAATGGACAGGGGCATCTCAGCAGGAGGTGGAACTGCCAGCTGAAAGGACCGTGAAGGATGAGGGGAAAGCAAGCTGTCAATCATGACTCCTGAATTTCTAGGAGAGCATCAAATTTAGAGGTGGGAGGCAGGAACTCGAGGTTTCTTCCAGATATTTAAGTTGGAGATGCCTTAGTAGGCATCCAAGTGGAGCTTTCAGATACATGGATCTGAGATCAGTTTGGGAGTTGCCAGTAGCCTGATGATATTTAAAGCCTGAGGACTGGATGGGACCCTCAAAGAGAGTGTACAGTTAGGGGAAGAGAAGGAACCCACAACTGATCTGTAACTTTGCAGAGATGCTCAATCATGACCAGAAGTAAATCTTCAACTCGAGGAAAGTCAAGCTCTCTGAAGATTTGTAGTGTATGTTTTCCCTATACATAAGCCCTCAGTGGTCAGGGAAAATATGCAGAGAATTTTTTTCTTTCAGATCTTTTCCTTTCTCTCCTGCCTATCTCTCCTAGTTTTGGTATCGCCTGAACCTTAGGAATCCTTCTGCAGGGAAAAAAGAGGGAAAGTGTGAATATGGTTTTTCATGCTCAGTGACTGTGTGGGCTGTCACCTGAAGTGGTTCTGTGTTGAAAGCTCTGCACAGCTGCCAGAGTATTTACCCATTTGTGTTTCTGTTTTCATGGGTATAAATAACTCTTCCCCTGAGAGCCTGCAAGTTCTTACCTCTTCATCTTCCAGGAGCTTGTGAGGCAGGGCTTAGTGGCTATAGGTGCTCTATAGCAAGACTGTAAAGTTAGGAGCTGGAAGTGATCTTTGAAAGAATAAAGCCCAAGCCTTCTGTTTTACAAGTGAGGAAATCGACTCACCCATGGCCACCCATAAAATAAAAGTTATTTCAAGTTTCAGTTCACTAATCACTGATGAACTTCATTGATCAAGGGAAGCCCTTCAGGCCTCATTTAATCCAAGAGATTATGTGTTTGCTTTGGATCCCAAGAAAAAACCAATCCAAAGTTTAAAAACCTCTCTAATTGGAAAAAGAAACTGAGAATATTTCTAGGCCCCAAAGCACACATAGGCCAATAAATACCCTACTAATGCTGCACTTTCCCCTGGTCTGAAGAAATTAGGTAGATTCTACTATTCAGTGTCACCATTAGCTTGAGACACAGCATCTGTAGAGGCCCAGAGTGTGCTATATTGTGAATGAAAAAGGCAGGAGGGCCTTTAAATTAGGGTGACAGGTTTTGTGTTGGCCTAAGAGCCAAAATCCTGCTTGTAAGGTACTGCCTCCACATGGCTGAATAACAATGGACTGACATATGTGTTAAATAATTGATAAAGCTTGCTCTTCCATAAAGACTGATTTTAAGAACAAGAACCAGAGGATATTAGGAATTCAGTGGGGAAAGACACTGTTCAATCTTTTCCGAGAAATGTCTGATGAGACAAACATGTTATTTTCTGATTATGCCTCTGCTCCATCTGACATTTTGCACCTGATTTATGTGAAGAAGTGTCTCATTGCCTGTTTGTGATTTCAGTGACTTGAGGTACACACTCTTCCTTCTAGAATGTCAAGATTCATAGATTTTGGGACCAGAAGGAGCTTTTGAGAGAATTCAGTGCATTTCTGTCATTTTATGAAAATGCAACTAGAGAGATAAGGGGCTCCACCATAATTACACTGTGATTAGAGACATGAGCCCTCTATACAGGACTCACGACTGACAACACTGCTTTTCCCACTGTTTGAAATCAAGCCAGGAGAAAACGGCAACTAACATGATGTGGGTAGGGTTCCTTTTATACAAGTTTGACTTTTTATTCTACAAAAATGTAATCATATTAAAAATGTTTTGGAACATAGGAAAAAGAAAAAATACCATACATGTGATCACTGTCAGCATATTAGTGTAGTTCCTTCTATGTTTTATTTTCTGTGCACATTTTAAAATAACTGTTATTTAGTGTACATTTAATTTTCATTTTTTCAGTTAATATATCATAAGCATTTCTAATAGATGCAGAATATTCAAGCAAATGCATATATTATAATTCATTGATCTTTCCGTGGTCCTTGGGCATTTAGGATGACTACAATTTTTTTTTTTCTTCTTTAGAGATATGGTCTTGCACTGTCACCCAGACTGGTGCCATCATAGCTCACTGCAAACTCAAACTCCTGGGCCCAAGCAATCTTCCTGCCTCAGCCTCCCGATTAGCTGGGACTACAGCCATGAGCCACCATGCCCGGCCTTTGCTATTATATGTAACAATATTATATGATATATAAACATCCTATGGCATATGACTTTCTGGTAGATTATACCCTTAATATGGAACTCCAGAAATAGAATTAGAGAACTATGATCATCACCACTTAAGTTGTCACAGGGGCAGTCCAATTCATCATTACTTTAACACATTAAATATTATATGTGCTACCGAAGCAAGCACTATATCAAATATTAACATTAAAAATGTTTGCTAATTTCCTATTGAAAATGGCATTTGTTTGAGTTCTTCTCTCTTTTATGGTTGCTGAGTTCTCCTGTGTCCATGTTCACTCTTCCTACCTACGGCATTTTAGCTTTCTTAATTGCTTACAGTTCCCTGAACACCACAACCCGTTCCATAGATCTTATTTACGGATCTTCCTTGCTAAAATGGGAACCCTTTGAGGATGAGTTCTGTGTTTTATTCATCTGCATATTCCCAGGGTCTTGTGTAGCACCTGGCACACAGTGGGTGCTTAATAAACACATAACAAATGAATGAATGAATGAGCAAATGAGGTTGATCATTCCCCCCATGTTTGTTCATCAAATATGATTTCTGAATGCATCCTCCAGTTTATGTACTTTGTCCACTTACTTATCGGTGTCAGACTTTTATTGTTTGTTACTAGTGTTTGAATATGAGAAGATATTTACACTTCCTCTGTCACAGTTGGACTGATAATATGATTTTGCTTCATATTTTCTATAGGTTTAACATTAAAAGGGAAAAACAGAGCGTAGAAGTTAAGCTAATAAAAGTGCCATCTCCTGCTGCATTTTCTCTACCTAAAAGGTTCTCACAAGGTGGGAAGTGGGGAGCAATGAAAGAGAGAGAGAGAGAGAGAGAGAGAGAGAAATAGGGGAGTTCTGCGAAAATTAGACAATTTAGTTTCTCAATTTAAACAGACTGCATAGAGTTGTTCATGTGAAAAAAGGAAATGTGTTGACCATGTTTCAGGCCCTCTGAAGCTGAAAAGGTCAACCAGCCCCTGCGTGCCGTGAAAAACAAATTCTGCTCTTCCATACAGAGAGGTAGGTTTCAATTAAAACCCACACAGAATGGCTGAGTAATTTCTTAATGTATTCCATTTGTAAATGAGAAGTGAAAACACTCATTAGTAATTCTTGAATCCTTGGTGAATCAGCACTGTCCACAGAAAACAAACATATACAACCCTGCTTACATTGAAAGGAGAAAAAATTCTCACCTGTCTTTTTGTTTCCTTTGTTTTTCAGATATGCTTTTCATTTTTTAAAAATGTATCAAAAATTGTATCATCACATTGTCCCTCTGGGTCTGTTGCTGCATTTGCAAACTTTAGTATTTTTCTGGTTAATATTTTATAAAGCAGATGCACCCATAAAATAAAGCTGTCAGGAGCCTTCAGGATAATATTAATATCAGTCCCCTCTGGTTGCCCAAAGTGAAAGCTTAAGCCACATGGCTAGAAATAGAGAAAGAAGTCCCATTGTCCAACATTAGTGGACCCATTCTTTGGAAGAGAAGATCTCTGATTCACAGGCAAAAAACCAAAACCAAAACAAAAAAAAACAACCATTTCCCCTATGGGAAAAAAGCTTCTTGAAGTTAGGGATCCATTTTGGACATATCAGTGTGTTCCCAGAACCTGGTCCAAGACCTAGGAAGTGGCTGTGAACACATGTTTGAAAGAAGAGTAAATGATTGGGGTAGCCCTGCCTTGGATGGTGAGCTGGGTATTTCCCATGTGTGCCCCAGATCCACCCTCAACCTGCTGCTCTTTGCCCTAGGGGCTGAACTCCCAGGCATCCATGGGATCCCTTGACCCCTGGCTTTCCAGGTGACTTCAGACAATGAGGAGTCCCAGAGGAGTTTGGAAGGATGAAGCAAAGTGAGGCTGGGGTGTTTATTGCCTTGACTTCCTCCGTGTGGGATTGCCTCCAGCCGGCTGCTTTCCAGAGGTCACAGCTTCTGTCAAGGTGACCCTTTCCTAATCATCCTCTCTGTTCAGGTCCCAGTGACACTCTGACCCTCATCCTGTCAGCCTAGGAGTACTCTGCTATCTCACAGCCACCCCTAACTTCATTAATGCTCCTTTATTAAGCTCTCCTTGAATTACTCTAATTTGAATATACCATTTCTGGAACACAACTGATATAATAGAGATATGCATGTTGGTTTAGTGGTTACACCCTAACATTCAGCCTGAAATCTGCTCAACAAGCTGTGTACACTGGATGACGAGGTGCCTTTTCCTAATGCTCCCCCAGGAGAGCATAGGCTGGTGCCACCTTGGGCTGAAAGTATGTATATGAGCCTCAACTTATGTTTTTTTAAAATCTGCTGATAGATTCATTTTTCTCTATTTCCTCCTGCTGTGATTTGCAACTTTTGCCTGCAGCCTGAGTGAGTCATCTCTATCCCCAGCTGTAGTCAGAGAAGCTATAACAAAAGGGGCTCCGATTGCTCTCCAGAGGCTGACTACTTTGGCTTATCCTACAGAAGCAGAAAGACCACAAACCAAAGACAACAGTCCCTCCAGTCGTTTGGTGTTTTGTGGGCAAAACAACATGGGTGCTGTTTTTACCTGTCCTTTTGGTTGTGTTTGCATGCAAACTTGCCCTCCCCCAAAACACTGGAGGTGTTACGTGATGCAGGGCCAGCAGCACATCTGCAGAACCTGCTTTTATTTCCATCTTTAGTGTGGATGATGGAAACAGGTCTAAAGGGCAAAGGATACCTCAACGCAATGACATCATCCCCTCTATCTCATGTCTCCTCCCTTAAGGGATGTGAGGCCCAGTCCTGTGGAGTGTGTTGAGAGTCTCAGCTTCTTTATTGTTCAACTTTCCTTGCCAATAATTGCTGATGGTTTAAATTGACTTCACAATTTCTGCCTTAGCATTTGGAATGCTCTCTAGTAAGGATGCTGTGAATTGCACATAGGAGATGCAATATGTTACTCTGTTCAATTTTTGTGTCTTCAATGACTGAGAAGGTGTTGTGTATGGGGAGTGAAGCAAACATTCGTCTCTCCTCACCCACACAAAGGAATTAACAGTTACCTAGGTTACTAGACCAGGCCAAGGCCTCTAAATCTGACTTGATTGTTCAGTGCACATATCTCTTCCCATGTTTTTCTTGCCTGTGCATTTTGAAGCGTATGTGATCCACCGACTGTGCAGCCACTTGTACAGCATGGGCTTTCCCCTATAATGCTAAACTCAAGCTGATTTTAGATCAGATCCAACTGATCCTTTCAGCAACACTCAATGAGATGAAATCTCTTTCTGCAGACTGTTCTTGCTGCTGAAAGAGACTGGCTAGATTTGAGCAGCAATAATTAATTTCAAAGAAAGTTTCCATCTCCAGGCCTTTGCATTTCACTAATTATTTTCAAGGTAAATTGAATTTGCTTGGCAGTATCTTCCAGCTCCAACTTGCAATAAGCAATTTAACATGAAATTGCTGACCTATAATTGTTCTATCCAGTCATGAATTCCTAATCCTTCTGCGATTTATAGTTATAGTCTTTGAGCTGCAACTGAGTTCACAGCGTAATTATCACTTTCTTTATTTTTACCTGTAGCAAGCAGCAGTATTACTGTAGTGCATGGGAGAGCTTCAGCTAGTGTCTGAAAATTACAGAATATCAATTGCCAATGTCTGAGCTGTGGGTGGGTGGCAGCATATTAGAAAATGGAACTGCAGGTCATTTGGGGAAAATATCTTGATGAAATCCATTCATCTGGGTGATGTGCTGAATCTTAAACCAGATAGAAAGAATGCCAAACCAAACAAAAAATAGATTGTTTTTCCCAGTAAGTGAACAGATAGCGACATCTTTAAATGCTAAATAAAGTAGCTCTGAGCCTTTGAGGATACTCCTCAGCAACTATTGCCTGAACTGCCAATCAAGTCACTTGGTTTTCTGCCTTCTGCTTCTTCCTTTCCCGGCTTTTATTCAAATGTTCTGCGGTGATAAATAGAGAGTTGTCTGTCTTTTATTTCAAAAGCCTTTCCTAAAGTATCAGAGCTAGGTGAGAGTCACTCACAGATCAGTCTAGCAGAATGGCTTCATATCGTCACAACTTTAATATCCAGAAGCTCTAGATTTTTGACTCGTTTCTGTTTGGCCGTACGTTAGGTCATTTCTCCTTCAGAGGTTACCAAGCACTTTAGAAACTGATGCCCTGGCTGCCCCTTGCCCCCGTGGGTGAGAGAAACAGGAGCGGTGCGGAGAAGAGGGCGCTGCCTTAGAAGTCAGGCTGAGGAGCTTGCGGTCCTGCAGGGGAGATGGGTCAGTTAAAGGAGCATTCTGGAGGCTGTGCTGGAACAGGGCCCTTAGCAGGGTTGCCGACAAAGCGAGGCTGCGGTTCTGAGGAAGGAGAAAGGAGAGCTTGCTTTTGGCTAGACTCCAGTGATTCTCAACCAGGGGCAGTTTTGTCCTCCAGGGGATACTGGCCAATGTCTAGAGATGTTTGGGGACTGGGGTAGGGGAAGACAGGCCCAAATGGCCATCATTCGAGGTCCAGGGCAAACAAGTCCTCTCCACACCCTCCTCCTCCACTCCCAGGCCCTCACCCTGTCCCTGGCTCTGTTTCTCCGCTTGGCACTGTTGACATTTGGGGCTGACTAGTCCTTGGCTGTGAGGGTGGGGAAGTGTCCTGGGCACTGTGGGATGTCCATGGCTTTCACTCCCTCACTTGGAACCTGTTTCCGTATCTGTTAAATCAGTTCATCATCAGACACACAAAAAATCTACTGAAACTCTACTGTGTTCTAGGAGCTGTCCTAGGCATTGGGACAGAGTGAACAAGACTATGTCCCCACCCACAGGGACCTTACATTCTGCTGGGGGATACAAAAAATAAACACATAAGCAAATAGAAATTTAATGTATTATCAGCCGGAGAAAAAGGTTATGGACAACAATAGAGCAAGGTAACAGATGGGAACTTGTAGGAACTGCTCTTTTGGTCAAGAACACCAGGGAGGGCCACTGTGAGAAGGTGACATTTTAGCACTGCTAAATGGAGCAAGCCGTGGGACAGCTTTCTTCATTTTCAAAGTTCTCTCTCTCTCTCAACCTCTGTTCACTTAATTGCTCAGTTTGCACTTACTCCTTCCTGGTCTCTGGCTTTCCCTGATGTCAGCTTCCTGAAGAGGGGCCCAGCTTTGATTCTCTGCTCTTCTGTGACTGCTGTTTCTTTGAACCCTTCAGTTAGAGCACCTTCCCAATAGACGCTCGCAGCCTTGCTAAGATCTCCATCCAGCTGCTAGCCCTGAGTCCTCAGGCCCTGTTTGCAATTATTGGCCAGCCAATAGTTTTTTCTGGGTGTACTAGTTAATAGATGTAGTGATAAAAATGGCTCTGTATAGATTGTGATTATACACACACACATTTTTTTATTAACTTTATGACATGAATGGCAAATACTAGGAACACTTGTCATTAATCAGTCCCCTTTCTCATACCTGTGTCAGATCAGATATCCATAATTGATGATCATGACTGTCCTACCAGCCAGTGGTAATTGCCATGTAAGATGAAACCCTGGCTTGAAGGTGCCATGCATTACCTTAAAAACCAGCTTGAAATAGACACATGCTGGAAGAGTGGTGTACCAGGAATGCAGAAACCTCCTATCCACAGTCAGAGGGGCAGGCCTCAACTTCACTGTCATAAAAAAAAATTGGAAATTTCTCTCCTACCACATATAGTTTAAGTTCATTACTAAGGAATCTGGACATCATTCTGTAGTGAAAACAGGAAGTCATCATAGTTTTTTTTTCTTTGCATAAATTTTCTTAGTGGGACTATCATAGTTTTTTGGTGGGTAAATAACATGATTAAAGCTGTTCTTTAGGAAGATTGATCTTGCAACTACATGTAGGATGAATAGGGGTGGGGTGGGAGAGAACATCGAGATAAGGTGTGTGGATTTGCAGAGGGTGCCAGGGTAGATGGCCCCACACTGCCTCTCTCTAATCTTGGGTCAGGTAAGTTGTGGGACTGACAAAGGGGTTGACATTCCCAAGGGCTCTGTACCTGGCTGTCTTTGCACTAGTCCAATATCCATAAACACTGGGAGAAGGAACCAGGGCTTCCTGGAAACCAAATCAGTTGCCACACAGCATATGCAGCTGGAGCAGCATTCTAAATGGAAATGCTCTTGCTACCAGGGATTAATTACCATCTAATTTGCATAGCCTTTTGATTAACCACATTCCTGGCCAAAAGTCCAAGCCAAAGCTCCTTAACTAAGACCTGATGATGCTTTTGCACTTTCTCTGGAAGAACATAATCCAAGGTCAGAGGTACTTTACTAAGCCCAAGACCACCCAAGTCAACAGCAACAGGGGAAGAGGCCAGTATATTTCTCACCCTCCACCTTCCATCTCCCGCCCCAGGCTCTCACTCTGAGAAGAAGTCCAGAATGTGACCAGCCATTGGAGTTCAAATTGTACTTACTTATGAGGCTGATTGCACACTTCAACTGAACACCAATTTATCAAGTATCTCGGTGTGAAAAGGAAATATCTTTACTGTAGATAACTGAAGATTCTGAAGACCAACAGCACTCCATGGAGTACACTAATTATAATCAAACCCATTTGTAATGAAGGAAAACGAAAGGAGTAAGCACCAGTCTGTCCAATATTGGAGCCACTGAAGTAACTTCAATGCTATTACTGATGGACAACATTAGTCAAAGCAAAACACAGCAGATGTCTGCAGAGAGAAATAAGGCCTTGGAGATGCTGTGTTGACGAGCTGTCATCTTATCCCTCTGTTAAATTAGATCTGGGCCTTCTCCTAAAGACCTTAGGTCTTGGTTTGACTTCAGAGAAGATGACTGTCAACAAGCTGGCCCTGGTCTATAGACAGCTCTGTTTGCCACCTGATCGTAATTTAGTGAATATATTTCCTCCTGTTTTCACAAGGAAGACTTCAGTTTTAATAGAGTGAAATGTGGCAATGCGTGGATTTCAACTGGACAGCAAATCCTGTGGAACATGAAGCTGCTTGAAGTGCCGAGATGGCTCAAGCTGGACCCATTGTGGGCCACATCCAAGCAGTGGGTGTGAACTGCAGAAAATGTCAAAGATTTTCCTGGGGGAGCGGCTGAGCGTAGATCACATGAGTAGTTGGTGGGGGCAGAGAAGCCCATCCTTACAGAGGTCCTAGAACCAACCTGTCTTCCAAAATTGGGCCACAGCATAAAGAGCCCAACAATGCCAGTCCGCTCTCCCAGGACCAGGGTTGGACCAGGTACTGATGATTTAGGGCTCCGTGGAGACTTGAAAATGATGGGGGCAAGAGTGGGCTTTGTTGGAGGAGAGTAAAACCCAGGATGTGGGGATGTTGTAGGGGGAGAGTTAGTGCGACAGGTAGGACCATCTCGTGCCATGCTTGAGAGTTCCTAGACATCACCCTCTCCGTCCTTTTCACAGTCACTCTGCATTGTACTACCTGACAATCCTTCCTGCTCCTTTCCACATTTATTCAGGAGTAAAATTTTCACCACAGGAGATTCCTGGGACAGTCCTTATTAGAAAATATTTTATTATCAGAAGTTGATATAATAGTCACAGGGATGAAACTTGGCTAGGGCATCCCTGACCCTGGCCCAGTGACAGGGCCTGCTCTCTCCTTCCCGCCCTGCAGTGACAGAGAGAAAGCACTTTACCAAGGCCTGTGAGCCACAGTTGGGAATGGCCCTGTGAGCGCCCCCCTCCTAGAGGCCTGCACCTGTGCTGAGGCCTCCCCCGACCAGCTGCCGCGCCAGCTTGGGGCAGAAGAGTCTGGGAGACCACAGCCTCCTCTGTGTCTGGCTGATTTCAGTAAAAGATGCTTTGCTTGTTCACTGAAGTATCACGTTGTCATCTCTTTGAATGAAGGGATTTCCTGTTGTCAGATTAACACCTTCTTTGATGCCTTCCCCGCCCCTTTCTGACAGCACATTGATTAAGACAAGCCATCTGAAACCTCCCTTCGAGGGGCCTGTGACCCAGTTGTGGCTGGGGGTGGGGCACCCAGGTGAGGGACCCAGGCCAAGGCAAAACCTCAGGGCAGCTCCACAGTGCTCCTGGGGCTCCCCTGGTACTTGTCAGGCTCTGCACTCAGACGCGACTTTGAGTGCAAAATACCTGGCCTGTAGGCGGGCAGAGTTCCAGCGTCACACTGTGTTTACATCGGCTCATCTAAACAGACTGGGAAAGAAAGTCGCTTCTGTACTTGACAGACTGGAGCCATGATCCCCAGGAGCACAGGGTGGAGTCGCAGCGTTGGGGCCGCAAGTCAGCCAGCAGAGAAGTGAGAGTGAAGAGGTGCGAGGCCTGACTCCCCAGGCCTTCTCTGCTCTCCTGCTCCCAAAAGGTCAGAGCTGATGGGGAAGAGAACTCAAAATGGTGTCCTGGCGGAGACGCTCTAACTGTAAGGGGCACAATCAGAAAACGGGAAAGAGTCCGTGGCTGACTCACAGTAACCCGCGCCCCAGGCCACGCTGGCACCAGCCCAAGGCTGACTCCAGTCAGTGCCTCCTCAAGGTTCTTTCAGACGTGGGTGGAGAAGCAAAATGCCATGTCACACGAGGGGTGTCACTCTCTCGGAAGGCTGTGGTACTGTTGGTCACACACAGGGCGGAGCATAGCCCTGGGGTTGGAGTCGCAGCCGGTGCCTGGGGAAGGTGAGGAGCGAATGGAGACGGACGCAGCCCCATGCTTGATGGCCGTTCTCCAGAGCTTGTGGCTGCCCCCAACCACCTCCTGTCCCTCCTGACTCACCTGCTGCTGCCACTCTGCAAACAGGCCTTGATCACACTGCAAGTTGAGCTGGAGCCGCCTCCAGCCTGTGCGGGGAGAGCCCACCGTCCTCTCCTGTGGGCTCCTCCCTCCTCCCGGCTCCCTCTTCCTCTCTCCAATCCCATTGTAGCCCCTCTCCCGATTAAAAATCTTTCTTCTCCTCTTCCGAATTGACCACAGCTCTCTTTCGAGACCTTATGAAGTGTTTTGGAAAGCTGTTTTTGTATGTGCCCGTGGAGAAGGAGGAGGCCTGGGGCCCAGGAGCAGCCCTGCGGTTCAGCCGGCAAAGCCACCTTGGAGAAGCACCTGGCTCCAGTGTGTCGCATGGCCTGTGCGTTTATTTAAGCTTTTGAATAAGCAATAATGTGATTCCAATAGTTTAAACATTTTACAGTGAAAATGTTGCCTTTCATTCCCAGCCATGTATTTCCCCTCTCCACAGACAGACAAGGTCACCGTGCTACCTCCTAGAAAGATAAGCAGACACACACATACACACGCACATTGGTGCTCTTTCCCTCCATTTGCACACAAACAGGAGCACGCCGTGCACACAGCTCAGCACTGTGTGCTTCATTCAGCGCCTCTCAGGACCTTTCCATAGAGGCACATAGAGAGCGGCCTGCTCCTTCCTTACAGGTGCTTTGTGTTCCAGCAGCCAGTCCTCTCTGATGGGCACTGAGGCTGCCCCCCACGTCTTATTGTGCTGCCGTGCTGCAGTGAATAACCTTGCTTATGTGTCATTGTGCCTGTGTGTCAGCAGGTCTGGGGTATAAAGTCCACGAAGTGGAATTTCCAGGTCAGATAGCGTAGATGAGCACATACTAACTCTATGTGCAACCTCAGAGAAGGCACTTGGCATTTCTGGGCCTCGTTTTCTATTTGTAAAACAGAGGGGCTACCCTGGGTGACCTGCAGCTCCTTCCGCCTTGGGAGTCCCTGGGATTCACAACCTCCTGCCTGTAAGGAGTCTGGCAAAGATGACTGCTCTGGCCCTTGTGATCTTACCACAAACACAGTGTCCCTGGGTCTAGGCCACCACAGCCAGCTGGGAGCCAAAATTCATTCTGTGCACAGCCAACAGAGCAGAACTTGAAGAGACAAATCCAAGAGCCAGGTCTGACCTCATTTGTCCTCAAGTGGCATCTCTCTTCTGTTTTGACCTCTTTAAAGCTAGCTGCTTTTGCAGGCTCTGTAGAAGTCAGAGGGAGCATGGAGACATTTTGCCTCAATTTACAGAGTTGAGGAAAATGAAAGTATTAAATGAACTTTAGATAAGTGGAGTGAAGCATTAGCCAGAATGCTGGGGGTACAAGGACATTAATCGGACATTTACCAGAAGATTATTCAACAATGCAGTCAACCAACCAGGCAGGTTTTGTTGGTACATTGACTAAAAGCAAGCCTGTCTGGTGGTTTTGCCCTTTCTGAGTGTCGAGATTGTGTGGCTAAGTCCCAGGATAACCACAGCCAAGGTAAGGACTTGGTGCATGCATCTGATGCTCACTATTGTCATTGATCAGATTTAGGAATCATGAAATGACCTAAAAAAGGCCTCCCACTTGTGTACAGATGAGGAAATGGAAACTAGAAACGGAGAAGTGAACCAGGGCTGTGGTAAGTGGGAGGAAAAGGGCCCTGGAACTGGACTCAGTGTCCAGGGGGTGTGGGGCAGGGGACGTGGGGCAGGGGACGTGCACGATGGCAGGGAGAAGGAGAAGGCATCCAGGAGGCACGGCAGCAGGTCTGCACTTCCCAGTCGCACAGCCAGCAAGTGTGAGGGGCCTGGCAGCATGCAGAGGCGGGGCGATAAGCCCAGGAGCAGGTGTAATTCAGAGATCCAGTCTGAAGTGTCAGGAGCCTCCGATAGAGGGAGAGAGATTAATGTAGACTCCAATCTTAGAAGGCCTCTGCGTCCCTGAGCAGGTGGCTGGATATGGACATAAGGGCAGGCACAAGGTGAGGATCCAGATTCCGGACCGCAGCACCCCAGGGGGTCAGGGCAGGTGTGCAGCTGTCAGAATTAGGACCCTAGCAAGGGTGATTCGATTTTGAGTAGCAGCTCCTTGTATCAACAAGTCTTGGTTCGAGAGACTTATGGAATAAGCCTGTAGATGTAAACACTCCAGCCCAGAGTGGGGAGAAGGGAACCAGGCTACAGGCCAGGCCATAGTCACTGGGGGCTTCTGATAACCTCTTAGATAAGTTCCCCCCAAGTCCTTCTCTCCTCCCTCTGCAGCTTCACCACTGCCCTGGTTCAGGTTCCCATGTCCTTCTTTCAGACCAATGCAATAGCCTGACTGGTGTCACCTTCTCTACCTGGCAGCCAGATCTGACCATGTCTCTCCCCTGCCTAAAACACTCAGTAGCTCCCAGTGGCTGTCCAGGTGGCATCTGAGGCCCTGATCACCTGGCCTTCCCCTCCTTTGCCTCACCTCCTGTACCGTGTGCTTTACACACCATGGTATTTCCAGCCTCTGAACCTATGGTCACATTATTACCTTTGCGTGGAACTCCCCTCCTTATCTTATTTACCTGGATGCCTCATTTCAAAACTCAGCTTTGGCTTCATCTCCTCCAGAAAGCCATCTTTCTTCCCCATAAGCGGCCTGGTCCCCACAGTCCCTCCATCTCAGGGGTTCTCAACTTTGGCTGTGTGTTTCCATTTGAAAAATGGAGAATTTTTAAAACTACTGATGGTAAGACCCCTCTCCAGACCTATTAAACCAGCAAGTCTGTCCTGCATATGCTGATGTATTTAGCTCAGGTGGGAATTGTCTGCATCTTATTTTCCAGTGGTTCAGAGAAAAAGCATGTGTGTGTCTGTATGTGTGTATTTATATTTCTATGCGTCCACATCTATCTAAATGTTAATATGTATATAAATAAGTGTTTATTGTACTGTTATTCCACATTTTCTGTATTGAAATTTTTCAAAATAAAGACGAGAAAAAATGATTACTGTCTCCCAGATTGGCCAGACCATCTGTCTTTTTACAAAGGTCTTGAGTGGGGCTCCTGTCCGCAGCTGGTGAGGATGATGGCACTTACCATTTGCCACACTATTTTGTGTCTTCCTTGTGACTCTGACTCCCCTAGGAGACAGCCAGATGCTGAGGGCAGGAGCCTCATGCATTTCAGAACTTTGCATCCTCCGACCCACCGGCCCTAGCGTGGGCCTGGCAGCCCTAGTACGCGCCTGGCGTGTAGTGGGCATTTAATACATGTTTGTTGAGTGTAACCAAAGGCAAGTTACATCCAAGGCAGATAGGTGAATATAGTATTTATTATTCTTTCATTCAATCAATCAATCTTTCATCATTTATTGTCTATTAATGTTTCCTTGCACGTCTTAGGCACAATAGATCATACGACAGTCTACAGCAGGGTTTCTCACCCTTAGCACTATTGGCATTTTGGACCGGATAATTCTTTTCTGTAGGAGGCTGTCCTGTGCCTCGTAGGATATTTAGCAGCATTCCTGAGCTTTACCCACCAGATGCTAGTAGCAACCTCCCCTCCAAGTTGTGACAATCAAAACTGTCTCCAGACTCTGTCAAATGTCCCCCTGGGAGCAAAATCACCCCTGGTTAAGCATTGATAAATGACAGTCTGCCTTTAATAAATCTGAAGGGTAATGAAGGAAAAGGACATACACATGCAATGAAAGACAGGATGTGTAAGGTACTGTGATGGGTACGGAGTGCAGGAAGAGGAAAAATGTAGTTCTATTTGGGGGCATTTGGGAAGACGCTATATGTAAGAACTGGGTTTGGATTTTAATGGCCCTACAGGTAGGAGGCTCTTTCAGTGTGATTTCCTTTCTTAAGTTTCTGCCGCCTGCCATTTGTACAGTCTGTGGTCACCATGTCATCTTCTGATCCTTACGACAGTCCTGTAAAAGGTAGACAGAACAGATATTATTAACTCTATTTTATAGACAAAGAAACCAAATGCAAGTTAGCTTGGATAAGTTGAGGCAACAACACGGTTCATAGCACAGACCCTGGAACCTGACCGCCTGGGTTTGAATCCTGGTTCCACCACTGTCTGACTGTGAGCTCTGGGCTTGTTGTTGAACCTCTTCACACTTCAGTGTTCTCACTTGGAAGACAGAGCTAATAATAGTACCCATCTCATAGAGTTTTAGTGAGAAGCGTACATGTGTCAAATGCTTAGAATAGCACCTGGCCTATATACACGTAAATAAAACTGCAGAAGTGTTTGCTACTATCATTATTATCACCAGGGCCATGCAGCAACTTGATGGCTGAGGTGAGATGACAAATTGGGTGTGCTGTCTCCTCGTCCAGTGTTTTCTCCATTGCAAAGTCTTTTTGCTATTTGAGCAAAAAGAAATCAGTGATGACTCAACTAGCACCACTGGGAAGGGCAGACCATAAAACCGCCATCCTGTCTCTAAACTCCACTGTGCAATAAAAGAAAGTATCATGCAAGTCACATATGGAGATTTCTTAACAGCCACATAAGAAAAGGGAAAAGAAACAGAGTGGAATTAATTTTAATAATATATTTTATTTAGCTCAATATATGAAAATATTAGCATTTCAATATATAATCAATAAAAAATATTAATGAGATGTTTACATTATTTGGTTTTTTTTCACACCAAGTCTTGGAAATCCAGAGTGTACACACGCACATCTCAACTTGACGAGTTGCTTTTCAAGTGCTCCTGGCCACATGTGGCTTGTGACTGTACTGATATTTTAAACACTGCAAAGGACATTTTGTTTTCAGTAGCTGGACACCCATATTATCTCAGACTCTGCCCTGGGGATGGCAAATCAGAGCAGGCAGTGAAAGTCTTCCTGAGTTTTATGCGAGACACTGAATCCTCTCCTTGCTTGCTCTTACCCCAACTTCATCCAAAGGAGGTGACTACGTATTTTTAAAAACTGTAATTTAATTAATTAGCCTTTTCAATGTTGCTTTAACTTGAGGGCAGCTTTCAATGTATCATGACAACGGCTCCAGATGCCACCCCTCAGGAAGCTCAGGAGCACATGCACAACCTCCATAAGCTCCAAGCTCCTGCGTAACCCACCCAAACGAACCCATGAGTGCCCCTTCTGCCATTGGGCCACCTTGCCCTCTTTTCCCATGACAAACACGGAGCCAGCTGCCCTGACTCTGCTGGTGGTGACTTCAGATCGCCTCCTAACACTTCCTGAGCAAGCCAACGTCATCCGCTCCTCTGTCGTCCCAGGACTCGGGCATGGGATAGAGGCTGAGAACAATTAGTGATCTGTCTGGGGCCAGGCTGCAATTTGTCACCACTGATGGAACACAAGCTGGCAGGCCCTGGTGGCCTCTTTAAAATGTTCCAAAGCACAAGCAGTGCACACTCCCAGCATTTCTATAAGGGCAGCATCCAGGATGATGATAATGACATTCTCGCCATGCTTACCTTGAGCCAGGTACTTTCTTAGCACTTTATTTAACTGATTTAATCCTCACAGCAGCCCTCTGAGGCTGTTGGTCTTATCCCCATTTTACAGATGAGGAAACGGAAGCATGGGGAACTACATGGCTTCCCTAAGGTCACATAGATGTAAGAGGCCAGGAGGAGTCAAACCGAGACAGAGTCTGAGCTCCTTGCTGTGCTGCCACGGACCCTTCAGACTTGGGTTGGCCCCCAGCATTTTTCTTTTCAGAGGGGAATTAAAGCTCCCAGAGGCTAGGGATTTCTGTGCTTTTGTTCTCTGCTCTTTCCTCAGCTCCTAGAACCTACTGACTCATCATCACTTTCTTGCTGCTGGTGACAACCCTACCTCTAGATCACACAATTCAGGCTGATGGTTGGTCCACCAGGCACTTTTTGTCCTGCACATGAGCTGACTTTGACTTTGTGCCTTGCCTGCTGGTTGCACTTGACTTATGTCTGTGACCTCTCTGCAAATGATCTGAGCTCTTCCCGAAAGCCAGAAAGGTGTTAGTTGCTTGAGGCAACTCAGGCTCAAGGCAGGTGTGATATTGGCATCAGCGCCACTGAATCATGTCCCCACCTGCTGAATGGTGAGACTAGGTTCCCACTGCCTCACTCCTGGCAGGCTGGGATTGGAGGGTGGAAGGTGGGGTTAGTGTAGGGGTTGCAAGGATGGTGGAAGGACTTTTGTGTCCAAGAAAATGTGCTCTGTGCCAGCCTTTATGGGACAGCTACCCACCACAGGCCTTTAAAATCTGGTCTGAATGTAGAGGGTTCCCACTCACCACCCTCCTCCCACCCCAGACTCTAATCCAGGCCTGCCTGACTCCAGGCTCTGTTTTGTTTCCACACTGGCTGCTGGCACAGGCCTGTCCTGGGGGAATCACCCTGGGCTCCTTTCCCACTCTCCACCAACACCTCATTTTCTGCGTCTGACTACCTCCTGATATTTTTGCATCTGAATACCGGGCACAGAGACCACTGAGGGCTCCTTGAATGGTGGAGAGTGTCAAAGGCGCAGCTTCCAGAGGGCCCTGGAGAATGCAGGGGTCCTTGTTGTCTGGGAACCGCAGCCTGGCTGTTCCACTTCTCCCCCTGTGCAGGCTCAGGCGCCATCCCAGGAGTGCACAGGCCCTCACAACACCAGGTCTGGGGCCCTCACACTCAGTGTCCTCCTCTTGGTGAGAAGAAGGGGTCCCGGGAGAGGAGGCCTGGAACTGCGTGGGGAGAAGCTGGAGAGCTGGATAGGGGAGGGACACAGAGCTAGCTAAACCCAGGGCCACGAGCAGGCTTTTTTCCTGAGTCTGATAGCCTTTGCATCTCATATGGGGATGTTTCCATGATACCACAGGGTTTGACCAATTCTTTCTCACACACGTGCACGTGCATGCACAGTCGGGGACACGTACACTACTCCAGTCCCCCCATCTGAGGTCCTCAATAAGGGCATGAGGGCAAACAGCTCAGAGGACTTAATGTTATGCTTCCAAATGTGATCAAACAAAGCCATCTGGAAACTCTATTTCTCTGGGAGGTTGTTATTCTTTAACTCTCTCAAAAACAGGGCTAAGTGGCTCTAAATGCAAAATGACATTTAGTCAACTGAGTAACACCAGCCCTAAGGTTCAAAGGCCCTGGCAGAGAAGCAATTTTTACCCCATGCATTAGCAGACCAGATGTGGTTTGTGGAACCTTCTGAAGCTTTAAATGGCCAGATGTTACCCATCCCTTTCAGTCAGGACACAGACTTTAGACTGGGCCCCTCCCTCTCCACAGCCTAACGGATCATCTTCCAAAGGGCCTCCATACCTTGATTTTTCTGCCAACAGACACAACTGACATCAGGAGATTTGGACACATCCTAGATAAGACAGACAAAATGCAAGTCCCTCCAACAGGTTGTGGAAGTGGTGGGGTAAACAAAGAGGCAGACCCAGGGCACTGAGGGATCTGGGCTGAGGAGCATATCCAACAGCCTGGGAGAGGCCTGGGCTGGGTACCTGGAGAAGGTAACCCAGAGCCAAGCCTTGAAGGGTGAGAAGGACTGAGCCAGGACATCCCCGGTAGAGCAGACAGCCAAGTTGCAGGTATGGTCAGTGTTGCTGAAGGGTCAGATAGGACGAGTCTGACAGAGACAGGTTGCAGCTCCTGAAGCAGCCAGTCAGAGAAAGCCTTGTGTGCAGGGAGAGGGAGCTGAACTTCATCCTGTGGGCAATGGAGCACCAGGAGAGCACTGTAATAGGGACAAATAACAGTAATAGCTAACGTTCATTGAATGAATCCCTTTTATCATAGGCATTGTTCTAAGTGCTTTGCATAATTCATTTGTTAATTCATATAATCCTTGCAACAGGCCTATAGGACCCATACTAATATTCCCATGTCACAGCTAAGGAAACTGAGGCATGGGGTGCCCCCACAGTCACTCAGCTCCCAGGTCGTGGAGCTGGGATTTGAACCCAGCAAGTTTGGTTTCTGAGCTCATTCTTTCAAGCCACTCTACTGTTATTTATAATTTTATAGCCATATCTTTTCAAAAGGGATTTTAGATGATTTATAATAAAACCCAACACATAGTAAGCATACTAAAAATAGAATTAAAAATGAAAAAAGGAACAGAAACAGACATTCACAGCAAGAATTCAGGATGGGAAATTATTGAACTTGAGCCTTAATTTTTATCTGAGCTTTCTGACAAAAAAAAAAGTGTGAAATTGTCAAGTTGTAACTCTCTTGCTCCTTGCTGGGTAAGGGGGTGGGGTGGGCATGCATGTTTATCTGAGAGACACACTGCTTCTTGTACTGACTTCTAGAGGGAAATTTGTTGATCAATCCCCAATATCAACTGTTATATAATATACAAGGCATATTAGTTTCCTAGGGCTGCAGTAATAAATTATAGCAAATTTGGTGGTTTAAGACAATAGAAATTTATTTTCCTACATTTCTGGAGGCCAGAGGTCCAAAGCCAAGGTGTTGTCAGGGTTGGTTCCTCTCGGAGGCTCTGAGGGAGAATGGATTCCATGCCTCTCTCTTAGCCCCTGGTGGCTGTAGGCAATCCTTGGCATTCCTTGGCTTGTAGACATATCATTTCAATCTCAGCCTCCATCTTCATACAACTTCCCCCCCCCCCCCGCCCCCGTGTCTCTGCGTCTCAAAACTCCCTCTCCTTCCTCTTATAAGGACGTCAGTCCTTGGATTAAGGGTCTACTCTAAATCCAAGATGATCTCATCCTGAGATCCTTAATTGCATTTGTAAAGACCCTATTTCCAAATAATGTCACATTCACAGGTACCAGGGTTTAGAACTTGGATATATCATTTTGGGGAGCCACTATTCTTTATGTTACTCAAGACATTCAATAATAATAATGCAAAATAATTAGAAGAGATTTTTTTATGGCTGTTTCTCACAGTGACAAAGCCATGGGTAGAGTTTTGATTGCAATGCAGCCCGCTTGAAATGTGTTCCATCTAATTGGGCCACCAAGGGGTGTACCTGTCCTCCAGAAAGGGCCCCCGAATAGAATATCTTGTGAGCTTTGGGGGACAGAACTTCACTATAGGTGAAGTCAGGTGATTTACAGGATTTTCCTGTATGAAGCAGAGTTTTTGGCCAAGACACATCGGTGGGAGCTGCCTAATCTAGTGAAGAACTGTGGCGCATGTGAGAATCTCCAGGGGAGATTTCGCAAAATACACACGCCTCAGTTTTACCCAAGGCAAACAAACCTGCATTTCTGACTTCTATTGTCTCTTCCCTTGTACTGACTTTTTAATGGGAATCTCCATCTGTGGGGGAGTGGTTGGGACCACCTGTGCCAGGCTGCTGTGGGTTTCCTTCCAGTCCAGTAGCATGGGCAGGAGGAGAGAGGTCAGAGTATGGGTGGCCTTGAGATCCTATTTGGGTTTGCTTTCCCAGCTCCTTTCCACAAAAGGACACATTTGTCCCTTTCTGAACTTTAATGCTCCTATCTATAAAATGGAATAAGAAAGTTTAACTCATAGAGTTGTTATGAAGATTAAATGACACATCCTTTGTGACACACTTAACACGGCGTCTGGCAGATGTGGAGAACGAGAGAACTGTACTAAAAGCATCGTTATATGTTCCAGACCCTTGGTGTCCTGGGGATTTCTGGTGATGAGCACTGTGGTGATAGAGGAGAACAAAAGACGAACAACCACCCTGGTCCCTCTCTCCAGAACTTATGAAGAAAAGCCCTGACCATCTGCACTTCTCTCTTCTTGACAAGGTTATTGATTTTACCTTAGTTCTTAAGCAATCATTGTTCCCCCAAATAATTTCCCATTTAATGAGACTCCTGTGTCCTGCTGGAACAGTGAATACGGAGGAGGGGGCCTTGGGAGGCTCTGGTGCAAACCCAGGTGCTCCTAATTAAGCCAGACTCTCTGCTCACCTGCAGACTTAGACTAGACTTCAGAGTAAATCACCTGAAGCCTGCACACTTCAGAGCTAGGATTTAATAGGACAGACTTCCCACGGGTATTTCAAGGGCAGCAGCTCATTTTCAAATAAGAATTTTCCCATAAGGAACAAGCATGGGCCTTTCTTGGGTGGGGTTCATTATAAAAACTGTAATTCTTCTAAAATATGATCTACCCAAGAACTGGTACTGTTTGACTCCTGTAAAGTCTTCCAGGATCTGACCCCAACCTATCTTCCAGATGAAATCATTATCTACTGAACCATCCTATGCTCAGGCCACATGTATTGGTCTTCTCAGGCTGCCATAACGAAACACTGTAGACTGGATGGTTTAAGCAACAGAAGTTTCTTTCCCATAGTCCTGGGGCTAGAACTCAAAGTCAAAGTGCCAGCATGATTGGTTTGGGGTGAGGGCTCTCTTTTTGGCTTGTAGACAGCCACCTTCTTGTTGTGGCCTCACATGGCCTTTCTTTGGTTAGTGCTCTCTGGTTTCTCCTCTTATAAGGATGCTAATTCTATCAGATTACAGCTCCACCTTTATAACATCATTTAATCATAATTAAATGGTCTAGGAGAACATGTGTGCCCTGCCCAGCACTGCTCTCCTGCAGGCCCAAACCCAGCCCATCTGTCTCCAGGTTGAAAATAAGGAACTGAGGCACCTCATGTGGCCCTCAGGGGTATTCTACCAGACCCCAGGGCTGGAGGTGACTGCCTGCGTGCTGTGTACTCTGTGCTACCCGATGGCCTCCTTCCTTCCTTCCTCTGAATACAGCCACACTGGGGGTTAGCACTTCAACATATGAGTATTTAGGGGACACAACATCCAGTCCATAGCACCAAGCCACTGACCCCCACACCGGGCTTGGGCTCTCCTACCCAGTTCCTCCACCTGAAATGTGGTTTGCTCTGTCATTTCATATTCCAATTCTCTCTGCTGCAGGTGCCATCTCCTGCACAAAACCTTCTTGGACTCCTTTCCCATTCCTCCCACAATGGGAAGCTGGAAGTTCCCCAGGCTTGTTTTGAGCTTACATAAAATTTTCTCGCTTTTTATTTCTCTGCTTTATTCTCATCCTGGCCACTTTCTAGGCTTGTGGCTCCTAGTCCTGGCTGTGCAGAGTTACTTGTACAGATTTTTAGAAGTTCAGATGCTAAGCCAAATTCCAGACCTGCTAAAGAATCTTTGGTGACGGAGCTCAGGACTGCATGTCCTAAGGATGGGGCCATCTTGATGTGTGGTCATTGGGGGTGAAAATCCCTGCCCTAGGCCACAAACTCTGTGGGAATGCCATTCCTGTGGGCAAAACATGCTGCCCTTCTCTGCCCCGTATCATGTATTAGCCTTTTGTTGGCATCTCCTTTACTAGGACATTTCCTAGACTCCCTGGCCACCAGAGTTCCAGGTGCAAGTCTGGTTCTATAATCCCTGAGGCTCTGGTCTTGAATGGGGCAGAGAGAGCTTGGGGTTCTGAGGTACTGCCGGCTGGAGAGTTCCCAGGTGGGTTGGGAGGAGGCTGTTTGGATTTCTGCCAGAAAAGCCCTAACATCCTTAAGCACCAAGTAGCCATGTGGGGCTTGAGAGAGGTGTGCCTGAGAGAGCCAGACTTGGTTGTTATGCTTTGCCAAGATGTTTGTCAGGTTTATCTATTGTTGCATAAAAAAAAAAATCCCCAAACAGCAACTTAATACATGAACACTTATTATTTCTCACAGTTTCTGTGGCTCAGGAATTGGGAGTCAGCCCAGCTAGGTGGTTCTGGGCTATGGTGTGGTGTGTAGTGATGGGCTGTCAGCTCTGGCTGGAGCTGGAATGGGGGGCAGAGGTGCTGGAAGAGCTGGGGGCTGGCAATATCTCACGGCAACTAAGGTTTTTTTTTTGTAATTTACATATTTTGTTCTTCTCTCTTACTTCTTCAAGCTCCTCTACACTATGGTAAGAATGATGGTGGGAAATCTCAATGGAGAGGAGGGGAGGGCAGAGAAGTCCCACACGCAAACCCTGATCATGAGGCCATTGAGTCAGAATGCTTGGTCATTCCTTCCTTCAACAAATATTTACTGTCTGCCCGATACTGTTATCAGCACATCAGTGATAAAAAATAAAAAAACAGACATAGATCCTTGCCCTCACATGGCTTCCATTCTGATAGAACACTCACTTATTAACCATGTCCTAGGAACTAGGCTGTGTCCTAGGCACTTTACATATGTGGTCTCATTTAATTCTTGAAGCAACTTTATAAAGGAAGTAACTTTTTTCTTTATCCCCATTTTACTCTGGCACAGAGAGGATGAGTCAGTTGCCCAGGGTCACACAGCTAGCAGGAGGCCGAGCCACAGCGTGCATCCAGGCGTCCTGGCTCCAGTCTCTGCCCTCTCTGCTGTGCTGCCTGTAGATCCGGACGGGACTCTGCAGGTCACTTAGTTCACACCCTCGTTCCACAATGTGGACTCAGAGGTACCAGCTGAGGAGACCACTTGCCCAAGATCAAACAGTTTGCTAGTGTTGGGACTGGAACTAGAATCTTATCTTCTAGAACGTGACTCATGTCACTGTGCCCTTAGACTTTTTGGGCAGAAAATTATGTGAAGGGTGGGGGATTAGCCATATCTTCATGTTTTTCCACCTTGAATGATAGTTGTCTGGGGACAAGCACAGCTTTCACTACTGTGGTTTCTGTCTTGTCCACTGATGGATAGTCCTTGCTCTGTCTTCCGCAGGTGAGCAGAAGGTGCCCTGCTCAATGTCACCAAGGGGGTTTTCCAGCCCAGTGCAGCAGCCTTCCTCCTGATCCACTGGGAGACAAATGCTGCGTGTGGGTTTTGGGGGCCAGCATCTCCTCTGTCAGTCTTTGCTCTTCTTTCCTAAGCCATCAGTGAGCCCAGATTCCCCTGTGGCCATGCCTACCAAGGCTTAGTCAAGAGAGAGGCTGCAGGGACCAGCTGTGCCTTCTCCAGCAGCCATCTCTCTGGATGGGAGGCCCTGAGGGCAGCAGCACAGAATGGAGTTCTATGCCCCTCCCACACACCAGTCAGAACCCTCCTCGTCACGAGTGGCCTCTAAACTGCAAGGAACCCACCAGGGAAAGAGAGCAGAGGGGGGCACAAATGTCCCGCCAGGGGGCAGGGAGAGAAGAGCTGGAGAAATTTAGACTGGAAATCAGAATTTGGCAGTCATCCTTCTCAGATTCTCCAGAATAGTTTCAATTTTATGCACATAATTATTTTTAATAAAGATGACTCGTTAAAGAAATAACTAAATGTGATTTAATTTTTATGCCTTTAATAGGAATTCTTATTTAAACAAATCCACTAATCAATAAAACAAAAGCCTTTCTTAGCACCAAGAGCACTTATTTGGACTTTGAAAATACATTCTCCGTATTTATAGATCATCCTGACTGGAAAGTTTTCAAAGAATAAGTTGCCGAGGATCAAAGAGTTGGGGGGTTGAAATCACACACCTCCCCTGACTAAAATAGGGAAATCATATGTGGTTGTACAGGTTGTGCACTGTACAAGTCTGCCACATACAAGGTGTCTCTATTTGTACTACAAACATTATTGATTTGTATGTTTAATACAATTTTATGACAGGCAGATTTTGTTCTAGTATAATCAATATACAATAAGACAATATCAAACAATGAAGCAAAATGTCTTAAGGAAGGAGTGCCTGTTCTAATTTGCACAGTGGTGTCCTATAAACCACTGCTGGCCTAGATTGAATTTCCAGCTCTATGAAAGTCATGGGCCTGTGATAGAGAAGTCAGGATCAACAAGGGGAAAGTAGAGCAGTTGATTGCAGGACTTTGATTATTCTGACAGGTGTGTAGGTCAATACTTTATTTCAGTAGTTCTCAAACTTGACATTAGAATCTCTCAAGGAGATTTAAAAACACTGATGCCTGGGTGCCACCCCTAGAGGTTAAATTCTGATTTAACTGGTCTGGGAGACAGCCTGAACATTGGGGTATTTAAAGTTTCTTCATGTGATTCTAATGAGCAGCCATAGTTGAGAACAAGTACATTATTGTTGGTAGGTGATGGATTGATATATTCTCAATAATGTATTGCCTCACCCTGAGCCATTCTACAGCAAGGGTGCTTTGCTGCTGCAGTCAGATCCTGTCATCTACCTGTTACGGATCACCCAAGAAGATCACCCAAGAAGCCTTCTGAAAGGGGAAGGGAAGAGCAATGCCAAACACTCTTAATAAATTTTCAAGGGAATGATACCAGTCGGATATCAGACTGAGGTGGGGGGTGGGGGGAGGGGATGAGTGTATGTTTACATGATGAGTGCGTTGCGCACCGTCTGGGGAATGGTCACGCTTGAAGGTGCTGACTCGGGGTGGGGCAGGGAGGGGAGGTGCGAGGAGGGGATGGTATGTACCTACATGATAAGTGCAGTGCGCACTGTCTGGGGAATGGACACGCCTGGAGCTTTGACTTGGAGGGATAGGCGGTACATGGGCAACGTATGTAACCTGAACTTTTGTACCCCCCATGATAAGCTGAAATAAAATAAATAAATAAATTTTCAAAACAACTCTAGAAGTTGTCAAAAAACCAAATTTCAACAAATTTAGTTTAAAGATCTAATTGGCTTTTATTGGTGATTTATGAAATGGACAGCACCCCATCTGAAGATTTAGAATATATTGTTCTGAGCTGAATGAGAGATGTCCTTCTAGTACTTCTGTTTGAATGCTTTACATTGTTAAACACTAATCAATTAAGAATTTCATTTAGGTAAAAAAAAAGGTGAAAGCAGTCATTCTTTGGAGTAAAAATATTGACTTATCACCAGTGAAGTGGAAAATGACTTTGTTTTTCAACCTGTAGTTAATCAAAGAGCAAATGCCATTATAAATTGAAAAATAGCCGATTGGACGGTCTTATGTCCTGATTGCTGTGACTCCTAATCTCTTCCTCATCATCCTACCATGCCACCCCCTCTTTTTACCTCTCAGATTAACTTCCTTTGTTCCCCATGTAGAGGCAGAGACTATTATCGGTGACATTCCAATTCATTTTCTTTTCAAATTCTTTGCTGGGTTACTTCACAATTGTTTTCAAAAAAAAGAGGAACAGCACAGTCCAGTGGGGGCAGGAGACACCAGCCTATCAGCCAGTCTGTGATGTCAGGCTGTCAGCATCAGGACCCAGGCTCTCTCAGATGATCCTGAAGCCTCCCAGGGGCTTTGCCTCCTGTGGCCTGGGGCCCTGTGGTCAACGATGAGAACTCCAGGGAGCTAAGTACAACTTCAGGGTGCTTTACATCCTTTCTGAGGAAAAGGAGCTTGGTACCTTCGGATTCATTTGTGAAAGACCTTTGTGCAAATGAAAAGACAATTATTAACTATCAAAAATAAGTATCATAATTTTACAATTTAAAATCTTTCTTAAACATTTTTTTAGTCTTGATACAAATTATTGTCTGGAGTTGTGTTTTTTAAAATAGTGGATGATTTAGGTATTTAAGTTCCAGCCCTCACAATAAGCTATTTTTATATTGATTTTTATCTGCACAAAAAACGGTATTAATAGCAATGGAAGAGAGAATTATGGGCCTGTTTCTACTGCATTAAGTCCAAGTTCACCATTATTGTGTCTACAATTGCAGCACAGACTTGCCCAATGCTGCTGAAATTATACCCAAGGATGTCTTTCTCCTGAAGGAAGTCTCAGTGGCATGGTAGTTTGGGAAAGGCTGGCCTCAAACTGAAAACCTCTTCCCAGGTGTGGGAGTGTTAGAGCAGCCAAGGAGACCTTGGCTGCAAGTTGAAATCATGTGGGGAGCTGTAAAACTCCTGATGCCCAGACTACACCCTAGGTGGACCAACTAAGTCAGAATCCCTGGGGATGGGTGAGACCTGGGTGAGAACTACCGTGTTAGAGAGAAGAGATGCCATTTCTGATCAGCACTGGAGTTTTGACCTGCTTGGTTTCCGACGTGGGCCTGTTCACCCCTCCTGAGTCACCTGGTGGCCCCCAGATCCTGCTACCCGGAGGTCACCACATTGACGCAGAACTCAGTGCAGACACCGCTGGGCATAGCGCACTACAGCCCAGAACTCCTGGGCTCAAGTGATTCTCCTGCCTCAGCCTCCGAAGTAGCTGGAACTACAGGTGCGCGCCATTGCGTCCGGCAAGATACCAGTTCTGAGTGTCTCCATTTTCCCCAGCTCTGGGCTTGGTGGGCAGGAGAATGGGAGAAGTGAGAAAGAGGATGAACTGGGGGCTTTAATCCACCTTGGAGAGTACGCACCATCACAGGAAGCGCAGGTGCCCGCTCCCGCCGGTGGCGGCGCGAAGGAGGGAGCTGGAAACGCCCACGCTGGTCTGGGCTGCGCGCAGGTTGGGTAGACCGTGTGTCTTCTCCAGGCTGCTTCTTTCTTATATTAAAAAAAATTATTTATTTTTACATAAAAATAAATAAATACATTTACATATATTTGTTTTACATTTTATTATGTTTAATTATTTGTTATTTATAAATATATCTTTATATTTTTATATTTATATAAAAAGGTGTCAAGTTATGGAGAGCGCTAACATATTCTGGGTTTAGAGTAAGCAGGTGAAGGTGAGGCCAGAAAGTGACCCCAATGCTATGAGACAGAACCTGATGTCTCATTCTGAAAACATGGGGATGAGTGGCCTGGCTTTCAGGGATTGGTCCCCACCTCTTCAGCTCATACACACACACTCCCCCAGTTCCAGCAGAACGAAGATATGCCTCCTGCTTGCTACCATTTTAGCACTGGTCCTTGTCATTTCCCCGTACAGAGTACCACTCTGATTCTTTTGAGTATTTCTCCTTGTGTTGAAAGCCAACCACATATATTATGATGTGGACTTTTCTGCACAGAAAGCCACAGTATCATTTATCCCCACTCAGATAACACTTCCTGCCCTGGGACAGGGTGTGGGGGTGGAGGGATGATGAATTCTGTCCTGAGGCTGCTGTGCTCAGCCCATCTTCAGCTTGTTAGCTTGGGCTTCTGCAGCCGTTATTAAGAGATACATACCACAAAGCAAGGTGAAGAGCAGCAGCCCCGAGCACCACCTCTAGCAGGTGCAGGGAGAGCTTCACAGCAACTGGCTCCTATGCCTTCCCACTCAGATACCAGTGGAGGCCCACATACCATATGTCTAAATGCTTAAAAGTTTTACATCAAGCTAAGAGACTGATAAATGAATATGTTCTATCCTCCTACTTTCATAAATATTAATATGTCTTTATAAATAGCTGGGAGGTGAGGCTCAACATTAGATTTCTTGGACTCCTTGTAGTTCCTCCCCAGAATGTGATGGCATGGGACAGCTGGCCATCCCTGCTAACAGCCACCTTCTTTTCCCGTCCCCTGGCTCCGTCCCACTGCACAAGGAGCCTCCTGCATATGGAGACACTAGCTTCCCTGTCCAAGCTCTGTCCACACAAGCTTGTAAACAGCCTCCCCTTAGCTACCACCAGGGCCTAGATGGACCTATATGGTAGTATGGCCTACCTGTTGGAAGACAGAGACACAGAAGTGTCCTATGCAGGCTTCGGGACATGTGAGCAGGGAATTACTGCATCTCTACTATCTGGAATGTGGTGGAGAAGGGAAGAAATGGGCTCTAGCTGGACACATTCCTTTGGCCACGTGAGAAGGTACTTCCATAAGGGAGCCAGAGCTGGATCACCTACGCTGAGCCTGGGACAGGGGCTTTGTCTTCCAACACTGCTAATCCACAACGGGAATGGGATACACTCGCTGTTCTTGGTATGTCTCCTTGCCACCATTTCCTAAACTCACAATCATTCCCATATTTCTTCCAATATAAGGTTCCTTACTTAAGACTCTTAATTTTTTTTTTTTATTTCAGCTTATTATGGGAGTACAAAAGTTCAGGTTACATACGTTGCCCATGTACCGCCCATCACCCGGAATCAGGGCTCTAAGCGTGCCCATTCCCCAGACAGTGCGCATCGCACTCATCATGTAGTTACACCCCCATCCCTCCTAATCTATGTCAAATTGAAGAACTCTTAAATTCCTTTTTGCAGTAATGCCTGTATATATTGTGTCATAGTGTCACATGGGCAAAATTGAGGACAAATCTAGGCAGTCTCAGAGCACTGGAGATCTAGGATGTGTTTCTTGGGCTGAAGAATGATGCTCCTTTCTGGTAGAGCTAGAAGGTTGTTATGCTGAGACGATGCATTGGTCCAGAGCAAAGGCAGTAGCAGGCAAAGGGAAGCCTGTGGAAATGAGCTTGTCACTATACTTGAAGAAACTGCCGGGAGCCAGTTTTCTGAGAGTTCCAGTAGGTGTGAAGTAGGTGTGTGGAGTAGGTGCCTTGCTCTCTGATCTTGGCAAAGGAGTAGGAGTGAAATATCCACTAGACATTCAAGTGAAGATGTCAGGCAATGGATAGAATCAGAATCTCGTGGCCAGAGGCATAAATCTGGGCATTATCAGTGTGGGGATGACACTCGGTGCCATGGGAGTGGATGCAATCACAAATTAGTTCATGACCAAAACAGAATCCTTGGTTCCCACTCACCTTTCCCTAAAACTTATTTTTCCTCAAGACTCTCATCTCAGGTAATGGTGCCATTGACCCAGGTATGAAGGCTAAAACCCTAGAACTTTGATTCCCACCTTTCCTCTACTTCCCCATATCAGATTCGTCAGTAGGTTCTGACAACCCTACCTCCAGAATATGTCCTGAGTAAGTTCTGCCCGCACCATCTCCCCTGCTACCAGCCTCCCCAGGTCACCACCAGCTCTCTCCTGGACTCCAGCAAGAGCTTCCAAATTGCTTCTCCTTCTTCCACTCTTCCCCTCTACAGTCGATTCCCGAGTTAGGAGTCAGGGTGATCTTTTTACAAAATAAGTAAGACTATATCATTTCTCTATTTTAAAATCTCCACTGCTTCTCTTTGCCCTTAGGATGCAAAGCAAAGTCCTCACCACACGGCTCTACATGCTATGACCTCTGTAGCTTTCTGACCTTGTCTCTGTATCACTCTCCTCCTGTTCACTCTGACACAAACACACCAACATCCTTGATGCTCCCCAGATATGCCAAGTCTGTTACTGCCTCAAGGTCCTTGCGTTTTCTGTTTCCCTGCCTGGAACACACCTCCTTGAGATCAAGACACGACTGGCTCCTTTTCATCCTCCATCTAACCTCAAATCCCACCTCCTCAGCCAGGCCCTACCCCAGCATCATCTTGCTTTACTGTCTCTGTAGCCAGGATGACCACATTTCCCGGTTTGCCCAGGACAGTCCTGGTTTGTGGCAGTTGTCCTAGTCTATTCCCTTTCACTTTTAAAAATGTCTTAGTTTAGATTATAAATTATAAAGTTATCATTTTCATAGCACCTTCCTTGTCCCAAATTGTTTTTCTTATTTATTCATTACTTCATTTATTTTTCTCACTCCCTATATTTACTTCCCTCCCAACTACCCCAACTAGAATATAAGCTCTGGAGAGCAAGGACCTTGCCCACCACATAAACTACTGTATCCACAACAGAATCTTGCACATAGTAGGTGCTCAATAAATGTTTGTTGAATGAATGGCTGTGATAACTAGGAGTGGCCATCCGAATGTTACCCTGCCACTCAACAGAGGAGCTTGGGGAATTGCCCACCCAGTGGAGCAGGAGTGTCTGTAGTAAACCCTGCGGCTGCAAGTGGCCTCAGGGCCTCCCAGAAGGGAGGAGGCAATTGTGGACCTATGTCAGCCAGGCCTCACACTATGTTGTAAAAGCAATTACAGGGCACCGCCATGCCCCTGTGGCTGTCTTTGTGTCATTCCCTCTGCCTGGAATGTCCTACTTGTCCCCAGAGGCCAAACTCAACAGCCACCTCTTCTTTGAAGCCTTTTCTGAGCTATTTTCTTCCTGTCTGCCACTCCACCCTGCCTATTAAAGACTTTTCTTCTCTGTTCCCACCTCCAGAAGCTTCTTTTCATATTGTATTATTGGGTTAGTAAGGTAGACAGGCCTGCAGTAACAAACACACAAACATTTAATGGCTGGACACAAGAAAAGTGTATTTTTTAGTGATGTGTTAAAGCTTTTATGTTTATGTCCCCCAAAATTCATGTTGATATCTTAACCCTCAGTGTGATGGTGACAAGGAAAACTCCCATCTATTACTTGGCACAGCAGCTGCCTGAGACCCCCACCCCTCACGGAGGACCCACATTAGCATATCACTAACCTAACATCTGGCACATCAGCATAACACTAATCCTATTGCCTAGTGCAGACACTAAATTTATTACCTGGTGGGCATTGTCACCTGAGACCCCCCTTCCCCTTGGATCACCCCAACTTAATAAAAATGGGAAAAATTAGGTAGACGGTGCTCAGAATTTGGTGGCGAGACCCTCTGAGCCTGCCGGCGAATAAACGTTGATTCTCCGACTCGGTGTGCCGCTTGGTTTGTCCTCAGGACCACTCGCTGTAACACTTGCCGTAACAATGGTATTAGGAGGTGGGGGCTTTGGATGCGATTAGGTTGTGGGAGTGGAGCCCTCGTGTTGGGATATGAGCTCTTGTGAAGAGGTGGGAGAGAGCTTGCCGCCCCTCTTTCTCTGTCTCTCTGCCACATAAGGACACAGCAAGAAGGTGGCCACCTGCAAATCAGGAAGTGAGTCCTCACCAGACACTGGATTGGCCAGCACCTTGGTCTTGGACTTCCCGACCTCCAAACTGTGAGAAATAAATGTCTGTTGTTTAAGACACCCAGTCTATGGTGATTTGTTATATCAGCCTGAACTGACGAAGATACTCTGTAAGAATCAAGGGTAGGGATTCTAGGTCAGAGATACCTCTGCTTTATGTCAGTATTCTTGGACACAGGCTGAAGGCAGCTCTGCCATCGTCAACAAGTGGCTTCCAACACCCATGTGGCTGCGTCAGTCCTTGGTAGCCAAAAGGGGATGGAGCACAGAGGGGCATATCTGAGCCGTGTTTATGAGCCAGGCCTGAAGGCAGCTACATCCCTTCCCCTCACCTTTTATTGGTCAGAGCTCAGTAGCACAGCCACACCTGCCAGCAAAGGAAGCCGGCGATGTGATCCCATGGTGTGCCTAAGGAGAGGAAACGGGATTTGGGAGACTGGCTAACAATTCCTGCCACAATTATAGTCAGCTCTGTTTCCCTTGCTAGACTGTGAGCTCCTTGGAGGCACCAATGATGTCTTTTTCATCACTCTATGAAGCAGATCATTTTAAATAAAATTTTAATTTTGATTAATTTTAGATTTACAGGAAAGTTGCAAATATAAGCAACAGAGAGTTCCTGTATACCTTTCACTCAGTTTCTCCCATTGTTGACATCTTACATCACCATGGTGTATTTGTCAAAATTAAGAACTCATCTTTGGTACATAGCTATTAACTAAATTCCAGGCATTATTCAGACATCACCAGTTTTCCCATTAATGACCTCTTACTGTTCTAGTGTCTAATCCAGGGTACTATATTGCATTTAGTTGTCATGTCTCTCCATTTTCTTCTAGCCTCTGACAGTTTTTCAATATTTCCTTGTTTTTCATGACCTTGACAATCTTAAGGAATCCTGGCCAGGTGTCCTGTGAAATGTCTCTCAGCCTGGGTTTGTCTGATGTTTTTCTCATGATTAGACCGGGGTTATGAGTTCATGGAAAGAACATCGCAGCGGTGAAGTGCCCTGTCTTGGTCTGTGCAGGTGCCATGCTTTCCTCCCCAGGAATGGTGCGTCCCTGCAAAGGTCCACACCCAAATGCCTTCAGAGGCCGTGAAGAAGGGGGAGAGAGTAGGACATAATGACAGGGAGGGACAGAGGGCAGTGGCAAACCCGAGAGTGCCTGCTTGACCTGAAGCCATGCAAGCTCTGTTTGTTTGCCCTACGCTACTCTGCTGGCAAATCCCACATTCTCTAGCGAATGTGGCTCAGGCTGCTCCGTGAGGAAGCTTGGTGCCGTATTCCTAAGCAGAGAAGGTTGTACAGGCACGACTGAGGCCAGTCTTTCTGGGCTATACCAACCCTTTGCTGATGTCAGCTGCTTTCAGCCTGAACATAGCTCCTCTGTAACATTTCCTTGGCAAGAGCTGAAGGAGAAGAGCCTCCACTTGGAAGCCAAGAGCTCTGGATCCCAGCAGGTTACTCACTTGTCAGCACCGATATAGCTGACCTCACCTTAGGCCTAGATGTTGGAATCCATATTCTTACCAACCTTGTACAGTTAAAGTGAGGAATGTGTGGCTCACCTGTTGGCCTTCCATAAATTGTGCGTTTTTACACATGCATTGATCTTAGTCAGAATAGGCTAGGTTATGCTGTAGTAAACAAACAACCCCCAAGTCTCAGTGGCTTAACATAACAATGTTAGATTTCACCAGGACGAGTATGCATTTTCAAATTGTGCCTATTGTCCCTTTCACTCTCAAAATCATCCAGTTTGGTATCCAGTTCTCAATCATTCTACATGTCCAAAGCAAGTCAGAAGAAGGGCTTGGCCCACTACAAATCCTCAGAGACTCAAGCTGGTAGAGGCATCACCTTGACACATGTTTTCACCATCATTTCAGCAGTGGGAGAGGAATGTAGCAAGTTGCACACCTACTTGTAAGGCTTCCACTCACAAAACATTGGCTGAAGCTAGTCACATGAACACATCTAGCTTCAAGGGGGAAGTGAAGAGAAATGCCTAGAAAAGGAAAGCCAGGAATAACTTGGAATAACACTAATGACCACCCCACTTAGGATCAAATGTTTTATATGAAAGCCATCAAAACCATGATGGTATTTGGGAACCATCAATGAGTGATGTCTATGTCAGTGTGATGATTAATTTTATGTTTCAACTTGACTGTACTAAGGGATGCCCAGGGACCTGGTAAAACATTATTTCTGGGTGTGTCTGTGAGAATGTTTAGAGAATAGACTAGCATTTGAATCAGTGGACTGAGTAAAGAAGATTCACCCTCACCAATGTTGTGGGCATCATCTGATACTTTGAAGGCCTGAATAGAATAAAAATGTGGAGGAAGGGTGAATTTATTCTTCCTGTGTGAGCTGGGACCTTCACCTTCTTCTGCCCTCAGACATCAATGCTCCTGGTTCTCAGGCCTTCGGTCTTGGACTGAATCACACCACTGGCTTTTCTGGTTCTCCAGCTTCCAGATGGCAGATCATGGGACTTCTCAGCCTCCCTAATCATGTAAACTGATTCCCATAATAAATCCCCTCTAATATATCTCTAATCTATCTATCTATCTCATATTGTTCTGTTTCTCTATAGAACTCTGACAAACACAGTTAGGAACATTTAATTAAATCGATGTTGTCTACGCTAATAGGCCATGCTTCCCACTCCCACACACTCACTAGACATTGTATAAAGGGGGTGCTCTGGGGAACTCCACCTATTTGTGGACTTGAACTTGGTTCTACTTAACTCTGCCTTATCTCACTCATGATTCTACCCTGCATTCAAATTCCTCCACTATAGTTCTATTTCCTAACTCATTTTTGCCTTCTCCTAATCTTTAAGAGTAGTAAGCTATCAAGGTCAGGCACAGTGGCCCACACCTGTAATCCTAGCACTTTGGGAGGCTGAGGCTGGAGGATCGCTTGAGGCCAGGAGTTTAGACCAGCCTAAGCAACATAGGGAAACCCCATCTCTACAAAAAAAATACAAAAATTAACTGGGTGTGGTGGTGCACACTTATAGTCACAGCTACTTGGGAGGCTGAGGAGGGACGGCTGCTTGAACCCAAGAGTTGGAGGTTGCTGTGAACTATGATGATGCCACTGCAACTTAGCCCAGGCAACACAGTAAGACCTTGTCTGCAATAAAAAAAAAAAAAAAAAAGAGTAGTAAGCTATCTCACCTGTGCCCTCTCTCTGGTCATAACTCCTCAGGCAGAAAAACATTTTTTCAAATTTATCCTAGCCACAGAGACTTCTGTTCTTCACCTTTAAGATTTTTCTCAATGCAGCATAGGTAGTTCACATAAACTGTTCCATAAAATATGTTTTCATAAACAAGGAGTAGGTTACGAATGAGGCAATTAGTATCTAAATACTTGGAGAAAATGAATGCAGTATGCAGACACAGAAAGAGTGAGTCCTGATGGTGCTTTCTGCTCTAGTCAGACCACATCTGGAGCCCTCTGGTCAGCTGCAGCCCCACACTTAAAAGGGGGTCTTTCAGTGGACCAGGAGGAGACTAAGACAAAGAAGAGTGGGGGGGGGTTGTGGATTCAGTTGGAAGGGGAATGTATAGGAGACTGGCAATCACAACAGGAATTAATATGGTCACTGTCACTAAATATTTGAAGTGCCCAGCTGAGTGTAATCCTGGTATTAATACTCCAGGGTGGTACTACTACTACTTATTATAATTGTTGATGTTGTTTCTTTGAAGGATTCTTCTGATTTATTCAGTTGACTCATTGTCCGGGGTATAAAAAGAAAAAAATCTTTAAAGAGCATTGGAAAATTTTCTTTATTGCTAATTTCAGAAGCCAATGATGAATGGCTGTCTATTAAAGATACATCACAGGGCATGCACCTTGCCTGACAAAGAACCATAATCTGACCCAGAGGACTGGATTTTCAAAATCTTGAGGAAGATTTTACATCATTAATGAGAGAAAAACTCCTTATCTCAATCATTTATGACCTCCAACAACTTGTTCATTTATAGTTATATCTTGTCACAGTTGCTGCGCAAAGCCAACTTAGATGTACGCTCAGAAGTATGGAAATCAGCCAAAGCAGTTAGGCAATGCATGGTGTTACAAACACAGACATGTATTTTTCTCCGTAGGGCTGTTCATTTCCTGCTGTTTTAGATGCCAAGTGTGTAAATAAAAGAACAATAGGATGACATAAAAAGGGTATCCTATAGTGAAAGAACTTTCTAGGCAATAATAAGCACACTTACATACCTTGATCTCCTAAACTTAGAAGCTGGTTACTATGGAATGATGTAAATTTTTAATGTATTGTTGGGGGGATGAATAAAAATCCACAAATAAGAAAATTAAAATCTTTACTTTGTACCTTAGCCATTCCCCTAACCAGTCAGTTCTTTCATCAGGCCTAGTGTCTGAAAGCAAAACGAGATTGGTACATCTGCTTTCTCACCCCAAAGGGGTAATATTATCAAGAAGAAAACTCAAGGACTAGAAATAGACAAATGGGGAGAAATCATGGACCTTTAAGTCTAGCACTTCCGACCGTTGGATAACCAAGACTTGCCTGCACATAACACAGCTGGTCATTTTGAAAAAGCTGGGCAGAGAAAAGAAACGTGGTTGCAAGACTCTATCAGAAAGGCAGAAACTCCAGATAAACATGAGAAGGATTACAGTGAGTGTGGGAGGCGGAGCTTGTAGGAATTTACCAAGCTGAAGAGGGTAGGCATGAGGTTCCCACTGGAGCATCTATGCTCCTTCACGGATCTGCTCCCTCACTTCCGTGGATTGATCAGAGGTGCAGCATGAATCAAGACGCATCAGTGAGACTCCTCCTAGGACTTTTAGACTTGGAATTAAGAAAGAACAAAAATAGTTTCCCTACTGGCTGAATGCTATTGAGTGCTTTGCAAAAGAAGTATAGGATAATCAACAGGGAAAGAAGAAAGAAGGACACAGTTGCTTCAGACAAAAAAAAAAAAGTTCTTGGCTGCACACTGACAACCATTTAAATAAAAAAAAAAAAAAAAAAAAAGTTTTTGGCAGCCTTTGAGTCCCTGGTTCCAGTTTACTCTGAGACGCCACTCTATTACTATCCTTTGCAATACTTGTTTTTTCATGACATAGCACCAATAAAACCTACCCTCATGTGAAGGCTAGTTTAAGTTTATCCTTGAAACCAAAAGGATTTTAACAAAGAGGGTCAGCAAATCTTGCTGAAACTCTGCAATGACTGGGTCACACGTTCCTGCTTTTCCATTATCTCTACTGGATAAGTGCGCTTGTGGGCACAAGGGTGTTTTACTTACCTTTATGCCCCTTCCATCCTAATACATTGGCTGTCATAGAGAAAGTACCAAGAAAGCATGCATTGGGATGACTTCCTTCTGCGCACTCCAGTGACCCATCTGTGCTTATCTAGCACACTGATTCAAAGATCACCTGTGTGTGTTTTATCACAGTGATTTGACCAGAATGTAGGCGCAAGACTGTGACCTAAGAGGCCTGGGCCGGATCTTGTCTCTGCCACCAAAAGCCTTCCATTGTTGTATTTGATCACCATTTCCCACCACTCCCCCTCCACGCTAAAATGATGAGGCTATTTCTTCTTAATCAGCTCTGTGTTTCTCTTCAATAGACTGTTTTTTTAGACAAAATAGTGAAAACAATTGTCAACACAGAACGACAGCCTAACATCTCCTTTCAGCATGCACCTTGTGAAGAAGACAGGAAGTATGGGCCAACAGGAAGGGCAGAATAATACAGGCAGGGTGGCTTCTTGGAAAAACTGTCAGAAAGACCTGCATCTTATATCAAAGTTTTCTGTCAGCCCCCTGCCTTCTGTTGACCACAAGATTGGGTTCATCCTGTGCTCTTCTCTGACACTCCCTCCTCTTCTATTTCATTCCAGGGTGTTCAAGCTCAGTGATTTGTTTTGGAAATGCTATCATTTGTTAGCTTAGCTTTTATCTCAGTTGGACGCCTTTCCTGTTTTACTGCTTTCCTTTCAAGGAGGCTGAGCCAACACTTGACTCTGGGAATTTTATTCAATACACCCCTGTTGTTAGATGAAGCTAAAGAAACTTTGATTAACACGCCTATCCAGGACTTCAACCGTTGCCTAGGGTGTGTGTCTGCCATTTGTGTCTGGCACCCCCTGAAGCCTGAAGAAGAGATGAAGTGAATGGAGCTTCTGTTTGGAATACCAGCCTGGTAAATAAACCCCAGCATGTGGGGCCCAGAGGATGATCCGCTTGTGTCCATGGGGAGCAACTGCCTTTATCAATGTTGCTCCAAATGGTGATGCAGCATTGTGACTAGAGTTCCAAGATCTCTGTGCTGCTCAGGCTGTTTCTGATGATACAAAGTTGATCTTCCCAGGCAGTGCAGAATTTCCCACTGATAATTCTGGGGACTCAAGAGATGAGGAGAAAACAAAATGGAAGTCAGAAATATAGAAATGAGATGATGAGAAAAAGTACCTGCAAATAACTGGCAAAGAATGAGCTGTGGGAAATATTGATAATCCTCCTAAAACTTTATATTTGCTTTATAGTTTTTAAAACTTATTTTTACAAATTACTTTTGTAGTCATTAAGCCACTCTCTCTTACAAAACCTTGAGGGCTGGAACTACTCAGGGTGAGGGAGACCATGAGATAGGGGCACAGGTAATCTGTACATGCTCTAAAAGGCTGAGACCATCAGCTCAGGCTCATTATAGATGGAAGGGAGAAAATCTAAGGACTAAAAAGGCAACCCCAAAACATTGTAAGAACTGGAAGAAAATATAGGAAACTAATCTTAGCATCCTGCTGGGAAAGGAGGGCAGGTTTTGCTTATCAATGAGCAAAATCCAGAAGCCCTGCAGAAGACTAACAGATTTGACTACGTCAAGCTTTAAAAAAAAATTGTTTTCTATTTTTTGTGTATAAGGCTTTCTTCAGATGTCTGGGACCCTTGTCTATTTGCTCATGATTACGAACAGAAGAAATCGTTGACTGGAAACTGAGTGTGTGCACAGGGCTTATGGATTCTGAACTTCACTGTCAGGTGAACTGGGTGGGTCATTGTCCCCTTCCCTCCGTCTTCAAAGCCAGCAGTAGTCGGTCAAGTTGTTCTCCCATCACATCACTCTAACATTGACTCCTCTGGCTCCCTCTTACACATTTAAGGACTCTTGTGATTGCATTGGGCCTACACAGGTAGTCCAGGATAATCTCTCTCCCTCTGAAGTCATCTGATTAGAAACTTTAACTCCCCCTTTCTGTGTAACCTAATATATTCACAGATTCCAGGGCTTAGGAGGTGGACGTCTTTGGGCGGCCTTTATTCTGCCTACCACAAATGCGTCTATACTCATATGAATATAAATGCATAGAAGAAGACTGGAAGTACATCTGCCTGATTATATAGTGAATTAAATACCTAACAGTGGTTGCTTCTGATGGGAAGGAATGGGAATTGGGAGAGAAATAAGGAAGAAATGTCCTGTTTTACCTAAGGATTGTCACATTTACTTTGGAGTAACAAACCTGAACCAAAAGATTTTTAAATGTACTATTAATAATAAAAATTATTAAATTGTAATTATTCATTTATATTTGTCATTTGAACATAATGTACAATCTCAGTTTTCTTAATCACTGCACTTAATGGATTCAGTGGTGGAATTATTGAGAGATCAGTGCATAACTGTGAATAAAAATAGATTTTAGAGGTATAAGCAGATTCTACTTTTAAAAAGTATGTCCCTTTCATTTGTTGATGGTGACTGTAAATGGGTGAAATATATGGAGAACTTTTTTGTCTGCCTCTGGGAAGCACACTTGTGTCAGATGGAATGAGAGGTGTGTCTGGTGTGAGGCCAACGTGGAAGTTTATAGAAAGCTGACATATTTCCTATCGTATTATTTTACAATGATTATAGCTTGTTAGCTATCTCATTAGGTGTTTCTATTTTATTTGTCTTTTGGCATTTCATTCCTCCTTGTTTCTGATACGCCTCCTTCTTCTTTGTCTTCATAGTCTCATAGTTTCATTTTGTCTCTTAGGCTATTTGCCTCTTAAGCATTTCTTCTTGGTTTTTCAACTATTTTTCTATTCCTTAGATTATTTAGACTTTTTGATTAAGTAAATTAATACTCCAACATAAATGAAAGTATTTATGCAAATAGATGCTCACAGATGCATATAATTTACAAAAATGCTTTTATATACTACTATATACTACTTTTAAAATAAGTGACACTAGTTTAAGTTTACACTTAAAGAAATTCTAAACTTACTTTAACAAATGAAATACTAGAACACATACAATTCTTCTAAGGATTACCGACATCATACATATCAAGATAAACATTTGTGAATTAATAGGCGTGGTTTCACATGGTCACAGAATGCTTGATCATTCATTGGCTAGAGTGATCACATGGAAAACCACATCAGGCTACCTGACTCTTTTAAAACAATAACATATATTATGTGGATTTTTTTTTCAAATGAGAGAGAGAAGGTTCCCACGTAGGAAAGAATTAGAGGTTGGAAGGACTCGGTGTGGTGGAAAAACAGTATAATCACTCTCCAAGGCTAGCGGGCCGAGAAGTGAGGGAGAGAAGGTGCCGGTTGGCTCAGTTGGTAGAGGACAGCTTCTTGGTGTAGCCTTTACAGCCATCCAGCAGAGACACCAAGGAAGAGCTGCAGCAAGTATCAAAAAGGCTGTGACTCAGAGCTGATGGGTTGGGGGAGAGTATAGTGCAGGGAGAAGTATTTTCTTTTCTGCAAAAGCAGGGAGAAAAGGAGAGGGAGAGTCTCCCATTTCCGGAAGAGTCCAACAGCAGAAACAGCAGCCCCCAAGGCCCTGTCTACAAGGCCAGACAGGAGTACACCCAGGGGTCCTATTAACTAGTAACAGCTATGACCACAGCAAAACACTTCAAGGTCTCTTGACTTCATAGCCGAAACCACCTACTCAATCCTGTAAATATTGCATGTAGTCTACTTAGTATCTACAATTGTGCCATGCTCTTTGACAGTCTTTGTGTGTTTCTCTATATTGTTTTCTATCTTTAGGTTGTCTTCTCCTTCAGGCATGAGCCTGTGGTTTTTGTAACTTCTTATGACTATGCAACACAAACCAACACAAACACAAAAAAAATACACAAGATTTTTTTGATATTGATGTGAAATTATAGAAAGGGGGAGCTTTCAGGCTAACATGCATTTGGACAGATCTTAAAGAACTGAAAGATTTGAAAAAGATGAGGGCAGAAAGGTTTTTGTTATGGCGATTATTGCTGTTTTTTAATAAAGCATAAGACTTTTGCATCCAGTACTCTCAAGTAATTTATTTTAATTAAAAAGTAAAAGGAAATTATGTCAGAAGACCCAAAAATGTTATAAAAAATCAAGGTAAAATTTCCAATTAGACATGTTGAATTGAACATACACATTTAATTCCATTTCCCCCCAAAATCCCACTAACAGATCAATAGGATGACTTTTTTAAAAGCATAAGCTTACAAGAAAAAGAAATGGAAGAGAAGACTACAGCAACAAAATCCTGGAAGTGAAGAAACTAAAGGAATGACTGGTAGCTGAACTTGGAGACCAAGAGAGCTGAATCCCGAGCTAAAAGAAGAGAAAAGTGAGGGGAAAAAGTTCAGCAGACCCTTCAAAAGGCTCAGGAATTGATGTCACCAAGACTCAGGAAATGGAAGTGTGTGTGTGATTAAAGACAACACGATTGACAGAAAGTACATTTAAAAAGCAGGTAGAATCTGAGATCCTCTCCCCAAATCCAAATGACTGGCATCTGCCTCCCCTCCTTGGTGGATAAAGGCTGGAGAGTTACTCTCTGGATACTATTGCAGAGGTCTCTGGACTTGGAGATTTAAATATACTCTTGCAGTTATTATTGCTACTTAAGAAACCAGCCCAAAACTAAGTGGGATAGAACAACCATTTTATTATGCTCATAGATTCTGTGAGTCAATTAAATTTAGATAGTGCATGGCAAGGACAACTTGTTTCTGTCCCTCGGGCCTGGGGCTTCTCAGCTGAGAAATGTTTGGTGCTGGAATCATCTGTCTCCATTCAACACATGTGGCAGTTGATGCTGTAGATCAGGGGTCCCCAACCTATGGTGAGTTGTATAATTATTTCATTATATATTACAAATGTAATAATAATAGAAATAAAATGCACAATAAATGTAATGTGCTTGAATTATTCCCAAACCATCCCCCTGCCCTTACCCCAGGTTGGTGGAAAAATTGAAAACAGTCCTTGGTGCCAAAAAGGTCGAGGACCACTGCTGTGGATTATGGCCTCAGCTGGGCTCAGCTGGTTGGCCAGAATGCCTACACGAGGCCTCCCAAAGTGGTCTCTCTGTTACACTTGTTTGGGCTCCCTCACAGCATGGTGACTGTGTTCTAAAAGCAAGTGTCCATGAGAGCCAAAGAGGAGCATATGGCTTTTGGTGATGGAGCCTTCATCAAGATGTGGCATTCCAAAGGACGAACTCAGCTTACGGTTTTGAATTATCTGCCCAAACCTCAGGAAAAAAACAAACAAACAAACAAACAAAAACACAGCATTGTCCTCAATGTTGGAGGATTCTATTTTTCTCAGAGGCTACTTTGGCTTTGATTTCAGCTCTAACAATTAATCCCACAGAAGCCACCATTTGACTTCCAAAATAGCTTTTGAAGATTCCTTAGTTCATGGCTACTGCCTTCAGAGCTTAATGGAAATGGTTTCCTGCAGTGCTTTAAATTCAGTCTTTGAGATGTTTTGATCACTATAAGTTTGACATATTATAATTCAGATAGGCATTCACTGAGTGCCTTTTGTCATTTTATATTTAGGTTTGCAAATTCATCACTTAAGAATCCGCTAATCCCAAACCCATTACAGAGTGTTCCTATAATTTGTATATCCTGACTTGAGGTCACTTGAGGTATCTTAGTTCTGGTCAGACAGCCTGCACTGCAGGCAAATGAACTGAGAAAGAAAGTCTGTTTTTCTACCTAGCTACCATCTTATAAAATATAATATCTTAAAAATAGATATAAGACCATTAAAGACCATTATTCTTGTAGAGCAACATTTACAGAAATAAACACTTAAGTATATTTTTAGCGTGTTATTCCCTAAGCCTCAATAATTATGGTACCTAAAATTTTCTATATTTCTCTGTAGACAAAGCCTGGTCTCTCTTCTTTGATTTATCATGAAAGTCCCTAGGCTTATGTGAAGACTAACTCTGCAATGAAGTAATGTAGTTGTTCTTTTTTTTTTGAGAGAATCTTGCTCTGTTGCCCGGGCTAGAGTGCCGTGGTGTCAAGCTCACAGCAACCTCAAACTCCTGGGCTCAAGCAATCCTTCTGCCTCAGCCTCCTGAGTAGCTGGGACTACAGGCATGTGCCACCATGCCCGGCTAATTTTTTCTATATATATTTTTAGCTGTCCAGATCATTTTTTTCTATTTTTAGTAGAGACAGGGTCTCGCTCTTGCTCAGGCTGGTCTAGAACTCCTGATCTCAAGCGATCCTCCCGCCTCAGCCTCCCAGAGTGCTAGGATTACAGGCATGAGCCACCGCGCCTGGCCCGTAGTTGTTCTTAATAGCAGCAAGCCATAGTTGCTCTTGTAGCTCTGTTATTTCAGTCTTGTTGCCATTCATTATTAAACTGAGGAAGAACTGTGAGTAGAGCAACAAAAACACATCACTTCTCCCCTCCTTGAAGGGTGCCTCTCTCTTTCCTCCACCAATGCTAGACGAATGCTAGAGGAAGTAGCACTACAGTCACACTATAGTCACCCAGTAGTGTGAAACCTTTCTTCAATAAGGAAAAAAAAGGCTTTTGAGAAGCTTTCACTCCTCCCCTACATTCATAAACAACTCCTCCGTAAAACCTTAGGTGATGTTTCCAGCAACTCCTACCATTTATAATGAGTTTTCATCATTACCAAAAAATTTGTGAAACAACTGTCAGTATCCAAGCGTAAAATATTTTAAGCCTGATTTGTATTTATTTTTAAATGTCGTTTTATGAACTTTATTTTTTAAAGCACTTTTAATCTTTCCATCTTATGCTGAGTTCTGCCTGATTGACGAGACGTCCTCCTAGCTTCTGCCTCTGCCCCGCCAGGCCCACTGCCGGCTTCTGGTCGCCCCACCTTCCCATTCTGCCACAGGTTACAGGGCCTCTCCTGGGTCTTTTCTTCCAATCCCACTTTCATCCTCAGTGCCACAAAGTTCAGCTTCCTATTTTAGAAAGAGCAGGTGGAACCTAAGGGAGGTTGTGCCGCATCTCTTTGTCGTCTGCACTGGAATCAGGTGTGAGGGTTTCCTTAGCCCCTCAGGTCACCCATCCTGGTATGAGAATAAACAGGCTCAGTGGACACACCTTCAAAAGAGAGAATTAAAGGGAAACAAAGACTTTCTACTTGATCTCATCCAGCTTGGAGGTGGTGATAAGCAAGGAGGTGGTGATCATACCAAATGTTAGGGAGATACCAGTGGGCCATGATTAGAAACAGGAGGGGTAAGTTTCTGTTCGATGTGGACAGAAACAGCTCTAAGCCCAGACTCTACTGGGAGGAGCTTTGACGATGCCATTGACAGTCCTGCTGCTGCCATTCCCTGAGAGGGGCATCCTGCGTTGTCCTCAGGGCTGCTGAATACAGAGTCCAGAAGACTGTCGGATTGAGACAAGCACCTCAACAGGCTTTACTGCCTTAGCAGTAAGAATGCAAAGTAAGACACAACACTTCCATCTTACTGGGAGCCAAATTGGAATCAGAAAGAAACAACTTCTTATTCTCTGTGCCAGGATCACTGCTCTTACAGTAATGGAGATTAACTTGGCCAGGGGCACACTGTGAGAGAGCAAATTTTACCATGAGGGATTCTCCTCTGTATTTCTGAAGCTCTCTGTGCATGACACTTCATTGCACTCTCCTCTAATTGTCTGATGATTTGCCTTTCTTCTCCCCTTGGCCATGAACTCTTTGAGGGCAGACACCACCATTAACTCATCTGAACCCAGTGCCTATACAGTGCCTGGCCCAAGGCAGGTACTCTATCCATGCTTATTAAATGAAAGGCTTGATGGGTGAAAACGAAAGGGAGTGAGAGTTTATTTCCTAAAATCCAGATTTTGAGTAGTCAGATATCTTTTGCCACACATAGAGTCATTGCTTTTAAAACTACCTCCCTTTTTAATTCAAGTGCAGTTTCTTCTTCATTTAGAAAGCCTGTTCAAGGACTCACTCAAGCCTACCCCTGTAGTTGTTAGTCTTTTGCAGGTGAGAGTTTGAAAGACTGTATGAGGCAGGCCTAATTTATAAGGGCCGACCCCATTCATCAGACCAGGTGGCCCCAGGAAGAGGAAAGCCAGTGGGGAGCCATTCAGGTGAGAAGATCATTGAATAATGTAACAGAAAACCATGGAATTACATATACACAGGTGAGTGTTAGACTGAGTTTGTCCAAGGTTTGCATTTCTTTCTCCCTCTCTAGACTGTTACCTTTTTTGGACAAGAATTGAGTCATCTCTGCATTCCCAGCACCTGGAGCAATTTAAGCAGAAATATTTGAAGATTTTTCATGTCTTGAGGCAGACTAGGAATGCGGAAAGACTGGGAATGTCAACACAGGAAGGATGCAGAGGTGGGGTTCTTTCCCGGATGGCCCTTGGAGATGGGGTGAGTGGGGAGGGGGAGGGAAGAAAAAGAACTTTTATTGAGCACTAACTGTATGCCAGACACTGTGTATAGTATTTTATATATGTTACAGAAGGCAATTATTTCCAAAATTTCTGAGACTTAATTGATATCAGATTAATGATATTTCTGAAGTTTAGATATTTTAACTTCAAAGAGAAAAATAATTTTCCAGGCCATAAGGTGTGGTTATAAATAAACAAATTTTGAAAGAGTTGTATTTTTAAAACTCTTTTATTTTATATAAATACCTTTGCAAATCAGTGAAAGAATGTAGTATGTATCCATCATTATTTTGCAGGGATTAAAAACATCTGGGTGTATCTGAAAAAGGAAAAAAATAGCATGTTATGTAAAGCCCTAAATCTTTAGACACGTAAGCATGCATACAAAAATAATGTACTCTATTTAGTCTTTCTCATAATGAAAATCAGAATTTGCAATGCTCACTTACTACCTTAAAACTGGCGAGATACATACTGCATAATTTTTATTCTTTGGAAATGCTTGCAGATCTGTGGCAAATTCCCTCATCCTTGGGAGTTGATATAATTGCATCTGCAAAACCAAAGCAGAGGATGATGCAAAAGCTCTTTTGAGAAGCTTTCTCAATGCCATCTGTTTGTTCTAGCAAAGCCTTTCGTTTCCAAGCCCTTCTCTTAGCCTGTGCATCTGGAGTGCCTCTATGAAGTCCATGAGGTCTTCACAATGTCACCCGGCCCAGGCAGAGTTACTCTGGCCTGTCCATCTAGATTCCTTCCTCTCTGTCCATAAGCCACAGCCATGCGAAGCCTGGTAGGTCACACATTCACATCATTCCCCTCCGGAAGCCTCCTCTGTTCAAACTCCCCAATAAACAATCTTCTATCTTGTCTGCTCAATCCTCACACTCACCACCATCTTACAGATGAGAAAACCGACACCCAAAAGGGTTTAAATCCTATTAATTTGCTCATAATCACACATAGACTAGGAACTGGAATCAGGAGAGTTAGGATTTGAATCAAAATCAGACTCCAGAAACTATACTCTCTTTACTTCCCCACTGTGGAGGATTAGTTGATGAACACAACATGATATTAGGAGAATCACTGGGAAAATGGATGCAGCTTTCAATCCATAAACTTGAGTATAGAAGAAACATCTCTGTCTTCATTTATGTATAACCCAATATAATTTACATGACAAGACCTCACTCTGTCAGAGACAGAACACTTAGTCATTCCTGAGTGCCTCTCTCCCAACTTCTCTGGTCCCGTCCAAGCTCTAGAGACCTTTGGGGTGGGAGGGGAGGCATCTGCTTCTTGGCTGTCCTCTGTTAGCGCTGGGTGCACTCAGCCATCTGTCTCCTTACCTCCATTATCAGGTCACGTCCAGCATTCCTCAATCTCACAGGAAAATGTCTTTCTTGCCTAATAATTTACTCTGCTGCTTTTGTGCCCCTCATGGACACATGAGACTCATCCTGCAGCACCTCTGGGGATTGCCTGGGATTGGTCTCCACTTCTGGACCATGTGGGGGCTCGGGAAACTCTGTGAGGCTACCTGAGGCCCTGCCTGCCTGAGCTTACCATGGAGGTATTTCTTCTCTGAAGCATGGCTGCCTCCCAGGTCGCCTACTTGGACAGCAGAACATAGGTCTCCTGTGCTCTCAGAACCCACTTTCTAGTCTGAGAGTGCTGTTTCTTCCACCAGACCATAAAGTAAGCTACGTACAGGCAGGGATTGTGTCAAATTCACATTTATATTCTAGCACCTATTATAGAGCCTGGTAGACTAAAAGAGCCTCTATAAATACTTGTTAAATGAATGATTGTTGCCTTCCTAGGTGTGAAGCCATTCATTCTTACTTTCTTCTGTTGTGTTATGGTCTGTTTTCATAGCTTATCCAATACAGTGTAGGCATCTAACAGGGTGGAGAGCATATATTTTAGATCATGAATATCCTCTTTTAAGGACTGGCTTGTAGCAACTTAAAGCAAAAGCCACATTTCAGGAATTGAGCAGTGCATTCCCTAGGGGTAGATTCTGGCAGATGCTGTTGGTATCCGACCTATATGCCCTCACTCCTACAACTTTAGTGGATGCCAACTGCCAATACTCGTATTTCTTTGCTTGAGGGCTTTCTCCAGCCACAGAAGGCACATTGCTTACCTGTGCCACAGGAAGTCTCAGGGCACTAATGCCCCCCCAGTGCCACTCCCATCCAATGACAAGCAGGAGTTGGTGAATAAATACCACAGCTCTCCTGTTTCTAGAGTGGGACATCTCTGAGGCATATGTTTACACTGAGTCCAAGTGGTTCCCTCCGAGGATTAAGTTCCAGTGACCCACAGCAGTAGCTGGCTTCATAAGGAAGGCGTCCTTCGTTGGCTTCCTTCTCTCCTTCTCTCGTTCCTCACTCCTGCACGGCTAGGCCAACTACTTGCACTTGAACCTTTGTTCCATGGTGCCTCACGCAGAACCCAACCTAAGAGACAGATGTACTAAGGTCCTGAAGTGACTTTTTGTTCTGTATCTACTGGATTATTTCAGGAAGTTATCTGTAAAAACAGTGAAAGAAGTATTGAGGGAGGAAGGAACAGTCTAGAAGATCATTATGGGTTGATTATGAAGAAGAAAATGCCTAGCTTCCCTTGAGGAGGGCTTGGAATGGCTTCAGAGTGTTTCTTGTAGGCCTGTGCTTCCTGCTTGCTATACATAAAAATATGGTAACATTTTATAGAACACATATACACACTCCTTCTAAATATATAATCTGAATGTAAGCAACAATTTTTGTACATAGATGTTCATAAAGTAGATAGTCATGAAGTAATTTTTTATAAGTGAAAAATTAAAAACAACCTAATTCAAGATCTAGTTAAGTAAATTATGACAAACATGGTATGTCTACTAAATAGAATATTATACATGCACTTAAAGTGCATCCTTTATAACACGAAAATTACTATAGGCATGTTAAGGACATTTTTCTCATCCTCTGCAGGAGCAGGGTCCTGAATGTGTACACTGCTGCTCACAGTTCCCTTAGCCCCATAAGAGTGATGACTGCTGAGATGGAGGCCCAGAAGGAGGTGGCATTGGAAGGAAGACAAGCATGCAGTTTGGCAAAGTGGGCAGAACCAATATAAACATCACAAATTGAGGAAATAGAATCAAAAGGAACTGCATTCACTGAACTCTCCTCAAAACCCCACTTCCTGGGCGACTTGCTTGGGCTGTGTTTGCCCCTCTGCCCCCAAGAAAGGAGTCATTACAATGCCTAACATTTCTTGTATTCCTACTACATGCCACATACTATCCTAACTGTTTTGGAAGCATAATTTATAATATTTCCAACAACATCTGTGAAAATATCACAATCTCCATCTTTTTAAATATAAAAAGTAAAGCTCAGAATGACTAGCAACCAACCTGTGATCATTCAACTCTTAAGCAGAGTTCAAACTCTAGTATTTCTATTGTTTAGAAGATTGTGGATAGGGACAGAAAAATGACCTTTCTTATAGAACAGAAAAGTGATTACCATTGCTTGTTTTGGAGAAACAAGACCAAAGAAATGTATAACTGCGGGAACGTAGCAAGAAAGTCCTTCGAATTCGTGCTAGGCTGGCTTTTGGTGTGGTCACTTTGCAGGTGACCCTGTTCTCATCTGGTTATTTATTAAAGTTATATTTTAGTTATTTATTAAATCAATCGTAGACTTGTTACTGAATCTGGCACAAGAGCTTGACCTTTCCTTACATTTGAGCTAGTTCTTGGTTATGGCAGCAAACAATCACCAAACTGCAATTCCAACCGAGAGGTGTGTATCTGGCCATGTATCAAAGGTGTTTGCCTCTGGAAGGATATTTTCTCTGGCTCTAGATAGGCACAGGGAGCTGGTTGAGTTGGCTCCTTACTGGCTTGCAAAGCCAACTGTGTACCTCTCCTCTCTACTCTGTGTTCCATGAAAATCACATGGATAGATTGAATTCGGCCACAATGTCAGTGTATTTGCACCACAGAAACTAGTAAACATTACAGATGAGTGCTTTTTTTCCTGGAGATGTGGTTGACTTCTGGGCATCTCCCTGGAAGACCAGAAGTCACCTGTTAGGCACTGCCATCTGTTCTGCTGTGGCAAGATAAGGTGTTAACACAGTGGATGATATAAACTGTGTCTGCAAACCTATTGGCGTTTTGGAAAGATTTAAGTGGTAAATACAAGCATACCTCCTTTATTGAGCTTCACTTTCTTACAATTCACAGATATTGCATTTTTTACAAATTGCAGGTTTGCAGTGGAGGTTTGTGGAAACTCTATGTGGAGCAAATTAGCACTGTTTTTCAACAGTATGTTCTCACTTTGTGTCTCTGTGCCACATTTTGGTAATTCTTACAATGATTTTAAGCTTTTTCATTATTTTATATCTTTTATAGTGATCTGTGATCAATGACCTTTGATATTCTCATTAAAATTGTTTCGAGGTGCTACAAACCGCACCTATATAAGACAACAAGCTTAATCAATAGATGTTGTGTGTGATGTTGTGTGACTGTTCCATCTACTGCCCTTCCCTTGTCTCTCTCCCTCTCCTCTGGCCTCCCTATTCCCTGAGACAAAACAATACTGAGATTAGGTCAATAAATAGCCCAATAGCACAAGAGAACTAGAGTGAGAAGTGAAGCCTGAAGATATGACTGAATTGTTGCAATCTCAGGATAAAACTTGACTGACAAGGAGTTGCTTCTTAGGGATAAGCAAAGAAAGTAGTTTCTTGAGGTGAAGATTCTGTTAACATTGTTTAAATGATAATGAAGGATTTAGAATATTACATAAATTTAGTTGATAGAGCAGGGGCAGGGAACCACCATCCCGATCAGCCAGCAGCCATCAATATTGAGGTAAAACCCTCTACCAGCAAAAAGATTACGATTCACTGAAGACTCAGATAATTATTAGCATTTTTAGCAATAAAGTACTTTTAATGAAGGTATACTTAATTAAATGATTTTTTATCATACTGCTATTGCACTCTTAATATACTATGGTATAGTGTAAACAAAACTTTTATATGCATTGGGAAACCAAAAAACTCATGTCCCTCACTTTATTGCAATATTCACTTTATTGCAGTGGTCTAGAACCAATGCTGCAATGTCTTCAGTGTCTGCCTGTGTACTCCTTTTCCCCTATTCAGTTTTGAACCAATTGGATATACAGAATTGTCAGGCAGGATGGAGTCCAATGTACCAGTTTTCTTGCTGCCAAAGGCTAGGTTGGTTAATGTGATCTAGGTGCAGTGAGAATGAGCTACAACCCAGAATCAGAAAGACTTACCCACCCAGTCACAAGCCCAGCTGGGCACCATTTGTCTCCCATATGGAGCTCCCCTACTGCAGAGCTTACAGCACACAGAGTCAGAACAGAACGCTTGCTTTCTGTGAGCAGCTGACTCCCTAGGGGAAGGAGAGAGGAAGGACTGAGCTACTTTTGCCTAGTTCCTTTTCCAAAGTACGAGTAAGAGTAGTCATTCCTCCTACTCTGGGGAGGAGTCCATGAGGGAGCAGATGGACATAGAGCATCACTCTCATTGAGCGCCCACCACGTGGAGGAAAATATCAGAGTAGGGAATAACTTTGTCCTCCTGGGAAAACCTAAAAACAACCAGTTGGAAAAGTGACGAGAAACATAAACTGGGTTCTGTGGGTCTCAAGCTGGACACACCTTTGCCTTCCCAGTAGTGATGTTTTAAAGTACCAGATTATTTTGCATTTCCAGGAAAATATAGTATGTGTTCCTATGTGTATACATCCAAGCCCCCTTCTGTCCATGACATTGAAGATGATGTCTACAAAAGCAATAGTAGTCTATAAAAGCAAAATTGTGGGACCTCAGAATTCTCTCCAAGCCTGCAGACACTTTGTGTGATCTGGCCTCAGGTGAGAAATTCTCAGGCAAGCTGCCTGAGAACAAGCTTTGCCTTTTCCTCTGCTCTGAGGCCTTTATCTGGGATACGTGGCCATTGCCTGGGAACCTCTGATTTTGACTCTTTCTATTGGTTGTAAGTTGATGCACCTTTACATAAGCTGGTCAAAAGGCTACAGGGGGAACGACGTTCTGTAGTGCAGCTTTGCAAAGTTTTTCTTTAGTGCATATTTCCCCAATTCTCATTCAGAAAAAGTGAAAATATTCTGCCCTTTGCAATCTGCTCACATCTCCCTGCTAGGACAGTCTAGCTTTGAACTGTACAGATGTGCTGGTTTCCAGACTTAGCTTTTAGCTTTATTTCCATTATAGTGAAACTACTCAACTACTGGATATCCCTTTAGAACAATGAAAGAGATATAATTGTTTCCATAGACCTTTACTTTAGTGTGAAGAAAAACCCTAGTTATTCCTGATGTGTGCTATAGTTTGGATGTCTGTCCCCTCCAAATCTCATGTTGAAATGTGATCCTGAATGCTAAAGATGGAGCCTAATGGGAAGGAGTTTAGGTCACAGGGGAGGATTCCTCACGAATAGATTAATGCCCTTGGGCAGGTCTGGGAGTTGGGAGATAGTTAGTGAGTTCTCACTCTTTTAGTTCCCCGAGAGCTGATATTAAAAGAGCCTGGCACCTCCCCACTGTCTCTTGCTGCCTCTCATGCCATGTGATTTCTGCACATAGCTCCCCTTGACCTTCCGCCATAAGAGGAAGCAGCCTGAGGCCCTCACGAGATGCCTAATCTTGAACCTTTCCAGACATCAGAATCACGAGCCAAATAAACCTTTTTTTCTTTATAGATTACACAGTCTCAGGTATCTCTTTATAGCAACACAAAATGAACTAAGATGATATACTTTTACATATACCCATGTCTCCCAGTGCATTATTATTCAGAATACTTACCAGATGGCAAAAAAAATCAATGATCACTTGCTGATTTGGACATGAAATAAGAACGTGAGCCCTGTGGAATTTCTCTGGTCCAAGTTGGGTAATAATCTCTGTTTCCTTCCACTGGCCTCAAGAATCTCTTTCCATCACAAAGTGATCTATAATCTCTTCTGGCTATGGTTAGAGCCTTCCCGATTGATTGTATTAGATTGTTAATACCTCTAGAAGATTTTCTTATTTTAACTTACTGAATACAAGAATGGATTTTATACTGAAACTCAGTTTTTGCCTGCTTATCTATTCAACAACTACTTAATTGGATGCCTGTCTTGTACCAAGCTCTGTGCTGGGCACCAAGGATTAATATTACACTCAGAGAGTTGAATGAGGAGAAAGGCATGCTGACAAATCATTGTAGTTTAATAAGCATCATAATAGTGGATTACTAGAAACAGTGGAATGATAGGAGAGGTATGTAAGACTTCCTGGGTGTGACATGAAGCATTTCAGCTAAACCTGAAGAATGAGGAGGGTTTTTTTCAAGAGAATATATAAAAGAAGTTACTTCTAGGTGGAGTAGGAAGGCACAGATGCCTTACAGAACATGGAATGTTTGGGGAACTTCAAAAAGTTCCGTATCATTGGTATGCAAAGGGCAAAGGAAGCAGCAGGTGAGGCTTACAGTGTGCCAGATGCCATTCCAACTGCTTCATATTGATTATCTCACTTAATTTCTGTGACACTATGAGGGTAGCACTGTTGGTCCCATTTATAGATAAACTGAGGCTTAGAGAGGTTACATAACTTGCTCAAGGTTACTGACCTAGTTAGTAGATGGTAGAACTGAGATTTGACCCTGCTAAAGCAGTGACATTTATTAATTACCTAAAAAAAAAAAAAAACCCTGCCTCCCCCTTATTTATCTTCTTACTCCAGGTCACAAACTTGTCTGGTTTTTGCTCTCATCAAGTAGCCAAAGTACTCATTTTCAATCAAGATATTTTTATCCACAAAATCAGTAAAGATAGCTGGTGTGTGGAATGCAACCATTTTACAACATCATCACTCTTTGGAGAAAAGGAATGTCTGTCAGACACTGTTTCTCCAAACATAACAACTACTGTATGGCAAAGGAATTTTGAATTCAAATCTGAGGCTCAGTAATTATCAGCTAATCAAAATTTGGGCCCACCCTTAAAGTGGCTTTAGCAGGGTTTGAGCTGTAGAGGGAGTTTTGGAGAGAACTGTTTATTTAAAATTAGAGGGATGATTGTGTTTATTAAAAATCATGAGAAAAACAGGTGCCTTTATCATCTTCACTACTCTACTTCTCATGAGTCTCTCTTCATTCTCATAATACCCTACTCTATGTGTGAAGAGCCAGCCTGGTGTGATGGAAATCCCTGTGAACCTGTAGCTTGATATCTTAAGTTCAGTTACTAAGGACACTGTAGGAGCTGGAGAAAGAAACTTTCTCTTTTTTATTTCCTTGCCTGTGTAGGAGAGCAGTTAAAGGTGCAGTTTATGGGGGCTGACTTCCAGAGTTCAAATCCTAGTTTTGCCGTTCCCTAAATATATGCCATTAGACGAGATACTTAACTTCTTGTGCTGCATTGGTTTTCACATCTGTAAATCAGGGATAGTAGTCATACCTACCTCATGGGACTGTTGGGAAGAGTAACTGAGATAATTCACAGGAGGCTCTTAGAATAGTGTCTGTCACAGAGAAAGAAAAAGACAATAAATGTTAGTTTTCATTATGGTTGTGTTTTCCCTAATTCTTGACTTCTCTGCCCCATTCAAGGCTAAGTGCTCCCTCCTGGAGAAAATCATTCTTCTTTTTCTTATGCATTGCTTTCTACTTAAGGAAGACCAGTGTAAACTTTTATGCATTACAGTATACCACCTGGCATTGCATTGCAGATCTGAAGGAGCCAGACCTCCAGCCTTGTCATGGGGCACTCAGTGTCCTTTGTGAGCTGCAGAGCCTCATGATGACAAGAATCCATTTTGTTCCAGACCAACAATGGTGACCTTATTTCCTGTTTGTTCAGTAGTGGGAATTTTTGTCTCTTTATGATAACCAAGTATTATGATCCGTGTATAATGGAAAAACAAATATTGATGAACTTTTTATTTATTTCTTTTAATGAGGGGAAGCCTAATATTTTAAGTTGAAAAATTCTACTGGAAATAACTCATATTGCTATGGAAACCATACCTAATCACCACTGAAATGGCGTTCTATATATGTTCTTTGGATGTACATGCTATAAGCATTACATTTTGGCACATATTTGACTTTCAATTCTGTTTCTATAGTGTTAGACTGGAGCTCATCAGCTGACTGATTCTCTGTTCAGTCTTTTAGGATTCCTTGCTATCTTTGGGATGTTGAATCATGTGGTAGAAACCACAAAAATCGTGTGATTAGTTCTGGCTATGTTACTTCTGTCCTGGGGCAGGTTTTCCAATCTTTCTGATCCAATAAAATTATCTATAAATTCTCTGGACTATAAAAACAAAGATAATATCTATAAGGTTTGGATGAAGGTCAAATAAAGTGATAGATGCATAAGTACTTAATACATCCTAAAATGTTATATAAAGGTAAAACAGTTTTGCTTCCAGAAAAGCTATCTACTGCATAAATTACACATCCCAAATAATATTTGGAGTTAATGTTTTTTTTCTTACATTGGGTTATGAGAAGTTTGACAATGTAGGGGATCAATGCAGACCTACAGTGGTAAGAACACAAACAACATTACCCGCTGTCTATGTAATCTTGGGCAGGGCACTTAACCTCTCTAAGCTTCACTTTCTTTATCTTTAAAACGAAAATAATAAAATTTGTATTCAGAATTATTTAGATTAGAAAAAAATTAAATGTCAAACACAGTGCTTGGTAGATAGTAAGCACTTGAAAATAATACTTGCTACTGAAATAATGATGCCATGCCCAAATTGACATCATCAAACAAATTCCAAACTACTCAGCAATTTGGAACTGGTCTTTACCAAAGGGAACACCATTTGTCAACTCCTGAAAACTCTTATCCATTCTTGAAGAGCATTTGTTTAGAGATAACAACTCATGGATTCTGCAACAGTCTTTTACTGAACATCTCCAAAGTACATGGAAAAATGATAGAAGGACAAAGTTGTTGCACTCCATAGGGTTATAACATGTGGGAGTAAAACAAACATGCACACAAGTAATTGTAATGTCAGTGATAAACCATTGATAATACTGATAACATCATATAAAAAGTAATTTTGGTAAATATTATAACATAATAGAATGACCAAGAATGCAGACCTGAATTCTTTCAAGCAGAATTTCTTGCACTGGAGTCCATGAAAACTCAGCAAGAGAGAAACAAATGCTGTGACTCATAGATTTGAAGACAGCAGTGATATATCTACCCTGGAAAAGCTTTAGAGAGTCGCTAGCTGACCCTAAGGCTGAAAACCAAATGGGAAGAAAAGAGAGAATGAGTTATTATAAAAGATGCTTGCAGGCCTCATTTCAGCCTGGTAATTAATTACCTCCTGTGCTAGTATAGTCACTAAAATATTCAATTTGAATAAAGTTGAAAATATATTCTGGTCTCCCTGGGCCAGAATTGATTCCCATTGAAGAGAAGAAATAGGCTTAAATTGAAACAGACCTGTTAGTAACTCAATCAAGGAATGTGAAGTTAGAGCCAAGAAAGAGGGGGTATCTCATTTTAAGTTTTTGGGGCTATTTTGGGGGTATTTGTTGGCTTATTTTGCAAGCACACACACATGCACACAACTGGACCCCGGATAAGGATGCTCTCCATATGCCAGTGAATCATTCTCCTCGGGCCAGCAGGGTGAAATGACTATTTTCTTTCCTTCCTTTCCCTTCCCTCCCTGTTCCTTCTGTTCTTTCCTTGTTATTTTCTTCACTCTAGTTCCTCCCTTCTTTTAAAATTTCTTTTCTGCCCCTGATTTTAAGGACAATGAGATGCCAGTGGAAGAGAAAATCAGTTGTTTAGAACTGGCACATCTCTCAGACTGCTATGCCAGGAGTCCCATTCAGGATTTTCAACACTGAGATAACAATGTGTGCCTGCAGATGGATGGTGAGTCAAAATCTTGCCTCGGACTTCCTTCGTGGGAGGCAGCTAAGCATTTATTGAGCCTCTCTGAGGGGAAATATCTTGAGGAGTGAGATGAAGCAGTAGAGTCCATAATGCACTCCAGAGGGGATATGTGGAGGCATCTTTCAAATAATGCTCTTCTTTATACAGAGATTGGATGAGAATGAACATGTTCCCTGAGTAAAGAGAATGCAGAGTCATAGAAACGCAGTATCTGTTGAGTGAATAAATTGATCAATGAGGAAAAAGAAAGGGGTTTATCAAGGTAAGGGATGGAGAATGAGAGGGAAAGATTACTCAGAGTTCCAAATGTCCTATATCAGCTTACCTTTTTCTCCTTGAATTACAACTTCTACTTTTCCTCCCAGCACAGTCTTTCTATACTGCACCTGCTCAGTCAGAACTCCACATTCACACACACACACACACACACACACACACACTCCAATGATTCCTACTCACATGTGCCTAGAATTGCCCCCACTGAACCTTGAACAAGGACTGGGTAGATCCCAGTCTTTATAGGCGTGTCTGGTACCAACCCTCCACCATTAGGGACCCAACTATCAATCATGGAGTTCCAACAGCATTTAACCACTCAACTTCGTTTGCCCATGCAGATCTCCTTGAGTCCTGAAGTGTCCATTCAACATGTGGGATTTCATGTGAAGCTCAAGATCTACTTGATCATCACATAAATCAAAGGAAGAGAAAACCGAGGAGGGAAATCAAGGAGACTCATCTTTCCAACTCTCACCCCTTCCCAGAGACCCTCTGTCTAGAGCTACTGTGCCAACTGGTTCTGCTGATCTCAAAGGAAGAGGTGTTCTAATAACAGCTACTGGTGTGAGATGTGCCAAAAGATTATGTTTTCAGGTTGGGGTGATCCAGGAGAGAGTTAGGGTGTAGGCCAGAGGCTACAAAAGGGCAGAGTCATGGCATGAGACCACCTGGAGCACTGGAGAAAAAAGAAGGTGTTGCTGTCAAGCCTGAGCAGTGTAAGACCCAGGCAAATAGGCCTAAAGGCAGGAGAAAACAGCATTCTTGTTTTTGTTTATTCATTTGTTTCTAAATCTATGACTCTACAAATTGGGGCATAGCTTATGTCAACCTGCAGTCATATCATTTTTTTTTTTTCTGGAGTAGGAATCTTTGATTGGTCACCACCAATGTGACCCATCCAGGCCTTGGGTATTTGGATGGTGGGGTGGTACACACTGGTCAGCAGAGGGCGGTCTGGGCAGCCACTCGGAGCTCTATTTTAGTGCTGACTCTTTGGCTTTGTGAACTTTGGCAAGTCACTTCACCTCTAAAACTCGGTATCCTCATTCAGAAATGGGAAAATAATAGACACTTCATATAGTGGTTCTGAGGACTGAATGAGACGAAATGTGTGAAACAGCTGACACCTGGCATGTTCTCACTATGTCCTATCTTTTTACAGCTGTTGTGACTGTTGAAACCTACCCCATCACACAGACCTCCACAGAGGTCTTTCCACAAATTAGCTGGTCTGGGTATGGAAAGGAGTCTCAGACAGGGTGAGCAGCCTGAGTCCACATCAGTTACTTCTGTCCAAGGGCATGTCATGCAGCTGGGAATCAGACAGCCTGCCATGGCTTCAGCAGGAGTGGCAGATGGCCCTGCATCCCACAGCTACACCCCGGGAACATCTGAGCAATGGGAACTGAAAACTGAACCTCATCAAACACTCCCATCTTGTGGAGAGCCCGAGTCCCATCTTGGTCTGACTTCTTGCCTTTAACTTTCATTTTAGACACACAACCCCTGGCTGCCCACCAAGCGCTTGAGGAGCTCAGAGCGACAATGTAATCTGTGATGATGAAATCTTATGCCCAGCCATTCCCTTCTGTCCTCAGTGGAAATCGTATTCTCAAGTACAGTGCTCGAAAACAGCTGTGCTCCCTTTCAAGTTTACTAGACAACTTCTTTGTTCATTATTGTCTATATGTTGAATAAAATGAAAGAAAAAAATGCTCACTTAAATCATGTCTTTGGGATCTCCTTATAAAATGAAATCCTTTTAGTACTTTAGGACCAAATAAACAAATCAACACCTAAATAAAAACCAAACGGAAAAAAAGAAAGTATGAGTTTTACACTCAGTAGTAGGCTGTAGTCAGATCTGTAACAAACTAGATGAAACAGTAAGAAATGGAATGCAGAAGAATACAACTGGTGTAGTGTGACTTCTCCATGTGACAGGTGGCAGACCTTTGAGAGCTGATGAGACTCCACTCCTAGCTTAAGGTATAAAAGGCAATAAGCCAGTGGGCTGGACTCTTGTTCCATTAACCCCCAGACCTCAGACACCAGGCAGCTGTGTTCACTCACTCATATGTATCCTTGACACTGAGAGTGTGATGGTTTGTTAAGGAGTGTTTTCTCCAAACTTAGTTGTCTATCTTGTCCAACCTTCTAATCCTACTCCAACCCTTATGCACTGGTCTAGCTCAGAACAAGACAGACCTGGGTTTAGATTTGGACTCTGCCATTTGATGATCTATGATCATGGGCAAATTATTTAGCCTTTTAACCTTAGTTTTCTCATCTGTAAAGCAACACAAACTTCAAAGAGTTTTCCTAAGCATTAAATGACATAACACAAATGAAGTGTCTGGGACACCGAAACAACTAGGAGCTCAATTCTCGGAACTGAATTCCCTTCCCACCTCTTCCACAGGGAGCCAGGTACGATGGCCCTCAGCCTCATCTATTGGTGATAAATCCCATTTTGTTGATTCTAAGATATCTTTTTGCCATTTTAACATCTTGCAATTGGCAGCATCTTATAGTCTCAGATGGTGACGCAGAAGTTTTGACACTGCTGTTATAGCTTGAACTGCAGCTCTCTTGACCATTTAAGAACAATTTGAAAAAGGAACATGAGTCCTGGTCTTACATGGAACATAAGAAGTTCCATAACTTCTTATAAGATAAAAATAATGTTTTAGCATTAAAACTTTCAAAATGATCATTAGAAGCATGAAAGAAAATATTGGAGACAATAGTGGAGCACTTATTTTTATTATTATTATTTCAGCATATAGTGGGGGTACAAAAGTTTGGGTTACGTATATTGCCCTTGCCCCCCGCCCCGAGTCAGAGCTTCAAACGTGTTCATCCCCTAGACAGTGCGCATCGCACTCATTATGTATGTATATACCCATCCCCTTCCTGCTCCACATCTGCCCGACACCCGATTAATGTTATTCCTGAATATGTGGAGCACTTCTTAAAGAACAGAAGAATCACCAATGCACTCGATGGCCCAGGGATGACATCAAGTACAAACCCTTGGGTGTCTTTGGACAACTCAGTATAAAAGTAATTCAGAAGAGTCAAACTGTAAGTGAAGAGGTTTTCAGAATACCTTAACTAATTTATTTTGCTATGTTTTCCTTTCAATGTACGTACAAACATTATACATAATAAAAATCTATGTCTGTATAAGTCTAAGAGAGCTCTTTTGATAGGTACACAATAAAAAGCTAAGTGATAAGAGAACACTGTGTCAAAATTTAATAGGCAATATTTTTCAATCTTAGTGGTGCATAAAATAATGGCTTAACTGGCATTTTAGAGTCAATGAACTATGGTAAAAATGTTCCCTCATTTGTTACAAGAAATAAATGAGATAGTGTAGGTAAGAACACCTGACAGGCAACGGCCATCCAGCACATGTTAATTAATCTCATTCTGAATTGGCAGTCATAGACTCTTAGAAGTGACCTCAAAGCTCATCCTTCTAGAATGCTTATACTCTGCCATTAGACTCGTGTTAACTGTGTCCACAGACTACTCTGAGGAATTGCTCAGACACAGGCATCACATGGCACAAAATGCCTGGCCACGTTTGCGTGGAACAGAGCCTGGAACAGCTTCCGAACCAAAACAAACAGCCATTTATATTTTGGTGCTGACCTGGTGCTAGAGCTCGGCCCATACTCTACTGGATGGCAACTGACCCTCTATCAGATCCCCTGACTTGGCACATTTGAGATGCACAGTCAGCCAACAGTAGAGTAAATAGGAAGTCAAGGAATCCACATAAAGAAAGAGAACAGAAGCCATCAGACAGTAGAAGCCATGAGCAAAAAGAACTGCAATGAGGCAGAGCCTAAGAAACGTAAGAAGCAAAGGAGTATGAAAAGCAGGAAGAGAAACCAGTAGGGATGGAAAAAACTTGAAAAAGCCTAATTCACTCAAATCCAATCTATAGTTGGAATTTAGTGTGATGCATTCCTCAATTTCCCATTACTTGCAAGATTTTTACAAGGAAAGAGGCTTTTTAGCTGGTTATTTATAACTCTCTTTTCTTGTCAACTGATTCAGTGATCTTCTTAAAGTATCTTTATAAAGTCAATAGAAATTAAGCTTACAGCTAATTATAATGCCTAGAACAATTAAATAAAATACTCAGAACATTTCTATGTCTGCAATTCACAACAACTGCAAAGACACTGTACAGATCACATTTAGTTTTCCAGTAAATTGTCTTAGGCAGCAATTCTCTTGCTTATGAATTTTGAGAAATGGTAATTTCCCTTAATGCATGGCATATTTACTATAATTAAAAGCATATATATTTTGTTCTTAAAGTTTCCAAAAGCACAGTCTGTATTATGTTTCTGCTACATTTAACATATGCAACATATTTATAATTAAACCTATGTATTATACAATTTGTATATATAACTCTGCATATTTAATATAAGTTTATGATATATATGCATCTGAATATAACGGGGAAGGGAGCTACCCCACTGAATACCACATGCCAGGCCCTGAGCTAGGTATTTTGTATTTATTTCAGTCTTCACAAAAGTTGTTGGAGGTAGGTCTACCTTTTACAAATAACTTTGGTTGTTTCCTTAGTTTCTGGAAAATTGTTTTCCAGACCTTTTAGAAGCCATTTCTAAGGGACAGAATGTTTGTTCTTCCTTAAAGTCAGATGCCACTGGCCAGGAAGTAAGTATACTGAGGCCAGAAGAGATGTCTTTGAATTGTTATAGTAATTTGCTTAATTCTGGGTAAGACTAAATTGGAACCAATTACCTGGAGAAGAAAGGTGCAGTATATCATTATCAACTCCCGGCATCATTCAATTACCTATTTCCATTATAACTGAATGCTTTCAAGTGTGTATTTGTTAAGGCTTTAAACTGGCCTGTTTTTCTAACCAATTTAGATGTTCTTTACACAGGGACACAAGATAATGAAAGATGTCTAAGTGCTTTTGTCTATTGAAAACTCTCTAAACTTTCAGGCGTTTTCGTTACTACATTTTCAAATTTCATAGTCTAATCATGCATTACTTCTTTTAGAAGTTTGCTCCTTGCCTCAACCTTTTGAAACGCTAGCTTTTATAGCCCATCAGCTACTAACTGGTTGAAAGTAATAATCACTTATGTTCATAAAGCACATGCAAATGTTTTATAGTTTGGAAAGTACTTTGATGCTTTGCATGATTTAATTCTTGCTTCATCCCTGCAAGGTAGAAAGAGCAAGTACATAATCCCCATTTTACACATGGGGATTGAGCAGAGAGAAATTAGGCCTTTTTCATTTTTGAAATAAAGAAAATGGTGAACTTTTAAGAGTTTTTCTACTTTGATCCCCCGCCCTCCATTCTTCACTTTATCTTTGAACATTGACCTGTAATGGCCTTATTATTGACTTAACTCTTCACTAGTCAGTGAACTTCTTGGAATATTGTGCTAAGTGCTATTGGGGTAGCAGGTGGTAAGGGAGATATTCAAATACACATAAGAGTATAATACATATTCCTTGCCTTCAGGAAACTTTTGTCAGGTTGGAAATACGTAGTCGCAGAGGAAATTCAAAGTAGCCTTTGATACGGTACATGAAGGCTTAAAGCAATAAATAAGGCCTGTGAGTATACAGAGGAAGGGAAAGATATCAGTCAGAGTCCTGGCAGGACATAGATGATAGATTCAAACTGGGTAATTTGAGGAGAGTTTAATTTTTCAAAAAAGCTATTTACAAAGGTGGGTGTTGGGTGGAAGAAAACCACAGAGAGATTTCAGTATTCGGGGATTAAGGGAGCCAGTCGATGCCGTGCAGCTTCCTGGGCACAGAGCAAGGTGGAGTGGTGGCAGGTGGAGAGTAGATCTAGAGGGATAAACAGAAGTTTCTAGCCTGAAAGAACCACCATCTGCTGAAATGTTGGGGGAAAGTTGCTAGGGGGCAAAAATGGTTTTTGGCTTTGAAAGAAGAGTAGGAGAATATAAAGGTATAGAGCTGAGGTGAAGGCACTGCACTCAGAATGAACGCAGGACACAAGTTCAGATTGGAGAATATGCCTCCTCTGGGATGTCGTAGTACATACAGTTACAAAACAGGTAGAGGCCAAATTGTGGAGGCCTTGAATGCCAAGCCAAGGAGTTTGTGTCTGATCCTGAGAACAACGTCCAGCTAATATTTTTAAATAAGTGATGAAGCTGGCATCTTAGGAAAATTAATCTACATCAATGCAAAAACTGGTTTGGAAGAAAGGAGTACAAGTGGCAGAAAGTTCTCTTAGACACAATAGTCCAGTGTGGGGTAGTGGAGGTAGTGGGACTAAAAAGGGGAAGAAACAAACATAAGATATGATGAAGGATGGCTCAATCCTCTTGAAGTCAAGGCTGAACACCTGCGGGTATATTCTTCCCTCCCAAACGGTTATGCTGTTGAAATGTACCATCAGTAAGCTAGGATGCTTACTTAGGCTAGACTCTGGTTGGGGCATGAAAACTGCCCAGTAGACATGGCTTGTATCGTTGCCCTGCCACATATGAGCTGGATGTTCTTAAGCAGGGTGCCTGGCCTTTCTGAGCTTCCCCTCATGTCCTCGAAATGAGATACTAATACTTACTGCATGGGATGGTTGTGAGAATTCAGTCAGCAAGATCTGTGGACTGCAGAGTCCACATGGGGTGAAGGTGGGAGTTAATATTACTTACACCCTTCCTACAGGCATAGAGAAAACCTCCCCGGTCCCCACTTTCCCCTCCAGCTGCTGCTCCCTTTACAGCAAATCTCCTTGAATGAACCTTTTAACCCACTGCTTCCAATTCCTCTCCCCTCCCTGTCTTTTATTTCCAAAATTGCTCCCCCAAACCGCTTTTATCAATATCTCCAGTGACCTCCACATTACCAAATCCAGTGATGGCCAATTCCCAGTCTTCATGTCATTCAACGTATTGGTAGCATTTTATACGGCTGGTTACTTTGTCCTTCCTCCAGTGCTTTCTGTTTGGCTTCCAGGACATCACTATCGGTTCTCCGCACCGGTCGCTTCCTCTCCATACCCTTTCCTGTTCCTCCTCATCTTCCCAAGCTCTGCACACTGGAGCACCCCACAAATCACTCTTTCAGGGACTTCTCCAGCATCATAGCTTTAAATTCTATTTATATGTGTTTAATTCCCAAATTCATATTTTGAACCTAAATTTCCCCGCTGAATTCCAAACTCAAATATCCAACTGCCTACGGAACCTCCCCGTGGTATCTAACAGCCACCTCAAAGTCAACAGATGCCAAAGGGAGCATGAGATTCCCACCCTCCCCCCATTCAAAACTACTTCCCTCGCAATCTTTCCCATCTTCTTATTTGTTCAGACAAAAACTCTTGGAGCCATAAGGATTTCTTTTGCTCACACCACACTCTCAATCTATTGGAGAATCTTTTTTATTCTTTCTTCTAACTTTATCCGGACTCTGGCCACTTTTCACCACTCCAATACTACCGTCTTGTCCCCGCTGTCATTGTCTTTCACCTCTTATTGCAAAAATCCCTTAACTTTGTCTTTCCTTCTGTCCTCATTCCTCTGAAGCCTATTTTCAACACAGCAGATGGAGTGAATCTTTCAAAAAATTCTAAGTAAAATAATATCACTTCTCTGCTCAAAACCCTCCCATGGTTTCCTGACTCACTCAGAGTAAAAACCAAAGTTCTTCCCATCACCTACCAGATGCTACCTTTCTGACTTCATCTCCCACCACCCACTCTCTGGCTCCCTCTGCTCAGCCACACTGGTGTCCTACCTAGAACATGCCGGGCATGTTCCTGCTGCTGGGCCTTTGCGCTGGGTAGACCCTTGAACCTGGACTCTTATCCCACAGGTTCCTCAGGGCTCACTCCTCAATCCAGTGTCACTCAGTGCGGCCTCTCTTGACCACCTAGCCTGATACCAAATGGTATCCCTCCCTCTCTGGCAGTCCATTTTCTTCTTGCTCTATGTTTTTTTATAGCATTTACCATTATTTGATTTACTACATATTTATTTATTTGTTTTTTATGCCTGTCTCCTCACTATACTATCAACTCAGTGACAGCAGAGACTTTGTTCTCCGCTGTATTTCCAGCACCTACAACACTGCCTGGGACAGAGTAAGCACTCAACAAATATTTGTTGAATAAATGAATGAATGAATTCAAAAAATGAACACCTATGGCCTTTACTGCTGTTTCAGAGAAAGTGGAGTACCACAGACTGAAGTCAGAGGAGGTTTGGTGAGTGGGAAAATCCAGGCCTTATGGGATGAATGGGATTTTGACAGGGTTAGGAAGGAGTATTCAGAGGAGGAAACAGGTTACAAACTCAAATCTGAAGAAAGAGAACTGCGACAACATTTAGTGAGCATCTACTACATGTCAAGTACTTTACATTCATTATCTCATATCCTCATAAGAACTATATCAGAGAAGGATTATTATATCCATTTAGCAAGTGAGGAAACTTTCTTTCAGAAATTTTAAAAAGTAGCTTTTCCCAAAACCTATAGCTAGTAAGTTGCAAGCCATTCTTGTAATTGAGATTTAACCGACTCCAGAGCCCATTCTCTTTCTCTTTTTATTTCTTTGTCATGATCATCATCAACATCATCACCACTAATATTATTTAAGTCCATCCACTCTCGACCTATCATCCTCCCTCACATGCTATATGATGAATGATGCCTTTTGTTGGTGCTCAATTAAGTGATACATAAGAAATAGAAATAACAACAAAATGTGTTCTCAAATTTTTCTCCTTAACCTATGAAGGTTAAACCTGTCTGAGCTACTTAAATTGGTGGCAGCACGGACTTTCAGCAGCATGGCCAGCATTACCAGGCCGTTTCCCTGGTGGTCCTCTCAGCATGAAACATCTGTCTGCTTATTTCTTTGCTGAGCCTGAATGGAATATTCCATCTCTGGAAAATAAAACTTCAAGTTTAGATTTGAAAACTTTATGCCTATCTGGCAAATTGGCAATATCCTCAACAATTTGGAAGGAAGTGATGTTTCTGCTGCCATGAGCTACAAAGTGTTGGATGCCTACAGTGCTACTTATTAGATTTACATGGATTCCAGGTAAATCTGATCCAGTGGCTACAAAGAGTGAATATTAAACTAATTGTTATTGTGTTCCCCCAGAATTCCTCTGATATGGAAAAAGCAATTGAATCTGAACAGAGTCAGAAATTAAAATTAAGTTTTTTCACCACTGGAATTTGTGGGACTGCCAGAGAGAGAGGAGAAGGGAAAATTTTGTTGTCTTTTACAAAATCCATTGCCTTTAGAGAATAAAGTAAAAAATATTTATTGGTCAGCTTTTCTGGGGCAACAAACAACCCTAAAATTTTGGTTACTTACAACAACAAAGGTTTTTTTGTTTTTTGACTCTTGTTTCATGTTAGCTATGGGTCATTGTGGGGTCAGCTGTGGGTGTGCTCCACAGATAACATCCATTCCAGAACTGCTAAAGGTGTAGCTCCTCCATGGGATAAGCCATTCTGGTGGCAGAGGGGAAAAAAAGCAAGAAAGCTGTGGAAACGAGGAATGGTCTCAAGTCTTCTACTCAAACATGACATATGACGTATCTGTTCACGTGTCATGGCCAAACAAGTCACATGATCCAGCCCAATGTCAATGGGACAGAAATGTATACTTTTCCTACAGGAGGCACCAAAAGTCCCATGGCAATGACTGGAGTTGTATAACTCTCCTGAAGGAAGAGTGCAGAGCTGGGAACCACAAAATCTACCACACACTCACCCTAGCGTGACACAGCCAGCCACATCTCCCACCATTCCTTATCTTGTCTGCGCTCTGGCTTTGTTGACTGATCTCCTTTCCCTTTACACACCACATGGCCCCACACTCTCATGTCTGTTTCCTAAGCTAGAAAAGCAATTCCCTCCAATATCTGCCAATCAAAGTTGCTCTCAGCCTGCAAGTTCCAGCTCACATTCCACCTACTTTCTAAAGCCTTTCTCAATTTCCCAGTTGAAGTTAAGCACTCCTCCCTTGGAGCTAAGGGGGAAGACTGGTTGCACATCTACTCAGATCTATTTGTAACCTTACCTGGGAAGTCCGGTAAGTTCCTTGGCAGGTTCTTCATTGGTAAGTCTGGATAGAAAGCTACTGGAGGGGAGAGACCAGGGATTCCTTCCCTTGGAGTCCCTCTCCAACCTCTTTGAGGTCAAAGTCTTGACCATAATAGAAGTTTAACAAACTCCATTGAGTGACTAAAAATCTGTCAATACAACTCACCACCACTTACACTTAATGTGAAAGTATAAATCTTTTCTATAGCAGGCATCTGTGGCAAAGCACATAGAGGAATCTTTTGGCACTCCTCTTCAGTCAGCAGCAGTCATGAAGATTTTCCTCTTGGTTCTGCAATATAGACTCTACGCCTTGTGGTGTGTGTGTGTGTGTGTGTGTGTGTGTGTGAGAGAGAGAGAGAGAGAGAGATTCCTATTTTTCCACCAATAAAGCATTTTGGGCACCATGCCTTCACAGAGACATTGCTTCCCTTGCCGATGATTGCTGCTTTAAGAGTGGTGTTTCTTTTCCTCCTTTTTCACCACGGGATCATCTCCCATCTGGCGTTCTGTGTGAGGCACTTGCCCACGGCCATTCAACAGGAGGGGTGCAGAACAGGTGGGCCGAGGAGCTGTGACACAGCGGGAGGAGAAGGAGCCTGTGGCCAGAGAACCTGGGTTAGATTCTTATCTCTGCTCCTTACTAGCTTTGTGGCCATGGGTGAATTACTGGACTCTACTATCTCTTCAATTTTATTTGTTTAAAAGAAAAGGAGATCAAGAAAAGATAGAAAGGATGTTGTTTTAGCTCTAATGTGTGACTAGAGCCTAGCACATTGTAATAGCTCAATGTCATCATGACATGTTTTCTGCTTTAAAAAGCAATACTGAGGAATCTCTTGCTCCCAAAATAGCTCATTAATGTACTTGGTGTCATTACCCAAATGGTCTTGATGTGCTGTCACCAGGATGGAATGGGCCACTTGGTTCCCAACCAGCTTACTTGGCCTCATCCTATCTGGTTATTCCTGGACCTTAATAAATCCGTGAGATAAATGGACATTTTCAAATCTGATGATCCCCATCCTGTCTCATATGGGGATGAGTGAAAAATCAAGGATAGTAGCAGTAAAAATTCAAGGATAATCACCCTACCTTTCTAGTTTCTGGGAAAGCCAGAAGTTACCGAAAAGTTGAGAAGGGTATTATAGGCTCATGATCTTCTGGGTCAGTTATACAACAACCGCCCCTTCACTTGGTGTCAAAAGATGAGAGGTCCTTGATCAAACTCAGATTCAGACTTTCACTTTCAACAATGCTCTTTCCTTTTTCCTACTCAGTAAATGTGTTGGATTTTATCGAAGAAGTCTGTAAGGTCCTTTGAATAGGTAGACATTGTGTGCAAAACTTTGTTCCTCTATCTAGAGTATGGGCAGAAGATCACAGGCTTTATCCGAGTTGAGAAGACTGTAGAGAATTATATTAGGGTTCTCCAGAGAAATAGAACCAACAGGGTGTGTGTGTGTGTGTGTGTGTGTGTATGAGAGAGAGAGAGAGAGAGAGAGGGAGAGAGAGGGATCTATTTGAAGGAATTGGCTCACACTGTGTATTGTTTAGGCTTGGCGAATCCAAGATCTGATAGGGTAAACCAGAAGGCAGGAGACTCAGGGAAGAGTTACAGTTCAAGTCTTCTGCCAGAATCCCTTCTTGCTCAGGGCAGGTTAGTATTTTTTCTATTAAGGCCTCCAACTAATTGGATGAGGCCCACCCACATTATGGAAGGTAATCTGCTTTACTCAAAATCTACTGATTTAAATGTTAATGTCATCCCCCAAATCATCTTGACAGAAACATGCGGACTAATATTTGACCAAGTATCTGGGCACCATGGCCCAGCCAACATGACACATAAAATTAACCATCACAGTAATATAAAACAGAAAGCATCCTACGGATAAGAAAAGTAAAATCATAGGAACTGAGAATGGAAAGGAACATTTGAGTCCTTCTGGTTTGCCTTTCCCCATCTTGCAGGTAAGAAAACTGAGGCTCAGAGATTATACACCTCTTCAGCCAGAAAGCTGAAACTAGGTCATGAGTCTCCTCTTTCTACTACTGCCAAATTCAGTCTTGCTTTTTTGACTCAGCACGAGATACAATTTAATTTTCATGAAAATTAGACAGGGCCAAGTTTAGATTTGGGTTATGTGGCAACTGCAAAGCAAATTGCAATTAGATTCAAGTTTCCTTCTTGACACAATGTATAAAAATGTAATATGTGACAAAACAACATAAGGGGAGTGGGACTGATTAGAAGCAGAGTTTTGTATACTATTGAAGCTAAATTAGTATTAATTCAACCTATATTGTTACACATTTAAGATGTTCCATTGTAATCCACTTTTTCTGTGGTAGTCCAAGCCACCCATGGAAGAAGCCAGTGAGTGAATTCCCATACCAGAAGCATTTGGTCTAAATGTATAAGAAAAAATTTATGCGTCATTGAAAAACTATGCTTTGTCGGAAGCACACTTTTCTGAATTGTCTGGTTCTAATTCCTTGGGAGCTATTTTAAACTGTTAACTTTTGGATAACAGATAGCAATGCAAAATAACTGTTGTCTATAGACAAGCAAATAAATTCTGTCCAAGGGAGGGACAAACCCTCTCTCACTCCAAGAAAAGTCAGTTTTGCATCCATTTACCCATCCATACCAATATCCTTTTTTCCATAAAAATTTGGAGTATACATTTATGCTTCTTGGACTTCTCCTTTAAGCCAGTTATAACATGTACCTGGTTCCCTCAGTTATTAATGAGTCAGATAAAATCTTTACCACATGTTCATTTTATATTTCTATAGAAGTCATGATTTTGCCTTTTTTTTTTTTTTTGGAAAATTATCCTTTAATAAATTTCATGTCTTTACCAGCACATAAAAAGAATACTCTGCTGAAGTAAAAATGACCCTCTGCACAGCATCCATTCAGCTTCATTCTGCTTTAAATTTCCACATAGAAAGAAAAATATGTTCAATTAGATTTTCACAGGCTTTGCTGCATTGAAATTTGGGGGAAAAAATAGAAGTGGAAATAGAGACTCTGACAGCAAAAGATAGCAGTTTAGGGAAGAGGGGGAAGAGCACATGGACTTCTTAACCACTTAGTAAAGGTTCTGAGAAACTAGGATGGGAGAAGGTAGTTAGAGGAAAATAGGATAAATAACAGCTCAAAACAGTTGCCTTTGAGACCCACCCAAATCATCAGTTGTACTGCTAATAAGCTCTTTTGCTCCACCCCCACACTTTACATGGACTCTTAAAATGGGTTGTTAGCAAGTGTTTCGGGCTCAGTGTCATCTCTGGAATGTTTTAGTCGTGTTTAGCATGGCACTCTGGGCTCTACCCTGCCTAGAAAGCAGTCAGGGAGAATCTGTGAGAAGTTCGCAAGAAAAGGACAGGAAAGTGGAAGAGGCAAGGACTCGAGCAAATCCCTTCTCCCAGATCTCTTCGTGCTCCTCCGCTCCCTCTGTAGCTTGGACCCCTCAGAGCTCCATCCAGCATGTTGGGGCATGGAGAACAAGGCAAGAGGCAAGGAGACGTGCAGCAAACACTCCCCAAGCTAAAGGCGGGGCCCCCTTCCCCAGAGAGTCCCAACGGCTTCCACACCATCTGCGCTATTGACATTTGCCTGCTGTTTTTGTCCCTGCCAGGTCACTCTGTGCTCTGGAGTCTGGGTAGCCCTGTGACTGAGTCTGTTGCCATGGCTACAACTTTTCCTAACTGACAGCTCCGCCGTCATCAGCTCCATTATCTGTTCCGCACGTACTTGGGGAGGGGAGGTCCTGCTGCTCATTTCTTCCAGAGAGTAGGGCTTTCATTCAACTCCAACAGATGCCTTTAACTCCTCTCCACGCCTCCGAGGAGTGTGAGAACATCTTGTGGGGGTTGAGCCACAGTTTACCTTTGCTATTTCATCCCCTTTGGCCAAATCTCTGGGCCAAATTCTCATCATCTCTTTTCTGGGCCATGCAACCATCTCCAAAATGGATTGCATTAGCTTGTGGGAACAAACAGACCTCAAAACATCAATGGCTTAACATAATAAAAACTTATTTCTTGCTACAAGGTTGGTGGGACAGCTCTCCCTGGTACAGTCTTTCAGAGACTCTAGCTGATGGAGACTTGTCTGTGTTCAGTATGTGACTTCCAAGAGCTCCATGAGTATTGACATTCCTGTCAGGAAAGGGGACTGAGAATGGAAAGTTTGCATGAGAGTCTTTTATGGGCCAGGCCTGCAAGTTTATCCCGTCAGCATAAACACAGCCATATGGCACACGTAGCTGAACGGGAAGCTGGGAAATGTAGACCAAGCATGTGCCTAAAGAAGGGGAGAGTGGGTGGGGTACCACTGGTGGTTTCCATCCCAAGATCTTTCTGTCTCTGGTCTTACTCTCCTCTAGACCCTTGCATCAGCTACTGTTCCAGGGGCTGAGCATGCAGAGTCTCACAGCTACTGAGTAGTAGAGACAGCACCAAACCTGGCTTTGTTTGAAATCTAAAATCTAGGTGCTTCCCCTACATTTCTCAGCCTCTTGTCACAGCTTTCTCCATCCAGTCTTCCCCTCTTCATTTCTTCCTCCTCTTTAAATCTCACCACAGTCTCTACAATGGGGAAGATTTTTGGCAAAATGGTCTATTCTCCTTTCTTTACCAACTTGAGCTTGGGTTAGTGTGAAAATCTTGTTTCTTTCCCTCTTCTCAGTTGCAACCCTGTGTCCCCTCCCCAGGTGTTTCTGCTGTTTCACCACTGTGGTCTCAGCTTTGCAAATGCCAAATCGTTACTGACTGTGTGGGGCAAAGTTTAGCTCTGCCCTTGGTGACTAAGAGAAAGGTCTCCCCATCACCCTGCCACACCACGGTCTAGGCTTCTCTCTCCTGTATTATTGCTTGTCTCACTTGTTTCCCAACCTCTAGTCTATTGGTCAAAGCAAGTGACAAGGCCAGTACCGAGTTTACATGGGAGGAGAAGTAGATACCACGTCCCGATGGGAGGAGTGGCAAAGAGTATGGGGCCATCTCTAATTAGCCACAAATAACAATAAAAATTAATGATAATAAACTTTGCATAGCGTTTGGCAGTTATGGCATTTTTACAAACATTATAGCATTTCAGAAGGTTAGACTTTATTTTTACTCCCATTTTACAAATGGGAAAATCATGGCACAGTTAAGTAACTTGCCCAAGATCATTTGTCTAGAAAGTGAAAGCACAGGGCCTCATAGTAGATCTTTTGGCTGTTTTTGTCATGCCTTTCCCACTACCTCTCACTGCCTAGTCTAGCCCTAAAGGAACATGGAAAGGATTTCTTTCTTTTTTCTCTTTGCATTTTCATTTGGCTCCCTCAAACAAAAATGCTAGATAGCTAGTGAGAGAGAGGATGAAGAGTTGTGAAAAATAGACTGAGGACATGGAGGGACTGAAACATATAATTATGACCTGAATTTGTGACTTCTAGCCTTTATCAAAACTGTGTTGAATATGATAAGGCAACAGGCAAAGCAAAGGTCTGCCAGGTAGAGTTGGGCAGGTTGCTCTGCCGAAGGGCAGAGTGCAGGGGCCAGTGAGGCTGACATCCAGCCTGCGTGTGCTTTCCATGCATGCGCTCCGGACACACTGCTCAGCTTGGGGAAGGGAGAGTCCCTCGCTTTCCCCGAAGGCACGTCTCTCTCCAGTGTCATGTGCCTGGAGGGGGTGCCTTTCTCTAATCTGTCATAAAGGTACCTTATGTGCTATCTGGTCTGTTCCCCAGCAGCAGATGAGCTGCTTACTGCAAAGTGGGCTTCAATTTTATAAATTAAAAAGACACGCTGAAGTGTTGCCCTTTCAAAAACCTGTCACCTCTGACCCAGACCCTCATGTGGATCACACGGTCAGTGGCCTCACAGCATGAAATCCAGGCTCTTGTGGGGTTGTTCCGCTGCTTTTCCCCAGGCCACTTGGACAGGTCACTTAGCTTCTCTGTTCCTCCTGTCCCTGTCTTAAAATGAGAGGATCTGGACCAGATGACACTCTGTCCCTTGCTGGTTATAGCATGCTATGGTTCGTAATTCCGTGAAAGGCAATAAATCAGGGAGTGGGTCAGATTTGACAGTCTAGTCTGGGCTTTTCTCTGTGTAATTTTATATGTTCTTCCTTCTGGTCATTTTCTTACCCCTCACTAACACCTGTGGTGATCAGAGGACAACAGGTAACCAAAGAAAAGAAGATTTCAGCTTGAGATAAGATAAAGATTAGTGGATATAAACAAACATCAAGTATCATCCTCTCCCTCCGTTCACTGTTACGCAAACACGCGCGCGCGCACGCGCGCGCGCACACACACACACACGTACGTGCTGAGCTTAGGACAGAGCTTCCCTTACTTCAAAGCACTTTGCTATACTTTCCCAAATATAATCATTTAATGCACTTCAATCTATTTCTTTAAAACTCAGAAGCAACTAGGGGCACTTCTATTTAAATGTTTCCACATAAAACGTTTGAAGGAAATAGTTTATAAACGAGTTGGTCTGCCTCTCAAGTCTCCTCACAGTAAGCCCTAATCAAAAACCTCATAAATCATTCCACACTGCCCAGACTTGTCTTTGCAACATAAAGGAAGTCCTGCTCCACTCTGAAGCCTTCTACTCATCTCCCACATGCTCCATGCATTTCCATTATTCATATTTTTTCATAAAGCAAAGGATTCCCCAGCTAACGGAGGCAAATAGATAGATATTTTATTATCTGTGGGAGAGAGAAGACTGGAGGTGAAAAAAACTGGGTGGCAAAAGCCAGACTTGTTGGATTGCATGCATGAAAATCAGGGAGAGGGAAATCGGGAACCTGGAAAATGAAGGAATTTGGTGAACATGGATTTGACATTTACCCAGCTCTGTATGTGCCATTGCTACCAGCATGACTATCCAGATGTCCACAGGTATCTGCTAATCAGCAAGTCCCAAACTGAGCTCATTCCCCACCTGTTGTGCAGACACACCTCGCCTGTCCCCACATTGCGCACAGCACTGATATCCATGTAGGGATGTTCATATCTTACCACATTTTCAATCCTCACATCCATCCGTAAAATAGAAATTATCACCTCTAGTCAGCAAATGAGGAAACTGAATCTCAGACAGGCTATGCGTAACAGTCAGCTCAGGCTGCCATAACAAAATGTCACAGATGGGGTGACTTAAACAATAGACATTTATTGTCTCACAGTTCTGGAGCCTAGAAGTCCAAGAGCCAGCCATCCACAGAGTTGGTTCCTCCTGAGGGCTGTGAAGGTTTCTCTCCTTGGCTCGCGGATGGCTGTTTTCTCCCATGTCTCTTCACATCATCTTCCCTCTACATGTCTGTGTCCAAATTTCCCTTTTATGAGGGACACCAGTCATATTGGATTAGGGCACATCCTAATGACCTCATTTTAGCTTAATTTTACCTTTGAAAAGATCTCTAAATAAGGTCACATTCTGAGCCAGGATTTCAATACAGGAGTTTGGGCTGGGGGAGGGCACACTTCAATCCATACCACCATCTAACCCAAAAGTCTTCTCTTGGAGGCAGCATTTGAAGAATAGAGTTGGCTAGGTGCAAACAGAGGCAGTGGGCTGGGATGAGAGAAAAGAGTTCCAGGGAGAGAGAACACTATATACAAAGGGGAGAAAAGAAAGGAGCAGGACACAGCCCCACACAGCTCATGGGGAGGACAGTGAGGCTGCCAGGGAGGGTGCTGGCCATTCATCCACGTGCCACTCACAGCCCAGCCCAGCAGGGGTCAAGGCCACACTCAGCGGAGTGTCCTGGGGCTTGCCAAACAAGCACGTTCCTCCAGGGTGGTAGGCTGTTTCTGAGGTATCAAGACTGAGGGGAGAGCTGAGCTTCACTGGGCTAGAAGTGAGCCAAAATATACCACAGGGGTCTTAGAGCTCTAAGAATAAGCAGAGTCGGGAAAGAAGGAGGCTGTCATGAGGAGACAGAGTGAGGAGCAGTACTTGGAGGAGGAGCTGGACAGAATGGGATGATCTACAACTAAGTCTTCCAACACTGGCAGTTCCCCCCACCTACACCCAGCCAGGCTGCCAGGGAAGGGCATGAAAAAAGGAGAGGGAGGGAGGGAGGAGAGATAAAGCTCTATTTTCCTTACTTCACAGTTTTGCTCTCTCCAGGCACTCACAGAAAGATGCCTGGACTATAAAACAAGGGCTTTTTAACCATTAAGTAATATGGAATAAAGGAAGAGGAAGCCAGACCAAAACGACCTGAATGAGAACGTCACTAAGTGAGAGACTGGGTCTTCTCTTCATTTTATTCTAAATCTATGGCACATAACAGAGTCTGGCACATGGTAGAATTCTGATGAATACTTGTCCTTTTGGTTACCTAAGAGGACATCTGAAGGATACCAAGGGTTTCCGGGGGAATCCTGACTCTATCCCCAGCCTGGGAGACCAGCCTCTTGGAAGGAGGAGAGTTTCACAGTTCACTCCTTTTTAAAAATCTTTTCAATGCTGATTTTGTTTTTGATGTGTTATTACTGCCTGAGGCTTTTTAAGTAAGGAAACTGAGATCGCACAAAGCATAAATCTAGGAATTTAGTATTAATAGCTTTTCTCCAAGAATGAAATCAGATTCTTTCTGAAAACTACCTAAGATACATGCCGTAATTACACAAGGAGAGCATAGTACATGTGAGGATGTGGATATTTTTAGAGCGTATGTTTTGAATTTTATTTATTTTTATTGGGCTATAATAAATTTTTATTTTTATTTTATTTTATTTTAATATATTTAGGGGATACAAGTGGTTTTTTGTTACATGAATGAATTGTATAATGGAGAAGTCTAGGCTTTTAATATGCCTATCACCTGAATAGTGTACATTGTACCCAATTGGTGATTTTTTTCCTCCTGCACCCCTGCAACCAGAGTGTCCGTTAAGTCACTCTGTATGACTATGCATACCCATTGCTTAGCTCTCACTTGGTTTTTTGTTCCTGGGTTATTTCACTTAGGATAATGGCCTCTAGTGCCATACAAGTTGCTATAAAAGACATTATTTCATTCTTTTTGATGCCTGAGTAGTATTCCATGGGGTGTGTGTGTGCATGTGTGTGTGTGTGTGTGTATATATGCCACATTTTCTTTATCCACTCATCCATGGTGGGCACTTAAGTTGGTTCCATATCTTTGCAATTGTAAATTTTGCTGCAATAAACATACAAATACAGGTGTCTTTTTTATAAAATAACTTCTTTTCCTTTGGGTAGATCTCTAGTAGTGGGATTGTTGGATTGAAACGTAGATCTACTTTTAGTTCTCTGAGAAATCTCCACATACTATTTTTCATTGAGGTTTTACTAATTTAGATTCCTACCAGCAGTGTATAAGTGTTCCCTTTTTACCACATCTGTGCTGGCATCTATTTTTTTTTTTTTTTTGATAATGGCAATTCTGACAGGAGTAAGGTTGTATCTCATTGTGGCTTTAATTTGCATTTCCCATTTATTTTTATTGTTGCTATAATAGCCATTGGGGTCTTAGTCATAAATTGTTTGCTTAGGCTGAGGAAAAGAAATTATTCCTATATTTTCTTCTAGAATTTTTATGGTTTCATGCCTTGCATTCAAATGTAAGGCATGAAACCTTAAATCTTTTATCCATCTTGAATTAATTTTTGTGAGTGGTGAGAGATATGGATCCTGTTTTATTCTTCTGAATTTGTCTATCCAATTTTCCCAGCACCACATATTGAATAGGGTTTCTTTTCCCCAGTGTATGTTGTTATTTGCTTTGTCAAAGATCAGTTAGCTGTATGTGGATAGTTTTATATCTGGGTTATCTGTTCTGTTCCATTGGTCTATGTCTCTATTTTTGTGCCAATACCATGCTGTTTTGGTTACTATAGCCTTGTAGTATAGTTTGAAGTCCAATAATGTGATGCCTCAAAATTTATTCTTTTTGCTTAAGATTTCTTTGGCTACTCGGGCACTTTTCTTGTTCCAGATGAAGCATAGAATTATTTTTTCTAGATCTGTGAAATATGACGTTGGTATTTTGATGGGGATTTCAATGAATCTGTAAATCACTTTAGGTAATGTGGATATTTTAAAATGTTAATTTTACCGATCCATGAACATAATGTTTTTCCATTTGTGTCATCTGCAATTTATTTCCTCAGTGTTTCATAGTTCTCTCTGTAGAGGTCTTTCACCTTGTTGGTTAAGTATATTCCTGGGCATTTTATTTTCTTTGTAGCAATTGTGAATGGCATTAAGTCTTTGATTTGACTCTCAGCTTGACTGTTATTGCTGTATAGAAATGCTACTGATTTATGTATATTGGTTTTGTAACCTGAGACTTCATTGAATTTATTTATCAATTCCAGGAATCTCTTGGTGGAGTCTTTGGGGTTTTCTAGATATAAGATCATATCATCAGTGAAAAGTGATAGTTTGACCTCCTCTTTCCCGATTTGGATACCCTTTAATTCTTTCTCTTGCCTGATTGCTCCAGCTAGGACTTCCAGCACTATGTAATAGAAGTGATGACAGTGGGCACCCTTGTCTAGTTCCAGTTCTTAGGGGGAATGGTTTCAACTTTTCTCCATTCAGTATGATGTTGGCTGTGGGTTTGTTACATATGGATTTTATAATTTTGAGGCATATTCTTTCTATATCTAGTAAGTGTTTTTGCCCAACTGATGTTGTTAATTAAAGTTCTCTTTTTCTTCTGTGATAATTTCATATTGATTCTCAATTTTCAAGTGTCAATGTATGCATTTTCTTACTTAGTTGAAAAGTAAAAACAGAAGTAACTTGGTTCTGAATAAGAAAGCAGCTGCAAATATTCAACTGACAGCAACTGGTTTCACCACAAAAGTAATTTTTATGAGTCCAGTGTATAATTCTGGGTAGCCCCGAGAGAGAAATAGTGCCATAAAAAAAGTTAATGTGTTCAGTGTATCTTCAAATTGCCCCCTTTTGAGGTATCATCTGTTTTCTACTTTTTAACTGAAATAAAACTAGTTTTTAGAGATCTTGATAGCTCACATACTGGTATGTCAGGTTTAGGAAGCATTAATACATCTACCATGAAAAGATAGTAAAATAAGAGGCTGAAATAAGAAATACTTAAATTTCACAGACAATTTTCCCCATACCTGTGAATATCATTCAGGTGTGGGAAGTGATTGTACAATGTTAGACAACGATTCACATAAATTAATAATAAGTGGACCCAATAAATTGATATTTATTAGGTCTATTTTATTAATGTCTTTTTATTTGCTTTTTTACTCATAACTCAAAGAAGATCACACATTTTAAAAATCTTCTATAACGTTATCGATACTAGATGTAATATCCTTTTCCCACAAGTATTGTGACCATGTGCCCTCTTCTTACTAAATTATTGGCTTACTCTTTCCTGAAAAAATAACAGTTATTTCAAACACCTATAAAAAAATTTGCATTTCCCTAATGATTAGTGATGCTGAGCATTTTTTCATATGTTCCTTGGCCATTTGTTTCTCTTCTTTTTAAAAAATGCCTGTTTATGTCGTTTGCCCACTTTTAAATGGGGATATTTGGGGTTTTTTCTTGCTGATTTGTTTGAGTTCCTTATAAATTCTGGATATTAGGCCTTTGTCAGATGTATATCTTGTGAATATTTTCTGCTATTCCATAGGTTGTCTATTTACTCTGTTGGTTATATCTTTTGCTGTGCAGAAGTTTTTAGTTTAACTAAGGCCCATTTATTTATTTTTATTTTTGTTGTATTTGTTTTTGGGGTCTTAGTCATAAATTCTTTACCTAGGCCAATGTTGAGGATAGTTTTTCCAAGGTTTTCTTCTAGAATTATTATGGTTTCAGGTCTCACATTTAAGTCTTTAATCAATCTTGAGTTAATTTTTATATATGGTGAGAGATAGGGATCTAGTTTCATTCTTCTGTATGAGGCTATCCAAATTTCCCAGCACCGTTTATTGAACAGAGTGTCCTTTCATCAGTGTATGTTTTTGTCTACTTTGTCAAAGATCACTTGGTTGTAAGTATTTGACTTTATTACTTGGTTCTCTATTTTGTTTCATTGGTCTATATGTCTACGTTTGTATCAGAACCATACTTACTATTGCCTTGTAGTATAATTCGAAGTTAACTAATGTGATGCCTCCAGATTTGTTCTTTTTGCTTAGGATTGCTTTAGCTATGCATGTTCTTTTTTTGTTCTGTATGAATTTTAGAGGTTTTTTTCCCCCTAATTCTGTGAAAAATGACATTGGTATTTTGATAGGAGTTGCATTGAATCTGTAGATTACTTTGGGCAGTGTGTACATTTTAACAGTATTGATTCTTCCAATCCATGAGCATGGAATGCTTTTCTACTTGCTTGTGTCATCTACAGTTTCATTCATCAGCTTTTTGTAGTTCTCTTTGTAGAGATCTTTCACCTCCTTGGTTAAGTATATTCCAAGTTATTTTATTTTATTTTATTTTAGCTATTGTAAATGGGATTGAGTCCTTGATATGATTCTTGGCTGTTATTAGTATATTAAAATGTTCCTGCTTTGTATATCTTGATTTTGTAACCTGAGACTTTACTGAATTCATTTATCAATTCTAGGAGTCTTTTGGAGGAGTCTTTAGTGTTTTGTAGGTATAAGATCATACCATTGGCAAACAGGGATAGTTTGACTTCCTCTTTTCCAATTTATATATTTTTGGTTCTATTTACCCAGCTGAGTCACATTTAAAACCTTCCTTATTTTCTGCCTTTAAATCATAAGCTTCTTAATCTTTGAAGACATTTACTCAGAAGAGTACTCAGAATGCAAATCTTCCCATCGTTAAACTGCTTTACTATATATCAAACTTACTGTTGGCTGTTTTTTATATTGAGTGATATCATAATACCAAGAAATTTTCAGACAAACTGTATTATTCACTCTCAAAGGAGTAGCTCTGAGTAAATGAATTATGAAGAAATGGCTGGAGCCTTTGTTTTGTTTGTTTCAGGGTTTTTGTTTTGGTGTTTTGCATCTCCTCTAAAAGACACCTCAGGCAACTTTTGCAAAGAGAGAGCAGGTGAGGTCTGGAGGTCTACAGAGGCAGGAATGCAGTTTCAGTGGCCTGGTGGAAGCTGCTGAGAACTCAGAGAAAGTGACAGGGAACAGAGAAAGATATATTTAACATGTGCCATTGTGCCATCTAGGGTGCAGTTTGGAATAATATGGATCAGATTGACCAGAACTGAGAATATAGATTAAGGAAGAGGCATGCTGGGTATTTTTGACTAGATGCTAGACATTGGCAATTCTACCTTGTTGAATGCTGGGTATTGGTATATTCCTGTAAGTATTGATGAGATTTGTTCTGGCACACAATTAATTTATCTAGAAACAGTTTAATCCTTCTGGGTTTTAGCTTTTAGATTTTTGAGGTGAGACCAGAGCAGCATTTATTCTAGAGCTAATTTTGCTCCTCTCTTGAGGCAAGACCTTTTCAATACTCCATCTGATGCCCTGTGAATTATGATGTCTTCCTCTGTGGCTAGTGGGATCAGGAATTATTCCTGGTTCTGTGTGAATACCAGCTATGTTTCCTCTAACCTTCTCTGTGTGACTCTGAGAACTCCAGCTGACTTGGTCTCCCCAAACAATCCCCCCCCTCGGCAACCCCCCACAGCCCCTGGCTCATCTCCTCCACTCAGAATACTGGGCCCAGCTGCATTCACCCGCCTGTGCCACAGCTTGGACATTCTCTCCAGGAAGTAACCTGGGGCAATCATAGGACCCGGTGTCTTTCACTGCTGATATCCACGGTTTTGGTTGTTTCATATTCCCCTCGCCCCCAGCTGACACCTTGATTTCATATTTCATGTATTTTGTTCAGTTCTTTTTTTATCAGGTGGGAATGTAATTCTGTCCCTATTACTCCATCTTTGGCTGGGAAAAAAAGTCAGTTATATGTTCATTTGCTTTTTTTTTAATTGACACATTGTAATTATACATATTTATGGGATATAATTTGGTATTTTGATACATAAATATGTCATATAATCAAATCAGAGTAGTTATCATATCTATCACCTCTTGCATTTATTATTTCTTTGTAGTAAGAACATTCAAAAGCCTCTGTTCTAACTATTTGGTAATATATAATACTTTACTGTTAACCACAGTCACCCCACTGTGGTTAGAACACCAGAATTCATTCCTCCTATCTAATTGTAACCTTGCATCTGTTGACCAGTCTCTTCCCATCCGCCCCTCCTTACACCTCTCCCCAGGGTCTGGTAATCACTGTCCTGCTCTCTGTTTCTATGATATCAACTTTTTTTTTTTTTAGATTCCACACATGAATGACATCATTGAGTATTTGTCTTTTTGGGAGGCCAATGCCTTATCCATTAGGCAACTGGGGCTTCTGGGTATTTGTCTTTTTGTATCTGGTTTATTTCACTTAAGATGATGTCCTCCAGGTTCATCCATGTTGTCACAAATGACAGGATTTCATTCATTTTTATAGCTGGATAATATTCTATTGCACGTATGTACCTCATTTTCTTTATCCAGTCATCCGTTGTTGGATACTTCAGTTCTTTCCATGTCTTGGTTATTGGCACTTGCTTTGATAAGCAAGTCCAGAACCATGGACAGAGCCAGCTTAAGTTGGTCTGTCTCAATAAAATTTCTTTATTCACAGCAGTTTTCATTTTCTTGACATTGCCTCATCTTTCTGTTTAGTTAATAGTGGACACAAAAGAGTCCACAGGATCTCTGCTGATCACCTCTTATCCTCATTTTAATACTCTTCCTGAAAAACCAGTGCTAGACAGACGTGTTCAAATACTAAAACAGAGAATAAAGTTCCTCTAGTTAGACAAACCTGGCTTTCACTGCCACCTCTTCCACTCACTCACTTTGTGACCTTTGACAAGTGTTTTAATCTCACAGTGATCGTTTCTATCAGCAAAATGGTTGAGGGTGTAAGAGGAGATATGTTGAGAAAGAGACTTTCAATTTATACTATGCATGCCTCTGTACTCTGTCAAAGGAGGGCATAATTTTAAAAATAATTTAAAATAACAAAATAAGTGGTAATGATAGTATCTGATCAACAGGGCCATCATGAATATTAATTGAAATAACATGCATGCTCAACAGAGTTTTAACTTAGCCCATATTTCCACTGCTCTGGGTGTATATCATAATTCCAGGTACAAATCATAATTTAAATGGACAGTTCATTTCACAGATAATAAGATTACATTTTCTATAATGGGTCTAATTTGCTTTCTTTTTTTCCTATAAAACCCTGGGAGCATTCCTAAGAGCCCAGTTGGGTTCTGTGAGAACAGTCTGGAATTCCTTAAAAGCATACGGGTGTTGCTGTACAGATTTCCACTGAGTGATCTTTGATTAGGCAAAACTCAAAAAATGCTGTTAAAAGAATTTAGGTCACCTTTAAAATAGATGGGGATTTGGATCCATGATGGTAACTAGCTGAAGAGAGATGAGAGAAGAATGGCCTAATGAGAAAGAAAATTAATTTTGTGGTTCATATTTATTGCATGCCTGCCATTCATCTTGAACTAGTCACTACCTCTCATTTTTTGAATTCCTGAATCATACCTCACTCAGTTTTTTCAACATCCCAACTCTTGCACTCTTTCTATCTGACCCTTAAAATGGCTTCAGAATCCTTCTCAACACTACGTCCTGGCAGCCAGAATGTTCAATCAGAGTTGGCATAAATTCTGAAACCTATATGTTATCAATAGGTTTCAATGTTCATTTAAGAGATTTATCCAATGACTGAGCCCTACAGTTTGTAGACCTCCTTATTTTGATGACATTCTCTCTACTTCAGCCATCTACTTCCACCCTAGAAACAGTCACTAGTTGGAACGGTTGTCTTAATATCCTTCCATGTTACAACAATATTCAATCTTCCCAGTGTTCTCAGGATTCCACTTCTTTTGTCCTTGTTCTTTGACCAGGGACGTTCATTTTATCTAGAAGTTCCTCTCTTGTCTTTTCTTTCTAATCCTGGCTCCAATGATGAGACCCTAAACTACTTTCTGCCATCATCCTCAAATATATATATATATTTTTTTTTTGAGACAGAGTCTTGCTTTGTTGCCTAGGCTAGAGTGCTGTGGGGTCAGCCTAGCTCACAGCAACTTCAGACTCCTGGGCTTAAGCAATCCTCCTGCCTCAGCCTCCTGAGTAGCTGGGACTACAGGCATGCACCACCATGCCCGGCTAATTTTTTCTATATATATTTTTAGTTGGCCAGATAATTTCTTTCTATTTTTAGTAGAGATGGGGTCTCGCTCTTGCTCAGGCTGGTCTCGAACTCCTGACCTTGAGCGATTCACTGGCCTCGGCCTCCCAGAGTGCTAAGATTACAAGCATGAGCCACCGCGCCCAGCCAATCTTCAAGAAATTTCCCCCATCCCTTCCTATATTCACCCAGCAAAACATGGTATAGGATTAGTACTGCAGTTTTCTTTTTCCTTCTCCAAGAAGCTGAGTGCTGATGGAGAAAATTCTACAACCACACGGATTCATGCAACAGCAGACTCATGGCCTCAAACCTCAACCTGGATCTCAGTGTTGTCAGGTAATTCTTGCTCTTAACTTTGATCCGCTCTTCTTTCATTGCCCTCAATGTCTCGTCCAAATTTTTTCCATTTTCTTTAAGACTCTCAATCCCTCTATCCTCAGCAAACGATCTCCACTGTTACTTTATTGATAAAAGCAAGGAAATACCATTTTTCTGACTGCTTCAGCTTTCTTAACTTTCCCTGCAAATATACCTACAGCAATGCTTGCCCTCACCATTAGTGTACAGACCATGACAAATGACGCTGTCCCATTCACTGTTATCATTCCCAAACTGTTGTACTTGCCAGAGAATCCACAAAGCCTTGCTGATTGAATCCACACAGACTATTGCTACCAGCTTCAGCTGGACCTGGGTGGCTACCCAGAGACCTTGGGGTCTGCCTAGGTCGTGTCTACCTTTCTCAGGTCCCCAAGACTACTTTAGCACCTCTCACCTTCTGTGTCACCGAGCAGAAGTGGGCCCTCTGACCCCAGCTGTCCTCTTTGATCCCCTGCATTCCATCTTCTACAGCTTTCTTTGTGTCCATCACTGAGGAAGTACTCCCTCCCTGTGACAGCCAATCCCGCCACCTATCATTTATAACCCTAGACCCCATCCATCAATTATCTTGTCTAGCACCTGCATTTTTCAATCTCTCTATCTTGTCTTTATAGTGAGGTCTCTTACAGCCTTAAAAATAAAATAGAATAAAAAATTTAAACTTCCTACCCAATCGAGTTACTTCCTCATCTTTCCCCTCCATTTCATCAAAAAACTTTTTACAAGTCTTTACTATTAGCCTCCATTTCCTTAAAATCTATTTTTTCCCTACCCCTTACCATGTGGCTTCTGTCCTCACTGTCTTACTGAACTTTCTCTCTTGAAGGTTAACAGTGAGTAACTCACAAAGCCAAGAGTCTTTCCTCTGCTGTTATCCACCTAACCCCCAGACTGAAATATTTGTTATTTTTTTTTACTTTTCCCATCTTTGAAAAGAAACTTGTTTTACTCTAAAGTAAAATATACATACAAATGTGCACACCACATAAATATACAGCTTGATGAACTGTTATCCATGTAATCACCTCCCAGGTCAAGAAATTAAATGATGCCAGCCTCCCGGCAGTGGGCTGTAAGCCTTTCAGCTCCCATCCCACCCCCTAAAGGCAACCACTACCTGATTATTATATAAATTACTTGTTTTTCCTTATTCTTTCACTGCTAGTGTGTATCCCTAAACATTTAGTTTGCCTATAAATGGAACGATACACTATATACTTTTTAAAATCTGGCTTCTTTCACTCAACATTATATTTGTGAGATTTATCTGTTTCCCTGCATCTAGGTGTAGCTTATTACTTTTTATTGCTCTTATAGTGTTCCACACAATATACCACAATTTATTTATCCATTCTGCTGTTGACAGCCATTTGGGTTTTTTCCAGATGGAACTAGTATGAACAGCACTGCTATGAACACTCTTGTATTTGTCTTTTGACTTATGGGCACACATTTCTTCTGGAGATATGCCTAAGAGAATTACTGAGGAATAGATTGCATTATTTTCTACTTTAGTAAACAATGCCACACTGTTCTCCAAAGTGTTGTGTTTGCCCTCATTTATACTCCCACCAGCAGTACATCAGTTTCTATAGTTCTAAATCTTCACCAAAACTTGGCATAGTCAGTCTATTAATTTTAGCCATAAGGGTAGATGTGTATTTTTAATTTGCTTTCCTGTGGTTACCAATTGAGAGCCTTTCATGCATTTTGGGCATTTAGATATCCTTTTTTTTAATGAAGTACCTTTTCAAATCTCTTGCCTGTTTTTCCTTTGTTGCCATTCATTTTCTTATTTGTTTGTAGTAGTTCTTCATATAGTCTCCATCGTGTCCAGCATCAATTATATGTGTTGCCAATATCTCTTCCACTCTATGGCTTGCCTTTCACTCTTGTAATGTTTACTTTTGAAGGACAGAAGTTTTTAACCTTAATTAAATTGTTTGACCTTTTCCCAGTGGCTAGTGTTTTTGGTCTCCTGTTTAAAAAAATATTTCCTAGCCTTTGTTCTTGAAGTCTTTTTTTTTCAATGTTCTTGGGACCCTGTATTTTCTTAATTCTCCTCTCCTTTGCAAGGATCTATCTCAGTTTCCTTCATGGACTTTTCTTCTTTCCCCCATCTTCAGTGCAGCTACCTCAGTATAAGGTGTTGTCCTCTGCCTCTTTGTTCTATACCCTTTCTCCTCAACTTTCACCTCTGAGTGGATCCTCTCCTCTCCCCAGCACCAAACTAGAGTATCCATGTACTGGGCCGTTCAATACAATAGTTCAGTTCCACAATACCTATTGGGAAACGTCTCGATATCAGGCATTGTGCTGGGTGCTGGGGCCACTCAGGTGAACATCACACAGTCCCTTCCCTTGGGCAAACTACTGAATGAAGATACTGGCCATACTGATGTCTCAAATATTCTAAGATCATCATCAACTTGCCTATTCCCCAGCATGCTCATACTGACGGAGTTGTGGCACCATCATCTCCTTAACCACTCAAGATGCAAGGGTCATGTTGAACTCTTTCTTGCTCATCTAATATCCAATGATGTGACATGCCCTGTTTATTTTAAGCCTACACTTTATTTCTTTTTACTTATTTATTTATTTATTTTGAGATGGAGTTTCACTCTGTCGCCTGGGCTAGAGTGCCGTGGTGTCAGCCTAGCTTACAGCAACCTCAAACTCCTGGGCTCAAGCAACGCTCCTGCCTCAGCCTCCCAAGTAGCTGGGACTACAGGCACACGCCACCACACCTGGCTAATTTTTCTATTTTTAGTAGAAACGGGGTCTCATTCTTGCTCAGGCTGGTCTCAAATTCCCACCTCGGCCTCCCAGAGTGCTAGGATTACAGGCATGAGCCAGCGTGCCCAGCCAAATCCTATACTTTAAACTCCCATCTTCCCTTCTTTCCATTCCCACTCACATTCAGTTCGTTACCATGCCTCTCATGGAGTGCTGGATTGGCCTCCTCAACGGATCTCACATCCAATCTCTTCCCCCTCTCACTCAGCAGCCGCCATTCTCATGGGTCATTTTACCTTGGGCACAAGTTTTCAAAAAACAACAGTTATGTGAATGATAATCTTATTCCTCCTATTACCCTGAAGTCTCTTCAAAGGCAAGGACTACACAGGTTTTTTTTATTGATCTTTGAGAAATATTTACTTGCTGCATTAGCTGGCACGGACCTTGAGGCTCTGAGTGCTTCATAAGTCACCTGATGTGGCTGGGCTGAGCAGCAAACAGCACACTAATGTGGACAGCTAAGGGCTAAATGCATGGCTTCAACTCTAAGTGTCATGAAGGCCAGAAGCTCCTGATAAGTTCCCACTCTGGCCTTGGCAGGAGATTCTAGGAAGTCGTCTACCCTTCCAATTTTATCACATTCTTCACAACTTTGTGATTCTGGATTAAATTTTATCAGGATACTTGTTCTCTACTCTTTGAAAATGGAGGGTACCAGGACAATTTGTTCACGTGGTTCACTTGCTCAGAAATCTTCCATGAACAACTTCCCACAGCTCTTTTAGGATTTGGCTCCAATTTGCCTTATTGGCTTGATCTCCTACTTAGCATACCTACCACCAAGACAGAGTCCTGGCCATACCCTGTGTGTGCTCTGTGCTCTCTGGCCCTTGGTCAGGCTGTTATATCTGTCTACAAAGCCTTCCTGAACTACCTTGGCATCTCCAGATCTTATACCTCCTTCAAATTCCAGCTCAAATGCCTCCTGCTCCATGAAGCTTCAGTGAGGTCTCCAGCCAGAAACACATGCTTCCTTTCTGAACCTACATAGTTGAATTTTTTACTTCTGACCATACCAATCACTCTCCCCTTAGGCTGAGTATAGTAGTTGGCTGTTTACGTATCACTTGTACTCCCAGACCACAAACCTGTGTCCTACTCATTTTTGTGTTCCTCACAAAGCCTTGTAGATAGCTTCCACATGGCAGACGCTCAGTAACTACTTGTTGCATGACTGGGTTATTGAAGACATGTTATAGGCAAAGCTCAGTGGTGGGCACTGTACAAAATACATAAGCAAATGCAATTCCATTTCTGCTTTCAAAACTTAGAATCTAATAAGGCACTTACATAAAAACTAATATAATATTAGCATGTTATATATTTCATAAATAAGGCTTAAAATGCTGTAACTTTAATCCTTTAAACGAGTTTTTGTCAGCTTGCAAAATGCATAGAACCTTTTGAAGAAAAGAAAACTATTTCAAAATTTACTGGAATTATTTTTATCATGTTATTACTTAAATAAGAACAAACACAAAGGTTATGCTTATAGCTTTTAACACCTATAAAATCAAAACACATTTATAAATTGTAACCAAGCAAAATTACTCTTTATTAACTGATTCAGGCTACAAAATGCCTTTCACAAGCTCGGAGGAGCTTGATGGAGATTGATCTCAGGTGAGGGAGGCTATTGTCTCTCAGATCTCCTTGCAAAGGCTTCTGCTCATGAAGTGTTGGGAACACCCATTCCTGGGAGGTAGAGTTTCAGGCTGGGGGATATCAGAGTTTGCTTCTCTGACGTGGTGCAATGGGTGAGAAAGGGAAGTGGCAGAGGCAGCCAAGCAGAGGAAATTCTCAAGAAGAGGGATTGTAGCAGCCACAGAGAGATGTAAAGTCCAGGATGGATCCCAGGAAGCATATGAAAAGAGCATCTCAGAGGAATGCTCTTGGGGAACATTTATTTCAAGTCCTTGCTCTCTCGTAGGCTCTCTGCTAAACACTTGCCATCAAGGCCATCATTTAATCCTCATGGTAAACCAATGAGATAGGTACTCTTCTTAATCATAGATCAAGAAATGAGCATGAAGTAAAGTTCATTATTTCTACCAAGTCACAAAAACTGGCAAGCAAGAGAGCCTGAATTTGAATCTAGGTTTGCCTAACCCCAGAGTCTGAGCCTGTAACCAATATGCAAGACCACCTCTTGGCTGGCTCCTGGCCTCCTGGATCCTTGTGCTTGTTTTCTTTTATTTCTAAATGACAGCTGAGGAATGTTACTAGGAAGATAAACTCCCCCAGTCCCTTAGGATAGGGCACCAACCATGCCTGCACCCTCCCTGGCAATGTGGGGAGCGGGGACAGCAGAGTTGGAGTGTGTTTTAGAGGGGTCCTAGGGCAAGTCACGCTCATAGGGACTGAATTTCAGAAGGACCCTCCCTGAGACTTCGCTCAGAACGCTGGTTTCAACTCCAAACACCTTCTAAGCTTGTACGGTGCTCCTAGCCCTGTGTTTACTGGTGGGTTGGTTTGGAATTTTTGAACTATGCCAGAGGTTTTTACAGCTCCCACCCATGTGGTCAGGATATGTGGAGTGTGTGAAAGAGAAGTCTGGGGTTGGTAGGCTGGTGTTTATTAGAGCCATTCAGGGAGGAAGGAGGGAGCTCCCTTCCAAGCAGCTGGTGCTCACACAGATCTGTACGTTCATACTGAGGACAAGTTTGGTGATGAATCAATGACAAGCATTTATATGTCTCCCAAGAGCACGTATGTAGAGCCTACTGGGTACATAACACAATATGCAGATCCAAAGAAACAGAAGTCACGGTCCCTGCTCCTTTCTCCAGCTGTTGATGACACAGCTGAGGAGACAAGAAGATTTAAGTCTACAGAGCAAAATAAACAACTCAGGATACTTCTCTACAGCGGTCACAGAGAAAACAAAAAAGAGATTAACAACTTGGCTTCAAAATAGCACCAGCCACCTGCAAAAGTTGCTATGCCCACAGATAAGGCTAGTTATAGACTACATAAAGGAACGAGGCACAGGAATCTCCATTTCCATCCCCACCCCTCTTCTGAATCTTTCCCTTAGTTCCACAAAGCTAAATTGGGAGATAGAAATCTGATTTAACACTCACTCCCTTCAGAGTCTCCAGTTCTATGGAACCCAGAATGGGATCACTGGGGCATTTGGAGCCTAATGCCTAAGAGTTCTAGGGAACCCCAGGGATTAAGATATCAATAGACATTGTCCATGAGGGTAGGGACAGTATGCTTGAGTCCCTGTCACCTAGAGCAGTGTCTGGCACATAGCATTTGTTCAATAAATGTTGGTTAATGAATCAATCAGTGGCATTCCAGGGCTATGAAAGGCCTGGTGAGAGTAGCATGGGGGTTGAGTGATGGGTGGAAGAACAGTGAAAAGCTTGGTGGCAATCGCTGGGAGCTTTTGATGCCCTGCAAGACGCTGGAAGAATCTAGATTCCAATCAGAATGCCGGGCTTCACCAGAGACCTCACGCTGCTGCCCTCTCTCCTGAACAGATGCCATCCCACTATCTGATTTCATCAGGAAAGCAGGAGGGAAAAATGATATTTCCTTGAGGCTGTTTTTAGAAAATGAGAGAGAATAGAGTCATTCCTGCCTGTCATTGCTACTTGTTCAATTTAAACAGGCAAGATTTAGGAATGAGCAAACTATTAATGTAAAAAAATCAATGTGAAATACTCTGACAAGAACTATAATGTGTTCTTTGCAAAATGTAGTTTGGGCGACACTCAGAATTGGTTCACATTATCATTACTGGTTAGGGACATTTTGTCATCCATTTTAGTTCACTTATCTTATTTTTGGTCTCAAGAAAGAGCCAAGAAATCTACTACTGGTCAAAAATTTAGAAAATAAATATCCTGTCTTTACTGAAAAAGAATTTTAATATAAAATAAGATGCGACAAGGTATCTTTCCTCCTGTAGACACATAAGAAATTTTGCTTTGTTATTTATAGATTTCATAAACTGTGATTCATGTTCAAAGAGAAAGCAGCAGCCCACCAGGGAATTGCTCACATGAAAAGTACACTTATTATATTAGCTCAATTAGATGCACATTAGAGTCTGTTCTCTGTGTGGAAGAAGCTGAATAATAGCATATAAACCCACTGTTGTTCGAGGTCTTGAGCAGCATCCTGGGTTTTAAAATGACTCACAGGAAAATAACGAACAGCCCAAAGCACACAAATTAGGGTAAAAAAAAAAAACGATCTCCATAATTCTTTCAATATGGTGGAATAACAAGATTTTAGCAGTAGCCACAGAAATAATTACTAATTTAAGATGTTTGTGACACGGAGAACAAGTGGGGGGCAATGATCTACCCTTCTTGAGTCAATTGGCAAGAGCTTACAATACATTAAAAAGTGGTAATTTCAAATCATCAACAAATTGTTTTTCTTATTTACTCATTTCCCTTGAAATTTATTGGAAACATTTGTAAACCTACAATTATATTATCAATGGCAAATAATAAATGGATTTGGGGAGCTATGATAAGGACTCATCCTTTGCATATATGTTTGTGTATGCATTTGTATGTACGTAATACATATGTATATATTATATTTATATACATATACACTTATGTGTGCATTTTTCTTATCCTACCCTCTTCTGAATATACAAATTGTCCTGGGGTGTCTCAATACTGGAATAATGTACACATGAAGTGCAACGGTCATAATTTTTTTTCCAAGTTTTGTTGTCTTTTCTCCCCCTCAGAAACTTCTAGGGGGATTAGATGTGCATACCCAGAATACTAAGAAATTGCTAGTCACAAATAAATGGCTACAATGAAACACTCTACTGAAGAACTCAGACTTTCTTTTTAGCTTCCTTAATGAAAACATGAGAGCTACATTAATGTGATTTTTTTCACAAATTAAAATCCCTCTTTTCTTTTCTCTCCAGCAAATCTAACAGTTCTACAAGCCTGGTATCTAAGTCAGTTTCTGATCAGAATGAGCACAGGCAAGCTCTGTGGCAGCTCTGCCAGGGCCATGACAAGAAGGAAGTGATCACCTTTTACCCTGCATGGAAATATCCATTCAAAAATGTGCTGATTTGACAATGATAATGATTGCTATGTGTTGAATTATATCCCCCCACAAAAGATATGTTGAAATCCTAACCTCTGTACCTGTAAATGTGACAATATTTGGAAATAGGGTCATTGCAGATGTAATTAGTTAAGGTGAGGTCATATGGGAGTAGCATGAGTCTTAAGCCAGTATGACCAATGTCCTTGTAAGAAGAGAAGGGACACAGACACAGAGGGGAGATGACCTCATGAAGGTGGAGGCACAGATTGAAGTTACTGCTGCCACATGCCAAGGAACCCCTAGGGCTACTTTCTAGCCTCCAGAACTGTGAGATAATAAATTTCCGTTGTTTCAAGCCATCTAGTTTGTGTTATTAGTAGTGTTATGGCAGCCCTAGGAAATTAACACAATGATTATAATAATAATAATAATATGACTAAACAACAACAACAATGTCCCCTTTACTGAGTCTTGTCTTGTCTTGTCTTTTCTTTTCTTTCTTTCTTTATTTTTTTAAGACAAAGTCTCACTCTGTTGCCTGGTCTAGGGTGAGTCCCGTGGCGTCAGCCTAGATTACCACAACCTCAAATTCTCGAACTTCTGGGCTCAAGTGATCCTCCTGCCTCAGCCTCCTGAGTGGCTGGGACTATAGGCACGCACCGCCATGCCTGGCTAATTTTTTTCTATTTTTAGTAGAGACGAGATCTCACTCTTGCTCAGGCTGGTCTTGAACTCCTAACCTCAAGTAATCCTCCTGCCTCAGCCTCCCAGAGTGCTAGGATTACGTGAGCCACTGTACCCAGCCTATTGAGTGTTTTCTATCTGCCAGTAACAATCTCAAGTGCTTTATGTGTATGAACTCATTGGTTTTATGGCCTCATTTTACAGATGAAGAAGCAAACAGAGAAAGCAAAGGAAAGACAGACTGTAATGTGCGATGGGGAAATTTATTTTCATATACATAAAACAAACCATCTAAGCAGCCTTTGGGCCTCCCTGAGGGAGTGTTGATTAGGGGTGTCGGGAGACGTGGCCTCTGGCCTGGTTCTGCCACACACTCCCCTATAGTGCTGCTGGGGTCTCCATTTCCTTATCCGTAAAATTAGAGAAATTAGATGATCTCGGAGGTGTCTCACAGCCCTAAAACTAGGAGATTCTACTGGAAACTTGTGATTTAAGCAATCAAATAGAGAATGGTGACTTGTTAGGGGCTAAGAGATGCCCTAAAGTCAGGTTAGACTTCCACGGGGTTGGTTGTACAAATTCTCATGACACAGGCTCTGGTTTTCCACTCAGGGCTGTGGGCGAGTGCCCCGATGTGGCCCTGAGCATCTGGCCCCAGGGCCTGAGGCAGCGACAGGACACTGTGGTGCTAGTAGCCCTGCAGGGCCAGCGTAGGTGGCGTTCTCTCCTTCGCCGTATGGGGCCCTCAGTAGGCAGCTCCTCAGCTTGATGGAAGAGGATCCTTGTGGCTTCGGGGGCAGAAATTTTTCTGGGGAGGCAGCAAATAGGAGACGAAAAGGTAATGCCCATTTGCTCTCCCAGCCAAACTCTAGTACCAGACGAATAATCCTATCATGTGGAAAATTTGAGAAACCTTCAAATTTACCACCACGGGCTGTGCTGCAATGCCATGCCCTTGAAGTGGAAGCGCACTCCTGTGAACGCTTCCTCCCATCCACTCACCAGCTCTAATGTCATCTGCTTTGTACCCTGACCCTGTATAGAGTATGCAAATCTAGCCCGGTAAGAGGTAGCTTGCCGTATAAACCAGACACATATAGGTAGACTACTTGGCTAAAACTTGCTTACTGGATCTAGCTTTCTTTAGTTGAGAAGATAATTTTTAAAGCTGTCCACACAAGAGTGAAGTCTTAGACTCAGCTCAGCCCACACCATTCTCTTGCCTGGCTGTGTAAAAAACTGGATCTACTTCTATGGTAGGTCTCTAGCTTTTCCAGAGATAGTGTAGGCTCTAGAGTCAGACTGCCTGAATTAGAATCCAATCTTTACCACTTATTAGCCCTATGACCTTGGAAAGTTACTTAACTTCTCTGGGCCTCAGTTTCTACATCTGTAAAATGGGCAGGAGGAGGGGGTGATGTAAAATTTCTTTACGAGTGTTATGGGCTGAATTGTGCCCTCCCAAAATTCACATGTGGAAGTCCCAACCCTCAGCACCTCGGAATGTGACCTTTTTTGGAAATAGTGTTGTTGCAGATGTAATTTGTTAAGATGAAGTCATACTGGATTAGGGTGGGCCGCTGCTCCAATATGACTGGTGTCCTTACAAAAAGAGTACCATGTGAAGAGAAGAATGATACACACACAGAGGGAAGACAGTGCAAAGAGATGCAGAAAGAAGACGGCCACCTATAAGCCAGGGAGAGAGGCCCAGAACAGATCCTTCCCTCACAGCCCTCGGAAGGAACCAGCCCTGCAACACCTTGACTTCAGACTTCCGGCCTCCAAAACTGTGAAACAATAAATTTGTGTTGTCTATGCCACTCAGTTTGTGGTACGTTGCTATAGCAGCCCTAGCAAACTAATAATAACAATGGGATCTTGGTGAGGATTCAATGAGTTATTTCATATTGTGAAAGAATAAAATTTCAGCAAATTGAATTTCAAGATCTAATTGGCTTTCATTAGTGATGCATGAGCCGGGCAGTACAGCATCTTCAAAACTGAAAGGCACTCTGATGAGCTGAGCAGAGGGTTGGGCTTGAGGCAGAAAAGGCTGAAGGAAGCGGAAACAAGGAACAAACAGCAGATTGGTGGTTTCAGAGTTACTTTCCTTACGGTGTTAAAGCAGAAGAAACTACTTTCATGCTGCCTCAGGTTGACTGGGCCCCTTTGGATTGGTGGTTATAAATCTCCTGGGTTATTTTGTTTGTTTGTTTGTTTGTTAAACTGGCCCCACATCTAAGTACAGTTTGATTACCTAGCACAGTGACTCCATTCTGGTTTGGTCTGGTCTGCTGGGGCCTAGGGCAGGAGCACAGTGCAAAACTACAGCCTCCCAGAAATTTTATTTAACAGTATAAAGCACTTAAAATGGTTCCTGGAACTCCATGGGCAGTGTGCAGTTGAAGGCTGCTGTTATTATTGTTGTTATTTATACAATGGATTGCTACTAAGTGGAGTAATAAGGTGCTTGTGTTTGATCTTTTAAGTACAAATCCCACATTTAGGCCCAAAGGAGCTTTGGGATATTTCTGATACTCCAGTTAATATACCTCCTTGATCTAGATTTTCTCATACCTTTTGTTGTTAATTTAGTTTAGTTTTTAATTAGAAAATTGATTCACATTCACTAAAGAAAATTATAATTTTCAGAAAGAATAAATACAACCTCCTTTAATTGCTCACTACTCAGAGGCAACAAATTTTGCCATATTTTCTTCTAATCTTTTTTATGCTTTTCTCACACAATTGGCTGCATTCTCTTCAAACATACAATGATGTATGTGCTTTTTAGTTAGTGATATAAGTGTTTTCCATGTCATTCAAACACTTCATAAGCATAGCTTTTAGTACCCACATAATATTCCCTCTTCTGGGTATACATGATTTATTTTTAGCCTTCCTTCTATTGTTGGTTTACCATATATCTTTACACTTTCAAACTGCCTTCTTTTTGCACCCGAAGTTAACATCTTAAAAACTGATTTTTCTCTCACATCTCACCCCCACCTTCTCCCCATTGATGTCTTTCTCTCCCTCCCTTTCCTCATCCTGCTTCTCCCAATCTCACCTTTATAAATTTAAATGTATAACATCTTTTCGTTGATACCACTTTTGCATTTAAAAAGTGTTTTCTTACATTTTCCACCTCATTTGACGTTTATAACCCTGTGGGATAAGCAGAGGATACAGAAGCAAAAATTCAGAGAAGTGATTTGCCCAGGGTCACTTAACCCAGAAGACTCCCAACTCACTGTTCACATCAGACCACTCTATATGACGGCTCTTTTGGACATATGTTTTAAGAAACTAGACAAGACTAATATAGGTTTAGGAAAATAGCTTTTCATTGTTCATGTTTATTACATAGGCGATATATCTTGTACTTGTCATCCAAAAGACCACCAGGATGACTAAATAGTAGAAAAGAGAGCTTTATTGGTGATGTTGGTTTGTAAGACAAGAAGAGAAAGTCTCCAGCATGGACCAAAGGTGCTCTCACTTTGAAGGATTTCTCCCTTCCTCAGAGGGGCTCCCCAAGTCAACCTGGACCAAAGGTGCTCCCTCTTCAAAGAGGGAAAGGACAGGTTGGGTTTTATGTCTCACAGGGCTGGTATCCTACATATTGATGGGAGGAGCCAGCGCATGCGGATTGAGTTAACATGTCTGTAACATACATTCCATAGTCACTTAGGGGAAGGTTTTAGCATTAAAATGAGGTGAAATTTGGCTCAAAAGGCGAACTATAGGACACAAAGTCAATGTGTGCCCAGCTTCTATAAACTGCCTGAAACAGGCTTAAGGTTTGCAATTGCTTATCAGAAAGGAATGTTTGTAAGGTTGGTCCTCTGTCCAAAAAGAGTTATAGTGGTCTGCGTTGTAGATCAGTTGACAGCTCCTACTGTTGGGGAATTTAGCCGTAGGAATTCAGAAATTTGCCCTGCCAGCCAGGCCCTGAAGCCTCGCTGATAAGTAACTTGCTTTCCTTAACCTGGGGGTCAGTCTTAGTTGATAAAAGGGGCGTCTATTTTGATTTCTCAGATCACACACGTAACAATAGTTAGGGGTTCTATCACAAGTTTAAAACATAAGGAAAACAAAATAATAGGCACCAACAAGCTTTAGCAAAGCCCTCACAGGGGCATAGCTATGTGTTGTCTTCCAAACCTTATCAGCAGTTTCCCCAAGTACTACACTGCCGACATCTGATTCCCTACCACACTTTGGAACTGACCCCACCCTTTTAACAGATAAACAAAATACTAATTTGCTAATGAAGAAATTAGGGATTGTCTCCTCCTGTGACCGCCAGCTATATTAAATTCTCTCCCTGCTGGGGACTAATACCCTTCATAATCACCCTGTTAGCCCTGTGTTTTCACATGTAAAAGGCAGCTTTGTTCAAGTATGAGGTCAGCTTTCCCTTTTGTGCAGGTGTTCCTGAGGAATGGGAAGAGAATCCGGTTACCTGGGATTTCTCCCTTCCTCTGATGGTCTCCCTAAGTCAACATCATCTCTGAATTTTCTATTTCCTTCTGTCAAAGAGAAAAATAAGTAAACGAAACATCTTAGTCTATGCACGGTTGGAGGCTAAATCTTTACTACTTCACTTTGATTTTATCAGCTTTTTAGGACAATGTTTTAAGGCCACAACTTATTTCAGTAGCTGTAGTAATACTAGTATTTTCTGATAATAATGGCAAACACTTTTATTTGGCAGGCCCTTATAGTGCTTGTCATGTGCCAAACAATGTTCTGAGCAGTTTTTACTATTAATAATTCATTTCATCCTCACAATAACCCTATACAGTAGATTAAATTTTTGTCCCATTTTACAGATTGGTAGACTGAGGCACCAGTTGTTTGGCTTGCCTTAAAGTATATAGACAGCAAAGAGTAAGGGAGAATTTGGAGCAGACAGTCCACCTCCAGTTCATGCCCAAACTCACTACACTATGCTAACCTCTCAGTCACCATGCTTATATATACACTGTCTTATTTAATCTTCACACAATGTATGTTACATTATTATCCCTATTTTATGGATGAGGAATGAAGCTTAATGGTGCTAAGCAGTTTGGGCAGATTCCACACTTGTAAACTCAGTGAGATGGAACCAACCTCTCTTTCTATTTCTCTCAGTATACAGAGGCATCAACCCAGTGATGAGGCGTCTCAGAGAGTGCTCTGAATACCGATCAGAGGATCTTCCTAGAAATCAAGTGTATGGTCAATAAACAAAGTCCACGGCTGCTCTGCCACTCTGCTATGTGCTGCTGCATTTCTCCTTAGATATATAACTTTAATCACCAACACACAAAGCTAAGTCACGGCGGGGGCGGGGGGTGGGGGCTGGGAAGCAAGGGGGATTGATGACTCTCTGCAAATATATACTAGAGAGAGAGACAGAAAGAGAGAGAGAAATACTTTAGAGATGGGCTATTATTTCCAGATTAAGTAGAAAAACAAGAGATGGTTAAACAACACACAGAGATTCTTTGACCTTGACCTTAGATGGGCAGTACAATCCAGTCTAATCAGTTAATGAAAGGCATTCATCAAAGAGATCTAATCTCACACTGTTCCTTCAACAGGCATCTTGCCCTTGTGGAAAAACAAGCTTGGTTTCCAAATCATTCTAAGCTTGCATATTAGTGCACTGGGGAGCTTAATTTGGGAATAATGAGACCACCAAAGGGAATTAGAACCATTAACTGAGGCAAAATTAAAGTATGAAGCTGTTGGTAAAGGAAAATTACGTTTGTGCAGCTTTGGGGTGGGAGGGGTGAGAGGCACAGATGAAGGAACAGAGAGGAAGGAGCGATTCCTGAGACGGGAGCAGGAAAATACAAGGTTCTCAGGAACAGAGGAATTTTTTTTTTTTTTTAAATACAACTTTATAAAATGAAGTTGCAGATTACTGTTCAGTTAGTATCAGGTAGAGCTTCATGTGGCAACAACTTCTCAGTCACAGCTGGAAACACATTCTTTCAGAAGCACAGATCCTCTGGTTGTTTTATTGCACTCTAGGTGGTGGTGTTGAAAATAACGAATTAGATTTCTTTATGAGCTCATCGGTACTGCACATACTCGAGCGTGCATTGCAGTTTCATCCATCCTAACTGGACAAGCAGTGGCCTTGGACTCCAATCCTGTAGTTTCCTTTCTATGACTTCCTTCTAAGGTGCCCCAGTCAGTCACACCTTCCACTCCAAGGCGGCAGGAACCATTCCTGGCAAGAGATATTGACCCTTTAATGCTTCAGAACTGAATTAGGTCTTATTACTTGCACAGGGTTAATTGCCCTGGTTCCAGCGCTCTGTCCCCAGGAGCCGAGGCTGCCATAGTGTCCCTGTGGGGCTACTCATTGGACACTGAATGAAAGACAGTCCATTACAAAACCTCCGGGTAAAAGTACTTCCCTGGGCTTCTAGTAATATAAAGGAACAAAACAATAACAGAAACAGCATTTTCCAGTTGTGTACAGATTGCACTCCGAGTACTCTGGTACCAGATATAAAGTCCATACAGGGGGAGGAAAAAAGTCCGTATTGGTAGGAAAGGCCCTTGTTGTTATTTCAGCTGGCCTGTTGTTTCCACTCTTACTAGCTCTGTTTGGCTGTTTGACAGATGTAATTGAATGATGATCATAGGGTGAGAAAGCCAGAAATCTGATTTGAGTCCTCTGAAAAATATACTGGCTGCTCAAGCTGCAAGGTTTAAGGTTTTGATTTTTAGAAAAATATAGTGTTTTCAGGAGCACAAGCCAGAAAGCCAAGTATCATGGAATCCTAGCACTTAAATACACTGTATGAGGCCCTCTCATGCTCATCCTTAACTTCTATTTTTTTTCTTTTTGCCTTATCTAGGTGATACAGGATTTTTTTTTTATTATTTCTGATTTATTTATTTATTTATTTAGAGACAGAGTCTTGCTCTGTTGCCGAGGCTGGAGTGCAATGGCAAGATCATAGCTCACTGCAGCTTCAAACTCCTGGGCTCAAGTTTGAAGCTCCTGCCTCAGCCTCCTGAGTATGTGGGACTACAGGTGCACACCACCACACCCAGCTAATTTTTATAAATTTTTTTGTAGAGATGAGGTCTTGCTACGTTGGCCAGGCTGGTCTCAAACTCCTGGGCTCAAGAGATTCTCCTGCCTTGGCCTCCCAAAGTACTGGGATTACAGGCATGGGCCACTGGACCTGGCTCATCCTTAACTTCTAATGTGGCCTTCAAAGCTTCCAAGGAGACAGTTTCATTAATTTCACTAACTTTACAAAAATTCTTTTTGTAGCTTCCAAAATGCCAACTCCCTCTTCTCTCCTTATCTCATTTTCCTTTTCCCTTCTCCTGTTTTTCATGTTTTCTTTTTCGTTTTCTATACGTTTCTTGACTATATTTAATGTCTTTATATTCTTCAATGTTTAGAACAATCCCTCTTAATAATTTGGTATTGCCCCACATACACACGCTTCAGAGGATCAGAATGATATTTATTATTTCATTCATTTTTGGTCCTACTCTGTATTTCACAAATTGCAAAAACAGCTTTACTCCTGTTTCCAATCAAACTTTTTCTCTAATTGTTTTATGGTCACCTCTTCTAAATTGTCAGGTACCTAGTTGGTTCATACTGGCATTGAGACATTTCAGTTCAATTACTTAAATTATTTGTTTTTTAAAAAAGATACTAGACTCAGTACTTTCTCCAAAGGGCACTCAACATGCCCCTTGAAGACGAACTCGGATCTCAAGATTACTACATTTGCACAAAGCAGTCAGCCTGTAAAGTATTGCAATAAAAGTAAAATGAAACTTAAAAGTTTTTCAGCAAACATAAAGGAAGGAGAAATTGCTTCACAGACAAGTTAATACATGAATTGTGTTTAAAGAAAGATGTGGAGAAAGGTAAGAATCCTCTATCTTTGGATTTACTGTGAAAATTAGCTGTCACTCCATTATACTCTAATAGTCGACCTCCAAAGAAAAACAATCATGCAAAAAGGAAACAGGAAATAAGATAATATTTTCCTCTCAACTGCTATGTGTTTCGGCAGTAATAACAATAGCTACCATTTATTGAGAACTTACATATGCTATGCATTGTGCTAGCTGTCTTATATATATTAACTTACTAATTAAAATAGATTTAGGTAGTAGGCATTTTTATTGCCTTTTTATGAATGAGACAATTAGGCTAAACAACTTGCTCAAGGTTACATAGCTAATAAGTGGTCAGGCCAGGAATCAACCTCAGGTATGCCTGATTCCAAAGCCCATGCCCTTAACCACCAGGCTCTTAACTCTTATGTGTTGGGGCTGATCTTTTCTCATAATTAGCAAATGTAACATTAACTTGCTTCACATAGGTCTTCCCAAAAGAAAATGAACTTGACCTAAGCAGATGTCCTGGGCATCCCAACAGTTCAGCAGGCACCCTGTCCTGGCCTACTCGAGGTGTCAGCCTTCTGAAGCCAGGGTACAAGCCCACCATGTAGAATCACATCATCTGATCATTTGCCACCAGCACAGCCCCTGCCCCTTAGTCATCAAAGGCACTGACCACACCTGCTCTGTTCCCCGCCTGCCCAGAGTCCCACTCAAGACCTGCAAAGCTTAGGCCACTGGGGCTTTCCTCTGCCTTCCCGTTGCTACTGATAGGCCCCACGAGGTCCCTTCCAACCCTGATGGCAAGATCTTTAGGGAGGGGAGCTCACTGTTGCTGAGTGCTATCTATACACCAGGAACTTTACTGGACGTTTGTTTAGGTAATATCATTTAGTAACAACTTATTAGTAACAATAATGAAATAATGCATGTAAAAGTGCAGGCTTCAGAGTCAGATGTGAGTTTAAATCCAGGCTTTGATTAATCTGGGTCTCATCTATACATAAAGATAGTAGGGTGTGGTTGTGAGGACTGAATAAACTAGTATATATAAAGTCCTTAGCAAGTGCCTGGCCCATGATAGGTACTCAACAACTATTGAAAATTGAGGATTGAAGAGTCAAAGTTAAAACTGAGATTAAAAAGCCTTTCAGAACCCAAATCTCCTATATTATAAAGGAAATCTCAATTCTACCTGTATTTTTTTTTTGGTCTAGAGAAGATTATAAATTGTGTAAATAAAGTTGCTGTGCATGTGGGGCCTCTATATAAAAAAATTGTAATGAATTCACAAATTCTTATTTACAGAATCCCCCACCCAGATTTTAAAATATATTTTCATGTGGGATGTCACCCTGTGGCATCTCACGCTGGCCAGAGGAAAGACAATGAGGTGTAGGCCTGGTCCTGCAACCTGGTAAGGGGTGTGGTCTGGATATCAGGACTTTAAAAATCTCCTCCAGTGCTTCTGATAATTCACAGCCACGTTTGAGGACCACTGGTATAGGAAGGGCATAGAGCAAAACTCTGGTGCTAGTTAGCTGTGCGGCTGTGGGAAGTCATACCACCTCTCTGAGTCTTTGTTTTTGGATATATAAGTTGAGATATTATTAATAACTACCCTGCAGCATTGCTGCAAAATTAAGGATCATATGTGTAAAATGCCAAATAGCAGTTTCAATGTATAAAAGCTATTTTGAATAGTTTCATTGAGATGTAATTTTCATACAATAGAACTCATCTGTTTTGAATGTATAATTTGATGAGTTTTGACAAATATATATTGTCTTATAACCACCCCTCAATCAAAACATAGGCAGTCCCTGCTTTGCACAGTAGTATAGGATGGTAAAAATGACCACACAACCTGAGACCATGCAAAGTTATCCTAATAAATAATGAGGAACATTTCGATTGGTCAATGACCTACAAAAATTTTTGTCAATGGAGACTCTGAGGGGTGAGCTGGTGGGAGGGGGTGGATGATGGGAGGTTACATGATGGATACAAGGTGTGTTGCTTCAGTGATGTGGGCACTGAAGGCCCTGACTTTACCACAATGTAATATATCAGTGTAACAAAATTGTACTTGTACCCTCATGAATATATACAAATAAAAAATGGGAAAAAATTGTCAAAATATTAAAGACTCTCTTGATGTCAGTTATAAATGAATTAAGAAATAAAAAATAGTAAAACAAATATTTCTTTAGTACACTGTAATTTAAAACATTAGAAACATTGAGAAATAAAGTATTTTATTTACTTGTAAAGAGCTCATCAAGAGTAGTTCGAATAGTGCTTGCTTTCTTCTGGTCCTGTAACCTATGCTACAGAGTGAGCATATTTTCTGTGCCTTGGCAAATTGTCAGACTCCTTTCTAAGTTTGGATCAGCTTCCAACATTGTATCTTGTATTTTCAAGGTCATGAAATATCTCTCTGAGAATGCCTGTAATGTGAAGTCTGTCTTTTAAAAATACCACTTTCACTCCTTCTGGGACATCTTCATCCTTCTGGTCACAAGTACTTTCCTCATTTATGTCAGTAAGTTCACTTTCACTAAGTTCCTCTGGCTGCAGACCTAGAGTCTCTTGAGCAGTCGGCTATTTCTTCTATAACATCATTTATGTTCAATTCAAATTTCACACCCCACATTATCACTTTTCATTTTTTCGCTGCACTTTCATCTCTGTTGGCCAATTCCCTCTGTCGATTAATCACTTTTGTAAAATGTCAGATGGATTTTATCACTGGGGCACAAGCAGGCAGCACAGAGATATGCTCTGCTGTCTGTGGGTGACGCGGATAACAGGTGTGCAGCGTCCAACAGACTCTGGAAGACGTGATGTGGTCAGTCACCGATGCACATCTGTTATTTACATAGCAATCTGTAGACTGAAGAGCTAGCAGCAGAGTTTGTACTTTATACAGTTATTCACAGTTACAAGACTGTGGTAACTAAAATTTGGACTGTTTTGTTGGGGGACTGGTGTTTTTTCACTAAACTGTGGCATCTGAAATCTGGGCATATGGAAAACATGCAAAGCAGGGACTGCCTGTATTGAACATTTCCAACACCCCGTATAGCTCCCTGGTGCCATTTGTAGTCAGTCCCTTCCCCTCACCCCCAGGCCCTGGCAAACCCTGATCTGCTTTCTGTCACTGTAGTTTCGCCTTTTCTAGACTTCCAAATAGATGAAATCAAGCAGTATGGAGTCTTTTGTGTCTGGCTTCTTTCATTTAGCGTGATGCTTTTGAGATTCAGTCATTTTGCACCTATCTCATGGCTATCTTTCGTTCTTTTCTTTTACACCACTATACTGATTTCTCATCTTAAATATGAAATACAATGAAACAAAAAACCAAACAAACTTCTTTTTATTCTACAGCTTCCTTTCAGTCACCCTCTTTCTCTCCCCTTCATAGTCAAACTTTTGAAATAGCCCTGCCTTCTCTTTCACTCCTCCCACACTTTCCTCTGCCCACTGCATTTTGGTGTCAGCCTCTACCACACCTCTAAAACTGCCCTTAACAAGGTTGCAGACAACCCCCTTTTTTGCTGTATCCAATGGATACTTCACTTTTATCTTCTCTTACCTCTTTAGCCACACTTGTCACAGTTGGGCATTCCTCCTTTAAGTCCCTTGATTCTCGTCCTCCCTCTCTGACCTCCCCTTCCTGGCCTCCCTTGCAGGCTCCTTTGCTCTGACGTGAGTGTTGTTGGAGTGTAGCCTGAGACCTCTGCTCTGGGCACTCTGTGTCCCTTCCTAGGCGGTCTCAGCTATCCCCGTGGTTTTCTCTAGCTCCAATGTCTTTCCTAAACTCCAGACAAGTGTATACTACTGTCTAATAAACATCTACATTTGAATATCCCATAGACATCTCATAATCATATACTCAAAATCAAACTCATCAACTGAATGTCTCCCTTCTCCCAGAATATACAGTTCCTGTACCTGCATTCCCAATTTTAGTGACTAATCTCAGTATCAACTCATTTGTCCAAACCAAAAACCTAGATTTCTCCTCTTCCTTGCACTGAACACCCCCCCCCCCCCCCCCGCAGTCAATAACTCACTCAGACTAATCAATGATCCCCTCAGATCTCAGGAATCTGGACCCTGCTCTCCATTGCCACTCATACCACCCCCATTCTAGCCACCAATATGTCTCCCTATGACTGCTTTGCAATAATCCGCTTTCCTGACTGGGTGGTTTTTCTAAAGCACAAATCTGATCTATCACCTTCCTGTTTAAAATTATTTAGAGTGTCCCCATCCCAAGTGTGAAGCAAGAAAGGCCCTCCATGACCAGGCCCCTCCACATTTCCTGGCCCCAGGTCACCATCCCAAACTCTACAGATAATCAATAGCTTGTGTGTCAGCCATGTTGGTGAGGTCATCTGACCCATTCCATTGGATCCTAAACAGCAGACACTAGGAACGTGATGAGGTGGCAGTTTCTTGGGATGTCCCACAGGCTGGATCTTGGCAGATGACTGAGCTTCTGTTTGCTTTCGGCTTCAGAGGAGACAATAAGTCACCCAGTGCGGAAGGCAGAGGAGCTGTGTTCAGGTGGTGGCTGGACTTCCAAGGACAGAGAAAGACAAAACGATGAGAAAAGGAAAGGAACCCAGAGGCTCCACCCTGGGTGTGCAGGCCTCATGTACGTCCACACAGGTGCTTTGTATCACCTGACAGCCCCATAGCCTGAAGGACCTGATTGATGAAAGGCTCCTGACAAGGACAACAGTGTTACTGAGCCTGGAGCATTTCTCCTATTAATGCAAGCATCTTTTTAACCAGCCAGCTGGGGTTTGAGATAGGGGTAAGAGAGGCCATGAGGCAGACACCACTCCCTTCCCCGCCATCAGAATCAAAACAAAGACTGGAGATCTGACCTGAGCTGGGACCGAGGCGTTAGTTTATCATCAAGTGTTTACCTTCCTGGATTCCTTTCTGCTCCCTACCTCACACCCCAATTCCTCTTCCCTGAGCAGAGTTCTCTCCTCTTTGTGGTGGAGGCTCAATTTTCAGCAGGGCCCCTGCAGAGACAGCGCTGATTTAACCCAGATGCAGAATAAACAAACGTTCCTGCCTCCTGCAAATCAGGGGCACCAAAACCATTGTTTTTAAAGAATTTGATTGCTATTCCCCAAAAAAGATTTCAAAACCATCATTGTAGGAAAAATGAGGACGTTATTACACTTCCTAAAATTTGCTTTATAGCTTCACATTGTTTTGTTTTGGTTTTTTTTAGACAAGGTCTCACTCTGTTGCCTGGGCTAGAGTACAGTGGCATCATCATAGCTCACTGCAACCTCAAACTCCTGGGCTCAGGTGATCCTCCTGCCTCAGCCTCCCGAGTAGCTGAGACTACAGGCATGCACCACCACACCTGGCTAATTTTTCTATTTTTTGTAGAGGTGGGGTTGTGCTATGTTGCTCAGGCTGGTCTGGAACTCCCGGCTTCAAGCAATCCTCCAGCCTCGTCCTCCCAACGTGCTAGAATTACAGGTGTGAGCCACTGCACCCAGCCACTTCATACCATTTTAATTTAAAATTCTATATGAAGGCACACAGGAGGTGTTATAGAGACTACTCTGCTCTATGATATCTGTTCAAAGACCAAACTACCTCTGACTGGCCTTGAAGGAAGTCAGAGCAACAAATGGTACTCCTGAGCAGAGGTGATGTCCCGCTGAATGACTCATAGACAGGGCTAGCGCCCTCGAGAGGACCGTAGACAACACCTAACCCACCTCACATTTGCATTAAGGAAAGTGAGGCTTCATGAGATCGAACCACAGTCAGGTGAGTTGTCCCAGGTCATGCAACTTGCCCAGGGTCACATAGATGGGCTAGTATCAAAGCCACGACTGGAAACCTGGTCTAACTCCGGGATGATATTTTTCCCACAATAGCACACGTGGCCAAACGTCAGTCCACAGTCCTCTTCCTCACCTCCACTTTCAAATAACAGACTCATCACATTCTGGAAATTGCAAACTTCTTTTGAATGACCAGAATCCATGATTCTACCATTCTCAGCTTACAGAGCCAGGTAATGTTTCCTTCTTGTTACGGGGTGTCAGGGTGGAGGGGGGTGGCTGATGACTTCACCACAAACCACGCAGTGAGTCAGGGACTGAGCCAACTCCCCAGCTCCCAGCTCCCTGATTTTTCTTTCTGTTTCTGAGTCAGCTGAGCTGGTCAGCCTCCCACGCTGTAAACACAACACAGAGCAGGAAAACAAGGAGGCTGCTTATTTAGAAAAGACCTGCTTCCCTGCTGAGTGTCACTATGTGTCTCTCTGTATGCATCTGAACAGTCTGTGCCTGCAGTTGGCTACTAGGAAAACAGGCGTGAGGATGACCATGAAACAGCCCCCTTAAAGGGTCTTGCTCCATGTCTCCACAGATGAAAACAAGCCCGCTAAAGTCTGGGAGCGTAAGTGAGCAACAGAGCTGAAGTGGAGGCCTTGGGCAAAGCTCCAAGTCTTTAGGTCCTTTTAGCCAGAAGTGCCCCTGTTGGATCACACCATGTAAGATTGCATGGTTAGGAAATAAATGTTACCTCTGCCCCAGAAAGGAAACTGCCATCTTCCTTAATAAAATCAAACCTCGAACTTATAAGGTACCTGCGAAGGAGAGAAAAATACATCTCCCCTTAACCTTCTCCTTCGAGTGCTTCTCAAACTCTAGGGAGCATGTCTTCAAAATGCAGAGGGCGGCAGGTCTGGATGGGAGGCCTGGGCATCTGCATTTCTAAGAAGCAGACCACACTTCTCTACTACTACTGCTGCTGCTGCATGGCCTTTGAAGGGCTCTGCATCCCATTTATTGCTCCTAATCAAGTGTCTCCCCTTTCAAACAAGGCTGGAACATTTAAACAAGACTGTGCTAAAGGCCCTGGAATGAAAAAAAAAAAAAAGCACATGAGTAGAGAATAGCTTGCAACTAAATAATATGGTTTACAAGAGATAGTTTTCTCATCTGTGGTATGGGGTCCCTTACAGGGCTGTCTTCACAGATGCACTTCAGCCTGTCCATGCAAGAGAATGTTTTTTTAGCTGTGCCTTTGTGTGTATGGGGACAGCTTCATGTCCAGACCCAAGAGAGGAAAGCTGAGGAGGAGCCATGAAGAGTTCTCTCCCTGGCTTACCAGCAGCTCACCTCGGACTTTCTCTCTCCTGTGAAACTGCCCATCCCTTTCCGCAGCAGTTGATCATGGACAAATCTAAATCGGTCAGGGAAAAAGACACAATCTCCTAAATGTTCATGGTGTTACCTAAGCCAGGGCCACATCTGGGTAAACCTCAATTCCAGAAAATAAAAATAGGAGGGTTTTGAGAAGGGTGAAGGTAGTATTAGCTTGGTATAAATGTAATTGTGGTTTTGACATTATTGAAATTTGCTATTCGATATTGGAATACATTCTTAAATAAATGTGGCTATGTTATACATCATTTTAATGTGTATTTCTCACTTTATGCTTTTGCTAATAACTTATTACTTGCTGTTTATTTTATATTTATTTTAGATCATGGAAATGTTAGACAAAAAGCAAATTCCAGCGGTTTTCTTATTTGAGTTCAAAATGAGTCATAAAGCAGCAGAGACAATTCGCAACAACAACAACGCATTTGGTCCAGGAACTGCTAACAAATGAACAGTGCAGTGGTGATTCAAGAAGTTTTGCAAAGGAGACAAGAGCCTTGAAGATGAGGAGCACGGTGGCTGGCCATGGGAATTTGACAACGACCAATTGAGAGCAATCATCAAAGCTGATCCTCTTACAACTACACCAGAAATTGCCAAAGAATTCAATATGCACCATTCTACAGTGAGCATTTGAAGCAAATTGGAAAGGTGAAAAAGCTCAATGAGGGGGTGTCTCGTGAATTGATCAAAAATCAAAAAAGTCGTCATTTTGAAGTACCATCTTGTTGTATGCAACAACAAACCATTTCTTGATCGGATTGTGACCTGCAACAAAAGTGAATTTTATATGACAACCAGCCGTGACCAGCTAGCTCAGTGGTTGGATCAAGAAGAAGCTCCAAAGCACTTCCCAAAGCCAAACTTGCACCAAAAAAAGGTCATGGTCACTGTTTGGTGGTCTGCTGCCGGTCTGATCCACTACAGCTTTCTGAATCCCAGTGAAACCATTACATCTGAGAAGTATGCTCAGCAAATTGATGAGATGCATGGAAAATTGCAATGCCTGCAGCTGGCATTGGTCAACAGAAAGGGCCCAATTCTTCTCTATGACAACACCTGACCGCATGTCACACAACCAATGCTTCAAAAGTTGAACAAATTGGGCTAAAACATTTTGCCTCGTCTGCCATATTCACCTGACCTCTCACCAACCGACTACCACTTCTTCAAGCATCTCGACAACTTTTTGCAGGGAAAACGCTTCCACAACCAGCAGGATGCAGAAAATGCTTTCCAAGACTTCATTGAATTCCGAAGCACGGATTTTTATGCTACAGGAATAAACAAACTTATTTCTCATTGGCAAAAATGTGTTGATTGTAATGGTTCCTATTTTGATTAACAAAGATGTGTCTGAGCCTAGTTATGATGATTTAAAATTCACAGTCCGAAACCGCAATTACTTTTGCACCAACCTAATAAAAGGAGTCAGTTCCTCTCAACTCATTCCCAACCCACCTTGCTGATAAGATCTTGGTGATTTGAGAGGCAGCAGCTTGTGAACTAGGCCAGTTTTGATATTTCAATTTAGCCATTTGTTCATTCAACCAGTATTTTTTTGAGCACCTACTATATGCTAGACCCCATGCTAGGGCATTATAAATATTGTAAAATAATGAACCAGGCAGACTTCCACCCCTGTCTTCACAGCACTCGTCACCCAGCAGGGAAGACAACCAAGACAACTAAACATCTCATTAGATGGTCAACAGGCCACAGGCCTATGTAGCATACTAAACATCAAGGCATTTCCCATAAAAATCTGGATTTCAAACTTCTTTTTAAAAATCAGAAAAGATGGCCAAAGTGGGCTTGTGTTCCTGAATGCCAACACTAGTCTGGAGCTGAGAAATGGCTGTACACTTAGAGGAGCATGCACTCTTCACTTTGCAACACTCTCAACCACTCCCAACTGTCTTCACCCCTCTGATTTACTCGTCCTGCACCCAGACACATGTGAGTTGAAGACTTCTGTGGAGAACCACATAGAAGAGGACCTAACCTACTCTGGGGATGTGAAGGATGAATGAAGGTTTCCTGGGTGCTAAGGGACAAGGGAAGGAGTAGGTTGGGAATGTGAGGCAGAGGAAACGGCAGGTGCAAAGGCCCAGAGATGAAAGTCAGAGAGTCTGAAAGCAAGGGGTACATGGGTGTGTTTGAGGAGGTAAAATATTGCTCACAGTTAGAGCTCTAGGTGAGAGGTAAGATAAGTTGGAAAAGGTAGGCAGGGGATAAGTCATATAAAAAATGTTGGACTTTAAGCTGGGTGCAGTAGTCCCAGATATTTGGGAGGCTGAGGTGGGAGGATCACTTGAGCCCAGGAGTGTGTGACCAGCCTGGGTAATATAGTGAGACCCAATCTACAAATAAAACCAAAGTTGGATGTTATCCCACATTATTTGGAGGAAGCCACTGAAGGGGTTAGCCAGGATAATGAGCCTCATCTGATTGGTTTTGGAAAGCTACTCAGTCTGCTGGGTGGAGAGTGGACTGAGGGAGCACGGCTGAGTTGGGAGCAGGTATTTGAAGACATTCATGAGCAGTCCTTGCACAGAAGCCACCTGGAAATGTTGAAAGATTGTGCCTCATCTTTTCTTCCTTGGAGCCTCTGCAGAATGGCAGAATCCTGGGCACAGGGTGGGTGCTCATGGAAGGCTTCTGACTCAAACTTTAGGCAGAAAAAAATGACAAAAAAATCTCATTCCATTGGTCATCAAGCTTTGCCTAAAAAGATGCTCTGTGCTTGCATAGAAATGCAGTCTTTTCTCTTTGACCCTATGGGAAGGGTAAATTTTTTTTAAATATTATTTTTAAAAGGCATTTTAAAGCTATTGACCTTCGTTGCCAGCTATTCAACTTATCTTTGATTTGAGTGACAGTCATGTCTGTCTTAGACATGACTTTCCTGAGAGAGAGCTGCCAAGTCTCCCTCAGACGTCCATCAAGTTTAAGGAAAAGACATGAAAATACTGCAGGCTAATGAGAGGGGAAAGGTGCATATGCAAATGTGCAAATAAAGCAGAAAAATGATACAAACAACCAGGGAAAGGTCAGATTTTCTAAATCTGGTAGTGGAGAAGGGAGACTATTTCCAAGAAAAATTTTTGTTTTTCAGCCTGACACAACAGATTGGGCTGGAGGTGTAGATCCATTAAAGTCAAATTGATTTAGAGAGAGAAGATACTGCTCATTTCAAAAATACAGCTTCCCCAATCCCCACCTCCACTAAAGTCTCAAATCCCAGCGTGGGAGAAACCCATTAGCATTCAACTTTATAGTGCTAAAGTGGTCTGCATAGATTTTATCTACTGGAATATTTACTTTGGATAAGATGCAAGTTCTCTGTGGTGATCAGGGAGAATTACAATAGGTAGCATAAGCAAGGAGTTTTATAGATGAACACAAACGCCAAGTGGGATGTCACTCATTCAATTAATTGACTCTCCCATGTTCATGCTCTCCCTGGTCTAATCTTGGGTCATTTGTTCTGTATTCTAGGATCTCAGAGCTCTTTTCAAGCAGATATTTTTCTGCTCAAATTATTGCAGAGACAAAGTGAGTTGCAACTAATCAAATTAAGACGTCCACTTACCTGTTAGGAGTGAGTGGTGAAGGTTGATGCCCAAAGAGTAGGGCTCCCTGTTGCTCTGACCTATATGCATCTAACCAGTATCCTCCAAGAACTCCTACCCATCCAAAGGCTCACAGTGTCTAAAAGGCCAGAGCCCTAGGTCATTCACACCTATGTATTAGGAGTTCTCCCTCATATCACAAGAGGAAGGAAACTAGCCTGTCAGGAAGCATCTGATGGTCTACAAATCAAGGGGTGCCTGGCTTCGTTCTGATGTTTATTCCTTTAGCTGAAGATCACTGATCACAGCCTAATACCTCAGCCCCCTTCTTGTTTGCTTTAAACCAATGGAATGAATCCTGGAGACATCAGGAAAGCCCCCGCAGAAACCCTTATCCCCAATATCCATTCAATAAATACTTACGGAGCGTCTGCTATGTTGCAGAGGACAGCTGTTCTGGGGACTGGCAAGTCCCTGTTCACACAGAGCTTGCATTTTAGTGTACAGAAAACAGACAATAAACTACTTATCATGCAGTGACAAGTGCTAGATATGACGAATAAAGGATAAGGTGTTGAAGATAGTTGGGAAAGGCCTCTCTGAGCAAGCTGACACTCGAGCAGGAGCAAAGGGAACAAGGGAGCAAGCCCGGGAGTCTGGTAGATGAGGGTCCCCAGGACAAGGACAGACGTGCTGGGAGGAGAGATTCTGTAACTCTGTCATCCTGTCACACATTCCGTGTGACACAGACAGGCAAAGCAAGACAGGGCACTGCCTTTCCTTTTCTTTCTTTTCCCTGCCTTCATTTCCCTTTCTTTTCTCTCCCTCCTTTTCTTCCTTCCTTGCTGATCAAACCTTTGCTTATTGAATCAGCCTCTCCAACCACTTGCTCTGGGCTAAGTGCACTAAAGATGCTAAACTTCAAATGCTTTGGTCAGGGACAAGTTTCCCTTTTCTGGAACCTGGTGACCCCAAGGCTAAGGGATAGAAGGAAGGCTCTAAGTTGAGAGAGAAGCAGATATTCATTTAGCACAATCAAGTCAATCACTTTTCTAGTAGGAATTGTGTTTGTAGGGACTCTCCCAGGTCAGGATCTGAAGAAGCATGTCCTGACTTCATAGCCCCTGGGGAGCAGAGGATGGCTGGTGTGTTATTCTGGAGCTCAGGGAAGAGAAGAGGCAGGGCCTGTGGGGTGAGGAGCTGGTAGTGAAAGGGCTTGAAAGGACCAAGGGATTCTGTGTGTGTGTGTGTGTGTGTGTGTGTTGGGGTGAGGAGAGAAGTTGGTACAAGGAAGATAGTGCAGGTAGAACAAACTCTGCTGCCTGAGGGCTTAACCAAAAAGTAGCCCCTAAGAGTCCAGGGTTAAGTCCGTGTGTCTATCGAGAAGAATAGAAAAACCATCTCTGAGCCTCCACCACCCTCTCCCACTTTATACCAACCCACGCACCAATCCCTTGTCGACTCAGTATGGGTAGGATTATATCCCTTGAACTCAAAGAATTGAACTCAGAATTTTAGAATTCTGTGTATTTGCTTGAATCACTGTAACTTTTTCTGTTGCTAAGAATACCACCCCTTCTTTCAGTGTTCAGGGACATAGTGCATGGGTTGTACTCTTAAAAAAACCAATTCAGTTTATATAAGCAAGTCAGCTCAGAGCTGGCATCTTTGTTTTCTTAGAATGGAGTGTGGTAAGGGCTGTACATTATTGTGCTTCTCTCTCAGCTTTTTTCTACCTTTCTTCCCCTGCAAAAATCCCGTATCTTATTTCAAATGCACTTATAACTCCCTCAGAATCTGTGAGTTATACATGCAATACCATTTCCCCTCCTTAATACTAGCTTAAAAAATAACTCATTTGACTAAATGTGTATTGAAGGCATCAGCTGAGTTTTATTCTACATCTTTACAACCTAACTGCTAAGTCTGCATCTGTATTTCCCCTATCAGCCTCTGAGCCATCAGCACAAATACACAACAATCACTGTAGAATCTCCCCATTATTTATCCATTTTTTTGAAGGACAACTAGGGTCTTTTCATCTAGGGTCTTTTCTGCAGTGTATAAACTTGTAGCACAGAGAATGATCAGGGCAAGTCTTGAGTAATCCTCTGTTGATCCTGGACACAGTGCATCCCTGTATTGCCAGACTACATAGCACAGAATCATTACATGTTGAATATCAGGGTAACCCACCTAAATCTGAAATACTTAGATTGCTCACAATTTCTCTTATTTGCTCTCTTTCAGTGAAAGAGCTATCTCTTAACTGAGATAATCCTTATCTTCATGAGCACTGATTCTTACCTTTCAGTCTTATCTTTACTGGGTTAAATTACCCCTGTATTTGCCCTCTTATTTCCCAACCATTTATTCACCTTGGATGCCTCCTCTCTGGGCCTTCTACACTGAACTAAGTTTCCAGTGATCTATAACCTGCTGCCACATTATAATTCTGTGTATTAGACAATAGAATGTAGGTCAACTGGTCACACAGCCAACTGGATCATGTGCCAAGAACTTTAGAGGCAAGTGGACATATAGTTGGTCAACTATCGTGCCTGACCTAATCCTCTGATGACCAAAGTGGTTTGGGAGAATTTTTCCACATTTGTGAGAGGAAGTGACTGCCTCCACAGAGGGGACAATGCCCCTTCCCTGGGAAACATGTAAGAACCTCACAATGGCTTTCCTTTTCAAACTGAACATGCTCTACTACTCCCATCCTCCACCCAGACCCCTGTTACATTCACACCAGTTGGGAATTGCTTTGTATAATGACTGATGGTAGAGACAGGAGCCTATTACATATATAAACCCTCTGGGGTCTGCAAGAAATTAGAAGTTTGGGGCTTAGACTATGAGCCAGCAATACAGATTAAGGAAGTTCTGAAAGAGGAGAAACAGGTTGATTTCATGCTCACTCCCAAAGAGGTCCAATGGGTTTCACCATCCTACTCTCTTGGGACTCCACCAAGCTAATTAAAACCCCATCAAACCCAAACTAGCTGGCTTCCCAGAGGAACCCCCAGGTATAAAGTTCATTTAAAGATATGAAGTTCAGCTGTGCTCAGAAAAGATCTTTCAAGGCCACTCCAGCCCCAGGATCTGTTGTGAATCCAATCTAACCATCTTAGGTACAAAAATGAGATCAGAAATAGGGTGACAACTGTTGTGGTGTGCCCAGGACTGAGGGGTACCTGGGATGCAGGACTCTCAGTATCAAAACTGGTAAAGATCTGGGTAGATCAGGATGAATTAATCACCCTCTCCAAGACCATAACTATGTAAACAATAAGCTTAGGTGCCTCCCTTCCATTTTCGGTACTATCACAGCTACAGAGAGATGCTTTACATGGCTACAGACATGGAGAGCCACAGAACTCATGTGTAACTATATGCACTCTGATGCTTACTTAAATTAAAAAATTTAAGAAATCTTCTGCAAATACTTGGAACTCAATCAGTGACATTCCAAAATTAGCTTTAAGTGATAAAATTTTATGTAATTATGACAACCATCTCTAAAATAAGTGATTAAGTACTTCAATTAAAAAAAATCATCTGAAAACAAATCTCTCAGGAATTATAAATATTCACTAAGATATTTGCCCAATTAGAAGCTCTTTGATTCTTGTTTTTATATTTTTTTGCCAACAAAGGTTGCTTAGCAACAATCAGCTGTCTCTTCTCTCTCATTTGTTTCCTTTTTTTTCATCTCCCACCTTTGCTACTGCAGACTAAAGGGAAGGAAAGCTACTGCTCTGTGATAACCCCCTCTTCTCAGTTCATAAACAAGAAAATGGGGGCTTTTAAGTGTAACAGTCCCTAATGCTTATACCAAGGTGTGTATAGTGTGAAGGATGTGTTCCTGAAAGAAGCTGAAGTCTTAACTCACTAAAACCCATATAAAAACAAGAGGGGTTAATTTGCCAACCATTCTGGAAGGGCCAATGCTTAATTAGTCTGGTATCTTTGTGCACCAGAATCTTGATCCAATTACCAGCTGGTGGAGGGGGATGGAAACTAACATTGTTGGGGACGAATTTTGTGCCATGCCTTGACTAGGTGCTGATTTAATTGGACTCTTAGAATGGGACTTAGCTTGGCTCAAGGGGGGTTTGGGGTTTTGAGGGGTTCAGAAAGGAGTTAGAAAGGAGACAGAGATCATAACGACTCCAAGAGCAGAGCCACAGCAGGACCTGGCCTTGTGGAGCCTGGATCCATACCCTGGTCATCCTTGGGGATCTTAGCAGTGAGACCAAATCCATTTTCCTCTAGTGCTCTGACATCACAGAACTCTCTTTGTGTGGCTTATTGAGTCTTCTTTTGCTCCCTCTCACCCTGTAGCCTTACCTTAGCACATACCTCAGCTTATTCAAAGCCCAGAGCTGCTGCTCCCACACAACTGGCTTGCTCAGGGACACTTGTCTACCTCAGGGGCTCTCTGGGTTTCTCTCAGCGTCAGCTCTTCCTGTAAACTTACTGGTTGTCTCTAAACTTCTCAAGTCAAATGTCCAAGAGTGACTTGTTCATTCTAGGCAATGTCACAGGCCAATGGCCAACTACAAATCAATAACATACAGATCAAGTGCCCAACCCTGGCCTAATCGACTGATGCCAGGGTGAAGAAGACATTATGGAGACGATATTATTTTATCCCCCCCAAATTCATATGCTGAAGTCCAAATACCCTGTACCTCAGAATGTGCCCTTTTTTGGAAACAGGGTCATTGCAGATGTAATTAATTAAGATAAGATTACACTGGAGTAGAGGGGGCACTTAATTAGATATGACTCTGTCCTCCTAAGAAGGGAAAATATGGACACCAGCAGGCACATAGGGGGACAGTGACATGAAGTGATGCAGGGAGAAGACAGCCACCTACAGCCAAGGAGAGAGGCCTGGAACAGATCCTTCCCTCACAGCCCTCAGAAGAAAGAAACCCTGCCAATACCTTCATTTCAGACTTCTCTCCTCCAGAACTTTGAGACAATAAATTTCTTTTGTCTAAGCCTCCAGTTTGTGTACTTTGTTATGGAAACTCTAGAAAACTAATACAGATTTTGGTACCAGGAAATAGGGTCCTGTTGTAACTAACACCTAAAAATGTGGAAATGACTTTGGAATTGGGAAATAGTTGAGATGCATGATTCAAAGCATAGATTGCCTTGAAGAGACTGTTGGTAGAAATATGGAGATTTTAAAGGAGATTTTGGTGAGGGCTCAGAAAGAAAAAAGGAGGGCTGTTGAGAAAACTGCTGTTGTCTTAGAGAATACATATTTCATCATGAACAGAATGTTGCTAGAAATGTGAATTTTAAAGGTGATTCTGGTGAAGTCTCAGACAGAAATGAGGAACTGTTACTGGGAACTGGAGGAAAGGTGGTCCTTGCTATAAAGTGGCTGAGAACTTGGCTGAACTGTGTTCTGTTGGACAGAAAGCAGACCTTGTAAGCAATGAACTTGCATATTTAGCTGAGGAGATTTTTAAGCCAAGCATTGAAGGTGCTGTCTGGCTTCTCCTTGTTGCTTATAATAAAATGTGAGAGGAGAGAAATAGATTGAAGACAAAACTGCTAAGCAAGAAGAAACAGCACTTGATGACTTGGATAAGTTTCAGCTTCTCCAGATAGTGTTCTCTGGAAGGAGGGCAAAGGGTGTGGCTGTACAACCCTTTTCTAAAGAGATTAGGCTTTTAACTTGTGAATCCAATCAACCATCTCAGCATAAACCAGGAATAGAGGTGCCATTATCCAGGAAAAATCTGTGGAAGACCCTCTTGTTTGATGGCTTGGATTCCCATGAATTGCATAGAAGACCAATAAGGTTTTTGAGAATTTTATACCAGCAAAAACACTGCCAGCCTGAACTAAAAGGGTCAGAGATGGGATGAAATAAAGGAAGAACGACTTTGAGGGCAAAGCCATGGATGCAGAGGCTGGTGGGGCTGCCATTGCCACCATAGGCTCAGAGGACACAGGCCCAGGGACAAGGGTCATTTCTTCCCTGGTAGCAGAGCGTGGGCTGCCACCAGGGCCAAAACTAAGACTGTTCCATACATGGCAGACTAGTCCCTGTCAGCAGGAAATTTGGGCAGAAATTTTCCCTTAAGGTTGTAGGCATGATGAATATCTGATACAGAAGCTTAACACATTTTACAAAATCTAATCTTCACAGAAAACCTCGGCCTCAGTTTTTATTCTCCTCATTTTACCAGCTTGGGGCTAAGCAATTTGCCTGAAGTCTCATGTCTGGCAAGTAGAAGAATCAGGGTTTAAACCCAGGTCTGATTTCAAGGTCTTTCCAGCTCAGCAAAGAGGGTGTTGAGACTGAGACTTTGTAATGACAACAGAGACAGTAAGTAAAATTGACTAAACTCAATCAATATAACGAAAGGTAAGTATACTTTACTATTTATTACTTAAGTATGCATGTGTGTGTAGAAGTTTGATGCACAAAGGTATTAGAACAAATGTACAATAACAACCCTTCCAGAATGAGTGTGTATATCTATCTATGTGTCTGTATCTATGCCTATATCCGTAGCCATACCCTTACTCATATCCTTATCTATTATGTGTGTGTACATTAAAAAAATAATGAACAGCACAGGACCTGGTAATAATTTTCAATCCTTCAATCCTTCTTAACTAGGAATTGTTGAAACCCTTAGTCAAGGGCACCAAGGAAAATGTCCTTTTTTCATTTACTGAAAATTCTTTCCCTTTCTGAAGGCATTTACTACCCTCATCATCTGCATTTGAAATGGCTTCTTTCTCGCAGCAGAGATTTTAATACTATTTTATAGAATTCACAAATCTCTTGGTGGCAATGATTTTAAAAATTCATTCTTTAAGTCTTCATTGCTTGCTAGAGTTTAAGAAGATTTATTCTTTAATACATTCTGCAAAATGCCAGCTGAAGTTGCTTACTACCTAGAAGATGTCTTGTCTCTTTTCAAATGGCATAGCATCTCTCTGCCCTGTCTTTTGTGTTTTTACTCTGATATGTTCTGTACTGCTGTACATGGTGGTAGGGAGAGTTTTATAAACTTAGGACTTTTGAGGTAAGAGAAAAATTCCAGGTAATCTTCACCTTTAAAATGTCTGTCCCACATAATGGTGCCTGAATTTTATGATATTTTATAATTCATGCCATTGAATGTTCCTTCTGCATGGAGAAACAGAGATGGGCTTTATACATTTCATGGCATCTAAGAAAAACCTACAACTAATATTATACTTAATGGTGAAATAGTGCATCTTTTCCCCTTTAAATCAAGAATAAGACAAGGATGTCTACTCACACCACTTCTATCTGATACTGTCCTGACAATCCTGGACAATGCAATAAGATAAGTAAAAGAATTAAAAGGCATAGAAATTGTAATGGAATGAATAGAGTTATTTTTATTCACAGACAACATAATTGCTATGTAGAAAATACTCAGGATCTATAAAACCATTATTAGAATGAATAAGTTAATTTAGCTATATCAGAGGATTTAAAATTGATATTCAAAAAATAAATGTATTTTATAAAACAGTGGCAAACAATTTGAAAATAAAATTTAAAACAGTGTCATTTACAATAGCAAAGAAACACACATGAAGTATTTGAGAATAAATGTAACAAAACATGGACATAATCTCTACACTAAAATCTCAAAACATTGCTTTATTTTTTTTATTTCTGCTTAATATGGGGGTACAAAAGTTTAGGTTATGTGTATTGCACATGCTCCCCCACCCCCCTGAGTCAGAGCTTCAAGCGTGTCCATTCCCCAGACAGTGCACATCGCACTCATTATGTATGTATACACCCATCCCCTCCCCCTACTCCCCATATCTGCCCGACACCCAATTGGTGTTATTCCCAAATGTGCACTTAGGTGATGGTCAGGGAAACCAATTCTAAAAATCTCAAAACATAGATGTGAGAAATTAAAGATCTAAATAAATGGAGAAATGCCAGGTTCATAGATTATAAGACTCAATATGTTTAAGATGTTAATCATCCCTAAATTGATTTATAGATTTAAGCATCTTGAATCATAATTCCACCAGGATTTCAGGTAGAAATGAATAAACTGATTCTTAAATTTATATGGAAGTGCAAACAAGATCCAAAGCAAAATGGCTTCATAGCGTTAGAGAAATTACACGACTTAACCTTAAGACTTTCCATACAGTAATCAAACAGTTCATTACTTGTATAAGTAAGGAAAGACAAATAGATCAATGGAATAGAGTAAGGAATCTAAAAATAAACCCACACTTATACAGTCATTGGGTTTTCAACCAAGCTACCAAAGTAATCGTAATCCAATGAAACAAGGAAAACCTTTCCAACAAATGATTATGGAATAACTGGATATGTGATATATACATAGAAAGAAATAAACTTCAACTCCTACCTTACCCTATTCACAAAAATTAATTCAAAGTGGACCATAGCTCTAAACATCAAAGCTAAAACTGTAAAGTTGCTAGAAGAACACAGAAAGCAAAAATCACAAAAGAAAGAGTTAAAAACTCTGTATCTAAAGATATTATTAATAAAATGAATAGACAAGCTGTATACTAAGAAAATATTAGCAAAACATATCACAAAGAAGACTAGTATCTAGAATATAAAAAGAACTCATACAATTCAATATGAACAACACAGTGAAAATGGGCAAAAGATTTGAGAAAAAGAAACACTCTGCAAAAGAAAAATATGCAAATAACTAATACACAAATGAATAGTGCTCAAAGTCATTAGTCATCATAGAAATGCACATTGAAACCACAATAAGACTCCATTAATATACACTAAAATGACTAAAACAGATAGCTCTAAATATTGGCAAGGATGTGACGTAACAAGAACTCTTACACATTTTTGGTGGGAATGTAAAATTTTACAAACAGTTTGAAGTAAATTAAAAAGTTATATATACTTCTTCTCTATGGCCAGCAATTCCACTCTTGACTATGTACCTATGGTAGGCAAAATAAGGCCATTCACCACCTCCACCCACCCAAGATGTCTTAACCCATGGGACCTGTGTTATGTAGCAAAGGGGAATTACGGCTGCAGATGGAATTAAGGTTGCTAATCAGCTGACCTTAAAATAGAGAGATTACCCTCAATCTGGGGTGGAGAATCTGCGGTTTTAAGGCCACACGTGGCCTCCTAGGTCCTTAAGTGCAGCCTTTTGACTGAATCCAAATTTTACAGAAAAAATCTTTTTATTTTTACTAATACTCTTTTGTTCATCTTTTATATTTTTATTTTATTTTGAAAATGAACATATTTAATATACCAAAGAATGAAATAAATTTCAACAAAATAATCCTCCCATATTGATCAGCACAATTAGAACATTAGTCAGCCATAAGGGCTAAATTGACAGCTGCTATGCTCATGATTTAGTTCTGACTTCCCCCTCTTGACTGGCACTACTACCGCACAAGGCTGGTTGGCAAGAGTTTATGGGGGTTGACTACACCAGTCTGTTACCAGCTTTTGACAACAGTGCATTGTGTTTCTACTGGAAGTAGAATTTGTTAATAGTTGCTCACCTATTTTTCAATTCTGTCTGCTTAATAGCCCATCATGTCAAAGAAGACCAAGAGAACACTGAAGGAAGAAAACAGATTTTTTAATGAGGATTGGGAATCGCAATATTATCTTGTTTCTGCTATAAGAGGATTTGCTTGCTTTGTGATACTGCAATATCAACATTAAAGAAAGTCAATGCTCATTAGCATTATAACACTCATAAGAACCACAAATACTTTAAATGAGGAGAGGCATGGAAGGTTATTTTGCAGAGATTAAAAGGTGAAAAGCAAAGCAAAGACAATTCTTTCAAGCATCAATAAGACCTGGTTATAATGCCACTGAAGCAAATTAAAAGTAGCTTATGTACTGGTGTAGTGGGGAGGGAAGCCATTCCGTAATGTAGAAATTGTTAAAGAATGCATTGTTGAAGTTGTAGGATACTTAGACCCTGATAACATTACAAAGAACAAACAATTCCCTCTTTCAAAGAGAGCCATAACTGATCGGTAGCATGAATTAGCAACTTCATGCAATACTTCAGAAGGAAAATATTTATTATTCAACTACTTTAGAAGAATCAACTGATACTGCTGACTTGGTACAGGCTTTGTACTGTATTCCAGTCATAACAGAAGATTTTCTTTGCTACAAAGAGTTACTCACTTTGGGCACTCTTGCAAACAGAACCCCGGGAATAGATATCTTCAACAACTTTCAAGATAAATGTTATGAAGTTATACTGAATTTGGAAGATTTAGTGAACATATGTACAGATGGTGCACCTTCCATGACAGGAAAACTTGAAGGGTTTATTGCACAGATAAAATAAAGCATTAGCATATCCAGATGCTCATTTCTGTTTATTGTATCTTGTATCAGCAAAATCTCTGTGCTAATGCTACTATTTTAAATGACACTTTGTAACAAGTTATAAGTATTGTTAACTATATTTTTGCAAATGCAACATGGCTTCCTCCATTTTGTAACATGCTAAAGTTGAACAATGAAGTATTCAGTATAGATTTAATGTATTATTCTAAAGTGCTGTTGGCTATCACAGGGAGAGGTGTTAGCCAAAATTTTATCTCTGGGAGAACAGATAGTTAAATTTTATGAAGAACAGAATTAGCAATGTGAATTATTGAAAGAAGATTTCTACAGGAATGCAGTGTGTGATATCATGTCAAATATTTCTGTGTGATGTCTATCATGTCAAATCAAAATGACAAATATTTCTTGGCAAGGTAAAACTAAGTCTATATATGATATGTGGCAATAAATCCAAGCATTTTGAAAAAAGCTGTCTTTTTTCAAAACACTTCTTCTTCGAAAGGAAATTTTGGGTGAACATTTTCCCCACTTAGCAAAGGTCATTGATGAGCAGGATGATATATATGAATCGTTTGAAAAATACGCAGCTGTTATAGGCCTATTAATTGGAGGATACAATGAAAGGTTCACTGACTTTGAGAATCGTGACATCACACTCAAATTAGCATTTCAGCCTAACCTAGTTGATATCACCAAGGCACCCAAAGAACTACAGATGGAATTGATTGAACTCTCAATAGATGACATTTTAAAGTGATTGTTTAATGCTTAGAAAGATCCAATTGAAATATGGAAAAATGCAATAGAATGCCCACACCTCCGGCAACATGCCTGAAAAATGTTTTCTTGCCTTTCAACCACTTATGATTGCGAATCTACCTTCTCCTACCTAACCCAAATCAAGACACCCTGAAGGTCACAAATGACCGATACCCATCTAGAAGTGAAACTGTAGACCTACATGCTGCAACCAAATATTCAAATGCTTTCCAACAAAAACAGACTCAACAAAGTCATTAAAAGATTAGTTAACTTTAAAATTAACAAACAGTTTTCATTTTTGAAATTATTAAATATATGTTAGGTTTTTACCACATAATGTACATTTTTAAGCATATCTAATTGAAGTTTCTTGAATGCAGCCTTTTTTCATTACAGCTAAATTAATGCAGCCTTCCAACATGAAAACGATCCCCAACTCTGCCCTGGACTATCTGGGTGGGCCCAGTGTCACCACAGGGTCCTTAAAAGTAGAAGAGGGAGGCAAAAGTAGAGGGTATGAGGGAAATGTAATTACAGAAGGAAGGTCAGAGAAATGCAATGTTGCTGGCTTTGCAGATGAAGAAAGGGGGCCACATGCCAGGGATCTGGGCAGCCCCTAGAAGCTGAAAAAACTAGAAAAGGGACTCTCCCCCAGAGCCTCCAGGAAGAAACACAACACTGCCAACACCTTGGTTTTAGCCCAGTGAGAGCTTTTGTGGATTTCTGACCTGCAGACCCGTAAGATAATACATTTGCATTGTTTAAACTGCTAAGTTTCTAGTAATTTGTTGCAATAGCAATAGAAAGCTAAAAAGAAAAATGAAAGCATATGTCCACAAAAACTTGTTCAAAAATGTCCTTTGTAGTTTTGTTCATAACAGCCCAAACCTGGAAATAGTCAGGGTCTCTATTAATAAAGCACAGTGAATAAAAAAACTATGATATATTCATATAATGAACTATTACCTAACAATAAGAAGGAATAAACTACTTATACATGCAAGAACATGAATGAATCTCAAAAAAATGCTGGGTAAAAAAGCTGGATGCACATTTTATGATTCCTTTTATGTGAAATTCTAGAACAGGCAAAACCAATCTACAGTGAAAAAAATAAAGACAGTAGTTGTCTCTGGGAAGGGATGAATAAAGGGATTGACTCGAAAGTAACCTAGGGAACTTTCTGGTATAAAGGTAATGTTCTATACCTTAATAAGAATTTTAGGTGCACAGGTGCATGTCTTTGTGAAATACGATGGAATGAGTCATGCATTTTGTTATGGGTTGAATTTTTCCCCCAAAAGTTATTTAAAGTCCTAACCCTGTTACCTATAACAGTGACCTTATTTGAAAACGGGGTCTTTGCAGATGTAATCAAGTTAAGATGAGATCACAGTGGACTAGGGTGAGACCTAAATCCAATGACTAGTGACATTATAAGAAGGCTACGTAGTGGGGCAGCACAATTTACAATTACAAAGATGTGTAAACAACCCAAGTGCCCATCAATACATGAGTGGATTAATAAAATGTGGTATATGTATACTATGGAATACTACTCAACTACAAAAAACAATGGTGAACTAGCACCTCCTATATTATCCTGAATAGAGCTTGAGCCCATCCTTCAAAGTCAGGTATCACAAGAATGGAAAAACAAGCACTACATGTACTCGCCATCAAATTGGTACTAAGGTGCTCACATGGAAGTAACACTCATTGGGTGCTGGTCAGGTGGGAGCGGGGTGGCGGGGATGGATAAACTCACAACTAATGGATGTGATGTGCACTGTATGGGGGAACGGCAAGCTTATAGCCCTGGCTTGGGGGAGGCAAAGGCATTATATGTAACAAAAATGTTTGTATCCCCATAATATTCTGAAATTTTAAAAAATAAATAAATAAAGTAAAAAGAAAAAGGCTATGTAAAGACTCATGGATGCAGAGACACACACAAAAAAACACCATGTGACGACAGAGATTGCTGTGATCTAGTTGCAAGCCAACCACCAGAAGCCAGGAGAGAAGCATGGAACAGATTTCTCCCTCAAGCCTCCAAGAGGAACCAACAGTGCCAACATCTTGATTGCAGACTTCTTGCCTCCATAGCTGGGAGAGAATAAATTTCTATTGTTTTAAGCCACCCAGTTTGTGGTAATTAGTTATGGCAGCCCTAAGAAACTAATACACACTTAAATTTGCACATTCCACTGTATATAAATTTTATCTAAAAAAGAACCATAAAAATATTGAATTCTAGTTTATAATATGAATTCTAGTCTATAATATGTACATGAAGTCAAGTGTCTGAAATTGTCTGAATTGTTGAAACTAAATGGTGAGTATATGAGTTTTCACTGTATAATTCTTTTAACTTTCTTGTATACTTGAAATTTTCATAATCAAATATTGGTGAAATGATTTGAACCTTGACTCATAATAAGAGGTAAAATAAACTTAGAGAGCTAAATAAGTATTTTTAAAAAGTGAAATAGAATAAAATGGAACAGAACACACAAAATAAGGGCAACTATTGTTTAATGAAAGTTTGATTTCAATTATACATAATACATATACATATATGTATGTCCTGGAGTATGATGTAAAATTATTTTCTTATTGAGGGTCAAGTCAAAACTGTTTGAGAAGAGCTACCTTAGTCTCACAGGTTTCTGAACATCCCACCTTTTTCCCTCACCACGCCATACCTATATTTTTATACCCGCACCTAATCCATGCATCATTTGCAGAAATTCAGAGCTCTTGCTATGAAAATGTCTCTTTGGTCCATTATCACAGTTAATGAACCACAGTCTCCTGAAACAATGAGTTTCTTCCAGGGGAATTCACAGGGCTCTTTGTGAGCTGTATTTATATCTTCAAAATCCCAGGGTAGCATTTAGTAATTTTCTGCATCATGACACTAACTGGAAACTTAAAAGAATTAGCAAAACTCTTACCAGATGTTCTTCCTTTGAAATTTTCTAGGAGGAATAAGCAAAGTAAGCTAGCACCTCAATAAAAAATTTAGCCATAAATCCTAAAGCTAAAGATTAATTCAGCCCTAAAGTATGTGAATCCATTTAGTTACTGTCATCCTTTGTATTGAACAATAACATAAGTCATGCCAGAGAAAGTCTTGAACAGAAGATGCTAATTAAGCTAGAAATAACTATATTAGTCCACTATAGTGTTATGTATAAGTTTTGATAATGTAATGAGTGTTCAGTTTAGTTTCAACCAACAACTTCAACTATGTGTCAGGCACAATGCTGTAGGTGGAGGGGATACAATGATAATTAGGACTGGTCCCAGTCCTTGAGGAGTTCACAGTGCAGGAGAACAGACACATACATAGTTCAATATGAGAGTCAGGTAAATACTGTGCACACATACATACACAGGATTCTAGAGGTGCACAGCTGTCGGGCCAAGCTGGAGTGTATAACACCTTAGTTGAGTCTTGAAGAATGTACAGAAGTTAACTCAGGAAAAAAGGACATACATGGACAGGGGCAAGAGGTGTTCCTGACTGCCTTCGAAAGAGGGTGCTTCTGGCTAACTGTAGAGATTTTATTGTGCTGAATGGAGTTTGCAAGCTCAGGGCAAGAGCTGAATTGCTCCAGACAGTAGAGGCTTAGCCATATGCTGCTGTCTCTGGGACCCTCCTTCTCGACCTTCCTTTTTTCCATCAAATGTTTGGTCCCTCCTCCCAATATTAGAGGCCAAGTTGTCAAACAGATGTTTAAAGACTATCAGTTTGGAGACCTGACAAGTCATTATTCTACCTAGATTGTTCACCTATTTTGTTACACTCTGAAGGTAGCAGGCTATAGAATAAGCCAATAGAAACATTAGCAGAAGTGGTGGTGGCAAAAACTAGGTAGAATTAAAGTGGAACCACCATTTTGTGGATCAGAGAACATTAAGGGGGAAAAATGCAAGCGTGAGGAGAAAACAACTACCTCAAAGAATTGCCAAGAATACCAAGGCAGAACAGGAGAACCTTGGGTACCAAAAGAGAAGAGAGGGATTTGTCTTCTGATAATGATGCTTAGTGAGGCTTCAAGAGTCAAAAACTGTTCCTTAAGGCCAGTATGGACTAGGGAAGCAAGGCTTCTATTTTTTATTTTTTTATTTTTTTTTATTTTTTAGACATTGAAGGAGAAAGGCAGAGGTTTATATTAATATTTTCAGCCCTGGGATTTACAACTGCTTAAAAGCTTATAAAGACTTTATATATTGAGAACTTTGGACAGCCTGTCTTGAGAAGGAGAGCTTAGGGTAGGATGGGGTAAAGGATGTCACAGAACCAAAAGTCCTCAACTTTAACTTCTATTAAATCTTAAAGATTTAGTGCAGACACTTCTTTCTCCTGAAGGACATATTCAAGAATGTACACAGGAAGATGCTCTTTCCAAAGGGAAAACACCAGAACCATGTTGAGAATTTACTAATACTTCCCTGGTGGGAGACAGATAGACAGACAGACTTAGCAAAAGCAAAGTTTCAGTTGAGGTCAGTAGCAGGACAATATGGCAGGCAGGGGAGGCCCAACCAAGCACGGCCCAGTCACCCTCTCTGGACACAGTATTCCCTCAAACAAGGTGAAGGCACACAGCACGGGCCCAGACATAGTCCCATGTGAATGACAGTGGCCAAAAGCAAGGTCTGCCCAAACTTATAAAACGTCATAGGAACAAAACAGATCGTTTCAGCAGTAGCAACCTACCGCTACTGATACATCCTGCAACACGGATAAACTTTGCAAAACATTATGCTAAGTAAAGGAAGCCAGATATAAAGGGCACATGTTGTTATCATTCCACTAACATAGAATAGCAAATCTAAAGGAACAGAAAATAGATCAGTGGTTGTAAGGGGCTAGGTGGAGGGGAGAATGGTGAATGAGACCTAATGTGTATGGGGTTTTTTCGTAGGGAGATGAAAATGTTCTGAAATTAGATAATGCCAATGATCACACAACTCTGTACATATACTAAAAACCACTGAATTGCATATATTTTAAAGGGTGAATCTTATGGCATATGAATTATGTCTCCATAAGGCTACTATAAAAATGATGGCTCTGACGGGGCTCACAAAGACACAATAGCTAGAATGCAATGACAGTTTATTAAACCACACCAGAGATTCCACGGGATGATAAGCATACTTCCTATTTCTAGGAAGACGTATGTTTGAGACAAATAAATTAGGCAAATGCTTGACTTGCGTTTTAAAACAAACTGAGAGTCAAAAGCACTAACTACTTCACAGAGATTAGTATTTGGTTTGTTGTTTGGCAAAGCTTACTTACATTTTCCTTACAGAAGAGGTTCTTTAGACAGATCCTATAGAGCTGCGTGTGTAGAAGAATTAAATCTAGTTTATTACCTAAAATCCTATGGGAAATTTAAAGGACCAGCTTGCAGAATAGCAAATTCAAAAACCCTTTAGTCTATACTGAGTATGAAGCCATAAAACAGCCAAATTAAGTGAAAATTTCCTTCCTACTGGATCTTTCATTCAGGAACATAATTTATTGCCTGATCGGCCATGTTTATGGCCTGGTCACCTTATCAACTGCCTTAAAAAAAATCTCAGGTTGAATGTCTGTCCACAGTTTGCATCTATTCACGTCACTGTCTCACTTCTTGTTGCTAGGATACCACTTATTAGAATATTAAAAATTTATTTTTAATCAAGTTTTTATTCTACATGGCCTTAAGAAAAGAAGACAGTGAGGTCCATGTACATATAAGAGTTTCCAGAATGACTTTAAATCTCTGGTAATAATTCTAAACTCATTTTTTAATTTAAGAATTGAAAAACCTGACTATCATTAAAATTGCAAGTTTTAGCTTTGTGTATTAGTTTGTCAATAAGTGGGAGGAAAGACCCTATCACAGAACCCTTTCCTTCCTTCTAAAATGGCTGATTCATTTTGTCTGCCAGAAACAAACCTCCAGGGTACAGAAAAAGCCCTCCTTCAGAGAGGATTCATTTTCTTAGCCCTTATTTCTCAGGGCTCCCAGGTTCAAAACTAGAAACTAGAACAATCTATTTTCCAGACTTCCAAAAGTGACTCAGATTAGATGGTAAAAAAGGTGATATTCCATTTAATTTTATTCCAATTAATTAAATTCAGAAATGTATATTAAACACCCTCTCTGCACAAGTTGCTGTACTAATCAACATTGAGAGTGTAAAGATGAACATGAGACAGTCACTGTCTTGAAGATGGTCATAACCTAGGGAAGAAGTGGACAATATCCGGAGGAGCAGGGAACTAAGTCGCTGCAGGCCCAGCAGGTGGAGTTCCCACATCTGCGCTGGGGTCTGCAGAAACACAGGTCTGGAGCCTGCACTGGCTGGGTGTGAACGATAAGCAGCATCTGTCAGGGTGCCCGGTCGGCACTGGAGTGACAGCTTGAAAGGGCTACCACGTAAGAGAAGCCAATGTGTGAAAGAGTTCATAGGTCAGGGCTCGGTGGGGCATTCCTAGGTAGTGCCTATGGCCTCTGCTCCAGTGAGGAGCCGGTAAAGGGCGACTTTGACCCCACTGTGACCTGAGGTAGGCTAATTAGTGCTGTGGGGCAGGGAAAACTTACCCGCTGGGGGAATGGCTGGGGTTCAAGAAGGCTCTGCAAGCAGTATGGCAGCTGAGCTGGGTAGGACTTCATTAATCAGAGGTAACAAGAAAGGGACATCAAAGTACAAGGAACTGGAAAACGCAATGCGAAAGTGGGAGGAAGTTGCTGCGTTAAAGCAGTGCTGGTCGAGGGGGACGAGGAGCGTAGAATGTATGCGGCTGTGGGGTGAGGGTACAGTGGGAAGGAAATATAGCTGGGATCTCGGGCCAGATTAAGAAAGCCCTGGAATGTCGTGCTAAGTAATTTGGACTTTGTTCTGTATATGCAATGAGGGCCCATTCAGGGCAGCTGAGTAATGCAATGTTATGAAATGTTACCTTTCGGTAAAAAGTTGATTTCTCAATTTAGCTCAGCAACATTTAAGAACGATTTGTCTCTAACCATGTGCTATTAGTCTCCATTTGGCCCCTCAGGCCCATTCTTCACCCCTGTCTTCCGCTCTGTGCCGTAGGAGGCTGGCTTCACCAGGCCCCTTTGCCCTCTGCCTTCCAGGAGGGTGGCCGAGGGAGGTGCTGTCAGGAGACTGGAGGTCAGGAGGAGACGGTGGGGGTGTGTCTGGTCGGTGGCTGTGTCTCTCCACAGGCCTCAGCTCTGCGGAGTGTCCCCTTTCTGCAGCTCCAGCTCTCGCTGAGGTCTAGTACCTGCCTCTTTCTCCTCCCTTTCGTGGCTTCCTCCTGTTGCTACTCACTGGGCAGCTCACTAGCCCGTAACCCTGCTGTCTGAGGGGTCCCCGAGGCCACCCCAGGTTCGGTGATTCACTAAGAGGACTGACATGACGCAACACATAGTTGTACTCCCGGCTGAGATTTGTTACAGTGAAAAGATATAAAGTAAAATCAGCAAAGATAAAAGGCACATGGGGTGATGTCGGGGGAAGCCAGCCAAAATCATGAAGCATCCTCTCCCAGCACATATTTAATTTCTCCAGCAAAGAGTTGTGACAACATGTGTGACATGCTGTCTTCCAGGAAAGCTCTTTAGATACTCAATGATTTTATTGGAGTTTGGTCACATAGCCACCCTTCACCTAGCACATACCAACATTCCAGACTCCCAGAAGGAGGGCCAGTTTCAGCATACACCACATTGTTTGCACAAACAGTTTGGGCACAGTGAGCTATTCCTATCAGGGAATAGTGGGAACCCTCCCAAAATCCAAGTTTCAAGACACCAGCCGAGGGCCAATCTTGCAAGCAGGGCTTTCTAAGTATAGCAGGATATGTTAATTCTCCTGCACACCCATCCACACTTCTGTAAATAATTTCTTTTAAGTCAGCTCCTTTCAAATATACCATCTGTTTCCTCCTAGGACCCTGACAAACACAAACTATCTATCTGTCTATAAATTGGTGGGCAGTCTCTTCTGCAAATTCATTACCTCTCTTCATTTTCCCTTCAGTATTTCCTAGGTCTGATACTCACTAGGGCATGGGGCATCCAAGGCCCACGTGGCCTCTGGGCCATACATAGCCTTCCCCCGTTTTCACACCACATGTGATTGAGTCTCTCTCTCCATTGGTCCTCTAGTTCCCCTGTGGAGATGGATTCTGTTCCTGACTTCCAGGCTGCTCATCTAAGGCTCTGAAACTCCTCCCACTTAACATCCCTTCTTTTGGGGATAGGCCATGAACAAACCATCCAGAATCCCAGGAATCCTAATGCCTCCACCTCCTGACTCTGAGCTTGGCCCTTTTTAGAATCTCCTGCCCTACCACCCTGACACTGTCACTGCTCAGATGGATCTTGAGTTTTCAAAGTTCTAATAGATGCACAGTTAACTGAACTGTTAGGCATTTGATCCCAGTTTAGGATACTCCCCCAAGCCCCAGTTGGTACAGTCTTCTTATGTCTCATCCGTTAGTCTCTGGCTTGTTTACCCGCTTCCCTGAGGCCCAAGCCCACCAGCTTCTTTTTCTGCTGCTGTGAATATTTTGGTTATCTATTTCTACCTTTTTAAAACTACCCCAAAATTTAGTGGCTTAAAACAGCAACCATTGTATTATACCTCATGCCATAGTAGGTCATCAATTTGGGCAGGGCTTAGCTAGACAAGTCTTCTGCTCCACTTGGTGTTAACTGGGGTCATTCAGTGGACTCAGTGGTACCAAATCAGCAGCCGGCTGTGTTGGAGGCTCCAAGACAATTGGAAGGCTGGCTCAGTGGGTCCCCTCTCCACCTCCATGTAGTCTCAGGGCTTCTCCATGTGGTTTTTCCAGCAGGTTAATCATTTCTTACATGATAACCAGGGGTTCCAAGAAACCATGATAAAAGCCCCTTTTTAATGAATAGGCCCGGACTGGCACATCACTCCTGCTATGCTCTATTGCTCAACACAATTACAGGCCAGCCTAGATTCAAGGAGAAAGGAAACAGACCCTACCTCTCACTGGGAGCAGTGTTAAAGAATTTATGGCCAAATTTGCAAAAGTGCCCACAAGTTTCACAGCCAAATATGTTCAGGTTATGACTAAAAGACTCCTTAACCCACCCTAAAACACATCTTGTTTTTCCAAATTTGAAAACCATCACCGTTAAAATTGGAAAATTAGCATCATAGCAAAAAAAAAAAAAAAAAATCAACCAATTGGCACATAGGCTAGGAAATCCACAAGCTTTGCTCTTTTATGTCCTCCTCTTTCCTACATCACTGTGCATAGCAAAGTCTCGGACTAAAGAATCATTTTTCCCCCAGGCATTAAAGTCGGAGTCTCTCATACCAGGAGGGTTAGAAATCACAAATCTGAGATTAGATTTTGCAAGAGAACTGAGCTGAAGATTCTTTGGCTATGACTCTTTCTCACCTTGTCTTTTTTTCAAAGGAGCATCTGTCAGTATATTGGGGTGTCCTTCTGTGCTAACAGTTTGTTTCCCTCCTGGTTCAGGCCAGGGCATTACCCCAGGCTTGGGATGACTGTGATCCTCCTGAAGCCATTCCAGGAGCTTGTGTTCAGGCCTGGAACCCAGGGCCTGTGGGTGAAACCACCACATAGAAATCCTCCCAGGAGAACCTCCTAACAAATTCCAATTTTTAGAGAAGTTGGTGCTGGTTAGGTTCCACCGCCCACATGATTTGCCACTCCAGAAGGCACATGTGCTATCTGTGTGAAATTGCCAGCTGAAGCATAGACCAATGCCAATAGGAAAGAGGGAGTAAATTTGCAGGGAGGGGATTTTAAAGGACTCTGAACACCTCGTTAGAATCATCTGAAGCATTAGCATACACAAAGCCCTTTCACAGCTATTATCTGACGAGAACATCATTTGATACTCTGCGAAGTGCAGTCCTACTGTACAGATAACTAAGGTCAGACCACTTAAATCAAGTGTTCAAGGTTACCAAAGTCTTCTGTAATCAAATTATACATGGTGATTTTAAAGGAGAAAAAGATAATTTTCTCATTTTAGCTCAAAAAATAGAACAAATTAAACTTAGGTTTCCATGTCCTATAAATTGGAATTTCCTATCCTTCCACACTTCTTTGTCCATATGTATTTCTTCCATTTACGTTGCAAAGCACCTTCTCATTCCACGTCCCTTTACATGGCTGCACTGGAGAGCTGCCTGTCAGCTCCAGATACACACCGTACTTACAGAGGAGGGCAGCATCTCCAGACATGTCCCTGATGGCTGTTTTACGTACCACTGCTTAAGCCAAAGAACAGTTCAAGCTTTGGTATGAGGGATTTGTTCCATACAAAGGATAGTCACTGTCTGGACCAATCTGACTATTTTTTTTAGGAAGAATTTGAACTTGAGGCATGGGAAGGGTGCAGAAACAGGAAGATGTGGAGAGAGTAAGCAAGTAGCAAAGGCCATGAAGCAGCAGAGGTCATGAGTTGATAGAAGACATGAGTAGTAAAAGCCATAGAGGAGTCAGAAGATATTAAAAGGCAAAAGCCATTAAAGTAGAAAAGAAAGAGGAGGAGGAGGAAGAGGAAGGGGAGGAAGAGGAGGAGGAGCATGAAAACAAGAACAGAAAAGGAGCTTTAAGTAAGCAGAAGCTAGAAGACATGTATATTAGAGAGGAAGGTGGTCAGTTGGGTAATTAACAAGTCCAGAGAGCTGACTCCCTGTAATTGCAGAGCCCCTCAGTTAGGACTGACAATTCCAGCTGCTAAGAGGACATCCAGGTAAATCTCCAGAATTGCACTGGACCTGAGATGACCTAGTTCACACACGCAATTCCATCCTCTCCCTGTGAGGACTGAGTGGGAAGCTATATCCTGGCTCCCATGGGGCTTTGCCATGATGAGACTATTTGTCCAATATTACTGATTCTCAAGGGTGTCCTTACAACAAATCTCTTATTATTTGAAGCAAATTGAGTAGGTGCCTGTTTCTTGCAACCAAAAATACTAATACAATGACAGTAATGAAAAATCACAAGTATATTCTTTATAGATCAAATGCAGGATGAGGAAAATGCCAGTGCTCTTAAAATTTTGATGTATCATTATAGGGCTCTCTAATCTGTGACAACACAGATTTAAGACCATACACATCTAAGAAGTAATTTTTATAACTTCTCCTTAGCTATTCCATTGATGCCACTGACAACAAACCTTTGCATGTCACCAGATCAAGCCTCTGTTTTCAACCCAGAGCCCAAGACAGTGTTTTATATATAGGAAGTGTTCAGCTGATGGGAAATGCTGAAGATATAATCTACCAGAGCTTTTACACCAGGGCAGTACCATCGCCTCCATGGGGCATGTGAAAACAAATTGGGCTGGGTGTGGTAGTGTGTGCCTGTAATCCCTGCTGTTCTGGGGGCTGAGGCAGGAGGACTGCTGGAGCCCAGAGCTCAAGGCTGCAGTGAGCTATGACTGCACCTCTGTATTCCAGCTGGGCAATATAGCGAGGCCCCATCGAAAGAAAGAAAGGAAGGAAGGAAGGAAGGAAGGAAGGAAAAGAAAGAGAAAGAAAGAAAGAAAGAAAGAAAGAGACAGACAGAAAGAAAGAAAGAGAGAAAGAAAGAAAAAAGAAAGAGAGAGAGAGAGAAAGAAAGAAACAGAAAGAAAGAAAGAAAATTGGGACATTTTTACTTGTCAATGACTGAGGTCTTCTGTTGGCATTTAGCGGGAAAGGGTCAGGGATGCTAAAATTTCTGCAATGCTCATGACAGTTCCATACAAAGAAGAATTATCCCAGGAAAAATGCAAATTCTGACATCTTAAGAAACCCTCAACATTCACACATTTGCACCTAGTCATCAAATAAAAACTATAATCTGTAGCCTAATATATGAGCAAATGACAGAATAACATATTTGAAATCAGAATTATCCCAGAAAATTCATAATGGGTGCACTGAGCTATGGATCGGTCCCAATGTCTTTATTCTGGTCTTTGTCATGAAAGATAATAAACTCCCTTCCAGGGACACCTCACCCCAGGGCAGTAGACAAGAAGATATATTTATCAAAGTAATAAGATAGAGCATATTTTGTTGAGCAGTTTGTTAGCTTGTTTATCACTGGTAAATACAGGGACTCGTGTATGTGGGCCACCATTTGTACTATTGTCAGATATCACCTGCTCACACCCCAGTTTGCTAGTCTGAGTGTAACTTAAAGATATAAGGCAGGTCACAGGACTCAGAAATAATCACAAATCACCATAATTTGTATAGCCTATCTATAGTTTAAATTTTGTTCCCTCAAGGAAAACTTTTATTTACATCTCATGGACAAATGCCCTCACGTTCATACTGGGGACCTGTCATTTTTTGGAGGTTCAAAGGTTTTGCAGGGTCTCTTTGGGAGTCAGTTATGCCTCTGCCCTTTAAATATCTGCCTCTCATCCCAATTGAGAAAACTAAAGTCTTTTGTTCACAAATGAACTCCATGTTCCCTTATTTTTTATAAAATAGCTGCATGCCAAGCATGATTACTTTCATCTCCCATACGTTACAATGTACAAATTGAAAGTCTAATCACTGACATGCCTTTTAATGGCATTTAAAAAATGTCTCAAATGAATAATCCAAAGCTTGCTAACATTTGTATTAGAAGATAGGAAACAATTTTCTTCCTTCTTTAAGAGCTTGCCAGGTGACCAGAAATGTCCATTTCAATTCAAATGCAATCTCAGAACAATTTTTTCTTTACATTTGGTTAAATCTTCAGTTTCTACTCACTTCCTCTGAGCACTTTGAAAATAGGTAAATAAATACATAAAACAGTACATTTAGATTTTATTTTTCTTCTTTGAAGTCTTAATGCACAGAATATTTTTTCCTACTTCCTTAAAAAGCACCTAAAATAGCCTCTTTATCAAAAATCTAACTGTAGCTTCCACATAAGTAACCATCTTTTCCTTTCCACTTTTTTTAACCATGTTGTGACAATCTCCCACTTGATTTTAAACAACCTTTGCAGTGCGAATGTGACTATTTCCTAAGGAACAAGAAATCTGTTTTGTCCTTTGAGCTGAAAAAAAAAGAGTGCCATGTTCATGGTCTGTAGATCAAAGCCAGAGTACTAGCTGTCAGGAGACAGCTCAGACATCAATCACGGTGCGACCCTCTGGATTCCAGGCTCCTCCTCAGAGTGGGAGGGAGCCAGACTAGTCCAAGGTCACTATCAGCCCAGAAGATCTATATTCCACATGTTAATCCTGTCATCCTGGAGAAAATCTGTGGACAGTTCCAAAGAGGATCAGTCTAGTTCTTCTATCAGGGGAGCAGCTATTTTTCTTCCTCTGCCTCTCCAAGTAAAAGCAGAATGAGATGCATATAGAACAAGATCATTTCAGTGGAAAATCTTTTAGAAGTAGAGAGTTCTTAGTGTTACAGCTCTTTTAGAATTCGTCTAGCAGGTTTTCTGGTCCTCACCGGAAGACCCACTCCCTGCCGCCGCCCCATGCAAGAAGGAAAAAAAAATAGGAAAAAAAAAAAAAAAAAAAAAGAAGTAGAGAGTTCTTAATAGTATCAAATACTGGACTCACATTGTGTCCTCTGTGTGCTACAAACTGTTCTAAGAGTTTTATATGTATAAACTCATTTAATCCCGACCACAACCCTGTAGGGCAGGCAATAGTATTACCTCACCAGTTTACAGGTAAGGAAACTGATGCACATGGATGCTTAGTGACACGTCTAAGGTCATTTGACTGGTCAACAGTGGTACTGAGATTTGAACCCAAGAGATGTGCTTCCTAGGACCAGGTACTTACTGACCATAGTAACCATTTTTCACCTATACACAAGCAGACTGGTATAGTGGGAAATGTCTGATACAGGGAGTTGAAACTGACTCCACCACATCCCACTTGAGTTCTCTCCAGTGACTTCATTAACCTCTCATAGCCTCAGTTGCCTATCAGTAAGACATACCTTTAAAGGCGCATAGTGAAGTTTAAACCAGATAATGTCTTAAAAAGTATTTTGTAATCCTTAGGGCATTAAGCAAACAGTAATTATGAATCTATCGTTGATAAATAATAACAAAGTGGCAATTTCATTAATCAAACTTAAGGTCATGGGCTTAAAAATATAGTTCTAACTTTAAAAATACAGGCATCAATTTCTTTTTGGAGGGTGGCAGGTGGAAAAAGAAATGAGGGCCAAGGGCCAAGGGCCAAGAGCAGAGGGAAATTATAGCATTTTAGGGGTAGTGACTCTTTCCAGGAATCTGAAATAACCCTACTTTGCCTGAACCAAAGTAAGAGAACAAAATAACTTCTGAGTCACTTCTTCCAAACCATCTTCAATGCCATTAAACACTAGAAAAATTTGGGCAGACGTAGAGACCACTGGGATGGGATGGGACCCATTGAGCAGTCTGAAACAGGAGTCAGAATAGTTTCCATGATGAAAATGGAAACATCCACCAAATGGCTTGAGGCCCAGCTTCCTTGGTTGTCTGTTAGCTCCCCTCTGACCCTCAAACTCACCCCAGGTGGCTTCTATGAGTTGGTATGTTAGAGGGTGGTGGGGGTCTCCCGCCAAACACTAATCCTTCCCTTGCTCCTCTGTTTTCCACTCTTCCTTCTCATGGGTCCCAAGAATTTAACCTGCTTTGCTTTCCTTTTCAAGATTGCCTATTCTATCACCTACATTGTACCTTCTTGGGCTTCCTCTTCCATCAGGATGTACTGTGACAGAGGACACAGTACCCATGACCTCCTTTTCCTCATTGGCCTTCAAAATAAATATTTAGGCCTCTTTCATTTTGAGGATTTTATCACTAACCAGTTAGGAGAAGCAGCCACTGAGTAACTAAAGGATCTTAAATGCTCAGTTACATCTTCATTGATCTTCCCTGCTTTCCAAATGGCCCAGAGAACCTCCCCAGAGAACATCACTCCCAGAGGCTGCATGTTAGACTGCATTGTGCAACCCACGCCAGCTCTGTCGTAATTCTGGACCCTGTGAGCTACTTCTGAGTTTGGCTCTGAGCATCTCTCTTCCCCATCTCCCAGGACCAACCCCTTAATTGCATTAGTTTATGTAGACAAAGAAAGCGCTTTCCCACTTGGCCTCCAAGGAAATATCCCCTTGGTTTTTTGTATCCCCTACCCAGTGAAAGTTCTCTCCACCTTCCCCAGAACTCTCTCTGGCTCTGGCTCCCAGCTCTTCCCTGGATGGGTCCTTTCTCATGTGGTTTGTCTGTAATTGGCCATGCAGAAAGGATCACTACACTCTATTTAGTTTAGACTGGTTTCTTCTTTTTTAAAAAAAGAAGATATTTTTCTCTTTTTTTTTTTTTTGATATTTTTCTCTTTTTAAAAATAATTTTCTAAATTATGAAAGCAATACATACACATTTTTGTAAGTCAAACAATACAGAGAAGTTGTTCTTTAAAATTTCAGAGTCTCCTCACTCTCTAACCCACCTTATTCCTGAGTTAACTAATGGCATCAGTTTGCTGTGCACCTTTTCTTCCCCTTCTTCAGAATTGGATCATATTATTCGTCTTTATAGCTGTTCTTATTCTTTTTACAGTTACAGATGTTTATGGAGATCTGATAAGACCTACAGGCATTCTCCGTAAAGCCTGCACGTACACACACACACATGCACACACACAATTTTGTATTTGATGTCAAAGGGTTCCTGAACCCTAATAACTCCTTCCTGAGCTTATGTCCCGGAATCAACTTTTCTTGCATACATGTGCTACCAGTGGCTAGTCGCATAATCCCTGAAGTCTACTTTTATTCCCCTAAGAGTCATCATGAAAGAGTTGTCCCCTCTACAAGGAGTTCTTCTCATTTGGGAACCTCTCATTAGAGTCCTATTTCCTGTCTAGGAAATTTCCCTATAATCTAGAGCTCCTTTTTAGAACTGACAAGAAAGTAGAGCAATCTAATGCTAAGCCACTCCTTCTAACACTGAACTCCTGGAGTTCTTAGTAATCAAGGTCTCTACCCACCTTCTAACCTTCCCCTTCTTCCCAGATGTCATTCTGCCACCTCCCAATATAAAATTCCTCAGAGATCCAAAGAGACATTAATATACATAAATTTTACTAAGGTAAGGACAAGATCCTTCCATTCTACAACCACTTATTTAGTGTTCAAAGAAGGAGGAAATTCTTATTTCAACAACCATTACATACAAAGGATATGTGGTTCTTTTCTCCACTAGTTTCCTCCTTTTTCTACAATAGCAATTTGCAGGTAAAAAATAAAGTTATACTTTAAACAAAAAGTATTTACTGCACGTGTCCCCACAGCTCCATGTTCAGCCATGTGCGGAGTGAGTGTCTCACTCAAAGATAGGAGGTACTGACAAAGAATGGCAGGTGTTTGCCCCACAAATAAACATCCAACAGGCAGAACTAGATGAAGATAACTATTTTTCACTGTATAATATCAACATTGCATATCTATAACAACCAAGAACTCATTGAAGATAAAGTTCCTGTAATATGCAAGCACAATGCTTATCAAAGAAATATCTACTAAATCAGCATGTCTTCAAAAGTTATGACATCCAAATCTGGAAGTTTTAGTAAAATTGACACTCATAACTTCTGGCAGCCTTGTCAATTGATTTTTTGAAAACTTTTGTGGAAAACCCTTTGGCTATAGATTTATAAAGAAGCATAAAAATGTTCCAGCTTTATACACTTATAATCAAAATGCTAGAAATTTATCCTAAGAAAGTAATTTTTAAAAGGGAAATGGTGTAAGACCAGGAGTAAGATCCTAATACTTACTGAGTATACACTAGGTGCTTGTCTTTGTGCTAGCACTTTATTACATCATCTCATTTAATCTTCAAAATGATACTGCAAGAGAGGTGTGGTTTTTCTCCCATAGAAAATAAATGCAAAATGCCACGTGATCAGCATAGAATTGGACAAAGTCATCAAAATTCTTGCGATTATTATAGAAAAACTTCATAGAGGTGATCAGAAACCAGTAGAATGTTGGCCTGGTGTCCTTGGAAAAGACATAAATCCCAGAATGGGAAGCTGATGATATATCTTGAAAAAAGTCTGAGGTGGGCATAGGATAATTGGGTTGGGGGAGCAATGAGAATGGGAACAGTGGTTTTCAGTCCTACCAGAACCAAAGCCCCCTTTTATAATCAATACTTTATATTGCCCCTTTACCATCTCAAAGCGAAATTTACAGATAATATAACTTGTATTCATATTTTTAAATCAACTTAATGGACCAATTGTTATATAAGGGAGAAATAAAAAGAAAGTAATTTATAACAAAAGATTATGTATTATTTGACACAAAACACACTAGGAAGACAAAACTCACCCCCAAAATTTTCAAAATGTCTTTTAGGAGGCAACACTGTAGTCATTGAGGACCAATGGACCAGAGATAAAGGAGTGGTGGGAGGGTTAGAAACAGGAGCGCAGGAGCTGGAGGGAAAGACTTTGATTTGGAAGACAGGGACCGTGACGCTCCACTAGACACTGTCCGGGCAGTGGGCAGGTGAGGCGATTCCAGCTGGAGCACTCGGGCAGATGGGAGAGGGACACCTGTGGGCCCAGTGAGGAGGCAATGACAGCAGACACACGGGAGAGAGGACAATCCCTGGCACAGGCCGCTCCACACGGCAGCAAATCTGACACGTTTGAGCTGGGCGAAACTATCACAATCATCTTGGCCATCCTCCTTGTTTTCCTGGTGAGATAAACAAAATGATTTGCCCCATCTCAAAGGTGTACTGAAGGAAAATGTTACCCACCTGACCACTTGGCTTCAAACCAGGTGTGTAAGATAAATGGACCGAGATGAAATTGAAGGCAACTCTGAAAGCGAGCTTTCAGGGAGAGTCAACAACTTAGAGTTATTGCTCTCTGGACAGGAGAAGATGACAGAGGAAGGGTCATAAAGAAAACTTTAATCTGTGTGTTTACTCTTGGTTGATGATTGACAGCACTACAGAGTAAAAGCATTTAGGCGTTAGAGTCAGAACACCTGCATTCAAGTACTAAGTCTGTAACTTATCACCTGTGTGGCTTTAGCCAAGTCATTTACCTTCCCTAATCTTTCTTCTCCAGATAACAAATTAGAAATACTAATAACCTACCTCATAGAGCCCCTGTGAAAATCCCAAGAGAATGTGTGTTTGAAGAGCTTTGTAGTACTGTGAAATAATGGAGAAAAGTTGACAGCATTTCTTCTTATTATCTATTAAAATAATGCCAGTGAAATGTGCATCTCTGAAAGGGAATGGTCCAATGACTTCAGAATAATGAATGGTAAAGTGATCAGGTTTCATTGCCACATATTCCAAAGCAGCCTGTGTAAATCAAGATATCTCATATAGGCTGAAGGTCAGATGATGTCTCCTAGCTGGGTTGATTTTCCCTAGAACTGCTCGAGAGTTTTCCCTCAGGCATTTAGGTGAGAATAAATCAACAGAAAACTTTCACTCTCTCTCTCAAGCAAAAGGCTCAGGGGATTGAGGAGACACTGGGGAAGTCAAGGACTGATCTCAAATGGCACTTATTCCCAATTCTAGTCCTTTCTGGCACTGTAGGTGTTCCTGTAATTAATATGTCTTTTTTACCAGCATCTGTCAAGGAACAACTCTGAGAGAGGCTCCATGTGGGAAGCCCATAGCATGAAGCCTTTGGTCAATATAGTTGCAACCCAAATGGTTTGATACTGGAGGAAAAATTTTGTTGACTTGCCAAGAATCACTGGGCCCAGGACAGTGTGTCCCAAATGATATCGTATAAGTTATAAACTCTCACAGCTGTGAGATTAGCCTTTGCTTTCTTCCCCTAGGAACAGAGATGGATTGTGATTTAAATTCTTCAGGAATAAAATCCTTTGGCTGCTCAGTGAGTCCTCCCTCTGGAGAAACTGAAGCTGATGGCCAATGGCCAAATTGGCTCTGAGACTGAATCTGGAACACCTCTGAGATGCATAAATACTGAATAAAATATGCAGAAGCCCTATTCCATGCTCATGTTGGCCCTAGACAGACATCACATAAACACTCGAGTTTGCTGTAAGACTTAAGAAAGGAGATTGGATGGCGAGAAGAGGAAACTCTTCCGGAATGATGAGCCATTTTCCTGGTTATATTGGGCTGTGGTGAGCTGCAGACTAGCAGCTTAATCATTCAAACCTTTTTTTCTCCATCTCAGAAGTGGAGACACTAGTTTATGATACCAGCCTAACTCCACAGAGAAATTCTTCAAAGAATATTAAATAAGAGACTTCTATAAAGTGAACCAATTTTCCTAACATCAAGATTAAAAGACTTAGAAGCCTGGCCACAGTGTCCTCCAGTTAGCCATAGAAAATTCACTGGGGCTTCTCCAGTGTGACCTTGGACTCCAGCTGTATTCTTTCAAGAGCAACTGAGCTCACCTTTGACTCTACACTTGGCATTCCTGTCTTTCAGACACAGTGTTTTCACTGTTTCTCATCTCTGTGCCCTGTTGTAAAGGACTCATTCAAGCCATGGATATTTTTTCTGGTATCTGTATAATATCCCCCTTCAGACAATCCTGCAACCTATTGCCAAAGGCATCAGCCTCTTTCCCCTAATGGTGTTTCTCCATCTTCTAATGTCTATTTCCTGTTTAATCACATGCGCGTGCGCACACACACACACACACACACACTAACTGTCTCCAACCTCTACTATGAATTAAAAAAAAAAATAGTGGGGAAACACATTATCTTAGTGAGTTGTGTTGGGATTTGTTATTGTGATGACATTCCCAAATTATAAATCCCAAGAAGAGAGCAGAATTCAAGCAGAAGGTCTCTGTAGCAAATTATCAAGTTGCAAAAACTCCAAAACCTGTGTCTGATCTAGTGGGAAAAAATAGAATACTTATGTATAGATCACTAGCCCTCTTTACATGTGGTGTCTTGGAGGGTCCTAGAGACAGATTGCCTGGGTTCAAACCCTGGTTCTGCTAGGTATCAGTTGTGTGACCTTGGGCAAGTTATTTAACCTCTCTAGGCCTCGGTTTCCACCTATAAATTATGTGAAGTATTAGTATTAATCCGTAGAGTTACTCTGAGGGCTAAGTAGAATAACATATGTAAAGTACATATACATGCCTGGTATATAATAAGCACTGTACATATTAGTTATTATAAAGGTGAATTTGGCTTCAGAGGTTGGTTTGTTTAAACAAGAATAACTGAAAGCTACTTAACAGTAGACTAAAAGAGCTAGATGTATATGAGATATATTAGGGGCTTAACACAATGCCTGGCACATAGTAAAATAGTAAAGATATTATAACTGTCATGGTATAGACAATAAGTCAGTTGGGTGGAAGAGAGTGCTAAGAAGCTCAGTCCTTTATGGGCACCACCGCTGGACTACAAGGGGGTTCAGCTGAGAGGGAGCGATAGGTGAGCCAATTATGACACCATGTAAAACCCCCCTTCACTAATGGCATGACAACAATATTGTTTTAGTTTGTGAAGGCCAGCATAGTCTCTGGACAGAGGACACTGTTTTTAAAAAAGACAGTGGAATAATGTATCTCTCTGGAATACACACATACAACCCTCCCCATCACATCCCTGACCAATATAACCAAGTTCTTTCATGGTAAAGAGTGCAATGAATATGCCATTAAATTTTCAGTCATATAATTCCTAAAGGTACTCAGAGAGGATCTCATTCAACCCCATTTTTTGGATGAGAATGAGGTTGAAAAAACAGGGTGTGGGGGCAGGGGTTACTGACAGATTTGCCTCCAGACCACACAGCCAGCTAGTGGCAGAGCTGGACTATATGATGACTTACTCATTCTAACTCCTTGTTGTGCTACATTGCCTCCCATTCCCACACACTTCACCAGATGGCAAATCCAGCTTCTCCTTGGATCCTTGGAAGGTATCCCTTCCTTGAGACAACACACCTAACTCCTTGTTTGCTGCTGCCACCTAGGGAACTGAAGTGAGTTCTCCTTGGGCTGCTGCCTTGAGACAGTGGCTGTGCACCTTGGTTCTGTTCAAGGCCTGGCTGCTTAATGAATCACCCAAGTCACTGCATGCGCAGCTCACCGGTTAGCAGAACTATTCGTATCTCAGATATTCAGATGATGCCCATCTGATCCTTTTTGTTTGTTCTTTGAAATACTGTTAGAGAAATACTCAAACTCTTTGGGTTTATAAATAGTACTCCAAGGAGTATTGACTAGTGGCTGAGATCTGGTTTAATATCTGGTTTTTTGAAGGTGCTGGTGAGAAGCGGATCCTCTGCTTTATCCCCAGTAGTTCAAGAAGGAGAATATCAGACCTATTGACTCTGGTTCAATGTGTCAAGACCTATTAATGCAAGTTCAATGTTAGTCATACTTTCACTTTCCCCCATCATTCCCCTTTTCATTGTTTTATAGCCAGATGCTAGCAGTTGGTGGTAAAGTAGCCACTCGTCCCCTCAACCTTAATTACTTGAAGGTATTCATTGAACCAGAAACACTCATCAGTTAGATCCCTCATGGTAAGTCCATCGACTGGTTACAGAAATGATAAAACAGCTCCTGACAAACGATAAGAGGCCAGGTTGACTTCTACGCAATTAAAACCAGGCTCTTGGAATTTCTCCTTCAAGAACAGAATAAATGAAAGTAATTAAAGTTGACTATTTTTCTAAGCAGGGACAATTACAATGCTTCCTGTTTTAAGCAGGTAAGCATTTTTCCCCAGCTGCATCATTATACCATGCCACATAAAGATATGACTGTACCCCTCTTTGCTAACTATTATTTCAGATATTTAAAAGGTCTTCGTAATAGTCCTATAGTCCTATGTATTTCTCCATAGACTTAATACTCTTACTATGCACAGCATAGTATAGTGTTATAAATATTTGGGCTTAGGGATAGACTCACATTTAAATCCAGGCTCTACCTAGATGTGTGATCTAATACAAGTTTCTTAATATTCCTAAGCTTCAGGTGCCTCATCTGTGAAATGGTGATAATAATGCTAACTTCATGGTAGATTTGTTGTGAGAATTGAAGTTATAAAGGTTGATGTTTAGCACATTCCTTGGCCTACAGTAAGTACTCAATAAAAGCTGCTATTGGCACTATCATCTTCATTCATATAGTCATTGGCATTGTAAGACCCTCAATAACAAAGAGAAGACAGAGGATAGGGAGGAAGCTTGTTTACTGAATTTCAGACGGTTCTGGTAGACAGTGGCTTTGTAGCCAGCACGGAAAAATACACTACACTACCCTTAAATTAGAATGTCTGAATTCAAATCCAAGATCTGTGTGAAAGTACTTAACTTTTCTCGTCCTTGGTTTTCTTATCTGTAACATGAAAACAGTAATAGCAACCTTGCAGATTGCTGTGAAAATAAAATGAAATAATAACACTGGAAGTATTAAGCCCAATATCTGCCAACAGAGCAAACTTGCCTTCTCTTGCCCCAAAAATATCTTAGGGCCCTGGCCCTTGGTCTAACTTCTGCTTCTGGCTATCACCTCCACAGATGAGGTGAGGGTGGCAAATCTGGATGGAGGATGCTCTGGGGGAATCTGGCATCGTACTTCTGATCTTCTTATCCCATAATCCCAAATATGAAGAAGAAGGCTCTCAGAGGTTCTCTGGTAGGTATATGAGGGAAGAAAGCCAGCTACACTGGCTGAAAGACCAGGGAGGAAGGCAGGCCCTGGGAGCATGGGTATTGGCCATGAGCCATGGATTTGGAAAAGGACAGGGGATGGCTGGGGCCTGAGACCTGGTGTTACCTATGATCAGTGTCCCCAGTTTGATGACTCATATTCTTCTAGCTTTTGGCAGCCTAGACTAATGTCACTGAAATTTAAAATGAAATTAAAATCTCTCTGCAATATAGGCAGCATTTTCTCTCCAGCTGTATTTTGAAAAGACGACACCATTTGGATGCAACATATTTTCCAACCTGAGGCAAATATTCAGACAGTGTATTAATGTATTTAAATCCATAGGTCTGTTAGTGTGTGAATGTGCTGGCACGTACTTGTGTGCTCACGCATGCATAAAAATGCTCTCTCTCGTGATGCAAAACAGGCTCACACAAGAAAGTTGTCTAAAATGAGCAATTATTTGTTTGGCATATAACACCCCAGAACTCTCCACCAGCTAGCCTATTGGGCCTGCTACGTTCGCAGAAGTCAAGGCCAGGTTAATGTGCATTGTATTATTCCTTAAGTAACTCTTTAATACTGAGTCTTTAACACACCCCGGCCCCCGCCAAAACAAACACACACACAACAGCATCTAATTTCCCTCCACACTGAATGCTCCATCCTTACGCCATCGCCCCATCCTGCCATCCTGTTGTGAGGACAGGGAAACCATGAGCGCCCCCCAGTGGTTCGATAGCTGGAATTGCATTCCCAAGCTTTTTGTTCGTTGCTTGTTTATTAAATTTCACCAGCAGGGCCGCAGCCAATCTCAAGTGTCAATTGCGCACCGTTTGGGGAATGGTCACGCTTGAAGGTGCTGACTCGGGAAGGGGGGGTGTGGGGAAGGGAGGGATATATACCTACATGATGAATGCAACGCGCACTATCTGGGGATCAGACACGCCTGGAGCTCTGACTTGGGGAGGGAAAGGCGGTACATGGGCAACGTATGTAACCTGCAATTCTGTATCCCCCATAACAATAAGATGAAATAAAAAAAAAAAAAAAAGAACACTTTGGGGGGTGCAGTGTAGAGCTGTAGATTTTGGGGGCTGTAGATTTGGTTGCAGCTAATAAAGAGCTTGAAAGTCTTGGATCTATGTAGCACACTCAAAGCTTTTCATGTTGGGCACATCTTTGTTGGAGCTGCCCTTTTCCACGCAGCTGGTAACGTGCCAGCGGTTGCCGACCGCCTACTCTCGCCACAACCTCCACCCCAGCTTCCTCACTCCAAGCTGCCTGCAGGTACTGCAGAGGGAATAGGGTAGCGCATGTGAGAGAGATTGTCCCAGATCGTCAGAACCTTGGGACCCCAGCAAAATCCTGTGTTTAAGCTCTGGTCCAATTGCCAAAGTTCATCCCCAGTTCTTGCTTCGGACTTGTCCAGAAATTCACCTCATTGATCCCTTGAGGGCTTTACTGTGCAGCTTTGCCACATCAATAAAGTAGCTCCACCACCACCTACTCAGAATATTTGTAGAATTTGTTTGCTGGAGGTACAACCACAGCAAAGCCCACCCAGGAATCACCACTTCATGGAGAGGCCCGTTTCTGGCTAATTGAGCCTCCCACTAATCTAATGGCTATGGAGTCAACCCTAGAGTAGCAGCTCCGTATGGCAGGGCTTGAAACATTTTTATAAAGCATTATTTGCAGCACCTGGCAGAGGCCCAACACATAGTAGGTGATCAAAACACGTTTTTGTCAGGGTAAGTATTATGTACGGAATGGGGAGGGGGGCATTCAGATGTTGAAGCCCTAATTCTCAACTATTTGGGGATAGAGCCTTCAGGGAGGTAATTAAGGTTAATCACCTAAGGGAGTGGCCCTAATCTGAAAGGACTAGTGTCCTCATAAGAAGGAGAAGAGACACCAGAAATTTCTCTATTTCTTTGTGTGCTGACAAAGAAGGGGCTGTGTGAGGAGATGGGAAGAAGGTGGGGGTCTACAGGAAGAGAGGCCTCACTAGAAACCAACCTGATGGCACCTTGATCTTGGAACAGTGAACTGTGAGAAAATAATTATCTGTTGTTAAGCCACCCAGTCTGTGGTATTTTGTTATGGCAGCCCTAGCAAACTAATACAGAAAGGATAGCTCTTCAATGAGACTCCTACCACCAGATCATAACACAGTTCTAAACTCCAAAGGAGGAGGGAGGAAACTAACGTGTACCAAAAGCTGATGTATGTGGCAGCACTGAGCCAGCTGCTTCTGGAACTTTGCCAAGTGTCTTCTTACCGCATGAACACTCCTGGGGAGGCTTGTGAGCATCCATCTGAACACCCATGGGTGAAGCATTTCCCTCACCCACCCCTTCCCAGCTGCTGGCTTTCACGATCTCTGGGTACGTGAGCTGGAAACGAGCTTTTCACCAGAGAATGTGAAGTCAGGCAGTACAGAGCGTGCCTGTCCCCCAGGTGTTGCTCCTAAAGGTCTCCATAAACATCTACAAATACCTGGGAGCGAATGGCATGTCTCTTGTTCTGCGCTGGCGTTTATGGCCTTCGTTACATTTTGATCAACAAAATTGAGTGAGAAAACCAGGCTTCCTGTGAGAAAGGAGCCAAAACCAGAGTCGGGTTCTCATGATGACCTTGCCTTCACCTTTAATAACAGACATCAGACCACCTGCAAAAACATTACCGGTGGCTTTTTAAAAAATATTCACGACAGTTACGTGAAGGAGGAAAGGCTGTTATGTCTGCACTTCAGGTGAGCCAGCGAGAATCTTTGCATCTTTGACTGTGGAAGGGAGGCGCGTGGGTGAGGGGACGGCAGTGCAGCCTCGAGACTGCTGCTGTACCTGCAACCGCCGGGGCTCAGTCCCCAGTGAGGTCCACCAGTCGCTACTTGTGAGGCCTCGGCCAAGTTACTTAACCTCTTTGTGTCTTAGTTTTCTCCTCCAAAAATGGGTGATACTATCATAGTGAGGGTTAAATGAGGTCATGCAAAGCACTTTCAAGGGCGCATAGCAAAGAATAAGTGTTCATTGTTAGTGTGCATAAGGAGGGAAAGTGATTGGTATAAAAATGAAAACTATAAAAAATTCTTACAAGGGTTTTTCTACAGCTGTATTTTTGTTGGTTTATTATAAAAGTTTATCGTTGAAAATATGGAAAACAGGATAGTATTTTGAGATGTTAACATTTTTCCATGTTTCCTTAAAATTGCCCTCTCCTTCCCCATTTGGCTGGAGGCTCCCACTGAGCCAGGTAAGGGTGAAATTAGAGAACAGCGGAGGAAATGCCTAAAGTCAAAGTTTTGATTTGTAAATTTAGAGTAATACATGAAGTCCATGGATAAGCAATAGATTGGAAGACTGCACGATGACGTAAGAGGCATTTTGCTTGCCCCAGAGGAACAGAAGACTCCCTGGGTAGGAAACAAAGAACAGCACTGAGGAAGGGCTCTGTGTTCTGCCCATTCCTGCCCCAGTCTCCAGCCAGTGTTAGGGAAGGGAAAGAAGGTAAAAATCTGCAGGAAGGTTTGGTTATGTGAGAACAGAAAGTTTGGGGCATTTGAATGGAGTTCAGGAGGGCAGCAAGCATTATGCTGCTCCCCAGTCAGCATGAGGGATGGATGGATGGATGGACAACACAGGCAGACATGGCTGAGATGGTCTTGTGGAGTTTCCTGTTCCCCATGGGGCTCATGGAGCAGCTGGACATTTCCCAGAAGGACTTAGAAGTCTTGAGAGAGAACCCAGCCCAGAGAAGCTTTATACCGGTGGGAGGTCCCGGTATGGTTCTGGTCCACCAATTCCACTGGAGACCTGATGGGAATCAGAGCACATTAGCAAGGACGATGTCAGTGATGAAGACTACAGGGACTTCGTGCCTTCCTAGACCCCCTCCCAGTCCAGTGCTGCCTGAAAGCTTCTGGGAATTTACCTACAACACTGGATAAAAAGGTGGGGTCCCAAATTAGCTGACCCCAGGACCACCATACACAGGGATGCGGGTCGTTCACTGCACAGGGACACAGCCCAAGAGGGAGGTGGAGGCAGAAATCTGGTTTGTGCTTTGCCCGTTGCACCATGTGTGCTGGCGTGGGGCTGCATCTGCCTGGAGGGAGAACTTTTTCTAATTTGCTCAATGACGCCATGGGCTAGTGGCAGCTTGACTGAGAAAAACTCGATTTGAAAGAGATCCCTCTGAATTGCCTGAAAAGTTTTCACCACAAGCCGATGGGGGTTCGGAGGCTAAATTAAGTTGTGGTATGTAAATAAAGTTAACATCTCTTGCACATCTAAATCTGCGGCCTGAGATTTGTGATCACTAAATAGAGAAATATAAAGAAACCCACTCTCCCACCCAAAATTCACTTCTATTTTTTAATCACAGTTATTATTGTGGTATATTTTCTTCTAGTTTTTTCTCTATGTATTCTTCTGTAATAAGACAGAATATACAATTTGGTATCACTCATTTTTCGCTTAAAATTGGACCATAAAGGAACTCATGTAGACCAGCAGTCCCCAACCTTTTTGGCACCAGGGACCAGTTTCATGGAAGACAATTTTTCCACGGATGGTGGCAGGGGGATGATTTTGGGATGATTCAAGCATATTACATTTATTGTGCAGTCAAACCTCTCTGCTAATGACAATCTGTATTTGCAGCCACTCCCTGGTGCTAACATCACTGCCTCAGCTCCACCTCAGATCATCAGGCATTAGATTCTCATGAGGAGCACACAACCCAGATCCCTCACGTGCCAGTTTACACAGTAGGGTCCGGGCTCCTATGAGAATCTAACGCCACCGCTCGTGTGACAGAAGGCAGAGCTTATGCAGTGATGGAAGAGATGGGGAGCGGCTGTACATACAAATGAAGCTTTGCTTGTGCAGCACAGCCACTCACCTCCTGCTGTGCTGCACAGTCCCAACAGGCCACAGACCAGCACCTGTCTGCAGCCTGGGGGCTGGGGACTATAGACGTAGACAGAGGATCTTGACATCCTCTGTATGTTTGAAACACCTGAGGTGCTTACGCAAGTGTCAGTGCCCAAGGCCACATTCCAAACCAACTGGATCAGAAACTTACTATGCCCCCAGAATCACTAACTCAGGGCACAATGTATGTAGAGTAGGGAAGCTGTCTGACTGAATCTTTGAGAACTCTCTACTTAGAGAGGTACCTTCCAAGTGTTACTGGGATGTGAATTACCTGGGGATGGTGTTAAAAAGCAGATTCTGATTCAGAGGGCTGGGGCCTGAGCTTCTGCATCTCTCACAAACTCCACAGGTGATACCAGGTGGACCACACTTTGAGTACCACAGGCTTGGAGCCAGGAAGATGAAAAAGAACCAGAAAAATAATCCCTATTTTAAGCATTTTTTCAAGTCACTAAAAAACTGTTTTTTTTAAACTATTACTCATAATATTTAGATAGTTCATAGCATGAATAGACCATATTATTTTCTCTTCGCTATCTCCTTATTGTTTGCCATCTAAATTGTTTTCAATTTTGTTATTATAACTAAGGCAGTGCTAAGCCTCTGTGCACACTTCTTCGCCCCCAACTTTTCAATGAGTAGTAAAGGAATATGATCAAGTGGTAGAGCAGGCCCCAGTAGAACACGGCCATCCACGTTCCCTTCCCCAGTGGGGCCGGCGGGACTGTAAGTCCTTGGGCAAGTTGAACAATGTTTCTTCACCTTGGTTTTCTCTGCTACAAAGTGAGTTTTTTCTTTTCTGATATCCTTAGAATAAAGGGAATTCATAAAGTGACCTGTAACTCCCTTCTGTGGAGCCCCTGTGGTATTAAATATTTGTCACAGCTCAGGGACATTGGCAATTTTACCTGGGGCTACTCTCCCCCAAAGCTGACCCAGCACAGAATCACTGGTGCCACAGTCATGAGCAAACACTGGGGTTTGGCCCACCCCTTGTTGTTTGGATTTCTGTGCCAGGAGTAGGCAGTCTGAAAGACATGAAAAGAAACAGCTGCATTCCAAGACACTCCTTCATATAAAGTTTCCTTTAAAACATTTTTACCATTCTTCATCAATATTTATAAAGTGATGACTAGATACAGCCACATTCCTCTTGGGCTGTGTCTAGAACACACCCATAATACCCGATCAAAATAGTTGTTGTTTGTTGGGGGGGGCACTTTTACAGGCAGGCTTCTTTGAAAATGAGGAACCTGGTTAGCCCCACATAGCAAAAAAATTAAATCAAAATCAGTTACATGAGCACAAAAAGATGAATGTAATTTTTTTTTAAGGCAACATGGTGTGGCAGAAAGAGCATGGAAATCAGAGTCCTGGGTTTGGTTCCCAAATTGGTCTCTTGCTACCAGAGACTCAGAGCAAGTTAATTAACCACTTTGAGCTTCAGTTTCTTCCTCAGGGGGTATTGGAAGTTATTAAAAGCACAGAGAGAAGCACAACTTTTTTAGAATGAGTTCGTGGATACATCTGGCCTCCCCAGCAGGCAGAATGTTAGTTAATAATTGCCAACATGTTGAGGATTGAGGACTCTGATGTTTCATCCAGTATTCATGGTCTAATCTTTGTGAGACACCACAAAGGACAACCAGCTTCTAAATAAGTCTCCCACTAGGTCCCACATAATAACTGGGATTTCCAAATGACTTGTCTTTTGGATTAAGGGAGCGGTTCTCATCTCTTGCTTACATTAGAATTGCCCAGGAAGAATTTTTAATATGTCAATGCCCAGGCCCTACCCTCAACCAAGGCCATGCTTTGGTATTGTTTACAAAGCTCCCAGACAATTCTATAGTATAGCCTGACCTGAGTTTGGTCTTAGGATACCAGTTGAAAATCCATGGCTGGTAAACCTGTAAGTCATTTGTCTTCCAATGACCCCAGTTTCAAGAAATTTACGAGGTTATCTAGTCAGTCCCTTGGCAATGCATCACGTGGATATCAATGGGTAATTCTGGATGTCCATATGATGTACAACAGAGGGAAGCCTAGAGCACCATACAAGTGCTGCACCCCTACAACAAGTCAGGGAGAGAAGGGAGAGGCAACAGTGATAATAAAATTGTTCATCTTCAACATCATCATGAACTACCATTTATGGAATCTCTACTGTTAATAGCATTTTACCTTTTATTCTTACACTACTCGTGTGGAGACTGGAGACAGGGCAGGGGTAGTGGGTGTGCAGTAGTAAGACAGTACAACTTTTCTGGAAAACAGTTTGGCAATGTGTGTCAAGAGCCCTCAAAATGTTCATATTCTTTGGCCAAGGAATTCTACTTCATGGTGACTATCCCATGGAAATGTTCACAAATGCAGATGGTGCTTTTGGTCACAAAGATGTTCACTGCAGCATGGTTTATAGTATTAAGAAACTGGAAATAATCTAAATACCCAAGAAATTGATGGTAATTACATAAATGCCACTACATTATATACTAGAACATATTAATGCAACCATTAAAGATGCTATGAATAAATTTCAGGACAAGAAAAATTTTACATAATAAAATGTTAAGTAAAATAAAGTAGGATATAAAATAGTACCTACAGTGTCATTCAAAGTTCGAAGAATGGCAAATACCTATCAAACTTGTTATGTTACAAACTGGGTTGCAGCTGGCAGAACTCCATTTGTACCTATATCCTCTTCAAAGAACAACCTTCAAATGGTTAAAAAGCATATTGCCAAAATGAAAATCTTTTAATAGTGAACACTTTAACTGATTGTGCCGTGGAGTCATCCATGTTTTAGTTTGTGTTCTACCAGGCATCCCCCTCAGCTCCAAATAAAACCAGGCAGGGAGGCAGATGTAAATAGTCAGAGGAAGTGGAAAACAAACGACAACTGATTTGTAATACAACCAAAATATTTGTTTCACAAGTTTTTCTCACTACTGGAATCAGGTTCTCCGTGGGTGTGAAAAGAAGAGGAACTGAGAAGGAAGGAAAGACATTCAGAGGAGAAAAACAAAAGGAAGTGGAGAATGCGGGAGGGGGAAAAGCAAACAGAATTACAATTTCACTTGCTGAAGGAATTTCAAATCTCCCAGTGCATGGCAGAGTCTGGTTTTTCCTCACACAGGCAGGTTTGCTTTGAGGATGATGTTCATTTTCTGACATTTTGCTTCTGTTCTGGGAACCGCTTGACCCCACCACATTTTGGCGGGGGGAGGGGGGACACATTCTCCTGTTGTGAGCTTCCTTTTCCCATCCTCAGTCCCAAAGCTCAGGCTGCTGCAGTCTTCTGGCCACTTACGCCCTTCCCAAGACTCCAGTCCTGGGTCTGAGGGTCCCAGCCTTTTCCAATCTGACATGGCTTTTTTATTTTGAAAAAATTTAAAGGGAGGGGAGGTGGCGAGGGAGGTATGCCATCTATTAGAGTAGTTGTACGTTTATCATCCACTGATTGAGAACATATAAAATGACCAAAGCTACCATAAATTCAAAGCGGATTTTTATTGAAGTTACATTTTAAGAACCATAACAGCATCCACAGACTTTTGAAAAATGAAATATGGGAAGCATTTTGTTTGTGTAGCCTACAGACAATGCTTGACACTTACAAGGTTTCAAAGACAGGTCTAAACTCTACTTGCCTAGCACCTTCATCTCTGTCTGTCCTACCCTCTCCAGGCCTGGAAATGAGTTTAACCCTTGTGTTTCTATCCTACCCCTATCCTGTCCCCAAAAGGGACACCAAAGGGAGAAGGACATTAGCATTTATTGAGCCTGCACTGAATGCCAGGCACTGTGGTGTGAAATAGTTACTCTTACCTCCATTTTACAAATGAGAAAACTGCGGCTGGAGAAATTAAGCTGGTAGATGGTAGAACTGGAATTCTGTGGCTCCGGAGGCCTTTCCCCATGCATCCCACTTCAATTGTCTAATGTAATACCTTTTTGGGTAAAATAGACTTTATCCTAAAGGGGAGTTGCACACATTCGCAGAACTATTTCCAGTTCATGCCACAGATGTGGATATCTGTCTTCTGGGCCTAGTCATTTTAGGCATACTGGGTTGTTGATTCAGGCTATTTTTATGATGCATATGATAAATCATATAGTAATGATATACGATCATATAATAAAGAATATAATTATGATGCATATGATATATCATAAAAATAAAATACTTCAGTTCTATAGTCTAGAAAGGTAGAATTCAATAAGGACAGCATAACTGAAATCATGAAAAACTGAACCTCAAAAAATACAGCAATTTGATCTTATGTCAAATTTTAGCATTTGAATGCTAGAATTGCTTCCCAAGTATTACAGAGATAGGCAGATGACTTTTAGTCTAAAAACCAACTGGTTAAATTAAATCAGGCTGGGTGGTCCTTTGAGAATACCAACAGTTTAAAGATTTCTTGCAATCCAGATGTTTAACTCCTTGTCCAAGTCGCTTTGATCGAGGTGAGTACACTCGGGAACATAACAAAATGCAGCCTTTCTTATGAGGTTTTTATCTTTCTTCATCACATCCTGGTTCCCATCTAGTCAGAAGCCCTCCTGGTGACTTGTCTCTTAGCATAATGGCCCTCTTGTTTCAAGACTGATCCTATGTACATTTAAAGTAGTTATAAGAGTTTGTAAATATTAGTGCCAGCATTAAGAGTTACCACCATTCTCCACCTTCAGGATCACCTTTGCTTTTGATGCGCAGAAAACTGCTATAACCTTAACTTTAAGAAATCCAGTGCTTTCCACAAATTTTCCATTTTCCTGTGCTTACCTGTCACTCTCACTCCAAACCTCCACTGCTGGTCTCACATCCGTCCCCTCTACTGTCTGCATCACTGCTCTTACCACCTGCTATCCTTTTCATTATCACCTTGTTCCCAATGCAGACACTCTACCTCTTCCTCATTCTCCAAGGCTATGCTGTTTTATATAACAGACTTTTACTGTATGTTCGGAGGCAATAAAGAAGAATCATAGTGCAGATTGAGAAATAACTCAAAATTAAATCTGCACCATCAGTGTTCTTCAATTTCCTTGGGCATCCTGATGTTGCTTTCCTAGCTTGCTTTCTTGCCATCTGTTATAACAAGAATGCAGAGAGTGGGGAGGGGGAGATGCGTGTAGACAAGTCATCACTACTCCAAGACCCATTTTGTGTCCCAAACCAATCCCAGGACCCACATGACCCAGACTCACATGATATTACAATTAAAGAAATAGTTCAGGGGAAAAAGTCACTTTTATCTCTGATAGCATCTGTTGAAGGATATAAAAAGCATTTAGTCCATTCCACAGAACCTTTCTCCTGTCTTCTCCCACCCTCTAACCTCCTGTGGGTATCCCAGCGTCTCTGTAAACTCTCTACTCTCAATTCTCCCAGAGATCCTTCCCAATGGCCAGCCAAAGTGGATTTTGGATCTCTCTATCTCCTTTTCTTTTAACACCAATTTACATCAATTTAGCCTCTTGGGCTTCTTTTATTTTCTCTGTTTTGCTCATTAGGGGATTCAGCACAATAGAGAAGAACCTGGGAGCTGACAGCCAAGCAAGACTCTTCCCCAGTGAGAAACTGGGGAGGGGAAGAGGGAATAGACAGTGGGAAGGAGGAGACATTTGAACATTGATAATCCCTGTCCCTATTATGCATTAATAGATTATATTGCTCTGCTTTAATACAGTAGACAAGCCCTCCTTGGGGAGTTAGGCATGTGGAAATGGCGTGTTAGGAAGCAACGTCAGGACCGGCAGGACTGTCTGTCTGCTGGGGCAGCCAATAGGGTGGTGGTTCCCAAAGTGTGGTCTCTGCACCAGCAGCCTCAGCGTTTCCTGGGGACCTGTTAGAAATACAAACTCTCAGACCCCACTCCAGACCAACTGAACCACACGCTGGCGGTGCAGCCAGCACTCGTGCTCAACAAGCTCTCCAGGTGATTCAGGTACAGCTGAAGTTTGAGAAGCACCTCCCTGGACTTCTCCAGGCTAAGGAACCCACTGCACTTGGTTCAGGTTTGGGTTCAGCCCTTTCCTTCCCCCACGACTGCTGCCGCATCACGTACCGTCCCAGGCCTGTAAGGAGACCACAGTGGGTGTTCTGCTGCCAAGCCCCAGGCTCCTCCTGTCAGGGGCTGGCCCCTGCAAAGGTTCTCTTTCTTGGTTTCTACCCTCAGAGACGCAACCTGCTTTCTCTTTTCCTCTTTGTAGGAGGCTGCCATCATTTGCTTATATATCCCTCGGGGCGCCTCTCCCCCAAGTTGGGGCACCGTTTTAATTATGATAGTAACAACAACCACAGCGACAGTTCCCAACCTTCTTTGTGATAAATTATCGGACACCCCCAAGAACATGCTTATATTCCTGAAGGTCGGGCTCATTAATGCCACCTCCCTAGTCACTCCCTAGATGAACTACTCAGTGTTTCCACTAGTAAGTGTTCATTATACAAACAGACTATAGAACTGAATTTTAGTTCTTCCCTCAAAATGGCCAAAATGATCGTGTGCGTATAGATACAGCTTGAAAAGAGAACTTGAACTTCTCTAGACACTGGCCTCAAAGATTCGTTCCATTTTTGCTGGGCCTGTGTTAATCATGTATTTTTACTTTTTATCTTTCTAATGTTTTGATATCTTCAAGCCTTGCTGACTGCCTCTCCAAGGTTAGCCAATTCCTCTGGAGAGCACCCAGGCAATTGCTGGCCTGTGCGTGTGTCTTTCACATGCAAACCAGCCAATCCAGAGCCCACATCCCCAACCACCCCTTCATTGAGTTCCCACAGGGCTCTTACCCTTGGGGCCACTACCCACTTGCCCTGGGCCAGCTGCCAGGCAACCAGACACAGTCCTGTGCCCCAGAGCTCACTGAAATTATTCAAATTTGCTATGAACCTGCTTCACTGGGTCCTTCCTGTGAAAACCACAACAAGGGCTCTCGCCCACATTTTCCTGCCCCCTCTGTCTCCTGAGTGCTCCTCTGGTGGCCCTGCGTGTCCTGCTGTGCCTCCTGCTTCTAGGGACCTGTGAGTGTAAAAACTTCTTCCTTCACAACCGTCATTTCCTTGTCTGCGTGTCTTATCATACCTGATTAAGACAAATCACGGCTACCCTTAAAACAGGGCCACAAATTGAACTGACAGTCCCAGAATTCACGTAATCTTGACCAGTAGTGGTCTCAAATTCCCTGCCCAAATTCAAGTGCACGCCCTGAAAACCACCATCTTGGAACTGAGGCAAAGCACTTTCCCAACACAGAAAGTCTGTTAGGTAAGTAAGTGGCTTACCTATAAATAGAACAGCACCCCAGCAAGGCCCACAGTGTTTCTATTTTAAATACATCTTGCTCTCTATTCGTTTCACTTCCTCACCTCTCCTTTTTTTCCAGCATGCTCTTATTATTAATAATTATGGGTTATAGTCCTCAGCAGCAATTTCTTTCATTTTAAGTCAACTAACACTTGCTCCAGGAATGCTGTCATTGGGAAGTACAGCCTTTACACTTTACCCATTAGTGCCCACGCAGAAGAATTTTGGGGAAATGGTGAATTGCTTCTGCCTGGCTTCTGATTCTGTGGGCTGTGGGCTTTTCCAGGAAAGGGTGGCAATTAACCCTGATCAAAGTGGGATGCATCCGTGGAGGCTGCAATGAGCCAGAAGGCACAAAAGGAAAAGAATGAGGGTGTGGTCCTGGAGAGCAGAGAGATGCGCTGGTGCTGACCCTCACATGTGCTGGGAGGAAAAAGGCAAGAAACGCTAAGCCATCTCCACACCCTGAAACTTTCTCTCCAGCAGCAAGCTTTTGGCTACCTAAACAAATGCTCCTCTAAAACGTTAATGTGCATATGAATGACCTGAGGATTTCATTAAAGTGTACATTTTTGATTCAGCAGGTTTGGGGTGGGCCTGAGATCCTGCATTTCTAACAAGTTACCAGGTGGTGCTGACTCTGCTGATGCATAGGCTACATTTTGAGTAGCAAGAACCTGAGTACTCTGTGAGGTTCCTGGCTGAGAAAGCTGTGAGGAGCTCTGAGGAGCTGTGAAAACACAAGAGACTCATTAGCTGGGAGTCACAGTAAGCATTTCTGCTGAGCATTCCCATCAACCTCAACAGTGTAAGTTAAGTTAAAATATTATCTTAATTTGGAGTCTGTTTGTTTTCACCTTTTTTTCAGAAAACAAAATATTTTAAGTGGTATGTGGTATGTATTGCTATTGTTTTGTGCATGAGTGTGTGTTCTATTTTCACTTTCTTAGCCAAGTTTTTGCTTAAGTACAAGACTAATTCCCGGGGAGCATTACACAGAGGGGACAAGCATTACCACTACTCGTAGTGGTTGAGAGGGCAGAGCAATGAGTTTAGAACCAGATGATTGCAGTTCCCAGCCTCTGCCAGGCTACTTTCCAAAACACCACCTTGGCTAGCACTTCTCAGACTTGTTTGAGCGGTTGAGTGCTTGGGAATCCAATGCTCCCTGCAAGACAGGGTGGGTGAAATACTGATATGTTTATATAATGAGATGATACAACTTTATTAGCAGAAAATATGGCTCTAATAAATGAATTCAACATAAAATAACACCCACCCCTAAGTCCTTTTGGAAATAAGCGTCAGTTTCATTATTGGTAAAATGAAGGTAATAATCCCTACCTCTGATCCTTCATTTGGTACCAAAGATATGCCAAGGGTTTTTGCTTCTGGTGTGTATGCAGCGATCACCGCAAGGCAAACAGGACGGCAACCAGGACCACCACTGCTACTCACTACTATTTATTTAGCATCTATCACCTACCAGATACTATGCTCAGGGCCTTGAAAACCTCTCATTAAACATGACAGCAATTCAGCTAGGTAAGTATTTTTATTTTCTCTATGCTAAAGGTGTGAAAGGTTAGAACAAGGGTTCCCTGATAGAGCTCATTGGGAGAGCTCACTCCTTGCTTCTCTCTCAACGGGCCACTCACCGCCCCATGCTCCCATGCTAGGAATTTACCTTCTTTATGTTAAGAAGTTAAGATGTGGCTTTTGACCAAGCAAGTCCCCATGGCAGTATTTCTTAATATTTTTTGGATCACAATTGCTCCATTGAAGGCCATGGACCCTCTTCCCAGAAAAATGTGTATAAGCAAACAGTACTTTGGATTCAACTTCAGGGGGTTCATGGGCCCCGAGAAAAATCCCTTTATGCTACAGTGTTTAGAAGACAAAGAAGGCTTTTCTAGGCTTCAGGCTGAACTTGACTTGCCCTTCCAAGCACTGACCTGAAATGTTTCCCTAAGCCATTTTTCTGTTTTATTTTTCAAATATTTATATTGATAAAAGATTAAAACTCTAAATGTCAAAAATATTCCTTGGCATCAGGGAGCCTATAGAGTTTCCAATTTTTTAATAGCATCAGTCATCAAAAAGACTGTCTTTTCTATTAATATTACGATAGACAATATCACTTCAGATTAGTGAACAACCCAGAAAATGCTTGTTTTTCTTTCTCTTGATATCTGAATGAAACAAGATACTTAACACAAAACAACATTATTGCTCCCTCCTGGTTTCTTGACATAAGAAGAGACTTGAGCTGTTGACAAAAAAATACAGAGGTAAGAAATACAGGGTTTGGTTTCTATCACCCCCAAATATGAAGGAAAAAAAGTGGGAGGGAAGAAAGAGGAAGAAAGAGAGGGAGGAAAGAGAGACGTGAGAAAGAAGAGACCAGATACTTATATTTTAAATAATTTGAAATTAACCTTTGTTGTGCATCTTGTAGATCCGCGTGTGCTCTCTGGACCAGCAAAGAGTGTGTGTTAGACCAGCAGAATCAGCATCAGCATCGCCTGAAAACATATTACAAATGTAAATTCTCAGGCCACACCCTGCTGTATCCAGACACTCCAGGGGTGAGATATAGCAGTCTGTTTTTTTCTTTTCATAAATAAGTTTATCTCCTCAAAGATTTTATTTTTTAGAGCAATTTTAGGCTCACAGCACAATTGAGAGGAAGGTACATAGATATCCCACATACCCCTTGCTGCCACACATGCTTAGCCTCCCCCCTGGTCAACACCCCCCACCAGGGTGGTACATTTGTTACAACTGATGAACCTACATTGACACACATGATCACCCAGAATCCACAGTCTACATTAGGGTTCACTCTTGGTGTTGTACATCCTACGGGTTTGGACAAATGTATAATAACATATATTCAGCATCATAGTATCATACAGAATAGTTTCACTGCCCTAAAATTCCTCTATGTTCTCCCTATTCATTCTTCCCTCCCCTTAACCCCTGGAAACTACTTTACTGTCTCCATAGTTTGCCTTTTCCAGAATGTCATGTAGTTGGATTCACACAGTCTGTAGCCTTTTCAGATTGGCTTCTTTCACTTGGTAACATGCATTTAAGCTTCCTCCATGTCTTTTCATGGCTTGGTAGCTCATTTCTTTTTAGTGCTAAATAATATTCCATTGTCTAGATGTATCACAATTTATTTATTCATTCACCTGCTTCCAAATTTTAGCAATTATGAATAAAACTTCTATAAACAGCCATGTAGAGGTTTTTGTGTGAAAATGTTTTCAACTCCTTTGGGTAAATACCAAGGAGCATGACTGTTAAAATTATATGATAAGAGTATGTTTAGTTTTGTAAAAAACTGGCAAACTGTCTTCCAAGACGGCTGTATGATCTTGCATTCCCATCAGCAACAAATGAGAGTTTCTGTTGTTCCACGCCCTCACCAGTATTTGGTGTTCTGGATTTTGGCCATTCTTACACGTGTGTAGTGGTCAGTGGTCTGTTTTCAACAAGCCCTCAAGGTGATTCTCATGCACTAAAGCTTAAGAACCATGGTTGTGGATGGCTGTGGACAGAGATTCTCTTATAGAAAGAACCCTCCCAGCTTGTCCTAATTCAGTCCCTGATCTTGTAATGAAAAGTGGGCATAAAAAAGAGAATAATGGTGGGGAAACTAGTGCTTATTGAGCAACAACATGCCAGGCACTGTATGATCATAATCTCATCTTATCCTTCCATGAGGCCTCAGAATTTTACTCTTGTCTCCATTTTAAAGGTTTCTTGAAATGAGATTCTAATAGATAACATAATCATTCAAGCTTACAGGCCTAGTAAGCAGAGAGTCCAGAGTAGGAAATTTGAAAACTACAAAAGCTTATAAAGAAGAACACAGGAATTACCCACAATCCCAGCAATCAAAATAACCACTATTATCAGTTAAACTACCGCCTCACAGTATCTTTTTTCCCGTGTAAAACTCCTCTGGATTTAAAGGCTACTTTGTGGTTTCTTGTACAGTTTAGGCTCCAGAGAGGGTTCTCTTCTCTGAGATCTGAAGACTCAGAAACTCAGCCCCAGCTTTGTTCTGATCTCCTCTAAAAGATAGTGTCCAGATCCTTCAGTTCTCTCTCTGTCCCTACCTTGACAATACACAGAAGTAAGAGCTTAGTAAATAAAGCAAGTGAGATAAAATAAGTGAACTGGAGTAGATGCTGAAAGTTGACCCAAAACAAACTGAGAGCTAAGCCCATACTCTAACACAGATGAGCAACAAGCTGTGTATGCTCAGTTCTCTAGGAAAAAAAGGGAGGCTTGTTCTGAGACGTGTGCATCTTATGGTGGGGGCTGAGGAACACTGCTGTTTTTGGAACACACTACAAGTATCTGTTCTGGGAGGGACATGATGGTCTCTGCACCACGAACCAGGCGTTGTGCACCAGAGTCAAGGAATGGAAGTCATCAAAATTCTGGACAACTCTCTGTGATGTTTGGATGGTCCTCTATTTAACCCCCTGTGGAGGCTAGTGTGTATCTGTTTCATGCCAGACTCAGAGAAAATAGTAAAGATAAAAGACAGAAGGCTTAGGCTTATAGATGTTTTCATAAAGTGTTTGTTTTCCTTGTAGTTAAGACCACTTGTCCAAGTGAATCATTTGAGGTTGCATTTTATTAAAGCATCCCCCTAAAAAGCCAAAATGTTTTTAGAATCTATAGCTGTGGGTGGCCTGAACATAATGAGCTTCCTCCTTCTGAAAAAAAAAAAGAAAAGAAGAAATGAAAGCTTAGGCTTTCCCCCTCAACCCTGCCATGGATTCTATGAAAACTGGAAGCAATTTCTGTCTTTCCCTCCCAAGGCTGCCTTTCCCTCCCTCCTTAGTTTTTATTCAATGTAAAATAAAAATGGAGATAACCTGGAAGGATTTTATATGACAGTGATGTGTCATACTCAGGCTGTGGATAATTGAAATTTACAATTAACAATTTTGTCAGAAGAATGCCTTTTAGTCCCAGGGGTCCTTTATTATGTATGCTAATAGGATAATTTAGAATAAAGGCAGAAAGTGGGTTCTAAAGAGAACATCACCATTATGTAAGTTAAAGAGTAATACAAGGTATTCACTTACGGGAGAAAAGTTTTAACATATTTTACTTATCTACTTTTGAATAGACAATACATTCGCATAGTTCAAAATTAAAACAGTACAAAAGGATAGAGGGTGAAAAGAATCCTTTCACGTTCCTGCTCTCTACCCCCCCTCCCCCCGGTTTCCTATCTGGAATAATCAGAGCTACCAGAGTGTTTTGTATTCTGCCAGATGGATATTATGCATAAATAAGCAACACACATATATTCTTAGACGCTATTTTTTTTTTTTTTTTGAGACAGAGTCTCACTCTGTTGCCCAGGCTAGAGTGAGTGCCGTGGCGTAAGCCTAGCTCACAGCAACCTCAAACTCCTGAGCTCAAGCGATCCTCCTGTCTCAGCCTCCCGAGTAGCTGGGACTACAGGCATGCACCACCATGCCCGGCTAATTTTTTCTATATATATTTTTTAGCTGTCCATATAATTTCTTTCTATTTTTAGTAGAGATGGGGTCTCGCTCTTGCTCAGGCTGGTCTTGAACTCCTGAGCTCATCCGCCCACCTCGGCCTCCCAGAGTGCTAGGATTACAGGCGTGAGCCATCGCGCCGGGCCCTTAGACGCTATTTTTTAATGCAAATGGCAACATTTACTGCACATTGTTCCACCTTGTTTTTACCCTTAAGGACGTCTCTGACATGTTTTTGTTTCAGTGTATAAAGAACTTCCGGATACATGATCCTTACTTGAAATCATGCCCCATAATAGAGGTTTCATCTGACTGCCCTTGTCTGTGCCTGTGTTGTCCCCTTCTTTTATTGTTTTCTGCCTCTACTTTCATCGTAAGCCTTCTTTTCTATTCTTATATTTCATCTGGCTTAAAGGAAGATCATATCTTTGTGCTGCAGTGATCCTAAGCTTCTAAGAACTCTAGTGATAGCAGGTCTAAAGAAAATTCCTGAGGTTGGAGCTTGTACCTTTCTGGAAAGACATTTATGCAATAGGAAGTAAGGAGCAAGAAGCAGGGACAAGATAGGAAATGGAATCAAGATTAAAGACAAAGGCAATGTGAACGAACTAGGTGTTTGCAATAATATAAATGATTTGGGTGATTGAACTACCAAAAGCTATTTGTGTGTGTGTGTGTGTGTGAGGAATCTGCATTAAATGTGCAGAAGTAGCTGATATGTTAAAGCAGTAGACAGGACTTATGTTGATGTGCAGACTGAAATGTGCATGGTGAGCTATAGAAATTAATAAATTCTCTATAGATGTGAATATAAGTTGATATCTAGTAGCCAATCTGGAAAAATACATCAAAAGGATTAAAAATGTGCTCACCCTATGGAATTGTCGAGAAACTCCAATTATTTTAAGGAAACAAGGATAAACAAAGTGGTCACATTATTTATAACAGCAGAAATTTAGAAACAATCTAAATATCTAATGTAGGGGATTAATGTAGTAAATTATGGTGCATCCATGAGCTAAATACTATCAGCTATAAAATATGTTTACAGATATGGGAAAATGTTCTCCATACATTTCTAAATCTAAAACAAAATACAGCAAAAAGACTCATTCTATATATTTATTGCAGTGTACTAATAATAGCAAATGTTTATTGAGATTCACCATGTACCAGAAGCTCTTTGCAGCATTTTAAACTCATTAAAACTTACAACCCATAAGTTAGGAGCTACAATAATTTAATTTTGAATTTGCTCACAAGGAAACAGAGGCATGGGGCAGTTAAGCAACTTGGGTGAGATCACACAGTTGGCAAACAGTAGGGCTAGGACTTGACCCAGCTCTCCTGGCTGTAAAGCCAGATCCACATCCTTGTCCACATGTGGCAATGCCTACATATGTAGCAAGAGACCCGGGTAACAAAATAGAATTAGGTTTTTGAATAGTGACCATGGGGGGGAATGTGTCTCTGAAAGGGAAGAAGTTCTTTTCCAAGGGAGACTGAGGGAGGCGGGTGTGAGGGGATTCTGCCTGTGTTAAAATGGTTCAGTTCTGATAATACTGATATGGAAAACTGAAGTCAAGGGTAGAAAGATAAATTTAAGGAGACCTGGAAGGGACTGTAGGGGTCAAGGAGAAAGTTCCCCTCCATTGCCCTCTGAACTTTCCCTAAAAATCAACTTGCAAAAGGCAGATTAATTGGAGAAAAGGCAGACAAATTTATTTAATGTCTGTATTTAGTGTACATGGGAGCCTTCAGAATCAAGACCTGAAGACATGGGGGTAATTGTCCTTTTTTATGCTTAGCTTCAACAAAGTATGCACAGCAGTGTAGAAATATGATGGGGCAAAAAGGGTATGATCTAGTGCCAGTACACTGAGTGGGAAACCCCAGCGAGGCCTGTCTGTCTAGTTTCTTCTTGGCTTCTCTGAGCATGCATTTCTTTTCCTTCTGGGTGTGGGGCAGAGCCCTCTCTGGAATGGGGGTCTTATGACTACAATAAAAAAAAGGAGGTCAGATAATTTCTTTATGGCCAGTTTTTACTCAGAAAAGTGGAGGGAAAGTTAGATTAATATTCTTAGGTTTTATGGCTGGCTTTGGGAAAAAAGGGTTCTGGTTTCTATGCCTGCTTTGGGGAAGAGGAATTCTAGTTTCCATGGCTAGCCTTGGGGGAGAATGAGACTGAGAGACCGGAGGGCAGGAGAAAGTCAGAGAAAAACTTGCTTCTGCAGCTGCCTCTGAGGCTTTCATTTTGGGGTATTGTTTTCTGAGCCCCAATAGGACCAAAATAAATCAATTCAGTATCTTAAAGATGATTTAATTTAATCACAAAATAAGCCATGAAAGCATTCAGCTTTCCGAAAACAACAAACAACATGCAAGTGGTTTATAAGTCTGAACTTGCAGTGCTTGACTATTTATTTATTCATATAATAAATAATTTCTTTATAATGATTGCTTAGGATGCCTTTTATAAGTGTGCTCTCCTCATACACTTAAAATTAAATTAAAATATCAAAATAAAAGAGTAAAATGAGGCTCTTTGTTATAAGAGAAAACAAAGTCCAAAAAATCCCAATGCTCAGCTTAAATATTGAATAATTGTGTGGGGAGGCATTGGTCATATTTTGTTTTCCTTGGAAATGCTTGCAAAACCACTTTCATTATTAATTTTTCACCTTGTTTTTAACAAAAAATCATTTCACCTACACCATTTACCACGCTTGTCACCAAATGACTATGTTTCCAGACATTCAAACCCACTGACAAATGAGGATGATTTATCATTACAGAGGATATTTTAATAAACAGATGGCAGCTTTTCAAGACTCAAAGCAATATTCTAATAACATATTTAGTAACCCCAACATTGTTGAAATAAGTATATTTTCCTAAGATGGTTCTTGAGACATTCTGACATTTTTGCTTAAAAACAAAATTAGTCACATTGCTTTATTATCACGTATGTACCTTCACATTTAAACATATATATACTGCATAAAACAAATTGAGCTATATTTATATACAATATCTAGAATGTATTTCAAGGCACATGGGCGCAGTGCTCCTTAAAGTACAATAAACACTTTTTTCCCCTTCATTGCATAATGGCCTGGGGCCTTGAGCAAATTAAAATAAACTACACTAATTTTTCAGTTGTATGTTAAAGCCTTAAATCTGCCACATAAATATTCCAAAACCAACTGAGAGCAGTGAGCTGATGGCTGGGTAGAAGGCACAATCAGAGGGCTTATTCGGAGGCTTTGAGAGAGCAGGGAATCACATTTCCTGACCTTCTGTGCTGAAAGGCTGCTTTTCATCTGGTTTCAATTCTCTTGTTTGTGCACCTTGCCATATTTATTATTGAATTCCTGGTTTCTTCTTCTTGTTTCATGTTCCATGTTCCAATGATTTATGAGAAATTGCTGATCTAGATGTTATCTTTGGCATTCAGAGAGTGCACAGAGCCCCTTAAGAATGCTGAGAGAATAAATGTGTTTTGAGCTGCACAATACCCAGGCTGAACAGATGTCCATCAATTCATGAAAAATGCCAGCTGAAGATGCTTTAATAAGACGCATTTTTCTTCTTAAACACAGCAGCAGCAAGTATGTTTTCAAAATCACAGATATTTTTCCCTTTTTGGTAGTTGATGATTGTTAGAAATGACAAGACTTGGTCCTAAAGTTGTCATTTTAGGAGAACGCTGGGGGAAAATAGATTTTGGTTTTTTTAGTTTAGCTCACAATAAAATGAAATGACATGTTTTCTACATCAGGGATTTGTCTGATTTGGTTCACTAAGAAATGAAATATGCTAGTGACATTTCAGTTAATTTCTAAACATCTCCGTGAAGATGATCTAGTTTATAAGTGTGTAGGGAATGAGAGTTTTTTTAATGGTGACCAATTTTCTCTTGCTTAACTGAGTGAAAACTAATTAGCAAGTCAAATGTGCCTGGAGAAAATCAATCTAGTTGGATCAATTTTACAGGCTAATCAAAATAGTTGGGGCATTTTCCCTAGACTTCCTCCTTTCCACTAGAGGGAGTTAAACACATCCCCAGAAAACATTGCTGTCACTAAACTTTATCTTTCTATGAAGTCGTTCTGTAATTAAACTTACCAAAACATTATATCAAACACTCTAAAGTAGCCATGTACACAGATTCCTTAGTGGGCTTAGTGTTTCATGACCTTTCTCATAAAATTTAATAATTTTTAGGAGGGAGATGTGTCAAGGTACCAAGTCTTTTTTTTTTTTTTTTTTTTTTTGAGACAGAGTCTCACTCTGTTGCCCGGGCTAGAGTGCCGTGGCGTCAGCCTAGCTCACAGCAACCTCAGACTCCTGGGCTCAAGCGATCCTCCTGCCTCAGCCTCCCGAGTAGCTGAGACTACAGGCATGCACCACCATGCCCGGCTAATTTTTTCTATATATTTTTAGTTGTCCAGCTAATTGCTTTCTATTTTTTTAGTAGAGACAGGGTCTCGCTCTTGCTCAGGCTGGTCTCGAACTCCTGAGCTCAAACAATCCGCCAGCCTCGGCCTCCCAGAGTGCTAGGATTACAGGAATGAGCCACCGCGCCCGGCCAAGGTACCAAGTCTTGATTATTTAAAATTATATTCTTCCTTCATTTCCATCTTATTTCTCAGAGTTAAATCAGAAAAACAACACACAGAATGAAGACAAGTAAAGAGCTTAACGCACACTATAATAAACAGTGCACTTGTGAGAAAAGGTACATAATGGTAAAAGGAGAAAAGAAGTCCCTTTTTTTCATGATAAGAAGGGAGAGAATAGATACGTTCACCTGTTTCTTTACACACGCAGAAGCTATGATAGAACACCTGGTGCAATTAATACCTTTCTAGTTAGATAGTTAAATAATTGAGCAAGGAAGTAATTAAAGATTATTTTAATGAATCAAATGTTTATTTCTACAGTTACGAATACTTAAATCCTAGGATACTTAAAAAATAATCAAAAAGACCGAAGAGTTCTCCTAGAAATTTCAAGAATTCTTAAAGGACACATACCTCAATCTTGGCTAAGGACAAATCTTTGATTTTTCAGAGTTGTCCTTTATAGAGCTTATCAACTGAACTTCCAAAACCCAATGTTAAATATTTTAGGCTACAAAATGTTTATTTCTAGATGGTGAGATTAAGTATGATTGTCATTGTCTTCCTTATGCTTTCCTATTTTGTATTGTTTTTATAGTGTTTATTTTTATAGTGTTTATTACTTTCATAATGGAGGGAAGGATATTGGAAAAAACTTCCAGGCTACCTGACACACACACAAGTGCATGGCACAATGATAAAGAAACAAGTTTTGTTGAGACAGGTTTTCATAAGCATGGCTTCTTACCTACTCCACGTTCTGGGATTCAGAAACTTTGCCATAAAGGTAATCTTGTATCCATCTAAGTTAGGTACCTAAGTGTCTTTTCTAGAATTTTGTAAAGATTTCATTAAGAAGAACCAGCCAGGCGCAGTACATGACTGTAGTCCCCCTGGCTATTCAGAAGGCTGAGGCAGGAGCCTCAGCTTGAAGCCAGGATTCGAGGCTGAATGCTCTGTGATTGCACCTGTGAATAGCCACTGTACTCCAGCCTGGGCAACATAGTGAGACCTCATCTACTAAAAAAAAAAAAAACAACCAATTCCACACTAAGAAATGATTTGTGATAAAGTTAATAAACATTTAAACCAAGTCCAAAAGCAAAACAATAACTATATAAATAGTACACAAATAAAACTGTATTATCATCAAATGTTCTCTCCAGGATACAGAAGAAACTATTAACCATTAATGATTAGAGAAATTACTAGAGAAGTCTTGGTCCTGTCTAGATTCTTGTATTCTCTATACCCTAGTTCAGTATCATCCACACTACCTCTCCATGCACAATGGACCATATCACATGCCAGTTTGAGTCCTCACTACAGTATTTGATCTATTTATATTATGCTTGAATTCTTAGTCTCTCTGTCTCTAATTGTTCATATCTCAGAGTTTAAGAAACAATGTCTTCTTTAACTATATTGCTAATTTGAAAGCTACTTCAGTCTCTAATAGTCTCTAATTGTTATATCACAGACCTTTGCAAACATAACATTGTACAAATGCCATGAATGTCCACTGTTGTTCCCTGTCACAAAACACCTCCTTCACTCTCAGACAATGGGTGTAGAGAGATTTTTAGACCCCCTTGACTTGTCAGGCAGTGCACTGTTTTCATTTACAATGAAGATAGAAGCTATTACCTTATCCTTGTGAGCTGACTCTAATTTAGCCCAATGCCGGTAAGAACTTAGGCCTCTGCCCTCTTTTACGCAAGAAACACAGTCATTCTCAGCATTGTGAGATTTTTAAAAATAGACTTTATTAAAGATTTCAAAGAGGACACAGGAAAGAGGTCTTACATTACACATCCTCATCAAACTGCCGCAAACATCCTAATCAGAGCTGACTCCCCTGCCCCGCTCTCCAGCTCTGCTGCCCGCTGGAGTGTTCCTTGTCACCCTTCGTTCCTCAGAGGGCTGGGGACCCTGGCTCCCACTGGCTCCCACTGGCTCCCTTTTCTCTTTGCAGTCTCTCATCCCAACCTGCATATTTATATACATAGTCCTCAGCAAATTAAATGCCTTCTTTCAAAAGTGAAGGGGGGTTATGAATAACAATTTTATTTTCTCCTGTTACATTCACATTGAGCGCTCACGGTAGGCCTCTGTGGTAGGTTTCATCGTAGTTTACAGTGAGGAAAGTGCAGAGTACAAACCAAGATTCCCTCTCTCCAGACTTCAATCTAAACTACTACACATAGTGCCATTTCCTTGTACAATCATAAGATGTCTGTATAATCCTCACATAAATGGATATGAAATGCCCAAACATCAAAATTCAGGCAGTTTACAGATACAGGGATAATTTCTATAATGTAAGGCAGGAAATAACCACAGAATTATGCATTTGTTTGTCTCTTTGTTTTAATAATGAAGGAAAATTATCTCAAGGTCAAATCCAACTTTGGAGAGCCTCTCTTTTTTAAAAATTAATAATAATAATAAAACTATGACAGCTTACCTATCGGAGTCACAGACACAAAAAAAGACACAATTTTCAGGCATTGGGCATTATGCAGAGTAACATTGGACCACAAATTCTTAACCTCAAACATTTATTAAAACACATGCAATAGCAAATAAATTGTGTGATGGGGCCATAGAAGTAGAAAATATAGTTGGTAAAGATTCTATACTTTAACATCTTCACTTGAGACCTGCAAAAAGAGACAGCGAGAGAAATCTGCATCTTTATTATCAGTTCTTACCAGAGAAGGGAACCATGACTTGCCTGAGTTCTGAGCAACCAAGGGACATATAAGGGTAACGATGAATGAACCTGTGTGGAGGAAAAATGGGGCCCAGCTATGAGGAAATATTAATGAAAATAGTCCTGATGCAAACCCTCAATGTCTTCCCCTGCACCACAGTTTGAGTTTTGTTCTATACCCTTGCATACAACAAAAACGAGCTTCTTTTTTCTTTGCTTTGGTAGAGGAGACACAGTTGACAAAGCAAAATCTGGGAATGGTGTGGTTAGGGGAAAGATGTCATATACTCTTTGGAGAAGAAAAGGAATATAAGGAATTGGAGGTGGAAGCTCATAGGAAACTATCCACAGGAATGAGACTACCTACATGTTCTGACCCATCTCAGATGGAGAAAGAGACCAGTCTCCCACATGTAGCTGGATTGTAAGGAGTCTATCAGTCAGTCAGTACGGGCTAGATTTTGCTGCAGGAACAAACATATCTCAGGCTTTAAATGACAGATGTTTATTTTAATGGCTTTTAGTTCATATAGAATTAGAAGTACAGAGAGTTTCTGATGTTAATTTTAATCCCTCTTCATTGAGGAATGGTGAAACCCATGGTAAAACTAAATCAAAATGGCTGTTGCATTGCATGGAGGCACATGAACAGTCTTTGTGAGCTTTGAAAGCAAAAGAATTGAGGGAGGACAACCCGGCAGCTCTCCCTCATTAAATTAGCACTGCAGTTTCTTGTGGCAGTCATCTGGTCTGTTCCCAAATATTCCACTTTTTCTCTTTTTGGGCTCATGATGAGATGCACATTCCCAACTCTCTTTTAAATTAACCATGGCCATTTGACTTGCTTTGGCTAATGAAATGTGAGAGGAAAGTGACAGATATCACTTCTGGGTGGAAACTTTAAGAGATCAATCAACAGATGAATATAAGTTTTCGTAAACTGCATATAATTCCTTACAAAAGTAAATTTAGTCATTTTCAGGTAATGCTCTTAGTAATCTTTAAATAAAAATCTCAAGTAAAGACAGGTGTGAAAAACTTAAGAAAGGGATCACCCTATTTATGTTCCTGACAATTGCAAGCAAGACTCACTTTCATATACTGCTGATGAGAATATAATTTGACATACCTTTTGTAAAAAATGTGGCAATATGTATCAAGAGCCTAAAATTATTCCTCATTCTTTTACCTGGCAATTCAGCTATTGGAAATCTATCCTAAAGAATCCCAAATGTTTAAAAACTAAACATTATATTCATTGCCATACTGTTTATAGTGGTAAATAATTTGAAATAGCTTAAAAGTCTAACCACAGAGGAATGATTTAAACAAATTATGGTAAATCTACATGGGAAACTCATTGAAAATTGTGTTTTTTGGGAAAATCATTACATTATAATATTAACTTAAAAATAAAGATACAAAATCATTCGTAGAGGATGATCAAATCTGTGTTGAATGTATCTGTAGCATATATTTTTATACATATTTTGACATCCATTATGAGTAGACCACTTCAAACAAAGGTATTAAACAAGACCTATTTCCCTTTTAATATGATGCATGTTATACATGCACAACCAAAGGACTGCTATTGTTTCATAATTAATAAGACAGACCACCTCAAACTTGCTAACACAAGGGTATATAATGAGATTTTGTGTTGATTTGAGAAAGTTGGAAGGGTGTGTGTGTGTATGTAAAAGAAAAAGAGAGCATTAGGTAATGCATTTGGCAAAAACCCATTTTTCAAAGTTATCAGAAGGAATTGATTTGGTATAAAAAGACCTAGTAGGAAAAGATCTAGAAGACACAGTAAAAACTGAGACTGTTCTGGAGTGTCATTCTAGGATGTATATAAAAAAGAACATTCCCCCAGGGAGGTAATCCTCATATGTATTAAGCCTTTAATATACTAATGCATACAAGATTAAGGCTGGTTAATTATTATTATTTAGAATAATAATAAGGTTTGGGAAATGGTTACAATGGAAAAATTCTGAAGGGAATAGAGATTATTTAAGCTGGAAATAGAAATCAGAGGAGAAAATCAATAGGTATTTAATGTAGTAAAGGCATATGTGTGAGAATGTTGGTGACCAGTTCTTTTAATGGTCATTAACATTGATTCCATTAAAGATCTACTGAAAGCAGACAAATTTAGGACAAATTAGGAAGTATTTCCTAAATAGCAAAATAACAACATTCTGCAATACAATGGCAGGAAAGTTAGGCAATCTCCCTCCCTAGGGTTGGTTTTGCTTGAAGGAGAGGGAAACCGGCCGGCCATCTATCTTTCAGGGTCTGGGGTGATTTTGCTTTGGGGAGGAGGACAAGGATTTCTCCTCCAGTTCTTTCAGTTTGAACTGCAGGTGCCTTGTCCCCTCATTCTTTTCCTGACATCTTTGAAGATGGCATAAAATCAAGAGACTCTTTTAAAAAAGAAATTAGATGGTTATTTCTAATCACATTACTTATAATGCACTAATTTTGGAATTTTAAAAATTTCTGACAGCACTCTCAGAAATAACTTTTTGCACACTTATTTTTCTTGCTTATTAAACTAAAAACTTATTACAGGCCGGGCGTGGTGGCTCACGCCTGTAATCCTAGCACTCTGGGAGGCCGAGGTGGGCGGATCGTTTGAGCTCAGGAGTTTGAGACCAGCCTGAGCAAGAGCGAGACCCCATCTCTACAAAAAATAGAAAGAAATGATCTGGACAGCTAAAATTATATATATAGAAAAAAAAATTAGCCGGGCATGGTGGCGCATGCCTGTAGTCCCAGCTACTCTGGAGGCTGAGGCAGGAGGATCGCTCGAGCCCAGGAGTTTGAGGTTGCTGTGAGCTAGGCTGACGCCACGGCACTCTAGCCCGGGGAACACAGCGAGACTCTGTCTCAAAAAAAAAAAAAAAAAAAAAAAACTTATTACAGTCTCACAACCTCCTTTCCAAAAGTCTCGAAGACAAATATATTTTGGAATTTAATACTATACTGATTTACTGACTTTAAAGAGATAATATGGTGCAAATATCATATATTATATAACCCCAAGTATTATATGGGGCAGTACTCATAATCAAAAACATAAATATTTCTGCAGTAATACATATAAATATTTACGCTAATTGAAGTAAAGATGATAAATAACCTTACCTCAATTTAGGTTACATTTTGCCATTAAATAGTTACAAAAATCTTTGGCTTTTAGATAGGGTTGCAAGATAAAATAGAGAAAGCCCTGTTAAATTTGAATTTCAGATAAACAACAAATAATTTTTTTTTTTTTTGGTTTCTTTGTTGTTGTTGTTGTTGTTGTTGTTTTGTAGTGGTGGGGATGGTGGGGACAAATAATTTTTTAGTATATGTCCCAAACATTGCATGGAACACATTTATAAAAAATATTCAGTGTTTATTTGTAATTCACATTTAACTGAATGTCCTGTTTTTTATTTGCTAAATATGATTTTTTAAATTTTGGAATTGCAAATGAAGAATTGTGAACCCATATCAGGAGATATCCTAATTGAAATATGAATACTATTAACACCTACTCTTCCAGGAGTAGAGTTTGATTTGGGCTCTTTTGAAAGGAAACACAGAAAACAGTTTTATTATGTTTGCTTATGTCCACAGATTATATGAAATATAAAGCCTGTGCAAAGCAACCAGATTAACAACTCAAAATATTTCAAAAGTTAGAAATAACATGGCTATTCTAAAAACAATTTATATCATGCATTTTAATAAATGGTTCTTTCCTGTTTCACTTTAAACTTCATCATCTGGAAAATATCCCTTTTATAAATTGATAAAATTCTGCTTAACAAAGATATAGCTCCATCTAATGGAAGAAATATCCAATTACAGCCCTTCATGGAGCTAAGAATTAACCCAGTATCTCCACGGGTGTTAGTAACATTGTATGTGCATGTGGTCTATACACACGTACACAAATACTGGATGTGTTTCTGTACTTCTGCTTTTTTGAAGCTAGATAGGATCAAAAGGTACTTAGTCATAATTTTGCAAGAGTTGCTTTTTCTTGGATTGAACTATGAAATGTCAATATATTTTTGCTGCATATAACCACCAGCTCCCTATGCTCATTCCCACCCTATTCATCTACAAAACATAACCTTAAGAGTGTTTAATTTTCTGCTTTTGAGAATCGTGTTTTCTTCAGATGTAGAAAGGGCACTAGAGATTATCTAACTTGGCTTCTCTACCTTATTATTAGGTTGGTGTAAAACTAATTGTGGTTTCCAACCGTGAATTTTAAATCATTACAACTAGGCTGAAACACATCTTTATTAATCAAAATAGGAACCATTACAATCCACACATTTTTGCCAATGAGAAATAAGTTTGTTTATTCCTGTAGTGTAAAAATCTGTGCTTTAGGATTCCAGGAACTCTTGGAAAGCATTTTCTGCATCCTGCTGGTCATGGAAGTGTTTTCCCTGCAAAAACTTGTCGAGATGCTTGAAGAAGTGGTAGTTGGTTGGTGAGAGGTCAGGTGAATATGGTGGATGAGGCAAAACGTCTTAGCCCAATTCGTTCAACTTTTGAAGAATTGGTTGTGCAACGTGCAGTCAAGGGTTGTCATGGAGAAGAATTGGGTCCTTTCTGTTGACCAGTGCCCACTGCAGGCATTGCAGTTCTAGGTACATCTCAATTTGCTGAGCATACTTCCCAGAGGGAATGGTTTCACTGGGATTCAGAAAGCTATAGTGGATCAGATTGGCAGCAGACCACCAAACAGTGACCACGACCTTTTCTCGGTGCAAGTTTGGCTTTGGGAAGTGCTTTGGAGCTTCTCTCAGTCCAACCACTGAGCTGGTCTTTGCCGGTTATTGTATAAAATCCACTTTTTGTTGCATGGCACAATCAGATTGAGAAATGGTTCGTTGTTGTGTACAAGAAGAGAAGACAATACTTCAAAACAACAATTTTTTTGATTTTCAGTCAGCTCACGAGGCACCCACTTATAGAGCTTTTTCACCTTTCCAATTTGCTTCAAATGCCGACTGTAGAATGGTCGACCTTGAGTTCTTCAGCAACTTCTCATGTAGTTGTAAGAGGATCAGCTTCAATGATTGCTCTCAATTGGTTGTTGTCAACTTCTGATGGCCAGCCACTGCGCTCCTCATCTTCAAGGCTCTCGTCTCCTTTGCAAAACTTCTTGAACCACCAAGTATTGTTGATGTTGCAAGTTGTCTCTGCTGCTTTATGACCCATTTTGAACTCAAATAAGAAAATCGCTGGAATTTGCCTTTTGTCTAACATCATTTCCATAGTCTAAAATAAATATAAAATAAACAGCAAGTAATAAGTCTTTAGCAAAAAAACATAAAGCAAGAAATGAGCATTAAAATGATATATAACATAACCACATTTATTTAAGAATGTATGCCAATATCAAACAGGAAATGTCAACAATGCTAAAACCGCAAATACTTTTGCACCAACCTCAATAGCCTCATCTAGGAAAGTTAACAAATACACCTACATGAGCCTGCCATCAGATATTCTTCTTTAATTGGTCCAGGTAAGGCCTGGGTTGGGTACTGTGTGAAAGCTCCCCCAGGAGATTCTAATGTGCAGCCAGGGTTAGGCCCCAGTGAATTTTAGGACAGCCCACATATTTTATAGTTGAGGAAACCAAGCCCCACTTAAGGGAAGTGATTCTCTAATCTAGAGTACTAGAGTCTCTGACATAAGAAATCACAATTCTTTCCTTTGCATTACAGTATTCTTACTCTTTAATTTATATAAAACTTTCATCTAAGAAGACATAGCAGGAAAAGGTCTATTTCAAAACTCAAGCTCAATGACATCAAATCAGATATAAGAATTGTCCTCACTTCTGAGAATCTGACCTCTAGATCCAAATTGTAGTCCATTTTATCTCTATTTCTCTTTCATCCCTCTCTCCATTCCATCATCAAACCTTGCTGGTACTTTTCGTAAGCTCTGTGAGGGCAGACCATGGGACCATCTTGTTCATTGCGGTAGTCCCAACTCTGAGCATCATGTCTGGAGTGATGGTAAGTGCTCTATAAATATGTGCAAAACTAAATAAATGAAGTCAAGGTCTCTTGCATTCATCCACTGCTTTCTCTCAAGACCAAGTCCTCAATTCCTCCTGCCTAGGTAACCATTACAGTCTCTTCACTAATTTTTTTGCTAATTTTCTAGGGTTTTTTGCTTATTTCTTAGCCATCAGTAACTTTCAACTAATACATGTTACTTTGAGCCTTCACCATTTTATCCTCTTGCCCCAAAACACACATCTCTGTTTTGATTTCTTCCTTATACTCACTCCAACTTTTTCCCTCACTGTTCCCTATTCCCTTCTATTCATGCCATGTCTGTTCTTCTATTTCCTTTTGCACATACTTTAATGCCTTGAAGTAGTGGAACAAACAGAAGTTGTGGAATCAATCTGATAGCCAAGTGGTTCATATTCCAGCTCTGCTACTTAATTGCTCTGAATCTCAGTTATTTCATCTATAACGTGTATCAGTGGAAAATAAGATAATCCATTTAAAGCACCTAGTACCGTCTTGTGCATAGTATTGGGCTAATCCTTTATAGTCTCTCCACCAACAGCACAGCTTTGATCACCATAGCTTTAATCACACCATTTAGAAGGGAAAACCTTTAATTCTAGAAGTACTTCAGTTGACATTCCTCTGTACTAATTTCACAAACAAATAAGCCATGTCTTCCTTGTTTTAGGTACTTGAGTAAGAATAGTTATAATCAAAGGTCAATTTATTCTGAATTTATTTTGAAAATATCTCCCCCTTGAGGGAATTACTATTTATGCATCAATATGCTGTAAACCTGAGTACTCTGATATATATTACTGGGTGAAAATGGAGGTAAATTAGTACAAACAGCTTGGAGGACAATTTGGCAACATCTATTAACATTTAAAAACCCATGAATATAAAGACCTACAAGCAAGGACAGTCAGTGAAGCACTAAGTAGAGTCACAAAAACTGCAAACAGGCTAAATGTCCAGCACTGAGTGACTAATCAAAGTATGGGAGGGTACGTAGTGAAATAGTGTGTAACTATGAAAAATTGGAAAATCTATATATATTGACAGAATTATCTCTAAGACATATCTGCATAAACATACTTGTGTGTGCATACAATAAAAATACCTCCAGATGAATGCTGCAACAGCCATTGCCTCTGAGAGAAGAAATGGATCAGCAGGCTCAGGAAAGGGAGACACACTTTCCACAGTACACACTTTTACTGTGTAAACTGATTTTTATACCACATATATACATAATCTATAAGTAAAAGTCCAATAAATTAAATATGTTGTAAAATTTTTGAAGTAGAACTTACATACAGAAAGTGCACAATCGTAAGTGTAAGGGACAATGTTTTTTGTTTTTTCCACAAAGTTAACATACCCACAAAAAGAGCACTCAAATCAAGGAAAAAAGCATTACCAGTATATACTTACAAGAAAATCTCAGGCTGGGCACAGTGGCTCATGCCTGTAATCTAAACACTTTGGGTGACTGAGGCAGGAGGATCGCTTGAGCCCAGGAGTTTGAGGTTACAGTGAGCTATGATGACGCCACGGCACTCTAGCCCAGGCAACAGAGCAAGACTCTGTCTTAAAAAAAAAAAAAAAAGAAAAGAAAAGAAAAGCAAATCTCAAGACATTTTATCATTTTACCTGTAATACTTCAGTATGTATATCTTAACAGATTAAAAACAGCCATAATACCATAATCATACTGAATAAAATTAACAATAATTGCGTTTTTAAATATTTTATGCTTAGATGTCCTAATACCTAGTTCACACTCAATTTTATTTGCTTATCTCAAAAATGTCTATGTGCATTTGGTTTGTTTGAATTGTTTTCCAAAAAGCCCACCTATTACAAATGGTGATTTTTCTCTTAAATTGCTTTGATTGTATAACTGGTACCATTAATGCTATTTTTTTTTTTGTTAGAGAAACTCGTCATTTATCTTGTAGAACTTTTTACATTCTGGATAGGGCTGACTGAATCCTCCTGGTATCATTTAACATGTTCTTTGCCCACTGCTTTTTTTTTTTTTGTAAGCCAGTAGTTAGATCTAGAAACTCAATATATTTTCCTGAGTTGGTAAATAAAAGCATTCTATGATCCAGTTCCTTTGGGAAACACGGTGTATTTTGGGGAACGTACGCGTGGAGATTGGCAAATAAAGACCTAAAAAGTTCCAAAGTGAGAAAATGTTTATTAATAATTTTGCTTAACTGTATATTTTCCACGTGTTTTGTTGATGTTGTTGTTGTTGCAGTAGTACCTATTACGTCCACATGGAACTGGAGTCTTGTTTTACGCACTCTGATAAACACTGGAGTAGATCTGTATGGTCTTCTAAGAATCTGTGATTTTGCATGGTGTGAGAGACACACTGCAGATACTTCTAAAAGTTTGCTGATTGATTAATCAGGCAGACATGTATTATGTTTTCTATTTACAGCGTACTGTACTTGAAACCACTATTCCTGTCCTTAAGAAATAAGATTGGGGCCGGGCGCAGTGGCTCACGCCTGTAATCCTAGCACTCTGGGAGGCCGAGGTGGACGGATCGTTTGAGCTCAGGAGTTCGAGACCAGCCTGAGCAAGAGCGAGACCCCATCTCTACTAAAAATAGAAAGAAATTATATGGACAGCTAAAAATATATATAGAAAAAATTAGCCGGGCATCGTGGTGCATGCCTGTAGTCCCAGCTACTCAGGAGGCTGAGACAGGAGGATCACTTGAGCTCAGGAGTTTGAGGTTGCTGTGAGCTAGGCTGACGCCACGGCACTCACTCTAGCCTGGGCAACAGAGTGAGACTCTGTCTCAAAAAAAAAAAAAAAAAAAGAAAGAAATAAGATTGGGTTGATGAATCAGCATGTGTCCAGGCAGTAAATCCACATGCTCATTTAAAGCATAAGGCAGTAAAAACCTCAGCTGTGTATGTTGCAGTCAGAGTGGCCTGACTGGGTTCATCAGGAAAGCTCCAACAGAGAGGTCAGCTTTGGGGTTCAGGAACAAGAACTCACAGCAGGTCAGAGCTGGGGGGGAACCCCAGAAATCAGCTGGTCCAATCTCTTTATTTATAGAGGACATGAAGACTAAGGACAGGAGAGAACTTTTACAGCTGATGAGATAATCCTGCTGCTAAGTTTAGTTAGTCCCCTTAGTAGGTCTAATTTAAGATTATTTCTTTGTAAGCAAACTTTGTTTTGTTTTTTCTCCCTTCTGAAAGGTTCTGGGATTTTCTCTTTACCCTTTGGAGTACTGATTTTTCCTAAGGAAGTGTCTAGTCATATGCTTTCCCCTTCATCCTGCCTGGCCCACTGTCAGCCTTTGCAATATGAGGACCTGGGTTTTCTTGAGCCAAGGGAAACTTTCTTCTGTTACTTGCATGTCTGTTTTTGGGTCACTTGTTTTAAAATTCGTTCATCCCCAATCGTTTTCTTTGATGCTGCTGGTTTTATTCATTTGGGGTGAACCTTGGTTGCCTGTCTACATTTACAAATGAAAGATAATGTTATTATCTGACTTGGGACTGTTTTGTAGTTGTATGGGTTTGTTTACCCTGAAATGCATACGGAGATAAAAATGACCTGCTTTTTAGCCTTGAGGTATTTATAGTCTAGTGATGGAGGAAAACAAGTAAACCAAAAATTCTGTCAAAGTGTCAGAACACTCATGGTGCAGCTAAAACAGAAAGACTGTGATACTACTAGTTTGTGTACCAGGGAGTTCCAAGGTGTGTCCCTCCTCTACCTTCAACAGGCTACCTCTGGCTCCTCTAGGGTGGGTCTGGAAATGGAGGGTGCCTGGCAGAGATAAAGGTCTGACTTTTAACAGTGTGATGATGTAGCTCTCTGGGCTTGAAGAAAGTTCAAGGCTTATTCTTTCTATTGAAATATTATTTCTGAATTTCTCAAAGATTTATCACTGAGAGTCTTTCACTGCAACATTTGTGACATAGGCAATGCCTTTCCTAAGGCTTTTCACTTACTACTACTTTTTGCCCCTGGGCACATGGTGGTCCATTCTACACAAACTCTCTCTGTTTGGGATCCCATCTCTTTCCTAAGCAGTCCTTTTCGGGAGACAAAAACTTGACTCAGGCCTGGTCCCTCCCCATGGACTACATCTGGTCCAAGGGAAAACACTTGGGCATCCTCACACCTGTGGAAATGTGCCTCTCAGTGCTCTGCTGTAAGTAAACTGCTCTAGCCACTGCCCTTGCCTTAATTTCTCAAGGATGAGTCAAACACCTGAAAGTCTTCAATTTCTCATGTCCTGGAAGTAGGTAATGAACTAAGACTTACAAAACTGGAAGCTAAGCACCTCCTTTGTAAGCTCTGTATAGATTTAGAATGTGGGAATATTTGGCACTTTCAGTTTTGTGCTCAGTCTTTGGGGCCTGAAAGAAAAGAAGAAAGGTCCCACTGGAAAAGCCTTTGTCATGCCTAAGTGAAAAGTACAAGAGTGATGAAATAAGGAAGGAATCTTCCATGATGCTTCTTGAAGGCAGTAGGCCATCTCCTGTATCTGACTTCATTACAACAAAACTGTGTGTCAGATAAACCTCTGTTAAGCCCATTTGTGAGCCTCAGTCAGGGCAAAAAAGAAAAAAAAAAAAGCTTGGTTCTCCTAAAAGGCTGAAAGTTTCTTAGGCTTTGTTCTCCCAGGGAGCCAGCTGAATGCTGTGAAGAAAGATTGCCTGGCAGAGAGAAATTTAGAAACATTTTTACACTAAGGCATTTATACAGCATGAGCATTGAAGTCAGACAGGCCTGGGCTTAAATTCCCATTTGAAACTTACTAGCTGTGTGACCCTAGACAGACAGCACTCTAAACCCATGGTTTTCTGATTTGTAAAAAGGGACTAATAGCTACTTCGAAGAGTAGCTGTGAAAATTAAATGAGATGTAGTATATAAAGACTCCAAAACAGAAAGTCATCAAAGAGTAGTAGACACTAGCCCCTCCCCTTCTTCTTTGGCCCATTAATGCCCACTCTTACTTAGGTCAGGGTCAGCCACCTCCTCTAGAAGGCTTTCTTGGATTCCCTTTCCCACTTATCATGATACAGGTTCTTTAAGTGTTTTGTGCTATCTCCATCACAGAACAAACTACATTTAGCTAAAGTTGTTTGTGCCCACGTTTGCTCCCCCCATTAGAACTGGGGACTTCCTGAGTGCAGAGAGCACATCTGACTCACCCATCATTTTCCATGACTGGGCCCGGCAGGGCAGAAATCAATGAACACGCATTTGGGACATGTATGGGATCCGTAATTCACACCATCCTAGGAGAATTCATAACCACTCTGTCATAAGTAAGATAGCAGATCCAGATTTCTGATTCCCAGTCCGGCTCACTAAATCATACAATTTTAGGGCAGGAAAAAGCCTCATCATGGGGAAAGTATGTTATTCAAAAGGAACACGTGTATCTTAAAAAAAGTATTCAACACTGTAAGTTTAAAGTGGGAAAATTATAAAAAGAAACTTACTTTGTTTTATTTTAGAATAGAAAGCCCAAAAATACCTTGGTTGATGGGATATTTATTTATGCATCAGTCATACCATGGTGGCGGGAATCAGAACTGGGGACAGCGATACACAAGGTTTCTGTTTTATCAAAAGGAGGCAGGAGTTACTAAAGTTTAAGAAACAATGACCTATTTTCAACCACTTCTTTAGACACAGATGAGGCTCAGAGGGTAAAGAAATGTGTGCAAGGTCAGGTAGCTAGTAGGCAGCAGAGAGCCTGGATGCGTGACCCCAGATGAGCGCTTCTCCACTGCACCACAGCCTGCCTTGTGTATGCAAGGAGCACTGAGTGACGAGTGAGAGGTGGGTACCCTAGCGTGACCTTGGGCAAACCAGTAAATCTGAGACTCCGTTTTCCCGTCTGCAAAACAAGATCATATTCTGCCATACGTGGCTGCTGCAGGATCAAAAGAGAAGTGAAAGCCCTTTATAAATACAGCACCTTCTGGTATTTACATCATCCAGCTTGTAAAAGAATAGCACACTGAAGCTATACATCTAGACTCCAGCCACTTCAGCATGGCCACACACAAGGGTTTCCAGACAAGAAGTAGGATACCAATGATAAAGAACACTCCCCGAGCACTTTTTCATCAGGGATAATGGTATAAGTGGGTAGTCACAGGCGATAAAGGTAAAATTGGAAACCAGGATAAATTCCAAATAGAAGAGACCTATATTTTTAAAAAATGAAAATCTATAAGCACTAGAAGAAAACATGAATTCTTCTATAATCTGGAAATGGGGAAAACTTTTCTAACCATGGTTCAAATTCCTTAAGCAATACAGAAAAGATTAATAAATTTAATTACATAAAATAATTCCTCTATAGCAAAAAAAGCAAAAACAAAAACAAAAACAAAAACCCACCAAAACCCAAATAAAATAAAACAAAACAAAAATACCGTAACTAGGGAAAAAAGACAAATGGCAAACTGAAAAAAAAAAAAAATGTGTAACTTACATCATAGACAAGGAGTTAATAGCCTTAATAAAGAGGGTGCTTCTAAAAAGAAAAAATAAAAAAACCAAGAATCCCACAGATATATATTGGAAATAAAACAGCTCAGAGAGAAAGAAATGCAAATGATCCTTAACTTACTAACATTCCACCTCACTCATAAATGACATGTGAAGTAAAACTACCCTAAAAAGCATGTCTCACCTATTATATAGATTTTAAAAACTCAAATTGGACAAAAAGATCTGTTGGTGAGTCTGTGGGGAAATGGACATTTTCATAGATTGCTGGTGGGAAGGCTACTACTGAGAGGGCAAAATGATATAACCTCCATGGAGGGAAATTCATTAATATCTAGAAATTACACATTCATTTATCTTTTGACCCATGTCTCACTTTTAGAACTCCACTCTAAAGAGACAATGGCAAAAATATGAAAAGGCATGTGCACAAGTCTTTTCATTGCAGCACTATTTATAGTATCACAAGTCTGGAAACAATTCAAATGCCCGTCAGTAGGGAACTGGTTGAATAAACTACGGTACATCGACAAAAGAGTGATCAACTCTAGGACAATATTAAGTGACAAAAAGTAATGTTGAGAAAAGTGAGTAAAATAAGCTATTTAACTAATGATACATATATTAAGTGGCTGGACAAAACATACTTTTCTTCCTAAATGGTTGCTTGCATGGGGAGGAATGAAACAGAAGGGAGGGGACTGCTACAGAAGCTAGACTTCTCTAAACATACTTTGTAGATTGAACTTTGGAATCTCGTAAATATTTTATAGAATTATAAAACACAAATAGGGTTTGTGCAAACTTTTAAAAGCAAAAGCAAAATGAAACAAATGACTCTGTGTATCAAGCTTGTGGCATAACCACACAAAGATTAATCATTTCTAGTGACTTTAAAACATAGGGCTTTGTTCATTTCTAGTAGGATATATACCATAAGGACAAAAAGAACTGCAAAACAATCTTAAGCTGCAAAGTCATTATATTATAGGTAGTAATGTTGGTATTGCTTTATTGAGACTATTACGTGTGTATTGTGAGATAAAGCAAATGAGCACTTGGGTTGGTATCACTGAGAATCAGAACTTTCACCATGGGAAAAAAGAGGTATGGCCATACAACTCATGAAGTAAAAACTCTTTCATCCTGATTTTGAATTGAAAGCATCAGTATAAACTGAAGTATTTTCTCTTAAAAACAAAAAATTTATTTCCTCGCATTGTCCACTGAAAAGGCCTAGAAACAATGACCAGCCCAGTAACAACCATCTCTAGCACCCAGAAAATGGTCCAGACCTTGTTATGGAAATGGATGATTCCAGATCTGAGGCAGGCAATTTGGAAGAGTCTGGAACATCTTATCATACCAGAAATCAAGGAAGCAATAAAATCCAAATAAGCTCATGCCAAAAGGATATAGAAGTCAAACTGAAGAGGCCCCTGTTGGCCAAAGATGGGATAATTTGCATATTAATAACTACAATGAATTAGAATATTCCAAATATTTTTACACTATAGGTTCAATATAACACTAAAACCAAGTAAACTAGATTGTAGAATGAATGAGAGAGAACAAAAGGGATCGACCTTCCCTGCCAAATTCCTTTCATAAACCTCTCCTTGTAGCACTAAAACTGACCATGTCATCACTTGGTCAGTTTCCCTCACTGCACTTACACTAATGCAGAAGAGCAGATTGGGTGTTTTTAGCCACCATCACATCCCCAGTGCTTGGCAGAGAAGGGACAGTAGGTACCTGGTACTATTTATGAAAAATTGAAAGAATGGGGCAAAGAGATAAGTTTGGAAACTGAGTCATCCAAGAAAGAACCAAGGAGTGGTTGCACTTGGGCAGTGTGTTAAGATTGGAGAGCACTTACTTAGGAAAATAAAACACTTGATGAAGCCATTATTTTGAACACTTGCAGTACCAACTGTGTTAATATGTACAATTAGGCCAGAACTGTCAAGACATACTTGGCAACATATTTCTACTGACATCAGGGCCCAACTAAGTCTCTGAGGTACTCGCACTACCACCTTTAGGCTCAAAGTCTAAACATCAAGCAGAGCATGGTGGCAAACACTTGTAATATTGGCACTCAGGGAGGCAGGATTGCTTGAGGTCAGGAGTTTGAGGTTGCAAGTGAGCTGTGATGAGGCCACTGCACTCCAGCCTGGATGATATTTAAAAAAAAAAAAAAAAAAAGACACATCATTCCCTTTTGTTCTTTTATCTCCTACAATCTGGATTCTGCCAAACCATCCATTTAAATATGAGGCCACTGTATTTGGAGAAAAGGTCTATCACTAGGAAGTTTTAACAGTCAACCAATATTTTTAGAATAAGGGATAGGAGGGTGAGAAGAGATAAGGATGATCCAAGAGTCCAACTAAGTAAGCTAATTTTTCAGACAAGGCACACAGAAGTAGATTTAGTGGACCAGAGTTCAGACTTGAAAGTTCAGTTTCTGTGCCTATAAGGCATCATGGGAGATTTCTAACAGGCCATTAAATATTAGTTTGGATCAGGAATGATGCTCACCCATACAAAGCCCTTGATAATTAGGAAATAGCATCCTCTGAAGTAGAAGGCAAGAGTGATGCAATAAATACTGAAAATTTATATGTAATAACTATTCTAAGGTATTCAAGGTTGTATTTACAAATTATACAAAAATATCTAAGACTGAAGAAAACAGAATTTCATACTGCTATATATGAAATTGTGCTTCAGTACAATTTCCTATATTGAGGACATTTTAAAAACAATAAATTTTTGGAAATCCTGGGGGAAAATTCTACCAGTTATATAAGCTACTTAAATAGTGTTTACATAAATTATTAAAGGAAAATCAAAACCATGTAAATAGCATATGTGAAAAGAAGTAGACAAAAGTTTAAGAGTGCAATATTTTTTATTCGTTGATAAACTAAAAGCCCATTTTTAGATGTTTCTTTCTCGTGTATGCTACATCTGTTTTAGTAGTAAGCAAAGCCCGATAAGGAATGGCTTCACCTAGTCCTCAGACTCTGATCCACCGTCATCTTGACTGATCTGGAAGTAACGAAGTTCGTAAGTCTCCTTATCAGAGGCAACCACTCGAAGCCAATCACGAAGATTGTTCTTCTTAAGGTACTTCTTGGTAAGGTATTTCAAGTACCTTTAAAATAAAAAGATGAATATAACCAAGCAATCTAGTCCCTACTGTGCATAGGATTATTACATGGAAGATGTGCACCATCTTTTTTCTTGTGTCCCCAGTTCCCTCCAAAATGTCATCCTTTCACTTATACTAAGCATTGTGCAAGGATGCTATGGATACAAATAAGAACAAGTAGGCTCTCAATCTCAATCAGAATCAGTTTATGCCTTATGAAACCCTTATTCTCCCATCTCCCTAAAATAAACTAGTATTCTTCATACTGGGAGATTTTATGTAGCAGAGCAATGGTAGCTTCCTCTTCAGCGTTACTGCCACAGCCAAATTATTTTTAAATCAACCAATATACAATTTCACTCTTCAAATACATTATGCATATTAACACCCCCTTCACCACTATCAACCTCCCTAACCTCAATGGCACCCTGGATCAACAAGAGGCAACCTGTCAAGAGAATTAAGTTCATTTACAAGTTCAAGGTTTTACCAACAGCCTTGTAAGAAGTATCTGCCTTAGCTCTTATAAACAGCTTTCAGCACAGTCCAATTTCATCACTCCAGCCATTCTCTTCCTTTTACACTTTACGGCAGTTCCAACTACCAAGCATTACTCCAAAGCTCCCCTGCCCTGTGCTAATGCTGCATCCCTCTGCCTGGAATACCTCATTCCATTGGCTCAGTCAGTCTCAGCTTTTCTGAAAATTCTCATGCCCTATCTCTACATCCAATACAACAATTACAGAATTGCATTTTATAGTAATTATCTGATTGTCTATAAGGTCTTTAAGGACAGCTACTACATTGTCATCTCTCTGAATCCTTAGTTCAAGCCATAAGCTCTTAAGTCTTCATCTTCAGTTTCCAACAAGCTCACCACCCATCTTTGTCAGCCATAATGATCAATGGCTTGCCAATGCACATAAAACTCAAAGCCCTTCTTCCTATGTCTTTCAAGATCTGCTCCCTAGCTACCCCTCCAATATCAAGCATTCCTCCCAAAACACACTGGCCTCTTTACTATTCCTGCATTTCATTTAGGTGAGGCATTTCCTGATCAATGTATCTAAAAACCTTGCAACCCTCTTTACTCCCTCACATAGCACTTATCACTGCTTAATCTTGCATTTCACTTTCTCCCTTCTCCATTAGAGAGGCTCCTTGGTAGTGGCTAATTGGCCTGTTTGGTTACCCAGTCCTGCAACAGTGCAACATATTCAAATACAAAAGCACTCAACATTAAAGTTTATATACAACTTGGATTTACAGGGCCTATAATTTACTGGACAAGAACCCTGGACATGACTTGCTATATCCTAGTAATAAATCACACTTACGAACAGTCAATAAGCAATTGGCTCCCAGTTAATGTATTTCCTATTCATGCAGGCCTTTAATAAGTTCAAATTTATTCTTACATATGAATAGAATAAATACCAGGATTACATATTCTATAAAATATTCCTCAACTATTATAACTTCATAAAAATTTGCAAAACAAGTACCAACCTTTTAGAGAACTGTTTCTCAGAAACAACTGTAATTTTATTTTTGAAGCGTTCAATGTGAACAACATTCCCAAGATTTCCAGTTTTTCCATTGACTTTAACCTTTTCCCGTAGAAACTGCTCCTATTTCAAAACAGAAGAAATGCAAAACTAGGGAAGAAAACCCTAGATATTCACTAGGGAAGGTACCCTAGGAACAGACCTTAGGTTAATATCAACTTATTATATACTTAAACCATTATCAAAAACTCTACAATTATAATACGCTGAGTAGAATGATACTTACAAAATTTCCAGAATCAAAAATTCCATCTTCTACTGGATGAGTAAGATCCAAATTAAACTTCCAGGTTGACTTCTTGGGTTTTTTGTCCTTCTGCTATATAAAGTTAAAATTATGATAATGCTGTAAGACAATTTATTCAGTTTATATACAAAGTCTTAACACAATATACTGTGAAGTTATAGGGAAACAGTGAATAATCTTTAAAATTATGATAATGCTGTAAGACAATTTATTCAGTTTATATACAAAGTCTTAACACAATATACTGTGAAGTTATAGGGAAACAGTGAATAATCTTTAAAATTATGATAATGCTGTAAGACAATTTATTCAGTTTATATACAAAGTCTTAACACAATATACTGTGAAGTTATAGGGAAACAGTGAATAATCTTTAAAAAACACCCACCCGGGGTTGATTTAAACTTCTAACCAAGGCCGATTTTGTTCAAGTTGTCAAGAAAAGTTATGGGCTTTCATTATTTTCCAGACCACTAATGTTCAATTTTAAATTACTGTGTACGGTTTACTATGTGGGCCAAGCACTGCTTTACCACCATCCCCACTGCAGATGGTAACAGGTTAGTACCCCTTCTGGCCCAAGCTCAGGTACTGCCAGAGATACAATTCCACCCACTTATTAGACATAATAAGAATCCAATTCTTATGCTGGTCTCTCTCTCTATATTTACATAGATAGATAAGGAAAGGCGGGGAGGATCTTTGGTAAAGGTTTCTTTTTACATTTAGATTTTCCATATCCAAACATTTTACACCAAGTACATATAATACGGCTACATAAGCAAAATGTTGCGGCCAGTAACAATGGATATTCAATGTAAGGAAAACAGACATTAGATCCACCCAAATGGATATCAAGTATTGAGTCTGCTTTCTCAGGTAGTCGGGTTAACTTGTGCCAAAAAAAAAAAACAAAAAAACCAAACTTATCCAAAACTTATAACTGACAAGAGAACAGCGGGTGCTGGGCCTGACTTACTCTTGGTTTGGGCATAAGTTAACTTGGGACATGCAGATAGTTCCTGTACAATGGAACGGATAACCCCAGAGGGTTTATGGCCTCATTGGGCTTTAACCCAGTTTTCTAACCCAGCGATTTTACCCTAACATTTCTTTGTAAGTTGTGGCCATGTACCTAACTTTTAAAATGCTCTAAAGAGCATTTAACATCTTACGGGTTCCCTTATTTTTTTTTTTGGTTGAGACAGAGTCTCACTTTGTTGCCCAGGCTAGAGTGAGTGCCGTGGCGTCAGCTTAGCTTACAGCAACCTCAGACTCCTCGGCTTAAGCGATCCTACTGCCTCAGCCTCCCGAGTAGCTGGGACTACAGGCATGCGCCACTATGCCCGGCTAATTTTTTCTATATAGATTTTTAGTTGTCCATATAATGTCTTTCTATTTTTAGTAGAGACGGGGTCTCGCTCAGGCTGGTCTCGAACTCCTGACCTTGAGCAATCCACCCGCCTCGGCCTCCCAGAGTGCTAGGATTACAGGCGTGAGCCACCGCGCCCGGCCCGGGTTCCCTTATTAATGACTTAAATATTTGACGCACGCTCTTTTTAGGTCGCCGTAGAGTCATGACTTCGCCCCCAACTTAGTTCTAAAGTTCTCAGAAACTTCTCCGACCGCCTCTGAGCTCCCTCCGACCTGGCAAGGCCGTCAGACCGGTCGGATTACCCACCTCTCCCCACTTCCCGGTGCAAACAGAGCGGCAACAGCGTTATTAGACGCGAAAGAGTAAAGAGAAGGTTCAAATGCAGTACCACCGGCCCCGTCCACAGTCGTGCCTTTCTCTTCCTGAGTGCCACGACCACCCATCCTAAATTCACCCATCCAATTCCGAACCCAGCTCCAACTCCATCAGGCCGCATGGCAGCAGCCAGGATTCAAGAAAGACAATTCAAGAACCTAACGTCTTGGTTGTGTTCCTGACCCGGTTTCCATTTCTCCCCTCCCTTTATCTCGACTGAGACGTCCACTCGCCAGACACAAAAATCATTTACTCTGCCCCAAAACACTCCCACTAAGACCACGTTCACTCACAGGCGCCATCTTGGAAGTAGGCCACACGACCAGAGAGGACTCAGCCGCCGCGCGGCGCGTACTTATATCAGAGCGTGCTGCGTCACGCGCTGGGAGCGTCAGAGTCCCGCCTCCCGGAAGAGGGCGCGGCGGCCAGTAACCTAGGAAACCGAGGGCGTGGCCGGAGGCGGGTAGGATAAGAGCGCGGCGAGGTTTCCTGCGAGCGCCCGCCAGCGGCCGCAGTTAAGTGGCTGTCGGTTTTCCACTAACCGGCTACAGAGGCTCGTTGACCACCGCCGTCTCTGCGCGTATCTTGGGGCTGCTCCCGGACGCGAGGGCTGCGGGAGTTATATTTCACCAATCACCTGAATCTTGTCTTCCATCAGGGCAAGGTAGTGTCCCAGGTTGCTTTGGGATCTCCTCTCCTATATTGTAATTATAATCCTCCAGCGAAAAAGTTATTTCTGTGTGTTTTGTCTATAAGCCCTGTTTTCTTTTATTCCCCCATCCCCCGCCCCGCAACCCGAGAGAACCCAAGCTGTGAAAATGAGCCCTGTTTTCTAAATACCTATGGAGGGAAATCACTGTTGAGGGAAATCAGGGAGAAAAAATAAACTAGGTCCTCGGAAAAAATATCTTTCTAAGAGAAAAACACAAAGTGCTTACTTCTTGTTCACGTGTTTGGGTATAATCTATTTTATCGTGGGTTTTAGAGTTAACTCTAGGTCTCCTGACTGCCATCCAAAACGCCTTCCAGTTAAAAGTCAACGAATATTTGCTGTGACTTAACAACCATATGTACAAGGCATACAAGGGTGGGCGTGTCTTGATGACAAAAGGAAAAAATATCTATAGCTTTTGAGCTTTGAAGGATTATAAAGTGAAGTCAGATCAGAAAAGTGGCATGCCTCAGAGTTTAGCAGTAATTCCTGGGGGTGAAACTATGGTACCTAGGGGCTGGGATAAGGAATGAAGTGGACTTTTGTTGTTAATTTGGAGAATGACTCTAGAAAATGATAATGGTGTGTGTCCTTTATTCCAGCAATTAGTTATTGTAGAAACTATGCTTTAATAAAGCATACGATGGTTAGAGCCTGAAGAGAAGCACTGAATTCCTCAAAGAAATCCACGTCAACAAGATTTTTTTTGCTTGCCTCAAAACCATGGTATTATAATTTCATTTCTTTTCTGAACATTAAGAGGAGGGGAAGAAATCGGCATTTCCTCCTCAAGGGCTGCCCAGGCTGCAGAGCAGAACTGATTCTTGTGCTATTGGATATTTTGAAAATAAACTAGTAATTAAGGTACTTATTGTTTTGTTTTCCTTGTCTTTAGTAGCCTTCCATGTGATTACAATAAACTCCTTAAACACTGGTAAGCTATTTTTACAAAGGGGTTATAACAACAACATGTGCTTCAAAGTAACTAGTAATCCCAAAATAACGGGTTAGACACTGTAAGGGGGAAAAAGATTTCTCCCAATTAGAAAACAAAACAAAACAAAACAAAAACTTAAGAAAAATATTAACCAAAAATGTGCCAATGGAAAGAGTAACTGTTGTAAATAACTAAATTCTTCCCGAACTGCTTACACGCGCGCACACACACACAGATATATTAACAAAATGTTAGATGTTACCCCAGTTATTTTTTTATTTTGACAGCTATTTCTAAAACATATAAAAACAATAAATGTCTGAAAAGAGCCAAGACAATTTAGATCAATGAAGGGAAGTGTGCCTTTCCAGCTATTTGAATATAAGGTAATATATGATAGACATATATTTAATATGTCATAAACTTCAGTCGTTGGATTTACATGATACTGAAGCCTGAATAGACAGATCAGTAAAACAAAGAATACAGAAGAACAACATGACAGATTAAATTCTTCAGAAAAACTCCTCCACATGTAGCCATCTTAAAAAATGGCTAAAATATCATGTTATAAATAATTGTTACTGTATGGTTAAGCTACTGGAAAAGTAATAGAATTTTTTGGAGGCAGAAATGACAAGCCATGCTCATATTTGTTCCGAGCTTGAATTAGCTCTGCCCAAATAGCATGAAAAATCTCCAAACTAAAAATGTAGTTTAAAGTGTGCTTGGATTGTTAGTGCCAGGCAGAAGCAAATGCAAATGCTCTCTGGAGAAATGCATTTTAAATCCAGGCACAAAAAAATTCTCTGAGATAAACTTCCAGAAATATGAGCTGAGAATTTTTTTAAAATCACTAAATACACAGGAAAACAAACCACTGTGCATGAAAATCAACCTCAAAATCTATGAAATCAGACCCACAAAGACTACATATATTGGAATTATATGATGCAGAATATAAAATAAGTATTTTTAATATGTGTAAGAGTTAAATGTATTTAAGATATGATAAGGGAGCCAAGGACAATCAAAATTGATCAGATTTTTTTTTTTAAATAGAGCAAAAAAGAACTTTCAGAAATTAAAAATAGAAAACCTTCAACCAGAGAATTAGAACCTGCGAGGGCGGGGGGAGGAAAGGAAAAAAAGAGAGAAACTGGGTGAGTTAAACAGAGTATACACAGCTGAAGAGAAAAATCAGTGAATGTGTAATTACTTAGAATGCAACATAGAAAAGTGAAAAGATAGAAGATATAAAAGGTAGGTTAAGAGAAAAGGATGTCCGTGTAAGAGTTTTCTGGTTATGTCAACTGGGAGATCCAGAAGGATATAATAGAGATTATGGGGAAAGACAAAATTTAGAGAGATAATGTCTGAATTCTCGGGTTCAGGAAGTCCCAAGCAGGATAGTTTAAGAGAAATGTACACCTAGACACAATGTAGTAAAACTTCAAAACACAATGACAAAATTATTTCAAAAGCATCCATGGAGGGAAAAGACAAAACATCTACTAAAGAAGTTATGCTAACAGCTGGCTTCACATCTGCAAAAATGGAAGCCAGAGGCAAAGGAATACTTCAAAGTGCTGAGAGAACATAACTGTCTACCTACAGCTACAAAGTATAAAGCTATCTTTACTAAATGACCTTTTTTCATTTTTTGTTTCTTTTTGTTTGCTTTGTATTTATTCATCCTCCTTAGTGATCCTTTATAAATTCCTTTTAAAATCATATATTTAAAACATTTTTAGACCACATAAACTGAAAGTTTTTAAATAATAGATTCTCAATAAAGGAATTCTGAAAGATATACTTCAGGAGAAAGGAAAATCTTCCTAGAAAGAAGGCCTGTATGTCAAAAGAAATGATGAGCAGAGAAAATGGCTAACTTGTGTGCAAATCTAAACAAACACCTGACTGTATACAACAGTAATAGTCATGTGGGCTTAGGGTGCTGTTAATATTCTATTTCTTGATATTGGCTTACATGGATATGTTTAGTTTGTGAAAACTCAGGAAACTTTAAATTATAGTCTGTTCATTTTTCTATATATATGTTACACTTCAATTAAAAATTTTAATAAGAAGAGAGTATAAATTACCACATGCCAAAATATGACAAATTAGATGAACAAATTCCTAGAAAAATACAACTTAACAGAATTTACACAATAAGAAATAGAATATCTAAAAATATATTCTATCTCTAGATAGACTAGAGAGCAAAAGATATCTACATCTTTGAAATAAATTGTATTTGTGATTAAAACCTTCCCACAAGAACAACATCCAGATAGCTTCACTAGTAAATTCTGCCAGCTAGTTGAGGAAGAAATAATGCCAATTGTAACAGTTTTATGCCCAAATCCACATTCTGTCAGTTTACCTTTTAATCCAGAAGAGGGGGAAACATTTATCCCTAGTTTTCTTCGCCCCCCCCAATGAATAAATGGTTATCCTTGGGAAGTTAGGGAAGTTAACTTTCTTGCATTTCCAGGTTGTAAATGTATAAGTGAGTATTGGTAGGGAGGTTCCCACAAACGTCCCATACCTCATATCAGAGAAGCCATGGGGTAGAAGGTAAAAAATATGTGGGAGGTGCTGTCAAGTCACTCCTGCACAAAACTGGTCGCTGCTCCTTTATTTCTTTTGAGTGGACAGTTCAGAAGTGCATTCTACATCGCCACGTGGAAGATCCCAGAAGGATTAAGCCTCAGTTGTCCCCAGTATATTTTATTTGCTTTTACTCCTTCCGAGTTTCACTCTTCGTTGTTTCTTCTGTTACTGAGATCACTTCCTAAATAAACCAACTTCAGGCAGCCAATAGGCCAAGACACCAATTTTACACAAACTCTGTCAGCTAATAGAAAATTAGAGACAGTCAACTTATTTTAAGAGACGAGCATAACCTTGATACTGACAGGGACATTTTGAGAAAGAAAAATTATAGTCTAATTTCATTCATAAATATTTAAAATATATATACTATAGTCACAGATAAATTACTAGAAAACCATATCCAGCAATCTGTCATGCAGCAAGCTGAGCAATAATGTCATTATTTGTACTTGATATAATTGGATGTGTACAAAATTCAAATGAACCTACAGATAAATTATTAGAATTATTATGTGAACATATCAAGATTGCTGGGTACAAACTTCATATACAAAAATAAATTGCATATCTATAAACCACAATGAATTAGAAAATGGAATTTGAAGAAGATATCATTTTTAATACCATAAAATATGTAAGGAAAAAATAACAAAACATGTACAAGATCTCTGTGCAGAACTGTAAAATATAATTGAGAGAAATTAAAGAAGACCAAATAAATAGGAAGACATTCAATGGTCAGGGATTGGAAGACCCAATAAAATAAAGATGTCAGTTCTCTCAAAACTAAATTATAGATTCAGTGTGATCTCAAACAATAGCTTAACAGGTGTTCTCTATCTCTTCTCTCTCTCTCTCTCTCTCTCTCTCCCCTTCTCTGTCTCAGAAAAACCAATTTGAAAAGTTGTATGGAAGCACAAAGGTACCAGAATAGCAAGAATATATTTTAAGAAAAAAAATAAGATAGAAGGACTTTCTCTACCAGATTAAGATTTATTTTAAAGATACTATAATTAAGATGATACAATATTGTTTTAAGGTTATGAATATAGACAAATGGAATAGACTAGAGAGCATAAAAATTTCACAAACAAATGTGTGTTTGCCATTTATGGCCAAATGGTACTTCAGAATAGTGGAGAGAAGACTATTCTTACAACCCTCATTATTTTTTAAATTGAAAATATGTAAATGTACACCCACTAAAACATAAACATTGTGGTCAACATAAATCTTTAAAATCCACATGATTATTTTGTGCTGGAAATATTATAGATGTGCTTATGAATGTTTGTAAATAATCTAATAAGCATTTATCCATGTAAGTATCAATATGTATTTTTTGAACTGTGAAAAACTGCTCTGACATTTCAGAAAAGAGGACTCGGAATAGAATTATCTGTTATGGTCCATTTGTGTATCACACATCTGCTCTTCTTGCAGCTGTGTATCTCTCCTGGGTTTTTGCATCACACAAGGTTTGTTACAGGAGCAGATAGTGCACCTTATCCTACAGTGTTCGCTTTTGGAAATCAGCACAGATGATCACACTGTAACAAAGAAAGCAGACAATGTCTGTACCGCTGAAATATACTTATTCATTATTAAAACCCATCCTATTTGCTAGCAGCTTTTATTAAAAAAAGAAAGGACTCTGTAAATTTCTCTCTATCCAAACTCCCAGTCATCAAAGTTATCACCATTTAAGCATTGTAAAAAAAAAAAAAAATTGTATGTGTAATAAACATCCTTTTCCATTTCTTTCTGTGCCATGTGCTACACAGTGAAGCATGCTGAGCATCACAAGGCATTGCACTACTCATCTCTGGGAAAACATACTCAAATGACATTGCAGTGCAAACCATCTTATGGAAGCAAACTGCAAGTTTTAGCAAAGGATGGCCTGCAGCCCTTCTGTGCAAACAACAATGAGACACTGCGGACACACTTTTTACTGTAAGGTTTTAAGACCAGAGTCCAGGGGAGGGGCAGCACAGCTGAAAGTTAAAGTACCGTCCCGGGTTTCGGCACCAAATGTAAGGTTTCTTTGAAGTAGCCGGCACCAGAGAAAGAAAGAGGAGCAGAGTTGAAAGGGATAAGTAAAGAGGCTTTATTGGAGCGCTTCCGGGGGGGGGGGGGGGTAACGAGTCCCCAAGAGAGGGACCCAGGCGAGCCTCACAGTCCCACAAGCAGAACTAGAGAAGCCGCCCCGCCCAGAAGTCTGAGTGGATTTGTATACGTTTTTTAGGGATGGGGGATGGGAGTTCCTTCGGCCAGGAGATGTGGGCGTGAGGAGTGAGGAATTTCTTTGTTTTAACCTAAGGGTGGGTATTCAGGAATAGGAGGGGCTTCTTTTTCATTAGGGAAGGGAGGTGTGCCTGCCACTGGCCTTATATTCCAGCCTTTTAGTGATAATAGGGCGATTTGTAGGGCGACGCGGTCTTTCTGGCTACTTCCTGCTTTTGAGGGGCGTAGTGGGGGCTATGGGCCGGAGTCGGCTGGTGGAGGGGTGACTGGAAGAGGAGAGTAGGGATGAAGAAGCATCTGGTTTACTGCTACTCTGGATAATTCCTGCAGGCGGTGTTGGAGAAACTGAGCCAGAGAAGTCAGTTGTCTCTGCAGGGAAGTTAGTGATGCGGATGTGGTTTTCAGGGATAACTGTAGGCAATCTGGAAAGTCTTGGGCAGAAATGACACTGTGGCCCAGGGCGCCTCCTGCAAGTCCTGAGGCGTATAGAGTTAATTGAGAGACGACCATGACAGGGAAACAAGGACCCAGGGTGGATGTATTGACGCAGCGGGTAAGTGTTCCTTTGTACCAGAAGAACTGTCCCGGAGCAGAAGAGGTGGTCGTGGTCACAGTACGGTTAGTAAGACAGTGTCCATGAAGTTGTAGGTTGGGGTCAGTGAGGGTGGTGAGAAAGCATATGCGATCTGCATAAGGTTGGCCTGTGGGCTCAGGTTCCCATAGGGGAACTCAAGTGAGCAGAGTGGAGCATGAGGGACCCGATGAGGGTGTCTTTTAGGGGTTAGAAAAGTTTAGGGGAACAGCGGCCAGTAGGGGGTCGCTGAATGGAGGCACAGAGGAAACAGTGGGAGACATTAGAGATTATTTTAGAGGAGTTTAGGAAGGCGAGGATATGTTGAATAATATTTAGCCAGGAGGTAAGAGGGGGATGTTTAGGGCGGGAGGAAAGTTGTCCTGCTAGAGTTTGTTCTGCTTCCAGAATATTGATAGATATTTGAACCTGTGTCTGGTGGGCCAGGACGTATTCACGGCTGACATGAATAGTCGCTGAAGGGTAATAGTCGTGTATTTTTCAGTATACTTTGCCTGTGACTTTAATTTTCCAACGCTGGTCTCAAGGATCGAGGATATTCGTGTGAGAGATATTTGAGTCGGTCTCTGGAGGCTGAGGTAGATATCTGTCTGTGTGGGCCCAGAGAAGTTGCCTGGCAAGGGAGAGATATGGGAGATAGGAGGCCAAATGTGGGGGCTGGGCTGGAAGATAATGGTCAATGAGAAAAGGCCAGCCGTACACGAGTTTGAAATGTCTGTGAGGTAGCATATGAGTGAAATCGACCTGCCAGTCTTGTCCAGGGAGGTGACCACACATCTGGTGGGTGGATATAGGGGGTTTGAAGCCTCCTTGAGGGTTAACAGAGGCACAGATGTCACAGTTCGAGCAAATAGTTTTGATGAGAGAATATAGAACAGGGTGTGAAAATAGAGGCTGTAAGGGGTGGAAGAGGCCCTTAGTGCCAATATGAAGTGAAGAGTGGACCTGGCCAACGAGTTCCGGGGCCTGTGCCTTAGGCAGAGCCAGCTTGCTGTCTTTTAGAAGGACCCACCCTTCGGTGGTGGTTGATCCCCCTTGGGTGAGAAGGCTGTCGCACTCCTCTGGAGTGTAGCGAGGCTGGAGGGAAGGAAGGGAAAGGAAAAGATGAGGAGCCGGACTAGGATGTTTGGGGGATGTTAGACTACGGGCGACAGTATTAGCATAGTTGTTTCCCTTAGTGACAAGGGACCCATCTGTCTGGTGTTCCTTGCAGTGTATGATAGCTAATTGGGTGGGTAACTGAAGGGCCTCGAGGAGGCTGGAGATAAGGGTGGCGTTAATAACAGGGGAGTCCTTGGTGGAGAGAAAGCCCCATTCTCTCCATATGGCAGCATGGCAGTGAGCTATTATAAACACATATTTGGAGTCTGTGTAAATATTTACACTCCTGCCTTGGGCTAGGTGTAAGGCTCAGGTGAGAGCAATGAGTTCTGCCTTTTGGGAAGTGGTGCCCTCCGGAAGTCGGGAGGCTTCTATTACCTGAGAGGCAGAGACAATGGCATAGGCTGCCTGGCATTTGTCATCCTCACCTGTGACAGAGCTGTCATCAACAAAGAAAGTTAAGTCCACTGTAGGAAGTGGCTTGTCTGACAGATCGAGTTTAGGGGTAGTGGAGGCTTTAACCATTTCTGAGTAGGAATGTGAGGACAGAGTTAGGCAGGGAATGGGGATCAGGCGTCTGTCACCTCCCTTAAGGGACAGAGGAGGGGCTGGTCCGAGGGGTTTGCATGGGAGTGAGTGTGCTGGCTGACTGGAGACATCGGCGGCGAGTGGCTGGGCGGCGTGGGAGGATGGGCGGGCGCCTGTGGGTATGGTGGAGGTCGAGTGGGAGAGGGCTGAGAGAGTTGAGTGGATCGGAGAAAGCAGAAGGGGCGTCTGAAGAGACGTCTGGTGGAGAGTTAGAGGGAGAAGAGGCGGAGGGGGTAGGGGATCCAGCATAAGGAGGACTTGTGCGGAGTGGCAGGTCAGACAGAGAGAAGGACGGGAGCGCAAACAAAAAAAGGCTTGGACATATGGGATCTCCGACCATTTGCCATTCCTGCGACAAAAGTTATCAAGGTCTTGTAGAATATTGAAATTGAAAGTCCCATTTTTAGGCCATTGGGAGCCATTGTCCAATTTATACATTGGCCAGGCAGTATTGCAGTAAAGAATGAGGCGCTTGGGCCGGATGCCTAAATCCAGGGCCTTCAGATTGGCCAGCAGACACCCCAGGGGCATCTTGCGGGGAATTTTGGTTACCCATGTCACCTCAACCCTGATGGGAAACAGCCAGGAAAAGTCTGGGGGGACGTCGCCGCCTGAGACTAGTGTGCCCGCACGGAAAGGGGTGAGAGGAATTCAGGTGTCCCCGAATAGCCTCAGCCCCCGGAATGGGGGAGCCTCCGACATGGGCCCATGGTTTAACAGACAGGGAACAGCTTCCCGGAGGGAACGGAGGCTCCTGGGGGATCCGGGTTGGGATAACACGAGATGACTCACCCAGGCCGAGGTCGTCAATCAGGGACTCCAAGGCAGTCAGTGGAGGTCCCAGTCCGGAATGTGAGAGTTCGCGGAGGGGGTGGTGCAGCCAAAGCCCCAGAGCGGGCCGGTGCAGCCAAACGCCCCTCCTGGGTTTTGGCACCAAATGTAAGGTTTCTTTGAAGTAGCTGGTGCCAGAGAAAGAAAGATGAGTAGAGTTGAAAGGGATAAGTAAAGAGGCTTTATTGGAGCGCTCCCGGGTGGGGGTAACAAGTCCCCAAGAGAGGGACCCAGGTGAGCCTCACAGTCCCACGAGTGGAACCAAAGAAGCCGCCCCACCCAGAAGTCTGAGTGGGTTTATATACATTTTTAGGGATGGGGGATGGGAGCTTCTTTGGCCAGGAGATGTGGGCATGAGGAGTGAGGAATTTCTTTGTTTCAGCTTTAGGGTGGGTATTCAGGAATAGGAGGGGCTTCTTTTTCATTAGGGAAGGGAGGGGTGCCTGCCGCCAGCCTTACATTTACTACCAAAGAATATTGCTGTTAAAATCGCAAATCTATGTATAGTTCTTTGTTAGATACTCATTAATGAAAGCTAGGAGGACCAGGAAGGGGAAATAGGAACTTAAGTTACTGCTGCTTGCCTTTTTTTTACTAATTTGATTAGAGAGCATTAAAAAGTACAAAACAATAGATGGTGGTGTGGATACAAAGAGAAAGGAACGTTTATACACTGTAGATGGGACTGCAAATTAGTACAACCTCTGTGGAAAACATTAAGGAAATTCCTCAAAGAACTAAAAGTAGACTTCCATTCGATCCAGCATCCCACTATTGAGTATCTACCCGAAGGAAAAGAAGACTTTTCATAAAAAAGACAACTGCACTTGAATATTTATTGCAGCACAATTCACAATTGCAAAGATGTGGAAACAACCCAAGTGCCCATCAATTCATGAGCGGATTAATAAAATGTGGTATATGTATACTGTGGAGTACTACTGAGCCATAAAAGAGATGAATTAATACCTTCTGCAACAATCTGGATGGAACTGGAGACTATCCTAAGTGAAGTATCACAAGAATGGGAAAATAAACACCACATGTACTCACTATTAAACTGGAACTAACTGATGATCACACATGTGCACAGAGGGAAGTAAAACTCAGTGGAAATAAATGAGGGGGAGAGGAGAAGGGGCGAGGAAGGAAGGGGCAAAAACCTACCAAATGGGTACAATGAACACTATTTGGGTTGTGGGCACACCTACAGCTGGGACTCAAGCATTACGACAGTGATCCATGTAACCTGAAACATTTGTACCCCCTTAATATTTTGGAATAAAAAAATAATTTAAAAAATTTTAAAAACGTATGAGTAAAACATTTATGTTTGCTTCAGTGCATCTTTTCTCTCAATGCGTATTTAAAAAACCTAAGTTATTTGGTTGTTTTTTTTTCTTTTTTACAGTATTTTATGGAAAGTTTGTTTGTTTGTTTTTATTTTTTTGTTTTTGTTTTTGTTTCGTTTTTGAGTCAGGGTCTCATTTTGTTGCCCAGGCTGGAACATAGTGGCGTCATCATAGCTCACTGCAACATCAAACTCCTAGGCTCAAGTGATCCTCCTGCCTCAGCCTCCTGAGTAGTTGGGACTACAGGCATGTGCCACCACACCTGGCTAAGTTTTGTATTTTTTGTATGATAAGTCTCACTATGTTGCTCAGGCTGGTCTCGAACTCCCGGTCTCAAGCGATCCTCCCACCTTGGCCTCCCAAAGTGCTAGGATTATAGGCGTGAGCCACCATGCCTCACCTGTTTTTATTATTTTTAACAAATTACAGTTTAATCCAAATAAGTTTTTCTTGTCATATAGTGCTACAGGAATTCTGCATCTTTAAAATGAGAACAAGTATCTTTTTTCATTACTTAATTTTATTACCTATTATTTTCAGTGTATTTAGTCATTCATCTGTTGGTGAACATTCAGATTATTTCCATTTTTTCACTATTATAAACAATACTTAGAGGAACTTTTTAAATTAATAACGTTACTGTTATCTTCTTATGCAAAAAGAAATGCTCATGAAAGAAAATATAGAGAAGCAAAAAAGATAACAGAAAAATATGTAAAACCCTACTTGCTCAGAAATAGCTATATAATGCTTTGGGGCATGCATGTCTGTGAGTGTGTGTGTATCAATCTATCATTTATCTATCATCTATCTAGATGACTTTATAAAAATTGGATGGTACTATACATACTCTTTTGAGTTTAAATTTTTTTTATTTAGAAATAATAGGCTGGATACGGTGGCTCACGCCTGTAATCCTAGCACTCTGGGAGGCTGAGGTGGGTGGATCGCTCGAGGTCAGGAGTTCAAGACCAGCCTGAGCAAGAGCGAGACCCTGCCTCTACTAAAAATAGAAGAAATTATATGGACAACTAAAAATATATATAGAAAAAATTAGCTGGGCATGGTGGCACATGCCTGTAATCCCAGCTACTCGGGAGGCTGAGGCAGTAGGATTGCTTGAGCCCAGGAGTTTGAGGTTGCTGTGAGCTAGGCTGATGCCACGGCACTCTAGCCTGGGCAACAGAGTGAGACTCTGTCTCAAAAAAAAAAAAAAAAAAAATCTTATTACACATTGTAGAAATATTTCACGGAACATAAACACACACAAGCACACACACACATATCTCTTATTGTATCTGGATTTCCAATCAGTTGAAAAGAAACCAGGTTATAGAGGGATCCACCCATGTTCTCTTCTAGGACTTGTACAGTTTTATTGTTTCCATTTAGGTCTCTGCTTTATTTGGAGTTTATTCTTATGTATATTGTGCGGAATTCATCTTATTTTATTTTTTCCAAATTAAGTTTTTTCTAATTGTCCAAATATGATTAAGTCAAACTTTCCTTAGTGATATGTAATACTGTCTTTATCATATATTAAATTTCTATATGTTTTTGGTTCTATTCTGAATATTCTATTCTATTAATATTCCACAGGTCTGCCTATTCATTTGCCAGTACCTCATTGTTTTGATTACAGAGGCTTAGTAATATGTTTTAATTTCTGGTATTGTTTGTCTCCACTCATAGCTCTTTGTTTTCAGTATTTTCATAGTGATTCAATTTGTAAATCAGGTAGAACTAATAATCTTAATGATGTTGAACTATCAACCAAGAACATGGAATGTGTTCAAGTCGACTCTGTCTTTAAGAAGTGTTTTACAGTTTTCTTTGTATAGGTTTTGAACATTCCTTGTTAAGTTTAGTCGCTATATCTTATTTTTTTGTTGCTATTGTGAGGTTTTCCCTCCATTGTGTCTTCTAATTGGTTATTACTTGTGTACATAAAGCTTGATTTTTGCATGTTAATTTTATATCCTGCTACCTTGCTGGATGATTTTATTGAGTCAGCTTTACCATTAATTATCTAGGATTTTCCAGGTATACTATCAGATCATCTGAAAATGTGTCTAATTGTTTGCTATTGTTTGATGGCACTGGTTTATATTTCCATAACAATGTAATAAAGGTCAAGATAGTGGGCATTCTTGTCTACTTCTTGACTTTAGTGAGAATGTCTTGGCTGGGCGAGGTGGCTCACACCTGTAACCCTAGCACTCTGGGAGGCCGAGGCGGGAGGATCACTTGAGATCAGGAGCTCCAGACCACCCTGAGCAAGAGGAAGACCCCATCTCTACTAAAAATAGAAAGAAATTAGCTAGACAACTAAAAATATATAGAAAAAAATTATCCAGGCATGGTGGTGCATGCCTGTAGTCCCAGCTACTTGGGAGGCTGAAGCAGAAGGATTACTTTAAGCCCAGGAGTTTGAGGTTTCTGTGAGGTAGGCTGACGCCCCTGCACTCTAGCCTGGGTAACAGAGTGAGACTTGGTCTCAAAAAAAAAAAATTGTCTTTAGTGTTTCTCCATTAAATAAAAAGCTGGCTTTTGAATTTTATACACACTTGTGCACATGTATATATACACACACATACATATACACATACATATGTATATATATGCACCTGTGTATATACATCATATACATATCTAATGTGCATACCATGTTAACATACATAAACATAAATATATTTACATTAAATAAGTATTCATACATCTTTATTTTCTAAACAGTTATTTTGAGAATGGATACTGTTTTACCGGTGGTTTTTTCAGTATCTACAGAGAAAATAACATGATTTTTTTTTCCCTTTGGACCTATTAATATAGTAAATATTAGTAAAATATTTCCTAACATAGTAATATATTTCCTATGATAGTGAATTATATTAATAGATTTTCTAGCATTGAACCATTCTTACACTTCCAATATAAACTCCAGGTAGGCATGGTGTATTATTTTCTTCATGCAGTGGTTTGAGTCTAAAAACTAATTAGAATTTTTGCATCCATATTTCTTTTTGTTGTTATTTTTATTGGGTTTAGATATCAGTGTCATACTTGCTTCATAAAAAGAATTTAGGGATTCTACTTATTTCCTATATTCTAAAACAATTTATGTAATGTTGAAATCATCTCGTTTCTAAAGGTTTGGTAAAATTCTCCTGTGAAACGGTTTGGACCTGATTTTGTTTTTGTTTGGTTGGTTTATTTGTGGGAAGTGTCTTGATAACTGTCTCTAGTTCTTCTATTAAATTATTTTCTTTAAGCTTTCTATCCTTACTGAGTTCGATTTTCATCTAGGTTTTCAAATTTATTTGCATAGAGGTTTACAGAGAGTTTCCTGTTTTATTTCTTCTGCATTATTAGTTATTCCTGCTCATCATTTCTCATTTTTTATATTTGTGTTTTCTTCATGTGTCTGAAATAAATTAGCTAATGATTGGTCTATTTTGTTAATTTTTCAAGGAACCAGAATTTTAATCTATTTATTTAATTTGCTAGTTTTCTTATTCGCTTCATTTATTTCTGCTATTGATTGATTTTTATTTCAGAATATTACCGGAGTACACACATTTTGGTTACATAATTTGCTTTTGTACGGTTTGCGTCAAAGTTATCAGTGTGTTCTTCACCCAGTTAGTATGCATTGTACCCATTTATTGCTGTTTTTATTGTTGTCATTTCCTCCCTTGTGCATCCTTTTGATGTTATATTTCTGTTTGATTTGAGAATTTAATTCATTTATGTTCATTCTTTCATTGATGTTGATATAGATGTTAGGGCTATGAATTTTCCTCTGATGCTACTTTATATAGATTCTGATGATGTTTTCATTATCATCTTCCAGAAATTCTTTAATTTTTGTTTGTATTTCCCCTTTCATTGTACACTGTACATGTTTTTAAATTTAGAAGGGCCTTTTTATTGTCCAGTTTTGTTTTTAATTTCACTTGGGATTGGTATCACAGAGTGTTTTTAATATGTCTACTTTATAGAAACTAGTACTGTTTTCTTCGTGCTTTGAATACCTTTCTCTTTGAAAGTTCCATTTGCCTTTGAAAGAAAGGTATATTCTCTAACACCATGGTGTTAGCTTTTGATATATATCCAAAAGATTTACCTCATTGATTGTATCGCAAGTAAAATGAAATACAGTGACACCCACAACTTACGTGAAACTCATACACATTATTGTAAACAAAAAAGGCAGTCACACTATGAATGTTAGGTGGATGAACCTTCATTCTCCCTTAGAATCTGTGTCAGGGATCTGATGGCAACCCAGTTTCCCAAGCCTTTTTGACATGCCTGAACATTGGAACACAAGTCATTGTCTATGGGTGTGGCCAATTTGACTGGATTCAGAAATCACTCAAATTGGACAATGGATTGATATGACCTTATAGATGGGCCCTTTTGAGTCAATATACACCCAGTGGTTGTAACTGATACTGCTGAATGGATTGTGGGAAATACATTTTTTAAGTTCCCAGTGGAGTGCACACTTTAGACAGGCAGTATGGGTTCTATGTGGCAGTCCCACAAAAAGACATTCTATTTGTTAAAATGTTTAGTTATGGGGGGAGAAGGGGAAGAGACCCTGACAGGCTGTAAGAGACACTAGACACACAATTAGCCCTTTTTCACTCTTCTTCCTTCCCATGCCTACCTCTAGGAAACTGGGCTACTGTATTTTAAAGTGGCAAAAGAGAGTGAGAGGGTGCGTTGGAAGACTAATCTGGTGCTGCTTTTACTGGTCAACTTTCCTTTCTGGATCTGGAAGATTATGGATATTAATGGTATTGATCATAGATATGAGGCATGGCTCACATGTCAGGGAGCGAGAGAGATGTTCTAGAATGGTACAGTGTATAAAAGGAAGAAGCTGCTGAGCCACCTAGGGAAAACCTTGTCCAGCTGATGTGGATTAGAAATGGTAGTGAGGTTTGGAAAAAGGGTGAAGAGTTTGCTTCAGGGAATTATCATACCTCATGTCCTTGTGGAAAGAGAGCAGCAACTCCAGCTGTCAGGAAAGGAAAAACCTCAGACCCTGGGAGGTAAGGGGTGAGGCAAGGACCATTAATCTCTCTTGTATTAAATATTTCTGGAAGGGTGCATAGGAAGGGGATGAAGATGGGAAGATGTTTTTACACTTTTCTTACATGTTGAATTTTGAACCAAGAAACTATTTTAATAGTTTTAAAAACTATTAAACATTTAAAAATAAAAACAAAATTGTCCTTAAACCTGGAACTAAAATTTAGAAATTAACATTCCCAGCCAGAATGCTGGGGTACTAAGGACCTAGCATATAAAAAACAAAAAACTTAATAAAATATAAGTTAGATTTTCTTTTTAAAGCGATATACACATTAACTCATAAAATTCTCTACTATGAAAACTTTTTAAGAATGTAAATAAACAAGAATTATATAAGCTGTTAAATTAACTTTATTTTCGTTTAATATAACTGATGAAGTTAACAGACAAATATTTTAATGTAACAAAAAGTCATAATTGATAAGTTTATCTACATTTTAAAGGTTTTTTTAGTATAGCCAAGGACTTAATATTAGAATTTTACCCATATTTGAAATGTAAAATGCACAATTATAATATCCATACTATTAATACATATTTTAAAATTTTTAAGTTTTAGCTAAAACATTTGAGTCTCTACAGGTAAAAGCAAGAATTCTCCTACACCTAAGATAAATAAAATGTATTACTAATAAAGTGCCACTGGATTAGACAATACCATTTCAAATATTTCCTTTTTTGGGAGGAGGAAAAAAGTACATAATAGAATAGAACTGGTCATTTTCATTTTACCAATACAGAACTAGTAATTTGCACTATACTTTGTAACAAGCACAAGAGTGCTTATTTATAGTAGATATTAACCACAATAAAGAATTCCTCTCAAGAAAGTTCACAACTATAACTTATGACAAGCTGTTTGGTCATTGTTGAATATAGTTTAGTGTCCAGAGTTTTTAAAAAGTACAATCTACAACTAAGAAACACTTAAGTCTACCAATACCAAGAAATAGCTTTAGGGACTTCATATAAATAAAAGAAACTTTTTTATTGTAAAATAGATCTCTACCTGTTCAAAGGAGGGGAATAGTGGTGTATGGCAAAGTTTGGCAACAAGTATGCTTCTAGCAGGTGAAAGCCTGGTATGGTTGCCATAAGATGCATCTTTCACATAAAGAAAAACGTGCTTATTAGATGTATACAGCACTTTTCAGGCACTTGACCTCACTTGGTAGTTAAGTTGGTGTTCAGATGTTTATTTAGTGGAAAAACATTAAATTACATATTGACTTCAAGCCATGTTCCCCTAGAACATCTGTGTTCCGTAAGCTAAACCCAAATGTTCCCTGCTAAAATCAAATAATGATGCTATATACCCAATTCAGAGAAAAAAAAATTCAATAAAGTTAATAGATTGGATTGTCTCAACTTGAAGATTTTCTACTATAAATTTTTCTTAAATCTTTGTTGCCTATTATTTGTCTGAATGCTAGCAGAAAAAAGCTTGAAAACTATGAAATATTATGCCTAAATTTTATTAGAAAATTAAAACTGTTCATCAGTACAATATATCGTTTAGGGGAATATGCTTATATTTTTGCTCTTTTACTGCTTAGGAACCGTATTTTCTCATAGTAAATGTGTTCCTAGGTCATATTATAGAATTCAACATATAAACATTTGTACACAGAACAGCATTATGAATTTTCAATCTGCTGTCCCTAAATATGTTTGGAGAACTACTATATCAATATCTGGCTCTAAAACTATCTTTGGGGTCCATGCCAAAAGAATGCTTTTCAAATATATTGTAAGGATAGGGATCTAAGATGAGACTACCAAATTCTATTCTTCAATGAAAAAATATGGTAAGATTCAGGTATAGATGCTACTAATACTTCCATTGTTGGAATGGAACTAATACTTGAATACTTGGTATGTAGTTTAAATATGTTGATATTAAGAATTTTTTAGATGTATGTATCATGGTATTACAATTTGGGAAAGTTTTGCAATATGCTTTCAGGCAGTCAGCTTTGAAATAATAAAACTCCAGCTCTTAGCACAAACAGTCCTGAGAACAATGCATTCAAATTACAGCTCAACTAGAAATAGTCTAATTGAGAAACCTTAAAGTACAAAAACAAGTTCTGAAAAAGTTGTAAATTAATAAAAATAAAACCAGTTACCAACATTTGAGGCACTACCAGACTACAGTACTTTAAAGAGTTGAATGGATTTTGGAAACAGAACAAAAATACAAAGCTAATATGTGCACATGCACACACTCACATTGTGTTGTAATGAAAAATTGTATACCCAAATTTTATAGCCTAAATATTTTAACGCAGCATCTCCCGTTAAAGATATCATGTTCTGACTGCAGGAGAATTTTGGTAATTAATATAAAGCATTGGTACAGGGGCTTGTACCATTAAAGGGAACACAGCAAGAGCTTGGTTAGCAACAATTTCTTCAAGTGACTGACAGCCCTTGGAGGGGAGTATGAAAGAAAAACATCATAATTATGTTTATGATGCAAATGCTAAGTAGCAATGATGTGATCTATGTCAGAGGGTATACAACTTTGTAGCAAATAAGGTATAACAAAGTCATTACAGTAGAAATAAAATACGTTGTTCTAGAAAGAAACAACTATTCAACCTGTTGAATATAAATTGGCAAAATGTGTACAGACAAAAATGGCATATCATTGTATAATCTATCGACATGACAGTCCACATTCTGTACATGTAACTTGTGATATTTAACACTTGCTACAAAAAAAGTACAAGAAATACTAGGAATCAACTTTTAACATTTCTCTGATGTCTAAAAAGAATGAAGTCACTTCTGTTCTATGTTAAAAAATGTTCCCTGCTTCCTTTTAATATAATTTATAAAGCTTTACTAAATGAAATATTTTGTTCTAGAGAAACATCTATTGACTTATGTGAAAATAAACAGTCCCATATCTTTAAAATCTATACTTATATGTCAGAAGAATATTTACACTTTATATAGTACTTAAAATGAAATATTTATGCACAAATAGCTTTTGCCATTCAAGGCTTGAAGATAGAGATGCATTATTATAATTTGCATACTCTTACATCACAATTGAAAATATATTTATGTGAAGTTTGACAAGTTAGGAAGAACAAGGGCATGCTAATCTAGAGATAATACTAAATCAGAACACTAGTATGGTTAGCAGGGGCCATATGAATGACCAGCAAGTAGCACAGATTAATAATTTTCTGGAATTCCTGTGGGTAACAATGCCAACCAGCAGCAAGTAAGATATGCATTACAGAGTACTGAAAAAACTAGAGCATTATGTAGTAGATTCTTAAATAGCATACTGGAAAGAATTTAGCCTAATTCCTAATTGTGCTTTAGATGGGCAAAAGCGAAAATGTTATACTGAAAACAATTAACTACAACCTCAATATTTCTTGTGCTTTAGAATTTTCCTCTTTGCATTTCTCTCAAAGCATCTTGCTTCTTCTCCAAATGAGTTTTCTGAAGCCAAGATAAGATTTAAAAGTCTGTAGAAATTAAGCAACTAAAACTTTGGGATCTTCTGTTCCTAATGGTATTTCCAGTGACTTATTAGATCAGTTACATCATCATATATGTTTCCCTCTAGGTTACAGGAACCAAAGGCCTTTCAGAGGTCAAGGAATGAAGGAAGAGGTCTCAGAACCAGTCTTAGAGAATCAAGGTATTACTAAAAGAGTGATTTTGTTCTAAGCTTCATTCCAATATAATGATTGTTACTGAGTCAAAGATGCTCATGAACCCTGTACCAGTGTCTAAAATTCTGGAAATATTAATATACATATGACTCAAAAGATTAAACAGAAATACAGTGGAATCACCTAAAATAACTTTTAAAATAATTCAGCTTATATTAATAGAATTCTTTCCTAGTTATATTTCACACCAGTAACTGAATAAAGTCACATGATAATCAGAAAAGTTCATATACTTTAAAATAAGTTAAATAACAATATATAAAGTAACATTTCTTCCATGATTCACTTTCATTTTAGAAAAAATATAGATAAATTTAACAAACGTTCCAAATCAATTAAAAGTAAGAATTCCCAGTTTTTGTCTAACAAATAGTTTAATGTAAAAAAAAAAAAATCTACTTAAAAATGGTTGGAAAGGAGTATTTACTGATAAATACCAACATGGCTGGGAAAAAAGTGCTGCATAGTATCCAGTAAAGCAGATAGATCACTCCTTTAAATGTCAGTGGGTGGAGGTGGGGGGCAAAACTTAAAAGCAAAAACACAACTAAAAAGCCACTTTTTATTTTTATGCTGACTACAAAAGGCCTCAAATAAAAACTTATGGCTTTAACCAACCCTCTTTGCCATTGTCTTTTGTGTATTCTTTACAATCTGACTTGTTCACTTTCACCCAACAGTTCAATATCCCTCTGTCAACCACAAAAAGATACTAAAACTACCATAGGTTATATCAAGTCTGACAACAATTTGGCAAAGAATAGTATGACCAAGGTAGTACATGTGGTTGCACGTGGCCAACAAGATAACTACACTTTTTGATAGCATGATTTTTGTTTAAGGATTTGTGTTTGCCACACACAAGCTGAACTGTGACAATTTCAATCCATAATCTATATATTTTGTGATATTAAATCTGAAATTAATGTAGAGCAATTCAACTTCAATACCATTATATGCTACATTGTTTGATTTAAAACCCTGGTTTATTTGTCATTTAACTAAAATGCAGGAATGATTTGCTCAGACAAATCACATCTGCTGAAGCTATCTTGTCTGTTTCTTAGACTCACAGACTGAAAACCACAGGAACGTTATAGGAAAAACACCTACAAAACTAAATAATAAAAGAATTATACATCTTGGTAATTTTTTAAAATTACCAATTGCCTGCAAAACTAACCCAGCACAACTTCAAAACAATTACAAAAAGAAATGAGGTTGCTTATGAAGGCCATAGCTTTGGTGACAACTTAGAATCAAACTTTAGATCTGCAGTTGATCCAGATTTAAATAGTTTGTTCATGCCTGAGGTTCCCATTTATTTGCAGGGTTTTATGGCTACAGCATATTCTTCACTCATGGCACACATGACAGATACCTAGAAGGAAAAAAATGCAGGCAAAAAGTTATTCAGAAGGTAATACATATAAAAGATATATTTAGCTCACATATATTTTATATTTGTGGATATTTTATATATATTGAATTTGGAAAGGAGTATTCCAAAATAAATAATCTACTTTCTTTACAGTTTTCTGAAGTAGAATTTTTCAAATTGTGGTTTGTAAAACAACTTCCAGGGAATAGGAAGAATAAGAGCTATAAATGTTTCAACACTTACTAGATACTACACTTCTGAAAGCTGTAACAGAGTAAATCTCCTTCACGCTTTAACACTCCCTTATAGCATCATTTCTTCTCCTTAAGAATAGCTCAGATGAAGAGCCTCAAAACAAATTTGGGGTTGACAGTGTTTATGTAGTAAAAAATGACTTCAATACTTCTTTGGTAATGGGTCTCTAAGAGTATCATGGAAAAACTGCCTTACAGAGATCATTTTCAACATTTCAACAATATTTTTAAACCACATTCCATGTATATCAATAGTATTTTATGTTAACTAGTTTAAGCCAAAATTTTATTAAATGGTTTAAAAAACAATCTTCCCATAACTCTTTACCTGTACATCTTCACCTGCATTGTATTTTCCTTCTATTTCTTTGCCTAGTTCACCTTCTGGCAGTTTAAGATCCTCACGAACTTCACCAGTTTCTGTCAGCAGGGAAAGGTAACCATCTTGAATGCATATCAGCTATTAGAAGAAATGATATCATTTGCACTGATTAGATTATATCCACTCCTCTAATGTTCACATAAATTGCAATCCACATTAATTTGTATAAATACACAGTAATACATGAATATTCTTGGTGTTTAAAAGTGTTGAAAATACAAAAGTATAAAATATGCACAGAATGGAAGTATAAGTTCACGCCTCCCTATACTCCCCCTGCCCCACTCAGTCTCTGCATTATTAAACAGTTTAGGCTTCTTTACAGTGTATCCTAAAGCATTTGCATTAATGCACACAATGCAAATATAGTTGCTTCAAAAAAATTGGATATAAGTATTTTTCTTTTTTTAAATTCTGTGTGTATTTTTTCAGCAAGCTGTTTGACTTAACATGTCTTAGAAATCTTTTCAAATCAGAACATAAAAACCTACCTTAGTCTATTTAACCACTACACAACTGCATAGATATACTGTAACTGATCTAACCATTTTCCCATTAATAAGCATAAAAGTTATTTTTAATTTTTCAATGTTACAAACAATGCATTTTATAATTTTTATTATGAGTAAAGTTAAATGGAAAATTTTTGGTCTCTCGGTCACTGCTAACGACAGGTTTTCTTTTTTAAAAAACAAACACTAGCTTATTGATGACATTAATGAAACAAAGCTAGTCATCAACCTAATCTGGGATGAAATATAAAGCATTTCAAATATAAAAATGTATAAATATCATATTAAACATCTAGTAAAATAATGTATTTATAAACAATAAATTGTTATATGAAATAAAAGTTTTCAAAAATAAAACTAAGTTACAGAAAACTAGAATTAAATAATGAGATTGAATTACTTGATCCTTTAAATTATATGGAAATCTTAAAATCTAAAGAAAAGTTGCAGGCCGGGCGCGGTGGCTCACGCCTGTAATCCTAGCACTCTGGGAGGCCGAGGCGGGTGGATCGCTCGAGGTCAGGAGTTCGAGACCAGCCTGAGCAAGAGCGAGACCCCGTCTCTACTAAAAATAGAAAGAAATTATATGGACAACTAAAATATATATATACAAAAAATTAGCCGGGCATGGTGGCGCATGCCTGTAGTCCCAGCTACTCGGGAGGCTGAGGCAGTAGGATCGCTTAAGCCCAGGAGTTTGAGGTTGCTGTGAGCTAGGCTGACGCCACGGCACTCACTCTAGCCTGGGCAACAGAGTGAGACTCTGTCTCAAAAAAAAAAAAAAAAAAAAGAAAAGTTGCAATAATGCAACGAAATCCCATATCCTTTACCTAGATTTACCCATTGTTCACATTTAAGCAACATGTGTATTTTTCCTCTCTACATATACATACATGCAATATATAAAATACATACCACAAACATTCTTGTTTTTACTGAACCATTTGAGAGTAAGTTTCAAAGATCATGAATTTTCAGAAATAAGTACTTCAGTGTGTTTTCCCCAAGAACAAGGATATACTCTTATATAACCACAGTTTATTTTTCAAAATCAGGAAATACTGATAACCTATTATTCAATATATAGTCTATATTCAAATTTGCCAGTTGTCCTAACATTGTCCTTGATAACGACTTATCTCCCCAACTCCAGGATCATTACGTTGTATTTATCTGGCTGTCAAGTCAGGTTAGTTTCTCTTAATTTGAATAGTTCCTTCACCCTTTGTCTTTCAGGACATTGACATTTTTGAAGAGTACATGTTCACTGGTTTGTAGCATGTTCCTCAGTTTGGGTTTGTTTCATTCTTTCCTCATGATTCAGGTAATGGATTTTTGAAAGGAATACTACATAAACTATATGCCCTCAGAGTATCATATCAGGAGGCAAATTATGTCAATTTGTTTCATTACTAGTGAGCTTAATTTTGATAACTTGGCTAGGGTGGTATCTCTCAGGACTTTCCACTCTAAAGATACACTTTTCCCCTTTGTAATTTGAAATCTTAAAAAAAAAAAAAAATAATGTCATTGTCAAATCTCAGGCATATTTTTGTGCAAATTTTTCTACCTTTTCTCAAAGGCCTTTTTGACTCTATGGAGTTGGAAGGAGGGGATGGTGAGGAGAGACTGTTATCAGCCAATTCTAAATATTTCCTTCTGATCGTTCACCTTTAAACAAATCTACTCATTTGAAGACATTAAGATTTTTTTTTTTTTTTTGAGACAGAGTGTCACTCTGTTGCCCTGGGTAGAGTGCAGTGGTGTCATTGTAGCTTCTTGCAACCTCAAACTCCTGGGCTCAAGTGATCCTCCTACCTCAGCTTCCCAAGTAGCTGGGACTACAGGTGGTGCACACCACCACGCCCTGCCAATTTTCTTTTTCTATTTTTAGTTGCCTGGCTAATTGTTTCTATTTTTAGTAGAGATGGGGTCTCGCTCTTGTTCAGGCTGGTCTTGAACTCCTGAGCTCAAGCAGCTCAGCCTCTCAGAGTGGTAGGATTACAGGCGTGAATCACCACGCCCAGCCTTTAAGATGTTTTTGAACAACTGATTTTTGTTTTTCTTTTGGGAGAGGGAATAGTTGTTGTTAATAGCAAGCAGGGAGACAGCAGAGGTCAGGTTCAAAAAACTTTAAATAGAGGTGCTGGGCATATGGTGGTGTACCATGCTCCTGAACAGTGTAGATTATACTGGTATCATAATGTGGGATCTTTTATTTCCTACTAAAAGAATCTGTGGCTTCTTGGAAAAATGGATAATCCCAGGTCCAGAGCAGGAAGTGTACAAGATGAACATGGAGCAAGTTGTTATACTAGAAAGCAAGGCACAATCAAAGACCGTTAGGCTCACGTAAAAGGAACTCAGGAGCTAACTTGGATAAGGTTCCACTGGCCAAAGACAGGACAGTTTGAGAGTCAATATGATAGGAACTACAATGGATTTAAACACAAATATATTTAAATGTTTGAGTTCATAGTGAAAAAAATATTTCGTTGTCATCTTCAGGGGATGCTAGGAACCAACTCACTTTAAAGACGGGTAAATTTGGCCAGGCATGGTGGCTCACGCCTGTAATCCCAGCACTGTGGGAGGCCGAGGTGGGAGGATTGCTTGAGGTCAGGAGTTTAAGACCAGCCTGAACAAGAGCGAGACCCCATCTCTATCAAAAATAGAAAAAGTGAGCCAGGTGTGGTGGCACATGCCTGTAGTCCCAGCTACTAAAGAGGCTGAGGCAGGAGGATCACTTGAGTCCAGGAGTTTGAGGTTGCTGTGAGCTAGGCTGATGCCATGGCACTCTAGCCCAGGCAACAGAGCAAGACTCCGTCTCAAAACAAAACAAAACCTTGGTAATTGCAGGGAAAGAATTAAGTATTTACACTGCCTTTCATATATATATGTTTATATATACACACATGTACACATAAAGTATATATACTATACTTTAAGGTAAACAAAAACATTGATAAAGTTTCTTTTTATAGAAGTATTCTGGTAAGAAAAAAAATGAAGGAATGACAGATCATTATTTTGTCTCTAATAAATTAATGGATTGAAGCAATGATCACATAGCTGGTAATACCTCAAAAAGAGAAATAATAACCATTATTTAACTAATAGTTGCACGGAATATCATCTATGGAATAGTCCTGTTAAAGAAAGAAAGAAAGGAGAGGAAGAAAACAAAAATCTAAATTGAATCTAACCAAGCCTTCACATCTTACCACCAAGTTTCAGAAAACACAAGGGACAGAGAACATGTTAAAAAATAAGAAAATGCAATTTGTTAAATCCAGACAGTGGAAAAGTCTACAGAACAGTGTCTTCATCAAAAAATTGCAGAGAAAAAGACAGACAGAGAGAGAGAGAGACCCTAAGTGCACATGTGAAAGAGGAGAACCTATAGATTAAAACAGATTTAAGAGATACACCAATCAAATGAATTGTATGGACCTTATTTAGGTCTGATTTTTTTTTTTAAAAAAAATACAATTAGGAAGTTAAGAAAATGTAGATACTGATGGGATATTTGACGATATTTAGGAATTACTTGTTTTATATGTGTTAGTGTGTTTTGTTTTTTATCGTTTTTATCTTTTAGAGATGCATAACAAAATATTTAGAGATGAAATGATATGTCTGGAATCAGCATCTGAAAGGGGACTAACAGTCAGAATACACAAGGAACTCAAACAACAAAAAACAAATAATTCCATTAAAAAGTGTGCAAAGGACACGAATAGATACTTTTCAAAAGAGGATATACAGACATCAATATATCAAAAAGATAACCTGTACTCATATGTTGATTGCAGCATTATTCACAATAGCAAAGATATGGAATTAATCTAAGTATCTACGGAGACTGCATAAAGAAAATCCTATATATATATAATGAATACTATTCACCACTATGCAATCTATGCATGTCATAAAATTATACTTGTATCCCATAAATTTATACATATAAAAAATCCCAAATAAGAAGCAGAACAGGAAGAAAAAAACAGGTGTAGGGTGTAGATGAACAAGATTAGCCACGTATAGGTAATTGTTGAAGCTCAGTGATGGGTATATGGGATTAAATATACTGTACTTTGAAAATTTCCACAATAAAAAGTAAAACAGGAAAATGCCACGACATATCAAGAATTCCAGAAGGAGTACTGTAACCACTAAATGCTAGGAGGCACAGCCAACTAAGGAAGCAAAGCATGATCTAAAAGGAAGATACCGGTACGCGAGAGTTAGTGACTACAGATTTTGTCCACAATGTAGTCTGAATAAGAAAGCACACTGAAGAGGAGGAATTATAGGGAAACTATTTTTGCTTGCATTTGTAATACTGGTATACAACAGAAGGCTAGAGAAGGTATGTCAGCACTACAGGTGCCTTCTTAGCCGTAATTTCTGAATTTAGTTTCTCAATGTATTTCAAAACAACCAGCCTTGTTTTGGTAATACCTATCCCTTTCCACTTCTTCCTTCTTTTCCCTCAGCATTCTTGGGCTACTTCCTTACAGTTGCTAGTCCCTGGGTGAGACTGAATGCTTAATCATTATATTTACACATCCTAAGCAACACCATCATCAACTGGGATGTTATCTGAACCACTACGCCATGCAATTGGGAATATAGAGTAGTACTCCACCATCAAATACAAGTAGCATATATGAGATCAACTTGAGCAGGTTCTAAAGGCACAAAGAAATTGCATAAGAAGTGGCCGATTCAGAAAACTCCTGCTCCTACCACATTGACACTTCTCCCTCAACTCATACCAACGGCTTTTTGGGGAGTTCCCTACAACAAGTTTACTGAAAAAGAAAAAATTCAGAATGGTTTCTAGATGATTATACATTACATGATGACACCATTCACAGGTGGGCCTGAAAGATAGCGGGGCTGGGAAGAACTTCAAGCACTGGAACTGAAAGAAGAGAGAACCAGAGGTATGGATTTATGCTGATTATTGGCAACAGCTAAGAGTTTGGCTGAAAGGTTAAGGGCACTAAAAGAACAAGATACAAAAATTGCTGACAATAAGGTTTGGAAAAGTGGTAAATGGATGGACTCCTCCAAAAAATTAGAGAATGTGTCCATATGAATGCTCACCAAAGGGCATCTACTACTGATGAGGCTCTAATTAATTAGGTGGACAAGATGATTCTCTCTGTGGATGCCATTCAGCTTCTTTTTGTAGCTTTCCCAATCCTTGTTCAATGGGATCAGTGACATAGGCTTTCTCTCACCAAGGCTGATCTGACTACAGCCACTGAGAACTTCATGGAAGAGACCAATACAGAATCCTAGATATGGCACCATTCCCCAGGGGGAACAGTTAGCCATCTGACTGGTAACATTGTATCCCTTCCATCATGGCAGTGGCAGCAATTTGTCCTTATTGCAATAAATTATTACCCTGCATATGGATCTGCCTCTCCTGCCTGCAGTGCTTTTGCTGAAATTTCATTTAGATTTATAGAATATGCCTCATTCCTGTCATAGCATCTCACATGGCATCATTTCTGATGAAAAGAGTAATCTTATTGGCATAATAATGGGGCACAGGACAATGTCCAGAGAATTCACTGGCTTATATACCCCATCATTCCAAAACTGCTTGCCTGTGTGGACTGGCCTATTGAAGACTCATTTATGGCATCTGCTGGGTGATATTTTCTTGGCTTGGCATGCTGTTTTGCAGGTTACAATACATTTCAATATATGGTGCTATTTTTCCCATAGGTAGAATACATAGGTCTAGGAGCCAAAGATAATGGCTTTTCTCACTAATACCCTTACTGATCCTGTAGCAAAATATTTCCCTCTTGTCCCTGCGATACTGAGTTCTAATGGTTTAGAAGTTTTCTATTCCCAAAGACAGACTGGTTCCATCAGGGAATACAAGGATTCTGCAGAACAGGTAAAAATTATAAAAACATTTTAAGAGCTCAAGGAATTTATAGCATCATCATCTTCTTTGCCATTATTGTTTTACGTTGCAACAATATCTCAACATCCAAAACATAGACCACTTATTTGAAGAATATGCTGGGGTTTAATAGTCATAGTTTTGGCAATTCACCAATAATCCAAAGGTCTACAATATAAATTTAATGTGTCCTGTAGTAATTAGTTTTCCTTTTAGAAAATGATCTTCGAATGACAGATAAAACTTGAGTGAATGCAGAAAAGACATTTAATTTGTAGTAGAGTGCACAGCAATACAAAACTTTCTAAAGAAATATGATTCAACAGAGTATAAGCATTTCTGAATAAGCATTTCTATATTTATGAATTTCAGGATTCCCAAAGGTGTCTGGATATATTTGTATTTTATACCATCCCTGAGCCCCAGACAAAGTTAACTACTTAGGCGAAAAGTAATACCAAGCTAATCTTGGAATAGATGAGTCAGGAGACAATTTTTCTTTCATTCTGAACTTATTTTAAAATTCACAAAATTAAAACTGTAAATATTAATACGTTTCTTTTCCTAAACAAATATTTACTTTTAATTATTAAAATGAACAGATATACATATTTCACTTTAGCTGAATGCCAAATTGGCACTCAAAATATTGAATTCAGCAAATACAAAGGACAATACATAGCCAAATAAAGGACTATACATAGCCAAATAATAAAGTAGGAATTTAATCAAGGCACTTGGATAGGTGAGTGAAGACCACGATAGCACAATAAATATAAGTGGAAAGTCTCACAGAAATAATTTTTTAAAATAAACAGAAATAAGTATTCTATGCTGACTTGATAATGAAGAGAATGTGAACAATGAGTACTTACTATGCCAGGTATTGTTCTAGTATTAACTAAGTAAGCTTCAAAATGATCCCATAAGGAGTTTATTATTCACATCTCCACTTTATACATAAATAACACATAAAGAAATGGAGGCAAGAGAGGTTAAGTAACTTGCCAAGCAAAGTCACACAGCTAGTTAGTGCCAAAGCAGGGACTAGGACCCAATCTGTCTGGCTTGAATTATCCTCTTGTCCACTCTGTAGCATGGACTACATACCAACGGCTGCGATTAGGGTGAAGTGAGACACTTGTCTTGGGTGCAAAATTTAAAAAGATACCAAAAAACTTACAGTGATCAAATAAATATTTTAATGTAATATCTTAAAAATTACAATTAATGAAAACATGCTATGATAAGCAAAATATCAAAATTTTAAATAAAGACAGGATCAGATTTACTGGTTTTTCCTTGTGCCTTAGGCTCCTATATGGCTTAGCATTGTTACTAGTCTTGTCTTTATTTAAAATTGTGTGCCTGAGGCAAGGGCCTCCCTTACCTCATTCACCTTTCCCTCGTTTGGACCCTACTATATACCAAAATAAAACCCAACCCAATTTTTCCTTTATGCTAAATCTTGAGTTCCAGTCAATGAGTGGCTAATTTTATCATAGTCGTAATCATCTGAACTGCTGATACCATTTTTCTGAAACATGCAACAAGCAAAAGCATTCTGCCTTGAATGGATCTTGACTATAATGAATATTAATATTCAAAGCCTTGATATTTTAGGGTGAAAAGAGAAACACATTTTTGGCAAAAGAAAATTCTATGTTCAGCTTAAGTCTACTGCACTATCCTTACCATACTGAATAATCAATCATACATGCATTTAACAAATGTTTATTAAGCACCTACTATGGACCACATCTAGATTTGATGCTCCAACAATAATGAAATGATTAAGTAGAATTTTTAGACAGGAAAAGGGGGAGTAGAACTACTTTTTGGTAGATATCTACTTATAGGGTATTTATGGGATACATTTTCTCATTTAATCCTGTTTTATAGATGGAAAGACAGGCTCAGAGACACTGTGTAACTTGTCCAAGATCATCCAGCTACAAAGTGGCAGAACTAGATACAAACCAAGATCTACCTGACTGAAACCACTTGCTGGTATACTAAGACAATTCAAATTTCTACAAAGACTCCAATGCAACCTAAAAAACATTTATGATAAGTAGGAAAGTGAAAATATAAAACTGTTTACTAGATTAAAACTACATAAAAATATGTTTGCGTGTGGACAAAGAGTCAAAGGAAATCATTGGGTAATTACAGTTGATAGCAACATTCTTTAAAAATGTATACAATACAATAAAAGGTATAGAAAAAATCAGTTTAAGTTGAATTAAAACAAATCTAAGTGTCAACTTTGTATTTTTGACTATGTAAAATGAGCAGACATGAGTTTGATCTATGGCATGCTTTATACAGAAACTGAAGACTTTCAAGAAATGCTTTGGTTATGATTAATCTGAGCTTCTATATCCTATGAGATCAATTGTTTGGTTATCATCAACACTCCAAACAACAAAATGCTATCATTAAACATGACTTATCCAAATGTATAATTGGAACTAAACTTGAAGTTTACACATATAATTTAACAAAAGGTCAAAGCATGGTCACTGAATATAAATAAACCGATTACATAGTTTTTGTATCTTCTTCACCATATTCAGTGACCATGTACTTTATCCTTTATATTTATGGCTTTTGATTTATTTTCCTCTTTAAGAATATCAAGTTCTGATTCACATTCATTAATACAAAAACTTGGTTGGTAGGAACACGAATTTCAGTAGTTTCTCTAAAGTCTTAGGTATGATCAGTGAAAAGAAACAAGACAACCAGGATGGAGATACCTAAATTTGAAATATTTTATAACAGAGAGAATAGCAATTTTACTAAACATTCAACTTAGTCACAATATGCAATCACTTGGCCTGAGAAACACTGAGGAGTGTTCAACTTTTTAAAAATACAAGAATGTTATAAAATAGGAAACTAGTAATAATCCTAGATGAGGTACAAGTGTTAAACATCAGGATCTAGTTCTCTAATTTCTAAGAAAGTTGGTGCCTAATAATTGGTTAGGAAAATCTACAGAACTACTCTTGGGTTTTGTTAAATTACAAATGATAGTACAGTACTTGCACCTTTAATAAACAAGCAACAGTCTAAAGGAAATTAGTACTTACTTGATAATCATTTCTCTTAATGTTTGGAACATCCATGTTGTGAGTAGAAGGGCAAATATCTTCATATTTTTTGCCAGTGAAAATATCAATTCCAACAAGGTGAACCTAATAGAGAAGGAGAACAGGAAACCTGTTTAATCTTTGCCAAGTGTATCACTCATTACATACACAAGAGCACAATACCAATGCTGATTATGACAGATTCTTTCTTCTTCCAAGGTCATCTAATTTTACTTTCTTAAAAAAACGTAGTGGTCATAGAATTAAGATGCAGTAAACAATTAAACAGTATCATGACATGTCAGAACCCAATATAATATATAGTCCAGTAATTCAATTATAAGAGTACACAAGAAAAATAAAAGGTTTCTTAGAACTATTACAACAGGTTTTCTCATTTGTAAACAGAATAGATCTTCTAGGTTACTAGGATTCAGAAAAGTTTCAGTTCCCAGTTAATGAAAGGGCCCAAGAAAGGATTGCTGCTACCTTTAAATACTCAAAGCAATAGATGATCAGCCACTAATTCTGAGAAGGGGGAAAAAAGCGCTTGTTACAAAATTTTAAGTATAGAAATCTCATGATCTGTAATGGAATACAAATAATCGAAACCCCAACTCTGAAGCCAAAGACTGACTTGGAAGGGCACTTACCTTGGCATGACCGTGCTTTCCAGTTTTGGAAGTTGACATCTCCACTATTTTGCATGGTCGTCCTTTGAGCACCACGAAGCCGTTTTTGCGCAGGGCCGAGCACTGCATAGGGTAAGTGCTGGAAGCCCCAGCATCTCCAGTGGTGAAATCAATTTCGTCTGCCATAGTGGGCTGGGGAGATGGTAGTTTTTCCGTGGGAACTACGCAAAAAGTTTGTGTTTGCTTTTTAATAACGGGCATGCAGGCAGGGAAACGTCTCATTTCGGACAGGATAGGTGCCAAGCATCATAGGCCTGTTATTTTTGAATTTATAGAACACCCACTCAAGACTAGGAGGCACTTTCTAACTGGCCTCTACAAACTTTTCCAGCCATTGGTGGGGAGGGAAGTCGCAGAGGAACCCGCTGGAGGTGGGGATGATACCCGCCTTGGGCGCTCACCGCGCAGGGGAGAGCAGGTCCCGGCCACTACTGCCCAGCCGCAGAAAAAGCCGGCGACCTTCCCGCGCCGCGCCGCCCGGCCCTCTACCGCCGCCCCGAACCCTACTGCGGGGAGCCCAGCCCAGGCCGCACGTCCCCGCGTAGGATGGGGGATAAGAGGACCTGGCCAGCAGGACCTGGCCCTAGGGTAGCCGGCGCGCACCGCGCCCTCCAGCCCTCAGCGCGCCACCCCGGCCGCACAGGCGCCCCCTCTTCTGCCGGCATCCCCGGCTCGGCCCGGCCGGGCCCGGCCCGGCTCTGCCCGGCCCCACAAGGGCCTGAGCCCCAGCGGGTCCTGCGCTTGTCACCGTTCCCCGATCCATCCTTCCTCCTTCCCTCGGTCAGGGCTCGGCTCCAGGCGCCTTCCCTGGCCCTGCCTCCCTCTGGTCCCAGCCCCACCAGCTTTTCCCCAGGTTTTCACCTTTCCGCAGGCAAAGAGCGCCTTTCGCCTGCGCACCCGTGCAGGTCCCTTACAGCTGCGGCGGTGGCGGCCGCGGCAGTTCCAAGACACGGGGCGGGGCCGCCACACTTTCCACACCCCGGCTCCCCGCCCTTTCCCGCCCCCACCTTAGCCCCACTTCCGGGATAGGCCCTGGAGCGTCACAGGCACCGCCCTCTCGGCCTACCATTGGCTACCAGGTTCCCGAGGCCCCGCCCAGTCACGTGAAGAGCGCCCTGGCAACCCCACGTGCTGCGGATTAGTGCACTTCCGGCGTGGAGAGCGCTTCTAGGAGTCTGGTTGCTGAGGGCGAGCTCGCCGTCAAGGAAACTTGCTCCCTCCAACTTTTAGGTTTGTTGCGTCCAGGTCCCAGTCCACGTTAATGGGAACCAAGGCATGCGCTCGGTGGTCCCTGCCATTGGGTGCGTGGCGGTTGTCACGTGACGGCCATCAGAACTGGCGAGGCGTGCACAGCGGGTGTCCCAGGTGTCCGTGAAGGAAACTTTGGGTTGAGCTTCTGGTTCAACTTACAGCCCTCCTTGGGGTTCGAATCCACGCTTGTTTCTGGAGTAAGAGCTCAGATAGATACAGTATGTTATTACCCAGCTCCCCACTGCGGGTTCTGCGAGGGACCCAGCCACCCCATGGTAAGATTCTGGCAGCGACCGCCGCCAGTTGCCCCTTTAGGGTCAACGGTGCTCCCAAGGGTGGGAACTCCAAAGCATCCGCAAGCTTACAAGCAGCAGTGAAGTGACTTCACCCGCTTCTCACACCAAAAGCTGTTACGGAGTTGTGGAGGCGAAGACTATCTGACTCCTGCCGCTTTCTCCGTCTAGAAAGGTGTTCTGTCAACTCAGCCTTTCTTTCCCCTTGACATTGGCATTCCTTAGGGTTTGGGGTTTGTCGATACCATATTGGAGCAGTTGGGTTGTCTTCAAAACCAACCTAGAACCTATGGGAAGGTTCCTAAAGGAGATGCAATCTTCTTTTCACAGTTCCATTTCACATTTTCCTACCTTGGAGAGGTGATCTAGGAAATTGCTTCCTACTCCACACCCCAATTTATGTGGTCCTGTGATTCATATTGCTGTCTCATGAATAATCCTGTTTCTGACATAACGATGACTACAGTTTACACATATATTTCACACGTGTTGTCCAATTTAACCTTCACAATAAGTGACCTCCCATAAAATGAATTCAGCCTGTAAATATATGAAAGAGCCAGAGTAGAACCCGGTTCATGAGTTCACTGTGGTTTTCCTTATACCACCTAATCTTTCCCTATTACTGTTTTTAGAATGATTGCTAAAGTGTATTTAAAGAGTATTTATATTGGCAGGTGATGTACCAAATGATGTATGTTATTCCTTTAATCTTGACTGCTACTCTCTATTTTTTAACTATGTTTGTTATAATTTATATAAATTAAAATTCTTTTTAGTTTTATGAGTTTTGAAAAACATAATTATATATAACCACCGTATAATCAAGATACAGAATATTTCCCTCATTCCAAAAGTTTCCTTGTGCCTTTTTGTGGTCAGTGCCTTTGGCCCACACTCAGCCCCTTCCAAATATTAACAGCTACTCTTTTATCTGCATTTTTAGTTATGGAAAAAGGCAGAGAAAAGTTAAGTAATTTGCTCCAAATCACAGAGCAAGTCAGCCAAGATTGTAATCTAGGTAGCTTGGCTTCGGAGTCACTGCTCTAACACCACCATTCATACAAGCTTTGGATTTGGAATAAAATGATTAAGCTTCATTCATTTGACAAATATAGTTGATTCTCCTGAAGTCACTAGAACACTGAATTAGCAAATACTGAACCATTGCTCTTACGGGAAATACAGGGTTAGGTTCCTGTGAGCCTCTGGACACATTTTCATTAAGTGGTCAATATGTGATCTTTTTAAATGTATTTCTGTTTAAATACCATTATTTACTATATATTGTTGACTCATTAACATTGAACCTGTGGCCAGTAGCACTATTAATTAATACCTGAAGGTAGCTTATCTGACATACTTACTCTATAAGACATACCATATCCTTGTGCTTAGGAATGCTAGACGGCTCTTCAGCACGGTGCTTGCAGGCCATTTTAAATAGTGAAATCACCAAAAAAAAGTACAAAAATGTAAAAAATTTGGCACTAAATAGACTGAAAAGAACACTTGTTTAAATTCTTACAGCTGAAACAAGAAGGCAGAGCATTGCTATGTTTGATTCCAGCTAGTAAAATCTGTATTGGATGGCTCAGATCTCTGGGCATGTTCCCAAATGACTTCAAAAGCAAAGTATTGATTTTGGGATTACAAATAAATTTTATCAAGTATGCAAATTTGCAAATATGGAATCCAAAAATAATGAAGATCAACTGTGTGTATTTTAGCACCCTTATCTCTGAATTACTATGTTGACTAAGACAGCCCCTTGTTAATAAAGTACTTGTAGTCCAGTGCAGGAGACAATTTAAAGAGATAAAACAAATACTAGTGAAGAAATAACTATAAGGCACTAAAAAAAGGTGCTCTTTCTTATCCAGTCTAATGCTGTTCAATTAAAATATAATGCAAGCCACATGTAATTTTTAATTTCTTTTTAACTACATAAGAAGATGATGAAACTAGTTTCAGTAATATATTTTATTTCACCCAATATGTCCCAAATATTCACATTTAACCAATATAAAAATTATTAATAAGATATATTAATATTTTTTCCCATACTAAGCCTTCAAAATCTGGTGTATTTTACACTTAAAATACATCTCAGTTCAGACTAGCCACATTTCAGGTGCTCAATAGCTATGTATAATTGGTGGCTATCATATCGGACATCGTAAGTCTAAAAACATATTTTTTATTTAGAACATTCTATGGAGTGTTTTTTAGGGAGAGAAAATACTGGAAGTAGAAAATCAATTAGGAAGAAATAGTTATGTTGGTGAACAAAGGTAATGATGGGAAGACAGATTCCAGAGAATTATAAGGGAAAATGGAAAGAGTGTTGTAATTAATTGTTAATGGTCAAAATGAGGAGGCGCAGGATGTGAAGAAGAGGGAAAAATCAAGTTAATACTCGCCAGTTTATGGTGTAAAAAACTGAGTAAATGGTGATATTATTCATTGAGATAGAGGATATAGGAGAAGCAGCAAGTTTCCAAGGAAAGTTGAATTCACTTTTGGGAAGATTTGAGTTTAAGGTTCCCATGGGAGAGAGCTCTGTCTGAAATACAGATAGACATTTCTGAATCATCAGTATATAGGTGATGATTAAAGCTATGGGAGTGGATGAAGTCTCTTAGGGTAAGTATGCACAGTGAAAAAAGAGGAGCACCTAGGACAGAGCCCTACTGTATTTAAGGAATAACCAGATGAAGAGGAGAATGAGAAAGAGCATTGTATTTCTTAGGGTTTTTTGGTTGAAAGTAGTGGAAACCAACTCCTACCTTAAAGCAAAAAGCAAGTTTATAGGAATTATATGGAAAAACTCAGTGTTTGAAGGGAAGCCTAAAAGGACAGAAACTGTGCAACTTTAGAGTTTTTGTAGAAAGCCATCATATAGTCTCATCTGATGCCATTAGAATGAACACCCTTACTCTAAGTGTCAGTACTGAGTCCAAGAAAGTTCTGGAAGATGGATTCCAGTTGCTCTAGCTTTCATTTCCTGTCTACCTCTTGACAAGGCACCTTATTCCAACAGTCTTATTTCTATTTCTGTATTATGTCAAGGAGTTTCTACCATGACAATTTCTTTACAGTGCAATAGCACTGGATTCAGAATAGCATTTACCAAACCAGCAAACTATCTCACACAGCTGCACAAACAATACATTGACATATATACCCACGTCAGCAAATTAAGCCTGATTTAATTTTTTTATCTTCCCTCTATGATTGACCACTCTCCATTTCCACAAATAATTTCTGTATTTTGGGGTATGTAAATCAACTAATGTCTGTAATTCTTTTTGTGGCCAAACTTTCACTTCCACATAGTTTGATTTTGTACTTGATTTTCACTCTCCAAATTGGGATTGGATTCTGGCGTAAGTAACAGTGAAAGGTGGGACATAAGAGAATTATTGTCTTTCTCCTCAAGGGAGTGACAATTTCCTCAGGCAAGGCAGACACTGCTGGTTTAGACCAGAGAAACACCTTGTCAAGTCATGTGTTGTAGATAGTGTTTTCAGAGGATTTGAAGGTTTGGAGTACTTCAACTTCTATCTTCTCAGATATTTTCATTCTTGTAGGGCTTTTCACTATCAGCTGCCTGATGTTCACAGATGACAGCTGTAAATTCAGTAATCCACAGACTCAAACTCTTAAAATTATATCAAAGCAACAATCTACATCTTAATACAACCATCAGCCACCTTGATGTAATTGTCATCTTTTGAGCACTGAACCGCAAAACTACAAAGTACACATTGATCATCATCCAAAATATGCTGGATCAGTTTTCAGAGAATGTTTTCTAATTTTAATAGAATTAAATTAAAAATCAATAAGATATATTTTAAAGCTTCAAATATTTAGAAATTGAAAAAAAATCACAATTTGTAGAACCACAGCTAAAGCAGCATTAGAGGAAAATTATAGCTTTAAATTTTATTTTAGAAACAGAAAAGTTTTAAATCGATGGCATAGGTTTACATCTTAAAATGCCAGTAAAAGAAAGGCAAAGTAAACCTACAGTAGAAATCTGCAAACTTTTCCTGTAAAGGGCCAGATAGTATTTTCAGCTTGGTGGGCCATACTCAACTCTGCCATTGTAGCCTGAAAACAGACATAGACAATGTGTAAACATATAAGCCTGGCTGTGTTCTGATAAAATTTTGTTTTCAAAGATGTGCCGGATTTGTCTTGTGGAATGTAGTTGTACGCTCATGATCTACAGTAAGTAGAAAGAAGGAAATAATAAATATAAATGCAGAAATCAAGAAGATATTTTAAAAATAGAGAAAATAGACAATGCCAAATCTTGGTTATTGAAAACATTAATTGGATAAAACCATAGCTAGACTGGTGAAGAAAAAGAAAATATACAAATTGACAGATATCAGGAATGAAAGAAGGGATATCCCATAGAACTTATACTAAATAAAAGGATTATACAGGAGTATTATGAACAACTTATGGCAATAATTTTAACAACTTAGAAGAAATGAACAAATTCCTTGAAAAAAAACACAACTTACCAAAATAGATGCAAGGTGAAAAAGAAAATCTGAATAGCTCTATATTTATTTTTTAAATTGAATTCATTATCAAAAACCTTTGTAGAAAGAAATCTCCAGCTGTTTCTGTAGAATTCTATGAAAATTTTAAGAAGGAAAATGACACCAAGCTTACATATCTTTTAGAAAATAGAGAAGGGAACACTCATTTTTTGAGGCTGATTCCAACACCTGACAATCACAAGAAAATTACAGTCCAGTCTCTCTCATGAAAATAGATGCCAAAATCCTTAACAAAATGTCAGCAAGTTGAATCCACCAATATATAAAAGGTTAATATATCATTCATGATCAAGCAATCAAGAAGGGTTCTTCTCAGGAACACAAGGTTTGTTGAATATTTAAAAATTAATCAATGTGTCGGTAGTAAGTCTTCATGACCTTCATTTATTTTTGTGGTTGCTATGATTGCGTTTGGGGTATTCTATGTAAATTCTTTGCCTAGGCCAATATCTATAGGAGTTTTTCCAACATTTTCTTCTAGAATTCTTATAGTTTCATGCCTTGAGTTTAAGTCTGTTTCCATCATGAATTAATTTTTGTGAGAGGTGAGAGGCAGCCTTCATAGAATTAAAGAGAGTTAGGTCCTTGCTCTGGATTAGGCAGGGAGTGTTGTGGCTCTTCTCATTATAATAGTAACATCAAAAATCACTGATCACAGATCACCATAACAAATTGTGTTGATCTGTTTTCTGTGACTTATTACAGAATACCTATAACTGGGTAATTTATAAAGAAAGGAAATTTATTTTTTACAATTACGGAAGCTGAGAAGACCAAGGTCAAGGAGCCACTTCTGATAAGGGCCTTCTTGTTGTTGGAGAGTCTTTGCAGAGTCCTGAGGTGACACAGGGCATCACATGGCAAGGGGGGCTGTGTGCTAGCTCAGGTCTCACTTCCTCTTATACAGTCACCAGTCCCACTCTTGTGATAAACCATTAATCATCCATTAACCCATTAATTCATGAATGGATTAATTCATCACCTCTTAAAGAGTTACCTGTCAGTATTGCCACATTGCTGATTAAGTTTCATCATGAGTTTTGGAGAAGACAAACATTAAACCATAGCACAGATATAATAATAGCGAAAAATTTTGGAACATTGTGAGAATTACCAATGAGTGACACAGAGACACAAAGTGTTAGAAAAATGATACTGATAGACTTGCTCAATTCATAGTTGCTTCAAACCTTCAATTTATAAAAAACTCAGTATCTTTAAAGCACAGTAAAGCAAAGGGCAATAAAACTAGGTATGCCTGCAGTTTTTTTAAAAAAAAATCATTGGGTTAAATTTGATAAACTTCTATTTATAATTTTTTGTGTTCACGAGGGATATTGGTGTATAGTTTACTTATAATGTGTTTGTCTGGTTTTGGTGTTAGGGTAATGCTAGCTTCATAGAATGAATTGGGAAGTATTAATATTACTTCCTCTTCAATTTTTTAGAAGAGTTTTCATAGAGTTGGCATTATTTCCTCCTTAAATGTTTAGTAGAGTTCACCAGTGAAGCTATTTGAGCCTCGAATTTTCTTTTGGGGAAAGTTTTTAACTATAATATTGATTTATTTAATAGATAATAGGGCTATTCAGATTTTTTATTTCTTCTTATATGAGCTTTGGTAACTTGTCCATTTCATGTAAGTTGTAGAATTTATTTGCATAAAGTTGTTCATAATCTTCCTTTATTATTCTTTTAATATTTGTAGAATTTCTAATGATGTCATCTATTTCATTTCTGATGATGGTAATTGTGTCTTTTCTTTTTTCTGATCAGTATGACTACAGGCTTTATTGATCTCAAAGAACTATTTTTTGATTTCGTCAATTTTCTGTATGCTTTTCTGTTTTTTATTTCTTTGATTTCTACTTTTGTCTTTGTTATATCATTCTTTCTACTTACTTTGGTATTATTTGCTTTTCTGTTGCTAGTTTATTAAGGTAGAAGCTGAGATTCATTGATGTGAAACTTCCTTTTCATATCTAGATTGGTTGCTATAATTTTGCCTTTACGTACTGGTTTAGTGACATCTGACATGTGTTTTCATTCCATTCAGTTAAAAATACTTTCTAATTTCCCTCTTTATTTTTCTTTTTGATTCATGGGTTATTCAGTAGTGTTTTAATTAACTTTCAGTGATTTGAGAACTTTCCAAGGATATTTCTGTTATTGATTACTTTTAAATTCCATTGTTCAGAGGACAGACTTTGTGTAACTTGAATCCTTTTTAATTTATGAAGATTTATGTCATGGCTCAAAACATTGGCTATCTTGGCAAATGTTTCATATGTCTTTGAGAAAAATATGTATTCCAATATTGTTGGCTATAGTGTTCCGTAAATATCAATCAGCTTAAGTTGGTTGCATTATTCTAGTCTATTGTATTCTATTGATTTTATTTCTACTTATTCTATCAATTATTGAGGGGTTATTGAAATCTCCAACCATAATTGTGTGTATGTCTATTTTTCCTCGCATTTCTATCAGTTTTTGCTTCATGTATTTTGAAATTTTCTTGCTATTAGGTGCTTAAATGTTTATAATTGTTATAGATTTCTAAATAATTTAACCTCCTATCACTATGAATTGCCCTTCTTTATTAATATTCTCTACTCTAAAATAGACTTTGACATTAATGTAAGCATTCCTACTTTCTTTTGACTAGTGGTAGCATGATGTGTGTATGTATATATTTTTTACATTATCTTACTTTTACCTACTTGTATCTCTTTATTTAAAATGAATTTTTCGTAGGTAACATCGAGTTGAATCTTGTTTTTTTATTATGGTAAAATATACATAAAATGAAAAATTGCCATTTTAACCATTTTGAAGTATACAATTGTGTGCCATTAAGTACATTTACATTGTTATGCAACCATCTCTAGAACTTTTTCATCTTCCTCCATAGAAATTCATTACTCATTAAGCACTAACTCCCCATTCTCCAATCCCCACAACCCCTGGTAACTACCATTCTGCTTTTTTGTCTTATGAATTTGACAGAATTCGAGGTTACTGTAGGAAACTCATATAAGTGAAATCATAAAATATTTGTTCTTTTGTGTCTGGCTTACTTAGCATAGTGTCCTTGAGGTTCATCTACCTTGTAGCATGTATCAAAATTTCTTTCCTTTTTAAGGCTAAATAATATTTCTTTGTATGTATATACCACATTGTGTTTATTTATTCACTTATCAATGAGTACTTTGGTTGCTTCCACCTTTTGGCTATTGTGAATAATGCTGCTATGAACATGGATATACAAATATCTGTTCAAGGTTCTACTTTCACTTTTTTTGCATATATACCCAGAAGTGGAATTGCTGGATCATATCATAATTCTGCGTTTAATTTTTTAAGGAATTGACATACTATTTTCCACAGTGGCTATACCATTTTACATTCCCACCAGCAATGCAGGGGGATTCCAATTTCTTCATATCCTTGCAAGCATTTGTTATTATCTGTTTTCTTTTAAATCATAGCCATCTTAATGGATGTGAAGTGATATCTCATTGTAGATTTGATTTGCATTTCCCTAATGCAATGGTTTGAATATGTCCCACAAAAATTCATATGCTGGAGACTTAATTGTAAGAGCAGAAAAAGGTGGGGTCTTTAAGAGGTGATTAGGTCATGAGGGCCCTACCCTCATGAATGGATTAATTCCATTATCACGGGATTGGATTAGTTATCTCTTGTTTTTTCCTTTTTCTGATTAATCAAGTATTTTGTTTGTTTGTTTGTTTTTTATTTATTTCATCTTATTATGGGGGATACAGAATTTGAGGTTACATACGTTGCCCATGTACCGCCTGTCTCCCCAAGTCAAAGCTCCAGGCGTGTCCGTTCCCCAGACAGTGCGCGTTGCTTCCATCATGTAGGTATATATCCCTCCCCTCCCGGGACACCGCCCCCTTCCCGAGTCAGCACCTTCAAGCGTGACCATTCCCCAAACGGTGCGCAATGCACTCATTATGTGGGCATACACCCATCCCCTCCCCCCACCCCCCACCTCAGTCTGATATCCGATTGGTATCGTTCCCAGATGTGTATTTAGATGATGATCAGGGAAACCAATTTTCTGGTGAGTACATGTGATGCTTGTTTTTCCATTCTTGGGATACTTCACTTAATATAATGGGCTCCAACTCTCTCCAGGAGAACCAAGTATTTTTAAAAATGATCCCATTAATCTCCTTTGCTTATTAGCTATAACTTGTTGTTAATTTAGGGATTGCTTACAAGTTTATAGTATACATCTTTTACTTTTCAAAGCCTTCCTCCAAGTATATGTCATATATAGTATAAGAATCTTACACTAGTGTACTTCCCTTCCTGGGCTTTATGCTATTTTTGTCAAAGATTCTATTTGTATACATATTATAAACAATATAATACATTGCAATTGTTGTTGCATAAACAATTATGTTTTAAAGATTTAAATAATTAAAAAAAGAATTGACCTTATTTACCCATGTAGTAATATTTCTGTGTTCTTCATTCCTTTGTATGGGTCCCGATTTCTACCTGGTATGATTGACTCTCTGCCTAAGGAATATCCTTTAACATTTGTTATAGAACAGGTCCACTGTAACAAATTCTTTTAGTTTTGTGTATTTGGAAAAAATATTCATTTTACCTTCATTATTTTTGCCATGTGGTGTGTGTTGCATTGTGTGCCCATAAAAGATGTGCAGATATCCTAAACCCCAGTACCTGTGACTGTAGCCTTACTTGGAAATAGGGTCTTTATAGATTTAATCCAATTAAGATGAGGTCATATTGATTAGGTGCCTTCTAAATCCAGGATCTGGTGGCCTTAGAGAGAGATTTGGAGACACAGAAACAAATACACATAAACACACACACACACACACACACACACACACACACACATGCAGGGTGGGTGAAGAAGATGGCTATGTGAAGACAGTTGCAAAGATTGGAGTTATGTCCAATCTGCCTGCAGCACCAGAAGTTAGAAGAGGCAAGACTCCTTAGAGTCTCAGAGGGAGCATGCTGACACCTCAATTTTGGACTTGATTTTGGATTCTGGTATGCAGAACTGTGAAAGAATACATTTCTGTTGTTTTAAACCACCCAGTTTGTATTACTGTGCTGCAGCAGCCTTAGGAAACTAATACACCAGGTATAAAACTCTGGTTGAGAGTTTTTATATTTCATTCCTTTATGATGTTGCTCCACCAACTCTCACCTTGTTTCCAACGGAAAATCTGTCATTCTTATCTTTATTTCTCTGTAGGTAACATTTCTCCTACCCTATGCCTACTTTTAAGATTTTCTCCTTATTCTCATTGTTGGCCAATTTGATCATGATATACATTGGTGTAGTTTTTTCATGCTCCTTGTGCCTGGGGTTCATTGAGTTTCTTGGATTTGTGGATTTACAGTTTGCATTAAGTTTGGAAAGTTTTTGCCTTTGCCATTATTTCCTCAAACATTTTTTCTGTCCCCTCCCTTGATTTGTGACCTCCAGTTACTCATACAGTGGGCTGCTTGAAGTCGTTGCACTACTCAGTGATGCTCTTTTTAAAAAAAGAATTCTTTTTTCCTCCATGTGTTGTATTTTCAATAATTTACATTGCTATTCCTTTAAAGTCACTAAATTTTTCTTCTGCAATGTCTAATCTGTCATTAATACCATCTGCTGTATATTTCATCTTAGATATTCTAAGTTTGATTTGAATCTTTTTTATATTTCTAAGTCTCTACTTTGTGAACCTATGGAATTCAATTGTAAAAATTGTTTTAATGTCTTTTTATGCTAATCATAACACTTTTGTCATTTCTGAGTCAATTTCTACAGATTGATTCTTCTCCTCTTCATGTGTTGTGTTTTCCTGCCCCTTTGTATGACTGGTGATCTTTGATTAGATGCCAGGCATTGTGAACTTTTACCTTGTTGAGTGCTGGATATTTTTGTATTCTTATAAATTTTCTTGAGCTTAGTTCTCAGATGCAATCAAGTTACTTGGAAACAATTTGATTCTTTCAGGTCATGCTGTTAGGGATTTTTTTTAGGTGGATCCAGAGCAGTGCTCAGTCTAGAGCTAATTATTTCCCACTGCTGAGGCAATACCTTCCTGAGTACTCTACCCACTGCCCCTGAATTATGAGATTCTTTCAGACTGGCTAGTAGGAATAGTACCTATTCCCAGGCCTGTGTAAGTGCTATACATTATTTCTTTTGTCCTTTCAGATGATTCTTCCCTTGGCTTTAGGTAGTTTCCTTATACACATTTACTGAATCCTGAGGGGATCCTTTGTTGATCTCAGGCTCTTTCTCTTTGCACTACCCTCTTGTCTGATATTATCTCCTTTGTACTCTAGATGTCTCTATCTCTTTATACTCTTAGCTTCATCTCCTCAACTGAGGAAGTCTGCTGGACTCTGTCTCAGTTTCTACCCTCACCTTTTTTTTTTCTTCTTAAGGATTACTAAGCTTCATTTCCTAATGTCTGCTCCCTTAAAAACTCTGGATTAATGTATTTTATCTGTTTCTTGTTTTTTTTTTTTTTTTTTTTTTTTTCAGGTAGGATGGTAAATATCATCCCCTTTATGAACTCTTGGCTGGAATCAGAAATCCAGGTCAAAATTTCAGCAAACATATAAAAAAATGCTCAACATCTCTAATCATTAGAGAAATGCGAATCAAAACCACAATGAGATATCACCTAACCCCAGTGAGATTGGTCTCAATCAAAAAATCCCAAAACAACAAATGCTGGTGAGGATGTGGAGAGACGGGAACACTCTTACACTGCTGGTGGGACTGCAAATTGGTGCAACCTCTGTGGAAAAGAATTTGGAGATACCTCAAAGAGTTAAGAATAGAAATACCGTTCGATCCAGCAATAGCACTATGAGGCATCTACCCCAAAGAGCAAAAGTCATTCTATAATAAAGACATCTGTACCCAAATGTTTATGGCAGCACAATTCACTATTGCAAGGATGTGGAAACAACCCAAGTGCCCGTCAATTCATGAGTGTATTATTAAAATTTGGTATATGTATACAATGGAATATTACTCGATTATAAGAAATGACAGTGATATATTTTCCTGGATTGAGCTTGAGCCCATTATCCGCAGTGAGGTATCACAAGATCTGAGGAATAGCCTCCACGTGTACTCGCCGTCAAATTGGCACTAACTGATTAACACTACGGTGTTCACACGGTAGTAATATTCTCCAGGGATTAGGGGGGTGAAGGGGGCAAACTCACAACTAATGGTCATGGTGTGCATTGCAAAGGGGAAGGGCAAGCCTCTAAACCTCACTTGGGTGAGGCAGAGGCATAAAATGTGACCAAAACGTTTGTATCCTCATAATATCCTGAAATAAAAAAAAAGTTTTTTAAAAAAGTAGTTTTTAAAGATGTAAAATATTGCTTAAACTTATGAAAATAATTCTTAAACATGAGAAAGTAATTACTCATAATAAAAGAAAAAAAAAACCTGTCAGACCAGAATTCTCTGTCTAGCAAAAATATTCTTGAAAAATGATGATAAAAGTAAAGATATTTTCAAATAAAATAAAACAGCAAATATTTTACCTGCAGACCTAAGTAGACTGATGCAAGTTAAGGATGTATATTGTAATTCCTATAGTAACCGCTGAAAATGTAATGCAAAAAAAAAAAAAAAAAAAGTGAAAGAAAGTTCTATAGGATGAAGGGAAATAGAACCAGAGAGAAACTCAGGTTTTCAGGAAGGAATAAGAGCATTAGAAAAGGTAAATATGTGTGTAAACCTATTTTTTACTAATTATTTTAAAATACATGTAACTGTTTAAGGCAAAAATTATAACATTGGTTTGTAGAGTTTATAATATTTATAGATGTAATACATTATATGTGACAACTCTAGCCTAAATGAATGGGAGGTAAATGAGCTGGTTAATTGCATGATTTTTATATTTTAAATTAACTTTCAGCTTTCTTGAGGTATAATTGATGAATACAAATTATATATATTCAAGGTGTACCACACGTCTTGATATATATGTATACACATTGTGAAATGATTTCCACAATAAAGCTCATTAACACATCTGTCACCTCACATAGTTACTTTTTGTGTGTATGTGGTGAGAATATTTAAGATCTCTTCCAGTGAATTTCAAATACAGTACATTATTGTTAAGTATAGTCATTGGGCTGTACATTAGATCTTCAGAACTTATTCATCTTATAACTGTAAGTTTGTACCTTTGACCAACATCTCTTCATTTCCCCCCTCCCTGACGCTTGGTAACTACCCTTCTACTTTGTTTCTATGAATTTTGCTTTTGAGATTCCACACATAAGTAAGATCATGCAGTATTTGTCTTTCTATGTCTGGTTTATTTCACTTAGCATAATGTCCTCCATGTTCATTCATGTTGTCATAAATGGCAGGATTTCCCTTTTTTTATAAGGCTGAATAATATTATATTTTATCTATCTATCTGTACCACAATTTCTTTATCCATTTACCCACTGATGGACACTTAGGTTAGGCTGTGGCACCTGCTACATGGCTGAGACTGACAGCCCCTACCCTTCTTCTGTGTTCTTAGCTATCTACAGATGCACGATAATTTCCTTAGAAATCCTTTCTGTGCAGTTAGTCTCTTCCCCTCACCAGATGTTTTTTGCTCCATTTGTATTTCTTCAAGTTCTTAATTGAACCCTTGAGCCCTGCTAAGGCTATTTTTGTTCAAAGATCTCTATCTAATTGTTATTTGTTGTAGGGGGATGATGTTTGGTATCTCATATTCCACTATCTTGCTGGCATCCTGAAACCATAGTTTCTATATTTTATGTGAAGTTGTTAATATTAACCCTAAGTAAAATGAGAAAAGTTAGGGATGTATACTGTAATCTCTGTAGAGACCACTACAAATTAGATACTAAGAGGCTAAAGGGCAATAGATTAAAATTTAAAAGTAGTCAGTTCATTCAAAAAAGATAAAAGGAAGAATGGAGGAACAAAAATCAGATAGCACAAACAGAAAACAAAATAGTAAATGGTAGACTTAAACTATATCAATAATTACATTTAATAATTACGGTAAGATACATAGTAACATTTCAACTAAAATGCAGATTGACATGCTGGGTACAAAAGCAACCCAACTAATGAGAGGTGATGGAAATGTTAGCTAGCTGATTTAATCATCTTACTATATATATATATATATATATATATAATATACATCAAAGTACATGTACCATAAATATATGCAATTTTTACTTGTCAATTAAAAAAAGCCACTCAACTATATGACATGTATGAGTGCCACTTTATATATGTATGTGTGTGTCACATGTTGTACATGTCAGATATGAATTTCATGTGTACATGTATGTTTTTGAAAGTAAAAACAAAAATATTCATGTTACTGAAATTAGGCAAAAAATTTGGAGTGCTATATTAATATCAATAAAATAGAATAAGAAAAAGTATTACCAGAGATAATACTGCCATAAAGGACATATCCTAATTATAAAAGAAGTAATTCACAAGCAAAACATAATAATCACAATTGTATATTTATATAATGGTGGTTTAAATCATGAAATAATAATTGATAGAATTAAATCAAATAATAGACAATTTCTTAATTATAGTTGGAGATTTTAACACCTATAGTCTATATCAGCAATTGACAGAACAACTAATTTTTTAAAAATCACTTAAGACATAGAAGATCTGAATAACTCTATCAGCCACATTTACCTAATACACCCAATAACTGGAGAATATATATTTAAGTGGACATTGGCAGGGTCACCAGGATAGAGCATATATTGGGCCATAAAACAGGTCTCAATAAGTCTCAAAGTATTGAAATATCACAGACCATTTTCTCTGAAAATGAAGCAATTAAAGATCAATAAGATACACTGAAAACCCCAAACTATTTTGAAATTAAACACCATACTTTGAAATAATCTGTAGGTCAAGGAAATAATTCTAACAGAAATTAGAAAACATTTCAAAGTAAATACTAAGGAAAATGCAATACATTAAAAGTTGTAGGATGCACCTAGAGCAGTACTTAGAGGGAAATTGCAGCTTTAAATGCTTATGTTAGGAAAGAAGAAAGGTCTAATATGGATCTAAGGTTTCATTTTAGGAAGCCAGAGAAGAAGCTCAAAGTAAACCCAAAATAAGTAAATGGAAGGAATAAATAAAGATAAAAGCAGAAATCAATAAAATAGAAAACAGACAAATAATAGAGAAATTTCATAAAGCCTAAAATTTGTTCTTTGGAAAGATCAACAAAATTCACAGACCCCTATCTAAACTGATCAAGAGGAAAAAGAAAAAGAGGAGAGACCGAATAACCAATATTAAGAATGAAAGAGCAATTATCATTACAAAACTGAAAGAAATTAAAAGGATAACTAGAAATGTTTTGAACAACTTTACGATAATGAATTTGATAACTTAGTTGAAATGAACTACTTCTTTTAAAAAGAAAACTGACACAAACTGATACATAATGAAATAACCCTATATCTATTCAAGAAATAGAATTCATTATCAAAAAAACCTTCCCACAACAAAAATTTCAAGCTCAGCGGTTTTATTGTTGAGTGCTATGAAACATTTAGGGAAGATACAAAACCAATCTTACACAAACTCTTTCAGAAAATAGAGGGGGAGTGAATGCTTCCTGTGATAGTTAACTTTATATCTCAACTTGAGTGGGCAATGGGGTGCCAAGATACAGTCATGCCCCACAGAAAGAGATTATTGCCAATGACAAACCATATATAAGATGGTGGTCCTGTAAGACTATAATACCATATTTTTACTGTATTTTTTTCTAAGTTTAGATATGTTTAGATATACAAATACTCACTGTTGTGTTACAATTGTCTGCAGTGTTCAATACAGTAATAAGCTGTACAGATCTGTAACCTAGGCACAATAGGCTATACCATATTGCCTAGACATGTAGTGCTACCATCCAGGTTTATGTAAGTACATTATGTTGTTCACACAATGATGAAATCATCTAATGATACATTTCTCAGAATGAATCCCTGTTAAGAGATGCGGGACTGTATTTGGTTTAACATTATTCTATGTGTGTCTTTGAGGATGTACCTGAATTGAGTTTAACATTTGAATTAGTAGACTAAGTCAAGTAGATTTCTCTCCCCAGTGTAGGCAAGCCTCATCTATTGAAGGCTGAATAGAACAAAAATGCCGAGTAAAGGAGAATTTGTTCTCTCTGCCTGACTGTCTTCTACCTGGGACAATGGTTTTCTCCTGCCTTCAGACTCAGACTTAGACTAGAACTTAACATCAGCTCTCCTTCTTAGGTCCTTGTTTTTTTTTGTTTTTTGTTTTGAGACAGGGTCTCCCTCTGTCACCCTGGCTAGAGTGCAGTGGCGTCAGCGTAGCTCACTGTAACCTCAAACTCTGGGCTCAGGTGATCTTCCTGCTTCAGCCTCCCGAGTAGCTGGGACTATAGACCTATAGCACCACATGTGGCTAACTTCTTCTATTTTTGGTAGAGACAGTGTCTCGTTCTTGCTCAGGCTGGTCTCGAACTCCTGACCTCAAGTGATCCTCCCACCTTGGCCTCCCAGAGTGCTAGGATTACAGGTGTGAGCCACTGTGCCTGGCCTTCTCAGGCCTTTGGACTCAGACTAGAATTATACCGTCAGCTCTCCTGGGTCCCCAGCTTATTAACTACAGATCTTAGGACTTCTCAGCCTTCATAATTGTGAGAGCCAATTTCTTATTTTCTGTATATATATAAAATATTATGTTTACATATAATCTGTTTTATAATCAATATATCCTGTGGGTTCTGATTCTCTGAAGAATGCTGACTAATACAGATTTTGATACCAAGAGTGGTTATAGAGGAACAGAAATTTAAGGATGAGTTGTCTGAGTTGTTCTGGGATTTCTGGAATTGGCCCTTTAATCCAATTAGATGTAAAGATGCTAATGATTCTATTTCCAGTAGTAAAGAGGGCACTGATAGTCTGTGGTATGTTCTGGTAATAGAAAGACACAAAATATCACCATTGGATACTCCTAATCAACCACTTATAAGAGTCAAGGAGCTGGGTGACTGTATATATGATTCTTTCAAACAGTTTTGGAAAACTAATGAATATAATAAGATTGGTTGGTTATTCCTAATGTTACATAGTGGTGAAAGAAAACGACAAGCTCAGGGATTCTAATTCCCTGCTCAAACACTGCATAAATGACCTGAAAGCTTCTGTGTATGTCCTGAAGGAGACACTTATCTCTTGTAGCTGCAAGACCACAATTGCTGAAGTCAAACTTGGAATCTTATTCTATGAATGGCTGAATTACAATGCAAGTTGAACTTCCAGCCTCACAGGTTGTCTAATATTAAAGAGAGGATATTGATTGGGAAAGAACAAGATCCTGTAAGTTAGAAAGGGGACATATGAGAAGACCCTGATGAAGCTGGGGACATTGATCCCCTAAATTCTGATCAGTCTTCTCTGCCCATGTAAGAGACCTTCCTCAGCTCCATTGGAAGAAGTCTCATTATCCCTGACTGAGGAAATTGTAATGGCCTTCCCTGAAGCAGTTGCCAAGTCAGACAGTGCTGATTCTCCTCACGGCTCACTCCCACCACACCTCTTTGCATGTACACCTGCAACTAGACTCAAGCAGCAGCAGATCACTAAAGGTGAGGTATAAAGTATGATCCATGAAGATGTGCCCTAAACTCTAAAAGAACTATCTGAGTTTTCTAAATTATGCATACAGAAATCCAGGGAACGTGTGGGAATCTGTATTAAAGGTGTGAGATAATAGTGAAAGAAATATAAAGTAGGATCAGACTGAATTCATTGTTATGGGCTCACTAAGCAGAGATTCTGCATTTAATGTTGTAGCTCTGGGAGTCAGGAAGGACCATAACAGTATGTTTGGTTGGTTAGCTAAAACTTGGACCAAAAGGTGGCCCACAGTGAATGAACTAGAAATGCTGGATCTACCTTAGTTTAATATAGAGGAAGGATTCAAAGGCTTAGGGATTTGGAATGTTAGAGTGGATTTGTCATTTAAAACCTACTCACTCACACTGGGAAAGTCCAAAGACATAACTTTCACCACTACTGTGAAAAATGAATTTGTGAGAAAAGCCATGGCACTCATGAAGAACTCTGTGCTGACTCTTCTTTGAAGGCTAGGCCTTACAGTGGGAACTGCAGTCACTGAATTGGGAAACCAAAATGCAATAGGAATAGTTGGATCCTAGGGTGGCATGTGTTAAGTGGCAGCACTCAACTACCAAAGACAGGGTGAGTGTGGTTAATGTAATGGACAGCAGAGTCAAAGGAGCAATCAGAATGGGCTGATTCATGCAGACCTATGGCATTGGCTAGTTGATCATGGTGTTCCTTAAAGTGAAATAGATAGGAAGCCTACTAAATTCTCACTTGATCTGTATAGGCAGAAAAGTTATAGGTCAAGTGAACAGAATTCTAACCTGAATCATAAAAACAGACAGCCATGATCCCTCAGACAACTCCCAAACTCGAGCCAGTTTACAGATGTAGAACTCCTTAAATGAAGGGGAGGTTGTGTCCCTTTGAGGAAAGACCCCAGCACACTAGCAAAAATTTATACTGTTAAATTTCGCATTAGTATAGATATACTCAGCAGCTGGCAAAATCCCCACATTGATTACCTGAGCTCTGGAGTGAAAATTATGATGGTAGGAAAGGCCAAAGGAAATGACTAGATCTGCCTCTACCTGGGAAAGAGTAAACCAAAAGCAAGACCACATTTTTGAAGGGATTACAGTGATTAGTGTTACCATCAAGGACTTAAAAGATGCAGGGGTGATGATGCCCACAATCTACCCATTTAATGCTCCTATTTGGTGTGTGCAGAAGACATATAGATCTTAAGAGAATGGCGGTGGATTACTGTAAGCTTAACGAAGTGGTAACTCCAATTGCAGCTGTGGTACCAGGTATGGTTTCATTGCTTAAGCAATTAACCAGGTACATCCTCTGGTACCTGGTATGCAACTACTGATCTGACAAATGCCTTTTTCTCCATACCTGTCAATGAGGCCCACCAGAAGCCGTTTGTTTTTAGCTGGTAAGGCCAACAATATGTCTTCACTGTCCTACCTTAGAAGTATATCAACTCTCTTACCCTATGTCAAGATATCATACTGGTGCATTACATTTATGCCATTAGGCTGATTGGACCTAGTGAGCAAGAAATAGCAAATACTCTAGACTTATTGGTAAGATAATTATGTGTCAGAGAGTGGGAAATAAATCTGATGAAAATGTAAGGACCTTCTATTTCAGTGCAATTTCTAGGGGTCCTGTGGTGTGGGACACATTAAGATATCCCTTCTGAGGTGAAGTTTAAGTTGTTGCGTCTAGCCCCTACTACAACCATAATAGAGGCACAACACCTAATAGACCTCTATGGATTTTGGAAACAACATATTCCTCATTTGGGTGTTGCTCTGGCCCATTTACCAAGTAACCTAAAAAGCTGCTAGTTTTGAATAGGACCCAGAACAATAAAAGACTGCAACAGGTCCAGATTGCTGTGCAAGCTTCTCTGCTGCTTGGGCCATATGATTCAGAAGATCTAATGATGTTTGAAGTGTTAATGGCAGATAGGGATGCTGTTTGTAGCTTCTGGCAGGTTCCTATAGGTGAATTACAGCAGAGGCCCTTAGGGTTTTGGAGCAAAGCCCTGTCATCCTCCATAGATAATTACTCTCCTTTTGAGAAACAGCTTTTGGCCTGCTACTGGGCCTTAGCAGGGACTGAATGCTTAACCATAGGCCACCATGTTGCCATGTGACCTGAGCTGCCTATCATGAATGAGTGGTAACCAACCCACCAAGCCATAAAGTTGGGCATGCACAGCAGTGCTCTGTTGTCAAATGGAAGTGGTACATACATGATCAGGCCTTGAGGGCACAGTAAGTTACATGAAGAAGTGATCCAAGTGCCCATGGTCCCTATACCTGCTGCACTATCTTCTCTCTACCATCCTGCCTTATGGGGAATTCCCTATGATCAGTTGACAGAAGAAGAGAAGACTTGGGCATAGTTTACAGATGGTTTTGCATGATATTCAGGTACCACCCAAAAGTGGACAGCTATGGCACTACAGCCTCTTTTTGGGACCTTTTTAAAGGATAACGATGGTGAGAAATCCTCCAGGTGGGCAGAACTTTGAGCAGTGCACCATGTTCACTTTGCTTGGAAGGAGAAATGACACAAAATACTTTAGAATTAATTTAATAAATGGAATTCAACACTCTGCATTGAAAACCACAAAACATTGCTTAAAAAAACTAAAAAATCACTTTATATGGAAATACATACCATATTGATGGGTTGGAAGACTCAGGGGGGTCGGGGGGGGGCAAGGGCAATATATGTAACCTAAACTTTTGTACCCCCATAATATGCTGAAATAAAAAAAAAGATGTAAATTCTCACCAAACTGGTAATAGAGTCAATGTAATTCCACCACAAACTTTTTCTGAAATTTACTTGGAAATGCAAAAGACCTGGAATATAAAAATCATCTTAAAAAAGAACAAAGTTGGAAGAATTTCCTACTTTAAGACTTCTGTAAAGCTATGGTAATCAAAAGAGTATGATACTGGCATAAGTATCCACAAATCAGTGGAACAGAATGGAGAGAATTAGACCTACACTTATATAGTCATTTGGTTTTCAACAAAGATGCCAAAGCAATCTAATAGGTAAATTCTTTTAAACAAATTATTCTGTAATAACTGAATATCCATATAGCAAAAAATGAACCTCAGTCCCTATATCACATTATACACACCAATTTATTTTAGAGCAATTATAGATTTATCCATAAATAGTAAAACTATAAAGATTTCAGAAGAAAACAAGAATATCTTTGTGACTTGTGAGTAGGCAACCACTTTTTGGACAGGACACAGAAAGGCACTAACTATAAAAATGAATAAATTGAACTTAATCATAATTAAATTTTTAAATGACTTTTTAATTATGAATACATACTAGTTGCACATATTTATGTGTTACATGTGATGTTGTGATATAGGCTTACAATTTGTAATGATCAAATAGTAATTGGGGTATCCATCACCACAAGCACTTATCATTTCTTTGTGTTAGAAACATTTCAATTCCACTCTTTTGGTTATTTTAAAATATACAATAAATTGTTGTTAACTATAGTCACCCTATTGTGCTACCGACTACTAGATTATATTCAATCTGTTTTACTGTATTTTTGGATTCATGAGCCATCTCCTCCTTATCCCCCACTTCCCACTATCCTTCTCTGCCTCTGGTAATTATCATTCCACTTTCTGTCTTCATTTGGTCATCAAAAGATACTATTAATAGTAAGAAAAAAATAGTACAGCCATAGAATGAGAAGGAAATACAAGACATATATCTGGAGTGACATCAGCAAGATGGCAGAATGGGAGGGAGGTCCTAGCCTTCATGTCCTTTCACCAAAAGTTCAACTAACAACCATCCACAGATGAGAACACCTTTGTGAAAACCCCCAAATTTGGGAGTAAGACTGAGACACCTGCATGGACCACAGAACCAAATATAAACATATTCAATTGGTAAGAGAAATGGTTTCACTTTGACTCCATTACCCTCCCTCCGAGTCAGCACAGGACCACACAGAGGATTGTCCAGGGCCCAAAGTTTACAGTGCAGAAAAAGAACTAAATGTGAACATACAGCTTTCCAAGCATTCTGTGATGCTTCCCAGGAAGCCCACTCCAGCCTCACCTCACAGGGAACACAGGGAGTAATGCCACGACTTGATCAACTGAGGTTAGGTAGCAACAAAGCGAAGAGGTAGAGTTCACAATGACCAATATGCAGATCTTGGTGGTAGCTCTGTGTACCTGCCAGTGTTGGTACCCAGTCAAAGGTACTAGCCAACAGCCTAGTTCACCCACAAAGCTGAGCTGGTCGCTCCCAGAAGTGGTGGGAAGTTCTACCTAGCTTGAATCTCTTGAACTCCTGAGTTCAAATGATCCTCTTGCCTTGGCCTCCCAAAATGCTAAGATTACAGGCATGAATCACTGTGCCTGCCCCTCCTAGCTTGAATCTCTACTCAGCCAGCCTTCATGCCCAGCCTCCAACCCTAACCCAAAGCTTTGCCCAGGGAGAGATGTCCACAACAGTGCAATCTGGCAAAGAGCATGGGCTGGTTCTGCTACATTTGGGACTTTATACAGCATTCAGCTAATCCATTCATGAATTGATGGGCATTTGGGTTGTTTCCACATCTTTGCAATTGTGAATTGTGCTGCTATAAACATTCGGGTGCAGGTGTCTTTTTTATAGAATGACTTTTGTTCTTCTGGGTAGATGCCCAATAATGGGATTGCTGGATCGAATGATAGGTCTACTTGAATCTGTTTAAGGTATCTCCACATTGCTTTCCACAGGGGTTGCACTAGTTTACAATCCCACCAGCAGTGTATGAGTGTTCCTGTCTCTCAGCATCCATGCCAACATGTATTGTTTTGGGACTTTTTGATAAAGGCCATTCTCACTGGAGTTAAGTGATATCTCATTGTGGTTTTGATTTGCATTTCCCTGATGATTAGAGATGTTGAACATTTTTTCATATGTTTGTTAGCCATTTTTATATCTTCTTTTGAAAAATTTCTATTGGGTATTGGACAGAGGTGGGGGCTGGGGGGAAGGGATTGGTGTATACCTACTTGATGAGTGCGATGGGCACGGCCTGGGGAATGGACACGCTTGAAGTTCTGACTGGGGGGGGATGGGGGTGGGGGGAGGGGATGGGTGCATACCTACATGATGAGTGCGATGTGTACTGTCTAGGGAATGGACACACTTGAAGCTCAGACTCGGGGGGATGGGGGGCATGGGCAATATATATAACCTGAACTTTTGTACCCCCACAATGAGCTGAAATAAAAAAATAATAAAATAATAAAAAACAATAAAGAAAAATAAACAGCATTCAGGTAGGCCCCCAAACCCACCCGACGACACTGCCTAGCGATAATGATGCCCACCACAGTGCATTTAAGAAAAGTGCAGGGACTAGTTCTGCCACACCTGGGACTTTGAATAGTGCTCATCTCAACTTCAAAGTTTACCTCAAGATCTTGCTTAGGCAGGGAGGGAAACCTCAACTGTGCACTTCTACCAAGCATAGCAGCTGGTCCCTTCCATCCCAGACAACTTTGCCTAACTTCAGGGTCCAGCCTGCAATCTTGTATAACTGTAAAATTCAAATAGCAGTACCACCTGGTCAAGGAATACACCGTGTAGCCGGACTTGATCAGAAGTGAATGCAGAAGTGTTGAAGGGAGAAAAAATCGCCAAGAATACTTTACCTGACAAAACTGTCCTTCAGAAATGAGGGAGAAATAAAAACTTTCCCAGACAAACAAAGCTAAGGGAATTCATCAACACTAGGCCTACCCTATAGGAATTATTGAAGAGATTTCTTTAAGCTGTATTGAAAGATCACTAATTAATAACATAAGACATACAAGAGCACAAAATTCAAGGGTATAAATAATAGAGCATCACATTGTAAATACTCTGGACTGAAATGGTGGTGTGTAAAGCAATTTTATCTCTAGTACAATGGTTAAAAGACAAATCTATTAAAATAGCTATACATTTCAGGGGATGCAAATTATAAAATTATGTAAGTTTTGATATAAAAAATATAAAATGTGGTGAAGGTGAGTCAAAGTGAGTTGTAGTATGCTATCAAAGTTAACTCATTATCATCTTGAAATAGCCTGTTATAAGTATAAGATGTTTTATGTAAGCTTCATGATAACTGCAAAGCAAAAATCTATAGTAGATGCACAAAACATAAATAAAAAAGACTCAAAGCATACCACTACAGAAAGACATCAAACCATGAAGAAAGAGTAAGAAAGGAAGACAGAAACAAAGTATGTAAAAAACAGGCTGGGTGTAGTGGCTCACACCTGTAATCCTAGCACTTTGAGATGCCTAGGTGGTAGAATGACTTGAGGCCAGGAGTTCGAGACCAGCCTGGGCAATATAGCAAGGCCTCATCTCTCCAAAAAATAAAAAAAAAAATTAGCCAGGCATGCTGGTACAAGCCTGTAGTCCCAGCTACTCAGGAAGCTGAGGCAGGAGGATCACTTGAGCTCAGGAGTTTGAGATTGTAGTGAGTTATGATGATGCCACTGCACTCTAGCCTGGGCAACAGAGCAAGACTGTGTCTCAAAATCAAACAAAAAACCAAAGTATATATAAAACAACCAGAAAATAATAAAATGGCAATAGTAAGTCTTTACCTATCAATAATTACTTTGAATGTAAATGGATTAAATTCTCCAATAAGAAGACATAGAGCGGCCAAATGGATTAAAACAAAACAAAACAAAAAGACCCTACTATTTACTGCCTACAGGAGACTCAGGTCCCCACTTCACTTTTAAGGATATACGTAGACTGATAATGAAGGGATGGAAAATGATATTCTGTGCAAATGGAAACCAGAAAAGAGTGGGGGTAGCTATACTCATATCAGACAACATAGATTTAAGTCAAATATTATAAAAAGATTTAAAGAAGGTCATTATATAATGATAAAGGGGTCAATTCTTCCAGAAGATGTATGTCTTAATATTTTAATGTATATAAAGGAAATATTGAAGAATCTAAAAAGAGAGCTAGATTGCAATTAGTAGAGGACTTCAGTACCCCCTTTCAACAACAGACAGATCATTCAGACAGAAAATCTATAAAGAAACATTGGTCTTAAACTACACTTTAGACCAAATGGACCTAACAGACATGTACAGAACATTCCTTCCAAAAGGAACAGAAGACACATTCTTGTGAAGCATACATAGAAAATTCTCCAGGATAGATCATATGTCAGGCCACAAAACAAGTATGAACAAATTTAAGAAGATTGAAATCATATCAAGTATCTTTTCTGACCACAATCATATGAAATAGATAAAAGGAGAAATCCTAGAAAATTCACAAATGTAAGGAAATTAAACAACATGCTCCTGAACAATCAATGAGTCAAAGAAGACATCAAAAGGAACATTAAAAAATTGCTTGATCACGCCTGTAATCCTAGCACTCTGGGAGGCCAAGGTGGGCAGATCTTTTGAGCTCAGGAGTTCAAGACCAGCTTGAGCAAGAGCGAGACCCCATCTCTACTAAAAAAATAGAAAGAAATTATATGCACAGCTAAAAAAATATATATATATAGAAAAAATTAGCCGAGCATGGTGGTGCATGCCTGTAGTCCCAGCTACTTGGGAGGCTGAGGCAGTAGGATCGCTTGAGCTCAGGAGTTTGAGGTTGCTGTGAGCTAGGCTGACGCCACGGCACTCACTCTAGCCTGGGCAACAGAGTGAGACTCTGTCTCAAAAAAAAAAAAAAAATTGCTTGATAGAGACAATAATGGAAAAGCAACATACCAAAGCTTATGTGATACAGCAAAAGTAGTTCTAAGATGGAAATTTTTTAGCAATAAATGCCTATATCATGAAATACAAAATATCTCAAGCAACCTAATGTTACATCTCAAGGAACTAGAAAAAGAAGAACAAAACAAGTGAAAATTAAGTAGAAGTAAGGAAATAAATATCAGAGCAGAAATAAATGAAATAGAAACTAGGAAAACAATAGAAAAAAAAATCAATGAAACCAAGAGCTATTTTTTTGAAAAGGCAAATAAAATCAACAAAACTTTAACTAGACTAATTAAAAAGGGAGAATTAAATAAATAAAATCCAAAATATAAGAGAAGAAATTATAACCGATATCATAGAAATGTAATGGGTCATAAGAGATTACTATGAACAATTATATGCCAAAAAGTTAGGCAACCCAGGAGAAATAGATAAATTCCTAGACACATGCAATGTACCAAAATTGAATTTATGAAGAATTAGAAAATCGAACAGACCAATAACAACAAGTAAAGGGATCAAATCAATAATAAAAAAAAATCTCTCGTCAAGGAAAAGCCCAGGAATCCAAGGCTTCACCGCTGAATTCTATCAGACATTTAAAGAAGAAATAATACCAATCCTTTTCAAACTCTTCCAAAAAAATTGAAGAGGAGGCAACGCTTCCAAGCTCTTTTATTGAGCCCAGCATTACCCTAATATGAAAGCTGGACATGGACATTATAAGAAAAGAAAATCACAGGACAATATCTCTGATGAACATAGATGTAAAACTCCTCAACAAAATATTAGGAAACCAAATTAAATAGCATATCAAAAGAATCATTCACCATGATCAAGTGGGATCCATCCCAGGGATGCAAGGATGGTTCAACATATGCAAATCTATAAATGTGATTCATCGCATCAACAGAATGAATGACAAAAACCATATGATCATCTTAATATTCAATGCAGAAAGAAGCATTTGATAAAATTTGACATCACTTCATGATAAAAACTCTCAAAAAGTCAGGTATAGAGGGAATGTACCGTAACACAATAAGGCCATATATGACAAACCCACAACCAACATCATACGAATGAGGGAAAGTTGAAACCTTTTCCTCTAATATCTGGAACAAGACAAGGATGCTCACTTTCAGAACTTTTATTCAATGTAGTATTGGAAGTTCTAGCCAAAGAATTAGGCAAAAGAAAGAAAAAGAAATAAAGAGCATCCAAATTGCAAAGGAGAGAGTTAAATTGTCACTGTTTTTAGGGGCATGATCTTAAATATAGAAAACCTTAAAAGTTCCACCAGAAAACTCTTAGAAGTGATAAACAAATTCAGTAAAGTTGCAGGATACAAAATTGGCATACAAAAATCAGTAGTGTTTCCATACACCAAAGATGAACTAGCAGAAAAATAAATCAAGTAAGCAATCCCATTTAAAATAGCTACACACACACCCCTACAAATAAATTTAACCAAATAAGTGAAAAGTCTCCACAAGGAAAATTATAAAACACTGACGAAAAAATCTGAAGAGGACACAAAAAAGATGGAAAGACATTCTATGTTCATGGATTGGAAGAATTAATATTGTGAAAATGATCATACTACCAAAAGTGATCTATAGACTCAATGCAATCCCTATCAAAATACCAATAACATTTCTACAGAAATAGAAAAAACAATTGTCAAATTCATATGGAACTATGAAAGACCCCAAATAGGCAAAGTGATCCTGAGCAAAAAGAACAAAACTGGATGCATTGAATTGTTGAACTTCAAAATATAGTAATAACATTCATTGGGTATCTGGCAGGTGGGAGAGGGAAGAAGATGGGCATATTCACACCTAAGGGGTGTGGTGCGTACCGTCTGGGGGATGAACATGCTTGAACCTCTGACTCGGGTGGGACAAAGACAATATATATAACCTAAATATTTGTACCCCCATAATATGCCAAAATAAAAAAGAATTTAAAAAAATCTATATAACCAGAACAGCATGGTACTGGCATAAAAACAAACGCATAGACCAATGGAACAGAATAGAGAGCCTAGAAATAAATCCACGTATTTACAGCTAACTGAGTTTTGACAAAGGCCTCAAGAACATTCACTGGGGAAGGGACAGTTTCTTCAAGAAATGATGCTGGGAAAACTGGATATTCATATGTGGACAAATGACCTAAACCCCCATCTCTTGTCATATACAAAATTTAAGTAAAAATGGATTAAAGACTTAAGTGTAAGGCCCCAAACTGTGAAACTACTAGAGGAAAACAGGGGAAACACTTCAGGACATTGGTCTAGACAAAGATTTTATGGAGATGGCCTCAAAAACACAGGAAACAAAAGCAAAAATAGACAAATGGGATTATATCAAACTAAAACTTCTGTACAACAAAGGAAATAATTAACAGAGTGAACAGACAACCTACAGAATGGGAGAAAATATTTGCAAACTATTCATCTGACAAGGGATTAATATCCAGAATATACAAGGAACTCAACAGTGAAAATACAAATAATTTTATTAAAAAATGTGCAAATAAGCTGAAAAGGCAGCTTTCAAAAGAAGGCATACAAATGGCCAACAAGTGTATGAAAAAATGCTCAACATCACTAATCATGAGGGAAATGCAAATGAAAACCACAATGAGATAGCATCTCACCCCAGCTAGAATGGCTTTTATAAAAAATACAAAAATAACAAGTACTAGCAAGGATGGGGATAAAGGGATACTCTTACACACTATTGATGGGAATGTGAATTAGTACAGTATTGTGGAAAATAGTATGGAGTTTTCTACTAAAAGTAGAGCAACCATATGGTCCAGCAACCCCACTATGAGGTATTTATCCATAGGAAAGTAAATCAGTTTATCAAAGGGATACCAGCACCCCCATGTTTATTTCAGCACTATTTACAATAGCAAAGATATGGAATCAATCTAAGTGTCTATCAATGTATAAAGAAAATTTGGTATATATAGACAGTGGAATACTATTTTACCATAAAAAAAAAAAGGAAATTCTGTCATTTACAGCAACATGGCTGAGCTTGGAGGACATTATGTTAAGTGAAATAAGTCAGGCACAGAAAGATAAATACTGCATATTCTCACTCATATGTGGAAGCTAAAAAGTTGATCTTATAGAAATAGAGAGTAGAATAATGGTTACTGGATGTGGGGAAGTTTAGGGAGGAGAGGAGGATAGCCAAAAGTTGGTTAACAGATAAAAAAGTACAGCTAGATAGTAGAAGTAAGTCATAGTGTTGATAGAGTGTGGATGTTTGTCCCCTTCAAAACTCATGTTAAAATTTGATCTCTAATGTTGGAGGTGGGGCCGAATGGGAGGTGTTTGGGTTATGGGGGCAGATCCCTAATGAACGGCAGGGCACCCTCCCTCTAGTAATGAGTAAGTTCTTGCTCTGTTAGTTCATGTGAGAGCTGATTTGTTTAAGAGAGCCTGGCACTTCCTCTCTCTCTTGCTCTCCCTCTCGCCATGTGAAATGCCTCCCCTTCACCTTCTGCCTTGATTGGAAACTCCCCAAGGCCCTCATCAGAAGCACATGCTGGTACCATGCTTCTTGTACAGCCTGCAGAACCATGAGCCAAATAAACCTCTTTTCCTTATAAATTACCAAGCCTCAGGTATTCCTTTATAGCAGTGTAAAATGGGCTAAGACAAGTGTTCTATAGCACTATGGGGTGACTACAATTAACAACAATTTATTGTATATTTTCATATAGCTAGAAGAGTGGATTTTGAATGTTCTTAACACAAAGAAATGACAAATGTTTGAGGATATGCTAATTACCTTGACTAGTTCATTATACTTTGTATACATACGTTGAAATATCACACTGTACCCCATAAATCTGTACAATCATGTGTCAATTAAAAACAGTAATAAGGAAGAAAAGCCAATATGAGGTCGTCATCTGGGACCATGAAGACAACAGCCACATCCTAAGTGTGGCAGAGTAGAAAACTGGAAGGAGCCTAGTCCCCTGCAGTCTTTTGCATGAGAAAGAAATAGTCTCCAACTTGTTTAAGCGTAAATAAATAAATAAATAAAACACACAAGTAGAACTAACAGTTCAATAGTATGAGTTGAGCTGTTACATGTGTCTGGAATTTATACTGTGAGACACCTCATTTAGAGCTATCTGGAACTCCTGTCTTGAATCTCGTTACTAATGGGGATTCCTCAACAGTTATGTGAAGACCAAGCTTGTGTAGGTAAGAACAATATAATCTCAGCAAATTGCCATGAATACAATATCACCCAAGAAGATAACACAGTCTTCCTCAGAGACCTACAAGCAGGGGACAGAGGACAAGACTCACACAGGCCAATCTGAAGCTGCCTAGAATTGTTCCGGCTGGTGGTCTCTGGTCTGACTTTGCCATTGTCCATGAATGTGGCTTTGAGCAAGTCACTCTGTAATCTCTCAGCAGATATTACTTATTGAGCACCTCCTGTGCCCCATGAACTGTTCTAGGTATTGAGGATAGAGCAGTGAGTGCACAGTGAACAAAAAAACAAAACTCCCTGTCCTCATGGAGTGAACCTTCTGTGGGAAGAGACAAGAAAAAAAGGAAGTGGGAAAATCCACTGTATGTTAAGTGTCAATAAATGTTAAGTAGTTGGGGCAGAAAAGCAGATAGAAGAGTGTTGATGTGGATGGAGTGGATAAGAGTCAGCTAAGGCCTCCACGGGGGGCCAAAAAAGAAAAGTAATGAGAATTGTTCTAGATTAAAAGAGACCTCTGAAACGTATCAGTCAAGTGCAGAGCGTAAGTCTTGATTAGATTCTGGATTTAAAAAATACAAACTTAAAAACATTTTTTTTGTGTGTGAAAACTTGGGAAATTTGAATATAGATAGCATATTAGATAATGATATAAAATTATTGTAAATTTTTCACGTAAGGAGATAGTATTGTGATTTTGTAGAGGATATCCTTTTCTTAGGAAGTTCATGCTGAAAAATTTTGGAATTGAAGTGGTTTAGTGTTTATAATTTACTTTCAAGTGGTTCAGCATATATACACATATAGAAAGAGTTAAAGCAAATGTGGCAAAACATTAAAAATTGGTAAATATAGATTAGGGCATAAGGGTATTTATTACAGTATTCTTTCAACCTTTTTGTACCTTTGAAATTTTTTTCAAAATAAAAAATTGGCAGGAAAAAAGGAATTTAGGAATGTTGGTGTCAATTTGAGCTTTTGTCACCAGGTGGTGCTAATGCTTTTCAAATAAAGCTAAATTAACAGGCAAAGGACATATGTTATTCTTTTTTTCTTTTTAGTACTATGGAATATACTGAGTATCGACAAAGTATATGTTGACAATTGCATGTTAATTTAGGAGAAATTTGGGTGAGGGAACACTAAGACTGTAAGTCAAGCTTTTCAAATTTGCCAGTTTTCACTCTTGCTTGCATTATTCTAGCCAATTTGAAGAGTTTCAGCTATACATTTTCTGTCTCAGTTTGCTTTTCTCCTGACCCTTCCCATTCTCAGGCCTTTATTTTCTTCTCACAAAAGAACTTCTATGATAATTCTCTACACCAGATGTCAGTGTAATCTACATTGCTGACAGCGTAAACTTCCTGTAGCAATTCTCTCCTCTTGTTCAGCTACCTATACCCCTCCAAATCGTTTCCACCCCTTAGCAAAGTGTTTCAAGTTTGATACCAATCTACTTTCCCCAGTGTATCTATTAATATTGCCTGGCATTAAACCTATTCAAGAGACACCTTGATTGCTATCCTTTTTTTTTGTTTTGTTTTGTTTTTCAAATAAATGTCATACACTTTCTTGCTCTGGAGTATGTTGCTTTGTATGTCTCTGTACCCCCAACGCCCTTTTTTACCAACTGCCAGGCAAAATCTGGCCTTGCCCGTCATCAAAGCCCAGAATATATATCATTTTATTTATGAACATTTCTCCAAACACATTACTTAGAAATAGTCTTCTTTCTACAGCACTTTTAAATTTTCTTATTGAACTAATAACATTTTCTATTACAAAATAATATATGTACACTAAATTATAAACATTTTCAAGGTAGATAGTTTATTTTTATAGTCTCCAGATTGTGTTTAATACTATGTGGCATTTGCTAAAAGTAAGTGGAATTGAATTTTAGTAGTATTTAAAGCTGGTTTATAGTAGTGATGAAAGTACTGACCAATCACCACCAAATTCCAGCGCTGCTCTGGCTGTTAATTTCACAGGTAAGCAATGAGGGCCCACCATAGTGAGAACTCAACCTAGGTGAAGGATGTTCATGGCTTAGCAGCCCTCACCTACCAAAAGATTCAACAATTTGAAGTAAAATTCTCATTCAATTTGACACTGTCAAAACCCTTAAATTTTTGCATATCATTTGATCCATATATCCTACTTCTAGGTAAGAACATGATAAGAATACTCAGTGATTTTCTTTAAGAATGTTCAGAAGGATATGCTTATAAAAGCTAAAAATTGGAAGGAGCCTAAACTAACCAACAATATAGGGTTGGTTAAAGAAATTCTAATATACCCATACAACGGATTACTATGGCACCGTTAAAAATGGTGCTAGAGAATACTATTTAGTGGCATAGAAAGAGGCCCCCAGTATATTATTCCATGAAAAAAATACAGAATATTGTTGACATCATAATGCCTTTTAATGGAAGAAAAATATATTTGCATAAATAAAAGACTAAAAGTGATGGCAGAAATATTTCTTGATTTGGAGATTGAACATTTTAAATTTTCTCTGTTGCTATCTTGTTTTTCTCCTAAGTTTTAACTCTGAGCATCTATATTAAGCAAACAATAAGAAAAATTATTTTTAAGAAACAAATTATAATCCATAATATTACTCTATTTTGTACATTCAGCAACGAAGGAGGAATTTCAGGCTCTAACATTAGGCCTTGGGCCTAACATAGAAACACAGGATAGGAAAGGCCAAATGATAACACAAGGGAAGACAGTATTAGAGGTCAGAAAAGGTGAGGAAACTAGGCAGAAAAACAGGAGGGTTAAGGAGTGGTGTTACCATGCTCAGGAAAGAGGGAGGCAGGAATACAAGTAGGAGAGCCATAGAAATCAAATATGTACCAGTATTGTAATGAAATAGAAAAGTAATTACACTTAGAAATCTAGGTCCAATATTTAGTATTATTGCTTATTAGATAGGTCATCTTGAGTAAGTCGTTTATATTTTCAAGGGTCAGAAAATACCTTGAAGGTATTTTTATTCTCATTTTACAAGTGAGTCAAGTAGCACTGAGAAAATATAAATGAGGTCATATACATGTAAGCTAGGGTTTCTCAACCTTGGCACTATTGGCATTTTGGACCAGACACTTCTTTGTTGTTGGGGCTGAACAAACATATTAGTATAGTAAGTGATGATGTCAATTTTAATAACAAGGGAGTTGCCTAGTGAGAAAGAAAGCAGATGAGAAGCATTTTGTAGTCTATTAAGAAACTAAAATTTTACAATTTTAAATAAAATCTCCCTAAATATTCATATGTACTCACCAAGGAGTGTTTTCCCTTGGAGAACTATAATACAATACGTGTAGTTGGCAGGGACATGCCCCAAATCTAAGTAAGTCAAGTCAAGCCACCAGAAGCAGAGCATCTCATGTGATTGATTTTAAGCTCCATCTTTGTCAGAAAGGAGCCTCCATATCCTTCCTGCCCAGATATGTATAAGAGGATAAGTCCTTGTCCCTGACTTGGAGAAGGAGTGAAAAGAGTAGGGAAAGGGGGTTCTGACCCTGATGGAGCTATTGTTGGAGAGGGAGGACTCTAACTCTTCAAATCACGATAGCATGTTATAGCCCCCCAAATTTGGAATATGTGTTGTTTGCATTAATCCCATTTATTTTAAGAGAAGTGTCATTCATTATTACTTCCACGATTCACCTCAGATTTATTTCAAAGTGGAGATATGAATTTAATAAAAGCATAAGCAAAAATTTAATTTCATGCTTAATTGAACTTGAGGATTTAATCAAAAGAAAGTTTTTAATATGCAATTTAAACACTTGCATGCTTTTATTGACTAGAAAGCACAGTAAACAAAAACAACAATAAAAAAGAAAATAGAATTCATATGTAATTCTATCACCCAGATGGTCCCAGTATTAAAATTTTGGTGTATACCATTTCAGAGTTCTTAAATCAATGATTCTGAACCTAACCTGTATATTAGATTCACGTGAGGAGCTTTTAAATAAAACCATGACCAGTCTCATCCAAGAATAATTAAACCAGAATCCTTTAGAGTGGAGCAGGCCTGGGTAATGATTTTAAGTTTCACAGGTGATTTTAACATGCAGACAGGACTGAGAACCACTGTCTAAAATGACTGACAAATTAGTCCAATTGTCTCTAGCTGAAGGAGCTAGGCTACACACTAGGCCAAAATAAAAGATGCTGGTGCCCACAGCAAAGTGGCACTTTGGCTTTAGTTGACATTGGCAACTAGGAAATGAGAGTGGTAGAGAGGCCACTTGGCATGCAGCAACCCTCAGTGGCCTGGCACTGTCTAACCCACAGCACTGCTGTCTGAGGTAAGCAGGAATCAGTAATTTGGGCAATAGTTGCTGTACATATTTTGCAAACAGCAGGCTGTCAACCAACCACACAAGCTGGAACTGCCAGTTGTTCTCTAGTTTAAATGACAATAATGCTAGAATTTATTACCAGAATGTCACCTTTGAATATATAAATTTCAGTGGCATGACAGGCTTTGTTAAAAGGCTCCCAAGTGAACTAAGTAGTATGTGTGAGTTACTTTTGCCTTGGCCTCAAAATGGCAGGCTCAAAATGGGTTCTGGGAGACTATTTGTATAAAAGGTAAGGGAAACAGTATGGAGGAAGCACCCTGTAAGACCAGACTGAGAGAGGTGTCAGTCACCCAAGAAAGCCTGTCCATCAGCTGTTGCCTGCAGAAGGAGGAGACAGTGGCAGGGAGGCAGGCTGGTTGCTCTGTTGAGGTCTCATGAGCTGCCTTTACCACAGTGGGATCTGCTATCAACTTTGTACAGCCCAGAGAGGGACTCTCTCCAGTCTCTCCAGTGGACAGTCAGCTCTCAGGACAGCTACCCACAATAATGCTAAAGTATTATTCAGAGGAGGAGAGTGCTCACCAGTGAGCAGAATAATCTATGTTTATTACTCAAAGACTCCTTCCTAAGAAGGGAAACTAGAGATAATGAGTGAACGTTTGTTAAAATGTCAATGTGTTAGGTGCTTTACATTTTAGTATTTCATTTACAGAAGAGAAAACCAAGGCATAGAGAGCACACACAAGTTCCCAAAGCTGGTCAGTGTGGTGAGAGCAAGATTCAAACCCTGGTCCCTCTGCCTCCAGCACTGTGCTTTCTATACCAGCCAACCTTCCCAGGACATGGAACAAACATCTGGAAGGCTGCACCGGAGAAGTAAAGGGAAAGGAACGATCCTGAGAGAAATGTCAGAAAGCCCATAAGAATGCTTGCACTACAACTGTTCCATAATGGGATAATAACAGTACCCACATGAAGGTGCTAGGGGATGATAAAAGACTTATTATAGATAAAGAACTTAAAAGAGTGCCTGGCTTATAGCATACACTTAATTCATGCAATGGTCATATTGATAGGGAACTTACTGTCCACCAAAACATTTGGATTGTTAGAAAGTCATTATGATAGGCTGAAATGGGGCCCCTATAGCTTTTACCTGGAAGTGTTCTCACCTGAAAATAGAATAAATTTTCAGTGAGGCACATTTCAGTTCAACTTAATGAAGTAGTTGCCAACATTTAGAGCTATTTAGAAGAAATAGACTGCCTCAGGAGGGGCATTTTAAGAATAGACTTTATTTTTTATAGCAAAATTGAGAGGAAGATACAGAGAGTTTCCATTTACTCTCTACCTTGGACACATTCTCAGCCTCCCCATTATCAGCATCCCCACCAGAGTGGTACATTTGCTACAGTTGATGTAGCTACATTGACACATCATTATTACCCAAGGCCATAGTTTACATTAGGGTTCACTCTTGGTGTTATATATTCTATGGGTTTGGCTAAATGTACTATGACATGTATCCACCAGAACAGTATCACAGAGTGTTTTACTGCCCTAGAAATTCTCTGTGAGGTGTGGTGATTTTCACAAGTTAAAGTAACACACTTGGCAGAGTCCACTGGATAAAATCCACAGTTGCAGATTTCAGGGCTTATCTGTGCTACAAGTGGACTCTGAAATGCATTCAGAAAGCACATGAACCAAGGCATGTTAAACTTTGATTTTGTACCTACAGCAGCACTGTTATTGACAAACCCAACTTCGAATTACAGATTTACATCAGAACATGAAAACATAATCTTGCACTTAATTCTACAAAGGAATTAATATTCCCACAACTCTCAGATTAAATTTGACTCTATAAAAGAATTGGGGACCACTCTCCTTTGTTACTCTTGAATTGATCAATATTTGTGGTGAAATTTAGATTATGACACTGGCAACCAGAACTAGCCTTCTACCAGAAACCCCTCAAAATGTTTTTCCTGTAATGAGAAGACATTGAAAGTAAGACAAAACAACCATGCTACAGTTTTGTTAAACTTTTCCAAGGTTTGAGTGAAACAAATATGCTTGCTATTGAGCGAGATTCTCACCATGGGTTTCCTAAATGTGAAAGGTTTTTGACATATTTTGGACTAATGGAAAACAACTATGCTTTAGAACAGACTTTAAGTGGGAGTTGATATGTGCTGATCAGTTTTGGATTGATTTACAATTCATGAAGCCCTTAGATGGCAGAAAAGAATGACTACTGAATGAGACAGCTTGGTGAAGGTCACAGGGACAATCATTAGAGGTCAACAGTACATTAGGGCTAGGAATGGAGCCTGGCAGGACCCCACTGCTCCTGCTGCAGTGGCCATTTAGTCACAGGGAAAGGCTGACTCTTCCTACATGGCATTTTCGTGTCCTTGAAGATACTATCTGTGTTGTATAATTGAGCAGTTTATTCTTAGAGGATATTATTCAGGCTGGATTAGTTCTAGGGTCAAACTACTGTAATATGTAGGAACCATGTAGAAATCTACAGTGGAAAATTAGAAGTGATGTGGCATAGGATAACATTTTAATATATAGTGGGGATTTTTTTCTTTAAAAAACGTTTATTTTTTATTTTATTTTATTTTATCTTTATTTCAGGATATTATGGGTGTACAGACATTTTGGTTACATGTTATGACTTTGCCTCACCCAAGCCAGGATTGGAGGTGTGCCCTTCTGCCATACAAAGCTCACCGTGTCCATTAATTGTGAGTTTACCCACCCCCATCCCCCTAACCCTCAATGAATATTACTACTGTGTGAGCACCTTGGTGTTGATCAGTTGGTGCCAATTCAATGGCGAGTACATGTGGTACTTTTTCTTCCATTGTGATACCTCACTTCAGAGGATGGGCTCAAGCTCTATCCAGGAAAATATAAGAGATGCTAGATCACCATTGTTTTTTGTAATTGAGTAGTATTCTATTGTATACATATATCAAATTTTATTAATCCACTCATGGATTGATGGGCACTTGGGTTAGGTCCTTCACTTTTAGATGAATTTGCCAGCTTTGAAGGGGTAGCTTCTTCGGTTCATTTAAACTCAGGACTGCCTTTTCTTATCTTCCTCTTAAAACCACTTAAAAACCTCTCTTTTCTCAGCAAAGGTCGGCATCATCTCTTTAAGCCAGCCAGGCTCAAACCTGAGTCTCAGAACCATAATGTCTCAGGATTGGAAGGAACCTTAAAAGGTACTTAGACCAATCACCCATTTGATGCTAGAACCCTTTACCATCATACAGTTTGTGATTCCCCAAGTATGTGACCACTTTCTCAAATATCAGGCACTACACTCATTATACTGAATAATAATTTCTGCTGGATATTAAGCAACTTCTGGAAAGAAGATTTGGTCATAACCGAGCATAGCCTGGCCTAGTGGAGGAGATAGCTGAGAACATTTTAATATGATGTATGCTGCAACGAGTGCTTTGTAGAGGTAATGCAGAGGAGGAGAGGAGGGATAGAGGAAGGATTCCTGGGTCAGGAGAGCTCCAGGAAGGAGGGGGAGTTGGAGCCTGCTCTCTAGAGGAGGGAACACTAGAACTGAATCTTGAAGGATGAATAGCAATGATCCAGGTAACTGACAAATGTGTGTTCCAGGCAAGGAAACTACAAAGGAAACATCCCAGAGGGACTGCATATATCTTTCCATATTGTGGTTTTCTCATCTGTAATAGTATTTATTTTATAGGAGTGTAGAATAAATGAGAAAATATTTATGTTTATAATGGACATAGTAAATGCCTACCAAATTATTATAACATTATTGTAATATTATTATAATTACAACTGCTAAAATAAATCAATGGAAAGATAAGTCAAAATGAATTTATTGCAACCAGATAGACCCCTCAGGCCTACAATTCTTGCCTGATAAATATATTACAATATTTGTAGAAGGAATGTCTAATCTGAAACTCTCTTAGAACCTAATGCTACTGGGTCCTTAAATTACAACAACTCCCCTCGCTTGCTGACATTTCATGTTCATCAAGAACCATGTTGATTTGACTTCCCCAGGGGCAAAGTCAGGTCAAAATGAGTCTCTAGTTGCTCTACAACTCTCTTTCCTCATTGTAAAATAATTTACCACTCTAGTAGACCAATCTCTTATCAGTTTTGTAATAACACTTACATGGCATGAACTATGTGCCAAACACTGATCTTAACGCTATTCAAATATTAACCCACTTAATTCTCATAACAATCCTAGAAGGTAGCTGCCATTAGTATCATCATCATTTTTAAAATGCAGAAACTGAGACAAAGGGAGGTTAAGTAACTTGCAGCTCATCAAAGGTAGAGCCCAGATTCAAACTGAGGTAGTTTGACTCCAGAGTTCCCGTTCTTAACCCCCATATATGCAGCATCCCTGAAGCCAGGCAACTCTGGGACCTACAGGACTGACTTCTGAGTTCACAGGCCAGGGACAGACCCTGATTTATGGTAAATGTAGTGAGATAAATGCCAGTTTTCCAGGCTTGTCTGGGTGCCTTTAGGAGATGGTCTTCTGAAGTACCTGGATATCACCCTTGCATTTGGAGTTCAGACCTCCCAGTCCTTCCCCAATAGACTAAAGAAAGTGGTGGGTCATCTCTTGCTTTGAAGAAATCCAACAAAGTGGCCTTCACTGAGATTTCAGATTGCCCAGTATTTAATCCAAAATTTTCCCTAATCTGAGTTGAAAGCGCCCTCAAGTCTGAAAAAAAAATCTGAGACCTACAGCAGAACAGTTCTTCTGCTATATACTGAATGCATTTGGAAGTGGTTCTTCCATTCCCATGGAGATTCTTATGGTCTGAGTTTAGCTCTGATGAAAACAGAGGTGGCCAGCAGCCCACCATTACAGTTTCCCTGGAAGAGCTATGCACAGGAGAGTACACATTGCTCATTCATGAGTAGCTTTGACCCCAAATCCTGTGCGACACCCTGGCCTTGCTGAACTAGGCTGAACTGTGAGTGAACCAGGACTCTTTTTGTCTTTCTAGCCTAAGACCAAATCTGAAAACAGGTCTTCATTGCCCCTTTCTCATTGTCCACACTTGATCATTGAGATCTTTACCACACTGGTGACAAAAAGAAGCAAGGAAAGGTGAGTTGCTAAACCCTACAGCAGTGTTGGCTTCTGTCCCCACCTCCAGTCCTCTCTAGGGTGGGGGGCCCCTCACAATGCAGAGCTCAGACCTATCTGCATCAGCATCCTGGGAGAGAACAAAGCTAACAGAGCTAAGAACCAACAGAAGGTGGAAAGAGAGAGAGAATCTCAAGGAGCCCTTCATGCTGAGGTAAGGGCCTTTACCTTCTTTTGACATGCTGAAAGCTTCAGCCCCAACAGCACACCCTTGGAGTGTCCTCTACCAATCCTCCTTGAGGGGTGAATGAGATGTGTGAGTGGAGGTTGGCGAGAGTGTGGGGAATGATGGTGTTTGAGCTCCCTTGTGCCACAATTGACTTGTAAAGGGCAAATCAAGTCATGGCTCCATCTTACCTGCTCTTGAAATTCCCAGATGAGACAGGATGACAGGGTATTGTGAGAGTGAGGAGCAGGGACTTGAGAGTCAGACTACCTCAGTTTACTAGCTGAGTGGCCTTATACAATTTGCTTGGCCTCACTGTGCCTCAGTTTCCTCATTTGAAAATGGTGATCATGATAATAGTAGAGTTTAGAACGGCAAAGATGTTGAAGAGGAGTGTGTGTGACAGTGGCACAGGTTACACAACTAGACTATCTACCAGATGATTCAATGACAAAGTTATTAGAAGTTTTCTTTGCATCTAATTTCTGACTTGATAAAAAAATGAAATCTTAGAACAATTGTAGAACCAATAGAACAATGATTCTTGTTTCACTGTATATATGGCTTATTTTGAATTTCTTCCCCCTTTGATATTTCTATATTAATAGGTACTTTCTTCTCCCTTTGGGAAGTAGGAGTGAGGGATGTGTACCTCGTTCATCTTTCTTGTACTACTTCCCCTGGAATGTGGGATAGGCACGGGAGGATGACAGAGATGGGAAGGTGAATTTGAGGATGGGCACTTTCAAAAATATTTCTATTAATACGTATGTTTTCATTTGACAGTAATAATGAGGCATGGGAAGAAGGTAAGTCCTTGGCCATGTTGTCATGCTATTACTTGCTGCTGGCTTACTTGGCTTTCACTAAACTTCTTTGTTCTCAGGAACTACCACCTGTCTCTTATTCCAGCAAAGTGGTGATGTAATAGTGAATTGTGTAAGACAGACAAGATTGTTTTCCCTACATACAAAATAGGCTGTTTAGCACCAATTAAGAATAATGGGACAAAGCAGATCCTAAAACCAGGGAAATAAAAATTATATAAAAAGAACGATCAGTGAGAAGAATGTGAGATAGTGCAAGCAAATAAAGAAATCTATACTGGGTGGATGAATCATTACCCTGATTTCCTCTGGGTTTTTGCTTGCTGAAGCCCTCCTGCTGAGATGATGTGCTTCGGCAAGGCAGAACTGGAGGTGAGTAAATAAGAAGGGGGTTATTCACTTTTATCATCCCAGTACCCCAAATGTCAGTTCGAGAAAATACTAATGAAGAAAGTGCTGTATGTTTTTGGAATTAGGGTCCAAATTAATTTTAGAATTAAAAGAATCAGAGTAGGGACAGCAACAGTTACTTATTTGATGAAACAGAAGGGGCCTGATGAAGATCATCTTGGCACATTAGGAAAACAACCTCAGGGCTCCCGCTGACAGGACATTTTTTCCCAAGTGCTATTAATTATAATGCATTATTAGCTAACTGCAGGCAGCAGACATCCTTTGCATGTTAACTAAAGTGCAACAGCCATTAGGTGGTGGGGCCTACTCAGTCTTTAAAATTGTCTTAATCATTAGTGAATTAGTTAAACTATAACGTTAGGAGATAAAAACAATCACCAGTGTCACTTGGGAACAAGTCTAAACTGGAACTAGGTGTCAGAGGCTCTGATTACCAATGTTCCTGACTGTGTAGATTGAGGGGTGACAATCAACACAGCTCCAGACCCAGCACCCTGACCCCTACAGGATTACACAGTATCATAAGGTCATTGTTATGGGTTTGATTTTTCTTCAGACCTGGAATAGGATATGAGGCAGGGAAGATGGTACCACGGGCTGTATGTGCAGTTCTCAATCATTCAGAAATTTATGGTGCAGTTAGCAGATTTTTGAAACTCATGTTCTTTCCAGTGCTTTCTTTTTTTGGGCCATTTCACTGATTATTAATGGCTTCACCTGGGGAGGTCTGGAAATGATGCTGAAACTCAATCAAGCCTCCTTGGCAGTTCTGCAAAGAGGTTTTAAGTGTCAGCTCAGAGGTTGTAAGAGAAGCTCAAATTGTGCGTTAGAATCATCTCTGGATTTTGATGATTGGCATATTCCTCTTCTGCCACAAATCACCCAGACTTAACAGAATAAACAAGGCTTAATTGGTTTGGTTTTGATTCATGTTTTGAGGATTGACCATAGGCAGAAAATATAGGGGGGGAAAAACCTCTCCTCAAGTGACATTAGAAGAGAAATTTGTTACCTTTCATTTTATCCAAATTTCTATTTTTTAATTTAATTTTAGTTTATTTTATTTGAGACAGAGTCTCGCTCTGTCATCCGAGCTAGAATGCCATAGTGTCAGCCAAGCTCAACCTCCTGTTGAGGTCAGCAACCTCAAACTCCTGGGCTCAAGTGATCCTCCTGCCTCAGCCTCCCGAGTAGCTGGGACTACAGGCATGCGCCACCATGCCTGGCTAATTTTTCTATTTTTAGTAGAAGCAGGGTCTTGCTCTTGCACAGGCTGTTCTTTAACTCCTGACCCCAAGCAATACTCCTGCTTTGGCCTGCCAAAGTGCTAGGATGACAGGCATGAGCCACTGCACCCAGCCTATACAAATTTTTAAAGACATTTAAATTTACTTTAAAAATTTACACTTTTTTTGTAATAGTTCCACGTGTTTAGACAAAGAAATGGTCTAGTAAACCACCACCACAAGCAAAATAAAGAACTTCCCCACATTCCCTCTTGCTGCCCCTTTATATGTTGTTGATCCTTGCGTGCACTGCTCTGTTATCCAGTCCCATGCTTTTGCCCTTGCTTGATGTCATAGCAATGGAATCATATTATGTAGCTTTTCAAGTCTGGCTCCCTTCACTTAACCTAATGTAGTCAAGATTAATCCATGTTGTTGCATATATCAGTTATTCATTCTTTTTTATTGCTGAGTAGTATTCTATAGTTTGTTTATCCATTCAAAAGTTGAATGACATTCAGGTAATTATATTTTTTGGCAATTATGAAAAAAGCCACTATAAACATTTACATACCAGTTTTAATGTGAACATGTTTTATTTTGTCTTGGGTTAATAGCTAGGTGTGAGATTGCTGGGTCTTATGGTAAGTGTATATTTAATTTAATATGACACTGCCAAACTGTTTTTCAAAATGGCTCTACCATTGTGCATCACACCAGCAATGAATGAGAGTTCCAGTTACTCTGTATCCTTAATAGTACTGGGTATTGTCAGGTATCCTTCTGTTATTGAGTTCTAGTTTAATTTTTTTATGGTTAGAGGATATACTTTCATATTCTGTGTGAATACGGAGGCATGATTTCAATTCTTTTACATTTCTTAAGATACATTCTATGGCCCAGAAAATGGTCTGTTTTGTTGAATGCTTCATGTGCACTTGAAAAG